>NC_080191.1:113807923-115057923 GCF_030028045.1 Hippopotamus amphibius kiboko
TATGCATTTCTATTGTAGAGAAAGACTCCTATAATTTTTCTTGGTGCTTACTCTGTTTACCAATTAGATTTAAATTTTGATTGCTTTAATTTTTAATTCAATGCTTTATTAGAATTTCAATATATTAAAGAGCTTTTATTTAGGCATTTACATTATAAACAAAGGTGTAATAACATTAAAGGAACTTGAGAAATTAAGAAGTCATCCATAATCTCGCTATCCTATTTAAACGGTAGTATCCCTTCTTCTAGATCTTCCACTGTGTGTTTATTTTTCCCACTCAACAATACATATCTTAGAATCTTTAAAACTACATTTATAGAAATAACTTTTTTGTGTTAAGAAAGTAAAATTATTATTAAAAAATTTCAAACGGAAAAAACATGAAGAAAAAATGAAAATTAATTGCACAACTGAACAAGAACCAGTACAAACAACTTATTGTGTTATATATATATATATAAAACATTCACTTTTTTTTCAAGATTCTTTTCCCATATAGGTCATTGCAGACTATTGAATAAAGTTCCCTGTGCTATACAGTAGGTCCTTATTAGTTATCTGTTTTATATATAGCAGCGTGTGTATGTCAATCCCAATCTTCCAATTTATCCCTACCTCCCTCCTTTCCCCTCTGGTAATCATAGGTTTGTTTTCTACTTCTGTGACACAATTTCTGTTTTGTAAATAAATTCATTTGTACCATTTTTTTTATATTCCACATATAAGCAATATCATGTGATATTTGTCTTTCTGTCTGACTTACTTCACTCAGTATGGCAATCTCTAGGTCCATTCATGTTGCTGCAAATGGCGTTATTTCATTCTTTTTTATGGCTGAATAATAGTCCATTGTACACATGTACCACATCTTCTTTACCCACTCCTCTGTCGATGGACATTTAAATTGCTTCCATGTCTTGGCTATTGTAAATAATGCTGCAGTGAACATTGGAGTGCATGTATCTTTTTGAATTATGGTTTTCTCAGGGTATATGCCCAGGAGTGAGATTGCTGGATCATATGGTAGTTCCTTTTTTAGCTTTTTAAGGAACATCCATACTGTTTTCCATAGTGACTGTACCAATTTACATTCCCACCAACGGTGTAGGAGGGTTCCCTTTTCTCCACATCCTCTCCAGCATTTATTTTTTGTAGATTTTTTGATGATGGACATTCTGACCAGTGTGAGGTGATACCTTGTAGTTTTGATTGCATTTCTCTAATAATAGTGATGTTGAGCATCTTTTCATGTGCTTTTTGGCCATCTGTCTGTCTTCTTTAGAGAAGTGTCTACTTAGATCTTCCACCCATTTCTTGATTGGGTTATTTGTTTTCTTGATATTCAGCTGCATGAGCTGTTTGTGTATTTTGGAGATTAATCCCTTATCAGTTGCTTTGTTTGCAAATATTTTCTCCCATTCTATGGGTTCTCTTTTCGTCTTGTCTATGGTTTCCTTTGCTGTGCAAAAGCTTTTAAGTTTAATTAGGTCCCATTTATTTTTGTTTTTATTTTCATTACTCTAAGAGGTGGATCAAAAAATATATTGCTGCAATTTGTGTCAAAGAGTGTTCTGCCTATGTTTTCCTCTAAGAGTTTTATAGTGCCCGGTCTTACATTTAGGTCTTTAATTCATTTTGAGTTTATTTTTGTGTTTGGTGTTAGAGAGTGTTCTAATTTCACTCTTTTACATGTGGCTGTCCAGTTTTCCCAGCACCACTTATTGAAGAGACCATCTTTTCTCCATTGTATATTCTTATCTCCTTTGTCACAGGTTAGTTGACCATAGTGCATGGGTTTATCTCTGGACTTTCTATCCTGTTCCATTGACCTATATTTCTGTTTTTATGCCAGTACCATACAGTTTTGGTTACTGTAGCTTTGTAGTATAGTCTGAAGTCAGGAAGCCTGATTCCTCTAGCTCCATTTTTGTTTCTCAAGATTGCTTTGGCTACTCAGGGTCTTTTGTGTGAAACCACAATTTTAATGGGCACATCACAGCTATTGGACAAAAATATTTAAAAGATTTCCCTGCATAACTTTTTCATTCTTAATGCTCTCATCTAGTCTATTATGTATATAAATACAGTATAATTTTTTACATAATTTCAAAGATTATAAGCTTCTTAGGGAAAGAAGCATTTGGAATAAAGTATAGAATCTAGCTTGAATCACAATGATGCTGCATCAAAGGTGTTGATCAAATTTGGGGACAACCCAGTGAACGTTTTGGATTGTGGGCATCTATTACTTCTGGGTTAAAGAATCTATTTGTTTATAAGGATAAAAGAATCTTTACATATCAAAGCAAATAGTCTTTGGGTGATGTCAGGAAATAATAATATATACTTGACTATGTCCCAAATATCTTCAGCTTTACATATGTACCCACTGGGCTACTTGCCAAAAATTTGTCCACCACCAAGTTTCTTTGTGGCATTCCCATGATGGGTGTGGGTCCTGGTGCCGGCATATTGCTAGGCTGCCACAGCCAATACAGAACTCTCCAGCTCCTGGCCTCACCCACCTCCCTGTAACTGCTTTAAGGTGTTCCAAGGCTGTGGGTCAAAATCAGAGAGAAGAGGAATTCCCTCTCTTTCCCATTCCAAGGAAAGTAAAATTTCCTCCTTCTAGCTTTCCTTTACCCCAACATTATTATCAGGAAAAACAACCATTCTATTTAGGGAAAATCTTTATCCCTCTTGCTTGGGAGAGAGTTTGTTCTCTTGGCCCCAAGAAAGAAATAGAAAATTAGTTGAATCTTGGCCTGTCTCTTATAGCCTCATTCATTCTTTCTAATCCAGGGTTTTTGGAGCGACAGACGCCCCATAAGTGTAAATAGGTCAAGTTGATCTCACCTAAAATTAAAAAACAAAAATGTGTTGGAACAAAGAGCCACGACTTGTGTTCCAGTCAGTTTCAAGCTGCTCACTTGGGAATATTAAGGAACAGAGGGAGACAAAAACTGTAAAATTAGGTTACTGCTTTGTGTCTAAATAACAACCTCTTTGCTAGTCTCCACTCCTTTAAATTCACCATAATGAGGAATGCCCTCTGACTTGAAAGTAAAGGCTCAATTAAAATAGCTGGCTATACTATTATTTTCCAAACAAGTTATGCTCACCAAATGATGAAAAGGATTCGTGTTCGGCTTCATGGCTATTTATTTTAGGCCTAAAATGATGCAGACAAGTGCTCATCAACATGAAGACTCTGGAGGGCGTTGTCTATTCAGTTCCACATTTAACAAATTATGGGTGTTCTGTATGTTGTGAATTTAGCTGTTAAATGGGTCTCCATATAAAACTGCATCTTATTGATGGAAATAAACAAATATACAGCTACTTCATTAAATTTAAATGTTATTTACAACATTGTAAGTATAAATAAGGTTTTGTTAGAATTGTGTACCGCCGTGGTTGTACCTTTCTATAAAAATGACCCAGAACTTCATACCTTCTAAGATTATCCTGCACTTGCCATGTTTGCCTGAGGATGAAAAAAAGAAACTTTAATTATGGGAATAAACCCTATTGTGAATGGAGAGAACTCTATGCTTGCTTTTAACTACCCATGGTATCGTCTATTTCTTCCCCCAGTATGTCCCTTTCCTCTGAACTCTTTCATTCCCAATATTTATAAGGCCCTGGAATCCATTATTTCCTTGGTGTATGCTCTGTGAATATCTGTGCAGCAGGGGAGGAAAGAGCTGGAGGAAAACACATGAGGAGTGTTAAAAAACAGTCTGAAGGAAGTAAAATGAAAGCATTCCACAGAAATTAATATGGTAATACAAAGGAAAAGCCTGTTCAATAGTGTTTAAAAAAATCATAGAGCCTAATTTAATTTAAAAGAGATTAGATCATTGCCAAAATGGCCACATGTTTACAATATGTGTATCCTCAAATGAAAAAGAATAAATGATTTAGCTTTTTCTGGGTCAAATGTAATTTTTAATTAGACACCTGCTGAGCTCTCCGACAAGTTAGGATTAGGAAAGAAGCCCAGTAAATTTGGAATTTGGTTGAGTTTAAAATCTGATTTTAGAATTCATTTATACTTAGAGATGTTGTTATTTCTCTTCTCTGATTTCAAATAGAACAGCAACTGTGGACTGAAACTAATGGTGTAAGTAACAGTGAGGTTATAACAATGCAGTTTCCCTGTTAAGAAGCAAGAAGATCCCCTAGTCTTTGAATAGAATACAAATCACATCAGAGTAATAGGGTGAATAATATCTCTTCTAATAGCTAAATAGATTGCCAAAATCCTAGATGAAAGTTTTCTTGAGATAAAGAACTAAGCCTTTGAAATATCTGTCCTAGTTATCTCTTAGGTTAGAAGTCCAGTCACCTACCCCTACTTCTGGGAAATGCCCTCCCCCATGATCTACTTAATGGCACAGCCCTGGTTGATTAGACTGGGGCACTTGGGAAACCTGATCAATTTGGAACTAAGAGAGCAAACCGGATTAAGGACGGTGACACCTAGTAACATGTCGACTCAGAAGCCATTAACAGTAGCTGTTAAACCACGTGGACTAGAAAACATAAAGATCTGGGAAACAGAATGGGAGAGAATTTGGGGGCTTTGCCAGGGCATTCTGGAGTAGTCTCAGGTCCCAGTGTGTTCCTGAAATCTAGCAAGTTTTGGCTTTTTGTTCCACAATGACCACTGTCATCTTTAAAATAAACTCCTTTTTCAGCTAAAATTAAATCCAAGGGGCTTCTCTTACCTCCAACCAAGAAAGGCCCCAGACAGATTTTGGAATTGGACTTTTATAAGTATTTACATAAAGCTAAAACCATTCCTGTTTTAAATGTGAAGTTCAGACAAGCTTGATATGAGCATCACTATTAATTTTGATGTTTTAAAATGATGGTAGATAATTTAAAATGTCATGTTCTTCTACAAAACAATAAAATAACAAAATAGTCAAGCATCGAAATTATGCCTGTCTTAAAAACTAACTGATACTTTTAAGAAAATTTCATATTCATGAGTCTTTTCCAATGCCTTCAAAGAGACTTGGCCATTCCCTACTTGTGGGGCAAAGCCTATTGCTATCATAAATGTATCATAATGCATAGCAATTAGTTATCATTCCCCACAACCTATTGCAGCTCTACTCTGAGCTCTAATATTGAGAATATGAGGCCGAAGAGGCTACAAGCCCAGTCCTCAAGGGAAGCCAAACGTAACATGTCACTTGGGACTCTCCTGACTGCTTCAGTGTGCCTACATATTAGAGAGAGGGCAAGGGCTGTCTCCACAGGAATTGCTGAGAGATAGCAAAGTCAACCCTGTGACTCCTAGTCTTTCATGTAAACTCAGATAAGCCTAGATCATTTTCTTAACAGAATTTCTTTGAAGTTAACTTATAGGAGTGGAGAGCTTTCTGGCTATTCCCTTCTAGGAAAAAAAGGGAGAGTCCTACTGCCTCCCTTTAAGACAAGTTGGAGACAGCTCCAGGGGACCAGGAGGACAGGAAATATGTCCCTTGGGCTTGAACATGTGTAGAGACTGTTCTAAGTCTCCTTTGGAGGCTGGTGGAGGAAATAGCAATGACCTTTAAAAAGAGAGATGGTTGTAATGGCAATGTCCCTCACTTCCAGAGTTTGCTGGGGCAAGGGTACAGAAGTGTACTGGTGGGCAAAGCAGCCTCTGCAGAAGCGCAGCCAAGCTGGAGTCATCCTGAAAGGATAGAGTGTCAGAGGGCTGACTCCCAGGGTGAGGGAACCTGAGTTATTCTGCTGGAATGCAGAAGCTGAGGACTGAAGACCTTCACAGAATAGTCAATGTCTAGTTAGTGAGGTCACGTCCACAAAGATCACTGAAAAATCTACCAACGTGCTTCACGATAGAGCCGGTGTTTGGGTGTGGGCATTCAATACCCAAATGAGAGCTACAAATAGCACCAGTTAGATAAATAGACCTTTGCCTCTTTTCTTCTCATCCCTCTCCCTGACCCCAGTTTTGGAGGTGCTATGAGCAGAAACAGAATTGGATGAAAGATGGAAATGCTGACATAGAACTTGACTACTGCTGGGCCACACCCTGCAGTCCTGCAAGCCTTGTGATTGCCCAGCCTTGAGACTGAAGAAAGAGCCCAGAGACAGCGACAGAGACATCAAAGGTTTATTGGATAGGGAATCTTACAAGCCCACAGCAAAGGTCCTGGAGCGATACCCCACCATGTACAGCTGATGCCAAGCAGGACATGGGAGCAATCCTCTACTTGGGGGAGGAGGCTACTGTTTATACAGGGAATTGATGTCAGGTTGGCTCACAGTTAGCAGGCAAACCAGCAACTGGAGCAGGTGGGAAGCACATAAGCAGTTACTGATTAAGCCCGATAATTAAGAGGATTGGGTAGTCACATGAGTGAAGCAGGGCCTGGTCAAGCAAGAGAACAGCCTTCTTTTTTTTTTTTTTTTTTAATATATATATATATTTTTTTAAATTATTTTTTTGGGGGTACACCAAGTTCAATCATCTGTTTTTATACACATATCCCCATTCCCTCCCTTCCTTGAATCCCCCCCCCCCCCGAGTCCCCCCCACCCTCCCCGCCCCGGTCCTCTAAGGCATAAGAGAACAGCCTTCTTGAATGGCCTGACCGTTTAACTGCATTTCTTAATGTCTGAAAACAAGACTACTCTTTAATACCTGAAGATATTAGAAGCAGTAAGCTATGCCCCAGATGGTACCAGGAAGAGGGGAGACCTGCCAGTGTTTGAAAGCATCCGTGGGAGAAGAAGTCAAATTCAACTCATTCAACAGACCAGTCAAACAAGTAAACAGATAATTATAAGAGAACAGCCTAAGTGTTGCTCTACAGGTGAATATGAGCCGTCATGGAGAAAACATGGGGGCATCCGAGTGAGTCTGGGGAGCAGGGAACACTTCCCAGAATCAGTGAGTTGAAAAAACAAGTAGGAGTTTGCCAGGTAAAAAGAGTGCAAGATTGGAGGGGAAGGGCAGCTGGGCCAAAGGAGGGGCAGGTACAAATTTCTAGAGGCAAGAGAAACAATGGCCCATTTTGGAAATTACAATTAAGTATGTTTTGAATATAGACTCTGATGGGGGAGAAGTGCAAGACCATGAAATATATACTGTAGTCAGGAGCTTGCATGTAATCCTGGAGTCTGTCTGTGGGAATCCACGAAGTGGCATTTTTAAGCAGGGAAGGAGTATTTTATATATATATAAACACTTTATATATATATATATATATACTTTTTTTTCCTTCAGATCTTTATTGGAGTATAATTGCTTTACAATGTCGTGCCAGTTTCTGCTGTACGACGAAGTGAATCAGCTGTATGTATACATATATCCTCATATCCCCTCCCTCTTGAGCCTCCCTCCCACCCTCCCTATCCTACCCCTCTAGGTCATCACCAATCATCGAATTGATCTCCCTGTGTTATGCAGCAGCTTCCCACTAGCTATCTGTTTTACATTTGGTAGTGTATATATGTCAATGCTACTCTCTCACTTCGTCCCAGCTTTAAGCAGGCAAGGAGTATTGTGAAAGGTCATTCTATCTGCTGTGTTCTGAGACACCTGGAGCTGGGTCTGACCTGTTAAGGAGCTGTAACAATAACCAAGGTGAAGGATGCTGGATGCTGGTAGCTTGAACTAGAACTAAGGTAATGACAGTGAGAACAGAGAGAAGGTAACAGATACCAGAGCTCTTGAGGGAGAATCACTTGAAAGACTTAGGAATGGACTGAATGAAGTTTTCAGTAGAAGGAAGGTTTAAGGATGCATATTTCCAGTGTGGACAACCAGATTTTATTCAGTCATTTAATAATTTATTTTTTAGCACTTCGAAAAGGCCAAGCACTCTTAGGAGTGATGGGATACAGATGTAGTAATTGGCAAGGTAATTGGATTGCATGGGAAATAGAGCACGTGTAGACAGCTCTTTTTAAATAATTTGAAGGTTGTGAGAGGATAAAAGAGAGAGTAGTTAGTAGGGAGAGAAGAAAGTTGGGAACATGTTTAAGATTTTTAAGGATGGTAATGACTTATACATGTTGAAATGCTGATGGAAAGAGATTGGAAACAAAGTGGGGGAGTGAAGTCCTGGGGGAGGTGGGATGGGAGGAACATAGGTGAGGAATTGATCTTCAGAAGGACCATTCCATTGGAACCAGCTGTGGGTAGAAAAAATGGGCACAGATGTAGGCTAGTTTGTAGGGGGAGAGCCTAGGAGATGGATGGAGTTTGATCATCTGCTGAGAGTGAGTGCAGGGAAGAGTGAATGAATATTGGGATCCATGAAATGACCCATTAGCAAAATCTGCCCTTTTGTGAAAATTACACTATTAGGTCTGAATAAATAAATTTTATGGATAAACTGAATAAGGAAATGAAAAGACAAAAAAATTACACAAATATTCAATAAATTATCAACAAATGTTCAATTTACTAATAACAAAATAAATAATAATAGAAAATAAAAGAACCATGAGAGACTATTCCCCTTTATCAGACTGATAAAGGTTGAAAAGATGAGAATGCTTAGTGTTCTTGAGGATTTAGGGAAAACTTATTGGTAGGACTATAAAAAAAACTTATTGGTAGGACTACTATTTGGAGAGCAATTTGGAAAAATGTGTGAGAATTAAAATTTACATATGTGTTGTGCTAAGGACACAACTTCTAAAATTTTATTCTAAGAAATTGATTGAATAAAAGCATACAAACATACATGCAAAGATGTTCACGGGAGCATTGTTTTTATTAATGAAAAGTAGAAAAGAAGTGAAATGCCTAATGATGAATCCTGATAGTTATCATAAATCCATGCAGTTATTAAAAATAATGATAGAGAGCTATAGTGATTGACATGGAAAGATGACCACAGTATATTAAGTGGAAAAGCTGGTTAAAATAAAATAGCTTATTTTCCCAGAATTGTAAGAAAATATGTATGCCTAGAAAAACATTGAAAGTAATTATTGAAAGTCATTATTTCTTTGGAATAATGTTTCCAATGGCTTTTATTTTCTTCTCTAAAATTTTTGGTATTGACTTTTTATTTTTACACTTAAAATATATTACTGTTTATGAAACAATAAAGTTAATGCCATTTTTTGTTCTATAAAAATTAAAAGTAAAGGACTTCCTGGGTGGTGCAGTGATTAAGAATCTGCCTGCCAATGCAGGGGACATGGGTTCAAGCCCTGATCTGGGAAGATCCCATATGCTGAGGAGCAACTAAGCCCATGCACCACAACTGTAGAGCCTGTGCTCTAAAGCCCGTGAGCCACAACTATTGAGCCCATGTGCCGCAACTACTGAAGCCCATGCACCTAGCACCTGTGCTCCACAACAGGAGAAGCCACCACAATGAGGAGCCCGCACACCACAATGAAGAGTAGTCCCTGCCTGCCGCAACTAGAGAAAGCCTGTGTGCATCAATGAAGACCCAGTGCAGCCAATAAACAAATAAAATAAATAAATAAATAAATTTATAAAAAGAAAAAATTAAAAGTAAAAAAGTGCCAATTAGGGACATTTTTCAGTCACACCACTGCTTTGGGGTGAATCATGAAATGACGGTTTAATGCACATCTTCTGGCTCTCTCTCCTGTGTGTTTTGGGCTATAAAATGTGATTGCTAACCTATTGACATATGAGATGGGGCTCTAGTCGGATGAATAATGAAGGTTTTCACCACTGCAGTCGCTGGTTAGGCCTCGGTTGCAAGGAAGGCAAAGCCAAACTAGAGAAATCATCAAGCCCAACAAAAACCCATTTAAAAACTGCCTGGTGGTGTATGGAAAGGTCCATCACAGTTGACCCGCTGTTGTTGTGACTTGTCTTCCTACCAAAGGTAGATGTGCCAACTATGGTTTCTAAGCTGGACTTTCCTCAGCAACACAAGAGGCTTCATTTGGAGTTCAGAATATGTCACTGGTGTAGGCTCTTGCCCCTCATTTTATATACCCCATTTGCTGCTGAATAAGTCTGCACCAATAGGGTCACAGTTTCCAATCACAGGCATTTCTCCTACTTTAGGTGTTGTAATTTCATAAAACAAATAACTAATATACTTTATTAATGTGGTATCTTGGTTGAGCATGAGATTTTGGGGGCTTACTTTTCTGCAAATTCATTTATTAGGTCATCAAAATTTATACTTTAGCAACTTCATTTTGAATCAGTATAATTCAAAGTGACACCAGTAACTTGGCAAATAACTTGGCCAGATTGCAAATAATTTTTGATAATTTTTAATTTTGAGAAAAGTTAAAGATCTTTCTGTTGGTAAGTCTTATGGAAAAATTTTTCTTAAAAGATTGAACTCTTCATACAAATCAGTTTCATCTAACTCTGAATTTAATTTTAAATGTAAATTTATACAGTGGCATTCTGACAGTTCCTGTAACTTGTGGAAACTGAAAATAGATTCATGATTTGCATGTAATTCAAAATGGATAAAGATGATGTAGTACATAAGTGTATACAATGGAATATTACTCAGCCATAAAAAAGAATGAAATAATGCCATTTGCAGCAACATGGATAGACCGAGAGATTATTATACTAAGTGAAGTAAGTCAGACAGAGAAAGACAGATATCATATGATATCACTCATTTGGAATCTAAATTTTAAAAAATGGTATAAATGAACTTATTTACAAAACAGAAACAGACACAGATTTTGAAAACAAACTTATGGTTAGCAAAGGGGAAATGTGGAGGGGAGGGATAAATTATGAGCTTGGGATTAACATACACACACTACTATATATAAGACAGATAACCAACAAGGACCTACTGTATAGCACAGGGAATTCTACTCAGTATTCTGCAATAGCCTATATCAGAAAAGAATCTGAAAAAGAATGAATATATGTATGTGTATAACTGAATCACTTTGCTCTAACCTGAAACTAACACAACATTGTAAATCAACTATACTCCAATAAAAATTTTTAAAATGCTTGTTTATGTATTCTATTGCTGTATTTTCATTTACAAAGAAAAATTAATTTAAAAAGTATTTTCCTCAATAATTAGATCATTTGAAGTATCACATAGAAACAGTTTACCATCAAATACAACAATTTTAAATTTAATTTCTGTTTCTAAGTCTGTGGATAATTGTTTTCCAATGTTATAGCAGTTTTCAAAACCAGAGGCTCTAAATTATTTACAGTCGAATAACTCCCTGCTATGCTTTATTGCAATGTCCATTTCATATGCTTTTATTTTATAATAATTTACTGACAACGTTTACTGCTTGAGTGCCAGCAATTCCTGTCATGGTGCTTAGTCTGGAGAGTTAACACTTGTGCAGATGATGTAAGGATGGGCTCTGGAGATGGACAGGCAACCTGTTATCCCACTAAAAATCCTGATGTGAAAACCATGTGAAAACCCTTTCTCTCCTGGGCCACCGCCACTGCTGCTGCTTCTGCTATTTCTGCTGTCACTGCCAACATCCTGGGACCCGGCCTCCTTTTTGGGCTCCCACAGCAGGTATGGACATTGGACAGCCAAGCCAACTAGTCTGTGCTCTTACTGTTTGCTGCTTGCCATGCTTGTGGACCTGAGCTCCCACATACACACAAAGACACCTGGTATGTCTCCTCCGCTCATATACGTGTTCCATTGTTCCATCGGATTTCACTCACAAAACACAAGTTCAAAGATCAAATTATTAAGAAATCGAAGATGGTGTCAGCAGAGCACTAACCCAAGCACAGGGCCTTTTCAAAGAATCACGTCCTCTGCAACTGGCCCTGCAGCTGGCCCCGCCCACAACAGAGACCCATGCAGCCCAACAGGAAGGTGGTACCAAGGTGGAGGACCTTGCTGTAGATTAGTTTTGTCTGATTTAGAATTTCATGTGAATGGAAGCAATCAGTAATTTCGGAGTCACATTTTAAATGTCAACTAGCTTTATTGAGGTATAATTTATACGTAAGTAAAATCCATTCATTTGAATGCACAGATCTATGAGTTGTGACAAAGGCACAGAATTAGGTAACTAACACCACTGCAATCAAGATATAGAACAGTTCCATTATCGCCCCCCTCCCCCCAGCCCCCAGTGTCTCTCATGGAGATTAGAGTTGATAGAACAGAGATCTACTGTTTGGGAAAGTTGAATTCAGATTAATGCAAGAATCTTCAGCATGATATAGAAATTGATTTGGGAGTTCAAGGAAAAAGAAGATGACCAAACTAGTGAGCTCTGGCCTATAGAAGGGGATGTCTGTTAATGGTAAGAAGAAATTTATAAGGAATTGATCTAATAATTTTTAAAAATTTAGGGCCATTGTGTATTTTGAATATTCTGACTATAGAAGGATCTAGAGTTTTCTGAAATACTAAAGTTGTCTTTCATTCAGATTCAAATTGGGACTATTGAATTTACTTCTGATTGTTACCTCTGAAATTACTTCCTTCTGTGTAACTCAAACAAAATAGCATAAGGGGAGGGGTATATGGACAGAATGTACACACACACACACACACACACATGTGCGCCCGCAATCTATGTCCCCCAGCCTGAGGAAGGTGGGGGTACGTTATCACAGAGGAAGTTTGTCATGGGTGCCCTTTTTGCTTCAACCTGGAGAAAATCCTCAAGGTGTATAGGTTGATTTGTTGTCTTGATTAGCTGAAATGCTCACAAGTGCATAGACTGGGTATTTGAAGGCATCACATAGTTTAGCTGAAAAAAGAAGAAAAGAGAGAAAAACCATAACTCTACAATACAAGAAAAATAAATCAATGTAGGGAATGTATTTGGGCAGCAGTTTCAACACTTGACTGCATGAAATGGCAGGTGGCAAAAGTAAGCCACAAATATCCAGATCTGTTTTTTCCATATTATTCTACTACGTAGACCAGCTGAATGGGGTCCACGTTTTAAACAGCTAAACCTGAGAACTCTAGCTGCTCAGGCAGCATAATTGGAGTTCTCTGCAAATTCCCAGAATTGATTATACCTAAGGAAAAGTTTTGGGTCTATATGTGCGCAGAAACCCATACTCCCAACCTATTTTTTTTTAATTTATTTATTGGCTGTGTTGGGTCTTTGTTGCTGCGTGTGCACTTTCTCTAGGTGTGGCAAATGGGGCTACTCTTTGTTGTGGTGCATGGGTTTCTCATTGCAGTGGCTTCTCTTGTTGCAGACCACAGGATCTAGGCACATGGGCTTCAGTAATTGTGGCACGCAGTCTCAAAAGTTGTGGCTCGCAGGCTCTATAGTGCAGGCAGACCCAGTAGTTGTGGTGCACAGGCTTAGCTGCTCCTTGGCATGTGGGATCTTCCCAGACCAGGAATCGAACCCGTGTCCCCTGCATTGGCAGGCAGATTCTTAACCACTTCACCACTAGGGAAGTCCCCTCCCAATCTATTTTTCGAATAGGCATTCTGTAGGTTTTATGGGGTGAGATGGTGTGTGAATAAAAATTAAATATGCATGTGTTTTTGTTATATGGGCCCCAAACTTGATGAAATAATCAAGCATTTGCTTATTGATCCATGATATCGTCCTTCCATTTTTTTGCTCTATGATGCTTAGATTTTGAATTGCTGACTGGTAAGACAATTTTCAACGTGGAGAATGTTTGCTTCTAGATACAGTGGGATTATCTTTAGGGACATAACTGCAGAAAAAAAGACACTGGGACTTGAGGCTTGGGAAGGCAGGAAAAGTATGCATCTAGAAGCAGAGTGAGTGCTGATAAATGTTCGTGGTTGATGGCAAGCACAAATAATAACATCAGAAATACTTAGACATTACCCTGTAAAAGACTGAATTGGGATACGGTATATGTTAGTTTGATATTCAACTTCAAGTGCTCTATATTTTTCTTTTAGGGCATACATCTAAGTATGCACTGTAGCTTGTAATTTGATTCTGAAAGTAACTGAGATACAACCTCCCAATCCCCCTTTCCCTTTGTAATCCATGAATACATGGGCTGTGAATCATGCCTGGGGGCTCTTAGAGTGACTTCTCCGAGTAATGACATGTCACTTTAACTTAGGCTTTTATGGCAGATTTTATGGAGAAGGAAAAAATAACTCTATTTATTAAACTGACAGTGACTAGAATTATCACTGACTGAGTTTCTTGAAATGCAAGCACTGCCACCACTTTTACACATATGCCTTTTGTCTAGGATTCTTTTGTCATGATATGATAAGGATTATCTGTCTTTATAATTTATTTATTTGGGTTCAGGTAAATCTAGAGGGTGTGATGCAGCATTCAACCTGAGTATGATCTCAGTCTAGGAACACCTAACACTAGGCCAAAGTAGGATTTATCACAGGGTCTCGTCTGTTCTTGAATGTTTTGTTAAGTCCTTCTATTTAAGAAGAGTGGAAAGGAAATAGAAAAAAAGGGAAGGAAGAAACTGATATTTAATGAATACCTATCATGTTTGGTCAAAATTGTCCTCAGAGCCAATGCAGTGATATCCACCCTCACCGGATGGATTGCCATGAGTGAGAGTAAAACAACAGATTGTCCCTTTGTCTCTAGGAGGTTTGAAAACAGCCAAAATAGCAATCACAGTTATCCAGCAGTCATTTCAAGGTGATAAAAGTACAAAATGATTGGATATTTTTGAGCAGAAATTACTTCCATTGTATACCCTCTTTTAGAGAGAGATAGGGTGAACAGAAAGGAGCATTTTTTAAAAGGTAAGAGGCAAACATTGTCAGAGCACGTGGAAGCACCATACAAGAAGAAGTAGAAACTTGAGATCACAAAGGCTTTTTTGAAAACAGGAGAGGAGTTCTTGTCTAAGTGGCTCTGAGCTGTGCTGCTTCCAGAGCAAGAGTGGCCCACGGTGAGTTTGGTACACATGAAGATGTTCCATCCAGCTCCTTCAGGGTCTATCTCCACTGCAGAGAGCTGCTGGTCCAAGGTCTTGACCTACATGGATGAGTAAGGCAGGAGTGTAAGGGCCTGTCCTTGACCCAATGCTGGATATTGCGGATGAGTAGGACTTGCTCCAAGCTCCCTGCTCGGTGGGCTAAGGCTTTGCTAGGTCTGCCTCATAGTTTACCTTCTCTCTTTAACCCATCCCGCTTCCTCCCCCTTCCTTTCACAGGTTTTTTATCTCTAACAAATACAGTGCACCCCAAATTGTCTCAGCATTACTTCCTGAGAACCCAACCTGCAACAGTGAGTAATAGTATCTCAGATTACTTTAGAGGACAGACACCTCTCAGGTTGTCTCAAAAGTCAAGATACATGTTCCCTGAAACACTTCTCAGAGAATACCTTTGGTCTAACTTCATGCCCACAAATTAACTTTCTACTCTCTGATTTCCATGTGGTTTCCCTAAAAGGAAAGAATGTGCTGGTCAGGCCATCTTAAGCATTTAGTTTATATGACAGTTATATTTTTTATTATAAATGAGTAAACTAGCCTTTTGATAAACTCAGCCTCTGCAAAACTTATTAATATGAGTCTGTTCCTGGGACATGTTCTCATTCTCAGAGTGCCCACAAAATTAATGTCCTGAGCATTTAAGATTTAGGACCAAAATCTGAACATGGCAAGGTCAGTGTTACAATAGTGGACATCTATTATTTTGTCTTTCCGGAATCCTATCCTCTGAGGAACAGTTCTACCTTCCATTCTTTGGGATAGTTTTGGCTCTCTCAGACATCACCACCACCACCACCATCACGGGGGTAGACCTGCACCCCAAGCTTAACTGATAAAGTTCCCTCTTCTGGAAGTTTGAATCTCTAGTGGAGATGTGCATGGAGCAGAAATCTCTTAAGACTAAATTAAGATCCCAAAGTGAAAATATCATAGTAGTTTATCAAGTCAATCACAAGCTCCATTTTCCAAAGTAATGAACTGCAAGAGATGAGTTTCAAGAAAGTAAAGATGCTGAGGTATATCCCAACCCCTTCCTCTTGCCTCTTACAACACTGCTGTTATTCATTTCATTATCGATATCTTATAATCACTCAGTACATTGTTTATAATATTACTTCAGACAGTCATCTATTAGATGAACTAAGAATAAGAACAATAAAACATGCTATTTTAACTTCATTTATTCCTTCTTTGATGTTCTTCCTTTCTTTATGTAGATCCAAGTTTCTGACTCATACCATTTTCATTTTTCTGAAGAACTTCTTTTAACATTTTTTGCAGTGTAGGTGATCTGGCAATAAATTGACAAATAAATTTATTTATCTGAGAGAGTCTTTATTTCTCTTTTGCATTTGAAGGATAATTTCACTGGATAGGGAATTCTACATGGGTGATTTTTTTTCTTTCGACACTTTCAATATTCGATTCCACTCTTTTCTTGCTTGCATGGTTTCTCATAAGACATCCACTGTAATTCTTATACTTGTTCCTCTACAGGTAAGGTGTTTTCCCCCTTTGAAGATTTTTGGTTTTCTGCAGTTTAAATGTGGTATGCATAGGAGGAGTTTTTTTTTTTTAATTTGTTGACAGTACAATTTTAATATCTCCTTTTGGGAATTTTGTTTTTAAACTCTTTGAAGATTTTCACTTATGTGATTTGTTCCTAACATTCCAAAACTGGCATGAATTTTAATTGTCCTCAGATTTCATGTCTGAACAAAACATCCAAGGGTACAAATAGCGTTTTTAAAAATCATTAACTTATTTTAGGACATTTCATTATATTTTCATACACTGAGTATGGAGAAAAAGTATCAGTAACTTGTTTTATTACACTTTGAAAATTTTGTTTGTTTTTGTTTTTTTTTAATTTAATATTTATTTTATGTTGGGATGTAGTTGATTTACAATGTTGTGTTAGCTTCAGGTGTATAGCAAAGTGATTCATTTATACATATATATATATATCCATTCTTCTTCAAATTCTTTTCATATATAGGTTATTACAGAATATTGAATAGAGATCTCTGTGCTATACAGTAGGTCCTTGTTGATTATCTGTTTTATATATAGTAGTGTTTATGTGTTAGCCCCAAACTCCTTATTTATTCCCCCACCCCCCACCACCTTTCCCTTTTGGTAACCATGTTTGTTTTCAGAGTCTCTGAGTCTGTTTCTGTTTTGTAAGTAAGTTCATTTGTATCATTTTTTTAAAGATTCCACATATAAGTGATATCATATGGTATTTGTCTTTCTCTGACTTACTTCACTTAGTATGATAATCTCTAGGTCCATCCATGTTGCTGCAGATGGCATTATTTCATTCTGTATTTTATTGAAAATTAATATTCCATTGTATATATGTATCACATCTTCTTTATCCATTCATCTGTTGATGGACATTTAGTGTGCTTCCATGTCTTGGCTATTGTAAATAATGCTTCAGTGGACATTGGGGTGCATATATCTTTTCAAATTATGGTTTTCTCCAGGTATATGCTCGGGAGTGGAATTGCTGGATCATATGGTAGTTCTATATTTAGTTTTTTAAAGAACTTCCATACTGTAGCTGTACAGTTTTCTCAGCACCACTTATTGAAGAGACTATCTTTTCTCCATTGTATATCCTTGCCTCCTTTGTCATAGATTAGGTGACCATAGGTATGTGGGTTTATCTCTGGACCTTCTGTCCTGTTCCATTGATCTATATTTCTGTTTTTGTGCCAGTACCATACTGTTTTGATTACTGTAGCTTTGTAGTGTAGTCTGAATTCAGGGAGCCTGATTCCTACAGCTGTTTTTCTTCCTCAGGATTGCTTTGGCTATTCAGGGTCTTTTGTGTTTCCATATACATTGAAATTTTTTGTTATTGTTCTGTGAAAAATGCTGTTGGTATTTGATAGGGATTGAATTGAATCTGTAGATTGCCTTGGGTAGTATAGTCATTTTGACAATATGGATTCTTCCAATCCAAGAACATGGTGTATATTTCCATCTGGTTGTGTCATCTTTGATTTCTATCATCAGCATGTTTTAGTTTTTGGAGCACAGATCTTTTGCCTCCTTAGGTAGATTTACTCCTAGGAATTTTATTCTTTCTGATGCAAGAGTAAATTGGGATTATTTTCTTAATTTCTCTTTCTGACCTTTCATTGTTAGCATATAGGAATGCAAGAGATTTCTGTGTATTAATTTTGTATCCTGCAACCTTACAGAATTCATTGATGAGCTTTAGTAGTTGTCTGGTAGTATATTTAGGATTTTCCATGCACAGTATCATGTCATCTGCAAACAGTGACAGTTTTACTTCTTTTCCAGTTTGGATTCCTTTTATTGCTTTTTCTTCTCTGATTGCTGTGGCTAGGACTTCCAAAACTATGTTGAATAAAAGTGGCAAGAGTGAAATATCCTTGTCTTGTTCCTGATTTTGGAGGAAATTCTTTCAGTTTTTTACCACTGAGAATGATGTTTGCTGTGGGTTTGTCATATGTGGCCTTATTATGTTGAAATAAGTTCAGCTTGATATTTTTGATTGAAATTCAGATAATTTGTTAGTATATGTGTTCCTACACTTCCTTCCCATCAGTCCTTGCAGAGTGATTAAATACATAAGTAAATAGGTTATTCCCCAAGTGAACTTAATTTTTGCATATTTGTGGTAGTTTTTGTTTTTGCAAGAAATCTGAGATTTTGCAGGTGTTAACAATTTATTCACAGACTTACTGTAGAGTGATAACTAACACTTATGTAACACTACATGAGTCAGTCACTGCTTTAAGTACTTTACAAATCTTAGGATATTTAACCCTCATAGCACACCATAAGGATACTGTTATTATCCCCAGATGA
Source organism: Hippopotamus amphibius kiboko (assembly GCF_030028045.1). NCBI lineage: Eukaryota > Metazoa > Chordata > Mammalia > Artiodactyla > Hippopotamidae > Hippopotamus > Hippopotamus amphibius. The sequence goes on from NC_080191.1 coordinate 113,826,660, forward strand.
GAAAACTGACGAGCAAGAGATTAAATTACACGACCTAAGTTCAAGCATTTCAGGTGTCAATGTTGTTGCAGGTTGGGTTCTCCAGAAAGTAGATCCAGAGATAAAGTTTAGCATGCAGAAAGTTCAACAAGAAGTGCTCTTGGGAAAACACCTGTAGAAAATAAGAGAAGAAAGGAGCGTTGGGCAGAAAGAGAACTTGGACCCGATGCCGTCTTAGCAATATTTTTTGTCAACACCAGGGGGAGCTCTGAAGCTGAGGTGGCCTTTGGAGTGGTTCCAAGTAGGGTCAGGGGGCCAAGACCTTCCCATTGACCAGTCATCGGATAAAGGCTGCCCTTGGAAAAGGGGGCATGACCTTGGTGAAGCAGCTGTCTCCAGCCAATCGCATTTTCCAGAGAAGGATAGCATCCTCAGCCACTGGGAGAGTAAGCGTCTTGGTCCTGAAGGGGAACAGGGAAGCTCATCCAGCATGCACTACATAATCTGCCTATGAATCATTCGAGGATTTTTTTAAATTTATTTTTATTTTTATTTATTTTTTGTGGCTGCGCTGCAGGCTTTCTCTAGTTGTGGCGTGCGAGGGGCTACTCTTTGACTCTGTAGCGTTGCATGAGCTTCTCAGTGCAGTGGCTTCTCTTGTTGTGGAGCACGGGCTCTAGGCGTGCGGGCTTCAGTAGTTGTGGCACGAGGGCTTCATTAGTGGTGGCTCGCGGGCTTAGTTGCTCCACGGCATGTGGGATCTTTCTGGGCCAGGGATTGAACCTGTGTCCCCTGCATTGGCAGGCGGATTCTCATCCACTGTGCTACCAGGGAAGTCCCCATTCAAGGATCTTAAAATGCAGAGTCTGATTCAGTGGGTCTGGGCTGGGGCTTAGAGTCTGCATTTCTAACAAGGTCCCAGGTGATGCCAGTGCTGCTGATTTGTGATAACAAAGTCCTGGTCATGCAGCTCTAATGCTGCAAAGTTAGGAAGAGAACCTAGGCTCTCTGGTTATGAGTCTGTGCTCTTACCACTTTGGGGCACTGCTGCTTAAAGAAATTCCTCTGCCAAAATTTTAATTCTAAAGAATTAACTTGATATACCATGCCAGACTGACAGGCTTTAAAGCTTTTCAGGTCTCCTGGCCTACAGGAGACACGCTCATGTCTCTAGTGGACATGCCATCCCCAGCATGTACTAATTGCAGCAGTTTATCATTGCTGACTTTCCTAGTGACATTTCATCCAGGAAATTCTCTTCAGCTAGCTTGACAGTTTTTTCCCCCTGACCTTTAAGCAAGTGTATCAAATATGAGAATGACCCTAGCTACTTGGCATTCATAATTTGTGGCACACTTTGGCTATTATTATTTTTATCAGAAAATTACCATTTTCTATTTGAAGGGTTTATTATATTCTTAGGTATGCATTTATTATGTGTTAGAGTCATTTTTTCCGTGAAGGAGCCTATCTTTAATTTCATAATGAGAACCAATAAGAGAATTGGATTTGACATTCAGGTTCATCTATACTCAGTTTTTTAGAACCACCTCTATTATGTAAAGTCAAACCTACACTAAGAATTTCCCAGGCTACAATATCCTGTTAATTACATGACAATATTTTTCTTACCACGTACTCCCCACAAGCACAAAGGGAAGAAGATAAAATGCTATGCAATTTTGTAATGTCTAAACAAAGGACAAATGTGAGAATCAGTAACGTGTGTCCACCCTTACCTTGTTTTAAATTCTTATAGAAAATCATGATTTAATTATTTTGTTTTTCATTTTTGAAAAGAAGTATGTGATAAGAAATATATATAATTCTGTATAGAAATTGGATGGCAGAGACATGGAAAAGAGAAGTGACCTGCTTGAAGATATTTATTGGCTTATAGGAAATAAAATCCTGAACTGGGGAACACTGTAGTTAAGAAACCTCTTCTAGCTCAGTCTGTTCCCTAGGCAACAACAGTCTGTGTTAAAAAAAGAAACAAACAAAAAAAGGTTAGCACTTAGAGTAGTGAAGGTTTCAGAGTTATTCTTCATTCAGAAGATTCACAGTGGAAAAGCATTTGTTCGAATACTGCAGTTAATTAATGGTGACTAAGGATTTGGGTCAGCAGATAGTGTAGTCATGCTTCTGGAATGATGGTTCTCAAGGCGTAGTCCCTGGACCACATGGGCATCACTTGGGAACTTGTTAGAGATGTGAATTCTCTGTCCCCATCCTAGATCTGCTGAAGCAGAAACTGGGGGAGGGGACGGAAGGGGGTTAGCAATCTGTTTCAAAAGCGTTCCAAGTGGTTCTGAAGCCACAAAAGTTTGAGACCACTGTGGTTATGAAACTTTAAATCTGTTTAGAACTGCTTCTGTTCCAGAACATTTTTCTACACACAGATAGACACACATGTAGTAGACACAAAATCTTTAAAACACTAGTTTGAAGGAACTCTTACTAAAACAGTTGTGTCCGAAGCAACTTCCTTACTTAACCGGGTGGGAATGGGAGAGTCCCTAAATTTCCTTTTAGTGCCTTTTTCTATGCCTAATCCATAAAAGTTGCAAGTTGCACGGGCAGCCTCAGCAGTCAAGGCCCCTCCCATTGAATTTAATTTCAAACAGTATCTGGAAGAGCGGTCAGCTGCAGGAGACATCTTTCAGGAGGAAAAAGACATCTTTATTCTTTCAATAGAGTGGAAAATGACTCACATCTGATTGTGGAAAGCAGCCTTCCTGTTAAGGCGGAGCTGCAGTGTGCAGTGCTCACTCCTCCCTCCTGCTGCTCGGAGCGAAGGTCAGGGAAGATAGGAAGGGCGAACAAGAGAGGAGATACTGTATTTTGTTCCTGGCTTTTCTTCCTTTTGCTGGCTGATATTGGGAAGACAGCTGTAAGATCAGTAACCACTAAGACATTTTCAAAACTGTAGAAGAGATAATCTAGAGGAGCCAATAGCTAAGAGAGGAGTTGAAAAATTCTGATAGCATACCTACCCCCAAATCTTACAGCTATCTATCCCAGCCCTAGAAACAACTGAAATAAGCTAGTCAGTTACAAAAGAAAAAAAAAAGTGTATCTAATATGATCTGGAGACAAGAACAAAGTTGGATTAAGCTTTGATTTATTTATTAACACAATGTAGCAAGAGCTATATGGGTTTTTAAAAAATTGTTTTCCAACTAACATTTACTGAGTGTCTATTAAGCACTGAATATTTAAAATTTTAAACATCTTATTTAAATACAGTGTTTTTAAAGTTTTATTCATTTGTTCTAACAAATATATTTTTAATGAATAGGGGAATTACTGCTCTATCACTCAGTAATGGTTCACAACTACCATTTATATGTGTTTCCAAAACATGATCTCATTTAATTCTGACAATCCTCTGAGGTTCGCACCATTCAATCTTCACTTTGTATGTGAACAAACTGTTGTCTAGAAATTTAGCTAGGTTCACCCATCAAGTAAATGGAAGTGGAGGCAAGATCTGACCCCTGGTCTGTCTGACTCCAAACCCTGCTCTTAATTTCTGCACTTGTTGCCTCAATCAATCAGTCATGGTCAAACACCAAGTAGCACATACATTGTTCCCTCATAGTCTCGTCTTCTAATTTCAAGTCTAGTTCTTTGACAGATTAAATATATACATAAATATATATATGTATATATATATTTTAGTTTTTATTGGAGTATATTTGCTTTACAGTGTTGTGTTAGTTCCTGCTGTACAGCAAAGTGAATCAACCATACGTATACATATATCCCCTCTTTTTTGGATTTCCTTCCCATTTAAGTCACCACAGAGCTTTGAGTAGAGTTCCCTGGGCTATACAGTAGGTTCTCATTAGTTATCTATTTTATACATAGTATCAATAGTGTATATATGTCAATTCCAGTCTCCCAATTCATCCCACTCCTCCTTTCCCCCTTGGTATCCACATGCTTGTTCTCTACGTCTGTGTCTCTATTTCTGCTTTTTAAATAAGATCATCTATACCAATTTTTTTAGATTCCACCTATATGCATTAATATATGATATTTGTTTTTCTTGTTCTGACATACTTCACTCTGTATGACAGACTCTAGGTCCATCTACATCTATCTCTACAAGTGACCCAATTTCATTCCTTTTTATGGCTCAGTAATATTCCATTACATACATGTACCACATCTTCAAATGTCCCTCAACAGAGGAATGGATAAATATATCTTTCTAAAGTTGACTCTGAATGTGTCACATATTCACAAATCAAAATTAGTTAAGAAAAAGGAGAATAAATAAAAAGCAAATTTTAAAATTTATTCTTACTTTCCAAAAATAAATTTATTTTTGTAACCAATTGAGGCAAATTTTATATATTATATAAATTGCCTATTTTAAGTATATTTCAATAATTTTTAAAATAAATTTGCCAAGTTGCAACCGTCATCATAAATCAGTTTTAAAACATTTCTGTTACCCCAATAAGATCTCTCATGCCTATTTACTCTTAATTCTCCTCACTACTCACCCACCCAGGCAAAAAAATAACTGCATTCAGTCTTTGTAGATTTGCCTTTTCTGGAAATTCCATATAAATGGAGGCATGTAACATGTGGTCTCATTTCTGTCTTCTTTCACCTAACATAATGTTTTTAGGTTTAATCTATGTCAGAGTATGTATCAGTAGTCCATTTCTTCTAATTGTTGAATAGTATTTCATTGCATGAATGTATCACATTTTATTTACCCACTTACTGGTTGATGGACATTTAGGTTGCTTTCAATATTCGGCTATTGTTTTAATAAGAACAGCATGTGCAAATTTCTGCGTGGATATGTGTTTTTGTTTCTCTTGGGTAGATACCTAACAGTAGAATTGCTGGGTCATGTGGTAAATTCATAGTTAACTTTTTAAGATACTGCCAAACTATTTTCCAAAGTGGCTGCATCATTTTATATTCCCACCAGCAATGTATGAAGGCTAAGTTTCCCCACATCCTCACCAACATTTGTTATTGTCTGTCTTTGTTATTACAGTCATTCTAGAGGGTGTGAAGTGTAATGGCACTGTGGTTTAAATTTGCACTTCCCTAATGACTAATGATGACTATCTTTTTATGTGCTCATTAGCCATCAGTATATCTTCTTTGGTGAAATGTCTTTTTAAATCATTTACCCATTTTTTACTAAGTTGTTTGTGTTCTTATTATTGAAGTGTAAGAATTCTTTGTATATTATAAGCCAACATAAATTATGTTAGTCCTCAACCCGTGCCTCAATAAATTTTAGAAAGACAGTATATGGTACCCCAATCCCTGTACACCTCAAAAATATTGAAACCACACCATATCATTTCTTTGGTCATGAGCAGATTCAGTAGATTGAAGTGGAAGATATCTGCAAACACCCTATCTTCTCTTCTCTGTGATGTCTTATTGCTCACAGCTGGAATCAGTGAACACAGCCTGCCTTTGAAAAGAAGCCCATTGTTAGCACACTGTGGTGTTTTTAAAGGATGGTGTCAAATTGTTTGACATTCCTCCCATTCAGAGATGGGGTCTATCTCTCCTTGCCTTGATTCTGTGCTGGCTTGTAAGTCCTTTTTGAATAGGGTACAGTGGAAGTGATGCTATGTGACTTCCAAGCTAGGTTGTAAAAGGCCATACATGTTCTGCCTCATTTGTTGGAATACTTGCTCTTGAAGCCCTGAATTGCCATGTAAAATGTTTGTCTATTCTGAGGCTGCTATGCTGTGAAGAGGCCCAAGGCTTGTGGAGAGGTCGTGTATAGGCATTCCAACGAACAATCTCAACCAAGGCGCCATATATGTGAGTGAAGAAGCTTCCAGATCTTTCCAAGCCTCCAGCCATTCAAATATTCCCAGCTGAGGTCCAATACTTCATGGAGCATGAAAAAGAGACAGGTCATTCCTGCTGAGCCATGTCTGAATTCCTCACCCACAGACTCTACGATCTAACAACATGGTTGTTGTTTTGTGCCACTACTTGGAAGCTTATTGTTCATTTAGTCCTCTAGTGACTACAAGGAACAGAAGCCCCGCAAGATTACTCAAATGAAGTTTATAGTAAGAATCTTCTCATGAACTTGAAGGACAGTAGAATAAGCATTAGAAACTGCAGTCACACTCTACTCTCAGGGAGACCTCCTGCTCTGCACACCTGCTTCTCTCCCCTCTTATGGTAGATGGAATTCCTTGGTGTACGTGTCAGTCACATATGACCCCACGGCTTCCCCACCATGGCCCCATCTACATCATCACTTTCCAGCTTTATATCCCACTGCAAATTGATGGTCAATTTGATGTCTCTTAGTTCAAATTCTCAAGTGAGAGAATCTAGAATAGTATAGCTTATTTATTTGAACTTGGTCTCAAAGGGCAAGTAAGATTTATTAATTTTTCAGGCAAATGCAATAACTCGGGCATGGAAGTAGCTCGGGCATAATGAGGAAATGGCAAGGACTTTCATGGGATTAGGCTGCCAGAGAGCCTGGATACATGAGGCCAGAAAGTTAAGATGACATACCTGGAATGCCCCTTTTCATTGTAATCCTGCTCAGAGGAGGAGTAAACTTTGAGTCAATGGTGTCTTCCGATCTAACTGCATTGATGAAGGCATGTGAGCCAGAGAGCATAGTCAGCACTGAGGATACCGGAATGTCACTTCCTGTTTCTCTCCATCACAGAAATGTGTTTGTTCTTTCCTGGTATTCACTATATTTTGTCAGTATTTAATTTTTTGTCTGCTTATTTACTTCCTGGCTACAGTACTTGATTGTAAGCTCTACAAAGACTGCCTTGCTTATAATTTTGTCCCCAGCCTTACTGTGACTGAATAAATGAGTGTATGATGAGACAGATAGAGCCTTGCCCTCAAACAGCTCATTGTCTGGTAGATACGTGATTATGTTACACTGTAAGAAGTGGTTTAATAGCTGAATATTGAACAAGCTGTAAGATACAGAAGAGAGAAAAAGTAATTCTGCTGCAGGGGAGTCAGAGAAGGCGTCACTGAGAAGAGGCTATTTTGATGGTGGCTGCAAGGTAAGTAGGAGTTTAGAAAGTAGACAAGACATTCAAGACAGAGAAAAGTTTGTATGAGAAAGCATGGCTGTATGATAGAACGTGGCATGTGAGAATAGTTGATAGGATTGGGGCACAAGGGATGGGGAGAAGGAGTGGCTTGAGATGAGACTGGAAAAGCGTACTGGGACCAGAGTGTGAAGGGCCTGGGATGCCACGCCATGGGTTTGAACCTTGCTTACGTTGGCTGGCAGGAGCCACTAGAGGCATGAGAGTGACGTCATTAGATTGTAGAACTATGACCATGGTGGCCAGTAGGAGGAGGGAGGGGTGTCTCACTGGTCTGGATTGCAGCCATCCAGGAGAGAAATGATGAGGTCCTGGACAAAACTGAAACCCTGGCAGTCGGAAGAAGAGGACAGATTTGGAAGATATTTAGAATGAAAAATCAATGAGACCTGGTAACTGATAGAAAATGATGAATTTGTGTGAGGGCAGAGTGAGGATTTATTTATGGAACAGTTACTATGTGCCCTATAGGTAGTATTTGTAAATACCATTCTAAGTACTTTGCAGACATTAATGCATTTGATCTCTGAAGCCTTGTTAAGGAGGTACTATTATTATTCCAATTTTATAGGTGGGGAGATCTAGATACAAAAATATTAAGTAACTTGTGCACCATCACACAATTATGCAGTGGTAGAGCCAAGATTTGAACCCAGAAATCCTGGTCCCAAGTCCATGCCACTGAACACTAAATGAGCAATCTCACAGTTCCCTTGGCTCCAAGGACAAGGGAACAAAGTGTATAAAAGGAGGAAGTTCAGTTCCTGGAAACCTTGAATGATCTTCTTCTTTTGTCTTCCAAACACTGACAAAACACTCCCCCTTTCCCAAGATTAATGATTTCAGTGACTTTCTGAATGGAATCAATGGAACTGAAAAGAGAGACCATTTGTTCTGAACAGATGCCAAAGGACAAAGCTGGAGCCTGATTCCCAGAGCTCCAAGGTGGATGGTGGTGGGCGGGTTCCACAGAAGGCACTCTGCCTCTAAGGGAAGACCCCTCATGCTTGTGATGGTGGGGCTTCTGATTGCGACCAGAGCCTGTAAAGACCATCTTCTTTGCTTGCCAGAAACCTACTAAGTCTACACGGTGAGTTGTTGTTTCCCTGTGATTCTTAGGAAAAGCTTGTTATATGAAATGTAATGGAGCTCATGTACTTCAATAAATCTAGAAGTTAAACCAAATGGACACGGAGTCAGCTTTCGAATCCACATGCTATTAGGAGGGAAAAGAACACTTTCTAGGGAACAACCTAAAAATGACTTTCCCACTCTCTCATCTATGTAATTCCCTTAAAATCTGGCCTAATTTCTCTAAACCAGGAGTAGGGGATGTGGCCCTGGCCCAGTGGGTTGGAAGCAATGCCACCAGGAAGTACAACAGTTAAGGGAAATGGTTCTGAGATTTATTTGAGTGATGGCAAGCAAATAATTACTGGAGAAATATTTGAGTCCTTACTGTGTGTCATCAGTGTACTGTTCCGCTGGTAGAAACTGAATTTTAATGCATCCCCTGTTCTGTGATGTGGGCAAAACATTAAAATACTTCTGTAAATAGAAGTTATCTACTAGCACTTCCAGGAACTACTAAGAGGATCACTGCTTGTGTTGGGTGACTTTAAATGGAAATTCCTAGTTATACAAATACAAATGCATTGGTTAAAAATTACAGTTTGTTAATGAGAGTAGAGCAACGTTTGGCAAAGTGTCGTTGATGTGCAGGTGAGAAGTTGAGCAGCAGTTACAATGCCCTGTCTGTGGCCTGGAGTTATTTTAGTCTCCGTTCTGTTGGAGAGGGCTGACTTGACTTGTAAAACCTAAATTTACTATCATTGACAAAGTATTTCACCCATATTTTTTCTAATGATTGTTAATTTTCATGCTCAGTGTAATTGAGAAATAACTCCATTTTTCCATGTAAAAGTTGTTTCGTATAGCAAGTCCCCTACATACAAATGAGTTCTGTTCTGAGAGTACATTTGTAAGTCCAATTTGTTCCTTAAGTCCAACGAAGTTAGCCTAGGTACCCAACTAACATAATCAGCTATATAGTACTGTACTGTAACAGGTTTATAATACTTTTCACACAAATAATATATTTTAAAAAAGCATAAAAAATAACGAAAACATGTTTAATCTTACAATGCAGTACCTTGAAAAGTACAGTAGTACAGTCCAACAGCTTGCATACAGGGGCTGGCATCGAATGAACAGGCAAGAAGAGTGACTGACTGGAGGAGGGAGAGGAGGTGGGAGATGGTAGAGCAGAAGGATCATCAGTGATAGGAGATGGAGGACGAGCTGTAATTTTATTCATGCCTGATGTGGATGGGACGCACGTTTGCATCTTTGAAAGTTCGCAACATGAAGGCTCACATGTAGGAGACTTAACTGTATTGTGATGGAGGGCTATTGCCTTAGTGTCAATTTTTTCCTATGTGGATGTCAAGGGCAAAACATGAAGTTAAGAAATGGAAAATAAATATTAATGTTTAAAATTGTGATAACATACACAGGATATAAAATTTATCATCGGAACCCTTTTAAGTATATATCTTGGCTATATTAAGCACACTGACATTGTTGTGCCACCACGACCACCATCATTTCCAGAACTTTAATTTTCCAACATATAAACAACAATAACTATGTCGTATGTATTATTAGCCATTCGTTGTATTCCAGGGGCCCTCAGGGAAGACTGTGAGTGACTCCCCAGTCTCCTTATGTTAGGAGGCCTCACCATCCTGCATTTCTGGCACAGAGTAGGCAGGTTGTAAATCTGAAGAAATGAAGAGATGAATAAATCCTTATCAACATCTCCATCCCATCTCTTCTGGGACGGTGTGGATGCTGCCTGTTGTTCGCTTCTATTTGGTCCCAGTGAAGGGCTCCTTAGCGTTTAGAACTCATAGTGCTCTGGTAGAAGCCTCAGTTGTAGGTGACAAAGGGTGTAGGACTCAACTTTAGGTCTCGTGGTAACCATGGTCTTGGGAATTTGTTTATATATTCCCCTTGGTCTGTGCTCCATAGAAATAGAAATATCAGAAATATGGAGAGAGTATATTTCTTCTCTGTCTGCCTGGGGTTCTTGCTATTTTTTTTAGACCTGGCCCAGCCTCATTTGTCAGTAACTCTGGGTTTTGAAATTAGCCTTCTATTTTCCTTTGGGCAGTAGCTCGGCCTACCCATTTCCAGTTGAGTAAAGAAGTGAGAACTCAATGAGAATAATAATCATCATATCATATTTTGAACACCCACTGTGCACTAGGCTCTGTGATATGTGTCTAACATGTGTTATTTCAAATACTCTCCCAAATCACCCTCTAAGACAAGGGAAAGTTTTCCACGTACAACAGTCTGCCTGTGCTATACATGCCATCTCAATTCGTAAAGCCATTTTGTTATATGCTTCGTTTCACTAATGAAGAGACCGGGATCCAAAGAGATTGGAAATCCTTGCTGGTTACTTAACTCTAAGTGATAAAGCTGGAATTCAAATTCAAGGCTGACTCCTAAGTCTATGTTATTGCTCTCAGCCCTCTTTAGATTTCCCCTTTGACTCATCTGATTTTGATTCCTGCTTATACAGCTGATCTTTTGCAGGCTTGTGTTTTGTTTTGAAACATCTTGGCTCTTTCTTGCCATCCATTAATCATGAAGATGGGGAATCAGATATTCAGAGTCCTGGGTCTTTGGGGAGGGATTGAAGAGATAATTTGCTTTTTGGAGAAACAATCTTGTCAAAGCTTATGGCTATTTTAAAAACCTATCATTACAAAAGGCTTTACATCAGGACCAGATACCGGCCAGATGGACTTGAACATCTGAATCGACCTTCATTTAACACCATTTGAGAAGACATGGGGAACACTGACAGCGAGGAAGACTAATACCTCAACGTCTCCCTGAAGTAGTCTTTCATCTTAAATGAACAAAAGAGGGCCAGACCTGACACAGCTGTGGTTGTTTTAGCACATTAACAATCAATATTAATTTTTAGTATCTGGTTTTTGTAAGTCTTCACGTTTGAGATTTTAATAAACTTTACCAAAATCATTGCCCAGTCCTGTCCTTTTCTTGCCTTTCCCCATCATTATGAAAGTAATGCATTTGCATTGTAGAAAAATTGTAAAACATAGACGAGCAAAGGAAGAAAATGAAAAATATCCCTGGTTGACCTCCTTTCTTGATATCACGGAAGAAAAGACCCTTGACTTGCCATTCTGTCATTCCTTCATAAAATGTACTGCAGGTTAACTTTCTGCCTCTGGTTTGTGTGTAATGTAGATTTCCAAAAATTCAATAATGAACTAATATAAACTACCATATGACCCAGCAATCCCTCTCCTGGGCATATACCCTGAGAAAACCATAATTCAAAATGATACACGTGCCACAATGTTCATTGCAGCATTATTTACAATAGCCAGGACATGGAAGCAACTTAAATGTCTATTGACAGATGAATGGATAAGGAAGATGTGGCACATATATACAATGGGATATTACTCAGCCATAAAAAGGAACAAAACGGAGTTATTTGTAGTGAGGTGGATGGACCTAGAGTTTGTCATACAGAGTAAAGCAAGTCAGAAAGAGAAAAACAAATACTGTATGCTAACGCATATATATGGAATCTAGAAAAATGGTACTGTTGAACCTAGAGACAGGGCAGGAATAGAGATACAGATGTAGAGAATGGACTTGAGGATACAGGTGGGGAAGGGGAGTCTGGGACGTAGTGAGAGAGTAACACTGACATACACGCGCTACCAAATTAAAATGGATAGCTAGTGGGAAGCTGCTGCGTAGCACAGGGAGACCAGCTCAGCGGTTTGCAACAACCTTAGAGGGGTGGGATAGGAGGGGTGGGTTAGGAAGGGTGGGAGGGAGGCTCAACAGGGAGGGGATACAGGAATATATGTATACAAACAGCTGATTCACTTTGTTTTACAGCAGAAACTAACACAATATTGTAAAGCAATTACACTCCAATAAAGATGTAAAAAAATTAAATTAAAAAAAAGAATGAATATACTTGTTCATATATTTGTCTTAGGAAAGCTAAGACTTCTTGATAGTTGGCAACTGGTTTCTAGTTTGTGATTCTGTTTCTCTATATTTTAAGGATAATTGATCACAGAAAAATTAGTAAGCCTCTTGTTGAAATTTTATATGTATTTGCACATACACATTTACCTCCCCGATAGAATAGAGATACGTCTATGGCATGTTTTCAGGTATTTACAGGGTTGAAAATAGTACATCTTCGGGATAATAAGTAGGCATGCATAAAGCACCCAGCACGGAGTCTTGTATCTAGAAGGTTCTCAGTGTATATCAAATGCTGATACTATGCACATCATTTAAAGGTTGCTTATGCTGCTGGTGAATTTTCTCTTGTGTTGCTGTGGCTGAAAAGGCTTAAGGAGGAATCACAGCTCATTCCCTCCCTCTGTTCATTGCATGTTCTTTAAACTTGTGCTGCCTCGCAGGGCTTCTGAGGGCAGGAAGCACAAGTACTTTTAACAGTAGATTAAGAGGGAGTGCTTTAATGAGGGGAGAGCTGTTGAGCTGTTAAGCTGTAAGGATCGTTCAAGAAGTGAATTTACAAGAATAACTTCCAGTGTATTTGCTCGTGTGGGTTTGTCTGCCTGAAGGCCATTTGTGAATTTTTCAAATGGCTCTGATGGGATATTCATAGCACTGTAATCCTGATAGGTAAAAATAAAAAATCATCTCTGTTCATTGCTTTATCTCCAGAGCTTAAAAAAGGGCCTGGCATGGTGGGCACACAATAATTTATGCAACCCCTCTTTCCATTTTCTTTGTCTCTTAATGGACACCCCACCAAAGTCATCTTTGATTTCGTCTTCTCCATACCTGTCTTAGTCTGTCTGAGGTGCTATAGCAAAATACCATAGCCTAGATGGCTTATAAGCAGCAAATTTATTTCTGACAGTTCTGGAGGCTGGGAAGTCCAAGATTAAGGCACTGGCAGATTTGATGTCTAGTGAGAATCTGCTTCCTGGTTCAAGACAGCCATCATTTTGCTGCGTGGTAGAAGGGGCAAGGGAACTCCCTGGGGTCTTTTATAAGAACACTAATCCCATTCATGAGTGCTAGACTCTCATGACCTAGTCACTTTCCAAAGGTCCCATCTCCAAACACCATCACATTGGGGATTAGGTTTCAACATATTAATCTTGGGGGGATATTAATAATCTATAGCAACCCCCATATCTAATTTGTCACTACATCTATCAATTCTGCCTGCAATATGTCTGGGGAATCACTGCCTGAGAAAAAATAGACTCGTCTGGTTGACATAACGTGTAATTCCATTTCAGGGTTGGAGGTGTGGGGATGTCCAGGGAAAGAGTGGAAGGGATAAAAGACAGGAAGTCCTTAGGAGCCAGAGCTCTTACTCACCAGTGTGGAGGAGTCCATAAAGGAAAGAAGGCCCAGGGCTGCCAGAGATTTTGTGGAACTGTCAAGGACACACTATCCTGATCTTTCCTTTCCCCAAAGTAAGTACCATGGAACTCCAGTTCTGTGGGGTAGAGTAGGTATTTAAACAAACAAACAAAAAGGCATGTGGTAAAAATAAATTTGGGAAATTTGAGGTTACACAATATTAAACCAAAGATTTCTTTTTGTTTTAATTTGCTTACATCGAATTGTGAAATAGTAAAGGGGAATGATGGTACCACATATTTTCCAGAATTACTTGGCAATATAGCCCTCTTTCCCCACACTTGGAAGAGAAAACTTAGCAGGAAGAGAGCATGGCCTCTTCAAGGCATCAAAAGAAGCTCAGTACGTCAGAACATAAATTACATAGATCAGCCTGAACACAAAATTGGGACTGAAATAGAGGTTGGGTCAGGTGGTGGAAGGTCTCGTAAAACATATTGTGAAATTGAGACTTAATCCTAATGTCAAGGAGAAACCACTGAAAAAATCAGGCTGAGCAACCCTCAAATAACACAACTATGTGTATGTATAACTGACTCACTTTGCTCTACAGCAGAAACTAACACAACAGTATAAATCAGCTATAGTCTAATAATAAAAAAAAGAAATAGAAAACCCCATTTAGGGGAGAAATGATGGAGACCACTGATGTTGCAAAAGTACATGACCAGACGATGGGAAACTAAAAACCCCACGTTTCACTTCACCAACAATGAAACTTGTTTCATTAATTATATCATAATTTTATCATAATCAATAGCATTTTATCATAATCAGTATTTTATGTATTAGGGTTCTCTTTCAGAAAAAGAAAACCGATAGGCTATCTCTATATGTCTATCTCTATCTATCTAGAGGTAAATAGAGGTTTGTTACGAGAAACTGACTTATTATGGAGGGCGAGAGTTTCATGTTGCCATCTGAAAGCTGGAGACCCAGGGGAGCTGGTGGTGTAATTCAGTCTGAGGCCAGAGGCCTGAGAACCAGGGGAGAGGGTGACGTAAATCCCAGTCCGGGGGCAGGAGAAGATGAGATGTCCCAGCTCCATCAGTGAGGCAGGAAAAAAAAGACAAATTCCTCCTTCCTCTGCCTTTTGTTCTATTCAGGTCCTTTTACCAGCTCCACCAATTCAAATGCTAATTTCATCTGGAAACACCTTCACAGATACACCAGAAACAATGTTTAATCTGGGCACCTGTGGCTCAGTCTAGCTGACATACAATTAACCATCACACTTTATTAGGAATTTATGTAGAAAAGTGACAAGAATGTACTGTTTATATCCTTGTAATAATTATTCTGCATTGTAATAAAATCAATATCTTAAGAAGTCCTATGAAATTACTTTTTGAACAACCCTTGTAGAGTATAAATATTTGTATTTCGAATGACTGTGTTACTATCCAACAATATTCTGCTTACAGTTTTTTTTCTAATGTGAGATTCAGTGCTCTCCATTTTAAGAATACAAATTAAGAGACTTTAAATATATATGTATAATCTAAACATAAGTTAAGAAACTTTAAAAACATTTCTCACTTTACAGGAAAAAATTCCTGTGATCAAAGAATCCCTCATGCTTTCATGGTTAATTAATTTTGGAGCGGCAGGGAGCAGAGAAACTTTAAGGGTCAACTGAAGATTAGTGAGAAATTAAGATGAAACATTGCTAGCTGCTGACAATAAGGGGAAATTGACTTTATTACTATTTTTTTTGACTATGCACAGCTTTTCAGGAAAACATCTGTTCTATGAAAAGGAATATGTGTGTTCTCTGAATGTTTATGAGTGTTGTTTTGAATAAACTCATGGAGGCATGGTTTCCAAAGACAGGCAAGGGTATTTGAATACTTCCACTTATATGCCACCTTGTCATAAGATGCCCCTTTCTTGGTTTTGCTTGTCCTCTAAGATTGAATGACCTCCTCTTCCTTTTATGCTCTGCCCAAGGTGAATCAGTTCATGGGTCCCATGAACTTTAGAAGGGCTCTTTGCCTTTTGCAATTCCTTTCACATGGTTGCCTTGCAACCTCACCTCTCTGATGGGCTCAATAATAGTTAAGATTTTGCATATTACCCAGTTTTTTCTCATTGTTAAGGTGGGAGTGCCACTTTCGGGCTGCTTTCTATATCCTTAGAGGAGGCAGAGTCTTTGTGGCTCATGTTCATACATTTTACATCACAATCAGTGCACAGTTCAATACGTGTAACCAAGACAAGTTTCCAAAAACAATATTTACTCTGCTTTTTCTATTATTTTCCCTTTATTTTCTATGATGTGCCATTCTATTTCATTAAAAGTGCCGATTGTGACCTACTAAATTGCTCCCACTATCCACTAATTGGATCAGGAACTACAGTTTTAAAAACACCAGTCTGCATATATTTATAGGGAAAGATAATTCAACATGATTTGTCACTAATTAAACAGCATTTTGAAAATCGTGATTCAGTAAATACATGTTATTTTCCAATACTAGGGTAATCTTTCCATATAGATTTTTATTAGGAGGTTTAGATTTTGAAACCAGGCGATGTTGGACATATGTATAAAATTTTATGTTTCATGTTAGAATATATGATCATTTTGAGATGAGCAAAATAAGCTCTTTGTGCTTTTCATTTCTATTTTCCTCTCGTTTTTCATGAAGTGAATAATCAAATTTAAATATATATTTATTTCCTTTTTCAGTACAAGGTTTTAGACATGAAAAATCTCAATAAATAGAATTCTCACCTTCTGAGTTGTATTCTGGTTAACTGAATTTCTGATTAAACTAGGGTGAGGATAAGATTGAATATTAATTGTAAAACTTTATAAAATATGTTAGTTTTTCTACCTTAATATATTGAACTTAATTCAATTCAAAACAAAACAAAACGAAAAAACACTGGTCTGTTTGAGAAGCAGATATATAAACATATTATTAAAATATGATAGGTTAATTTCTATCACAGAATATATACTATACCTGTGTATAATACATAGTATATGAATAGGATTCTTATTTGAAAGTAATGAAACTCAACTCTAACTTAAGCAGTAAAATTATTTAATAGGTATCACTCAACTCACAGATTCCAGTAGGAAAATTAAAGAAGCAGCTTCAAAAATATGGAGGCTCCAGTAGAAGGTAGATGGCTGAGAGCACGTCCAAGGTCACACCACAGGAACCTGATGGTTGAGACACTGTCACCAGCAAAGCTTGCCCGCCCAGCTCTTGGACTTCTGCCACTGCCTTTGCCACCACTACAAATGATTTCTCAACAGTGCCCACATCTTTGTGTCAAGCTATAAAGAGTTAAAGCCCTCAAGTATCAGATGGCTGGGCCTAGGTCTCATGCCTGCTCCCTAACCTTCCGGGGTGGGTATTCAGAGTATCTAATCCCATGGGTTTCCACATGGTTATAATTTCCCTCAAAATGAAAAAGTGGCCAAAATGTTCAGCGCATTTATAATCACTTTATATTCTATTTTAGTAAATGCCTTGATTACCATTGCTTTAATTACTACTTATAAAAGCTTGACTCCTGAATTTGTATCTTCAGCCAAAATTTTCCTCTGAGCTCCAGGCCTGGAATATACGACCGCTCAAAAGACATCTCCGTTTGGATGTTTCATAGGCTCCTCCAATTCAGTATCTGCCCGTGCCCATGGATGACCCCAGGATCTTTCTCACAAAACTCCCGTGTTCAGTATCCCAGTGACCAGCATGTCCATCTCTTTATTCACAAGAGCCAGGAAACTTGAAGTCATTCTTGGAAACTCTTTCTTCTCTCACCACATATCTAATTCATCCCCAGATCTTATGGATTTTTATTTCTTGAGTATCTCTGGACTCTACCTACCTCTCTCCATTTTCAGCATCACCTTCCTCATCCAAACTACCACCAACTCTCAGCCTAACCCATCCTCGTGCACCTGTTCTAGCCCCTTTCTTCCATGTTCTCCACACGAGTCTCAAAACACAAGTCTGACCATGTCATTCTCATTACTTAAAACCATTCAATGGCTTGTAAGAACTTCTGATCAGAATCAGAGAAACACTTTCTATATAGAGATTTTATTACAGATTCCATTACGTAATTCCAAAACAGAATGGTGCAGGACGAAAACATCATCTGGGATACTACAATCCATTGAACAAATAGTTGGCTGAAGTTCGAGGTTGCTTTTTCAGCGGCTTTTGTAAAGAATACAGTGAGAGATCTCCCAGAACACAGACAGCATCCGTGACCGGCAATGCATTTAACATCCCTGTGCTCCCCCTGTGCTTAAAACAGCTTCATTCTTGATAAACCTGCTTCAAAAATTACCCATAAGTATGGATTTAATGTTTTGATTCTCAGAGCTGTCTAGACTTGTGTATAAGGTCCGTGAAGTCAGGGACTGTTTAAATTCACCCAGTCCGTAGTGGTGCAGGGTCTGTTAGCAAAAGGCAAAGGGAGGGAAGGCATTCTGGGTAGAGAAGAGTGATTTGGCCACATAGATGTGCGACAGATTGAAGTCTCCAATCACACAATCCCTCAAAAGTTCCTTGCAGCAGTTTTGTACTGTGTCAACTTACCTAAGCTAGAATTTAATTTCCCCAGGTTCCTTTGCTGTGTGGCTCTGGGTTAGGATTGGCCACAAGAGAAATTTGCATAAGATTTGGAAGGTGGAAATGAAGCAGCAAGGTCAGGGTAGGTCACTGTGTACCACTGCGCCATCGTCCCTAATCTGCTGCTCACCTTGCTGGTGTGGGTTCCACAGCCAGCTCTGCAGCTCCTCCAGCTCCACCAGACCCCCTCCTTTAGCTCCTCCAGGTCCCAAGCCAGGTACATGCAGCAAAGTAGCAAAGAGCACCAGCATTTTCTGCAGATAACTCTTTCCTCAGATGGTTGCAGATGGTGAGAAACACATGGGGATTCCCGTTTGTCCTTCTCTCTGGCTTCACATCCAGTTTTTCTTCCCCACAATCAGCCCCGCTGACCGGCACATGCCTCAGACCCACCACCAGGTGCAGAGACAACAAGCCTTCCACAGACTTCTTACCGGATCCCACAGCTGCATAAGCCCAAATTCCTATAATGAATTCCTTCTTCCACATCATTAATAGTGGTTCTGCTTCCCTGATGGGATCCTGACTGACATTTTCTAGATAACACTGTACCTAGGAAATTTTAAAGCATTCATTTTACTGCACGATCCTGCAAATTGCCAATTCATTGCCCTCACAGGAGGTCAGTTCCAGAGGTGAGGTCAAATTTAAAGCAGTATAGAACAGTTATAGTTAATTGCACAGTCTCCAATGTCAAGAAGATCGAGGTTTAAATCAAAGATCAGCTAATTCCTGGGCACACTTGGACCTGTTCCTTAACCTCTCTGGGGTGGGGTTGGGGGGCTTAATTCTCTCATTTGTAAAAAAGGCACAGTAACATCTATCTCCCAAGCTGATTGTAAGATTTGAATGAACCTAAGTTACATTAAGCTCTTAGCATTGTAAGGGGCACAAAGTAAATAAGTAAATTCGAACTATCAAAGCAGAAACACACCAATGTAATCATTTTTCCATCTAGAATTAAAGAGATCTCTTTCATTGGGTAGTGAATTAGAAACATTAGCCAAGTCTTCCACTAGTATATCTCTTTCAAGAAATCTTTTTATCCTTAGAATAATGTCAAGGTTAAGTAACTTTTTCTCAACGTTCATTATCATTTATAAACATCTCTATGAAGAAGCCCTGTGGAGAGTGGCATGGGGAGAGTGTGCAGAGCAGAGGAGGTAAAGAGCTAAAGAACCTGTTTTCGACTGGCAACCAACATGGTTGATGAAATGGAACCCAAACTGATAGGAGTGTATTGTCACCCACACTATTTCTTGCCCAGTCACATGATAGATGAGACTGGGAACCACACTTCATGAAAGATAAATGCTTCTGAGCTATTTGATTTGTTGAGCTCAGCGGAGAAAATTTTCCACATGCTTGCATAGTTTTCGTTTTTTATTTTCCACTCTTGTTTTGGAGAATGCTGTCTGCCCTTATCCAAGCTGCCAACTGCTTATTAAAGGCATAAGGTGGAACAGATCTCTCCATGTGAGACACACCAACCTCACCCTCAGAGGGTTCGCATCAGTCCCGGGAGGAAGATGCTCTGCGACAATGCATTGCCCTGACATTTGGTTGAAGGACACTTGTGGTTCTGTACAACACCCTAGGGTACTATTGTGCGGCACAGATTTGAGCTGAGTGGTTTTCTTCAGATAAAGGGAGAAGACGGGATTTCAGGCCAAGTTTAGGCTTTGGTACAAACTAATTAAAAAGTAACTATAAGGAAGAAAGGGTGGAATCCTAATCAATAAGACTATAAGGGAATTCACTCTTTTTAATTCTGTCCCAATGTGGCTGGTTCTTTAGAAGAAATCATTTTTCATAGTTTAAATATCATGAAATTTTATCAAATACTCATGCGCATTTTTATGGGTGAAGAAAGTCATTTTAATAGTATATTTTAATGATGGAATTAAATAATGGCTCTGACTCCAAAATTCAATCACCTTAGGTTATCATAAGAAAGATGATAAAATATTCATTTCTTTGTAATTAGTCTGAGTTAGAGGTAAAATGAGAAAAAGTCCTGTAGCTTTGAAAAACTGGTTGAAGAAAGATGCTTTCTACAAAAGTAGAAGAGTAAATGCACTGTGTTCAATAAAGACCACAAGGTCATAAAGCATGGCTACTTCGCTAATCTGCTGTCCAAGTTTCAATTTGTCTGCAAGCAGATATCGCCAATTAGGGCCCCCAGTGTTTAATCAGATTTTTTATTACTATCCCATGTTTATTTTAGTTTTCACATAGCCTGCAGTCCAAAAGCACAAATTCTTTGAAACGTACCCTATCCTCCCAGCCCCCTGCCATAATTATGGGGAATTTGAGATTATGGCTTAGTTGTTGACTTTATCCACTATACCATAAAGTTCTTTGTGTTTTCTGTGTCATAAACCCCTTTGAGACTTTGATAAAAGATATAAATGTCTTCTCTAGAAAGAAACCTCCACACATTTGCAGACTGATAGTAAATTTGCATATATTACCCAGGGGTTCATGGGATCCTCAGAACACATCCTTGGACTCCAGCATGAGAGCAACCGACTCAAAAAGTGGGTGATTATTTCCAGCTTGGAATGGATACAGGGAGTTGAGTGGAGATTCAAGGTGAGGGAGAAATCAAAAGAATTCTTAGTTTTTCTGGATTTAAATATTTATAGGTTGGTTTTAAAATGAATTTCCAGGATACTAAACATACCCATACCCAAATATAATTTTTAAGAACTTTTATTGAGATATAATTGACATACAATAAACTGCATACATTTAAAGTGTGCAATTTGATTTTTTTTCTTATTAGTAATGTATATATGGCAATCCCAATCTCCCAATTCATCCCACCCCAAACCCGCCCCCTTCCCCACACTTGGTGTCCATATGTTTGTTCTCTACATCTGTGTCTCTATTTCTGCCTTGCAAACCAGTTGATCTGCACCATTTTTCTATATTCCGCATATATGTGTTAATATATGATATTTGTTTCTCTCTTTCTGACTCACTTCATTCTGTGTGACAATCTCTAGGTCCATCCATGTCTCTACAAATGTCCCAATTTCGTTCCTTTTTACCACTGAGGAATATTCCATTGTATATATGTACCACATCTTCCTTATCCATTCATCTGTTGATGGACATTTAGGTTGTTTCCATGTCCTGGCTATTGTAAATAGTGCTGCAATGAACATTGGGGTGCATGTCTTTTTGAATTATGGTTTTCTCAGGGCATATGCCCAGTAGTGGGATTGCTGGTTCATATGGTAGTTCTATTTTTAGTTTTTCAAGGAACCTCCATACTGTTCTCCATAGTAATTGTATCAATTTACATTCCCACCAACAGTGCAAGAGGGTTCCCTTTTCTCCACACCCTCTCCAGCATTTATTGCTTGTAGATTTTCTGATGATGCCCATTCTAACTGGTGTGAGGTGATACCTCATTGTAGTTTTGATTTGGATTTTCTCTAATAATTAGTGATGTTGAACATCTTTTCATGTGTTTGTTGGCCATCTGTATGTCTTCTTTGGAGAAATGCCTATTTAGGTCTTCTGCCCATTTTTGGATTGGGTTTTTTTTTTTTAATATTGAGCCGCACGAACTGTTGATATATTTTGGAGATTAATCCTTTGTCTGTTGATTCGTTTGCAAATCGTTTCTGCCATTCTGAGCGTTGTCTTTTCATCTTGCTTATAGTTTCCTTTGCTGTGCAGAAGCTTTTAAGATTCATTAGGTCCCACTTATTTTTGTTTTTATTTCCATTACTCTAGGAGGTGGGTCAAAACCCAAAAGTAATTTTATTTTTATTTATTTATTTTTATTTATTTTTTAAAGCTATTGGGATATAATTGCTTTACACTCTTATGCCAGTTTTTGAGGTACATGAAAGTGAATCAGCTGTATTTATACATATATCCTCATATCCCCTCCTTCCCGTGACTCCCTCCCATCTGCCCTATCCTGGCCCTCTAAGTCATCACCCATCATTGAGTTGATCTCCCTGTGTTATGCAGCAGCTTCCCACTAGCTATCTATTTTACATTTGGTAGTGTGTATATGTCAATGCTACTCTCTCCCTTTGTCCCAGCTTCCCCTTTGCCCACCCCTGCCCCGCTGCCCCTGTGTCCTCAAGTCCGTTCTCTATGTTGCCTAATTTTAATCTGGGGATAGCATTCATACCCATCATGTTTTAAAAACAAAACGAGCAGTAATATCTAGGAAACCATATGCACTACTGAAGGGTGGAGAAGGTCATCGTAACTAAGACTGGAAACCTATAACAAAAGTCAGACCTATTTGACCACATAAAACTTTTTAAAAAATCATATTAAAATACTATGAATAATATTGATTGATTGTGTTTCATCCCTAGAATGTAAGGTTCTAGAGAGAAGGGAATTTTGTCTGTTTTGTTCACTGTTAAATCCTCAGTACATAGAATAATGAATGTCTGGCATATAGTAGGTATCATTACCAAAAAAATACTATAAGCAAAGTCAACAAGTAAATAATAGATGTGGAACAAATATTTGCAATGAGAGAACAGCCAAAGGATTAATATTTCAAATGCAAAAGAATCCTGAAAAATTAACAAGACAGGGAGTGAAACAGGAAAATAGAATGTTCAATATCCAAGGGGTATATGAAAATATTCTCAAACTAATACGTAGCATTACCACTTCAGACTGGCAAAAGTTAAAAAGATTGACAGCCTGTATTGTTGATAGGAATGTGGGGGCAAGCGTACAACCACACGGGGTTGGTGAGAAGATGAGTTGCCTCAGCTATTGTTGAGATGCAATCTGATGAATTCTGTTAAAATTTAAAATGCATATACATTTTGATCCACACATACTTCTTCTGGGCATCTGTTCCATAGAAATGAAAGCAAAAGTACCATTATAGCATATATACAAAGATATTTACTGCAGCATTATTTTAGAGGCACAAAAGAAAAAGTAGAAGCAAAGTGATTGCCTATCAATAATGGAATATTTGAATAAATTATGACACATTGTAATATAAAATTCTATGCAGCCTTTAGAAGGAAAGTCATTGTTGAGAAAATACAAGATTCAAAAATACATGCTCCAATTTTTGCAAAATAATGACAACCCTCTCCATGTGTATGTGTATTTCTATATATTATGATTTGTACATACATTATGTGTAGTTATTGATTTATGAATACATGAGTATAAAGGATAATATGAAAGCATATACAGTGGGTTGTTAACGTGGGTAACTTCGTATCTGTGAGGAGATAATGTAGATTGACAGAGAGGTATATGGGAAAGGAAAAGCTAAAGCAAAACAAAAAGCACATTGAAAAAACAGGATGGGGACTTCCCAGGTGGAGCAGTGGTTAAGAATCCACCTGCCAATGCAGGGAACATTGGTTCAATCCCTGCCCTGGGAAGATTCCACATGCCGTGGAGCAACAAAGCCCGTGTGCCGCAACTACTGAGCCTGCACTCTAGAGCCCATGAGCCACAACTACTGAAGCCCGCGAGCCTAGAGTCTGTGCTCTGCAACAAGAGAAGCCACCGCAATGAGAAGACTGCACACCATAATGAAGAGTAGCCCCCGCTCGCCACAACTAGAGAAAGCCTGCATGCAGCAGCAAAGATCCACTGCAGCCAAAAATGGATAAATAAATAAATAATAAATTAAAAAGAAAAAAACAGGATGTATGATATGATCACACATCTTGAGCTTATGTAAACTTGCATGCGACTATTTACATGTACAGATATTTTGAAAGAAAAAAGTAACAAACAGAACAAAGGAAATGAGTTTCACTGAGCCCCTGGCCATTTCAGCGCAGTCTGCATGTCTTGGTGTGGCCATAAAGAGCTCTGTAATTAGACACTGACATGGAAAATAACACAAGGCAGCCCTTCTAGGCCCACTGTGAGGGGTGGAGAGGGATGCAGTTGCACCATGAAATGAATCAAAATGAGTTAAGGAAGCCCAAAGAACAAGCTTCTGCAGACCATAGAAAAAGTCAACAGGGAATTACTAGCAGAAAAAAAATGAAAATAGAAGATAATAAAGACCATCGCTGTGAAGCATGTTTGTTAGAGGCCAGATGCCAGACTCTAGTTAAACTCCATGACAGAGAGAAGCCCTGAAGAGAAGAGGAAGACTTGAACTATGTCTTCCACTGGCTGATTTGCCAAGGGATGTTCATGCTCAAAAAGTCCATGATTGCAGCATTGCAGTGGGAATGCTCTAACATTTAGGATACGTACATAGAATTTTGGAGCCGGATGGGCTTTGGAGGACTGTCTAGTAGTAGGTCCAAAAGGTTCTTTAATTTAAATGAATGTCTGCTTTTCAATTCAATTAGCAAGTGTTTAATAAGTATCTACTAAGTGCCAGTAATACGACGCTTGGGACACTTGGGATACGATGGTAACAAAATAAGACATGGCCTTTGCTCTCCTGAGCTCACTGCCTGCGAAGATGGAATACACAGTTATTAATCCAGTAATCAAGCTAATGAATTGATATTTCAACTGAGTTAGAGGAGAGAAAGGGATGAAACCTAGTACGATGAACATGTATGAATAGAAAATGACCTAAAGATGGTCAAAGCAAGCTTCCCTGAAGGGATTTGAACCGAATCCACAAGATAAGTAGGTTAACTGGATGTGTTTGCAAAAAGCTGTTTGTAAGGACAATTATAGCTCAGTGATTCAATAGGGAGACTTCATTGAAAAGATGTTTCGTAGAGAAGACAGCATTGTTTAGGTTCAGCAAATATACCACAATCCTACTCTCATGCTCCCTATCACTCAGCCAATCAAATTCAGCATTCTTTTCTGATAAATCCAGATACACCATCTTGGTAGAGGTTTCAGACAGCCCTTGCCAAATAATCTGATTTGGCACTCAAAATGAAATGTATTTGCTGTCTTAGGCAGAGTGAAAAAATATCTCTGGCCTCAAATTTGGAAGTTCTGATTTGTAGCTGCATGACTTCAACTAATGTCATAAGGGGACTGGCCAACATACAGTCCCAGTGGGAGTTAATTTTATGTGTCAGCTTATCTGGGCTAAGGGATGCCCAGAGAGCTGGTAAAATATTACGTGTCCATGTCTGTGAGGGTGTCTCCAGAAGAGATTAGTATTTGAATCAGTAGATTGAGTAGAGAGGATAACCTTCACCAAGGTGGATGGGCATTATCCAATCCCCTAAAGCCTGAGTGAAACAAAAGGTGGAGGAAGGATGAACTTGCTCTCTCTGCTTAAGCTGAGACATACATCTTCTCTTGCCCTCAAACATCAGCGCTTCTGGCTCTTGCACTCAAACTGGGACTTTTAGACCATCAGCCCCTCAATTCTCAGGTGTTTGGACTTGAATTCAATTACATCACCAGCTTTCCTTGCTCTCCAGCTTGCAGACAGCAGATTGTGGAACTTCTTGGTCTCCATAACCATGTGAACCAATTTCTGTAATGAATACGCATATCTTATTTGTTCCAACCCTTTGTGAATTTGCCTGGGGAATTACGAAAGCATTTCACTGAGACTTGCAAAACTAAAACTAAGAAGACTGCAAGTATCAAAGGCATTACATTTCAAGCCAGAAGGTCTGATATTAAAACTTCACAGAGATGTTGACTGCACTTAACTTGAAATTTGTGGGCACTCCTGCCTCTTCATCACGGTGCCCTGGCAATGTTCTCAGAACGATAAAGAAATGATTCCACTTCAAACTCTGGTTGATTTGGAACATGGCTGCTTTCGAGAACTTCTGTTTATTTGGGGCTTGAAAATGCATATTAACAGCATTTTTCTAGTTTTTCTCCTAACCCCTACTATCTGTAGGAATGTGTGCTTGCCAACTGAAGTTTTACCAAACACTCTACTCCAGCAGCTGGTAGAGGATTACTGGATTTCAAAACATTTTTTTCTTTTTAAAATTTCTATCTCAACACATGGTCGTATCTTTAACACTGGCTGTTATACCATTGAAAAAGATGTTTTGCACATCCCATGTTCTCTTTAGAGCCACCCTGGTGCCCTTTCACCTTAGTAGCTTTGTTACCATCAGCACAGTCCTAGTAAGATGGTCCATGGGCCGCAGAGTGAACCAGTCCTCGGTTTGATGGTTAAAGAGAAGACACTTGATTCAGGATGAAATTTTTGTGCTTTTCACTTTTATAATCTTGTGAAAGACAATTGGCATTATGCTAATAATAGTGTCATTAGCATTTGATTACGTACCTCACCCAGCTACATATTCATTGACGGCAGTCTTTCCTATCAGTGCCAAATTGTATGGGAGTACAGAGGGGATTTCAATTTAATAGGTGTAAAGGCTGCGCACCGTAATTTCACTATGTGAGTATGTTGGCAAATGAGTCAAAATGACACAAGTAACTGTGGATGTTGGCACAATTTCATTTACTCCAAAGAACGATGAAGGCTGTATCTTCTGTCTACCTCTTGTTGTTTTTATCTTCCTCTCCTCCCTTAAGCTCTAAGTTTGAGAGGTGCAGAGGGGTGGAAAGGCAAAAGGTGGACAGCGGTGCTCATCGCTTCGGATGTGAATATAGTATTGCTTTGGGCGCCTATATCAAGAGCGCCAATGCACAGAGGCCGGGCAGAGCTACTCCTGTGGCCTACACCCTTGGGAAGCTGTGTTTGCATATCTGAGTGTGTGTGTGCATGCATGGTGTGTGTGTGTGAGTGTGTGGTGGGTGTGTATGTGGGGGTGTGTGTGTGGTGACTGTGTGAGAGTGTGCGTGAGTGTGTGTGGTGGGTGTGTGTATGTGGGGGGGTGTGTGTGGTGAGTATGTATGTGTGAGTGTGCGTGAATGTGTGTGGTGGGTGTGTAAGTGGGGTGTGCATGTGTGGTGTGTGTGAGTATGTGGGGTGTGCGTGTGTGGTGAGTGTGTGTGGTGGGCGTGCAGGGCTCATTGACCTCATCACTCCCGCTTGCTGATCCACCTATGGACGTTGGCTGCTTTGTTGCCACCTCCCTACAGAGCTGTCTCTTCTTTTTTGTCCGTCGCTCCCGTCAGCTGACGACGGCGCAAACCTTAGGGAAACAAACACATGCACTGCTAGGGTGTTCTCAGCTCCCTGTGGTAAAAGGTTGAAATGCAAGACTCACGCAATTGAAACCCCAGACAGCCCTGCACCTGTGAGAGACAGCCCTCCAGAGTCTGCACAGATGTCTTTTTATAAACCTTTCCACTCCCCCTCCACTTCACGTGTGGAACGTAGAAAGGTCGCTGGGAAGGAGCAGCAGGGGGTGATACCACCCCAGCCCTACAGGAAGCTGTTCTGCGCCCTGTTGGGAGCACCTGGTTTCTCTGCGAGAATTGCTTTGGATGATTGGTAGGATTCGCATTTTTGAAAATCAGTGGTTTTAGGAAGTACAGCTTTAACCAAGGGACAAAATAGTTTTAGTTTCTGAGTAATTTAGATAATATGTTACTATGATGTTTTATCAACATCTTGCTTCCAGGCCTATTTATACAGCCGGCTGTGTGACTTGGGGTGCCCACTTCCCTCTCTGGACCTCAGACTCTAATATAAAATGAAGGACTTTAACCGCATCAGTGGTTTTCACTCAAGGGCCACCTTGGAGGTCAAACAAAGGCTTCAGTATGCCACCATCCATCTGAACAGCTCAGCTTCTGCTTGGTTTATGTTTTGAGATTCCTCATAAGCTTTAAATTGAGAGAGACAGAGAGAGAGAGAAGGAGAAGGAGAAGGAGGAGGAGGAGAAGGGGAAGGGGGAGGGGGGAGTAGGGGGAGGAGAAGAAAAAGGGAAGAGAAGAGTAGGAAGAAGGAAAAGGAGAAAGAAGAAGAGAAGGAGGAGGAAGTGGTGGAAGAGAAGGAGGAAGAGGAGAAGAAGAAAAATTCTGTGGCTTAAGGTTGTTCGAGAAAACAACTGAACTACATAAATGTAAATACTTTCCCAACTCATTTTTTGACTCTAAGAATCTAGATTCATCCATGAGATGTAAGGGGACTTGCAATACTTGATTATTCAATCACAAATTCACGTGTTTTAGCTGAGAGTTATGACCAAAGAGGGGAATGTGACTTCTAAACGGTGTCTGTCTTATAACTTGATAGAAACTGGTAGGAGGTATGAGGGGTGTTATTACTCAGTTACTAATATCCTACCTTCTAGGGCTTTCTCTATATCCTTTGACCTTGTGATTGCTTTCTTCTCTGTTATTTTCCTGACCTTCACCCAAAGATTTCAAAGGCAACATGAAAACTCCAGCCACACGGGGTCCCATGTGAGCAGGTGGAGACACGAGGATGAGGACTGAAAGAGTACTCTCCCATGGCCTGGTGGCCAGGCTCCAAGAGGTAGCTTAGCTGAGAATCACTTGAAAGTGTGGAATCTCTTGAGAGTCCTTCCTCCGAGCCTCTCTCCCAAAGTCTCCTTACAAGGCCCCTCTGAATCCCCACACCCCTCCCTGCAGCACATGGTGAGCGTGACATCCAGCCCTTACCCCTAAATTTTTCAAAGAAATCTAGATCTAATCCTTGTGATTAAAAATAAGAAAATTATTAAAAGGTATATAGTGTTAAGAAAGATAATGAACTTGCAGTTAACTTCAAAATAACTATCATTTTATTGCATACAGTTGTTTTTTCAGCTCCTAAAAATGTTGTCAGAAACTGGACAGGATAAGAAAACAAAATGGACAAAATACTGATAATTATGGAAGGTAGGTGGTATGTATCTGGGAGTTCACTATACTATTTTCTCTTCTTTTGGGTATGGTTGAAGTTTTCTAGAAAATAAAGTTTTTTGAAAGTGTTGTGTTTCCTGCTAGAAGGAGCATTGGGCCAGGAGTCAGGGCACCTCCTTTTGTCTATACATGTAAATCCTATTGGCAGGGGAGGTGCTGGGCTTGTCAGAGGAGGAGCTGGAGGAAGGGAGGGTGTGTGGGGGTCACTGGAATCTCCTTATGGTGGGGATTCGGGAACCAGGAGGTAAGCGTCCACGGATGGAGGCACCCAAGGAGAGCCCTGGAAGCAGTGAGTAGACAGAGGTGTGATCCTCTGAGATCAGGTTGCCAGGGTTGGGGAGTGAAGAGGGGAGCGGGAGACGGGGCCAGGCTCCCTCTGCTGTTTCTTCTCCTTGTGACCCCTTCCTCCCCTCCTCCTCCCTGGAACCTTCTGACGGGTGAACTTAGAGCCTCTTCCCAGTCCTGTGGCTGCCCAGTTTCTATGCCCAGCTTCTGGCCTGTCCTCACCTTCTTGACACCCACTTCCCCTTCCTCATCTCTTCTTCCTGGGTTTTCCTTCTGCGGATCTGGGCACGTAGGTCTGGGTGTAAACCAGACAGATGCAAATCTGCTGAATGCTGCTTGGTTATACACAGGATAAAGACTTAGAGATTTCACAGAGGAGGGTGAAATTTCACAGAAATTTAAATAAGAGGAAGCTAGGTCTATAAACTAATAAGAAAAAAAATCCCCCAACTTGTTAGCATACTGATTTACAGGGATCTCTCCATTCAAAGATATTGTGTTTACATGTCACCACACCATTAGTGTTTTGTGAAATCAATAAGCAAGTCCAACCAGCAATTGTATAATATAATAAAATAGGATCAAATAAAAAATATCAGGCGCATCATACGTAGTAAGAAAAGCTATTGTTGCTTGAGAAGTTTGATTCACTTAAATGTATATGAAGCTATGAGTGTTTAGATAAGGAGGCAAATTATTTCTTACTGTAAGTGTGGGCAAAACACTTGAAGATTACTGAATTCTAACAATTGCTTCTGGAAGTCAACTCGGGACCATGCACGGGCCTGCACTGTTCCTGAGAAGGTAAACATTCCCTCCTGATAGAACTCACTGCTGCCTGCGGGCCAAGGTGAATCTTTGGGCTCGTGAATGAAGTCCTCTGCCTCCTGCACTGAAATGCTCACATATGACTTTGGATGTATCTACAAGTCAGTTTGGAGCTGGACAGAGGCCTCTCCCTCATGGGTAAATGGAATAATTGGAGAACTAGCCAACTCCCTTTGACGGTGGATGGACCCACCCATACCATCTTCCACTCCTGTGAAGGTGGCTGTGGCCTTGACCGTGGATTCTCCTGATCTCAGGAGGGTCATCTGCTCTCCGTCTGTCTCTAACCTGGACCATGTTACAGCTTCACTGAAAGATAATGGACTCAAGAAGCTGCCTCTCACATGCACTGATGGCTGGCAGGGTTAAATTTGGTAGGGGAAAAAAAACCCAAGCAACCATATCTATCATGTCTTCACCATGAGAGACTTTCCACCACTTAATGGCTAGTTTGTGCCATCTCTTCAACCATCAGTCCTACATTTTCTTTTGCCTCTTCATCCTTTTCTGCTTTACAGCCAGCTGTAAATATATACTTACTGGGAATCATACATGTAACTTCTAAACTTGGATATATATCCATGTTTCCCCAGGCCCACAGACAACCCATCCCAGGTCCAACAGAGTCCACTTTCAAGGCCCTACTGGCATTCAGGCTCTAAAGATGACTTCCACCTGCCACTGCAGGAAGCCTGTGCAATTCTCTGCTAGCTGCATACAGCGAACATTTAGAACAGTTTATATGCTCCAAAATCTAACATGTTTTAAATTGACTATTAGGCTTATTGGTTTTCAGAATTTTACTGTTCAAGCTGCTCTGGTATTTAACCTTTTGGAGCCAAACCATTGGAAGATAGGTATGAAGAGTAGATTGATACTTCCCTGGTGGTCCAGTGGTTAAGAATCCACCTTCAGGTGCAGGGGACATGAGTTCGATCCCTGGTCAGGGAACTAAGATCCCACATGTCATGGGGCAACTAAGCCTGCATGCCAAAACTACTGAGCCCACCCATTCTGGAGCCTGTGCATCGCAACTAGAGAAGCCTGCATGCAGCAACAAAGATCCCGCGTGCCACAACTAAAGACCAGAAATAAATAAATAAATATTTTAAAATAAAAATAAAAATCTTACTATGAAAAAAAGAATAGATAGGTGTTTGCCATAAATGAAGGCCAAGTTTTTTTAAATTAATTAATTTATTGGTTGCGTTGGGTGTTCATTGCTGCGAGGGCTTTCTCTAGTTGCCGTAAGCAGGGGCCACTCTTTGTTGTGGTGCATGAGCTTCTCATTGCAGTGTCTTCTCTTGTTGCGGAGCACTGGGCTCTGGGCATGTGGGCTTCAGTAGTTGCGGCACACAGTCTCAGTAGTTGTGGCTCACGGGCTCTAGAGCTCAGGCTCCACATGGGCTCAGTTGCTCTGCAGCATGTGGGATTCCCCT
This sequence comes from Hippopotamus amphibius kiboko, assembly GCF_030028045.1. Lineage (NCBI taxonomy): Eukaryota > Metazoa > Chordata > Mammalia > Artiodactyla > Hippopotamidae > Hippopotamus > Hippopotamus amphibius. Next base: position 113,858,085 of record NC_080191.1, read on the forward strand.
GGGCCAGGGATCGAACCCATGTTCCCTGCATTGGCAGGCAGATTCTTAACCAATGCACCACCAGGGAAGTCCCGAAGGCCCACTTTTAAGCCGTAGACTTCTGCAGCTTTTGATGTGCAAGTCCAAGATTCCTGCCTACTTTAGTTATTGTTAATGTGTCTCAATAGATGAAATGGCCAGTGAAATGGAAGCCAGCAAACTCAAACCTATGTGAGGCCAAACCATCCACCGAGCCAGGCTACCAGCATGTGCGTTGTGGTTAATTGCTGCAGGTGCTAAGAGCTGGTTTGCAGGTTTTTGCAGGCAGCACCTACAAAGGCCAAGATATATTTTAGGTGCTCAGTAAGTGTGAGTTGTTGGCATTTTTATTTCGTTCTGTTACTTTTATCACCCCTGACAAGGTCTACTTCAGATGTAAGGTTTCTGTCGTGAGAGAGAGTTATGAGCGTGGATGGTTTAGTACAAAATCTCACCCACTTAAGAACTAAATAGCTCAATCTGTATTTTCTACTGTTGGGTCATCAATGCCATTATTTAAAAATTTACAGGGGCTTCCCTGGTGGCACAGTGGTTAAAAATCTGCCTGCCAATACAGGGGACACAGGTTCAAACCCTGGTCTGGGAAGATCCCACATGCTGTAGAGCAGCTAAGCCCATGCGCCACAACTATTGAACCTGCCCTCTACAGCCCATGAGCCACAACTACTGAATCCACGCACTGCAACTACTGAAGCTCGCGCACCTAGAGCCTGTGCTCGGCAGCAAGAGAAGCCACCGCAGTAAGAAGCCTTGTGCACTGCAATGAAGAGTAGCCCCCACTCTCCACAACTAGAGAAAGCCCGCGTGTAGCAATGAAGACCCAATGCAGCCAATAAATAAAAAATAAAATAAATAAAATAAATTTACAGTATATTACCTCAAAAAGAAGAAATGGTATTGTAAATGGGGCATAGACATTTAAGCCCTCCCAGGTCCACCTCTGACCCCCAAGTCCTGAGTGACGTGGATTCTCTGAGGAACATTCAGCAAATTTACTGTTTCAGAGCATAGGCATTTCAGCATCTTTCCCTGGAGCCAAATTTTCTCGCAATCTTTCCACCAAACATTACAACAATAATCTTATTTCTTTCCTTCCCACATTTTAAGACCTCTCGAAAGAAAGGTTTCTGCATTCAGAACTTCTGGTTCCTCATATTCTGTGTTAAGGCACAGGCTAAGTAAGCTTTTGTGACAAAGAGATCCAAAAATACAGTGGCTTATATAATTTAGAACTCCTTTCTAAATGTAACATTCCGGCAGTAGGTGGTCCAGCCTGTAAGGCAGCTCTAGTCCATTCAGGAACAGAGGTTCCTTTTATCCTGTGGCTCCACCATGCTCTGGAGTGTTGTCTTCATCTGAGGGATGAGGACAAGGTTGTTGCCAAGGATTTGACCTGAACAACAGAGAGGGTGGCGTTGCCATTAGCTGACATGGAAGATGGCTTAGGAGGCAGACATGATGAGCTCACTTAGGCATGTTAAGTTGTGTGTCCAAGTGAAAATAAAAGTAGGTAGTTGGATAAACTGGATGGGAATTCAGAGGAGAGTTCCAGGCTGTAGACATGACTTGAGGAGTCATAGGTCATGGACCTTGATGAAATCAACAAGGGAATGAACGTGTATAAAGAGAAGAGGATTAAATACGAAACCCTGGATCACTCAAAAACATGGAGGTTGGAAAGATGAAGAAGACTCAGTCAGCGAATGAAGGGGAGCAAATAGTCAGAAAGAGGGAAATCGAGAAGGTGTGGTTCCTCCAAGCTGAGAGAGGAGCAGGTGTCAAGGAGGAGGGGACAATCACTTGTCAGGTGCTGCTTATGAGTCAAGTAAGGTGAGGACTGTGATGCGATGATTTGATTTAGCTTTTGGTGGCAGGAAACACATCTGCAGAGCAGAGGTGAAACTATGTGGAAGAGGGTTCCTGTTCTATTGAGTCATTTATTTTTTTTATTCATTGAGTCAAGAAAAATTGAACACGTACAACGCTCCTACATTCACGACATATGCCTTTAGGTAGATATTCAAAAAAGACTGGTCGTGAATTGCACCACATGTCTTAGATTCAAATCTTTAAGTAGTGCTGTTTCTCCCCAAAGGTCCCCTCCACTCTCTCCTTCGCAATCAACTCCTTCCATGTACTGGACACACTAGCTGCCTTGGTGACCAGCTTGTGGCAGAAATGGTCGCCCTGCAAGAGGACGACCCTAAAGATAAACCGCAAAGTACAACAATCAGAGAAGACTCAAACGAATACAGAAATCTGGCTGAGTGCTGAAAAGGGAAAATGCACAAAACTCTGGGAGCAACTGGGCTGCAGTTAAAGTCCTCTCCGGTTTCACGGGTCAGAGACTGCCAAGAGGATATTATCGCAATGTGTGCACAAGCGTTCACTCCTGGTGATGGCTTTAATGAAGTGGAACAATGGCATAAATGAGCCAAATCAGCTTTGAAAGCACTGCATGTGCTTATGTTTGTATTAAAATGAGCTTGCTTATCTGAACACTATCCCCAAAGAGAGTGGGCCTGCGGTCAGGAAGGTACCAGGGAGATGTAAGACATTAAACTCCACCAGGGAACATCCACAGGGCAAAAGACAAAGAAGGGGATGTAATCATCTCGCTGGTATTAGAAAGGCTGCTCTGAAGCAAACAGGTCACTGATTAAGGGAGGAGAAGCCTCCCATCCTGGTAAAAGCCATCACTATTTCTGGACTTCCTGCAGTAAAATGAGGGAGTTGGACAAGATGACCTTTGAGATCTTTTACTTCTTACATTTCAAAACCAACGTCTCCCAAATGTGTGAAAAGACGCACTTTGTTTATATTTGGGAAGTGCCTTTTCAGTCCCACTGCGAGTTTTGACCCAGATGCATGCATTACTAGATGTGTTCATGATTTTATCCTTATAAGAAGCCACATGTGTACACAACGTTACAGATTTGAAGGGGCACTTGCTGCCTCTAACCTACATGCTCAGAAGGATTTGTCTCCTATGTAAGGGGCCAGAGCAAGACGAAGGGCTGACTGTTGCTAGGAAGTGAAATATTGTTACTCAGCACACACACACACACACACACACACACAAAGATGACAGCAGATGCTGGGAATCAGCCCTGTGGCAGAGCTCTGACAGGGTGACACTCCTAACATGTGCACGCAAATAGCTTCCTGTTTCCCTCTGTGATTTCTTGCACAACCTTCCACATTTATTCTTGCCGTGGTTTGTGGCTGAATGTGTTGTTCTGTGCTGGGCTCCATGTCCACTGCCTGAATTGCATACAACACAGTGGAAGTGTTGCTTGTTAATCAAGTTTATTAGCAGAATTTACACAAAGCCATTCCAGCACATCATTCTATCGTGAAAACTGAGTGGAGCCAAGAAAAGATATAGTCTTGAAAAGTAAATGGGGAGATGTATATTTATATATCCTTCCTAGAAGACAGTCACAGCCTATTAGTTTATCTCATGTCCAGATGGGGTGGAGAAATGATCACATGAGGGCTTGGATCCCAGGCCCCTTGCAGGGGATTTTCCCTCCCATTCAAAGACAGGGATTGACTCCCCCAAGTTCACACATTGATGAGCGGTAAAATCGGAATTTGAAACCTGATTTATTAACTTTAACTCTCTCATTCATCCCTAACCACAATTACAAAACACAGTGGCCCAATTTTTAGGCAACTAGTATGGACACCATTTGAGCTTTGGATGTAACCAGGCTCAAGGTTTATTACGTAAAGTAAGTTTATTTTACCTGCAGCTTTCCTGATATAAATTGAATGAAAATGCTGATATTGAGCAATATTAGGAAGAATTACTGACAGATGTCAGAAGTCAAGGTGAGTTCAAGCTTTGGATTCCCCAGTTAAATGAGCTGATAAGTTACCTTCTTTGCTCAACCTACTTGGACACTGGTTTCTGTCCCTTGTCAATAAATTTTCAAAATGATATATGAGCTTTCCCATTCTGGAAACAGGTCTGCGTGCCTATAAAGGAAAGATAGTTGCATGTGGTGTTGGTGACCCATGTGCCCAGTGCTGTTCTGAAGGTTTTGCACGTGTATTCATTTACCCTGAAAACAGTGAGATAGATATTTTTAATTTCCCCCCTTTCCAGATAAAGAAACTGAGGCACAAAGGGGTTAAGTATATTTCCTAGGGCCACATACCTAATAAGATTCAGAGGCAAGATTTAAATGCTGGTAGTCAGATGCCAGTCTCCACTCAAAACCATGTTGCCATATAAGCCCTGTGTGTGTGTGTTCATGTGTGTCTTAACTATGGTGTAAAGAGGTAGGCTAATGAGGAAGAAGTGAAGCTTCTAGCTTGTTAGTCATTTTCTGCAAAGCAAACTCTGACCTCAGGATGCCCAGCCACACAGCACGCTTAGAACCCTTTCTAGGGAGAAGTCAGCAAGTTGGGACAAAGACACTGGACAGTGGATCACAGCAAGGGCACAAGGGGGATTTTGGAAAATGGTGGCTCCTAGCGTGTGGTCATTGAACAGGAAGTTTGAGTGCAGTGGAAGGACTTCTGGAAGCAGAATCTAGCCCAGGGAAGGCAAAAAGGATTAAATTGACAGAAGGGTCAGTCAGACTCCATTGTCCACACCCCACCCTGCATGTGCTCCTAAAACTTAAGCAGTATTTAACTTTATACCTTTTCCGTACTTATCAACCCTTTTAATTGCTGAAAATATGAGGTACAGACACATACTCCTATCTGATTTTAATTTGATTTTTTTTCTTCATGAGCTTGTTCCCATGGTTGGCAATTGGGCCACTGGCCATTTTAAATTTTTTCTCTTGTAACTTGTTCAGCAACAAATATATTAGGCCATATTATTTTATGGCAAATGACAGAAACCCAACAAACCTAAGGACTTATTAGATCTTATAACTGGGAAACGTAGAGGTGCAGCTACGTTTGCCAAGTCTAGATCCAGGACCTCCAATTACATATTCATGAAATCATCTCTCTTTCTGTCTCTCTCTCTCTTCTGCCATCCCTCCCCAGTGATCTTTCTTCTTAGCCAGGCTCTCCCCCATAGCAGCAAAGATGGCCCTAAGTTTACATTTGTCCTCAAGCTAGTGATTCCAGAAGGAAAAAAAGAGTTTCCTTTTATTTTATAGCATATGCAACAGCTTATAGCACCTGCAAAAGATTGACTTATTGGGAACATGCCAACCCCTGGACTAATCAGTATGTCTGAGGAGTGAGGTAGTCTGATTGGTCACACGCCAATTCCTGAGGTAGGGAAGTTGGAGACATACTCTTAATAGTTTCATAAGAGAGTAGAGGGCATTTTCCCAAAGCAAAATTATGCAAAATAGAAGGAAAAGCTATAGGTTAGCAAAACAAAAGGTCACTAAAGCATACTTTTCTAGTTAAAAATGAGGTATTCAACTTTTTATTGATTCAAAAGTGCTCTTTATATATTGAGAATGCTAATATTCGATCTGTACTATACAAACTGTGTATGTTTTTTCACAGTTTGTCACATCTTTTGACTTTGTTTATGGTGTATTTTTTCCCCTTATAGTAATTAAAAATTTTTATGTTAGCCCCACAGTTCAGTGAGCTTCTCAGAGCTGCCATTTGAAAAGATCTTCACCCATGTCTCAGGACCACTCACCACCTTACCCTACAGCCCTGAACAGTTAATATGCTAAAGTTCTAGTTTCCTACCTTCCTCAAAGAGATTTTCAGGCATCAACTAGTTTCCCCATCTGTAAAATGGGAAACAATAGTACCAGAAGGCTATACAGTTATGCAGCAGAATGTCCTTATTTTTTGGAATTGCATGCTAAAGTGTCAGGATGTCAGTGGTTTATTTTGAAGTGGTTCACCTAAAAAAATAAAGAATAAGAGAGAGGTCTGTAGGGCAAATACTATAAACTGTTAGCAATGTTTTCTTTTTAATTAATTAATTAATTGGCTGAATTGGGTCTTTGTTGCTGCAAATGGGCTTTCTCTGGTTGCGTCTGGTGGGGGCTACTCTTCATCGTGGTGCGTGGGCTCCTCATTGCCATGGCTTCTCTTGTGGAGCATGGGCTCTAGGTGCACAGGCTTCAGTAGTTGCGGCACATGGGCTCAATTGCTGTGATTCACGGGCTCTAGAGCACAGGCTCAATAGTTATGGCGCATGGGCTTAGTTGCTCCATGGCATGTGGGATCTTCCTGGAGCAGGGATTGAATCTGTGTCCCCTGCACTGGCAGGTGGATTCTTAACCACTGGGCCACCAGGGAAGCCCCTACACTGTTAACAATGTTGTATCTAGGTGGTGGCTAAATGGATGTCCATTGCATAATATTTCTACTTTATTTGAAGTTTTTTCTAATTAAAAAGTTACAAAAGAGAGTGAGAAGAAGGAGTTGTGGAGCATGTGGGTTCTTTATTAGACACATCCTCTGCTCCGCTGATGGTGTCCCAGTGGCCAGGTAGGGGTTTGTGTTCCAAATGCAACACTATGGAGTATGCACTGCAGTTACTGGTCTGGTACAGCCGTTGCCGCGAAGGTGGATTTGGGGGGTGAGGGGGTGGGGGGGGGAGTTGGTGCCACGGAGGGGCTGTGAACCTCTGAGAAGCCTTATCTCAGCTAATCTTTGGAAAGCTATGCAAGGCAGTGGCCGTGCTGTCAGATGACCTGGTCTAGACTTTGACTTGTCTAAGCTTCTTATGGGAGCTAGAGTCACATTTTTCATGGACCTCATTTTTGTTCAGAATATTTAGGTCAAATAAAAGCCAGCTTTTTATTTAAAAGAAAAAAAAATTGCCCCAGAGCATGCTAACATTGATTCAGAAAATATATGAATTCCTTGACGGCTTAGCTCTGTTCAAAACGAGTATGAAAAGCTTGAGTTATCTTTGAAGACTACTCACCTAGAGGAAGAGTCATCAGAAATCTGGACCCTGGAGGAAACTGTGAAATTTAAGAATGAAATAACTTCCTGAGAATAAGCTTTGAATGAAGAAAGCCCTGTATGCACAGAACCAAAGAAGGTGGTGGCTGCAATTATAAGGGTGATCCATTCAAGAGAAAATGAATTGAGTCATCACATCACAAGCAGCTTTTCCAACAGAAGATGAGGCCAAGAGCCAGTCCCCATGTGGTCCCTCACCAACAGCTGGACCTTCGTGTCAAAAACAGCTTTCCTCTCCCCTCCACTTGAGTCTCATCTTTGCTACTAGACTATGTGCGCCCATCTTTTCCTCCAATCTGAATTCATTACTGCCAGTGGATCCAAGGGGACAATTTCTGCAAAAAGGATCTTTTCTCCTTCTTCCCTTTCTCTGCTTCCTCCTCTAGATCCCCACCCCTCCACCCTCTTCACATCCTGAAAATTAGAGGATTCATTCTAGATTAATTCAATCTTCAAACAAACCAAATAGTTCATAACTGGGCTGATAACTTCCAGAACCATACTGAAAAAATGGGGCCCACCTTTTGTTTCTTTTTAAAGAAATAGTTTGTATTTATTTATCTTTCATTATTGGTTTAAGAACCTGCTGTTACTTAAGAGACTAAACTTTTGCTTAAATTGAATACTGATAGGACTCTTGTTCTCAATGTTTTGAAAATAATATTTATGTACCAACTTATGAGTAATGTTCCTATATATTTTATCCTTTAGTTAGTATAAAAACTGGTATTTTAATTTTTAATTACCATCATTGTAACCTTAACTGTAATAGGAGTAATATATGTGTAGCTCAGATATTGGAGCTGTTTTAAAGTGCAAATACAGTTTTTGTTTGCTCAGAGGTGTACTGACTATAATTATAAAGCAAATGCAAAAGTTTATTTTTACCTAAATAAATAGTGGTTAGTGATTGGTCTTGAAGAGATAACTGCACTCCTATGTGCATTGCATCACTATTAACAATAGCCAAAATATGGAAACAACCTAAATGTCTATCAATAAATGAATGGATAAATCAAATATACAGAATGAAGAAGCAAAATGTGATATAATATATGTTATATGTATTTATTATAATATATAATATGCATAATAGAATGTTATTCAGCCTTAAAAAAAAAAAAAAGGAAATCCTGCTGTAGGTAACAACAGGGATGAATCTGGAGAACATTATGCTAAGTGAAATAAGGCAGTCACAGAAGAATAAAGACTGCATGATTCCACTTCTGTGAGGCATCTAAAATAACCAAACTCATAGAAACAGAGAGTGGAAAGTCAGTTGCCAGGGGCTGGGAAGAGGGGGAAATGGAAAGCTGCTATTTCATGGTATAAAATTTCAGTTGTGAAAGGTGAGTATGTTCTAGAGCTCTGCTGGACAACATTGTGCCTATAGGTAACAATACTATTCTATGCACTTAAAAATTTAGTAAGGGGGTAGATCTCATCGTAAGTGTACTTAATAAATTAAATAAATAAATAGTGATTGGTTTAAAAGAATTTTATGTGATGAAATCTATTAAACATCAATGTATGTTTTTGGCTCTTCTTCCATGCTTCAAAACTTCTTTCCCACCTCTACGTCATAAGATGTCTCCTGTAAATTGTGTCCTAGAACATTTGTAATTTTATATTTTAATCCATGATGATGTCTTTTTTGTAAGTTAAGGTAACACTAACCACAATAACAGATAACCCCCCAAATCTCAGTGGTTCAACACACTAAGATTTTTTTTCTCACATCATAGTCCAATGCAGGTGTTAGCTGGGCAGGCTTCTGTGTGGACCTGCAAGGACCCAGACTTTTGTATCCTGAGTCTGTGCACCCCTTTAGGTCAGTAGAGTCCTTGCCAATGGCCTAGAGGGAAGAACATGGCAGAATGTTATGTTTATGTTTATATGGGCCAGTCCTGGAAGTAGCATACATCACTTCTTCCCGCATTCCCCTGGTCGGGATTCAGTCCACAGACACAGCAAACTGCAAACAAATCTGTGAATTTAAGATGTGGTAACAGGAGGGAGAGAAAACAGGCTTTGGGGGACACAGAGTAGTCTCTGCTGCAATTCTACACAATTTTTTTGTAAGATGAGATGTAGAGATCCTTATCATGTGAAAATTTGGGGCAATGTTGAATAAATCATTCCCTTCCTCCATTGTCTTCATCTTCAATTTGCTTTAGCTGTACAGCTTTACCTTTCATGCTAGATCTTTGATTGTTTTCGGATTTTTGTATTGCTTTGTTTTCTTTTTCTTGTAGTGTGAAGCATGAATCCAACTTGACTTTTCTCTATATGGTGAACTCAGTTTTCCCAGTACCATGTATCTAAATAATACAAATAAGTTATAATTTTTAAAATTCATTTAAAAATTAAGATGCCAACACATATCAAGTGCCCACGTATACAAGGCCTAGCTATGCTCTTCTAGTGGCCTATTTGTCTGGGCTTTTGTTCATTACCACACTGTTTTTATAGCAGTAACTCTTGTTACTGTAATAATATGTCCTGCAGACACAGGTCTGGGGAAAGCTGCTAGCAGCCTAGGTTACTTCATCATTGCCTCTGGATTGCAAAAATCTCTAAACTGGGTCTTAAATTATGATATCATTCCATTAATAGAGGGTACATCAAGGCAGGTGAGATCTAACCATGAGGTTCGTAGGCTGTATATAGTGAGTATATGGTCTCTAAGGCAAAAGGCAGGTGTCCTTGTTAAGTCAAGCCCATGACAGCCAAGATGAGGGTTTGTTTATGCCAGTGGAACAGGATAACATCTCACTTATCTATTAACAGAATCCAGAATTCTCAATAAAATTTCCTTGGCAATCTATCTCCAGCCAATTATTCTAGTCTCACTGCCAGAGATAGCATTGTGCCTATTTCATCCAGTTCCTTATTTTACCCTTTTGAAAGCCAAAACACTTTAAATCATTTACCCCAGATTATTCAGCAAGGTTTGGGAAAAGCCTGGACCAGAACTCAAATCTCCCTTACTCGACAAGTCGACTGCCCACCACCCTCAACATGGATCCTGCAGGAAAAACTATCTCCATACGTCTCATCCCTCTTCCCGAACACTTGAGAAATACTGCATCAGCTGATCACAGATGCTGAGACCAGGGAGCAGGGCCTATTTTTCTTCTCCTTCTTCCCTCTGAGTGATTCTTGATTCTAGGAAAGAGGTGGGTGAACACATGCAACATTCCTCATCCCTACTTTCTTCACTAGGTTGTGGAGGTGAAGTTGAAGGCCAGCTGAAAGTGAAAGTCTAACTGTGAAATCTTATTGATACCAAAAACACAATGCGGGTCCTCATTATCACCTCATCCCATCAGTGAATTTCAGGTGCTTAGCCCCTTTACTCCCCTATCTTATCACCATTCCTCTGTATATGGTTTGGCAAGATGGGTACCGAGGTGGAACATATTATACTCAAGACCCGTGCGAATGATATTACAGTTGAGAACATGGTGTCCTCTATGGAACAGCATTCGTACATAAGCCTGAGTGGTCTGGAACTCCCAGGGATGAGTAAGACTAGCCTGGAAGGTTTCTGGGATGCCTCCATTCTCTCGCCTCTTAGAAATTTTTTAAAAGTCCTTGCCTAATCATTTGAAAAAGGAGGTACACATTGAAATCTAAGAAATACATTGTCCACTTATATTCTCTCTGAGAATCTCAAATAGAGCTAGATAAAAATTAAATCTCTCTCCAGGTGTTAGATGGGTAAGGATAAGAACCCAGTCATGAGAAATGGAAGCAGAGAGGCAGTGACATGTCCAAAGCCAGATAAAAATGGAATTCCTGAGTCCTTTTCTACTCTGGTACAGTTTTCATTAAAGCCAGAAACTTCCTGTCTTTATGTCTTGTTTCCAAAAAGTAAGATCTGTTTCGGGGGAAATGGACTCAGGTTGGAGACGCCCCACACTGCTCCTAACACCAGCATATATTTCTTGAGACATTACTTAACCTTCTCAGGTGAGAAGGAAAATGATTTGGGATGGGGAACAGTTTCTGAGATTCAAGTGCTCTTCTTTGCAGACTTACATTAAGCATCTTTCAACTAAGGGACCTTAAAACTCCTTCCAGTCAGCAATCTGCTGGATTATGGTCTACAGAAGCTTTGGCCTGCCTGAGGAGGATGCTGAGGAGAAATGACACAGAGGCACATGTGGGTCAGCAATCTGGGGCTTTACAGAGGCATGTGTCACCAGCATCTGACACTATTTTTAGGAATTTCAGCCTTCTAACTATTCTTCCACATGTGATAGCCATCTCCATGTCTGTGCATATTCCTCTGATGTGAATTAAAAGTCTAAAATGAAATCCATCTCCTTTTGTACTCACTGCTCTTCTGATTCTGCCACTGCCACTTTAAAATAAAAAAGAAGAAATGTTACGCAGATTCATTTTTAATAATTCCCTTAAAAGGGAGGTCAAGGGAACTTTCCCAGGCAGTTCCTTGAGAGCTGTCTGGGGGACTACTTTATCTTTCTCAGATGATGCCAGGACTGTGCAGGCTGCTCGGTCAAGTTTTTCAGAGTGAATAATTGTCCCCATTCCAGAATATCTGTAACAGGAATAGTGTGCCCACTATCAAACATGGTTTGGATGCCATTCAACAGAAAGACCATTTAACTCACCACACCTTCTTTTCTTTTCTATAACAACAAGCACATTTCTCTAATTCTGAGAACTGTCATGGAATATTAGTGAGATCATGAACTTCTAAGTCAGAAAATTAGAGTTTGCATCTTAAAATTGCCACCTATTGTCTGTGGGAGCTTAGAAGAATTAATTTTTCTGAACTTTCCTTTTTCATCATAAAATGGAGTTGCTGGGAGAATGAGGTAACCGAATCTACAATGTGTAGATGGTATGGCTTTTTTATATTTTCTCCCTACTCTTCAGCCTAAATTTAAGAACTGCCAAATAACAATGTCAGAGGTGGAGGTCAATGTAAGCAGTGGAACAAACGGAACCCAGCTGATATAATTTACACATTAATTCATTTAATTATTCATTCAGTCAATACACATTGATTGTGTGCTGTCTTGGTATTGTCCTGAGAGATGGGAATTAGATGTGAGTGGAACAAGACTTGTACCCTGAAGCTCCACCCCTGGACAGCCCCAGCCCTGGAGCAAGTGGGCAGCAGGGGCAGGTGCATCTCAGCAGTGCAGGATGTCAAGCTCCGAAGTGTAAGTGCTGAGCAGATTCAAAGCTAAAATAGGGCTGATGTCCTGAGGCCATTCGTGCCGGTCAGCATCCTCAAAGCCCGCCTTGTCCGGGCTCTTCTGTCTCCTGGTGATGACATAGGACCACTGTTCTGCTGACTGACACACATTGGGTTCCTAAGATGAAAGTGGCTTAATACGGCTCTGGCTTATTGAGTGGACTGTGGAAATTGCTGAGACTTTCTTCTCTTTGGACTTCTCTTTTCAAAAGCTTTAGAGGGCAGATAAGATAACCTCAGACTAAAGCTGGAAGACCTGCTGGGTCTGCATGAAATATGTTTGTCTTTTTTGCCAGGCTGGGAATTGGTGGGGGCAGACATGTGCGTGTACTTTCGCCTGTGACATGGCTAATGTTTACTTTGAGTGAACTCATAGGTTAAAAAAAAAAAAAAAAAGCTTTCCCCTTTGACTCTGGAATCTGTAATTTATAGCATTCTTTAAGCTATCTGTTTTTAGCATCATTTTTGTTTCAGACCAATGAAAATATACACAAAGTAAATAACATCATGAACTGTTTATAAAAGAAAAGCTTTCATCATAATGATAGCAGCAATTTTTGAATGCTTACTTATCTACTCATCGTTTCGCTATTTACCTTGATCCTCAATATAATTGTATGGTGTAGGTATGACAATCTTCATTTTGCACGTAAGTTAAATTTGGATTTGAGAGGTGAATATTTTGTTCAAGGTCACACGGCTAGTAAATAGCAAACCCAGGTCTGACTCGGAAGCTCCCAACCTACACAGTGCTGTCTGCCATGGCACTGGCTCCGTGTAATGTGTGTAATAAAACATGTGTGTAATATATGGGATATGACTTACAAAATGAATACATACAAAGTGCCACAGAAACCCCACCATAGGAACAAATTATTCTCCTGGGGAGGGCAAAAAATGCTTCACAAGACAATCATCTCATCTCAGAGGCAGGAAAACGAAGCAATGAAACTCAGAGAGGTTGTAAGTTGACCACAGTGGCAAAGTGGCAAGGTTCAAACAGAGCCAAATGCTTAAGCAGTGCTTTTCCTACAAATAAGAACATGCTGTTTCACTATGCCCAAAGTGTTGGGGCCCCATAGTAGCTAAGATAATTTTTAAGGTAACCAAGAAGTAAAAAGGCGGGACTTCCCTGGTGGTGCAGTGGTTGAGAATCCACCTGCCAACGCAGGGGACAGGGGTTCTATCCCTGGTCTGGGAAGATCCCACATGCCGTGGAGCAACAAAGCCCGTGCGCCTGCACTCTAGAACCCACAAGCCACAACTACTGAGCCCATGTGCCACAATTACTTAAGCCTGCATGCCTAGAGGCTGTGCTCCGTAACAAGAGAAGCCACGCAATGAGAAGACTGCGCACCGCAATGAAGAGTAGCCCCGACTTGCCCCAACTAGAAAAAGCACGTGTGCAGCAACGAAAAACCATCACAGCCAATAAATAAATAAATAAATTTAAGAAAAAGACATGAAGTAAAAAGGCAGAAGTTTTAGATGTGCTGGGAATAAACTGGTCCCCAAGCTATTTGGTTTACCCAAAATTGGTTGCTGCCAAATGATAGTTCCTTCCTGCCTTGGATCAGGTGTTCAGTTAGAAGTTAAATGTGGCTGTGACTGGGTGATATTCGAAGAAGAGTTCGTCTGTTTCAAGCTCCAAAACCAGGGTGAGAAATTTTGAGGGGCAGTGGAATGGCGTGGTGGGTGGTGGACAGGGGTAGACTGGTTGTTCTGTGCTAATACAGATGCTTTCTGCACCATCTGATTGTCTGTTCTAGTTATCTATTGATGCATGACCAAAATACTCCAAAACTTAGTGGTATAAAAACCATTTCTTACGACCATGGATTCTGTGAATCAAGAATTCAGACAAAGCACAGCAGGGATGGTTCATCTCTGTTCCTTAATGTATGAAGCCTCAGCCAGGATAGCTCAAAAGGCTGTTGCCAGGCTGGGTACCTCTTCCTCCACATGACCTCTCCATCTGGCTAGTTTAGGCTTCCTCATAGCCTGGCATTCTCAGGCTAGTGGAACTTCTTATATGGCAGCTCAGGACTCCAAGAGACCCAGGCAGAAGCTGCCAGTCCTTTTTAAAATCTAGTCCCAGATCACATTTGCCATAATGGATTTGTCACACTGTCATGGGTAAGCCCAGATTCAAAGGGAGGGTAGATAGACCCGAGCCTTCAATGGAAGGGGTGCCAAATAATTTAGGCCTATCTTTAGTCTGTTACATTATCTCAGGAGAAGGACACACGAAGAAGACTGTCTCTGCCTCATTCTTTGCTCTGGTAAAAACCTAGACTTGGTCAATGCAGCAAGAGAAAATAATAGGAATACCATTTTTTCACTTAGATGAAGAAATTCAGGGAAGCCCAAGGCAATTAAGAGGTGAAAAAGGAAATAAGACAAGTTGTGTCTTTAAGGCAATATATTGAATAATGTAGCAGAACGAAGATTGGTTTGAAAATTGAGACAGCTACTAATTATGATGTGATTGGGGGCAGGTCCTCTCAAAACCAGAGTTTCCTTGTTTGTGGAAAGGGCATTGTCCTCCCTGCCTTGGGAGAGTGGTTGTGAAGGTTAGATAAGATGGTGTTTTAGATTGGGCCCTTGAAACAAACTTTGAAATTGGACTGTATGTGAAAATTATTTACTAGGAAATGTTATTAGAAAAAACTAGTAGAGAAGTGGGAAATTGCGACAGGTAGGAGAAGGGGGCCATATAAGAGTGAGTTATCAAGTCATGTGTCACAGAGAGTAATTTTGTCTCAGTCCCACAGTTTCTTTACAGGAGAGCATAGGCACTGAGAGAGGAGGGGGGAGGGAGCAGGGGAAGTTATACTCCTTCGGCTACCCAGTCCCACATCTGTGTCATTAGATAAAGGCTGCCCTCTTCCCCACCGGGCAGGGGTGTGTGTGTGTGTGTGTGTGTGTGTGTGTGTGTGTGTAAATTCCCAAGCACTTCCAGTTCCCATTGTGGCCAAAAAAGTGAGCTATGGCAACCTGAGGGCAGCCCTCCAACGAAAGGATGCAGTTTTAGGCGTAAAAGCTATTCCATAAGCCAGTGTGCCAGAAAATAATAATGAAATTGGCAGGGATGTGAGCAAAACACTGTAGCCAAGCTATAGGTGGTCTAGATAAACTGCCCCTCAATGTATAGTAACAATTCTTATTTCTTCTGACCCTGTTATTGCTACACAATGTAAAATGCTTTGTAGTCCCCTAAATTCTGGAGGAAAGGACACTGGTAGATAAGGTAGAATACAGTTTTCCTCCAGTCGAGGGCTGCTTCTGGCTTTGCTGAAGTCCCACAGGCCCTATTATCTCTGCCTGAATCATCTGTTTCACTTTGCTGTTTTGGTGGAAGGGAAAGCTACCTTTCATGATTCGAAGCCGGGGTGAAAGAACAGCTTTTCGTTTATTTGTCTCCTCTACCAGCCACCTGTGCTTGTCAGTGGACCGTGTGGGCCACTGGGGTCCAAACTGCTTCTAAGGTTTAATCATCACCCTTCAGACATGGGAGAGGGGGAATCAGCTCAGCATCTCGTCTCTTTGGAATCTCTGGGATCCTCTCTGATGGCACCACTGACCCTCATTTATGTTTGTCATCAAAATTTAAATAACATAAAGCCAGTGTGTTCCCACAACCCCAGTCCCTTTTTCTCTTAGAACACCTTCAACATCTTGGCCCAAGCTTACCCGGCAGACAAATTCCCTCAGCAAGGCTGCTGCGTGTGCTTCTAAGCCTTCCCCAGGATAAGTCTCCTCCCATGGGTTGCGTAAAGGATGGTGCTATGGGTTGAATTGTGTTGCTCCCCCAAAAATATATGTTGAAACCTTAACTCCTCCTTATTTGTAAATAGAGCCTTTACAGAAGTAATCAAGTTAAAGTGAGGTCATTAGGGTGCACCTTAATCCAGTGTAATGGTGTCCTTATGAAAAGGGGAAACTTGGACACAGAGAGAGATATACACAGAGGGAAGATGCTGTGCAGACACAGGGAGGACGCCAAGTTGATGATGAGGCAGAGATGGGAGTGAAGGATCTACAAAACAAGGAACTCCAGGAGGATTGCTGAGAACCGCCAGAAGCTAGGAAAGAATTCTCCCCTAGAGCAGCTGGAGAGAGGCTGGCCCTGCTGAAAGCCTGCCTCCAGACGTGTGAGAGAATAAACAGCTGTTGCTTAAAGCCTCTCAGTTTGTGGAATTTCTTACAGCAGCCCCAGCAAAATTGAGATCTCTGAGAATTCTGAGAACTGACTGAAGGACCTTTGCAAGCCACGTCCCAAGTTCTCTAGACCTTGGCATCCTCATCCGGAAAATGTGGAGAATGAATTTAACAGCTGTGGCAGGCTGTGCTTTCCGAAAACATCTGCATCCATGCTTCTCATCCCATACACTTTTCTACAATTGATGATATTGACACTCATTCAGATGAGGTCTACATCCTCTCCCCTCAAATATGGGTGAGCTTTTGACTCAGTTATAACCAACAGAATGAGGCAGAAGCAGTACTGCATGACTTTAAAAAAATTTTTTTTTTAATTTTTTATAAATTTATTTATTATTTATTTATTTTTTGACTGTGTTGGGTCTTTGTTGCTGCACACGGGCTTTCTCTAGTTGTGGCGAGCAGGGGCTACTCTTCATTGTGGTGTGTGGGCTCCTCATTATGGTGGCTTCTCTTGTTGCAGAGCATGGGCTCTAAGTGCGTGGGCTTCAGTAGTTGTGACACATGGGCTCAATAGTTGTGGCTCATGGGCTCTAGAGCACAGGCTCAATAGATGTGGCACGTGGGCTTAGCTGCTCCACGGCATGTGGTATCCTCCTGGGGCAGGGATCGAACCCATGTCCCCTGCATTGGTAGGCCGATTCCTAACCACTGCACCACCTAGGAAGTCCGAATTTTTAATTTTTATACAATTTTTAACAGTTACTTTCCATTTACAGTTATTACAAAATATTGGCTATAGTCCCTATGTTGTGCAATACATCCTTGAGCCTGTCTTACACCCAATAGTTCGTACCTCTCACTCCCCAGCCCCTACATTGCCCTTCCCTACCCCTCCGCGCTGGTAACCACTAGTTCATTCTCTATATCTGTGAGTCTGTTTCTTTTTTGTCATATTCACTCGTTTTGTGTGTTTTTTAGATTCTACATATAAGTGATATCATACAGTATTTACCTGTCTCTGACTTATTTCACTCAGTGTAGTGCCCTCCAAGTCCATCTATGTTGCTGCAGACAGCAAAATTTCATTCTTTTTTATGGCTGAGTAGTATTCCATTGTATATATAGCACAGCTTCTTTATCCATTCATCTGTTGATGGACACAGGTTTTTTTCCATGTCTTGGCTATTGTAAATAACGCTGCTATGAATATTGGGGTGTATGTGTCTTTTCGAATTGGTGTTCTTGTTTTTTTCGAATATATACCCAGGCGTAGAATTGCTGGGTCATATGGTAGTTCTATTTTTAGTTTTTTGAGAAACATCCATATTGTTTTCCACAGTGGCTGCACCAATTTACATTTCCGCCAACAGTGTACAGGGGTTCCCTGTTCTCCAAATCCTGAGGCTAAGACACGAAAGCTTCCATTTTATCTCCTGGGAAACTTGCTGTAGACCCCTGAGCCATCATGGAATAGGCCTGGCTGTCCTGAGGCTGCCATGCAGGGAGGAAGCCCTGGCCATGTGGGGAGGCCACAAGTATTCCAGTCAACATCAGCAGGCAGTCAGCATCAACCCCCAGACATGTGAATGAGGATTTCCCCAGATTACAGGCATTTCTCATTTTATTGTGGTTCACAGATACTGTGTTTTTTATGAATTGAAAGTTTATGGCAACCCTTGTTGTCAGATGATAGGAACAATTTCAGCAATAAAGCATCTTAAAATTAAAGTATGTACATGTTTTAGACTTAATGGTTACACATTTAGACTACAGTATACTGTAAATATAACTTTTATATGCACCAGGAAACCAAAAAAATTCGTGCAACTCACTTTATTATGCTATTTGCTTTATTGTAGTGGTCTGGATGGAACCTGCAGTATCTCCCAGGTACACCTGCAGTCTAGCTCTCACCCATGAAGTCTCTCCAGCCATAGGGTCTTCCTAGCTGAGACTCCAGACATCCACAAGCAAAGACAAGCCCTTTGCACCGTGTTCTTTCTGAATCCCTCACACTCAGAACCCATGGACATGATGAAATGGTTGTTGTTTTATACCACTAAGTCTGGAGATAATTGGTTAAGCAGAAATAATAACTGGGACACTAACTCTTCAAGGTTTCTGCCAGATCTTACTGCTTAGAGTCTAAGAACTGGCCCAAAGTATTCTGAGGAGAGCAGGAAGAGACTCGGGACACCAGGCTACCTGTAAAGAGTGTGAGGGCCCTGGGACAGGCCCTGTCCTTCTGCTCTTCACCTCTCTATTGCCATAGATGAGGAGCCAATACCAAAATAACTAAAGGTTTTCAGGACACCTCCAGTTAACTCTTAAAGCATCTACACAAAGTTGGTGTGAGTCTGCTCTTCACCAGCCTTTACAAGTATCTCAGCCCAAACTGCATTCAAATCACAAATCTGCAGTGACTTTCATGATGGTTGGGCTTCCTCTGTACTCCTTTCGTGCTACTTTCTAACCTCTGCCCTTTTACTCGTTCGGGATCAAATTTACTCATTTGACAAAATTATTGTATAACCACTATGCACCACCGTACTAGGCTTTAGGATGCATCAGAAAGGTACATGGAGTTGAATCAGCCACTGATCATGCTCCTGAAGGATGTTATATTAATATTGGAATCCCAGAATTAAGGCTTATCCAAAGAACTACCATTCAAGGTAGAGGTGATACGATGACATACAAGAAAGCAGGCAAAGTGCTGAGAGTGCCATGCAGAGAGAGGTCACTCTCTGGCAGGCAGGTTGTTTATTTCCTCTCAGTTCCAAACCTGCCCTTCCATACTCTGCTTTCTTTTCTCTTTTTTAAAAAATTAATTTACTCATTTGGCTGATCGGGTTTTAGTTGCGGCATGCGGGATCTTCGTTGCGACATGTGGGATCTTTTGTTGTGGCGTGGGCTCAGTAGCTATGGCACATGGGCTCTCCAGTTGTGGCGCACAGGCTTGGTTGCCCCGCGGCATGCATGATCTTAGTTCCCCTACCAGGGATCAAACCCGACTCCCCTGCATTGGAAGGCAGATTCTCAACCACTGGACCGCCAGGGAGGTCCCCATACTCTGCTTTCTGACAAGGAAGTTGAGTTGGGACTCTGCAAACTGTCGGTACATACTTTTCTGCCTTTCCAGCTGCTCTGCTAGGTTCTGCGAATAGGGGGCGCTAGAGGAGGCTTGAAAGGCTGGAGAAGGAGAAAGGGACTCGCTTCGCCTGTTTGCTTTCTGTTTCCTGGAGGAGCACTCCCGCGATGTTTCCTCACTCTGGCAGCAGCACTTCGGCAATGGCGGTGCATTCCTGTAGCAGCAGCTGAATCCAGTTTGCGGAACCAGGCTCACTGTCACCTCTCGGAGGTACCAGAACCAGACAGCTTGTGATCACTTCTCAGGAGTCTGGATCCCAGCCCCACAGAAGCCTCTTCTAAGTCTTTAAATTTTGATAATTTCTACCTTTTCCCGTCACACCCTCAGCCTGAGGAATGTTATCTGCCGCCTGCATTGTTACTTCCTTAAAACCGTAGTATTTCCTTTTTACCCTTTCAGTTACCTAGTAAACGATTCTTCATGCTAAATTCGCTCTGTTCGGAAAAGCGTAGTGTGAGGCTGGTGAGGATGTGAAATTGGACCCCTTGTGCACTTCGGGTGAGAATGTAAAATGGTGAACCTGCTAGGGAGAAAGGTATGGAGGTTCCTCAAAAAAAAAAAAAAAATTAAAAATAGAACTAGCATATGAACCTGCAATTCCACTTCTGGTTATATATTTGAAGGAATCAAAAGCAGGGTCTGAAAGAGATATTTGTACACCAGTGTTCATAGAACATTATTCACAATAGCCAAGGAGTGAAATCAACCCATTATATTCAACAATATATATATGTTCAACCATTTCATTTTATATATATTTATAAAATGAAATGTTACTTAGCCTTCAAAAAGGAAGAAATTCTGGCAGTCTTAAAGGATGAACCTTAAGAACATTATGCTACAAAATGTCAGTTACAAAAAAACAATTGCCATATGGTTCCATTTACATGAGCTATCTAGAATAGTGAAACTCATAGAAACAGAAAGCAGAATGGTGGTTTCCAGGGGCTGGGGGAGAGGAAAATGGGAGTTGTTTAATGCATATAGATTTCAATTTTGTAAGATGAAAAATTCTGAAGATTGGTTGCATGATAAAGTGAACATACTTAACACTATCAAACTGCACATTTAAAAATGGTTAAGATGATTAACACACAGAAGTCTCTTGCATTCTTATACAGTAACAATGAAAAAGCAGAAAGAGAAATTAAGGAAACTCTCCCATTTACTATTGCAACAAAAAGAATAAAATACCTAGGAATAAACCTGCCTAAGGAGGCAAAAGACCTATATGCAAAAAAGTATAAGACACTAATGAAAGAAATCAAAGACGATACAAACAGATGGAGAGACATACCATGTTCTTGGATTGGAAGAATCAACATTGTGAAAATGACTGTACTATCCAAAACAACCTACAGATTCAACGCAATCCCTATCAAATTACTGATGGCTTTTTTCACAGAACTAGAACAAGAAATCTTACAATTTGTATGGAAACGCAAAAGACCCTGAATAGCCAAAGCAATCTTGAGAAGGAAAGACAGAGTTGGTGGAATCAGGCTTCCTGACTTCAAACAATACTACAAGGCCACAGTGATCAAGACAGTATGGTACTGACACAAAAATAGAAAGGAAGATCAATGGAATAGAATAGAGAACCCAGAGGTAAACCCAAGCACAGATGGACACCTTATCTTTGACAAAGGAGGCAAGACTATACAATGGGAAAAAAAAAAAAAAAAAAACGCCTCTTCAAGAAGTGGTGCTGGGGAAATTGGACAGCAACATGTAAAAGAATGAAATTAGAACACTTCCTAATACCATACACAAAAATAAACTCAAAATGGATTAGTCCTAAATGTAAGGCCAGACACTATAAAACTCCTAGAGGAAAACATAGGCATAAGACTCTATGACATCCATCAAAGCAAGATCCTTTTTGGCTCACCTCCTAGAATAATGGAAATAAAATCAAGAATAAACAAATGGGCCCTAAGGAAACTTAAAAGCTTTTGCACAGCAAAAGAAACCATAAACAAGATAAGAAAACCCTCAGAATGGGAGAAAATACTTGCCAATGGAGCAATGGACAAAGGCTTAATCTCCAAAATATACAAGCAGCTCATGCAGCTTAGTACTAAAAAAGCAAATAACCCAATCCACAAATGGGTGGAAGACCTAAGTAGGCATTTCTCCAAAGAAGACCTACAGATGGCCAACAAACACATGAAAAGATGCTCAACCTCACTAATCATTAGAGAACTGCAAGTCAAAGCCACAATGAGGTATCACCTCACACCGATCAGAATGGCCATCATCAAAACATCTAGAAACAATAAATGTGGGAGAGGGTGTGGAGAGAAGGGAACTCTCCTGCACTGTTGGTGGAAATGTAAGCTGATACAGCCACTATGGAAAACAGTTTGGAAGTTCCTTAAAAAACTAAAAATGGAACTACCATATGATCCAGTAATCCCACTCCTGGGCATATACCCAGAGAAAACCATAATCCAAAAAGAAACATGTACCTCAATGTTCATTGCAGCACTATTTACAATAGCCAGGACATGGAAGCAACCTAAATGCCCATCCACAGATGAATGGATAAAGAAGATGTGGCACATATCTGCAATGGAATATTACTCAGCCATAAAAAGGAATGAAATGGAGCTATATGTAATAAGGTGGATAGACCTAGAGTCTGTTATACAGAGTGAAGTCAGCCAGAAAGAGAAAAACAAATACTTTATGCTAACTCATATATATGGAATCTAAAAAAAAAAAAAAAAAATGGTACTGATGAACCCAGTGACAGGGCAAGAATAAGGATGCAAATGCAGAGAATGGACTGGAGGACAGGGGGTTGGGGGGGGGCAAAGGGGAAGCTGGGACGAAGTGAGAGAGTAGCATAGACATATATACACTACCAACTGTAAAATAGATAGCTAGTGGGAAGTTGCTGTATAACAAAGGGAGATCAATTAGATGATGGGTGATGACTTAGAGGGCTAGGACCTGGAGGGTGGGAGGGAGTCACGGGAGGGAGGTGATATGGGGATATATGTATAAATACAGCTGATTCACTTTGGTGTACCTCAAAAGGTGGTACAAAAGTGTAAAGCAATTATATTCCAATAAAGAGCTTAAAAAATGGAAAAAAAGAATAGTAATAAAATGGTTACGATGGTAAATTTTATGAGTATTTTACCATAATTTTAAAAAATGGTATGCTTTCTGTCTCCTGAGCAGACCCTGAATCATGTGGCAGTTAAAGAAACTTTTGTATTAGTTGTTGGGCAAGTTCAGGGAGTAAGTGAATAATTGAAGAAACAAGCAATTTAGATTCCAGTGGTTTCACACAATTGAAGTTAATTGATTCCGTCACGGTTCAGTGTGGCCAGCAGGGTGGTTCTGCTCCATGGGGTCATTCAGGCACTCAGCCTCCTTCCATCAAGTGGGCTCACCATCTTGACACATGGTCTCTAAGGCCACCACAGAAGGTAGGAAGGTATGAAAAGAGTGTCCCAGAAGGTTTATGGCCAGGGTGGGTGGTCATGCAGATATCACATTTGCCAGATCTCTCATTGGCCAGAACTGAGTCACATAACTCCAATTTAACTATAAGGTAAGCTGGGAAGTTAGCTTTCCAGAGAGCACAGTAGGAAAATGAAATGAGTTGGGTAAATACACAGAACTGCTGCTACCACAACTTTACAGAGGGAATGGTATTTTCACGACTCATCTTGAAAAATGAATCTTGTCCTGTCTTCATCTCTGTATGTCTTGCCTTTAGCAAAGGGCCTGATGTAGTTTCGATAAATGTTTATTGGATAGATAAATAGTGATGCAGCTTTCTATAACCACTGAACCACAAGAGGACTAGAAAGAGAGAATCTATTCTAGAGAATTCTATTTCTAGCAGAACCATTGCCAGATTTCCTTTGGGCCCTGAGAGTATAGGACAATGCCGATTGCCATCATACGGTAGCTTTTTTTCTTCTTTCAGTCTATTTCTTTTCTGAGAAATAGACTCAGAAGTTGGTAGTTTGCTCCCACGGCTCAGTGAGGAGGATGAACCAAGAACCATGATCCCAAACTGGAACATCGTCTGGCAGGTGACCTTGAGTCCACACACTGCTCCTCAATCAGTGTGAACCCTTGGTCCCTCCCAATTTCCAACACAAGTACTGAGTATGTGGAGAGTAAATCATGCCTGTCTTGAGACATGCCAGCTTGTCTCATTGAGTCTGTGGCTTTCACAGGCTTGCCCATATATGAAGGCATTTCTTTTCTTTTCTTTTGCTTGTTTGAGGAGATGTTAATAAAAATAAAGCCAGTAAAAGCAAAATGATCATAATTAATGCTAATAAAGGGAAGAACCAGATTGCTGAGTGCATCTGTTCAATCTGGCTTTTCCAGGAGTTGGCAGGGGTTTTATTATTGGTAAGTGGGAGACAGTGAATTCAGGGCCATTACCCATTCCTAATATGCTTACATACAGATAACCATGGCACAGTTTCTGTCCCCTGACCTTGGACAGCTGCCCAGTAGGTTTTGTGTAACAATGGGATTGAGTGTGATCTGGGTGGGGAGAGGATTCTTGATGTTCTGTACTGCAAGTACCGCTACATGGAGTCTGTATTTTGGCTCTCTGCCACTATGTAACACACTTGCTCAACTTAGTGACTTAACAGCTTGTTGTGCTCATAGATTCTTTGGGTCAAGAACTCAGAAGGGTGCAGTGAACATGCTTATCTCACTCTGACATCTGAGGCCTCAGCTGGGAAGACTTAAATGATTTAACAGAATCATCAGGAAGCTTCTTCTCCCTGGTGCTTTGGCTGGGCTCACTTGAAGGCTGGGCTTGGCTGGGACTGTCAGCTGGGGCATCTATACCTTACCCTCTCTATATGCTTGGACTTCTTACAACGTGAAAGCTGGGGTCCAAGAAGGAGGCAGGCATTCCAAAAGACCAAGGAGAAAAACGAGTGGCCTATATGACCTAGCCTCAGATGTCACCAAACATCACTTCCACTACTCTATTGATCAAATAGTCACTAGCCCATGTGGATTCAAGGAGAGGAGATATAAATCTTCAAGATGGATGGAATATCAAAGGATTTTCAGCTGGTTTTTTTTTTTTATATATACCACTACATTTAGATTCATTCTTTTTGTGGAAACCAAATTCTCTTGGTGCTAACTTTAAAACATATCTTAAATCCAACCACTTCTCATCACCTCCATTGTCATCACACTGGTCCCAGGATTCTTCCCCCAGGATTATTATGATAGCCTGTTAGGAATCCTTGCCTCCATCTTACCTGCCTAAAGACTATTTTCAGCAGAGCTACCAGAGTGATCCTATTAGTCATGAGTCATAACATAGCATTCCTTGGCCCAAACCCTCACTGAATCCCCACTGCTCTCAGAGTAGAATTCAGTTCTTATGGTGACACCCATGGCTCCTTGTTACCTCTCCTCCCTCATCTCCTATTCCTTGTGCCTTTGTTTCTTCTGTTCCAGCTGCACTGGCTTCTTGCTGTTCCTTGAACATACTAAACTCAGGGCCTTTGCACATGCTGTTTCCTCTGCCTAGAATGCTTTTCCCCCAGATGTCTGCATGGTTTACTCCCTCACCTCCTTAGTTGACTTATACATCACCTCAGTGAAACCTTTGCTCGCCTTTCTGAAAAGAATACCTCACCTCACCTCATCCTCTGCTTTTCCACAAAGCCCATCATCAACTAACACACAACATATTTTCTTATTTGTCTTATTTCTCAACTGCCTCCCCAATAGAATGTAACTTCCTTGAGGACAAAGATTTTCTCCTTTTTACTCACTGTTGTATCTCTATAACATAAGCACAATACTTGGCTTAAAATAGATATTCAGTATATATTCATTAAGTGAATGAGGGAATGAATGAATGAGAGAAAAGGTGAGCTCTGTCAAATTGTGCTCAAAAATTGGTCTGATATAATACAATGTTTCAAAGAGGCTAATAAAAGAAAAGGGTTTGACTCTATGGAGAAAGTATGGGTGATCTGTTTTCCTTTCATAAGGAAAATGTGTCAGTTTAACATAATTAGTTGGGTTTTCTCCTCATCCTTTGATATATGTGTTGGAAGGGCAGTGTGGAGGCATTGCTGCATAGCAGAAAGAGCTATAGACGTGAACTTCTATTAATTAGTTGTATGATCAAAGATAACCCACTTAGTCTCCCTAGACCATTGTTTCCTCTTCTAGAAATTGACAGAAATTCTATTTGAACCAGATGGTCCATCTCTAAGATGCTCTAGCCCTGCCATTAACTTCTTTGTCTTTGCTCACCAGATCGTTCTCCATTGAATTCTAGAGGAAATCTAAGGGTGGCATCCCTTGCCCTGGGAATGAAGAGGAGGAATCAGGGAGAGAGAGGTAGTAAGCCAAGGGATCAGTGTGACCCTGAGCAAAATAAAATACACACTGCACTGGAATGTTTCATGAAGGGAACAATGTGGGGCATCAAATTCTGACATTTGATGGAATCAGAATATTGATCACTTTGTGGAACTGGGTTGAGTAATGGCAAGGAGGGGGTATGAGGGAGGCTTCTAGGGTACCAGAAATGCTACTTGTTGATTTCAGTTGTGGTTATACGGTGTGTTCTGTAAAATTTCACCCATTTCTCACTTATGATTTGTATATGTTTATATACATACATACATATATATATGTTACACTTCAAAGTTCACCAAAAACTTCCCACCCAGAGAAGAATTTATGTACATCTAAAGACTTATATATATATATATATAGCTAAATATAGATATATGTAGAGAAAAGCCTAAGGAGAATTTGGACATTTTACCTGACTAATGACCTGGATAAAAATGAGAGAAAAAAAGACAATATAAGTGCTAGGAATTGGCAGGGGGAGTTCATTCCATGCCCTGGGAAAAAAATTAGGATGATGAACCTCAAAGTGGTTGAAATTTGATGCCGAGGAGCTCTTAAAGATGGATTCTTCTCTCCTCATTTTTCCTAGACCTCTCTGAGCTCTCTGGTCTATGCAGAGGGATGAACCTGGAATGCTTCTGGAAATCCCAATAAACTACTGGACTCATTCTTGTTCTAATTGCTTACAGCCTCATTTCCAATCTACTCCCGGAGGTGCTTTCATACAGTTTATTTCTGTGAATTTTTTGATCTATCAAAAGCCTTCAGGACTCTAAAAGCCCATTTGGAAAAGCAAGGGAGGACCATTTACAGATGGTAAAGGGAGAGAGGCTGCGTGCCTTTCAGAAGAAGTCCCACAAGCTGAAAATCCCAGCTAGTCTTTTGAAATGATTGTCCAGGCAGGATTTGGTGACTAAGAGCGAGGTGTTTGAAGAAGGTGGTTTGATTTCCTATTGTGAGGCACTCTGAACAAAATACAGACATTTTAAGCTCAAGGCTGACATTCTACACCTCACCTATTATCCATAGCAGGGAGAAATCCCTTTCACAAAGTTCCCAGGTGCAGAAGCTAATTGCAGTAGTTCTCCCACACTTCCTTTTATTATTGAAGCTTGGGGCAGTACAGTGTGCTGATTATCTTGATAATCACAGAGTAGTTGGTCTGCTTTATGAATGGAAGATGTATTCTTTCATACTCAAACGCGTTCACGTCATTCAGTAAGATGTCTCACCCTAATTCTTACAGCTCATCTTTGGTGCTGCTGACTTTAAGATTTGTATTAGTTAGATACTGTGTCCATTATCTATTGCTATGTAATGAACTGCTCCCAAACATTTATTTTGCTCATGACTCTGAAATTTGGACAGAGCTCGGCAGGGATGGCTCATCAGCTGGGGCAACCGGACTGAGAGCTGGATGATACACGGTCAGGCTGGCCTACTCACGTGACAGGCAAGTCGATGCTGCTTGCTGGGTGGGAATTCACCCAGGGCTATAGGTCAGAGGACTCTGTTCCTCTCCACATAGCCTCTCCACAAGCTGCTTGGGTGTAGATCTTGAATGTCCAAGAGAGACTGTCCCCAAAGAACAGGACAGAAGTACATAACATTTTTATTATCTAGCTTTGGAAGTCAGAATGTCACTTCTGCCACACCCTACTCATTAGGGTAGTCTAAAGACCCACCCAGATTCAAGAGGAGACATAGACCCCCATCTCTTGATGAAGGAATGCCAAGGTTCTAAAAGAGCATACGGGATGGGAGTTGTTGTTGTGGCCACCTTTGGTAAATAGAGTGTGCCACAGGTGTTGTAATAGTAGCTAACTCAGGAGTGACAAGACGCTCCTGAAACAAATGTGTGAGTACAGGTGTGTGTGAGATGTATATGTGGAAGAGAACCTTTGGTCCCCCTTCTACATACATTTATGAGAGATTGTCTAGGCCAATCATCAGAAAGAGGTAAAATCAAAGCACTACCTCTGATCTCTCACTCTCCTCTCTTCTATCCTTTCCTCCCCAAGGAAAAAAGTATGGCTAATTTCTAGGGCCATTGCACTGAAACTCAGACAGGGCTGAGTTTTTCTTCCTTTAAAGAAAAACTGAGACAAAATATTACAATAGATAGTTTGCTTGTGCTTTTTGTCTTCGTGGGAAAAGAAAATCAAGTAGAGCCTCCATCAGCCAGCTCACTATCTTCCAAATTCTCTATCTGTATCTGGATTTTAGGAATCCTTAGATGAGAACGGGGAAGATAAAAAGGAGGATTTGCCATGTTCTTTAATCCAACCTATGAGTAATAAGACAGATGTTGTTCAAAGGTGTATTTAACTCCTTGCTTTATCAATTGATTAAGAACCCAGACTCAAAAAGGGTGTAATTAGTATCCCTAAACTTCCAAAATATTATCAGTAAAGTTTAATCTGTGGCTCAAAATTAGTCACTCATTTAAAGGCATAGAGTTTGGAATTGGCTGCAAGGCAAAGATTGGACAGCTTGAGTTGGTGTTGAAGAGATGGGTGGGCATGTTAGGAAAAGGATGCCAGGGTTTGTCTGGAGACCTTGAGGAAAGAGGTCAGTTTAGCACTATGTCCCAGGCACTTTTGTAAGTGACTTACATTTGTTGACTCATTTAACATGATATTGGCTAATGGCTTGACTTCCACCAGGATTTAAGGTCTGCTATTACCTATCTCTCTCAAACGCCATGTGTTACTATCTTGCTCCTCTCACCCCATCTCACACACACAGGCTCTCCCTCTTCCCCATCAGCTCCTCCTTGCAGCTGAGCCTCGTGTGAACAAAGACTGGGGCAGGATATCTGTTTGGTCTGTGGTTGTGGTGGCTGACCTTTTCTGGGGGCACTGCTTCTGTCCCTGTGTGTGTCCTGCACAATTTCCCCATTCCCTGCTACCTTCTCCTTACATGGTGTTCCCAAAATATTGCACAGTTGTAGCACTGATCAATCCTTTGAGGGAGCCTATCCTATCAATATCCAGCTGGAAAGAAAGATAACTACTGAAAAGATATGGGAAACGAAGTTGGATCTGGAGATTTTGAAAATCACAGAGAGATAAACTTGGGCATACTAGTTTTCTAACATATTTTTAGCAGCTGGATTCCTTTTCAAATGAAATATTATTTGGAAATTCCAATATATAAGACAGTTAAAGAGTGAGTGGGAGACCCGTGGTCTAGGTCTACCCCTTTCATCCTTAGGGGACTTGAGTCAGCCACGTGGAACTCGATGGCTCTGTAGAACTCAGTTTTAAAACATTGCACTTAGCAATTACAAGGAGCAATTATGAGTAATTGAGTAGAGGATTACATTTTTTGAAGTGCAGTTTTAGGAAATTAGTTGGCAGTAGTATACAGAAATAATTGAATGAGGAAAAATGGAGTTGAAGAGACTAACAGATTGTTGCTGATCTCCTGATTTGAGATGATATTAATAATGTCTTATCTCTATACAGTATGTTCTGATAATTAGAAACTTAGCATGCACATTTCTTACTTGCCTCCACAACACTGCCATTTAATATGCAAAGGGACTCTATCTCCATTTTATAGTTGAGGAAGACTCATTCATAAAGACCATATGAAAATATGTAAACTTAGAAATGTAGTTCTCAGTGTGTAAAATAAGATTTTTCTTTTGTTTCCAAAACGGTAGCTTCAAGGTGTGGACGTGAAGAAATGGAACACAGGACAGATATATTTTAATAGGGAACGGAGCAGAATTGACCCAGAGCAATATTTCCCAAGATGTGTACTTGGGTTGTTTATAGGTATAATTCATGGGTGTTATTTGGAGAAACTGAATCTATCTTCAAATGAGGTTGGGTAACACCAGGTTCAACTTATGTCTTTAAGCCATGGTATTGCTCAGAGATTTAATAGGCTGAAGTGCATTAGCTCCCTCTAAGTGGGGTGTATAATATAAAGAATATCCTACACTTTTTTGACACAAGACTCTGTGTTGAGGGGCATTTCATAGAGTTTGATAAGGTTCTATGAAATGCATTTTGAGAAATAGCGGTCTAGACCAGGGGTTAGACAAACACTTTATGTTTGGGGTATCAAGTATTTACTTGATAGTAAATACTTCAGGCTCTGCAGGCCCCGTGGTCTATGTTGCAACTACCCGACTCTGCCACTGTGGCAAGAAAATAGCCATCAATAATAGGCAAACAAATGGGCATGGCAGTGCCTTTAGGGATACTGAAATTTGAATTCTGTATAATTGTCATGTGTCATGAAATCTTCTTCTTTTGATTGTTTCCAACTGTTTCAAAGTGTAAAGGCCATTCTCAGCTCTTGGGCTATTAAAAAAAATAATAACCAGCCAGCAGGCTGGATTCTAGAACTTAGGGCACTACATGGGAAGGACTGCCTGCTGGGTGGGAGAATGCACACAGAGACAGGCAGGAGGTTGAGACGTGTGGTGTGGGAAAGAGTAGGGATGGTGGCGAGGGCTGGCCTTAATGCCCTCAGAATTCTGCCCAGAGCTTGACACTGTTGTAAAGTGTAAGTTGTGAGAACTTCAGTTCATCTCAGCTTGTTGTTGAGCCTGGGCCATCTACCCATGGCAACATTTGGGGTAAACTCACCACCTGTCTCAGTCAAAGTCAATGACCCAAACAGCAGTAGCAAAACAGCTCATTGACTCTCTGGTCTGAGGAAATTTTGTTAACCCTTGATTGCCATCCTCCTCCTTGGCGAGCCCTAATTTCTCCTGCCAAATCCCTTCCTCAATGGCAGGCAATTGTATTTTGGCCCTCTCTCGGGATTATCACACTGTAAATACCACTCATATATCTCAAGGCAATGTTTGAAATGAAGTGAGTCTTTTGTTAGGTGTACTTTCCATTCCTTCTGTCTGCTGAAAAAAAAAACCATAACTTGAGAGTTGTGGGTTAAGTTTTATTTGGGGCAAAATGAGGACTATAGGCTGGGAGACAAACTTTCAGATAGCTCTGAGGAAATGCTCTAAAGAGGTAAGGGGGGCAGTCAGTGTATGTGTGATTTGGGTGAAGGGGGTACGTGCACTCAAGCACATATTTTGGCAGAAGGTTGCTGCTGGTCACAGGAGTGGATGTCTCTGTTAATGATTTTAGTACTTTGCTAGATATGAGACAATGCAAGAAGTTGGGCTCAAAAAATCTTCTCCTGAAAATATCTAACTGAAGGCCTATACTGCCAGTTTTTCCAAGACCACGGAGTGCCCCATTCCTGATCTTCGCCCTAAATTCCTTTCAGGGTGTGCTGAAGATCAGTGACTACGGTGACTAGTGACCTGATCCTCATAGAGGCAGATGGCAAGTGACAAGTTTTAGTTGGCAGGATCCCTTCATGGTTATAAATTCGACCGTGGTTTGGGAAGTACTTCACGACCATTTTGCCTCATGGTACTGGGAATGCTCATTCTTAAGTTAGATGAGGATTTCTTTGATAGGCCATTTAATGTGCTATTACTGGACTAGGCCTTATTAACAGTAGCTAAAAGTCTCTGGACCCCTTGTATTACTAGTCTGTTTTGGTCCAGGAAAAGATTCCCTCTTGTTGTGTCTTCTCATATCTAGAGTTACACTATTATAATCATTGATCTCATATAGAACTATATATCTGGTCAACTGCTTCAAGTCACCTAGTCATCACTTTATTGAAGGCTCAGTCACACATTTGGTAAGGCAAGAAACAATCATTTTCCAAAACAAGCAAAATACAAAAAATATAGCTAGTAGTATTACTAAGGTCATAAGTAAGAATTTTAGCCAAGAACTTCCATTAGGTGCGGCTCAGTATATCCCCAAATTGTCTGAATTTGTTCTGTACCAATCCTTACCTTTAAAGGAAATTATATATTGTCATTGTTAATAAGGCACCCAGCCCAATTTCATTAGGCTGACTATCCTTAGTATGGTTTAATTGTTCCAAACATAAAGAAGCCCTTAAACTTAAATGACCATAGCCTTGTGTAAACCACATAAATCCATCCCATAATTGTGAGAGGTTTCCTTCTAATAAATGGGAGGTTATGGTTTTTGACTGAGATTCAGTTCATTGTTCTGACTGACCTTGAGTGACCCTAAAAGCAAATTCATATTTATGGCCAACGTCAGAGCAGATATTATTAATTGGCCAGGGGAGGGAATCCCACCTAGTAATATCAATAGTGACCTGAACAGGTTATAATTTCGATAAATCCTATAATTTCTTTCTTCTAAAATAAATTTTCTAAGGGCTATCCAACCAGAGCCTTGGAGTGAAGAAATCCACCAAAGTAACCCAGAGGTACTGGATATAGGAAATTGACCATAAACCTAACAATTGAATTAACTTTAACTCTGCATAATATTGTGAAATACATTTGACTTATAAGCAAAGGTATGAGCAGTTATCAAAGTGATTGGTATACAAGCTTGGTTCAACATCTTGGGTCAGGTGCCTGCTTCAGATGTCTTCTTCTCTTCCTGGTCTTGTAGCTTGTCCTCTGAGCATTGTTTTAAGGTTATTTTAAGGTCAGCAGTCCTTCATATAGGCCAATCCAGTGCAGGGGCCATTTCTAAGTGGAAATATTTTCCAAGAGTCAGTTCCTTTCAGCTTCACTGTGCATGAACTAATTAGGAGTACCAGATAAGTTTCTTTTCATCTAGGTGGGAGATAGTCCATTTTTTTATTTTATTTTTTTCCCCATTTTTTAAGCTCTTTATTGGAATATAATTGCTTTACACTCTTGTACCACCTTTTGAGGTACTCCAAAGTGAATCACCTGTATTTATACATATATCCCAATATCACCTCCCTCCTGCGACTCCCTTCCACCCTCCCTGTCCTGACCCTCTAAGGCATCACCCATTATCCAGTTGATCCCCCTTTGTTATACAGCAACTTCCCACTAGCTATCTATTTTACAGTTGGTAGTGTAAATATGTCTATGCTACTCTCTCACTTCATCCCAGCTTCCACTTTGCCCCCCGCCTCCCCAACCCCGTGTCCTCCAGTCCATTCTCTGCATTTGCACCCTTATTCTAGCCCTGTCACTGAGTTCATCACTACCATGTTTTTTTTTTTTTTAGATTCCGTATACACAAGTTAGCATTTGTTTTTCTCTTTGTGGCTTACTTCACTCTGTATGACAGACTCTAGGTCTATCCACCTTATTACATATAGCTCCATTTCATTCCTTTTTATGGCTGAGTAATATTCCATTGTAGATATGTGCCACATCTTCTTTATCCATTCATTTGTTGATGGGCATTTCGGTTGCTTCCATGTCCTGGCTATTGTAAATAGTGCTGCAATAAACATTATGGTACATGCTTCTTTTGGATTGTGGTTTTGTCTGGGTATATGCCCAGTAGTGGGATTACTGGATCATATGGTTGTTCCATTTTTAGTTTTTGAAGGAACCTCCAAACTGTTTTCCATAGTGGCTGTACCAACTTACATTCCCACCAACAGTGCAGGAGAGTTCCCTTCTCTCCACACCCTCTCCCACATTGACTGTTTCTAGATGTTTTGGTGATGGCCATTCTGACCTGTATGAGGTGATACCTCATGGTGGCTTTGGCTTGCAGTTCTCTAATGATTAGTGAGGTTGAGCATCTTTTCATGTGTTTGTTGGCCATCTGTAGGTCTTCTTTGGAGAAATGTCTACTTAGGTCTTCCACCCATTTGTGGATTGGGTTATTTGCTTTTTTGGTATTAAGCTGCATGAGCTGCTTGTATATTTTGGAGATTAAGCCTTTGTCCGTTGCTTCATTGGCAAGTATTTTCTCCCATTCTGAGGGTTGCCTTCTTGTCTTGTTTATGGTTTCTTTTGCTGTGCAAAAGCTTTTAAGTTTCCTTAGGGCCCATTTGTTTATTCTTGATTTTATTTCCATTATTCTAGGAGGTGAGTCAAAAAAGATCTTGCTTTGAAGTATGTCATAGGGCGTTCTGCTGATGTATCCTCTAGGAGTTTTATAGTGTCTGGCCTTACATGTAGGTCTTTAATTCATTTGGAGTTTATTTTTGTGTACGGTGTTAGGAAGTGTTCTAATTTCATTCTTTTACATGTTGCTGTCCAATTTTCCCAGCACCACTTATTGAAGAGGCTGTCTTTTTTCCATTGTATATTCTTGCCTCCTTTGTCAAAGATAAGGTGTCCATCTGTGCTTGGGTTTACCTCTGGGTTCTCTCTTCTGTTCCATTGATCTTCCTTTCTATTTTTGTGCCAGTACTATACTGTCTTGATCACTGTGGCCTTGTAGTATAGTTTGAAGTCAGGAAGCCTAATTACACCAGCTCTGTCTTTCCTTCTCAAGATTGCTTTGGCTGTTGGGGGTCCTTTGCATTTCCATACAAATCATAAGATTTCTTGTTCTAGTTCTGTGAAAAAAGCCATTGGTAATTTGATAGGGATTGCGTTGAATCTGTAGATTGTTTTGGGTAGTACAGTGATTTTCACAATGTTGATTCTTCCAATCCAAGAACATGGTATGTCTCTCCATCTGTTTGAATCGTCTTTGATTTCTTTCATTAGTGTCTTATAGTTTTCTGCATACAGGTCATTTGCCTCCTTAGGCAGGTTTATTCCTAGGTATTTTATTCTTTTAGTTGCAATAGTAAATGGGAGAGTTTCCTTAATTTCTCTTTCTGCATTTTCATTGTTAGTGTATAGGAATGCAAGTGATTTCTGTGCATTAATTTTACATCCTGCTACTTTACTAAATTCATCAATTAGTGCTAGCAGTTTTCTGGTAGAGTCTTTAGGGTTTTCTATGTATAATATCATTCATCAGCAAAGAGTGACAATTTTACTTCTTCTTTTCCTACTTGGATTCCTTTTATTTCATTTTCTTCTCTGATTGCCATGGCTAAAACTTCCAAAACTATGTTGAATAATAATGGTGAGAGTGGACACCCTCATCTTGTTCCTGCTCTTAGGGGGAATTCTTTCAGGTTTTCACCATTGAGAACTATGTTTTTGGTTTCTCATATATGGCTTTTATTATGTTGAGGTAATTTCCTTCTATGCCCATTTTCTGGAGAGTTTTTATCATATACGGATGTTGAATTTTGTCAAAAGCTTTTCCGCATTTATTGAGATTATCATATGATTTTTATCCTTCAAGTTGTTGATATGATGTATCACATTGATTGATTTGCGTATATTGAAGAATCCTTGCATCCCAGGGATAAACCCCACTTGATCATGGTGTATGATTTTTTTAATGTGCTGTTGGATTCTGTTAGCTAGTATTTTGTTGAGGATTTCTGCATCTATATTCATCAGTGATATTGGCCTGTCATTTTCTTTGTTTGTTACATCTTTGCTTGGTTTTGGTATCAGGGTGATGGTGGCCTTATAGAATGAGTTTGGGAGTGTTCCTCCTTCTGCTATATTTTGGAAGAGTTTGAGAAGGATAGGTGTTAACTCTTCTCGAAATGTTTGATAGAATTTGCCTGTGAAGCCATCTGGCCCTGGGCTTTTGTTTGTTGGGAGATTTTTAATCACAGTCTCAACTTCCATATTTGTGATTGGTCTGTTCATATTTTCCATTTCTTCCTGGTTGAGTCTTGGAAGGTTGTATTTTTCTAACAATTTATCCATTTCTTCCAGGTTATCCAATTTATTGGCATGTAGTTGCTTGTAGTAGTCTCTCATGATGTTTTGTATTTCTGTGGTGTCCGTTCTTACTTCTCCTTTTTCATTTCTAATTCTGTTGATTTGCATCTTCTCCCTTTTTTTCCTGATGAGTCTAGCTAATGGTTTATCAATTTTGTTTATCTTCTCAAAGAACCAGCTTTTAGTTTCATTAATCTTTGCTATTGTTTCCTTTCTTTTCTTTTCATTTATTTCTGATCTGATCTTTATGATTTCTTTCCTTCTGCTCACTTTAGGGTTTCTTTGTTCTTCTTTCTCTAATGGTTTTAGGTTTAAGACTAGGTTGTTTAATCGATAATTTTCTTGTTTCTTAAGGTAGGTCTATATTGCTATAAGCTTCCCTCTTAGAACTGCTTTTGCTGAGTCCCATAGGTTTTGGGTTGCTGTGTTTTCATTGTCATTTGTTTCTAGATATTTTTTGATTCCCTCTTTGATTTCTTTAGTGATTCCTTGGTTGTTTAATAGTGAATTGTTTAGCCTCCATGTGTTTGTATTTTTTGCAGTTTTTTTCCTGTAATTGATATCTAGTCTCATGGCATTGTGGTCAGAGCAGATGCTTGATATGATTTCAATTTTCTTGAATTTACCGAGGCTTAATTTGTGACCCAAGATGTGATCTATCCTGGAAAATGTTCCGTGTGCACTTGAGAAGAATGTGTAGTCTGTCGTTTTTGGATGGAATGTCCTATAAATATCAATTAAGTCGAGATGGTCTAATGTGTCATTTAAAGCTTGTGTGTCTTTATTTATTTTCTGTTTGGATGATCTGTCCATTGATGTAAGTGGGGTGTTCAAGTCTCCTACTATTTTTGTGTTACTGTCGATGTCCCCTTTTATAGCTGTTAGCATTTGCCTTATGTATTGAGGTGCTCCTATGTGGCCTGCATAGATATTTACAATTGTTATATGTTCTTCTTGGATGGATCCCTTGATCATTATGTAGTGCTTTGCCTTGTCTCTTGTAATAGTCTTTACTTTAAAGTTTAATATTTCTGATATGAGTATTGCTACTCCAGCTTTCTTTTGACTTCCATTTGCATGGAATATGTTTTTCCATCCCCTTTACTTTCAGTCTATATGTGTCCCTTGGTCCGAAGTGGGTTTCTTATAATCACCATATAGAAGGGTCTTGTTTTTGTATCCATTTAGCCAGTCTGTGTCTTTTGGTTGGAGTATTGAATCCATTTACATTTAAAGTGATTATTGACATGTGTGTTCCTATTACCATTTTCTTAATTGTTTTGGGTTTGTTTTTGTAGATCTTTTCCTTCACTTGTGTTTCCTGCTTAGAAAAGTTCCTTTACCAATTGTTGTAAGGCTGATTTGGTGGTGCTGAATTCTCTTTGCTTTTGCTTGTCTGTAAAGCTTTTGATTTCTCTGTCGCATCTGAAAGAGATTCTTGCTGGGTAGGGTATTCTTGGCTGTAGGTTTTTCTCTTTCAGGACTTTCAGTATGTCCCGCCATTCCCTTGTGGCCTGCAGAATTTCTGCAGAAAGATCAGCTGTTATCCTTATGGGTTTTCCTTTATATGTTACTTGTTGCTTTTCTCTTGCTGCTTTTAATAGTTTTTCTTTGTGTTTAATTGTTGTTAGTTTGATTAATATGTGCCTTAGTGTATTTCTCCTTGGGTTTATTCTGTATGGGACTCTGTGTGCTTCTTGGACTTGATTAATTATTTCCTTTCCCATGTTGGGGAAGTTTTCCACTATAACCTCTTCAAATATTTTCTCAGACCCTTTCTTGTTTTCTTCTTCTTCTGGGATGCCTATGATTCGAATGTTGGTGCGCTTAATGTTGTCACCAAGCTCTCTGAGACTGTCTTCCATTCTTTTTATTCTTTTTTCTTTTTCCTGCTCTGTGGCAGTTATTTCCCCCATTCTATCTTCCAACTCACTTATTCGTTCTTCTGCCTCAGTTATTCTGCTGTTTATAGCATCTAGAGTATTTTTAATTTCAGTTATTTTGTTGTCCATTACTGTTTGTTTGCTCTTTAGTTCTTCTGAGTCCTTATTAACTGTTTCTTATATTTTCCATATTTTGTTATCAAGATTTTGGATCATCTTTACTATCATTACTCTAAAATCTTTTTCTGGAAATTTTCCTATTTCCTCTTCACTTATTTGGTCTTGTGGGGTTTTTTTCTGCTCCTTTGCCTGCATGGTGGTTCTTTGTTTTCTCATTTTGTCTAATTTATAGGATTTGCTGTCTCCTTTCCCTATGCTGCCTAGTAGTAGTTCCTCTTGTTTCTTCCCTCTGCCCCCTACAGTGGGGTTTGTCCAGTGTCTTGAGTAGGCTTCCTGGTGTGTGTGTGGGGGGGGGGGGGGGTCTGGTGTCTGCTTTCTGGTGTATGGCTCTGTGTCTTTTCTCTCTATTGAGCAGGGCCATGTCAGGTGGTGTGTTTTAGGGTATCTGTGAGGTTAATATGGCTTTAGGTAGTCTGTGTGCTGATGAGTGGGTTTGTGTTCCTGTCTTGTTTGTAGTTTGGTGTGAGGTGTCCAGCACTGGCAGTTGCAGACAGTTGGACGAACCCAAGTCTTAGACTCTGATACAGGGCTCCATGAGAGTTCTCTGCAGTTAATCTTCCCTTTGTCTGAGGACTCCCTTGTAGTCTAGCATCCTGGATTCAGTGCTCCCTCCACAGAGCCTCCTACTTGACTTCTGATGGAGTAGTCCAGACTTCAGAGGTTGCTTGTCCCAGCAGTAAAGGGGTTTAAAGAAGACTGTCCAAGCCCCAGACTAATGGCAGAGTGTTGAGTCAAACAAATACTAAGTCAAGGAAACACATATATGTATAAGACACACAAATACAGAATCATATAGAACATAAGGCACTAGAAAGACCTGACAGAAGAACCCCAGTATGCTATCAGACAATCAAAGAGAAAACCAACAGAAATTCAAAACCAAATAAACCAAAAAAACAAAAGAAACCCAACCAACCAAACAAACAAAACACACACACACACACAAACACAAATCCAGGGAGATTTTGAAAGCTAGGATCAAATATAGTAAAGAGCAAGAATACCCCCAGACAGACTGAAGATTCTCAGAATGAAATCAGACAAATATGCTTAGAATTAAGATAAAGACAAAACCTAATAATAAAAACCAAAACAGTGTGTCATCTGGAGAATAAAGCAAGGAAACAGAGCAGACTGATAATATTGCCTACAAATATATTAAGATAAAATACACTAAAAAAGGATAGAAGACAGGGCAACAGAAGAGTGTAGTGTGACTGGAAATATGAAAAGAAAAAGAAAGAAATAGAAATGTATAAAAGATGCAGAGGAAAAGAAGGTAGGAGAGATACAGTCATCACTACAAAAAACTTAGCTAGAAATAGAAATATATAAAAAGGCTAAAAATAAAAATGGAATAAAAAATAGAATAAAAAGTGTGTTATAAAATATGTAGATCCCTTAGGACTAAGATAGTAACTAATAATAATAATAAAAAAAACTAGAACTGACCCCAGAATGGACCAGATCAATAGAATTAATAATAATATTTCTGTTTCCTTGGGGTCTCAGCTGTAAGTGTCTTTCTACCTGCCTTGGGCTTTTTGTGTTACTCTGCAATCAGCAGAGCTTCCTTTATTGTTTGTTTGTAATCACTGGTGTGTGGGGAGAGAGAGGGTACAAGAGTAGCTCCTTCCCCTGGGAGTGAGTGAGCAGTGGTGCCCTGTCTGGGTCACGGTGGCTTTGGCAGCTCAGGCTGAGAGAGAGACTCCAACCATGGCTCCTCCCCCCTGCTACAGCTCCACCAGGGCACCCTGCCTGGGTCACAGTGGCTCAGTCGGCCATGGCAGTGCCTGTTGCAGAGGGATTCCAGTGGTTCAGGTGTAAACAGAATGTCTCCAGAGCTGGGCCACTCTGTGGACTTTTGGCTCTTGGCTGCAGGCACTCTAGGCCAGCCCCACCTGGGGGACTTTGTTATCCCTGTGTGTGTTAGCCAGGCCCAGAGGGGGTCCTTTCTTTGTCCATCACAGGTGCCGAGAGAGAGGCTACACCCATGGCTCCTCCCCTCTGCTTGTGAGTCAGCAGTATTGAGCCACTGCCATGGCCTCCCAGCTTTCCGTGGTAGGCACTCTGCACAGTGGATTTCTTCCCTCCTGTCCTCTCAGTCCATCTCCCCACTGCCAACAATGTTTCTCACCCTGAACCAGTTCTCTGGTTCCCACGTTCCAGCTCCCAGATCCCATGTTCAGCTGTGAACTGACATCTCAGTCCGGACACACTGAGCCGTGGTGCAGACCCTCCGTGTGTTTCTCACTCTTTCCCATCTGCCACAGCTCAGCCACTTCACCCTCTTTGAACAGTCCTAAATGCCTCCCTTCTGACCCAGGGAAATTTCCCATTGGAGAAGGGGTTTCCCCATTAGGTAAGGGACGTTTCCCCGAATTCGGCAATCTGCCCTCTGTTTCAGATCCCCCCGCCCCAGGGTGTGGGACCTGTCCCTTTCCTTTCTTCTCCTCCTCTTTCTCCATTTCTTTTTTTACCCCCTCTGTCCTACCCAGATATGTCAGGATCTTTGCAGTCCTTTCTGGTGTCTGAGGTCATTTGCTGGTGTTCAGCTGGTTCTCTGTGGGAATTATTGCATCTTTTGGTGTATTCCTGATGCATCTGTGGAAAGGGATGCATTCCATATCCTTCTACTTCACCGCCATCTTTCTTCCAGTCTTTTTTTTTTTAAATTGAAGTAGAGTTGATTTACAATGTATGCCAATCCCTGCTGTAGTGACTCAGTTTTACACATATATACATTCTTTTTTAAAATTGTCTTTTTCGGGGGGAGAAAAGATGGCGGCGAAGTAGAGAGACGTGGAGTGCATCCCTCTCCACAGATGCATTGGGAATGCACAGAAGGACGCAGTAATTCCAACAGAGAACCAGCTGAACACCAGCAGACGGCCTCAGACACCAGAAAGGACTGCGGGGAGCCCGACGTAGCCGGTAAGGAGGCATCTACAACGGCTCAAAGAGGGTGAAGCGGTGGAGCTGTGGCAGACGGGAAGGAGTGAGAAACATACGGAGGGTCCACAGCGCAGCTCAGCGTTCCTGGACCGAGACATCGATCCGCAGCTGAACGGAGGGTCCGGGAGCAGGAGCGTGGGAACCGGAGAGCTGGTTCAGGGTGAGATACATTGTTGCCGGTAGGGTGACTGACCGAGAGGACAGGAGGGAGGAGGTCCGCGGAGAGGAGTGTCGGTCCCTGAGAGCTGCCCGGCCATGATGGCGGCTGGAGGCTGCAGGCTCACGGGCGGGGGGGAGGAGCTGCGCGCGTAGCCTCTCTCTCTCTTTCAGCGCCTCTGCAACAGGCAGTGGAGAGATGCCCGTGGGCCACCTAAGGCGCTCAAGGATAACAAGCACCCTCAGGCACTCGGGCGGGGCTAGATTAAAACCCCTTGCAACGCCAGCAGCAGGGAGGTTGCTGAGAGAAAAAAAAAAACAACAACAACAGCAACAAAAAAAAAAAACCCAAGAGAGGCCCAACTCTAAGACTTTCTGTTTACGCCTGAGCCACAGGTGTCCCTCTGCAACAGGCACCTCCAAGCCTGACTGAAACAACAGTGCGCCACTGCTCACTCACTCTCAAGAGAAGGAGCCACTATTGTACCCTCTCCCTCCCCACACACCGACGCTTACAGAGGAACAATAAAGGAACCTCTGCTGGTCACAGAATAATGCAAAAAAACCCAAGGCAAGGAGAAGGACACTTACAGCTGAGACGCTAAGGAAACAGAAATAGTAGCATCAATACTTATTGAACTGGTCCATTCTGGGATCAGTTCTGGATTTTTTTTTTCTCTTTTTCTCTCTCTCTCTTTTTTTTTCCTTATTAAATACGATCTTAGCCCTAAGTGATCTACAAGTTTTATAACATAATTTTTTAATGATATTTTTTATTCTTTTTTTTTTTGCCTTTTTATATACGTCTATATCTAGCTAAGTTTTTGGTAGTATGGACAATATATCCCTCATACTTTCCTTTCATCCCTATCTTTTATACATTTCTATTCCTTTCTTTTTATTTCCATATTTCCAACCACATTACGCTCTTTTGTTCCCCTTTCTTCCAGCCATTTTAAGTTTATTTTATCTTAACATACTTATAAGCAACATTATCGGGCTGCTCAGACTCCTTGCTCTGTTCTCCAGATGACGCACTGCCCTGGTATTTAATATTAGGCTTTTGTCTTTATCTTAGTTCTTAGTACACTTGTCTAATTACATTCTGAGAATCTACATTCTCTCTGGTGGTACTCTGGCTCTTTTCTATATTTGATCCTAGCTTACAAAATCTCCCTGGATTAATGTTTGTATGCATAAGGTGTTATTTGTTTGTTTGTTTGCTTTTGCTTTTGTCTCTGATTTGTTCTGTTTCAGTTGTCAGTTTCTTCTGGGTTTCTCTCTGAATATCTGATAGCACACTGGGGTTCTGTCAAGTCTTTCTAGAGCCTTATGTCCTAACGGATTCAGTAATTGTGTGTCTTATACATGTATGTGTTTCCTAGACTTGATATTCGTTTAATCCAATACTTGGACATTAGTCTGAGGCTTGGACAGTCTTCTATAAACACCTCTATCGCCAGGACAAGCAACCCCAAAAGTTTGGACAACCATGAGGAAACAAAGAAACACCATGCAGGCAAAGGAGCAGGAAAAAAACCCACAAGACCAAATAAATGAGGAGGAAATAGGAAAAATGCTTGAAAAAGAATTTAGAGTAATGATAGTAAAAATGATACAAAATCTCAATAACAAAATAGAGAAAGTACAAGAAACAGTTCATAAGAACTCAGAAAAACAAACAGCAATGGATAACAAAATAACTGAAATTAAAAATACTCTAGATGCTCTAACCAGCAGAATGACTGAGGCAGAAGAATGAATAAGTGAGCTGGAAGATAGAATGGGGGAAATAAACGCCACAGAGCAGGAAAAAGAAAAAAGAATAAAAAGATTAGAGGACAGTCTCAGAGACCTCAGTGATAACCTTAAACGTACCAACATTCGAATCATAGGCATCCCAGAAGAAGAAGAAAACAAGAAAGGGTCTGAGAAAATATTTGAAGAGGTTATAGTGGAAAACTTCCCCAACATGGGAAAGGAAATAATGAACCAAGTCCAAGAAGCACACAGAGTCCCATACAGAATAAACCCAAGGAGAAATACACCAAGACACATATTAATCAAACTAACAACAGTTAAACACAAAGAAAAACTATTAAAAGCAGCAAGAGAAAAGCAACAAACAACATATAAGGGAAAACCCATCAGGATAACAGCTGACCTTTCTACAGAAACTCTGCAGGCCAGAAGGGAATGGCAGGATATACTGAAAGTCCTGAAAGAGAGAAACCTACAGCCAAGAATACTCTACCCAGCAAGAATCTCATTCAGATTTGAGGGAGAAATCAAAAGCTTTCCAGACAAACAAAAGTTAAGAGAATTCAGCACCACCAAACCAGCCTTACAACAGGTGCTAAAGGAACTTCTCTAAGTAGGAAACACAAGAAAAGGAAAAGACCTACAAATACAAACCCAAAACAATTAAGAAAATGGTAATTGGAACACACATGTCAATAATCACTTTAAATGTAAATGGATTAAATGCTCCAACCAAAAGACACAGACTGGCTGAATGGATACAAAAACAAGACCCGTCTATATGCTGCCTACAAGAAACCCACTTCAGACCAAGGGACACATATAGACTGAAAGTAAAGGGATGGAAAAAGATATTCCATGCAAATGGAAGTCAAAAGAAAGCTGGAGTAGCAATACTCATATCAGACAAATTAGACTTGAAAGTAAAGACTATTACAAGAGACAAGGAAGGACACTACATAATGATCAAGGGATCCATTCAAGAAGAACATATCACAATGGTAAATATCTATGCCCCCAATATAGGAGCACCTCAATACATAAGGCAAATGCTAACAGCTATAAAAGGGGACATCGACAGTAACACAATAATAGCGGGAGACTTGAACACCCCACTTACATCAATGGACAGATCATCCAAACAGATAATAAATAAAGACACACAAGCTTTAAATGACACATTAGACCATCTCGACTTAATTGATATTTATAGGACATTCCATCCAAAAACGACAGACTACACATTCTTCTCAAGTGCACATGGAATATTTTCCAGGATAGATCACATCTTGGGTCACAAATCAAGCCTCAGCAAATTCAAGAAAATTGAAATCATATCAAGCATCTGCTCTGACCACAATGCCATGAGACTAGATATCAATTACAGGAAAAAAACTGCAAAAAATACAAACACATGGAGACTAAACAATTCACTCCTAAACAACCAAGGAATCACTAAAGAAATCAAAGAGGGAATCAAAAAATATCTAGAAACAAATGACAACGAAAACACAACAACCCAAAACCTATGGGATGCAGCAAAAGCAGTTCTAAGAGGGAAGTTTATAGCAATACAGTCCTACCTTAAGAAACAAGAAAATTATTGAATAAACAACCTAACCTTACACCTAAAACAACTAGAGAAAGAAGAACAAAGAAAGCCCAAAGTGAGCAGAAGGAAAGAAATCATAAAGATCAGAGCAGAAATAAATGAAAAAGAAAGGAAAGAAACCATAAGAAAAATAAATAAAACTAAAAGCTGGTTCTTTGAGAAGATTAACAAAATTGATAAACCATTAGCCAGACTCATCAAGAAAAAAAGGGAGAAGAT
This sequence comes from Hippopotamus amphibius kiboko, assembly GCF_030028045.1. Lineage (NCBI taxonomy): Eukaryota > Metazoa > Chordata > Mammalia > Artiodactyla > Hippopotamidae > Hippopotamus > Hippopotamus amphibius. The sequence goes on from NC_080191.1 coordinate 113,902,359, forward strand.
GCAAATCAACAGAGTTAGAAATGAAAAAGGAGAAGTAACAATGGACACCTCAGAAATACAAAGCATCATGAGAGACTACTACAAGCAACTATATGCCAATCAAATGGATAACCTGGAAGAAATGGATACATTCTTAGAAAAATAGAATCTTCCAAGACTGAACCAGGAAGAAATAGAAACCATGAACAGACCAATCACAAGTATGGAAATTGAGGCGGTGATTAAAAATCTCCCAACACACAAAAGCCCAGGACCAGATGGGTTCACCGGCGAATTCTATCAAACATTTCGAGAAGAGTTAACACCTATCCTTCTCAAACTCTTCCAAAATATTGCAGAAGGCGGAACACTCCCAAACTCATTCTACGAGGCTACCATCACCCTGATACCAAAACCAGGCAAAGATGTCCCAAAAAAAGAAAACTACAGACCAATATCACTGATGAATATAGATGCAAAAATCCTCAACAAAATACTAGCTAACAGAATCCAACAGCACATTAAAAAAATCATCCACCATGATCAAGTGGGGTTTATCCCTGGGATGCAAGGATTCTTCAATGTACTCAAATCAATCAACGTGATACATCATATCAACAACTTGAAGGATAAAAACCATATGATCATTTCAATAGATGCAGAAAAAGCTTTTGACAAAGTTCACCATCCATTTATGATAAGAGCTCTCCAGAAAATGGGCATAGAAGGAAATTACCTCAACATCATAAAAGCCATATATGAGAAACCAAAAGCCAACATCGTTCTCAATGGAGAAAAACTGGAAGAATTCCCTCTAAGAACAGGAACAAGACAAGGGTGTCCACTCTCACCAGTATTATTCAACATAGTTTTGGAAGTTTTAGCCACAGCAATCAGAGAAGAAAAAGAAATCAAAGGAATCCAAATTGGAAAAGAAGAAGTAAAATTGTCACTCTTTGCAGATGACATGATATTATATATAGAAAACCCTAAAGACTCTACCAGAAAACTGCTAGCACTCATTGATGAGTTTAGTAAAGTAGCAGGATACAAAATTAATGCACAGAAATCTCTTGCATTCCTATACACTAACAACGGAAGAGCAGAAAGAGAAATTAAGGAAACTCTCCCATTCACCATTGCAACCAAAAGAATCAAATACCTAGGAATAAACCTGCCTAAGGAGGCAAAAGATCTGTATGCAGAAAACTTTAAGACACTGATGAAAGAAATCAAAGACGACACAAACAGATGGAGAGACATACCATGTTCCTGGATTGGAAGAATCAACATCGTGAAAATGACTGTACTACCCAAAGCAATTTACAGATTCAGTGCAATCCCAATCAAATTACCAATGGCATTTTTCACAGAACTAGAGCAAGAAATCTTACGATTTGTATGGAAACGCAAAAGACCCTGAATAGCCAAAGCAATCTTGCGAAGGAAAAATGGAGTTGGTGGAATCAGGCTTCCTGACTTCAAACTATACTACAAGGTGATAGTGATCAAGACAGTATGGTACTGTCACAAAAATAGAAAGGAAGATCAATGGGATAGAACAGAGAACTCAGAAGTAAGCCCAAACACAGATGGACACCTTATCTTTGACAAAGAAGGCATGAGTATACAGTGGAAAAAAGACAGCCTCTTCAAGAAGTGGTGCTGGGGAAATTGGACAGCCACATGTAAAAGAATGAAATTAGAACACTTCCTAACACCATACACAAAAATAAACTCCAAATGGATTAAAGACCTACATGTAAGGCCAGACACTATAAAACTCCTAGAGGAAAACATAGGCAGAACACTCTATGACATCCATCAAAGCAACATCCTTTTTGACCCACCTCCTAGAATCATAGAAATAAAATCAAGAATAAACAAATGGGAAATAAAATCAAGAATAAACAAAAGGAAACTTAAAAGCTTTTGACAGCAAAAGAAACCATAAACAAGACAAGAAGACAACCCTCAGAATGGGAGAAAATACTTGCCAATGAAGCAACGGACAAAGGCTTAATCTCCAAAATATACAAGCAGCTCATGCAGCTTAATACCAAAAAAGCAAATAACCCAATCCACAAATGGGTGGAAGACCTAAGTAGACATTTCTCCAAAGAAGACCTACAGATGGCCAACAAACACATGAAAAGATGCTCAATCCCACTAATCATTAGAGAACTGCAAGCCAAAGCCACAATGAGGTATCACCTCATACAGGTCAGAATGGCCATCACCAAAACATCTAGAAACAGTCAATGTGGGAGAGGGTGTGGAGAGAAGGGAACTCTCCTGCACTGTTGGTGGGAATGTAAGTTGGTACAGCCACTGTGGAAAACAATTTGGAGGTGCCTTAAAAAACTAAAAATAGAACTACCATATGATCCAGTAATCCCACTCCTGGGCATATACCCAAAGAAAACCATAATCCCAAAAGAAACATGTACCATAATGTTTATTGCAGCACTATTTACAATAGCCAGGACATGGAAGCAACCTAAATGCCCATCAACAAATGAATGGATACGGAAGATGTGGCATATATATACAATGGAATATTACTCAGCTATAAAAAGGGATGAGATGGAGCTATATGTCATGAGGTGGATAGACCTACAGTCTGTCATACAGAGTGAAGTAAGTCAGAAAGAGAAAGACAAATATTGTATGCTAACTCACATATACGGAATCTAAAAATGGTACTGATGAACTCAATGACAAGAACAAGGATGCAGATACAGAGAATAGACTGGAGAACTCGAGGTATGGGAGGGGGCGGGGGGTGAAGGGGAAACTGAGATGAAGCGAGAGAGTAGCACAGACATATATATACTACCAACTGTAAAATAGCCAGTGGGAAGCTGTATAACAAAGGGAGTCCAACTCGAGTATGGAAGATGCCTTCGAGGACTGGGGTGGGGAGGGTGGGGGGAACTCGAGGCAGGGGAGTCAAGGAATGGAGGGAATACGGGGATATGTGTATAAAAACAGATGATTGAACCTGGTGTACCCCCAAAAAAATAAAAAAAATGAAAATAAAAAAAATTGTCTTTTTCATTATGGTTTATCCCGGGAGATTGGATAGGCTTCCCTGTGCTATACAGTAGGACCTCTTTGTTTATCCATTCTAAATGTAATAGTTTGCATCTACCAACCCTAAATCCCCAGTTCATCCCCCTCCTTCCTCCCCTTCCCCTTGGCAACCCACAAGGCTGATCTCTATGTCTATAAGTCTGTTTCTGTTTTATAGATAGGTTCATTTGTGCCATGTTTTAGATTCCATATATAGATGATATCATATGCTATTTGTCTTTCTCTGACTTACTTCACTTAGTATGATAACGTCTAGTTGCATCCATGTTGTTGCAAATGGCATTATTTTGTTCTTTTTTATGGCTGAGTTGTATTCCATTGTATATTTGTACCACACCTTCTTTATCCATTCATCTGTCGATGGACATTTAGGTTGTTTCCATGTTTTGGCTATTGTGAATAGTGCTACTATGAACATAGGGGTGCATGTGTGTTTTTGAATTATAATTTTGTCCAGGTATATGCCCAGGAGTGGGATTACTGGATCATATGATAATTCTGTTTTTAGTTTTCTGGGGGACCTCCATGCTGTTTTCCATAGTGGCCTCACCAACTTACATTCCCACCAATGGTGTAGGAGGGCTCCCTTTTCTCCACACCCTCTCTAGCGCTTATTATTTGTAGACTTTTTAATGATGGCCATTCTGACCAGTGTGAGGTGGTACCTCATTATAGTTTTGATTTGTATTTCTCTAATAATGGAGATAGTCCTTTAAATGATGTCTTTTCCAGTATGCATTATCCCCTGGTTGCAGATCATCGGGCATCTGATCTTTATCCAAAGATAAATTATTGAGATAAGCTTCTGAAACAAGCTTAGAGTGTCCTTTTAATAGTTCAACTAAACTTATAACAATATAACATAACAGCAAGGAATTTTTTGGGAAGTGAGTCTTAGTAAATACAGACCTCAATTAACTAAACTAGAATTTAGTATCCCCTGAAATATAACCTTTTTCTCTCTAAAATTACCCTCATTTCTACCACTTATAGCCAAACTAAGACTCATTTGTTTGCAAAATAAGTCTGGTTTCAATAAAATTGGCCTGATGATTTATATAAGTGTAGTTGGTCTTACAGGCTCTTTTAAAATTGGCTTTGCTGGAATTTTATATAAGGAATCTCAGATTGAATTTTCAAAAGGCCTCTGAGGGGAATTCCTTGGTGGTCCAGTGATTAGGACTCTGTGCTTCTGCTGCAGGGGGCACAGGTTTAATCCCTAGTCAGGGAATGAAGATCCTGCATGCCGTGCAATGTGGCCAAAAATAAAAATAACAGATAATAAATAAATTAAAAAATAGGCCTCTGAGGCCAGTGAAGCCATACCAAGGGCTTGTCACAGATTTCACCTCTGATATCTACAGATTTGGGTGAATTTCTGCCTTTTCAAAGGTCCTCCAAATAGCTTGAGATTCCTGCACCTGTTAGGAGATGGCCTTCCTAATTTACCTGATAAAGCTGTTGGGAACCTAGGAGTTTCCAATCTCTGGAGGGATCAGATAGAGAGAAAAGTTAAATGTGTCAACTCAGCTTACAAATGTATAATTTACCAAATTGCTGTAAGTTATAATTAGCTTGAAGGGAAGTGTTTCCTTATATCTGGAAAACACATATTAAAAGCCAGTAATGTTTCAGACAAAGTCCATAAAAATTATAACCATATTCATTAGTCCTATATGACTAATCCCTTTTGCTAACAGTTTTATGAAGCCATCAGGTTTTCTATTAGAATTCTTTAATTTCTTACCCAGTTCAGAAATATGATCTGAAAGTTACCAGAAACCTGTACTTGCTATGAGTTTTCTGGAAGAGGAAGCATTTTGCAAAAGGCATCAGAGTAAAATAATAACTGTCTACAAATGACAAAAGACCTGAGAAGACATGATTAAAGACCTGATTACAATGCAGTTGATAAACTTGTTTACTGCTTTGACATAAAACATTTTAAGATAATAGCTAAGATTATGTCTGGTAACATTTTACCAGGCCATATCAGATTTTTAGAAATTCCATATAGTTTCTAGAATATCTGTATTAATAATGTTTACCCATAAAATATAACCTAAGAAGATTTATTACTCTTTGGCAATGCTTCCCATATAATTTAACAAACCAAATGAACCTAATTAGTTTAAGATCTCTCTTTGGGATGTTTCAGGGGCCTTTTGAAGCATCCCAAAATTAGCTAGAGGTCAAAAGAAATTCATTAGAATTTGATTTGGGAAATTTGTCAAAAAATGTCAAAAAGGTTTAAAATACTTGGCCAGATAGGATCATAGGTCATTGTGAAACAATACTTATTCACGTAACCAAATTGATAATAAAAGATTTCAAAGGCAAATGAAGAAAGTTATAACAGATTACTGGTTAAAGGTAAAAGAAACTTTACTATTATCAAAAGCAGATCAACATTTTAAGAAAACTTTGTCCTCTTAAGAGAGAGAAGCCAAATTCAACTTTTGCACCAGCTTATTTTAAAATTTATTTATTCAACTAAATTTATTCTAAACTTAGCCAATCCTGACCATGCACAAAACTCTTTTCTCAGGGTTCCTTTTATAAAAAACCTTCCATAACTTTCTGTTTCCATATTAGTTTTTCCTTAGTTTTTCCCATCCAGAGACAACCAGCTCTAGGACAAAATTACTTTCCTTTCCTCTAACAAAATGCAATTCCATTCCTCATATCTTCTTTTACTGAAAACACACATCCTATTTTCTTGGCATACTTAAATGTTTCCCTTATTATTTCTAGCACTTTTAAATACACATTTGAATTAGAATCCTCAACCCTTAAAAACCTTAATTTCTAGTGAGTACTAAGAAGTAAGCAATTATGAACTGTCTTTTACATTAGCGTTCTAGAGATTGGCAAACATAAATATCAACAATAATTTCTAAAAACATGTGCTTTCTTATAGAAAATCTCAGTGTGGCACCAAACTATTTATTAACAGTCCTAAATACCTTTAGTTTCACTGTGATGGGAAGCTAATGTTCAGTAATTAATGTTTCAGCATCTTATTTTATTTGGAAATGACTTAGCTATTCAATAAACTTTCAACACCACTTAATTTAGCACAATTCTAAAATTTCAAGTTACCAAATATCCAGAGAGATTATTTTTAAGTAGACACTCCTAAAACAATTATTCCTAAACAGTTCGCCCAAAAGATCTCATTTACATTCAATTTACTTATAAAAATTTTAATCATACCAAGTTGTTTTTCTTGCTGAAAAATTTGCAACAGATATAAGATCTTATTTGATTTCTATTAAACGTAGGTACAATGAAGGCATTATACTTAATATTGATGACCTTAAAGACATGTCTATATTAATTAAATCAACAAACTTTAATACCAGGTATTAATTTAATGTTGGATATTTTCCACTTCATGTGACCTCTGAAATTCATTCTGGCTAGTTTCCATTTATATTTCTGAGCATTTATATGAGCACTTCATTTCCTTTAAGCCAGTTAAATATAGTTCATTTACAAATTAATTTTGATAATACCATACATATAGATATATAGGCAGACACAACCAGAGATCTCATAGCTTCATTTTAAAACTTGGTCATGAATCAGGTACTGCAATATAAAACCTACTAGTTTATAAATAACAGTTTGAATAAGTTAAATTAAAAAAAACCTATTTCTTCCTTTTTTTCCTCCTTTTTTTCCTCCTGATTCTCAGGAATTAGAGATGGTCTAGATGATAAGTGTTCCTGAGAGCCCTGCTCTCAACGCACAGGGAGAGAAAAGCAAGTTCTCCTAGAAGGACTTGTTCTCTCAGGATCAGAATCCTGAAAAGATGTTTTATCAAGCCAGGTTTCTCTAACAACTGTGTGTGCAATAAAAGAGCCCACTTTGGCCATTCTCAGGATAAGATTTTCCTTCAATTCCCAATTAAGTAAGTGCTTTTATGTATAAGTTTTATACATACATAAAACTGGCTGAGGTGGTAGATATAGGTCGGCTTTCTGATGCACCTTGTTTCTCTGTTTGAGAGGCTCTATTTCCCATTTTAAAGTTGAATTTATCAGGGATTTAAATTTACTAATGAAATTGTGTGGTGGCCAGTGTGCTGTTTGTAAGCCTAACTCCTCTAGGCATCACCCTAGAGTCACTGCAGCCCTCTTACATGTCTTGTTACTCCCTTTGGTGGTCTAAGAGCACCATGGGTGCTTGGCTCACTGAATGACCAATTCTTATACATGATCCACAGATGAGCAAGTCTTTTAATTAATGAGTGGGTCTATGGAACCACTGCATAGCATGACAATTCTTCCTCTACCATTCTGGTAAATTTCAGTCTCCTGAGAAAGCCATAGCTGACCAGGAGGAGTCTTGTCCTTCTTCTTTGGAGCAAAGCTCTCACGTATTATCTTTACTTCTATCCAAACAAATTCTATTAAGGCAGCCAAACTGAGGAAAGGCATCAGATCATCCACTCACCCAGTCACTCAGTCCAGACTGCTCAGTGTCATCCAAATGAGCAGCCCCCAGTGTCTTCCAACCAGCACCCCTGCCGTATCCTTCAACTGGATGGGTACTTTCCCAGTATCTTTCAGCTGCCTCCCAGTAGCTTTCAACTGGGTGGGGCACCCCCTCAGTATCTTTCAACTGAGAGGCTGGGTACCTGATACATACCACCAAATAAAACTTAGGATCATCAACCAATATGAGAAATCTGAGAATCAGGAGAGATTCATCCAAATTTGTCTTGACAATCTGGTACAAAGTCTCTGGTTCCTTGTAGAGTTCAAGCGAAGGAGAGAAGTCTGCTCTGGGTCCCCTTGTTGGTCACCAAAACTGTCAACTGATAAAAAATGCACAGTGTAAGAGTTGTGGATTAAGTTTTGTTTGGGGCAAAATGAGGACTACAGCCCAGGAGACAGCATTTCAAATAGTTCTGAGGAACTGCTCTGAAGAGGTGGCGGGGAGGTGAGTATATGTGTGATTTTGGTGAAAGGGGAGTACATATCATCAAGCTCACATTTGGCAGAAGTTTGCTGATGGTCACAGGGAGCAGATGTCTCTGTTCGTGATTATAGTACTTTTCTAGATATGAGAAGATGCAAGAAATTGGGCACATAAAATCTTTTCCTAAAAATGTCTACCTCTCTGAAGGCCTGTTCTGCTAGTTTTTTCCAGAGCGCAGAGTGCCTCCTTCCTGATCTTCACCCTGAACTCCTTTCAGGGGGTGTCGAAGGTCAGCGACTACAGTGGCTAGTGACCTAATAGAGGCAGATGGCAAGTGACAATTTTCAGTTGGCACTTTCATTGTAACAGGTGCAAAAACTCAGAAATACTTGAATCAACAACTTTTACTCTCTCATTTTCCTGCTTATGTCTCATCTGCCAAAGTACAGGCTGAACAGGTTTGAGGACAGGAAAGGCAGAGAAATATTTTACCCTCTCACCTCTCCCAAACTCACTTCCACCTCTACCAAAACACTTTACCTGCTATTCTCTCCCAAAATTCAGTAGGCATTTTCCTTTTAAACATATTTTTTCTTACTACAAAAGCAACAAATATTTATGTCAAACACTTTAAAAAGACAGAAAAGAAAAAGGGAGAGTAGAGAGTAAAGAAAAGGCACTTTACGTATATTAACACATATATGTGGAATATAGAAAAATGGTATAAATCAACCAGTTTGCAAGGCAGAAATAGAAACACAGATGTAGAGAATAAACATACTGACACCAAGTGGGGAAAGCAAGGGTGGGGTTGGGGGGGAATGAATTGGGAGATTGGGATTGCCATATATACATTACTAACAAGAAAAAAATCAAATTGTACACTTTAAATATATGCAGTTTATTGTATGTCAATTGTATCTCAATAAAAGTTCTTAAAGAAAAAAAAGAAAAAAGAAAAGGCACTTTAACCCACCACCCAGAGATAACAGGCTTGTATGTTGTTCTGTATCTTTAAAGTTCTTAAATGCAAATTTGATAGAAAATGAGTACACATTCTATAAATACTACTTCATGTCAGAAATTTTATTCACTAAACATAGCAGTTTTCCAATGATAGGTTACATGCATTTTAGCCTAAATCAGTACTTCTCAATATTTCTTCCACAACACTATTTCTGTCGGTAGTTAATATACAGTTAGAAAAAAATGGGAGGAAGGTTATGATGAAATACATTTGGGAACTGGGAGATGCTGCATTCAATGTAGTTAAACAGACTTCTTTATCTCAGGGGTTCCAAGTATCTTTTTTATAATTTATTTATTTATTTATTGGCTGTGTTGGGTCTTCATTGCTGCATGCAGGCTTTCTCTAGTTGTGACGTGCAGAGGCTACTCTTTGCTGCGGTGCACAGGCTTCTCATTGTGGTGGTTTCTTTTATTGCAGAGCAAGCTCTCTAGGCACATGGGCTCAGTAGTTGTGGCACAGGGGCTCAGTAGTTGTGGCTCATAGGCTTAGTTGCTCCGTGGCATGTGGGACCTTCCCAGACCAGGTCTTGAACCCGTGTCCCTTGCATTGGCAGGCAGATTCTTAACCACTGTGCCACCAGGGAAGCCCCAAGTATCTTTAATATGCTGGTAGGTGTTATAAATCCTCAGGATGGGGACTGGAGTATGGATTGTTTCCCACTTTGTTGAACTCTTTTCTCCTCTAAGAACTTTTATTCCACCACACATTCTGGAAGATGCTGGCCAAAATCACTAGGAGCTGAAATCAAAGCCTCTCATTTCTCATGGACATTTAAGACACAATTTTCCCATTCCTAAAGAACTTTATAAAAATTTCTTGCAAATAACTTGCTTGGAAAAATTCTAAGTGAACTTCTCTGTAGTTACTCTTAATATTATTTTGCCTTACTCAGTATAATTTGATGAATAACATTTACTTTTAAGGAGAACAGGGGTGATATATTATTGGTTGTGAATAGGTGCTCTATTGGAGAAAAATAACCAACGTGAACATTCTTTATTAGAATAAGGGGGGGCTTTTGGTTGTTGTTCTGCTTTACCTGTTTTTTATAAAGACATTATTTTTTCAAGAGCAGTTTTAGGTTCACAGCAAAATTGAGAGGAAGGCACAGATTCACCTCCTGCATCTGCACAGGCACAACCCCTCATTACTAGAGTGATACATTTGTTACCACTAATGAACCTGCATGGATGTATTATAATCACCAGAGTAAGGTTTTAAAAACTTTTGGTAAAGCTTGCTTGTATTGTTCTTCTCAGCACAAGTCTATTCTGTGTAGCGCTAATGTCCCCAGGCATCATAGTCAGACTGTTCTACCCACGTGACAAATTCTAGTCTCAAACTTACCATTGATCTTTTGCTGGCGTACAGTGGCCCACGGTGCAAATTTTAATTTTCATAATGTCCTAACTTCACAGGTATAAACTTGAAGTTATTTTTATATAGTGCCATGAGATCCTTGGGCAAAATAGTGAATGTGACAAACTTCAGAAGCCTGCCCGTTGCCAGCCCCCTTTGAGACACTTCTTCTGAGTCAAAGGTGGTCAAAGCTAAGAGACCCCCTCTGCAGAGACAGTGATCACCTGAAGGGATCAGATTTGGAGAAACGGACTGTAATTCAGTCAGTGAGCTGCTGGTACGAGTGGACCCACAGGGCAAGATGGAGGTAGAGAGTAGCAGAGTCACACATCAGGTGCAAAACTGAGCTAAAGGACACAGGAACCCATTTTTGGAGACGTCTGAGGTCTAAATGACCTCCAGGGCCCAAACCCATGAGTCCTCATTGCCATGTCACCTGAGGCTTGGCTGTGCAGTTTTCCATGAATGAGGCTGGCTAAAGGGTCGAGATTCTTATTTTGCTACTTTCCTCCGGTATTTTCACAATGAATTCACCTTGAACAATAATGAGTAAGACTGTTCCTTTTGATGAGAAGAGCCCAACTCAACACAGCTGGAAAGCACAGCTGGAAAAAATGGCGACTCCTCTTTCTTCTTACTGCTGCCTTGATGAAACACCTGTCCAACTGTCCGGGGGGCAAAGGGGATGCCTCCCTATGTCTGCATCTTATCAGCTGGAAGTACCTTGGCCATTACTCTAGAGCCTCAGATCTTTAGCTCAAGGGTTGCAATAGGTGGATGGGCCTCAGCATGTCTGTGAACCCCCTGAGAGTGTATGTAGCATTTTTTTGCTTTATGTACATTTTTTCTGGGGTGAAGTAACACTCATAACTTTCTTTAGACTTTTCAAGATGTCCCTAATGCAAAAATTGTTATAGATAGAAACAAAGATCTAAGCCTGTTTGTTTTGGATCCATGAGTTTTTTCTATAGATCAAATATCTTGACTCTCTATATTAAAATATTAGGGTTTCTTGTAATTTCTCTGAATCCATTCTGCATAACTAAGTTTTATTTTCCTTGGATCTCTGCCAGCTTGACTTTAATACTTTCATCTTAAAAGAAATGGAGGAGTGTCTCTATTGGATGCATAAATAAATAGCACTGAAAAAAAATGTACAAAGAGTCAAAAATCTCATTTTAAGTTGTAAAGTGACATCCTTTTCTGGTCTCATAATGTCTCATGCCAAGGCTTTCAAGCTGAAAGTACATCGACCTATAAAACTGTCTCCTGTGCTCATTCTGTCTCCTTCCTTCTTGCTTAGGTATATACTCTCTTACTCTTTCTCTCTCACCCACCAAATGTAATTCAAAATTCGAGGGGCTGTAGGAAGAAAAGGGGAGAGTTCATGAAGTCACTTTGGTAATGAATAACAGAATGAAAATCTTTGAAATGCCAATAACCCTGCTGAAGCTAAAAAACAAAACTATTTATCATAGTGTTGAAACCTACCCACAAGGAGAAAGGAGAGAACCGGTGAAATCAGTTTCTTTAGATGAACACAAGAATAAAAATCCTTGAAAATGCCAAAAACACAAAAGCTGAAAAATAAAACACTCTCTCTTAAATCTGTTAAAATCTACCCATAAAAGAAGACATTTTTAATTGAAATTAATTTTGTTGGCCTTGAGATAATGATTTCATATACTGAGAAAGCAAAGCAGGAAATTTAATGGAGAGAAGGGGGAAACATGGACTCAGTGTAGCCCACGGATGCTCAGTAAGGTGGGAGCTCTGCTGGGCCTGGGACCCAGAGTGTCCCTCTCCCAGGGATTACATCAATGACCCACATGCTCTTCATGCTTGGTGCTCATGGGAGGAAGGTCAGATGGTAGTGGAGTAGGTGATTTGAGATGAATGATCAACTAAAAAAGGGCACACACAAGAGCTCATGGTCTCACAGGTTGGTCTCTGTTGAATAGGCTAGAAATGTAAATCCTTGGAAAGCTCCAGGGATGGCTCCCCAAAATTACTTTTACTTCTTTCCTTCTGGATCAAGGACAGTGCGAGATTTCATTTTTAAAAAGATGATTATATTTTAATTCTGGTCTATTAACTTTTGTTTGGAAAATATAATCACTTTGCTAAGAGAATAGGAGTAAACAGAAATTTATAGAGAGAACTTTATTTTTTTTTAATTTTATTTATTTATTTATTATTTTGGGGGGGGGTACACCAAGTTCAAGCATCTGTTTTTATACACATATTCCCGTATTCCCTACCTCCCTCGACTCCCCCCCCACCCTCCCTCGAGTCCCCCCCATCCTCCCCCTCCCAGTCCTCTAAGGCAACTTCCATCCTCGAGTTGAACTCCCTTTGTTATACAACAACTTCCCACTGGCTATCTATTTTACAGTTGGTAGTATATATATGTCTGTGCTACTCTCTCGCTTCGTCTCAGTTTCCCCTTCACCCCCCGCCCCCTCCCAAACCTCGAGTTCACCAGTCCATTCTCTGCATCTGCATCTTTATTCTTGTCACTGAGTTCATCAGTACCATTTTTAGATTCCGTATATGTGAGTTAGCATACAATATTTGTCTTTTTCTTTCTGACTTACTTCACTCTGTATGACAGACTCTAGGTCTATCCACCTCATTACATATAGCTCCATCTCATTCCTTTTCATGGCTGAGTAATATTCCATTGTATATATATGCCACATCTTCTTTAGCCATTCATTTGTTGATGGGCATTTAGGTTGCTTCCATGTCCTGGCTATTGTAAAGAGTGCTGCAATAAACATTATGGTACATGTTTCTTTTGGGATCATGGTTTTCTTTGGGTATATGCCCAGGAGTGGGATGACTGGATCATATGGTTGTTCTATTTGCAGTTTTTTAAGGAACCTCCAAACTGTTTTCCATAGTGGCTGTACCAACTTACATTCCCACCAACAGTGCAGGAGAGTTCCCTTTTCTCCACACCCTCTCCAACATTTGTTGTTTCCAGATTTTGTGATGATGGCCATTCTAATCGGTGTGAGGTGATACCTCATTGTGGCTTTGACTTGCATTTCTCTGATGATGAGTGATGTTGAGCATCTTTTCATGTGTTTGTTGGCCATCTGGATGTCTTCTTTGGAGAAATGTCTATTTAGGTCTTCTGCCCATTTGTGGATTGAGTTATTTGCTTTTTTGGTATGAAGCTTCATGAGCTGCTTGTATATTTTGGAGGTTAATCCTTTGTCCATTGTTTCATAGGCAACTATTTTTTCCCATTCTAAGGGTTGCCTTCTAATCTTGTTTATGGTTTCTTTCACTGAGCAAAAGGTTTGAAGTTTCATGAGATCCCATTTGTTTATTCTTGATTTTATTTCCATGATTCTAGGAGGTGGGTCAAAAAGGATCTTGCTTTGATGGATGTCATAGAGTGTTCACAGAAATCTCTTGCATTCCTATACACTAACAACGGAAGAGCAGAAAGAGAAATTAAGGAAACTCTCCCATTCACCATTGCAACCAAAAGAATAAAATACCTAGGAATAAACCTGCCTAAGGAGGCAAAAGATCTGTATGCAGAAAACTTTAAGACATTGATGAAAGAAATCAAAGACGACACAAACAGATGGAGGGACATACTGTGTTCCTGGATTGGAAGAATCAACATTGTGAAAATGACTGTACTACCCAAAGCAATTTACAGATTCAGTGCAATCCCAATCAAATTACCAATGGCATTATTCACAGAACTAGAGCAAGAAATCTTATGATTTGTATGGAAACGCAAAAGACCCCGAATAGCCAATGCAATCTTGAGAAGGAAAAATGGAGTTGGTGGAATCAGGTTTCCTGACTTCAAACTATACTACAAGGCCATAGTGATCAAGACAGTATGGTACTGTCACAAAAATAGAAAGGAAGACCAATAGAGTAGAATAGAGAACTCAGAAGTAAGCCCAAACACATATGGGCACCTTATCTTTGACAAAGGGGGCACGAATATACAATGGAAAAAAGACAGCCTCTTCAATAAGTGGTGCTGGGAAAATTGGACAGCCACATGTAAAAGAATGAAATTAGAACACTTCCTAACACCGTACACAAAAATAAACTCCAAATGGATTAAAGACCTACATGTAAGGCCAGACACTATAAAACTCCTAGAGGAAAACATAGGTAGAGAGAACTTTAAAAGTGGGTAATGTTTCCATTTTAAAAATTGAAACACACCCATATTAATACAATGGATTTATTGTTGATTTCCCTTGACAATGTGCCAGGCAAAAATAATCTTGTCAAGAAACCTAAAACATACTATCCCCATTTTTCTTTCTTTTAAAAAATTTTAAAGTGTAACAAACATACTGAAATGTGCCTAAAACATCACTGTTGTGTGATATTCCATTGTGAGACTATACCATAGGTTATTTGTCTGTTTTTCTATTAATGGGCATTGGGTTGTTCCTGCTTGCTGTGAGCATTCTTTTTTTTAAAAATTAATTGATTATTTTATTTATTGGCTGTGTTGGGTCTTTGCTGCTGCATGCTGGCTTTCTCTAGTTGCAGAGAGCAGGGGCTACTCCTCGTTGCGGTGCACAGGCTCCTTATTGCAGTGGCTTCTCCTGTTGCAGAGCATAGACTCTAGGCGTGGGCTTCAGTAGCTGTGGCACACGGGCTCAGTAGTTGTGGCTCACAGGCTCTAGAGTGCAGGCTCAGTAGTTGTGGCACATGGGCTTAGTTGCTCCGCGGCATGTGGGATCTTCCCCGACCAGGGCTCAAACCCGTGTCTCTTGCATTGGTAGGTGCATTCTTAACCTCTGAGCCACCGGGGAAGTCCTATGAGCATTCTTATATAAGTCTTTTGGTGCACATAGCCAGTGTTTCTGTGGGGTATATACCTAGGCATGGATTGCTGGGTCATTAAAGTGTGTGTATCTTTAGCTTTATTAAATACTGCCAAACTTTTCTCAAAGTAGTTATACCATGCTTCAACATTTCTATTTTTAATTATTATAATGGTATGCCCAAGTCATGTGGTTAAGGACTGCACCTGATTTTCCTGGCAAGAATAGGTTGGTAAATTGGTTTGGGAACAATTCTGCTTGCCAACTCTTGTTTTCCTTGATTAAATTTCTCCCATTGATACAGTACTTTAGACATTAGTTTTCTTGCCTTTGCCATGATAATACAGTCATTTTGAAACCAACCTTTGACCTGTATCAATACAACTATGTAAGATGGGATTAGGAGACCCAGAATAAAGCCAATACCAGGGAATCAATTTGCATAGGACATAATTTCCCTTAGGCTTAAAGCATCTATATTAAAGCTCTGTGATGTGTAGTACAATCTATTTTTTTAATTCTTTTTTTAAAGGCTATTTAAGTGATGCCAATGTAACAGAATGATTTAACACAGTTAAATGCCAAACTGGGATTTTAAATACCGATGTTTTCTTTTTTAAAGTTGGATCCCTGCAGGATATTATGAGGATGCAAGCATCTTCATGGCAGTCTGTCACCTTGTGGCTCCAGAAATTGAAAGCTCATCATGCTTATGGATCAGCACCAGTTTTACTTATTAATATTTTTAGTGTCTGCCTATAAATCAGGCACAGAGTAAAGGGCTTTTAAAAATAGCCTTCTCAGAATACTCAGGTCTGATACGCTCTGCTCAAAGGAATGATTGACATGAGCATCCCCTGCTTTCCCTTGCTGGCTTCTCTCTGAATATGGGATGCACCTGTGTTGGATCCAGGCCCATCAAGATCTCCAAAGATTTACCATCACTGGCCTTTCCTTCTGCAAATCTCTTGCGAAAACCATCTTACTCTTTCATCCAAGGACAGGCTCCAATAATTCAAAATTGGGAGCCAGAGTTTGTGGCTAAGTGTTGGTTCAGCTTACCTAAGCACTGGGCAATAAAGAGATCTCACCTTAAATGAAGTAAATCATTTGCATTCTCAAAGTGAGGTCAAAGATTTTTCGGTCTGTGACAATTGTGGCAATTATACAGTATTAAGGGTTTGGGGGAACACACCAGCACCAGCATATTTTATGAATTTGTCATTTTATGTTTATGTAAAATAAATAATACAATCCCTAACCTTAGGGAGGTTGAAATATAATTCAGAAGGTTATATATATACAGTGGAAATAAGTGAAGGGCAACTGCTAGGATGTACAGCACAGTAAAACAGGACTTCAGGAATTTAGTCAAGGACTAACTCCACAAAGTCAGGTGCTGAAGTGAGGGTCAGAAGAGAGCTTGAAGGAAGTTAGGCAGGGAAAGAGCAGCGGCAGGAAAAGCACCCAAGAGACATGGTGATGGCATGTGAAGGTGGCAGAGAGGCTGGACTGATATGGTTGGATCATGGCTGTGAGCTATGAGAGATGCGCTGGCTACCTAAATGTGGAGACCCTTCCATGGGGAGTTTTGCATGCCAGGTGGAGAAGTGGCACATAGGTGCCACTGAATATTCTTAAACATGACAGAATAATGATGGGAGTGACTTCTGGAAAGAGGGACCCATCATCCTTAATATCAGAGCATGGACAGGCAAGAGAAAACATTCTGGCCTCGTTGAAAGAGAACTGGTTACAGATGTCCGTAGCCACCCACGGTTGAGCAGAAGGTGCATCACGATATAAATGACACCCAGTAGAGCTGTGTGTGTACAACCTGAAAGATGTTTTGTTTGGGGACAGAGAAGTCTGGGAAAGTAAAAAGCCATCTCATAGTCCATGGAAATCATAGCATTAGAGTCTTATAAAGTGCCCCCCCCAAATCAACAGAACTATATATGCACATCAGAGCTTGATATATACACAACATTAACATCTTAAAAGTATATGGTTTGATTTCCATACAAATGCTAGTTCCAGCATGTTCATAGATGCTTTACTCACAGTAGCCCAAGACTGGAAACAACCGCAAAGCCCATCAGGTAAATGGGAAAGACACTGGAGCAAATCCACCAGTGGAGTAGCACTGCAATAAAGGGGAATGAGTGGCTGATACACGCGCAACCCAGATATGTTTCACAGACATTATGCTGAGTAAAAAGAAGCCACACAAAAACAGTACATATAAAAACATTCATACAGAAAGAAAATGCATATTGATCTATAGAGACAGAAAGCAGATCAGAAGTGACCAAGGCCAGGGACTGGAAAGGTGCATACGGAAACTTTTGGGAGTGAGGGAGAAGTTCTTTATCATGATTGTGGTGGTTTCAGAAGTGTATCTGTTAAAAAAATCATTGAATTGTACACTTTAAATATGTGCAGTTTACTGTACATGAATCGTCACACAGTAAATTCAATTAAAGATAGAAGCCAAAGTTCCAAATATTTTCTTTCAAAAATTATATCATTAGAGTTTTTAGTTAGTGATGACTTCTTAGTTTTTAATCCTTCAATGTATTTTTAAAAGATTTCTATGTTCTAATTCTTTCTTATTAATAATCTTTGTTTGAAAATGTAATCTAGTTCCTTTGGAGAATGGGAGAAAACAGATATTGGTATGAGTCAGGAAATGAAAAGCAATTGAATTATGAGAATTAAAAAATAATTTTCTCACTCACATTAACTGAATTTGCATTTTAAAATGCAAATACATTTAGAAATCTTGTTAGAAAAGTTATTGTTATTACTTCTCCTGATCTTTTCCTGATATCATAGAAAATCTAAGTTGAATCAATAAACTGGATCATTTCCCAGCTAGTTTTTCTCCTATTAGGTATTTGATGACGCGGCAGAAAAATCCATCCTGGTTTAGCTCCAGCGAATGAAAAGACAGCTTGTGACACACTTGTCACAGGAACCAGGGAAGATGAAGAGTGACAGGCAAACTTTGAAGGGCCTCTTTCATGTGAGGTGGCAGTGGCTTTCTTTCTTTATGATAATCTTTTCTTTTTCTCCGTGGAGGAGGAGCCAATTACAGTCACAGCTCAACAGGAAGGGGTTCTTACACCTTTGATCATAAAGATATTAATCACCTTCTGCTAGTGATTCTCTGTGGTTTGGTCACATCAATTATTAATTTGTAAAGTATGAGTTTGTCATTTCTTACTGAAATGCTGGCTAGACAAATTGGTATACAGTGAAATGGAGGCTGAGTCAGGGGGCTGTCACTTCACCATTATGAATATCAGACCCTTGTTTGAAAAAAAAAAATTGCAGCTTGGAAAATGTTTTGCTTTTATACAGTCAGCTGACACTATTCAGGACTTGAGCCTTACACCTTTTAAACATACTATTTGTAGGCTCCATTGTAAGGCATTTAGAGTAGTGGTTCTCAACCTTGGCTGCACTTGTGAATCACCTGAGGAGATTTTTAAGAATGTCGAAGCTGTGCCCCACTCCCAGAAATTCTGATTTAATTGGTTTGGGATGAGGCCCAGGCAAAGGTATTTTTAAAAAGTACCCCAGGTGTTTCAAATGTGCAGTCAAGATGGCGCACTACTGATTTAGAGGCAGGACAGTGCTTTTTAAAAGTTCTAAACAAATGGAATACATATAAGTTTTTATAGTCCACATTAATTCAAAAAGGCTTTAAAATAGGTTCCAGAAATATATTCATCTTTAAACTCTGAAAATTATAATTAAATAAATGCAAATTAAAACAAAAATGAGGTACCATTTTTCCCTATTGGTAAAAATTTTAACAATTGATGATATCCAGCAATGTTGAGAATACATGGAAATGGTAACGCTGATACAATATATAGGCATGTTAATTGGTGCCAGTTTCCTGGAGGACAATTTAGCAACACCTATCAAATTTTTCAAGTTTTGTACTAACTGGTCTCTCAATTTCACTCCTAGAAATTTACTTGCAAAATTTCACCAAGATATAGGTTTAGGAACATTGATTGCAAAATTTTTTGTAATAGTGAAAGCCTGGAGAAAATCAGTTCAGGGGACCAGTTAAGTAAATTTTGATA
Organism: Hippopotamus amphibius kiboko; assembly: GCF_030028045.1. Taxonomy (NCBI): domain Eukaryota; kingdom Metazoa; phylum Chordata; class Mammalia; order Artiodactyla; family Hippopotamidae; genus Hippopotamus; species Hippopotamus amphibius. The sequence goes on from NC_080191.1 coordinate 113,921,678, forward strand.
CATTAACAAGATAATATTATGAAGACATTTAAAAATATGTGCCCCCTGTATGATGCTGATACCAAAAGATCTCCCAGATATATTATTAGGTTAAAAAAAGAAAAAAAGGTGTAGAAAATTATGTACAATAGGATCTCTTTTGTGTAAATTTAGATAAATGCAATTTAAAATAAATGCTCACAGGGGCTTTCCTGGTGGTCCAGTGGCTAAGAGTTCGTGTCCCCAATGCAGGAGGCCTGGGTTCGATCTCTGGTAAGGGAACTAGATCCCACATGCTGCATCTAAGTGTTCGCATGCCACAAAGATCCCACATGCCACAACTAAGGAACCTGCACGCGGCAACAAAGATCCTGCATGCCGCAACTAAGACCTAGGGCAGCCAAGTAAATAAATAAATAAATATTTTTTTAAAAAGAGCTTCACTAAAAATTAAAAAAATAAAAAAGAAATACTCACACATGCACTTTTTTTTTTCCTTGAAGGAAATGTGGTTATCTTTGGAAAAAAGGACTTTAGTAGAAATGAGAAGCTTCTATTTTTGTTTTGTACCTTTCTGCACAGTTTGAATTCTCTGACCAATTACATATAGAGTAATTATATAGATGTACATACATGTATGTGTGCATATATATATATGGAGAGAGAGAGAGATCACAGAGATATTGTGGATTTGGTTCCAGACCACCTCAATAAAGCAAATATTGCAGTAAAGTGAGTCACACAAATATTTTGGTTGTCCAGTGCATGTAAAAATTATGTTTACATAACTATGTATACTGTAGTCTATTAGGTGTGCAATAGCTTTATGTCTCAGAAAACAATGTTCATGTCTCCTGTAAAAAGAAATGAAACTGGGACATTTGTAGAGACATGGATGGACCTAGAGACTGTCATACAGAGTGAAGCAAGCCAGAAAGAGAAAAACAAATATCGTATATTAACACATATATACAGAATATAGAAAAATGGTACAAATCAACCAGTTTGCAAGGCAGAAATGGAGACACAGACGTAGAGAACAAACATGTGGACACCAAGTGGGGAAAGCGGGGGCGTGGGGTCGGGGGGGAATGAATTGGAAGATTGGGATTGCCGTATATACATTACTAATAAGAAAAAAAATCAAATTGTACACTTTATATGCAGTTTATTGTATGTCAAAAAATGGACGTCTTAATTTAAAACTTCTTTATTGCTAAAACCGCTAACCATCATCTGAGCCTTCAGCGAGTCATAGTAGTAACATCAAGCGTCACTAATCACAGATCACCATACCAAAGGTAATAATAACGAAAATGTTTGAAAGGTTGTGCAAAATACCAAAATGCGACACAGAGACCCAAAATGAGCAAACGCTAATGGAAAAAATGGCACCAACAGATTTGTTTTGATGTAGGGTTGTCACAAACCTTCAGTTTGTGAAAAATGCAATATCTGCAAGGTGCAATAAAACGAGGTGTGCCTGTATAAATATGCCATATAACTGGAGTTTTCTGGGAGGTTAGATAATGTTCCATGTTTTTCTTTATCATACAAACTTTTAAAAGTGAGGAAACCAGGAATAACTATTTTTTTAAAAGTTTACAATAAGACAAAAATATGAGTAATTTGTAATACAAAATACATGTCAAGATCTCTGAGTGCTGACTGCCACACATTTGGCTCTGATATAACAGCCTATAAAATAAAGGAAATACCATCAAATCAATGACGTGACTCATGATGTCTGTAAGACAAAGTGTACTGTAGGGGAAGCCCAGAAATTCATAAAAACTTAAGTGCAATTTTTCAAGGTGGATCCTCAAAAAGAGAATACTGTGTGCAATTACAGGGAAACGCCCTCAGCAGTTACTCATGAAAAGTTCAGAAACTTTTATCTATTTTGCAGAAGGGAAAGCAGTAACAGGGGCTCAGTTACTGGCCCTTTGTACTGAGATGGTGTTCTTAGTTGCAACAGATGGCCTCTTTCAGACAATGTTGCTACTGACCACAGACACCACAGGTAGCACTGGCCATGCTAAGCGCTGGTGCCAGACTGCCCCCTTCCCGCCTCCAGAAGCCAAACATCTTCACTGCCACCCTCCCCAGAAAACAGATCCCCCAAACCAAAGCATTCTGCGTGACATTTGATTGATGGACCTGAAGTCATGTGACTTGCCATAGCTGCAAAGATAGTTGGGAGAGTGGGACAGGTCTCATAATATGGTGCTTCCCCCAGTGTGAGGGCAGGATATTCACACACATGAGATGTGAACTGGTCAGAAAAAGGACAAACACTCACTGAGATTCCAAAGCAGATCCAGAATGAGGGTCACACAGCTCTCAGTATCTGTGAGTATGCTTTGCATGATGCCTCTTGCTTTGCTATCAGGAAGCTCTGCTTACACTTCATCTTAACTCTAATGTCTTTACCAGTTCCAACACAGATCGTACAAACATGTAAACTAATATGAGCTAAAGGCCTGAATATACCTTCTTTCTATAGCCCCGGGTGCTGATGGACATTTAAACAAATAAAAACTGAAATTAAAATTCAATGCATAATGAAATCTGGAACAGCCCAAATACTTTTCAACCAAGAAATGGATAAACAAACTATGTTACATTTTACAAGTGGTACACAGGAATGAGCTACTGATATATGCATCAACCAAAAAAAATACTTAGAAGAACCCGAAAAACGTTATGCTAGATGAAACAAGCCACAATCAAAAGGCTACATACTGTATGATTCCATTCACGACCTTCTTGCATAGGCAAACCTGGAAGGACAGAAGACAGATGGGATGATTGTTAGGGGTACTATGGCGGAGGAAGGGCTTGACTGCAAAGGGGACTGGGGGAATTTGGAGGATGACAGACCTGTTCTATGTCTTGGTTGTTGCAGTGGTTACATGACTGTAAATGCTCGTCAAATCTCTCAGAACTGTACACTGAAAGGTGAATTTTACTGGGTATAAATTATACCTTATCTTTTTAAGTGGGGAAAAAAATTCAATGAAAAGTACCTGTATTCACTTTTTCAACAAATATTTACTGATTACCTACTATGTTCCAGACACTCTTAAATGACTGTATATTTAAGCAAACTAATTTCAATGTCTATAATGCATTGGAAATGATCTAAATTACTCTCCCAATTCCTTAAACTTGACTTACAGCCAAAAACAATGCATGAAGAATTTTAGCAGTGATGGGAAACCGTTGCAAGTAGTTTCTTTAATCCATAACTGACAAAATACTGAAGTCTGGTGTGAAGACATATTGCAGCCAATGGATTTGACGCCCCCCGAGTACCGATTTAGATTTTAGGTGATAATTGGCTGTGCGAAACTCACATTTTTGGTGCAAGGAGGCTTGGAATTTCTGGTGGAAAGAACTGGGGAAGGAAAATGGTGAGAGAGTTCAGGGCAGTCTGAAGTAGTGAGGTGGAGGTAGCAGAGCACTGGCCTAGGAGGCCTGGAGATCTCACTAGTCCTACTCCTGACTTGGTTAAGATCACTTGTCTTTCTGGACTCAGTTTCCTTATCCATAAAATGAATGAATTGGTAATGTGGGAAAGCACTGACTGCACAATACCTCTTCCACAGTCACTGTGTGACCGTGGACAAATCAGTTTTAGTTTCTTCCTATATCAAAAGAGAGATATAATGGTTGCACAAGAATGTTAATACCACTAAACTGTACACTTTAAAATGGATAAAATGGTAAATTTTGTTATACATCTTTTACTACAATAAAAAATTTTTTTAATTGAAAAAGATTTAGACCAAATGATCTTTGGGGTAACGTAGTTTGATCTTTCCTCTTTCTCTTGGAATTAAGTCCAAATTCCTTAACAAAGCCACCCATAGGCTGTGCAGACCCTAGGCAAATATTTTTTGTGGGGCCCCTGCCTATATAAACAGTTTGAGTCACCCCGAATCAGTTTGTCAGCTCCATTCTGGTAACCTGAGCTCACATGATCTCACACAAGAAATACTGCACCTCCTAGCAGGAGCAAACTGCTTGCCAGACTGACCTTCTGGAACCATCACCTGGCACTTCGGTCCCAGGACAATCCCATACTATGAGTCCTGGGGCATCTGGTCAACCCCACAAATGGGGTTGATTAAGATTAAGAGCTCTCTGAAGGAGAGAAACAGTCTGTGCAGGTCTCAGCCTGGGCTCTGGGCATCCCACCCAAATGGCACTGTCATGCGTAACTGGTTCAAAACAATAGAGAGGGACTTAGAAAATTTTGAAGAAGGCCCTCCAATAGGTTCCCTGAGTCATGGGTCTAGGCTGGGAGTAGGGGGATAGCAGTGGGAGTAGGGGTGATTTAGGAATTTGCCCATGTCTAAATATGGTCCTTCTTAATTTGGCTTGTAAACCCTGGCTGTTCTGTCTCAAATGTGCCAAGGAGGCTCTCACTCTTGGACTATACATCTACATAGGGTTTCTCTGCTTGGAACACAGATTCCTCCTGCTGCCCCAACACTCATTATCCCATTTATTTAATTAATCCTATTCATCTGGGAGGTCTCAGAAAATACTTCCTCCGAGAAGTCTTTTCTGATCCCTGGTCCTGGGTTAGTGATCCTGATGGGCTATGTTTTTAGATGGATCTAGGATCTTGGAATCTGGCTTCTCTTTTTCTTTCCCAAATCAATTCACCAGAATATTCAAAATAAAAGATAACAAAATCCCTAAGGGGTAGAATACAAATTTTAAATATGCTTCCTTCTTTCCAGAGGCTGGAGAGGAATGGAGTAATTCTGCATTGAGTCCTCAGGGGAGAAGCCTGCATTCAGAAAAGCGAGATTGATAATAGCCCCTCTCCAAGCTATCTGAAGCCTGTCCCTTGTGGTCTTACACAGCTTTCACTCATTCATTAATTTATGCATCTATCCACCCTTCATTCAATAAGTCCACAAGCATTTTATAGCTTGCTACTGTATATACGGCACTAAACTAGATCTGGGGCTTGCGGGGGGTGTGGGGAGAATCTAATAAGATATGGTTCCTTCAAAATGCTCATACTATACTGGATGTAACCCACTCTGGGATCTAGGGTGTAGTTAATGGTGCTGTGCCAGGGACCCTTGGAGAATCCTGCAGGTGTGTCTGGGGGCTTTCCTGACCATTTGCTATGGTACGAGGAGTATGTTATTTATGAGCACATGAATTCAGAACACTGTTGTTAGGAGAGTACAAGGCTTCACGGATTAGACCATGCCATTGCCCTGGGAACTGAAGGGAGCACAAAGCATGGGATATTCTGCTTTTTCATATTAGATCCCAAGACTGTTTCTATCCTGGCTGCTTTGTAGCATTTCCTATAAGAAAACAGAAGCCCAAATGAGAAGCAAAGAATTATACTAGGAGGTCTTCACTGTTAAGTATCCTGAATGGACAAGACACTGAAGAGAAAGAACTAATGACAAGGTCATGTCTACAGGACCTGACCACAAACAGACCCCTTAATTTGCCCCTCCAAAGACTAGGGGTTGAGGAGGGAATGTGGTGGCCCCTGTTATCTACTCTATCCTTTGGAACCGCTCGACCGTTGAAGGAGAGAAACCTCACCCACACAGGTGCTGAGAAAACAGTTCGGGTGATTTCTGAGATTAACAGGCTTTTCTGTAAAATCTTTCTGACTAATGTCTAACTCTGTAATTGATTTTGGACTGGTAAAGAAATGGAAATGTCTCCTATTTGTCCCAAATTTCCCTAAAAAGTAAAGTTCTAAAGCATTTGTTCCATGACTGATATTTCTACTTCTGTCCCCAAATAGAATAACCAGGAAAGGTTAAGGCTGCCTGGTGTTTTCTCAGTGCCCTCTGCTTGGGAATGAACTATTTTGAGTCTATAACTCCTTTCAGACTGGGATGAAAGCTATGGGACTCCTCCCCAGAAAGATGCACATAAGCCTATACCCAAAATTTTCCATGTAATTTCAGTGGATTCATAGACCCATTTGAAAAATATCCATGGACCCTAGCGAATCTGTGCTCCAGAAAATATTAAAAATGCAATATGTTGCAAAATAGAGCTTAAACTTTAGCTGCATTAATTAATGAGTCTGCAGAAATATTGGACAGTGGTTCTGAGGTTAGAGGTTTTGGGGAAGTTGCAAGGGAGGAGTGAAGTCAGTAGCTACGGAGATGGGCACAGTGACAGAATCTAACCATACGACGGTGACACTACTCCTAGTTAGGATGGCCAGATAAAATACAGAATACCCAGTTACATTTGAACTTAAGATAAACAACAAATAAATTTTTAGTATGGCCCACACATATTTGGAATATCATAGACTAGGTGGCTTAAACAACAGACACTTATTTCTCACAATTCTGGAGACTGCAAAGCCCAAGATCAAGACACTGGCAGAATCAATGACTAGTGAAGGCCCAATTCCTGGTTCAGAGGTGAACATCTTTTCACTGTAACCTCACTTGGCAGAAAGGGCAGGGGAGCTCTCTAGGGTTCCTTTTAAAAGGACACTAACCCCATTCATGAGGAAGGCTCTGCCCTCATGACCTAATCACCTCCAAAGGCCCCACCTCCAAATACCATCACTTTGGTTATTAGGATTTAACATATACATTTCAGGGGGACACAAACATTTAGTGCATTGCTTATACTAAAAATAATTCCCTGTTTATCTGAAATTCAAAATTTAATCCTCTATTTTGATTTGCTAAATCTGGCAACCCTAGTCCTGATCAGTTCTACTTTGGCAGGTTTCCCCATTTTGGACTTGTTATACCTTTGTTCTCTGTGTGCTCCTTTTGACAAGGTCTTTCTCCTCCCTTATCTCTAGATGTACCTTAGTTTGATGCAGCTCTGACAAGAAACTAAGGATGTTTCTTATCATCTCTCTCAAGAACACAGGAATAGTGAAACTGTGTGTCTGTGGTATATGTGTGTATAAGAGAGAGAAAGGACAAAAGAGAAAAGTGATGGATCATTCAGGAAGAAATTTAAGAATTAGTATTTTGAGATAAACGTGACTATTAGAAAATGAAGTCTAACCTGCACTGACTACAGAAGGACGTAGTTGTATAACTAGTATACAATTAAGACAGAGGAGTGGCTTCTTATAACAAAATATGAAAAAATCCTTGAGGTTTATAGAGAGTCAGCAACTCCTTGCCGATGGGAATAAACTCTTCTTGAAAATCAGATAGTTTAGGAGAACTGCTGTTTGCTAATGCCAATATCCTTTTTTTTTTCCTTAAAAAACTGATCTCTGATTTTGATCAAGGCAGTAACGTGTCTGGCTAAAACACATTTTCCAGCATTGTTTGCAGCTAGAATAGTCATATGACAAGCTTAGCCAATGAGACATAATAGAAGATTTTTGGACATTCCTGGGAAATAGTTGCTTTTCTGATGTAGCTGCTACGTTTTTCCTCTTTTTTGCTTCCTTCTTGCTCCTGCCCAGAGTACAGAAATAAGGCTGGGCGTGGAATAGCCATCGTGAGATCATGAAGTCATCATGAGCATGAAAGCCACTTGCTTAGAATGGCAGATCATAAGGGGAAAAGGAGTCTGGGCCACTGACAGCTGTGGTGGGCATCGTGCTGTAACAGCCTAAAGGCCCCTCAGGAATGAAGGCTTTATCCCCAGTGCGGAGACTCTTGATAGCAGGTGTCCCTCACCTGTCAGCCCTCCTTGGGAATTGTCCTCAGCTGAAGACAGACACCTCACCCCCCACATCATGCACCCTTCCTGATGGGTAGCCTGCATCCAATGACTGGTTGATGAGAGGGTATAAAGCCCTGCTCCCTTGTCCCAGCACAGAAACACTCTGATGGGCCAGCATCAGAGCTTCCCATACGATTGTCGGAGGTCTGTTGTGACCACACCAGAGCTCGGCTTCTTCCTTTTACCTAATCCTGCTGCCTTTTCTTACCCCACAGGTGTTAATCCCAAGAGCCCTCCTCAGTAAATATCCTGCATGCAGTCTCCATTGCAGAGTCTGCTTTCCAGAAGACCCTGACCTGCAGCAATGATCTTGCACAGCTACTACACCAAGCTTCCCTCTGAACTTGTGTGGCATGAGAAGATTTTTACAAAATATTGGATAAGCCACAGCAGCTGTATTTCTCATATATTCAGCCCAAAGCAACGCCTGTCCAAAATGGAGGGGTATTTTATTTCTTGAACTGTGGGCTTAAAAGTCTGAATAAAGGGTTGATTCACAAGAATTAGCTTGTGTTGCTGAAGGTAAATGCAATATAAGTGAAACTTCTAGATTGACAAAGAAAAAATTCCCATCTGATTCCTGCTTTGGAATATGGAGATGAGGAAAAGCCATTCCTTAAAGCTGCAGGAAAAGGCAGGGCCTTGACATTTCTTACTGGAAGGCTAATGAAGGATGAACTCCAAAGAGTCTTGCCTAGATTGAAACACAAATATTGGCTCTACGAAAGCTGGCAGCCCTCTTCGACAAAAATAGATAAAGGCACAGGAAGAGTTGGTCAGCGTGGCCCAGAATAAACAATTTCAGCACTAAGGATTTACTGTTCAAATGTGGATTTGTGTTGCTATTGACAAACTCCTCAGACATCATTAGTGCTAGAGAATCTTGATAATTAGAGGTGTACGACTTCATCATAAGTACAAAAAAAAAAAAAACTCCACAAAATTAAAAAGTAAACAAAAAAACTAGAAATTAATAAAAAATAAAAACAGAAGCAAATGATTTCTCTTTCTTCCCAGTGAATGGAATAGAAGGTTAAGTACACATTTGATCATCATTAAATTTGAATTAAATGAAGTCTAAGTGAAACCAACAGTGAATCCAAGATCTCTTGAGACTATAGAAAACCTGAAATTGGTATTCTTCTTAGTATTTCAGTTAGCTGCACTGCGATTATGTTTTTAAGGTGAAGCCAGAAAATCTAAAATCAGAAAAAGGTAAGGCAGTCCTGAGGGCTTCATCAATCCTCACCCAAGGCCATTGCATCATTACTAATAGATCACTAGATCACTGCCTTTTCTTTCTGGGTTTTAAAATTAGCACAATAGAATCTTCAAATAAGGCAGTCATTGACATGAAAATGAGAAATGTGTACTTGGTCCATACAAGTTTTGACTGCAAAGATATTTCCCAAAGTAATTTAAATCTAATGACTCCTCAGACATTTGCTTGCCTTGAAACTGGGGCAATGACAGAGAAGTACATCTGTCATATCACGAAAGCCCCAGAAAAAGCAGGGATTCAAGTTTTAATTTGTGTGCCTGGAATTTTTAGCATAGCTTTTCTTTCCCATTTCTCTACTTTACACAAACCCGTGCTGTATTGAAAATGGCCACATTTGGCACAATAATTGCAATCCTTTAATTTAATGTAGTTCTATAATAAAACAGTACAAGTCACTTTATACTCAGGCTAATGGATTGATCTAGAGACCGCCAAGGATCATTCAAGAGCTGGGTGAAAGGAGAAGTTGAATTGTCTGTGGAATTCTCTCAGACCTAGTGTTCCAAAGCATGGGGCATATTTCCTCCTCAGGATATGTGGCCTCCTTTCTTTTTTAGTAGTGGAATCCAGATTTTATCCATGGCAACAATGTACCCTGCTAAAAAAAATATACTTCCCAGCTTCCCTTGCACCTCACAGTGATCACATGACAGTTCTGAGAAGGGGTTTGGGAGATTTCAGGATGGGAATTGACCATGTTAGCCAAGGAATATGTCTGTGGCCCATATCTGATTTACAGATATGTTTTGCTTGGCACATAGAGATTCAAATTTTCATACAAACTCAAATTTCTAGATTATTAAAAATGTATGAGATGTGATCCATCTTACTTTCCCAGGTTGCAGTAATGAGCTGCAACTCAGTAACAATGCAGCTCCCACTTCTTTCTCTCGCCTTATTGTCTGCTAGTCTCCTTTCTTCACCTGCCTCGCTCTGCCAGCATTTGTTTTGTAAACCTTGCCTTAAACCATAGTCTGTCTCTCTCATTCTTTTTCCTTTCTGTGTCTTATGCCGTGTTTTATCTGTCTGTGCCTTAGCCCTGGAGACAGATGTGTCCTAAAACTCACACAGTGATCATGGCCCGGGGGGCTTTCTCAAAGCTGCAGCTTTGGGATTATTATTCACTCACTTTAATCTTTTAGTTGCTGGTCCTGAACTTGGATCACAGGCCATATTTCAAGGTGAAGTGGACCACATGAAGTCTAAAGGTCTTAGATTGCTCATTTGGCCTTAAGGATTAGAACTGCATTATAAGACAAACCTCAAGGAGTTTTTATCATATACTTTCACCAAAGGCGGCACCAGGGGACATGTGATAGGGAGGTAAGTGGTCCTCCCTTCTTAAAAACTAAGAATTTATGGTTTTATCATTCATCTGCTTGACAAAATACATTTTGATTATCTTTATTTTCCTTACTTACATCATTCTCAGGGGTTGTAGGTACCACAGATTATGCCCATTGAATGAAGTAGTACTTTTTTCATAAATTTCCCCAGGCTCGAGTTTCACAGGACCTTTTGCATTCCAAGATTTCAGAATTGAGTGGGCAACCTATCTGCACTGCTCTTGATATTAAAGGTTATTATTGTCCCACTTCTTAGCTTTTACCATTCTGGAATGAAAAAGTCCCCCCCTTTCTTTCATTTGGCCTTATAAGGCAGCCTTCTACCTGGTGGAACTCTTGCTTTCAACCAGCCTATTGCTCTTTCCTGACACTTTTTCCAGGACTATTGTAACTTGTCAGTAACCAAAGATATACAGAGTTTTATTGAAAAGAAAAAATATATTTCTTTTGAATGATATTCCACAACTGGCTGATCATTTGAGCTGTAGTGCCACATTGAACTGACATCCTGGAATGATGTTACTCCTTTGGTCATAACCAATCATAGAGAGCAATTCCTTTTTGTACATAGATTTTAGGTTATTTAGTAATTACTATATTGTTTTTGAGTTTGTCAATTAATGACATAGTACAATGATTCTAAATTGTCATTTAGAATCATCTAAATTGTGATTCTAAATCACAGTACAGTGATTCTAAATGCTTAGCCAAAAAAATCAGCATTCTCTAGGAACTTAAAAATGTACGTTCCCAGCCTGCACCCCAGACCTACTGAATCAGCCGCTCTAGGGGTAAGGCCAACAACTTTGTTGTATTGATTACAAGCCTTTTAGGTGATTTTAATGCACACTCAAGTTAGAGACCCACTGACATAGTATTCTATAAGTGAATGTGGCATGGTGATAGAAAAATTCATAGGAAAGGAAATTTCTACTTAGAATTAAAAAACTGGAATGTAAAGGAGTGGAACACCAAAAGTACCTCGTAATTTTTTTTGCTTGTTAGGATTTATGGCTATTGAAACAATCACCAGCAATGTGTACGAGGTTGTCTGTGGGTCATATTTGAAGTAGTACTATCTAGGTTTGATGATCTCACTATCGTTAGCAGGGGGAAAGGAAGAAACGTGAGAATGGAGAAAAGAATTTAACCTGAGGGGAGTTTATTTCTATATGCACTTATTCGCAGAGAGAACACAAAGCTAACAGGTAATGAAACATAAAGGCATGTTAATGATAAACCCTGCTAATAGGTAATGGCAGTCGCCCAGTTCAGAGTAGAATCTTCAGAGATGCTCACAGACATAGAGGCAGCTTCCATTTATTTCACAAATGATTATCTAGTACCTTCTCTATACCAGGCATTGTTCTAGGGGCAACTGTTCTTGTCTTGTCTAAAGAAGGACAATACAGAAATTATAAGTTCTGCCCTCAGAACTTAGTCTAGGGGGACTCGCGAAACACTGAACAGCCCATTTTAGTCCCATGTGACAGAAGTCTTGTTAGGGGACATGCCAGGTAGTTGTGGGAGCTCAGAGGGGAGGCTCTGAACTCAGACTCGGAGCTGGGAGTCTCGACAATGGCCATCGTTGAGAGCAGAGGCACAATGTAGGAGCAAACGGAAGGAGATTAGTAAAGTACTTCTCTGCAGTTCATTTCTAATTATCCCTCTGAGGTGGGAAGCATTTGTCCCGGTTTGAGGTTTTACTAGAAAACGTGTGTGTTATAAGGATTGTGAGAGAGGGGAGAGATCTTGGACCATGGAAATCAAAATCCAGAGTCCTCTTTGAAACCATTGATAACCTTAGGAAGTACAGGCGATGGTAACATTGGAGAGAGGGCTCCAGCCAAGAGAAAATGAATCTGTTAAAAAAAAAATCTTTGAAAACAGAAGACCTGGATATTCTTGCTAATGGGTAGCTATTCTGAGATCCTCTCAGGAGGAATTAGAGCCGTAGGAGCTCTTAAGCATGAACAGTCATAAGAGTATACGAGGGCCGTGTTTTGGGGCCCCTTGTTAGTAGTGACTTTTGTCAGAGGACTGTTGCTGATGCAGCAGGAGATGGCTGATGGAATTCCAGGGGAAGCCCAGTATAAGAAAGAAAGAAAAGTAAATATTTTTATTTACTCAAAAAAATTAATTTTAAAAAAGGTAACACATTGAATGTTGATTATGTGCCAGGCTTTCAGTTTGTTTTAAACCTGTAACTTTAAGTGTAATTGGCCAAGAAATTCATCAGTGGTCGTTAAGGTCAGGAGAGATAAGAAATAATAGAAAGAACAGGGTTACATATAATTCTTATCAGATCTAGTCAAATAGCCATTTCATTAAGTTCTTTTAAGACAGGCAAAGTCATGGAGACTATAACTGATGTTAAAAATCATTGAATATTTAAGCAAAAGTAATCTTTGGGATTATCTTTTCTCAGGTCTCTTCTGAATCTTTTTACGAGAATGGGCAACAGCTACACATTTGTAAAATACAAGTCACCCCTTTGAGTGAGCGGATTCTCCCTCAGTCCTGATGGTTTGTCCACACTGATTTTGTTCAGCTTTGCAAAGTATTCTAAGTACATGGTCATGTTACAGTCAAATAATTCTAACCTGCCCATCTTTGTGGATAACCTAGTAAAGGAAGTCTCTATATTGTTCTTTCAGTATCTTCATTTGCAGCAAATAATTCAGCCTGTGAAATATGCTCCTTTCTATTCTTGAGCAAATCCTTTATCCCACCAAGATCAAAGGATTCCACTTATTCTTTGAGTGACTTCCTCCCTTTGACATGTTAAAATAATCTCCTTTTATTGGTTTCAGAGACACTTGCAAGGTGCTCTTCAAAGCGTTTTTGTTGTAGTTATTATTCTCCTCATTTATAATTGATTGGTTTCTTTATTTTCTTCATAAGAACTCCCTTACCAATTTGGGGAAAATGCCCTCTTTTTTCTCTGATAACTCCTATGTCTAATGCTTATTTTCATTCCTTGGTACATTCTTTTAATGGAAAGCAAACAGCAACAAAAAAGTATATAGGCTTTCTTCTGAGTTATTGACTTTTTCAAGTCCTTCCTTTCAATTGTCTCCTAAATAGGGCCTATATTTATCACAATTCCCTTTTAAAAAATCTAGAGTGTATGGGATGGGTTTCTCGGTTTTCCCCTGTCCCACGAGGATGTGGAATTTAATTATGTTATTAATTTTGGCCTAGTGCCTCACCCACAGCAATCTCTAGGGTCCACTTCTGATCCTGTTTAGGATGAAAGTTCCCTCCATTTCCCTTCCTTGTGGGATTTAGAAAGCAGTCCTCAATTTATTAACATCCAGCCCCCTACCCCCACCCCTACCTCACATCCTAATTGAGTATTTGGTTACTTTGTGTTTGGATGAAGTCTCCAATTATTATTATCCAGATAAATTTTTAACATTTAACATTTTATGTCTCATCATTTCACTTGAGTAATCTTCAATATACATTTTTTCAATATGGAGACGTTTTAACATGAATTCCTTTTACAATCGAAAGTTTTCGTGTGGAAAGTTATAACACAAATCTATCCTGTGAAGTTTTTTCAAACAATACTTTTTGAGTGTCTATTATATACCAGTTCTAGACATTGGGGATAAGCAGAGACTGAAATCAAAATCCATGTGCTTATATTCTAGTGAGGGGTGGGGTAGGGAGACAACAAAGAAATAATTTGTCAGATGTTGATAAGAGCTAAAAAGAAAAAAAAGTATGTATGTAGGACGCTAGTTTAGAGCAGCCCTTTTCTGCCAGTTCTACCAGAGAATTAAGCTCGGATGCCCAAGGCACCCTTTATATACAGTGAATTAACTTCTCTCCTATGCAGCTAGAATGATACCAGTGGTGGACCATCCTTGGGAGATGGGAGAAAACTGTCACTGCCATCATTCTCTGTAGGGCTTAATGCACTCATGAAACCCTGGTAGAGAAAGCTGGGGTTAGAGAGTGACAGCTGTGGGAGGGGGTGCTGCTTTGGATCCTCTGACCATGGAAGGCCTCTCTGACCAGAAGTCCTTTGAGCAGAGACCTGAATGTAGTGAGGGAGGAGGGCCTTGCAGATGCAAAGTGAGGGTGAGGGGTAGAAGGTGGTGGCCATGTATTCCAGCTAGAGAAGGGTGGGCTTGGTATATTTGAGGAACAGCTAAGGAGGCCAGTGTGGCTGAAGCTGAGTTATCAAGGGACAGAGAGGTGGGGACAAGAGCAGAGAAGTGACTGGTGAGGGGTGGAGATGGGTTGGTGAGACACGCCAGAGGCATTTCAACTCAAGTCAGTTCAACAGAGATTTACTGAGCTCCAACTGTGTGTCATGACCTGGGGGGTTTCAAAGATGAATGAATCATGATCTCTGTCATCTTGCAACTGACAATATAGATTGTATCACTTGACTCACACTAAGTAAAATAGTGTGATAAATGCTACACCTTAACAATAAGCAGACAGGTGGCTATAGGTGGAGTCTTCCCAGAAGCAGAGCCTGAGCAAAGCATTCAGGTGCTAGTGATCTATAAAGGAAGTGCCCATAAAGAGGAGGAACTCATGAGAGCCAAGTAAGGGCGGGATTTCAAGCAACAGACTTAGCCTGATCTATGGGGAGCTCTGTAGTGTAAATTACACTGCAGAGTTTGCCATATTTTAAAGCAAAAGAGCTGTTAGTCATTGGCTATGGGCTTCCCAATAGGGTGGTGTCACTCTTAGGCACTTTTGGTTCCATATAAGTGAGGTGCCTCCAGTGTCAAAGGCAATCCTCTGAAGATTATTGCAAAGGGAGTGGAGGCTGGGGATGGGGGGTGGGAACAGAGAGCTGGTGAAAGGGATCCAAGAGAATCTTGGGCACCAACAGTCTCCATCCTAGCGCTAACAAAGTTTCTCAGCCTACAGGGTAGGGCTTGAAAGACAGGCAGAGGATAGTAAGCTTTCCTTTGGTGGAAACCATGCCAGTTTGCTTGGTGCTGTGTCCTCAGCCTCTAGTCCAGTACTTACTCACCATAGAGAATCCCAGAGGTGCTTCTGAGTGGGAATGAAAGCATGTGTGAATGGCATCCCAGGCCCAGGAATTAGTCTTGAAAATTTTTAAGGATCATTTGGTGGAAACCACATTCCCCAATATTACATCTTCATCAAGTATGCTAAGCTCTTCTGCATAGGAATGGCAAGGTGGTAGAAATATAGGTCAGAAATCTGGGAGATATAGTCATAAAAATGTCATATACACTTGAGTGTGAGCAAGTGAGAAGTAATGCATCTAACGGACAAAAAGTCCAAATACGTAGAGTATGATGTGTTTTATTAAAAATTACAAAGAAAAAAAAAAATCAGTGAAAAAAATCTCTAAATTTTCAAGAAAATATTTAGGTGTGTCACCAGCTAGTTTTTGTGTGACTTGGTGTTGGACTGAGAGGGTCTTTTTATCACAGAGAGCTTGCTTAAATGTAGATAAAAATCAGTATAGGTGAGGGGCACTAAGATGTAGAGCTCGAAGAGTTGTCAGGAAGGGCTGAAAAGTTCCCCTGGGTGTCAATTCTGATCGGTTGAAATGGGAGGTCACTAACACTGAGTTGAGAAGGAGCCTGAGGCCACATCCACGTTTAGAAGAATACTATTAATAATAGCTAACATTTTTTATACATCTTTATTGGAGTATAATTGTTTTACAATGTTGTGTTAGTTTCTGCTGTACAACAAAGTGAATCAGCTGTATTCATATATATATCCCCTCCCTCTTGAGTTTTCCTCTCACCCACTGGATCCCACCCCTCTAGGTCTTCACAAAGCACCAATCTTATCTCCTTATGCTATGTAGCAGCTTCCTACTAGCTATCTATTTTATAATTGGTATTGTATATATGTCAATGCTACTCTCTCACTACATCCCAGCCTCCCCTTCCCACCCTGTGTCCTTAAGCCCATTTTCTACGTCTGTCTTTATTCCTGCCCTGCCACTAGGTTCATCAGTACCATTTTTCTAGATTCCATATATATGCATTAGGATATGGTATTTGTTTTTCTCTTTCTGACTTACTTCACTCTGTATGAGACTCTAGGTCCATCCACCTCACTACAAATAACTCAATTTCGTTCCTTTTTATGGCTGAGTAATATTCCATTGTATGTACGTTTATCATTCATCAGTCATGGACATTTAGGTTGCTTCCATGTCCTAGCTGTTGTAATAGCTAACATTTATTTAGCTGTGTAAATAAGTATAAATGTAACAGCTAACATTTACGTAACTTCCTACATGACAAACACTGCTTAGGCACTTTATATTGTTTAATTAGCTCATTAACAGCTGTAAGAGACAAGTACTTGTATTGCCATTATATTTCCATTTTGCAGATGAGAAAACTGTGCAATCATTTATGCAATATCTTCCAAGGGACACACTGTCCAGGTTTATACAGCTGGTAAGTGAAAAAGCTGGGATTTGGTCCTAGATTTTACTCATAATCACTAGAATAGAGTTGAATGTCATGATTGATTAGAAAAGGGAGGAAGGACACATTTGCCATCCTTGCATTTGGGTCTTTTCCCCATCTTTCAATGACCTTCCTTTTCCTTTCACAGCCAGTCAGATAAAACTACTTCCTCTTCCTCAATAATCCATCCTCTTGTGCTTTTGTATGGGCTAGCCCTGAAACACCCTTCTGCTAGCCCTTTGCTGGCTAACTCTTACTAGTTCTTTGGAATTCAGTTCAGCCATCACTTTTTACAGAAAGCCTTCTCTGATATCAATAAGAATTGGTGTTCCTTCTTTGTGCTTTCTTAGAGTGTGTGTGCCTCGCTTACAACACTTTTTATTTTGAATTGTAATGACTTAAAATGAGCTAAAGTACAGGGTTCATGTACTGTTTTTACTGAATGAATGAGACTTGATTCCTCTCCTTATCTCTGTTCGACAATACTTATATAGTCTTCTAAAAGTTACCTGCACAGGAATTGGACCACACGGAATTTCCAGCTCTGTTGTGCTTTTCTTACATCAGTTTGGAACTTCCAAACATTTTATTCAGTAAGAATTTTGTTCATTTACATTTATGTTTTGTATTATATGCATGCAATATGGTGTTTTCTTCCATAAACCATTCTTTCTCCTTTGTGGCTAAGCTTGCTAAGTGTGGTATCTCCATCTAAAAAAATCAGCTAGTTGGAAGGGGTACACGGGTGCTTTGACTGTATTAAAAATGTTTTATTTCTTAAGCTGGGGGAGGTATAGAGGGATATATATGTTTTGAGAATGAAATGTTTTACAAAAAATATTTTAAAAGAATATTTATATATATTTTAGAGATAATATAAAGAAAATAAAGAACATAAACTTATCTTAAAATGTCCAGTGTGTTAGGCTAAATCTGTAGACATTTACACTACTAAATGGAAAAAAAAGGTACCAGTTATTAAAACACAGATACATAAACATAAAATGGTTATCCTGGCAAGACGGAAATTAGAATCTTGGGTAATCTGTGGGTATTCATGAATGAAATAAGTTTAGAGAAGCTATTTATTGCTAGAGAGATAAAAACATAATTAGCAATCATAAAGTAGACTGGGGGGTTCTGATCATCATGGAGCAATGGGTGAATTTCTGGAGACTTGGCTGTTTAAATCTTTTAAAAATTTTTTCTATTTACTTATTTACTTATTGATTTATTTATTTATTTATTTAAGCTGCATCAGGTCTTAGTTGTGGCACGCAGGATCTTTGTTGAGATGTGTTGGATCTGTCATTGCAGTACGCGGGCTTCTCTCTAGTTGTGGTGTGTGGGTTTTTTTTTCTTTTTCTTCTTCCTCTTTAGTTGTGTCACACGAGCTCCAGGGCACATGGGCTCTGTAGTCTGCAGCATGCAGGCTCTCTAGTTGTGGCACACAGGCTTAGTTGCCCCACAGCACGTGGGATCTTAGTTCCCTGACCAGGGATCAAACCCATGTCCCCTGCGTTGGAATTGGCTGTTTATATCTTATCTCTTTCTCTTCTTTTCAAACATACCTAAATCTCTCACTATGCAATTTCTGTGGGGTGGTGGGTAGGGTGGGAGGGGAGCTCATGTAAGCCAGCTCCTGATTTATACCAGATACTAGCATATCCACTTTCTGAGACAGGACAGCCAGGTTACACTTGTGAGGCAAGCCAACTGAGAAAGAAAATGAATGACAGCCTGCATGTTCTTTTTTTTCAAATTCTTATCCTCAGGCAAGAATTTCTTTGTTTCTTGATGCTTCTTTTTGTAATGATGACACTCACAAATAGAAAATAAACGCTTTTTTTTTCTAGTTAAAAATTTAAATGACTGATGCTGGTTAAATATCAGTGAAAAATGTCCTTATTTTACCCAGTAGATAAAGCTACAAGTTTACAAGGTGAGAAGAAATTTCCCCCCATTTGAACGCTGTAAAATACATTTTTAAAAGTGTCAGAGTAGAGGGAAGTTAGATTGCAGCCTTATACATCAGGCTTCCATATTTCTGATGTGGCAAATCAAGTCACTTTCGAGCAAGATGGCTGTTGTTGGCAGTGTTCTGAGGGGACCTCACTAATTCAGTTAAAAACTAGGTCATACTCCATTATAGCAAAGGAAAACTCTGTGCAACAGTAGCTTTCCAAGATCCAGGCACTAATTACTTTATGTCACAAAATACAATAATTTGGTAAAATCCCAGTAAAGAGAATTGAGACGCTCTTGGAATATTTTAAAACGGACTCACCTCCTTCATTTCGCTATCATGGCAAATGAAACGAATAGCACAGCTTAAGAGCTTGCCTATATGTAGATGTTCTGTATCAGGAGGTACTGCTCAAGTCTAACTAGTGTTGGCTTCAGAATTGTTACAGGAGAGAGGCTACAGAAGTCTAATCACCTTGAGGAATAGTGAGAGAAAACTGCTGGAAGCAGTGTCACACGACCTGGTCTGAAGTAAGAAGAAGGTCTTGGAGAATATAGCACTTAGACCTTTGAATCACTTTGGTGCACTATCGGGTAATAAGAGCTTGACTATGCTGAACAACAAGTACTCTAGCAGCCAGTCTGAAAATACTTAGATTAAGGTACAGTTTTAGAGATGACAGAGGCATTGGGCTTCCTGACTTCCAGACTCCAGAATTACTGACAGAAGCCTACCTGGACAATTTTGAAGATCCCTAAGATAGGATATTATAACCTCTCTGGCTGATTTTGGATAGTTCTGGCCTGAATTGCCCAAGATGCTGCAACAATTAGGTCCCTGCATGTTACTCCTATACGCTTCTTCCTGAGTTTGCCTGTGTCGTTCTGTGACAGTCTGCAAGTTTCCAGAAAGCAGACACCACTTATGTTGCTTCTCTGGCCAAGAGTATAGCACAGTGACACATATGCCCAATACTTTAGGATGACCTAGTGTTCTCAATAAGGAGGGTCCACCAAATTGACACAGATGGCTGTCCCATGGACTAAGGATGGGTGATGTTGAAATTAAACATAGCTTCCTTCGGCCTGTGTCCAAACTACGAGCGTCACCAGGACACCCCTTGTTTAGTTATTCACTGGAATGCTTTCCATCACTTGAGGAAGGAAAAGGTCTTGAAATTTTAGATAACGTGGAGCAGGGGGTTATAGCCATCGTTTTCCGACAAGTACCCTTAAACTCTTGCTACCCAAAGCATGGCCCTCAGACCAGGAGCATCAACATCACCACCTAGAGCTTGTTAGAAAGGCAGAATTTCATGACCCCATCTCAGACTTACTGGATCAGAATCCGCTTTTTAACAAGATGCCCAGGTCATTCTTATTCATATTTATAATTTGAGATATCAAGTGACCTAGTAATTGGTCAATCCAGCGCCAATCAGCTCCCAAAACAGGAGCCTCAGCCCTTTGTGCGTGCCTCGCACCCGCTCCACTCCGTAGCAACCGAACCCCCAGACACATCGGAGTGGGTGCTGCCGAGGGCAATTTGGTGATTGGCTGGCCCGACCACGTGACCGGCGCTGATCCTCCCGTGCTACTGGATTGGCTCTCACGGGCGCTGACGGACAGGGCCGGGGCGGACCGAAGCCCGGTCGGAGGGGCGTGCGCGGGGGCGCGAAGGCGCGAGAACGCGAGTGCGCGTGCGCGAGCGGTGGGGCTTCTTCCCGAGCCGTCGGAGGGAGCCGGAGCGCCTCTCCCGAGGTAAGAGCTGCCGCGGGGCGGCCTCCCGGCCCCTGCGCTGCGGGGTGCGGGCGAGCGGAGCGGGGGGAGGGCTGGGGTTCGCCCGCCCGGGGAGCCTCGGTTGGGAGAGGATGCAGACCCGGGCTTAGCCATCCCCCTCGGTGCCTCGGTTTCTCTTTTTCTGCCCTCTAATGCCTCTCCCCATCCTCCTCACCGCGGTGATGGGTCCGCGCGAGGGGAGTTGCCCACCTGGCAGCCTCGCCTCCGCCTTTGTTTCCCGCCCGGAGGGACCCCCACCCCAGGTAAAGGGTGAAGGGTGGTGGGGCGGTAGCGTCTCCGGCGCCAGACCTGGGCTGGGGCCGGGGAGAAGATGGCTTTAATGCAGTGGGACCTGTCACATGTGAGAACGAAGGAAAAAAAAATGTGGTGTCACTTTGGCCAAGCCGCGGGACTCGAACTAATCCGGCGGCGGCGAGCAAAGCCGAATTCCTGGCGCAGCCGCGCGGGCGGGGGTGGGGGTGGGGGCAGGACCCGCGGGCCAGCCCAGGTGCGCCGGTGGAAGGGCTTCTCGGGACCTGCCCGCGAGCTCTCACCCCAGAGCGGCACCGAAATGGAACGCTTTCAGCCAGCCGGAGGAATCCAGAGATTTGTAAAGAGATGAAAAAAAATTATTTTAAGAGCGGTTGGGCGCTGACGGAGTAGGTCTAAATGAGAGGCTACAGTGAGCAATTACAGCGAAACTGATGGCTGGTAATTGTGAGGGGGGAGATGCCTGCAGTGAACTGCAGACCAGACCATCACACAGATATTCCCTTCAAGAAAACCGTTTTTTTCCTTTTTTTTTGAGGGGGCGTGGGGGGTGGGGGGGGGGGCGTTTATCTCTGTAAACTGGTTATCTCTGTGAACTGAGGTTTTTCTGGGCTGCCGAAGCAAGTAATGACTTATTTTCAGCATGTTAGTAGGCTATAGGGAGAAGGGAAGGCAGGGTCTAAGTTACACCCATTTAGATCTCCTTAGTTCTTTGAGAAGTACGTGTTTAATTAAAGAAGAGCTTTGGATGCCAAAAGCTGCGAGTGTGTGTGTGTGTGTGTGTGTGTGCGCGCGCGCGAATGTGTGTGTGTAGGGGAGTATGTCTCCTCTAAGTCATGCTTGAAAAAGGGAGGCATCCCCTGCCTCTTTCCTTCTCCATTACCCCATACCTGTCATAGCACGGACATACTGTACATCTTATAACGAAATATAAAAAGTCCCTTCAGCTTTCCACTGATTAATTTGTTAGATATACCTGGTAGTCTGCTTGGTAAGAAATGGTTCAACTAACTATCATTAGGAAGGTTTTACTGTATTCTGGTTTCACTGTAATTCATTTATAACTTATTCTGGTAGGAAATGCACAAGAATCTCTCTTTCCTATTCCTGGGAGACATCCTGATAGGCTTCAAAAGCTTTTTATTACTCTTACCTTCCCCATACAAAGTTTTGTTTCTTTATGAAACAATGTGATTTTTTTCAAGCATCTTCTGAGACACACCTCACGCTTGGCAAATTCAAACTAACTGAGGAGGGAACACTTAAATTTGTTAGCGGGAATCAGAATGAACATCAACTGTAGCAGATCAACTTTTGGTGGTTTTCTGGAGCAAGCAAAAGTAAAAGAGAAGGTGCTGCAAAGTTTGTTGGGAATATAACACATGACCATGGTAAAGTAAAGTATAGATTGTCACAGCTTGAAACATAAAGCAAATTAATGAGAATAGATTTTAGAATTTGTCAGTGAGTTTTAGCTGGTATGCAGTGGGGGAGCAGGGAATTCTGAGGCTGGGGTAGGTGGTATAGTTTGGAAAGGTACATGCCTTTATGTTTAGAGAGAAAAATGTCACTTTTGTTATATAAATACACAAAGTGCATGCAGTGTTTGTTTAGTCTGTGAAAGGGAGCCAAGGGTTTTGGAAAGGTTGAGAAGCACTTATTAGGTTACACAAGGGAAAACAGAAAGATTGACAGGCTTAGTTCATCTTGAGGGAAGCAACGTACGTCAGTGACCTACAGGACAAGGTTTATTCTCTGATTCAATAAAAGCCCAGTAGCGTTGCTTTCAAAGCAAGAACAAAATCATTTCCTTTCTGTCGTTTCTGTCCTCTGGGTCAGGGAGGGGAGCATGGAGAGTGGATGAGAGAGATTAGAGTCTGACGTGCATGCCTAAGCAGTAGTGTCCTTTGAGCAGGATCTGTGTCACATTGTGTAAATCTAAGAGCCTTCACGCTGAGAGGGGTCTGAGCACCTTCCCTCGGACGCTTCCTGTAAGATAGAGCAGAATAACATTGCCACAGGTAGGGGCCTGGGTGAGATCATCTGATACAGAAACATGGGGAAAAAGGAGAGCTAGGAAGTGTTTAATTCAATGAGGCTCTGCCTTTGGAGCCTTGAGGAGGCATTTCTAGGCAGAGTCGCCTCACTATTGGCTAGACTGGCTGGGCTTTATATGGCTCCCAGAGGACCTGCCCTTCACGATAGGGGCGCCTGTGGAGTTCCATGTCTTAGGTTGTAAGCATCAGTTATGCTTGTAATGTGCTCTAGAAAAGAAAGGCTCACAAAGCCACAAATCTAGGCTGCCATTCTTTCAGGTCCTTGGCATGTCACCCACAGGCTTCCAGACAACAACTTGTGCCCTCCCTACCAGTAGATGGCACTGCTGTCTCTGGGAATTCCTGGAGGAGATGAAGTACGGAGGTGGCAAACCAGCGGTCTAGAAAATTTTGAAAGGCTATAATCGGTTCCTGAAGAAAATCTTAAAAAAAAGTTACGAAAGCCAGAAATGTTGATATAAGGTAGGAATGATGATTGTAGGGGTTGAGAATGGGTGCCATTACTGTACTGGTTGTGTGTGGGAGATGAAAAGGGCCCGCTGACCATTAAGCATCATAACAGGTTTTGAAAGCGCTTGGCATACATGTTGTTGGCTAATTGAAAATGAGGTTGAAGTCAGGATTCAATCAAAATTCCCAACAACTTCACAGTTTCTACTTCGTTCCTTATAAAACTAGTCTATACATGTGGACGGAACTATGGAAATACACATGTAACTTTTAAACCTGATCAGTATCCAATAATTACACTCTCCAAAGATAGTGGTGAGGGTATTAGTTAAAAAATATATATTAGTTAAAATATATACACTACCAAATGTAAAATAGATAGTGGTAAGCTGCTGCATAACACAGGGAGATCAACTCGGTGGTGGGTGATGACTTAGAGGGCTGGGATAGGGAGGGCGGGAAGGAGTCACAGGAAGGAGGGGATATGGGGATATATGTGTAAATACAGCTGATTCACTTTGTTGTACAGCAAAAACTGGCACAACAGTGTAAAGCAATTATACTCCAATAGAGAGCTAAAAAAAATAAAATAAAATAAAATAATGCTCACAGTTACTATACTTCAGGGCTGTCCATAAAGGTAGGTCAAAGTTACTCTGAGTCAGTTTCTTCTAAAACTTAAAAATTCCTAACAAGTATTTTAAGATTGAATTAACAATTCAAATCTTGAACTTTGGTTTTATTGACCTTAACAGCCAGGGTTTGTTCATCCCGTCCCCTCTTTTGAAATACCTTTTTTTTCCCTTCATTTTTTTGTAATGCACTGTTTTTTGAGATGGGTTTTGCAGCCATGCTATTTGAGGGACGTGGTGCTGTTGCTAGCGAGGTTACTGTGTGTACGAGCTTTGACACCACTGGAGGCAGAGACGCTGCTGCTGGGAGTCATTACCCGAGTCACCTGCTTCCTCGTGCCATCCGCATTCTGTGGCTCAGCTTATTTGAAGTTTATTTCTGTCTCTCTTCAAGTGAACTCATGAGCTGGTTTTTACTACCAGTGCTGAATCCTAAAATCCTGCTGATGCTAGACTGCGATAGTCATAATGGTCCACTAGCATTGCCTCATCATGCGACCTCACCTACATTCCTTTGTCTTTCCAAACCTCTGTTTTCTCACCTGGTCACTGGGATTGGTGAGATGTGGTGCATGTCTCTTAAAATCCCTTCTAAGTCTAAAAGTCTATGGCCAGGTGATTCTCATAAGGTATTTCTGACGCCTCTGAAAAATTCTCATTTAGAAGGTATTTTCATGCAGTGAACTTAGGGCCAAAAGAAATCTCACTAATATTTCTTCTCAGAGAAATGATTGTGCATTGTCTTAGAATCCTAATAATTCAGAGTTGTAAGAAACCCAAGGGATGGTTTAGCTCAACTTTCTCATTTTATAGACAAGAAACTTCACCTCAGAGTGACTTAACCAAGCTAACAGCTAATTAGTGGCAGAGAACTAGAGAACTAGGACTCAAGCTTGGGCTCATGTCAGTCTTGCCTTCTCTAGTGCTGTGTTTCTTCACTTGCCATCAGTACGCAGAAGATGCTGTGTCTACAGGGCTGGAGCCAAGAAAATTCTGAGTAATTCCTTAATGTAAGATTTTAAAGCGACAGCATGAATAGTGTTGTGTTTGGGCAGAAATTCAAGGTCAGGCTTCTTTTTGCACCTCAATTTTTTTCTTCACTGACTGTTCCTGAGCATGATTCTTTACTATATATGCTTGTATTTTTTTTTTTTTTTTTTTTACCTTTTTTTTTTTTTTTTTATTATTATTTTATTTTATTTTTTTGGGGGGTACAGCAGGTTCAATCAACTGTTTTTATACACATATCCCCATATTCCCTCCCTTCCTTGACGCCCCCCCCCCTCGAGTCCCCCCCACCCTCCCTGCCCCAGTCCTCTAAGGCATCTTCCATCCTCGAGTTGGACTCCCTTTGTTATACAACAACTTCCCACTGACTATTTTACAGTTGGTAGTATATATATGTCTGTACTACTCTCCCGCTTCTTCTCAGTTTCCCCTTCACCCCCCGCCCCCTCCCATACCTCGAGTTCTCCAGTCCATTCCCTGTATCTGCTTCCCTGTTCTTGTCACTGAGTTCATCAGTACCATTTTTAGATTCCGTATATGTGAGTTAGCATACAATATTTGTCTTTCTCTTTCTGACTTACTTCACTCTGTATGACAGATTGTAGTTCTATCCACCTCATTACATATAGCTCCATCTCATCCCTTTTTATAGCTGAGTAATATTCCATTGTATATATATGCCACATCTTCTGTATCCATTCATTATGCTTGTATTTTTTAAACTTTTCTGCATAAACTTTCCTGTAAGAAAAAACTTTCACTATCCTAGAAGAGTCAGTCCCCAGTCAGATATTTTTAAATTGGGTCCGTGGACTCTTTGAGAGCTTTGTGGGTAGAAGAATATTTCCATCTAATTGGCTTCCTTTGTAATCTTATATATTTTCTCTATGCATTTAACAGATTATTCTGAGAAGGACCTCCTAAATCTTCAATAGATTGCCAAAAGGAGGGGAGGACCCATGGCACAAAAATAGGGTAAAAATTTTAGGGCCTAGACTAGGTTCTGGGAAATGGCCAGGATGTGAGAATTTTTGAGGTGCTAGAGACACTGTTGTGGAAGAGAGTTGGGGGTGGAGTACAGAAGTAAACCTACAGGAGTTCTTAGAACGTTCTACCTTTATTAAAATGCTTGAAATTACTCACTAAATGAAGATGCTGATAATAGCATTTTACCCAGCTTAATGCTGGATGTGCAGGTATTGATTTCCATTTATCATTCCTTGCTCAGTAAGTACTCCCTCCTAATTTCACCAAAACACTTTCAGATTTATATGGCTTTATCGGAGACATGCATACTAAGAGGCTCCCGTCTTCCCCAATCTGACTTGATTTCCAGGTAAGTCAATGCCTTTCTGACTTAGGACTGAAAGTTTGGACTCCTGTCTTTCACTGCTGAGGCCCTGTATTTTAGTTTCTGCTGTTAACTCCTAGGACTCATCATGATCTCAGAGATGCAAAATAATTTAAGTGTTGGGGATAAAAAATTTTGAGGTTCCTTTATTTGTCCCCAGGGTTGACTACAGAAACCATTGCTCCTCCTCAGCTAATTATTTTCTTTCCCTTTTTTATTTGCAACCTCAAATTCTCTTTTTCTAATTGTCCCCTAAAAGGAATTACTCGGTGTATATATATGGAAAATAAAAGTTCTTGTTTTTTGGGACTTCCCTGGTAGTGCAGTGGTTAAGAATCCGCCTGCCAATGCATGGGACACGGGTTCGATCTCTGGTCCAGGAAGATCCCACATGCCGCAGAACAGCTAAGCCTGTGTGCCACAGCTACTGAGCCTGTGCTCTAGAACCCGTGAGCCACAACTACTGAAGCCCATGTGCCTAGAGCCTGTGCTCCACAATAAGAGAAGCCACAGCAGTAAGAAGCGTGTGCACTGCAACAAAGAGTAGCCCCTGCTCACCTCAACTAGAGAAAGACCACACACAGCAACGAAGACCCAACGCAGCCAAATAAATGAGAGAAAACATTTTAAAAAACTTGTTTTTGCCAGTAGTTAATTTGTGTTCAAGTCACATTTTGGACACATGAGATATAACTTTGGTGGAGATCGCTATGTTTTGAAGAACATCTGCTTGAAAATCTCCATGTCTGCCCTGTGACCCCCTCACTTACATTTCGTATGATGGTGACCCACTCTGGTGAAGGCTACCTTCTGGTACCTTTTTAGATTTGGGCCAGAGTAGCCATTTCTTCTCGCTTTAGCAGAAGAATAGAAATTACCTTTTCTTCTTCAGAAAGTTATCGATTGAATTTATGTCATAACAAGAAAAACGTCAAGTTTCTGCATTCTAATTCCAGCACACTGAGTTATTGTGAGATTTTAGGGACATTGTTGACTTCTCTGAGTTTGCTTCCTTGTTTGGAAAATAAGAGAGGAGAGCAGTGACCACTTAAATTCTTCCCAGTTCCAAAATCCTATGACTCTATGAAATTTTACCTGGTAACCAGACTAAACATATCCTGAAAATGCTGGCTAGTTGGGAATTCATGTATCATCAGAGTCAGTTCCGAGATAATAATTCTTTATATCTGCAGATCGCTTTGTGGTACACAGAAATATTCTTTAGTTTTTAAAATCTCTTTTCTGCTTAAAGTGTGGTCAGAGAACAGCAGCATTGGTATCACCTGGGAGTTTGCAGGCTGCATTTTATCAAGATGCTCAGGTGCTATGCATGTACATTAAAGTCTGAGAAGTGCTGTTTTGTCTCATTTTGGGTCTCACGTTGACACACAGGTCAATGAGGGAAGCAGTGTATTTCACAGTTGAGGAAACCAGATCTCAGAGTTGTTAAGTAACTAAGTCAAGTTTACTGTGCTAGTGTCTCACCCAGAACTCTATACTCTAAACCTAACATTGTCTTCTTTGTCAGGCTGGAGTCAGGCTTCTGTGATACTGATTACTAGCTGTCCAGCAACCCATGGGCTTAGGTGTGGCTGTGTAACTGAGTGGAAGTGGAAAAGTATTGTGGTCCACTTCGAGGGAAAAAAACACAGAGAGAGTGCCCATGTGAGTTCCTCCATGCTGTTTTACACTCCTCCTAGGCTGGGATGGAAAGGCTCCCAGGGGATCTTGGAAGCTATGTTTAGGAATGGTGGGACTTTTGTCAGTCTGGGTGCCTGGATCACTGATCAGGGAGGGTCACTCCACTGACTGTTCACTTGTCCAGTATGTATACAGGAACCAGAAATGAACTTTTATTGTGCTTGAGCCATTATATGTGTTTGGGTTAAGTAAGTACTTAGCCTACACTAGCAAATTCACTTGAGTGGTGGCTTGGGACTTGAAGTTATGGATCTTCTGGCCTAATGCATTCGTTCATTTTTCGTCTTTGGTAGCTGGTGATCGATCGGTTGTGGTCCACCATGCAGAAGTGAGTGGTGAAAGGCAGCAGAGCTGATGGGTCGTGAGGATGTAAGTGTGTTTGAAGGCTCTCACACCCTCTACTCCAGGGTAAGTCAAAGGCATTGTGTGCCATTGTTGCTCTGGTTTTACTTTTGTCTTTAGCCTCTTGGAGTCAGTGCAGTGGGGTGCCCTGTCTGTGAAAGGTTCCCAAAGCCTTTAGTGATTCAGCTCATAAACATCTTTAAGATCATCACTTACAAAGCTAAAACCATGGTCAGGGTGATGGAATGGAATCTCTGCATGGGAATATTTCAACACAAGAATTTTTAGTGAGTTTGTGTGGGATTTGATTTGTGTAGGGGGTGAGGGTGTTGCTGGGCCTTCCTGAGATTCACTGTAGAGAAGGGAACTAGGCCTGAGTGTCATTTCCCTGTAGCCATATCATATTGTTAGGTCTGCTGGCTCGAATTCCCCTCTTTCAGCATCCTCCCCCTCCATGGATTACTTTGCTTAACTTTGCATTAATCACTGTTTTTCAGGGGGTGGGAAACAGCTTACCAGAGAGTTGATGATTCCCAGTTTGGTGGAGAATAGCAGTAGCAACGCATGTGGTTCTGCCCATTCCATTTTATTTTATCCAGTGTCACTGGAAATCACATGTCCATTCCCTCCTCATCTGTTTGCAGTCCCTAGTGCAGTGGATGTAGGCACTGCAAGCGTTATAACCAAAGCTGGCTTTGGATTTTCATTTGTCCTGAAGATTTTTGAGACCAAAAGGAGAAGCTCACTGTCTGGTGTGTCCTTCTCAGAGACCAGTGGAGGTCTGGGAGGGAGGCATGGAAAGGACATACCATCCTTTCTGAGCTCTCTGGCTTCTAGAGCTTACACTAAAACCAGACCCACTGAAGAGAAAATTATAGTTAATACAAAACTAAGTAGAGCTAAGGATGGTTAGGAAAGATGGGGACAGGAGATTATATATGTATAAAAAAATACTCAGCTGAAAAACTGGATGGAGGGTTATTTTTAAGCATCTTAGTTCAGTACTGTGGAGCCCTTGCTGATAACGTCCCGTTACCCAGGCTCAGGCAGAGGGCACGCAGAAAGGCTGATGTCCTTCCGTGCCTCACATGGCTCAGTAATGAGTACAATTTACTGAACCAAATAGACAATTAGGGGCTGTAGATCTCTGGAGGTTCCCATAAGCATACATCATGACTGCTCTGGAGTGATGCATGTGCTTAGAGATAAGCATAGCAGCGAAAAGGCAGCTGCAAAGCATGTCAACAACTGAAGAATCCAGGTGAGCAGCCAGACACAGACCCCAGCTCAGCGCCTGGGGGTCACTAAGGGAAGGACCTGGTCTTTGCTAAGCTTTCTCGTTAGAGGAAAGGAGCCAGACTTTGCCAGCTTTCCTCATTTTCCTCTGTGGCTCCCCTATATTTTGTCTTAAAAGTAACTAAAAACTATAGCATGCCAGAAGTAGCACTCAACGGACGTGTTTCTTGTGTAAGTACCATACAAGGATCAAATTATAGAAGGAACCGTTGTTTATTGACTAGGGGCCAACGCCGGGAGTGCTGGAGGCGCCAGAGGCAGAGGGGTTCTCATCCTCGGCAGCATCGACATGCTGAGCCTGGCGAGTCTTTGTTACGGGCTGTCCTCTGCATCCTGGGCCTCTGCGCGCCAGATGCTGGTAGTCCCCCCACCCCACCCCACCGCAGTCATGACAATCAAAGATGTCTCCAGACACGGCCAGTGTCCCCTGGGGGGAGAGACTGCCCCTGGTTGAGAACCACTGCTGGAGGCATACAGTGATTTAATCTCGCTCTGAGTTTCTCTGGGACTGTATTTCAATCATTTAGCCTCATTTTGCTCCAGTTTCCCTACTTGTAAAGTAGACACAGCATTTATAACTCAGTAGCCTAAGGAAGGGATGTACATAGTACTGTGTGATTACTTGGGAGCTCTGTAAATGCTAAGAAATACGCATCTCCCCAAATTTCCAGGACCCAAAGATCACTCTTAATCCTCGTGAAGGCAGTGGCTGAGGAGCAGGGGAGTTTGAAGGGTTAATGGTGTTGGAAAGTCTAACAGTACTGGATTTTGATTTTACTTGAAGGCTTCATATTCAGTTCCTTTCAACAATATACTTGTGAATAAAGGCTTATTTTAAATAAATAAATAAATTTATTTATTTATTTATTTGTTTCTTGGCTGCGTTGGGTCTTCATTGCCGCACACGGGCTTTCTCTGGTTGCGGCAAGCGGGGCTCCTCTTCATTGAGGTGCACGGGCTCCTCATTGTGGTGGCTTCTCTTGTTGCAGAGCACAGGCTCTAGGCGTGAGGGCTTCAGTGGTTGTGGCACATAGGGTCAATAGTTGTGACTCACGGGCTCTAGAGTGCAGGGTCCACAGTTGTGGCGCACGGGCTTAGTTGTTCCATGGCATGTGGGATCTTCCTGGAGCAGGGATTGGACCCATGTCCCCTGCATTGGCAGACACATTCTTAACCACTGCGCCACCTAGGAAGTCCCAAGGCTTTTTTTTTTTTTTTTTTTTTTTAAAGTTAAAAATGTGAAGGAGCGTGAAGGAGGGAGGAAGAGGCTGTTCAGAGGAGCAGTCAAGGAAATTGCTTTTGACCGGGGGGGTGGGGGTTGTGGTAATCTCTTAATGTTAAAGTGACTCATGAATAATTAGACCAAAGGATATAAAGACGTAGCCCCCCCAAAGAAAAATATCTTCCCAGATGAGTACTGATCCCAGAACAGATTTTGCAGGTAACACAACAAAGCCCAGAGAATGTTAGGAGAAATATATTTTTATTCTAGAACTTGTACATTTCTGTTTCTTCTCTCCTTTGGAAGTATGGGAAAGGGGTTATCGTCAACCCATAACCATTGAATGATACATAAAATGTTTTAGTGTCACAGGTGTTATTCTGATAATCTTCTGGTACTCTGTGTTGGAATGGTGAAGAAGGCCATTACCCTGATGTAGGCCTGAAGCAGTCATGTTATTTTACTAGAAAGGAAGGGCAAGTGCAGGGATTAGATGTAAACGGTCCTGGCAGGTTTGAGTTCAGCCTTGCTGTGTTTCTGGTCTCTGTAATTATTACATACACTGACAAAATTTGCAACAAATGCTACCATATTGACACAGGCACAGCGTGGACAGAGAGCATGGCCATCATCAGAGGAAGTTCTATTGGATAGTTCTGCTTTAGTCTGTAAAGACCCTATTTGTCAGAAACCCACACTTGTAGTGACAGCGTGCATGCTTGTTATAACAAGACCTCATCTCTTTTAAAACAGGGTTGCGTTTTGGACTTCTCCATCCTGGGGCACTTTTCAATCTGTGAGTGGATCTTGCTGAACTTTTTACCTTGCTGCGGCATCTGCCTGTTACAGAAAGTGCCATGGGCCTGTCTCTCTGATATAATTGAGTGCACTGCCTCAAAAATATTTGTGCTTTAATCCAAGGCTGCTGAGCTGTCTCTTTCCATTTGGTCTCTCTATGCCCTGAGCCTCTGTGATGATGCTTGTTTGTGCAGGAAGTCTCTTTTGATGCTGCCTAGAGCTTAACAAAGAGGCCAGGAGAGGTGGAGAGACAGTTTTCACCTTCCCTTCTTCCAAGCCCCAGCATGGCTCAAAAAAGTGTTTCATAAGAAGATATTAATTCACAAGTTTAATCTCTGAGGAGTTATCCCCTAAAGAGTTAGTCTCAAGTCAATTTTCCAACAGGCATATTATAGCATAAATTTAGTAATTAAGCCCTTTAGCAACATGGAAGAATTTCCAGGTGATATTATCTATTACTAGTACCAACATTAGTTGCTCAGAAACCATTATAATTAGAACAAAGGAAAAGACGTGGAAATAAAGGCACACATTTTAAAAGATGTGATTTAAATCTAACTGAGCCCAAGACTGTTTTGCATGGTAGAGGGGATGAGAACAGAGAGTCTGTGTGCGGTGAGTAGTGTTGCTGGAGGCGAGGGGAAGGAGGTGGCTGGGGCTGGGATGATCCTTGGACAGTCCTCACTCAACTGCTTCACTTCTGATGATGTGGTGCTGGTCTTCTTACAGCCCTCCTCTCTTCACTTTGCCTTTCTTTCCTGCTTTGGTCTGCTCGGAATGTTGGATGGGGCTCAGTGTTTCTCAAGGGAGGAGGTGCTGTTAGCATTTTGATAGAATGATTAATCATTGTGTGGAACTTTGCTGTCCCTTATAGGACGTTTAGCATCCCTGGTCCCTAAATGCCTGTGTTGCTCTAACCAAGTCGTTGAGTCAACCAACTTGGCCCCTCACATTTCCAAATACTGCCTGTGACTGAGAATCACTGGCTGCTAGAGAGTCAAGTGAGGTCCTTTGATAGGAGGGAGGAGTAGTTAGAGTTGCAGAAGGTGCAGTGCTCTGAGGGGCTGGCTCATTAATTTCTGATATGACCTGACCTTTTCCCGGTGCTGGAACTACTTTGGGAGCCAATCTTATTCTATATGGACCAGAAGAATCAGGTTTTGCCAATGGAAAACTTGGTCCCTGAACCTTGAAATCAACCCAGAAGTCATGGGGGTGGGGGAGGGGGTCTGTCAGTGCCACAGAGGTTGGAGAGACTACTAAGGCTCCCATAGGATGCTGGGGTTTTACTCTTAACTTACTGTGGCTGAACCTTCTACATCTACTGAAAGTAAATGGTGGTCCACATGTGGCAGGGATTGACTAGGAGTTAAAAAATGCATCAAGGGCAATTTAAAGACAATCCCAGGGAAAGGGGCTTTGCCAGCCATTTCTTTTCTTTCTCTGATTGCAAAAACTGGCAAAGTAGCCCTGAGATTGTGAGGTTATGTGTAGACTGTCAGATGGGAGATCTGAGATTGTTTTATACTTAGTAAAGAGAAAAGGAACACTTTCAGACATCTTGCTGTGGGGCCGATATAAATATCTTTGATTGCAAGAACAGAAACTCATTCAAGTTACCTTAAGAAATGAAAGGCTTAAGTAAGGATGCACAAGAGAATAAAACAAATGTCAGACATGTGGCAAGTTGGGGGGAATCCCAGAGGCCTTTCAGGATGAGAAAGAGCCAGACCTCATGGAGGCAGGACCTAACTCAGGACCAGGAAGATTGTCCCCGATGTGTTGCAACTCTAGGATGTGGCTGTACTAACAGTACTTGATGAGTCCACATTCTACTTCTCGACCACAAATGTGGCTCAGCATTTCCATTTTGGCTTCTCTCCTCATGTCTTCCTGTCTCCACAACCTCACTGATGGTCTGTGTATGGACCAAGAAGAAAGGAATATGATAATTCTATAGTAACTATCATCCCTCTGGTCAAAGTTCTTCTACCAGGCAGTCTTAGGGGTATTGATGCCCTCTCTTGGTCCACACAGCTGTGACCTAGGTCTTCTTGCCTCAGTAAGGACTGTGGTTCCTCTGGCAGGCAGCAATAGTGGGGTAGACTAAGAACATGAGACCTGTCTGGTAGAAGGACCCTGAATTCTTAACTCTTGAAATCAATATAAACAGTATTTGTGGCTTGAGTGTATAATAAAGAATTGGAAGATTACTTTCAAAGCCTGCATGTTCAGTAGCAATTGTGAAAAAGCCTGAATCCATCCTTCCTTCCTTCCTTCCTTCCTTCCTTCCTTCCTTCCTTCCTTCCTTCCTTCCTTCCTTCCTTCACTGGCTGCATCCCAGTGCAGAATGGTAGGGAAATTGCTGGGCTAGATGATTGGGAAATGAGGAGTTATATTTTCCATATGGATATCCTCTTTTTGCATCTGTCAAATGTGATTCTCTCAACCACCCATGTATCCCACAAGAATAATGGCTAGGTGGCTGTCTGAATGTTGAAAGACGTTTTGACATCTCTGACAAGTGTTGTTCAACAGCTGGGTTTGTAAGATTCCAGTTCTGACAAAGGAAAATAACTTGGCTTATTACTCCAAAAATAATTTCCATATAGATGTTGCCATGTTGGGGATTACTGCCTTACAAAGCTGACTGTAAAATGCTTTCGCGTTGTTGTGTGCTTTGTTCATTAACCCCTAATCTTGGAGAGTTAGTTTCATTTGAGCCAATGATTGAGTATGACTTTACAAGAGAGTGCATCCTCATGTTGCAGAAGGCTCTGTCCTTATTTATGGTTCTGTGACAGGGTGAGAATGATGGTCCTGGCTCCATGGGCCAGCACAGCTGTGACGGGTGTGTTCTGTGGCAGCACAAACAGCCCATTGGCTCACTGAATTCATTTAAGGCTCTTACTCTTCTCAAGTAGCTGGAGCACGGTGGTGCTACGTATAGAGAGTCAGTATTTCCCCTCTTCTGAAAGAGGCAGAAGAGAAGTTCAGCGGGGCTTCTGCAACTGCTGGTCGAGGAAAGCATGTAGTCTGTTATTGAAGGGTGATTGGGCTCAGCTTTCTTACCCAGCTGCTGACTACCAAGGTGAAAGGAGCAGAGGTGAATCTTTTGCTTCAGTTTCTCTTCTGACTCTGTGAAGATCCCTATCCCCTCTCTTGAATTTTTTTTAATGATAAGGGAAAAATAGAGCATTGTTATCAAATTAGTTTTTAACATATATACTCATGTTTCTTCTGAACAGGAAGATTTGTATATGGATAACCACATTTTGCCAGATTAAAATCTTCAATTTTAATTTTAAAGAAGTGCTAATCTTACAGTATAAACTAAAGATAAAGTAAGTCAAATTTGTGCACATCTAATTTATTTTTTACAAAAATAAAACAAAATTATGTTTTTTCTCATAGAATTCTGAATTAATTTGCAGCCCGTGCATGAAAGATTCTGTAGCAACAGTAAAGACATCTGCTCTCTCCAGGGTGTAAAGAGATCCTGAAAGATGGCTTAGAGCCCCAGATCCTGAATCCTGGGATTTTGTCCTGCTGTGGGCCACTCCCTGTGAGGTTGTTGGGGGATAAATGTGCCCGGGAGGCAAGGACTGTGGACACAGATGCTTGAGGGGAGGAGGGCTGAAACCTCCAGCTTTGGTGAACTGTCATGTCCTTCCCATGAGCCACAGGAAAGGGTGATAGATCCTACTCAGGCCTTTCCTCTCCTGAGCTCATCATTGAATCTTGGCCTTCGCCTTTTCAAGAAAGAAAGCTGGAGTATTGATAATATCTTCAAATGTGATTTCTTATCAGCACATCCCCCTTAAAAGAAGCTTCCTGGATGAGGAAGAAGCAGACGCGGTGCATGCTTCCCTTAGCTGTCAAAAGTGATCCCCTTTCTATTGGAAAGAACACTTTTTTGATCACTTCTGAAATTCTTAATTATTGGCATTAGTAAAATATTTACCAAGTACTAAACCACAGGACATTATTAGAGGCCACCAATTAGTGTCTTTTACTTTGGGAGCCCCAAATCCCATGTTAGTACCAGAGTTCCACATCTTTTTCCTTCTGTTGTTTCTCTAAATGCCTTTCCATCTTTTCCCTCCTCCCACTAACCCTGTTACCTAGTTTAGATCCTTTGGTCTCTTTGCCCCTTTTCTTACATCTCTCTTGATTTCCAGAGTTCTGTGATTCACAGCGGCCTGTAGGATGGTGTGCTTCTTAACTAGGCATACAGGCAGTCCACAGTCTGACTTCAGCTTACTTTCTGATTTTCTAATCTTTCTATGCACAAACTGCTCCTTACTCAGACTGGTACTTTGTCCCGTTGTCTGCTCTCACCATAGAATGCCCTTTCTTTTCAGTGACCATTTCGTTTGGTAGCGCTGAGGGGCCTTTGTCCTGTTAGCCAGATCTGCATCTCTATCTGGTCTCCATCAGATTTTAGAAAGGTGACTTTGGGCAAAGTAGTTAATATCGCTCAGCCTCAGTTTTCTTATTTGTAAGATGGGATTCATAATAAATCCCTTATAGGATGCTTGTGAGTGTGGTACCCGGGTCCTCTCCCACGCATGTCCTCACTTCCACCTGCCCAGCACAGAGCTCTGCCTGCCAGCTCATCGTGCGCGCTTGCTGATGCAGTTACTGAGCATCAGAATTGCCCAGCTGATCTGAATCACATTTCTTGATTAGCCATCCTCTGCCTGCCACTGCCACACCTTCTCTAACCACGTTTCTTAGATAAGACCCCAGCCTCCCAACCCTATCAGTAAGCAGCTAAAGATATACTCTCCTAGGGTATGGAGAAAAGGGGACCCTCCTGTACTCTTGGTGGGAATGTAAATTGGTGCTGCCGCTATGTAAAACAATATAGAGTTTCCTTAAACTAAAAATAGAGTTACCATATGGTCCACCAACCTCACTCCTGGGCATATATACAGAAAAGATGAAAACTAATTAGAAAAGATACGTGCACCCCAATGTTCATAGCAGCACTATTTACAGTAACAAAGATATGAAAGCAACCTAAATGTCCATTAATAGATGAATGGATAAAGAAGATGTAGTATATATATACAATGGAATATTACTCAGCCATAAAAAAAGAATGAAATAATGCCACTTTCAGCAAAGTGGGTGAACCTAGAGTCACTGAGTGAAGTCATCCTGAGTGAAGTAAGTCAGAAAAGACAAATATCATATGTTATCACTTATATGTGGGAAAAAAATGATACAAATGAACCAATTTACAAGACAGAAATAGACTCACAGACATAGAAAACAAACTTATGGTTACCAAAGAGAAAACGGGGAGGGGAGAGGGATAAATTAGGAATTTGGGATTAACAGATACACACTACTATATATAAAATAAACTACAGGATTTACTGTATAGCCCAGGGAACTATGTTCAATATCTTGTAAAAACATAATGGAAAAGAATCTAAAAAATAATATATATGTATGTATAACTGAATCACTCTGCTGAACACCTGAAACACTGTGAATCAACTGTATGTCAGTAAAAATAAAATGAAAAAAAAAAAGATTAAATCAGGTTGGTTCTTTGGGGGAAAAAAAGGATACTGTCCTCCCTCCACCTGTGACGGTGAAAATTATCCTGGACCCTCATAGTGTCCTGGTGCATATGCCCACATCAGACATGGAAGGCAGCTTCAGGGCCACTCCATACAACCCTGAGCAATGGTTCATTATCTTCTCAGTTGTGTCCTCTCACTTATAGTGTGATTTATCATGAAGATCAAATGCTATGATTATAGCTGTCATTATAAGGTATACCTCTTTAAAACAAAGTTTTCCAAGGCCCGACCAACAGGCTTTTTATTCCACACATTGTTTAATAAAATGCAACATGACATTAACAGGATTGCTTGTACAAACCATTGGAGTTCATTTAAGCAGACTCTGCCCCATATTGATTCTCAATTATAGCACGTTTAGCATGAATAAACCTGCCGGTGGTCTCAAACAGTGGTGATGCTGTCCTGGTAGCTCTCCCCTCACTGTGGAGCTGAAAGCATATCCGTGCTTCTTTTGTTCACTCTGTTTAAATGATGGTTTTCCACCTCTTGCTGAAATGACTTAAGCCATATGTTAGGCTTATAAATTGTAGTTTTTAAAACCTAACTCCTTCTGGCCCCTTCTCACTCTTTTTTTCCTTTTTTCCCCCTCCATTTTCCTTATTGTATCACACACAAAATAAGGCTTTAAAATTTTTTTCTACTCAAGATAAGAATAAATTAAATACTTGTATTGCTTTTCTGGTTTGATCTATTTTTTTTCTAGTTATTAGCATGGGCTGCAATTTCATATATATGTGTGGGTCTCATTGCATTAATTTTGTCTCTTTTTTTGCTTGTTTTAAAATTTTTGGTTGGAGTATAGTTGATTCACAGTGTTGTGTTAGTTTCAGGTGTACAACAAAGTGATTCAGTTATGCATGTATATATCCATTCTTTTCAGGTTCTTTTCCCATATAGGTTGTTACAGACTATTGAGTAGAGTTCCCTGAGCTATACAGTAGGTCCTTGTTAGTTATCTATTTTATATATGGTAGTGTGTATATGTTAATCCCAATCTCCTATGTATTACCTCCATGCTTCCCCTTTGGTAACCATAAATTTGATTTTGAGATCTGTGAGTCTGTTTCTGTTTCATAAATATGTTCATTTGTATCATTTTTTTTAGATCCTGCATGTAAGTGATATCATATGATGTTTGCCTTTCTCTAGCTTCACTTAGTATGATAATCTCCAGGTCTATCCATGTTGCTGCAAATGGCATTATTTCATTCTTTTTAATGACTGAGTAATGTTCCATTGTATATATGTACCACATCTGCTTTATCCATTTGTCTGTCGATGGACATTTAGATTGCATCCCTGTCTTGGCTATTTTAAACAGCCCAGCAATGAACATTGGGGTGCCTGTGTCCTTTTGAACCACATTTTTCTCCAGATATATGCCCAGGAGTGGTATTGCTGTTTCATATGGTAGCTCTGGTTTTACATAGGAACCTCCATACTGTTTTACATAGTGGCTGTACCAGTTTACATTCCCAGCCAGTGTAGGAGGGTTCTCTTTTCTCCGCACCCTCTCCAGCATTTATTGTTTGTAGATTTTTTGATGATGACCTTTCTCATCAGTGTGGGGTGATACCTCACTGCAGTTTTGATTTGCGTGTCTCTGATATTTAGTAATGTTGAGCATCTTTTCATGTGCCTTTTGGCCATCTGTCTGTCTTCTTTGGGGAAATGTCTGTTTAGATCTTCTGCCCATTTTTTGATTGGGTTGTTTGTTTTTTTTGATATTGAGCTGTATGAGCAATATGGTAGAAAATATTTGCTTGAGTTTATTGATGAGAAGCATAAGTACAACTGCGTGAGTTTTTCTGCATTCTTTGTGATCTGAGCAGTAGCTCATTGAGCCCTTAACAATTGTCTAAATTTTGCGATTTTGTCTCTTTTTACCTGAGGATTTTGGGGGATATATATAAAAAGCCATGAGAATATCTGTGGTATGAAAGGACCCATTACAATATATAGTCAGCCCTCATGTCTGTGGTTCTGCATCCACGGATTCAGCAACCTGCAGATCAAAAATATTTGAGAGAAAAAAAATCCAGAAAGTTCCAAAAAGCAAAACTTGAATTTGCTGCACACTGGCAGCTATTTATATAGCATTTACATTGTTTTTACAGTAATTTACATAGCATTTATATTATATTAGGTACTTAATAAGTAATCTAGAGATTACTTAAAGTATATGAGAGGATGTGCATAGGTTATATGCAAACACTGCTGTTTTATATAAGGGACTGGAGCGTCTGCGACTTTTTCGGTATCCCGGCAGATACCTTGGGAAGACTGAGTTGTTCTTTCCAGATCCTTTTTGGAGAAGAGTTATGATAGAGTTGTTTGTTGTTTGTTTGTTTTGGGTTTTTTGGGGCTCATACTCAGAAAGATTATGTAGTGTAACTTCTTTGAATGGAGAGATTTTATAGGCAGGCAACAGGAACCTCCTAGCCACTTCTCTCCATGAGCCCTGATGGAGGGGGTGCCTCTGTGTGTGTGCACGCACGCCTGTGTGTGTGTGTGTGTTTTAGGGTGGGAAAAAGGGAGGGTGGTAACAAAACTAGGAGACTGAATTGCACAAAGTTGCTTGTCAATCCTCCTGCAGGGGAGACACCAGGGCCTCAGCCATGTGTCCTTCCTCACAGAGCTCTTCATAGCTGGAGGAGGCAAGTTGGATTTTTTTAAACTGTTGATTTGAGTGTTTTATATTATGGGCGCCAGGATGAGGGCACCAGCGGGAAGGAGAGGTGTACAGCAGCTGATATGTAGCCTCTTTGTGACTGTGTTAGGCTGGGTATCCTACTCCTTCTTCCATTTTAAATAACCCTCTCAATTTCCTGCCCTGTGGGCCAATGAGAACTTTTCTCCTACCTGAAGCTCTCCCCTGTTCCCTCAGAATTTAGGAAGAAGAGAAGGTGGGGCTAGACCCTGCCTCAGGTGGATTGATAGCCCCTCTATGGGTTTGTTCCTGAGGAAGGAAAAAGAACTTGCATCTTACTTTACTTCCCATCACATCCTGCTCGGCCCTCGGAGTCGCGGCTCTCAGATGTGCTCTCTCTGCCACACCCTGTCTGTCTGGGGTTCCCTCCCTTTCTTTTGTTTTGCTGCTGGGCAGGCCACTAAATGTTGCGGCTACTCCCTTGTGCCTACCATCCTTCTTCCCAGGGTGGAAAAGATGAGAGAGGGATGCTCCTGAGGGGTGAGGCCCAACAAGAAGACACCTAGAGATGCCAAGGGCAAAGCCCTATTTCCCAGTTCACTCAAGGCCTCCCTGCTTACCTAGCTTTGCTTCTTTGGACATTATAGTTTGAGGCCACATTTTGGAACTAGGAGGCTTTGTTACTTATTGAAATTTTTTTCCTCAATTTCGTACTTGTCTCCACTGTTAGAAAATGAGGTCTTCACAGGCATGGACCCTGCCATGAACTTCTCTTGCATTCTTTGCATGGCCTGCACTGTAGGAGGCATGTGGCAGGGCCTCACAATATGGGGGTTTCATTGCATTTATAGTTTGGCTTTGTAGCCTATCTTACTTATTCCCTTACCTTCACTTAATTACCATTTTTATCTGTTTCTTCAGTGACCACTTGCCTGATTCTCCCTGGAGTAGCGTTTATTTTTCCATGTGGGTCAAACTCTGCATGCCTCCAAAGCTGTCTGCTGTCAGATTGATTTGGCCGTATCTGACTTTGTCTGTTAAGCTGAATCTTACCTTTTCCTCTCTTGTAACCCGGCGAAGAGCCTGCAGTCTCAGGAACATCAGCCTTACATTTTATTTAACGGGCTTCCTTAACTACCAGGAGATGGAAGGGTCTGAGTTCTTTTCCATCAGGTCTCACTTAAATTGGCTATGTGGTTACCGAGAGTCCATTCACCTGTGTGTAGTGTACTGTGATAATTGAGAGTCATCCCAGCTCCCTTAATCATATCACTTACTCTGTTACTTTTGTTTTCATTAAAGTTGTCCTATTGCTTTGTCCTAGTTGTTTAATGCATTTTTTTCCCCTCGCCAGACCCATTTCTTTAAAGGGCAGGGACAAGACCTAATTCTCATGTATCCTTGGCTACCCTTTTCCTCCCTATAGCCCAAGCATAAGACTCCATTCAAATCAGGTGGCCCATAAATGTTTTAACCTAATTAAACCCAAACATTTATAGAATTCAACAGGAAGAAATGCATTTAGTCATTAGCATCTAACCACACCTTAGAGGTCATCTGGTCTACTCTTTTTTTGGATCAATTTATTGATTCTGTTATTTCTTCATTCTTCCCTCCCTCCTTCCCTCTATTTTGTGCCAGGCACTGTGTAAGGAGCAAGGGATCTGAGGTGAATATAGAAGTGGAGCTTACTATCAAATGGGGAGGATAGGCAATGAACAAATAATTCAGTCTGAAAGCTGTAACTACCGGAACTACAGAAGCCCACCATGGGGAGCTGCTTTAGGGTCCAGGGAGGCTTTTGTGAAAATGTCAGGTTTAAGCTGGGGATTA
Organism: Hippopotamus amphibius kiboko; assembly: GCF_030028045.1. Lineage (NCBI taxonomy): Eukaryota > Metazoa > Chordata > Mammalia > Artiodactyla > Hippopotamidae > Hippopotamus > Hippopotamus amphibius. Next base: position 113,963,395 of record NC_080191.1, read on the forward strand.
TCAACCCGAAGAAGGGAAGTGACTTGTCCAAGGCTAGTCAGTAGCTCCTATGCAGCAGAGCTTGGACTGTAACCCAGATTTCTACCCTGCCCTGGGTTTATTCCTCTGAACTCCGTGAGAATGCTGTGAAAACTCTCATCGTTAAAGTGCTTTGATCTTCTAAATTTCATTGTGTACACACCACTTAGCTATTACGTGAATAGCTTACATTTTGTTGAGAAAATCTTATATGTATTTTTTTCCTTCCTTGCCACCTGTGAAGTAATATACAACATTTTAGTACCTTCCCTCCTTCTGGAGTAGTTATTGGCTCGCCTTCTGTTACCTTCTCTCAATCCTGTGATAGTTTATGTCCTTTATAAGTTTTAAATTTTATTTAATTTCCCCTAATTCATTAGGAGATTTGAAATTTTGTCCTACAAGTAGGTAGAAATGAAGGACTCAGGAATTATAGAAATCGAGAGTTGGCCAAAAGATAAGTGATGATAAATAGGAACTTTAATAAAAATTTTTAAATTTCAGAATAAACTTCAGGGGCTCTCTGAGATGAGCCCCAAGAGTAGAGACTGGAAAGGGATCTTTTTGCCATTTTTCTCTAACTCTTCAAACCTCATTACATATGTGGGCGCAGGCAAAGATGCCAACTGGCAAAAACTAAACAGAACTCTTCACATATTTACTCACAAATTTTTCATGTAGTATGCATGGGAAGAAGAGCAAGGCAGTGGGGATGGAGTCCTGGAGAAGAAAGATATTAGAAAGGGGCCCGCTTAACCTAGAGATATAGTGGGTATTTTGCATTGTGCCTGGAAAGATAGTCCTATGATAGAAAAATTTTACCATTCTGTATTAATTTGCAGAGGAATACAGAAAATATGGTTTGTGCAAGATCACACATCTAATTAATGAAGTCTTGAACTGTGTGAAATTGTCTGCAAAATGTTTATATTTAAGGGCATTTTTTCCTGGGTGATTCTGGTTTCATCAGATTCTCAAACAGGGTTGTCATCACAGGAAGGTTAAGAATAATGGTACTAGCAGAAAATACTGATTTTAAAAAGCTTGGAGTGATAGAATCTTTCCATATGTGTCATGAAAATCAGAAATTGTTTATAAAAAATTGCTCTTTTATAATAAAAGCTTATACATGACAAAAATCACAAGAGTTAAAGATGTGACTAACTGAAAAATATTTTGTTAATATCTCTAACATGCAAGTAGAAACACATTGGCAGTGTGTTTCAACAACATAATGGTGTTGGCAAGAGTGAAGACCTCTGGGGGACTATGGTTGGTTCGGTCTGTGTTGTTATAACCTTTCTGGAGGGCAGTTCAGCAGCGTACATAACTATGTAAGATGTGCACACACTTTGGTTGGGCAATTCAACTCCTAGAGTTTGTCTAGAGAAGGCAGTTGTACAGCTGTTGAAAGATGCATGCACAGAGATACCCATTGCAGCTTTGTGTTTGATAAGAAGAAACTAGAAATAACCTAAGTATCCATTAGTAGGAGACTTGTCACTAAATAATGGTATATGTCTACCGTGGAAAACTATATAGTCATTGACAAATGATAAAGTTCTTCTGAACAGAGAGCCCAGAAATGAACTCACACTTATATGTTCACTTAATCTATGACAAAGGAGGCAAGGATATATAATGGGGAAAAGACAGCCTCTTCAAAAAACAATGTTGGGAAAGCTGGACAGCTACATGCAAAAGAATCAAAGAACTTTTTTCTCATACCATGTACAAAAGTAAATTCAAAATGGATTAAAGACTTACATATGAGACCTGAAACCGTAAAACTCCTAGAAGAAGACATAGGCAGTACACTCTTTGACACTGATCTTACTGGTAGTTTTTGGATCTGTCTCCTTAGACAAGGGAAACAAAAGCAGCAATAAACAAATAGGACTATATCAAACTAAAAAGCTTTTCTCTGTGAAGGAAACTATTAACAAAGTGAAAAGGCAGACTACTGAATGGGAGAAGATGTTTGCAAATGATATATCCAATAACAGGGTTAATATCCAAAATATACAAAGAACTCATACCACTCAACATTAAAAAAAACAGAAACAGCTCTATTAAAAAGTGGACAGATCTGAATAGACATTTTTCCAGAAAAGACATACAGGTGGCCAAAAGGCACATGAAAGGATGCTCAGCATCACTAATCATCAAGGAAATGCGAATCAGAACCACAAAACCTCACACCTGTCAGAATGGCTGTCATCGAAAAGGCAACAAATAACAAGTATTGGCCAGGATGTGGCAATAAGGGAACCCTTGTGCACTGTTGGTGGGACTGTAGATTGGTGCAGTATGGAAAACAGTATGGAGTTTCCTCAGAAAAACTAAAAATAGATCTGTCATGTAATCCAGCAATTCCATTCCTGGGTATATATCCGAAGAAAGTGAAAAGAGTAATTTGAAAAGATACATGCACCCCGATGTTCATAGCAGTATTATTTACAATAGCCAAGACATGGAAGCAACTAAAATGTTCATTAATAGATGGATGGATAAAGAAGACACACACACACCCCCAGCCCCACACACACCCCCACCCCTACACCCATCCATATACAGTGGAATATTACTCAGCCATAAAAATGAAATCTTGTCATTTGTGATAAGATGGATGGACCTAGAGGGTATTACGCTAAGTTAAATAGGTCAGAGAAAGAAATACTGTATGATTTTACTCATATGTAGAATCTTAAAAAAAAAAAAAACACAAGTGAACAAACATAACAGAAACAGAGTCATAGATACAGAGAATAAACTCTCTGGTTGCCAGATGGAGGGTGGGAGGCACACATGGAATAGGTGAGGGAGATTAAGAGGTACAAACTTCCAGTAAGAAAATGAATCAAGGGGGTGAAATGTACAGCATGGGGAATATTGTCAATACAATTGTACTAACTTTGTGTGGTGTCGGGGGTAACTGGGCTTACTGTGGGGATCGTTTTGTAATGTATAGAAATATCAAATCCAGCTGATTCACTTTGGTGTACCTCAAAAACTGGTATGAGAGCGTGCAGAAAATATATTCCAATAAAGAGCTTTAAAAAAAAAAAAAGAAATATCAAATCACTGTGTCCTAACATAACTAACATAGTACGTAAATTACCCTTCAATTTAAAAAAAGGTACTTTATTTTTATGGAAAGTTATCTATGACAAATTAGTAAGTTAAAATAATTCTGATCACAGAAAAACTTAAACACTGTGAATCCACTTATATAAAATTGTTTTTGTATGTGTATGTGGGCAGAAGGACTATAGAATAACATCTTAGTAGTGTTTTTTTCAAGTGACTTTTATTTTTGTTTTAGTATTTTGCTGTGTAATAAATACTTGTACAGTGAGCATGCCTCATTAAAATTCCTAACAATTTAAAACCTGGTTGGTCCTACTGATCAAGTGTTTGTAGCACCATCTAAACAAGGTAGCATGTTATGTGGGTGGAAAGGACTGGACATTGTTTTTATAGAACATCTATTAAGTTCAACCTTATATACACCATGACAGTAGGTGATAGGGATACAGATGAGTGTCTTTGTTGCCTAGGAGCTTAAAGTCCAGAATAATTCCAAAGTGATATGTTACCAAGTAGGTGTGTGGTTCTGTGGCATGGAGTATGTAAGTACCTGCCTAGGGGAGCTTTTGTGATGGCATGTGTATTCAAATTTGTTATTGTACCTTGAGTGTTTACCCACATATGAAAGGAAAATCAGTGAGTGCTTCACTTTGAAGGAGATATTTTGGCACACTTTTATGGACCTCCAGAATCACTTAACTGAGTGTTGCTAACAGTTTTGGCACTTATTTTTAAAAGGATCTAGTAATTTCTTTCATTGGCAATTCATTAGGTATCCTAACCACCTGCAGTTTAAATCTGGTAGCATGGACCCTGAGTCTTCTCCATGGCAGTGCTGGAAAGTCAGGGTGCATTTCCTAGGAGAAAAGCTCATTTATTAGCTCTGCAAATAAAATGAGTGCTTAGTCAATCCTTCATCCAGTTTTTCTTTCTCTGACGTGGATGTTTTCCTTTAGCATCATCATATTATTTTTTGACATTGGAAAATCATAACCTCTTGAGTGAAGGCACAAATGATAGCCATGAAACCTTTTTAGAGTTTTTGATAATTTTATTAATTCTCCTTTAACATCTCATTATTTAAGACTTTTAATTTTCTGTGGGATTAGAAAGTAAAAACATCTGTCTGTAGCTAATGGACATTCTTTTGGGTCAAAGGCTAGGACCTCATGGTCTAAAGAATCTCTTTTAAAGGAAGTTGGTCGATGTCCTCTGCCATCCAGTTTCCTCTTTTACTTTTATGAGAATTTGTGCCAAGGGGAATCTTTGGGAGCATATTCTAACTCAGGACATGTGTACTGCCTTAGAAACTTGAAGCAAGTCTCATATGAAACTTATTTTCACAGAATTAAATTTGTTTCATTCTGAAATCTGGTGTTATTATTTAATGCCAGTTCGTTTCTACAAAGATTTATCAAGCCCCTGTGGATTCAGGGAGAAGAAAGATGGGAGACATCACTTTTGAGGACTTTAGCCAGTCTGAGGGCATACTCAGGGCTCACTGGAGATCTTGGATGTAGAGTAAGAGCATTCAACAGAATTCTGTGTCTTTCCTCTCTGTGGGCCTATATGTGAAGGAGTGGAGAAAGGAAGTCAACCAGGGTGTGGCTTTGCCAAGTGAGCAGGTCCCTGTGAGAGCAGGAGAGATTTTCACTTAGGGAGGGAGTGGTTGTGACAATTGAACATGGAATTTAAACTGGTTAAGGAGGTGAGGCCAGACAGGAGGAGGCTGAGGGAAAGTGAGAAGTGGGAGGATCAGTAGCTCACAGGTGTCACTGAAGTCCCTGCAGTGGGGGTACAAGAGGTAGGAAACTGAGGCTGGTGCTTGTTGGAGAGGAATGTGGAGGAATTTCAGTTAAGAACTGGTATGTGTTCTTGAAGTTAGGGTGGAGAACACGGACTGAGAAGTGGGGGATTGGAAGGATCATCTGCATGGACACTGAATTTACCTAGGATTGTAGCCACCACAGTGATGGAGAGTGACAGGGAGCCAGGAAACCAGATCTTCCTAGAACGTGGGGGAATGGGTGGTATGGTCTGAGTTTGTGTGATTCAGGACTCAGAGTTTTTACAGAAGAGGCAAGGAGGGACAGGGTCCAAATGTGGTGAAGAGAAGCAATAAGGACACCCACCCTACCTCTAAGCCCTGTGGTTTGAGAATGTGGGGAGATAATAGACACCATTTGAGAGGGCTAGAAGTGGGGGAGCAATGTCCTCAGGGAACAGCCAAGGAAGAAGATAGAGGGAGCATTCAGAGAGGAAGAGATCTTCCTGATGGCTGCCTGTGAATTCCAGAGAGCACAGGAAAAGGGCTTCAGATGCTGGGAAGGAGAGGGTGAGAAATAAGGTCAAGAAAAAAGTATGAAAGAGGCTGTTTGGGCATAAAAGTTGGAGGAATGAGAAGTGACCTGGGCTTCTTATTGTGTCTGTTGTCAATAGGAATAAAAGGTGTAGTGAAATTAGTCCTGATATTCCCAAGGCTATGAATATAGGAAATGGGATGGGAGGCAGGCAGTGTGGATATTGAAGCACCCAGGGTTCTGGGTCTTCAAACAGACTCCTGCTTGAGGGGTAGTCTTACACCAAGCACAGAGGGCTCCCATTTAACCCCATCTAGAGGAGAGGCTATCTTAATTCTGAGCGCTCAGCTCATTCTTACCCCTGCCCAGGGAAGGGTAAAGAGTAGTAGAGGGTCATGGAAGGCTCTTCTGCTTTATTCAACTTTGTGAATTACTTCACATATTTCACATATAGACAGCATTCCTTTGACTATGGCATATTTCTGGTAATTACTTTGTGCCTGATAGAGCGCCCCCCTTCTTTTTTCTTTTCTTCCCCTTTACCCATTTGTACTGCTTGTGTCTTGACCGATGAAGGCTGTAATTCACTAAAAGCAGAGCCTTGCGATATGCCCTATAGGGCTCTGCTCGGTTAGATACTGTGTGCAAGAAGGTATTTGATTTAAAACCAGGGATCACTTCTGCCAACCTCAAGGGTATCAGTTCTATCTTCTGGGCAATCCAAAAAGGATTCAGTAGTACATGCCAAAAGAAACTAAACAACTAAATATATGAACTGACCTTTAAGTGATCTCTTTTGGGGAAATTAATGTTTAACTCTTTGTGAGCACTGAAATTCAAAATGAACTCCTTGATAAGTCCTGACTATCTCCCTGTGGGCAGATGCTAGTTCCTTAATTCTCACAAGAAGAGAGCCAAGAGAGATTTGTCAAAAGGACCTAAATTTAATTCTAGCTCCTCTTTCTGGAATCCTGGTACCTTTACAAGGATATAACACAGAAATGACATTTCCTGAAACATTTGAGTTGTTTTAATATTTCACTTCTAAAGGTCTACTTTGTGTGTAAGGGGATTTCTCAGAAATGAATCATAATTTTCAAAACAAAGGGAGGGAACAAATGTGAATATGAAGGTTGATTAGAGAAGGAAACCCATTTTTCTTGTGGAAAATTACAGCATGTGGTAGAGGTTTCAGCAGTAGACTGAAGCAGGGGAAGATGGCACTGATGAAATCATGATTTTAAAAGTACCCCTTCCCTTCTTACAAAGAAATCTATCCTACAGGTCACTTACATAGTACATAAGTAATAAACACAACCAAGTTGACTTACTGGAATAACTTTGCATTGACATGTCCTCATATCTGCAGTATAGCCATTGTCATAGTTCAGTCCCTGCAAGATTCTGAAAGTCCTGAGAGAGCAAAGTTAAATCAGATCCCTGCCAGGCTGTAACTTTTAGAAAGCAGGACAAGACATTTTACATCTTACACGATGACTTTGGGGAAATGATCTCACCCTTTGGGATGTCCTAGATGCCAAATCCACAATGATATGATACTTGAATGAATGTAAATGTATTCAATGTATATTTGTTGAATAAATTACATTTTGGTCAGTGTATTATTTAGTACTGTATATTCTTTTCCAATTCTGTGGCTGCTAGTAATCCAAATGCTTGCGCATAAGGAAATGTACAATATCCAAATGTACAAATATACAAATGTACAATATACATACAGGTACACACACACAGACATATACTGATACAGGAGATACCTGGATATACAGAGAAACACCCTGACTCTTAGCTAACATAATTTCTAATTAGCCAGAATGCTGCATTTCCTAACTAGGTACATACAATAAATTTACTGTAAATGTAGCTGTATTTTGTCCGTTTTTTAATCTTTTGCCTCATAGAGGCAACCGTGTTTAGGAAACTGTGTCTTAGGAAATAAAAATCATCTCAGGAAGGGGTATGTGGCAGCTTGTCATTTCTTGGTAGCTTAAACCTAATCTCTCCACCTCTGACCTAGTTTTGTCATTTTTAAGGTCTAGTTTGTGCAGAAGAAACCCATTTTTTTTTTCATGCTCTATGAACAAGTTATTCTTTCTGAAAAAGTGAAAGAGCCTCAACATAGGGTCATATTCCTTAATTAAGAGCTTCTATGATGAGAGAGAAGATCAAGGTGGTGGAGTAGGAGGATGTGGAATTCACCTCCCCTGACAAACACATAAAAATATATCTACATGTGGAACAGTTCGTAATGAAAACTAATTGGATCCTGACAGAAAGATTCCTGTACAACCAAGCTTGTAAGAAGGATTCACAGGGAATTGGGGTAAGACTGGAAGAGAAGTGTGCCCCAGGGAGAGGACTCAGAAGAAAAGGAAGATTTTTAAGGGCAGAGATCCTCCTTGGGGAGTAAATGGCTTGAGCTACATGTTAGGCAGCCCAGTCCTGGGGTCTGACACAGGGAAGACAAGCTCCCTTGACTGGTTGGAGGGCCAGTGGGACTAATAGGAGGGCTGTTGGGAGCCTGGCCTCTGCTCCTGAGGAGCACACACCTGCTTGCTTGCTCCCCGGGCAGGGCAGGGATGGTGGATTGAAACTGCATGGGTGGCTGCCAGTTTCCTGCGACCACCTGAGTGCATGCCCCAGCCTGAGCTGAACAAACGCTCCAGCACCACTTATTATATCATGTCACAGCTCCACACTGGAGTGATGGCTACCATGACCAGGGAAAGAGCTTGACTGTTAGCCACAGAGGTGGTCCAGACCCAAAGCAGCATCTGAGTAGGGCAGGGACAGCCATTACTGGCACTTGCACAGGCAATGTATCCGAAGAGCCCCAAACTCTGGGGCTGGACCTCCACAGCCTGACGCCATCACATACCAAGAACTGTCACATGCTTAGAGCCTGCTCGGGCCCTTCTTTCTCTAGCATTGTTCCCCTCTGGGGCAAGGGTGCTATTGCTGGGATGTGGGAGAGTTCACACTTAAAAGGAACAGAGCCAGCTCAAACCTGATCCTCAGGGCTTCTACTCCAGCAACTTGGAACCCAACCCTGACCCTGATAGGGCAGTGAAGGCCACTGAGCAGAGGGGAAGTCCTGGTTCACACCTGGTTCAAGCCCTAGCCCCTCCTTCTCCAGCCTTACCTCCTACCTAGGTGATAGCTGCCAGCACACCCTAAGGAAAGATGTGACTTTTGTTCAGTTCAGATCCAGCTCTCCCATCAAAGCCATTGGACATATGCTTTATGCCCACAAAAGGGGGCATGTCCCACATAAAGACACCCCTTCAGGACCTCAATAGGTAACTGACCTAATTTCATAGGGACAGAGAAAGTTAAGCAAAACAGGAAGACAGGGGAATTGGTCTCAATTGAAAGAGTAAGAGAAAATCCTGAAAAAACAAATCACAAAACAGAAATAAACCGTTTACCAGATAAAGAAATCAAAGCATTAATAATAAGAATGCTAACTGAATTAGGGAAAATAATAGATGAACATGGTGCGAATTTTAACAAGGAACTAGAAAGTATAAAAAAACCTGTCAGAACTGAAGAATACAGTAACTGAAGTGAAATACACATTAGAAGGATCAGTAGCTGACCAGGTGATAAAGAATAACGCATAAGTAATCTGGAAGATTGATGGAAATCACCCATTCAGACCAGCAAAAATTAAAAGAAAAAAAATGAGAACAGTTTAAGACACCTCTGGGATAAATGAAGCATACCAACATTTGCATTATAGAAGTCCCAGAAGGAGGAGGAGAGAGAAAAGGATTGAAAATGTATTTGATGAAATTATGGCTGAAAACTCCCCAAATCTGACATACAGGTACATGAAGCACAGAGGATCTCAAACGAGATGAATCCAAACAGACCCACACTGAGACATATCAAAATGGCAAAAGTTAAAGAGAGAATTCTAAGCGCAGCAAGAAAAGTTATATACGAGGGAACCCCCTGTAAGACTATCAGCTGATTTTTTTGCAGAAACTTTGTGGGCCAGAAGGGACTGGCATGATATATTCAAAGTGCTAAAAGAGAAAAACCTACAACCTAGGATACTCTGCCCAGGAAGATTATCCTTTAAATTGAAGGAGAGAGAAAGAACTTCTCAGACAAGCAGAAACAAAAACAAAAAGTTCATCAATAATAAACCTACCCTAAAAGAAATGTTAAAGGGTCTTTTCTAAGTGGAAAAGAAAAGGCTATAACAAGAAGTAAGAATCTATAGGAAAGGAAAAAATCCTACTTGTAAAGGCAGATATATAGTATAGTAAAGACTGAGAATCAACCACTTAAATAATCTAGTACAAAGGTTAAAAGACAAAAAATTATGATAGAAACTATAAGTATAATAAACAGTGAAGAGATAAATATGAAGATGTTAAATATGACATCAAAAACACAAAATGTTGGGGAAGGGAGTAAAAAAAATGTGTATCTTTTAGAATGTGTTTGAACTTAAATGACTACCAGTTTAAAACAAGTATTATAGTGTTAGGTCAACATATATGAACCCCATGGTAACCACAAATCAAAAACCTACAATAGGTATAGAAAAACTAGAGAGAAGGGAAAATAAGCATATCACTAATGAAAACCATTAAGCCACAAGGGAAGAAACTAAGAGAAGAAGAAAACACAGAAGAACTGGAAGCAAGTAATAAAATGTCAAAAAGTACATAGCTATCAATAATTACTTTAAATGTCAATGGACTAAATGCTCCAATCAAAAGACATAGGGTGGCTGATTAGATTAAAGAACAAGACTCATCTATATGCCACTTACAAGAGACTCACTTCAGAGCTAAGACACACACAGACTGGAAGTGAGGAGATGAAAAAAGATATTCCATGCAAAAGGAAGTGACAGGAAAGTGGAGGTTGCCATACTTATATCAGACAGAAACATACTTTAAAACAAAGCCCATAAAAAAAGACAAAGAAGAACATTATATGATGATAAAGGGATCAATACAAGAAGAGGATATTACACTCCTTAACATATCTGCACCCAATACAGGGACACCTAAATATATAAAGCAAATGTTAACAAACATTAATGGAGAAATTGACAATACTGCAATAACAGTAGGAGACTTTAACACCCCACTGACATCAATGGACAGATCATCCATATAGGAAATCAGCAAGGCAACAGAGGTCCTAAATGACACATTAGACCAGTCGCACTTAATAAATTTCTACCAAACATTCCATCCAAAAATGCAGAATGCACATTCTTCTTAAGTGTAATGGAATTATCTGCAGGATAGATCACATGCTAGGCCACAAAACAAGTCTCAACAAATTTAAGACTGTAGAAATTATATCAAGAAAATTTTTTCAATCGCAACAGTATGGAACTAGACATCAATTAAAGAAAAATGAGAAAAGCACAAACATGGATATTAAATAACATGCTACTAAAAAGTCAATAGGTTAATGAAGAAATCAAAGAGGAAATAAGAAAATACCTCAAGATAAGTTAAAATGGAAACACAACACTTCAAAATGTTTGGGATGCAGCAAAAGCAGGTCTAAGAGGAAACTTTATAGCAATGAAGGTCTAGCTCAAGAAACAAGAAGGATCTCAAATAGGCAACCTAAACTACCATCTAAAAAAATTAGAAAAAGAACAAACAAAGCCCAGAGTCAGGAGAATGAAAGAAGTAATATGATCAGAAAGGAATAAATAAAATAGAGACCAAAGAAACAAACAAAAAACAGTAGAAAAGATCAGTGAAACCAAGATCTGGTTTTTTGAAAAGGTAAAATTGATAAACCTTTAGCCAGGATCATCACAAAGAAAAAAAAGAAAAAATAAAATAAGAAAGGAAGTGGAGAAATAACAGCTGAACCACAGAGACACAAAAAATCAGAAGAGAATACTATGAACAATTATATGCCAACAAATTGGACAACCTAGAAGAAAAGGACAAATGTCTAGAAACATACAACCTGCTAGGACTGAATCAGGAAGAAATAGACAATCTGAACAGACCTGTTGCTAGTACTGAAATTGAATCAGTGATCAAAAACTTTCCAGAAAACAAAAGTCCAGAATTGGATGGCTTCACAGGGGGATTTTTACCAAACATAGAAAGAAGAGCTAATACTTGTCCTTCCCAAAACTATTGCAAAAAATTGAAGAACACAGAACAATCCCAAATTCATTCTACCTCACCATTACCTTGATATCAAAACCAGAAAATGACACTCCAAAAAAATTACAGGCTCACATCTCTGAATATAGATGCAAAAATGCTCAACAAAATATTAGCAAACTAAATCCAACAATATGTAGAAAGGATCATACACCATGATCAAATGGCAGTTATTCCAGGGATGCAAGGGTGGTTTAATATCCAAAAATTGATAAATGTGATACACCACTTTAACAAAAGGAAGGATAAAAATCACATGATCATCTCAATAGATGCAGAAAAAGCATTTGACAGAGTTCAACATGCATTCATGATAAAAATCCTCATCAAAGTTGGTATAGAAGGAACATCTCTCAACATAATAAAGGCCATTTATGACAAACCAGTGGCTACTGTATTCAGTGGTGAAAAGCTGAAAGCCTTTACGCTAAAATCAGGAACAAGACAAGGATGCCCACTCTTGCAACTTCTCTTTAACATACTATTGGAAGTCCTTGCCACAGCAGTCATACAAGAAAAATAAAAGTCATCCAGATTGGAAGGGAAGAAGTAAAACTGTCACTGTTTGCAGATGACATGATACTCTATACAGAGAACCATAAAGTCTCCACAAGTGAATTCAGCAAGGTAGCAGGATACAAGATTAATATACAGAGATCACTTGCATTTCTTTACACTAATAATGAGATATCAGAAAGAGAAAATTTTTAAAAAGTCCACTTTATAATTACATCAGAAGAATAAAATACCTAAGAATAAATTTAACCAAGGAGGTGAAAGACCTATACTCTGAAAACTGTAAAACACTGATGAAAGAATTTGAAAATGATTCATAGAGGTAGAAAGATATACCATGTTCTTGGAAGAATTAATAGTGTAAAATGTCACGACTATCAAAAGCAATCTATAAATTTAATGGAATCCGTATCAAAACACCCATGACATTTTTTGCAAAACTAGAAAAAATCATCCTGAAATTTATATGGAATAAAAAAAGACCATGAATTGTGTGTGAAAGCAGTCTTGAGAAACAAAGGAACAAACCTGTAGGTATCATGCTCCCTGACCTCAGACTATACTACAAAGCTCCAGTATTCAAAATAGCATGGTACTGGCACAAAACAGACAACAGACACACAGATCAATGGAACAAAATAGAGAGCAAAGAAATAAATCCACACACTTATCTCAATTAGTCTATGACAAAGGAGGCAAGAATATACAATGGAGAAAATACAGTCTCTTCAATAAGTGGTGCTGGGGAAACTGGACAGCTACATGTAAAAGAATGAGATTAGAACATTTCCTCACACCATTTACAAAAATAAACTCAAAATGGACTAAAGACCTCAATTTAAGATCTGAAACCATTAAACTCGTAGAAGAGAACATAGGCAAAACAGTCTTTGGCATAGATCACGGCAGTATTTTTTTTGGATCTGTCTCCTAAGGCAAAACAAATAAAAGGAAAAATAAACAAATGGGACCTAATTAAACTTAAAAGCTTTTGCACAGCAAAGGAAACCATTAACAAAATGAGAAAACCTACAGAATGGGAGAAAATATTTGCAAATGATATGACCAATAAGGGGTTAATATCCAATATATGTAATCAGCTCATACAACTTAATATCAAAAAACAACCCAATTAAAAAATAGACAGAAGATCTGAATAGACTTCTTTTTCCAAAGAAGACATACAGATGGCTATAAAACACATGAAAAGATGCTCTGCATCTCTAAGAATTAGAGAAATGAAAATCAAAACCACAATGACTTATCACTTCACATCTGTCAGATGTCTGTCATCAAAACGTCTACAGATTACAAATGTTGGTGAGGATGTGGAGGAAAGGAAACCTTGTATGTTTTTGGTGGGAATGTAATTTTGTGCAGCCCCTATGGAAAACAGTATAGAGGTTCCTCAAAAAACTAAAAATAGATCTACCATATGATCCAGCTATTCCACTCCTGGGTATAGATCTGAAGAAAATGAAAACAGTATTTCGAAAAGTTACATGCACCCCAGTGTTCATGGCAGCATTATTTACAATAGCCAAGATATGGAAGCAACCTATATGTCCGTCAACAGATGAATGGGTAAAGATGTGGGGGTGTGTGTGTGTGTGTGTATGTGTATAGTGAAATAAGTCAGACAGAGAAAGATTATATGTGGAATCTAAACAATAAAGCAACCAAATGAATATAATGAAACAGAAACCAATTCACAGATACAGAGAACAAAGTAGCGGTTACCAGTGGGGAGAAGAAAATGGGGAGGGCAAAATAGGGGTATAGGATTGAGACACAAACTACTATGTATAAAGTAGATATTCAACAAGAATATTGTGTATTACAGGGAAATACAGCCATTATTTTGTAATAACTTTAAACGGAGTGAAATCTAAAAGAATATTTAATCACTATGTTGCACACTTGAAACTAATACAAATCAGCTATACTTCACTTAAAAATAAAATGCATGAATAAATTTTATTTTTAAAGAAAGAGCTTCTGTGTTGTATTTAATTGATTACTCCTTGATCTTATTTCTAACAAGTTGTTTTATTCATAACTGGGCCAGTTTTTTAAATGAGAGGGTTTTTTTGTGTCCATATGGCATTCATGTGGTTATGAGTATTTGTATATAGCATTCTAGGAATAAAAATAATTTTTAAAATGAAAATTGCAATACCAGCATGTGCCTACTTCTACATAGTTCAGCCACTTTCAAGGCTTAAAGTGGGTGGGATCACACATCTGAATTTTTCAATATAACTGTAGGGTTATTAATGCTTGGCAATTTTGGGTCTGTAAACAAGGAAATATACTCTTCTGGAAGCTATTCTCTAATGGGTAAATATATTCTCTAAGTTAAATGTAAAGATTCAAAACAACCATAATAGCTATGAAAAGCTACTCATCTTTGCTTCATTAGTGTGGTTTCTGTGAGGTTTTACTGTGATCATAATTCTTCACATGTACTTAGACTCCAATTACCTTACTAGATTCCTCACTAGATTTCTATTGAGTTACTTACACTCACATTTTCTGTGAAGTAAAGACTTTCCTGAACTTGAAATTTAATTGGTATTATATTGGGATAACCACCAACTTTATTCCTATTTCCATCTGGAACAAGCCCTGTTAGTGTTTTGTGTGCCTGGTTGCAGGATGATCCCTTCAATCTGCTCTGTATTATGGTGTTATTTCAATGTATGTCTCATTTATTTCATACCACATCTTGCTCTATAAAGGATTTAGAGTGCTTTACAAAGATGCATTAACATATAACAAGTTAAAATTTAAGAGTGAACATGAAATAAGAAGAAAAAGGGAGGGTAATAAAAAACAGAACCTTGAATGAAGCTAAGAAAATTGCAGTTGATAGGGACTGATATTCTTGCTTTTGAAGGAACAGATGCATGGCTTTGGGCGTTATAGCAGCCATTTTGCAGGAATCTCTGTTCCATTACACAGTATCCTTAATATAAGAACAAACCATTTAGTGCTCTTCTTCTGTAGTTTGGTTGGTGTTAATTGTTTAAAAAGAGTCAGTTTATCATACATAGAAGAGTAGTTATAGTGTATTTGTAAAGTATGAAGAATAAGACATGTACCTCCTGTGTACCTTGTGCATAGCTGAAAAATAGAACATTACCACTTCCTTTGAATCCCCCAGTGTGCTCTTTTCCAACTGCATTCCTCTCCTTTCCCCTTACTAGATGTAATCTGTATCGTAAACTTCACAGTTATTCTTTAAGGTTTTTAAGGTTTTACATTATTTATATATGAAGTAAAAAAAGTGAAACCATCAGGTGCATGTTTTTTTGTGACCTTGTTCCTTGTGCTCAGCATTGTTTGAGATTCATCCATGTTGAAGTTTGTACCATAGTTCCTTCACTTTCCTTTATGTGAGCATGCACTCTTTATTCCCTTATGGATAACAGAGCTATCAAGTTCCTATTTGTGTCTCCAGGTTCATGCCTCCCTTATGTATGTCTTACATAGGTACTCACATGTGAGACTTTCTCTAGACTCTATAATTATCAAATTGTTGAGTCATATGTGCATGTTCAGCTTTGCTAGAGAATGAAAAATTGTTTTCCGAAGTTGTTAAACCATTTGACACTCCAGCTAGTGTAATGGGAACTCTTGGGCTCCATATCCTGATAACACTTGGTATTGTGTGACTTTTTAATATTTGCCCATCTGGTGGGCGATGCATACCTTCTTTATAAAGGTATTGCTAGGCCAGAAGCCTGGCATCAGAGGTGAATTTCCTGCTCATTGGATCCAAGAGACCTTTCTGACAACTTCCCTTTAGTTCCTGAAGTTTTCTTTTATGCTGTCCAGCTACACTTCAGTATCTCTGTCTGCTTCAGCTCTCTGAATTATTAATGTCCATATGCTACCACCTGCTAGATGAAGAATTAAGAACATTTTTCAGATGTCTTCAGTTATGATTTTCTCAGTTAACACAGAAATCAGTAATTACTTGGCACTCCACCTAGTCTGTGCCAAGATATATGCTCTGCTCTTGGAGACCTTATATGTCCTGTTAGGGTGAGGGCCAGTTGGGCTGTGAACAAATTGAAAAGTTCTGTGCAGGAAGCATCAGGTGCTGAGATGGAGCGTAATATGGGAAACGTACTTCAGGTGGTGTGGTCAGAGACACAGGTGAATTTAGCTGAGACGTGATGAATAGGAAGAGGGTAGCTGGGAGATATAACTACAGCTGACCCTTGAAAAGCACAGGGTTTCATTCGAGTGTACTTTATAGTCAGCCCTCTGTATCCATGAATTCAACAAACCAACAAACCAAGTACTGTAGTATTTACTATTGAAAAACATCTGCGAAAGTGGACCCATGCAGTTTAAACCTGTTTCTTTCAAGGAGCAACTGTACTGTGTGTGGGGCGGGTTGGAAGGAGGGGAAGGGACATTTCAGGCCAGGAGGGAGCAGCATGTGCGAGGAGCTCGAGGCAGGGTAAAAGCCCACATGTTTATGAATTGTAAGAAGGCCTGTGTGGCTGGAAGGCAGATGCTGTTTTGGAGTATTGTGGTAAGAGATGAGGTCAGAGATTAAGAGCAAGCCAGATCATGTAGAACCTTCTAGGAGGGTGAGGAGTGTAAATTCACACTTAACTGCAATGGAATGCTGGTGAAGGATTAGAAATGGAGGAGGTGTGGGGAGGATGGCGTGATCTGGTTGAACTTTTAGGGTGACTTGCTGATGTCTGAAGAATGAACTGAAGTATGTTCATAGCATCACCAAACTATGAACATAAGGGGTGCCTGTTATCTGTGAGGGTGCAAGGTGGGGTCCTTACCCTCCAGGGTCATTCACAATTATTTGGGGTGATGAAGCACATAAGAAAATTGATCGCACTAACTGCCAAGGTTGTTGTACGAAGATAGGCCTTAGCGATTCAGAAAAGGGAGCGATCACTCTGGAGGGAGCAACCAGGAAAGGCTTCTTGGGGCAGCTGTGAGATTCTATATGGTCCTGGAAGCATGGGTAGAAGTTAAACAACAAAGAATAGAGAAGGCATTGCAAACAGGACTGAACGGTGTAGACCTCTGGGTAGAACGGAGTGGGGCTGGGAGGTGAATTTAGAGAGAGGGAAAGCTGTACCCAGATTGTGAGAGATCATGTCTTCCCTAAAGATGGCAGCACTAGTGGAGTAGTGAACTGACACGCTTCACGGCTTCGTGAGGATGTAGCTGAGACGAATCTAGTTTAGAAGACCTCACTAGGAATACAGTTTCCTTACGAATAGCACCATTTCATTTTTGATTGTAGCCTGACTTTGTTGGCCCTGGGTTACGATCTTAAGGAACTTTGGTAAGTCACACGGTTGATTTTTGTTTGCCGCTGGGTCTTTAGATAGAAGAAGCAACTCTTTTTTTAAATAACCTAAGAAGTAATTAGACAAGTGCCGGTTTAGTCAATAAAGGCACTTATCTTACTCCCTCAAGACTTTCCTTCATTTCTGCAATAGGAAATGGTTGAGGCAACATGCATTGGCAGGGTCAAGTCAAGTCTGTTTGTTGTTCTGAAGGAATGTAAAGTCCGATTCAGTCCAAATCCTTTCATTTACCATCCAGGCCCTTCTCCTCCATATCTCACTCACCCTCTATTTAACGCCCAAACTGCCCCCTAGGCCTGCCGTTAAGCTGGAAATAGCAAGGCCACCTGGTATTCCATCCTGGTTTCTGTCTTTCTTCGTTTATGCCCATACCTGGGAGTGGTGCGTGGTCTGTCCAGTCTTTGTCTGGTCAAAGTCCAGCTGTATAACAGCATGTACACTCTTCAGTCTCCTTAACTTAACACTTTTCCTCAGTGTCTTGTGTACCTGTAGATAATGTCTTGAATTTAATGATTTAATGTGTACTGTTTTTACTTACAAAAGCTGATAAATTTCAGTCCTCCAGGATGATGAATTTCTCTTTGATCGATGGTCCCCAGCACCTTCCACCTGTAACATGTCCTTCTAAATTTATTTTCCCGTGGAAGCCCACTGCTGCATTTTTGCCCGTTCTTCTCTTTTTGGCTCAGTACTCCCCATCATACCTCATTAAGTGCTCCTCTCTGGGGGCATTGAGTGGCACCACCAGTATAACAGCTGTCATAGGTCCTTGCCTACCTTCTCACACCTGTTTTCAGGTAACTCAAGCCATTTGGATATCTGTCAGAGTCAGATTCAGAGGGACCCTCTAAGTGCCCAGTGTGTGTGATGTTGTGCCTGGCTTCTGCAAGACCTGAGGTTTTGGGAGAAGGGGGATTATACATGTGAGGAGTGAGCCGATAGCACAAGACGGGCTTCGCCAAGCTGAAGCAGCCCAGCCTGGGCACTCTCAGGGCTGTGGTGCACCTGCTACCGCTGTCCTCTCTCCTCACAGCTTATGGGCAGTGAGCTGCAGAAACTGAGGAAAGTGGAAGTGATTTTTCTCTGGAAATGCTTAGGACTCTGATGTAACTTATGAGGAACTGCTGTGAATACAGATGTAAAGGAAAAATAAAATAAATCCTGAAGAATGCTTATTAAGAAGACAGCATGATTTAAATCTCATTATAACATTTCGTTATAAGGACTCATTCTCTATAGTAAAGCAGTGTTCATGTCCTGGCAGATGACCCGCAGAAAAAGCTGTTTGTTGGTCTGACTACAGTAAGCTTTTTGCAATGAATGCTTTCTCTGATTCTTGTTCACTTAACAGCCACTTGTCATTAGAAGTGAATTGTGTTCTGAGCTGGAGATGGGTACCACATAGGAGACAGGCTACTGCAGCAACTCTGAATGTTCTACTGCTCCTCCCCCCCATTTTTTAAATTCAATGTTTTGTGCCCTCAGGGAACTCACACTGAGGAGATGGGGACCCTGGACAGCCAATTAATGAAGGTCTGATGTCCTTGAAGGCAGGAGCCCAGTGTCTTGTACAGTGCCTGATATGCAAAAAGTGCTTAGTAAGAATTCACTTTTTTTTTTATTTGGTTTGGAGATAATTTCAAACTTTTAGAAAAGTTTGAATACAGTATAGATATCACCCACAAACTCACTACCCAGATTCAGATACACATTGTTAATATTTTGTCCTATTTGCATGCTCATGTACACATACTTCCTCCCTGCCTCTCTCTGTGTGGAGGTGGGTGGTTTCCACTTTTTGGTTATTATAAACAGTGATGCTGTACACATTCATGTATAAGTCTTTGGGTGCATATACTTTTTCACTGCTCTTGGAAACATACTTAGGAATGGAATCATGATACATTTATGTTTCTTTCTAAGAAACTCTCCAACTCTTTTCTAAAGTAGCTGTACTGTTTTTATTTCCTACTGGCAATGTATGAGGGTTCAAGCTCCTCTACATCCTCACTAACAGGTGTTATTATCTGTCGTTTTAAGATAGCCATCCTAGTGGATGAAGAAGTATCTCATTGTTTTAATTTGCCATCCCTAATGACTAATGATGTTCAACATTTTTTTTTCATGTGTCTGTTGACCTTTTGTATATCTTTTTTGGTAAAATGTCTATTCAAATCTTTTGCCCATTTTCATTTGGGTTGTTTATTATCTTCTTTTTGAGTTTTAAGTTGTTTTTATATTCTAGATATGAGACCTTTGTTAGATATACGATTTGCAGATATTTTCTGTCTGTGACTTTCATTTTATTAGTGCTTTCTTTTGATGTGAAAAAGTTTTAGTTTGATGAAGTCCAATTTATTATTTTTTTCTTTTGTTTCGTGTTTTTGATGATTCTAAGAAATCTTTGAATAATCCACGACCATGAAGATATTTTCTTATGCTTTTTTACATAGCTTACATTTATATCTATGATCCATCTTGAGTTAATTTTTGTGTAAAATGTGAGGCAAGGGTCCAAATTAATGTTTCTGCATGTGGTTATCCAGTTGTCCAAACATCATTTGTTGAAAACACTGTTCTTTCCCCATTAAATTGCCTTGATGCCTTTGACAAAAATGAATTTATCGTAACTGTAAGAGTTTATTTTTGTACACTCAATTGACATTCACCTTTTTGAAGAAAACGCTTTTCCCCCACAACTTTTTTTTTTTTAATAAACAAATTCAAAATGAGGAACACTATGATGTTTCCTCATGATTAGATTCAGGTTATGCATACCTGGCTAGGATACTATGTAAGTTGTATTGAACCTTTCTGAGATCATTACATTTAGAAGTACTTGATGTCCACCAGTCCTACATTGGTGGTGGTAATTTTGGTCACCTGCTCAAGATGTCCAGTTTCTCCACTGTATAGTTACTATTGCAAATATCTTGCTTCTCATAAATTATTTTTGCCTATGTGTAGCATCCATTGATGATTCTTGCCTAAACCACTCTTTCCTGGGATGGCTGCAAAATGATTTTTCCAGACCTACCCACCCCCACTTTGCACATTGAACCGTCAGCACTAGACATTCTGCTGCTGGCAGGAGCCCTCCCTTCTCTACCATTTATGTATTTCTCCACCTATTTATGATTGGTGTGGACTGAAGGATTACTGTTTCTTCGGTGGTTTATAAGTCATTACAATCTTTATTTTGGTGCTCAAATGATCATTATTTGAATTGAAGGTTTATATAAGCTGCCTAAAGCTGAGTAGCCTCTTGGTCAGTCACAATACAGTTTCATATCCAGAAATAGTCTAATATCCAGTAGTCAGAAATAGTCTATTTCACTGATACCAGCGAAAATCGTTTAAATCTTTCCCGAAGTTTCTTAAACAAGAACCAAAGGGGAGTTGCTCGCATGATGCACAGCACCGCTTATCACGTCCTCCTTCCCTGTCTGTGTTCTTCTGCCTCACATATCACAGCTCCGCAATTGCTCCCCCATCCCTTCCCTCTCAAAACTCACGCTTACTTGTCTCATCTCTCTCTGTCCTTCTTGAGTTCCTCTCTCCTGCATGTCTCTTTGGAAACACGTCTATTCAGGACTCTGCCCATTTTTTATGTGGTGGTTTGTTTTTTGATGTTGAGTTGCATGAGTTCTTTGTATGAGAGTGAGTCAAAAATTATCCGCACTCTGGCTGTAGAATTTATAGAAGTTTTAATATAACCCGAGTGCGGATAATTTTTGACTCACCCTCATATATCTTGAATATTAACCTTTTATTAGATATATTGTTTGCAAATATCTTCTCCCATTCAGTAGGCTGCCTTTTCGTTTGGTTGATGGTTTCCTTCACTGTGCAAAAGCTTTTTAATTTGATATAGTCCTATTTGTATATTGTTGTTTTTGTTTTCCTTGCCTGAGGAGGCAGATCCAAAAAATATTGCTAAGACTGATGTCAAAAAGTGTACTAAGGCCTCTTTTTTTAAATAAAAGCTTTATTGAGATACAACTCAGTCCTTTAAAGTATACAGTTCGGTCCTTTTTAGTATGTGCACGGAGTGGTACAGCCATGCTCACTGTGTAGTTTCAGAATGCTGCCACCATCCCCTGCGGAAACCTCATCCACCTCGGCAGCCACACCTACCCTCTTGCCCCCAGCCCCTGCTGACCACTAAGTTGCTTTCTGTTTCTACGGATTTGCCTATTCTGGACATTTCCTATAAATGAATTCATTAAATATATAACTTTTGTGCTTGGCTTCATTTACTCAGCATAATGTTTTAAAGGTTCGTGTTGTAGCATGTGTCAGTACTTCATTACTTTTTATGTCCTTGTAATATGATCAGTATTGATCAGTAGATGGACATTTGGGTTGTTTTTATGTCTTTGGATATTGTGAATAATGTTGTCATGAATATTTGTGTACAAGTTCCGGTGTGGATATATGTTATCCTTTCTCTTGAGTGTATGCCTAAGAGTGGAATTGCTGGGTTGTGTGGTAACTCTGTGTTTAATCATTTGAGAAATTGCCAGGCTCTTCTCCACAGTGGCTGCACAGTGTGACATCCCTGCCAACAGTGTACGAGGATTCCTGTTTCTCCACATCCTTGCCAACACTGTCATTATCTGACTTTTTAATGCTAGCCACCCTTGTGCCTATGGCTGCGGTTTGCATTTCCTTAGTGACTAATAATGTTGCTTTAGGCTGTTGTTGTTCTTGTCACACATAGACATGTAAATTCAAAACTTTGAGAACACAGCAGAAGTAGCAATTAATTTTGACTGATCTATCAGGAAGGCCTAAAAGGTGAGAGAGATGCTTTTGAATTTTGGTATCATTGTATAGTACTAGTGCTTTGCCCATCCTCACTCCATACCACCTCGTTACAACAAATACTCTTCCCGGGTGCTTATTCTGTGTTAAATTTCACAGTTCATAAGTAAATCAAACTCAGACCTGTCTCCTGGGAGCTTATATATCAACAGCCTAAATCCAGTTACCCTTACAAAATGGCACATGAATGAGTCAGGACAGAGTGTATGGTTCCTCCTGCCTTTCTGTCTCAAGTCTCCTGTTTCTTCTCATTTACTGATTCACAGTAGAGGTGACAAGCCTCAGCTGATTAGCCTCAATTGTGTGGAAACAGTGCTGCCATCAGAGTGTCTTTTGACTGTGTGTGAGCGTTCCTTTGGGATGTATCTACACAGGGAGTAGAACTGCTGGGTCATATTTAAATTTACTCAGTAGTATTTGACTGCTTTCCAGAATAGCTGTATCAGACGGTCCCCCCAGCACTTCTTGGAGGTGCTAGTGGCTTACTGAGGATTTCCCCAAGTCCCCACCAGTGCTTGGCATTATCCAGCTTTCTAATCTTTGCCAGGCTAGTGTGTATGAAGTGAAATCTCATTGTTTTTTGCATTTCTTTGATCACCAGTGATTTGAACATCTCTTGCTGTTTTGCTGTGATTTCTAGCAAGAGGAAGCACCCTTACTGAATAGTAATCTTAATTCTCAAGGAGTCCACCTCTTCACAGTCTTCATTTGTCATCCTTTCCTCCATCATTCTTCATATCTAGCACATCCCTGTGGTTTTAACTTCTCCCCTGCCCCTAATTCCTTTTCCCTTGTACCTTATCCTTTGTGAGGTTGTGGGTAAGATAGGACGTTATTTAGTCCACTCTGTGGTTTGTTGCTGTGGGAAACAAGGAGCTCTCTCCTGCTTTGTACCAGCAGTGAGTCACAGAGGAAGTAACAGATGGTTTGAAGGGTGAGAACAAAGGCACAAAGCCACATGGGAGTAACGTTTCTTTAAAAACCTGCATTCAAGGGGAAGCAAGTAAAGGATGCTGAAAGAGTGAGGAAGCATGAGACAGGTTGCTAAGAAAGGGGGTGGTATCTGGAGATCCTGGGGTCCAAAGGAAGGAGAAGATGATCTAGAAAGGAAAATAGCTTTGGATGATGTGGGACATTAAAGAAAGAGAGAGACTCATTGAGGCTTGGAAAGGGAGGAAAGCAGAAGCAGGATTTAATGGTCTAGTTTTCTAATACATGTACTTTTAAATACATGTATTTAAATATATGTAGCAAGATACATGTATTTTTAAATACATGTATTTGACCTTGTGGTGTATGAAATGTACTTTATAAAATTAAGCCGAAAGTCATAGTGTCAGCCCCCAAAGGACTTAGTTGAGTAGCTGAGCTTTTAATTTCTTTAGAAAACGTGAATCAGGGAAGATACCAATAGACGCTTCTACAACTTGTGCTAAAGCGTGTAGACACTCTAATTCAATGGTTTGCAACGTCTGTCCCACCTGCTCAGCAGGGGGCTTGGGTACACGCTGGTCAGTAACAGTGACTAATGGTGGTTGGATGAGTTCTCGAAGTGTGGTGGAGGAAAGGATGAAGGAGAAGGTTGAGATGAGGATCATGCCTCTAGAAGAATGGGCAAAGAGGTCGACGATGATGCAATATGAAAAACCAGTCAGAGAAACAGCCCAGCGCAGCAGCGCTCTCTGCTTCACCATTTCAGAGGCCTTGTTGCCATATCAGTGCTTCACGCTTTTTGCCCTCCCCACAATACACAGATTTTAATGATCCCTGATCTGCTTTATCTTTTAGTTAGGGTCCTCTGACAACAGGACTTTCTGAATTCTCCCTCTTGGCTTTTGAGATTAGCAGTGGCAGCTGCTGAGAATTAGGTGCCAGCAGCAAAGGAAAAAACTATGGGGACAGGCCAGGGGAAATGCCGTGACTTAACAAGGAGTTGAGGGGCAGGTCATAAGGCCCTCAGCACGTTGTTTCTCTCTCAGACAAGTATTTAAAGCCAGTAGCTCTGGTCTTGGTTAGCATCCCTGAATTTCTCTTATTTTGCACCTCGTCTTGCTAGGGTTCCAATCTTTGAGCCTAGAAAACACAGCAAGTTATTTAAGAACTAAACTGAGAGCCCAGAGTGAAAGGTTAAGATGGAGAACAGATGAAAGATAATAGTACTAATACTCCTTTGCGTGTGTCTATCATTTCAGCTTAGCGTTCTTCTCACACTTTGAGGAGTCAAGGATGTGACTACCATCCTTACTGTGCATACGAGGAGGCTGAGGTACAGATGGGGAGATGGACTTCCTCCAGGTCTCCTGGAAGCTGAGACTGGTCCTAGGGTTTTGAGTAACTTATTACTTATGTCTGTGACAGAATGCTGGAGATGGAGGTAGGAGTGCCTGGGAAAAACTGTTGACCATAAACAGGAGAACTTAAAGGGAAAGAAGGTTAAAGAAAAACTGCAGATGCAGTGTATAATAAAAATGAAGCTGCTCTGCCCTTAAAGTTGATGTCTCATAATCTTCTACTTTAAATTGTTCCCTTAGATTTTTTTAGAATGTAGAATCAGAATGTTAGAGCTGGTTACCTTTTTGATATTCTATTCTGTCTTCATTCGGCTGAAGGCCAAAGGACAGCTTTCCAGGTTGAGATGTAGGAAGGCCTTAGAAGTGGATGGAGCCAGAATTGCCTAATCCCTGCAACAGGGAGGGCTTCAGCCTCTTTTTGCTAAACCACCTTTCCAAGGCTGACTGGAACTGGGCTCAAGTCAGAGCGATCCAGATCTAGGGAGAAGCCAATGGCAGGAAGAGAAATCAAGGCCAGGGCCAAGGAATCAGAATCGGGTTGCAACACCAACGCAGGGAATGACAGTGGTCAGAGCTGAGAGAGTGGGGGGCACTGCCTTGATTCTGTAAACATGCTGGAGCCCAAGGGGCGGGTAGATTCATGGCACAGAGACCAGGACTTGGGGGCTGGGCTCCGATGATTCTTCATTCTTTGTCTGACTGAGCCAAAGACTTGGGTAAGAGGCCAGAGAAGAAAGCAAGTGGGCACCCAGTTGCTTGGGACTGAGCTGGGACGTGCAGGGTTGGCAACTGGTGTTTTGTAAGTTGAAAATTCATGAAAAAGGAATCTGAGGTGTTAGATTTTATTTTTGCAGCGAGAAAAAGTGCCTGTTTAAGTGTGCTTTGTGTTTCTTCTGCTCCTTTTTTCCTTTTCCACTGTAGTGATTGCAATGGTGTTTAGTAAAGAGCCAGCCATTGCGGGGCGGGGGCAGGAAGGCGCTGCCCAGAGGAAGTGCTGGGCCGCAGGGGGCGAGGCAGAGTGCCCAGGCTACCAGTGGACCAAGAGCACAGTGCCAGATTCCAGTGAGTTGTTCAGGCCCAGAAGTTTGATGCTCTATTCTACTGAGTTCCTCCTTGGGGAGCTGAGAAATTCTGAGGAAAAATAAAGGCAAACGCAGTCTCCAGGAGGAATGTTTTGGTCACATTTCCTCTCCAGTGATAGCCTCCAAAGTTTTCAAAATGATAAGCCAGAAATAAGAGCTTCAACTTTTCTTCTTTTTTTTTTTCCCCTCAAGTACCCCTGCACTTCCTGTTTTCCTGTGACCAGGTAGAGTCCTGCTTATTCAGACCAGCTTCGCCTGGCTGCTGCCTCGTCACAGGAGAGGCGGCCCAGTGGGTGAAGGTCTCCAGCCCTTGTCTTCTGCGTAAGGATGGACAGGAACCTGGCCAGGGTCCCCTGAGCTCTCCCAGACTGACTCAGTGTTGCCTCTGCTCCCAGGATGCAGACGGTGTGTGTCTTCCGGGGGAGCGCTAGGGCATTGAGGGGAATCACTCTGGGTGCTGCCAGCTTTCTTTTGTGGGGCTTCTAAGACAAGGTAAATCAGCCTTGAGGAGAAAGAGCTCCCTGAACTGAAATGTGAAACAGAGGGGGTGGGGAGTGGGGCAGAGCAAGTCTCACCTGCATACCTTGGCTCACAGGGTGGAGTCTGGAGAGCTCAGGAGCAGTGCCTAGATAGCTCGGGCCTTTGTTTCCAGCCACCCGCAGATGCGCCCCGGAGTCACTCCTTGCGGACAGCAGGGCATGTGCCCCCTCCTCCTAACCCTTTGAGATCACTCTCTCAGTATCACCCAAGGGACAGCTCCAGCCTTCCTCCAGCTCTTAAGTGTACAGAAGATGGGTTACCCCCAGACAAGCCAGTGTCTGAGCCCCTTGCAATGAGTGATGCTGAGCAGAGCTGCTTGGAATTGCTGAGCTGAGCATACAGGGTTAGATTAAGCAAGGGTGGAAGAAGCCCAAGAAAAAGTAAAGCCATAATTACAAGACTGTCACCCGCTGAAGAACCATAGAATTACTAATGATATTTTCCATTTTCAATTATTGATGGTGACTCAGTAACTGAAGTGAATAAAATCAACTGAAACATAAATACAACTTATCAGAAAGTAATTAGAAATTTGAGGTATGTTCAATCAGAAGAGTTTTAAGATTGGAATTTATCTATTCAGTCAGAGTAATTGCACTAAATAAGACTAAATTATTCATTTGCCACATGTGAAATGTTCCCCACCGCCACACAAACACACATACCGCTCAGTTATACTTTATCACTCTTGGATTTTGTAGAAAAAACGGAGAAGAAACTGATAGATTTATTTAGTTAGTTACTAATATAGTTGATTTACAATATAATATTAGCTTCAGGTGTACCACATAGTGATTCACAGCTTTTAAAGACTGTACTCCATTTAAAGTTATTACAAAATAATGGCGCTCTTTCCCTGTGCTGTACAATGTGTCCTTGTGCTTATTTATTTTATACATAGTAGTTTGTATCGCCTTATCCCCTACACCTGTCTTGCCCCTCCCCCTTTCCTCACACCACAGGTAATCACTAGTTTGTTCTCTACATCTGTGAGTCTGTTTCTGTTTTGTTATATACATTCATTTGTTTTATACTTTAGATCCCACATATAAGTGATAACATGAGTATTTCTCTCTCTGACTTATTTCACTTGGCATAATAATTTCTAGGCTCATCCACATTATTGCAAATGGCGTAATTTCATTCTTTTTCATGTCTGAGTGTGTGTTTGTGTATCCATGTATATATTTGTACTTACACACACACACCCCCATGTTTATCCATTCGTCTGTTAATGGGCACTTGGGTGGTGTCCGTGTCTTGGCTGATGTGAATAGTGCTGCTGGGAACGATGAGGTGCGTGCATCTTTTCAAATTACTGTTTTTGTTTTCTTTGACTATATACTCAGCCGTGGGATTGCTGGGTCATATGGTAGCTCTATTTTTAGTTTTTTGAGGACCCTCCATACTGTTCTCCATAGTGGCTGCACCAGTTTACAGCAGCACCAACAGTGCTAGGGTTCCCTTTTCTCCACATCCTTGTCAACATTTGCTGTTTGTAGACTTTTTGATGATAACCGTTCCGACATGTGTGAGGTGATATCTCGTTTTGATTTGCATTTCTCTGGTAATTAACAATACTGAGCATCTTTTCGTGTGCCTGTTGGTCATCTGTATGTCTTCTTCAGAAAAATGTCTATTCAGGTCTTCTGCCCATGTTTTAATTGGGCTGTTTGGTTTTTTGATATTGAGTTGTATGAACTGTTTACATGTTATGGATAGTAACCCCATATCAGTTATATTGTTTGCAAGTATTTTCTCCTGTTCAGTAGGTTGTCTTTTCATTTCGTCAGTGATTTCTTTTGCTGTACAAAAGCTCTTAAGTTTAACTAGGTCCCATTTGTTTATTTTTGCTTTTATTTCTTTTGCCTTAGGAAACAGATCCAAAAAAATATTGCTATGACTTATGTCAAAGAGTGCTTAGCCTGTGTTCTCTTCTAGGAGTTTTATGGTTTCAGGTCTTTCATTTAGGACTTTAATCCCTTTTGAGTTTATTTTTGAGTATGGTGTGAGGAAATGTTCTAATCTTATTCTTTTACATGTAGCTGTCCAATTTTCCCACCACCACTTATTGAAGAGACTGTCTTTTCGCCATTATATATTCTTGCCTCCTTTGTCATAGAGTAATTGACCATAGGGTGTGGGTTTATTTCTTTGCTCTGTTTTCTGTTCTGTTGATCTGTTTCTGTTTTTGTGGCAGTACCGTGCTGTTATGATTACTGTAGCTTTGTAGCATAATCTGAGGTCAGGGATCGTGATACCTCCAGCTTTGTTCTTTTTTTTTTTTTTTTTTTTTTTTTTTTGGGCCACTTTTTTTTTTTTTTATTTTTTTTTATTTTTTTTGGGGGATACACCAGGTTCAATCAACTGTTTTTATACACATATCCCCATATTCCCTCCCTTCCTTGACGCCCCCCCCCTCGAGTCCCCCCCACCCTCCCTGCCCCAGTCCTCTAAGGCATCTTCCATCCTCGAGTTGGACTCCCTTTGTTATACAACAACTTCCCACTTCAGCTTTGTTCTTTTTTATCAAGATTGCTTTGGCAATTTGCTGTCCTTTTTTGGTTTTAGGATTATTTTAGGATTATTTGTTGTAACTTTGTGGAAAATGTCAGGTGTTTTGATAAGGATTGCATTAAATGTGTAGATTGCTTTTGATAGTCTGGACATTTTAACACTATTAAATTCTTCCAATCCAGGAACACGGTATAGCTTTCCATTTTTTTCATTCATTTTCAAACCCCTTCATCAGTGTTTTATAGTTTTCAGAGTATAGGTCTTTCACTTCCTTGGTTAAATTTATTCTTTTTGATGCAGCTTTAAACTGGATTGTCTTTAACAGTTTCTCTTTCTGATATTTAATTATTAGTGTAAAGAAATGCAACAGATCTTTTTATATTAATCTTGTATCCTCCTACCTTGATGAATTCACTTATTCTAATAATTTTTGTATGGAGACTTTAGGGTTCTGTATATAGAGTATCATGTCATCTGCAAGCAGTGACGGTTTTGCTTTTTCCCTTCCAACTTGGATAACTTTTATTTCTTTTTGTTTTATGATTGCTGTAGCAAGGACTTCCAATACTATGTTAAACAGCAGTTGCAAGAGTGGGCATCCTTGTCTTGTTCCTGATTTTAGACAAAAAGCTTTCAGCTTTTCCCCACTGAGTATGATGTTAGCTGTGGGTTTGTTATAAATGGCCTTTATTGTTTTGAGATGTTTCCTCTTTACCAACTTGGATGAAAGTTTCTGTCATGAATGCATGTTGAATTCTGTCAGATGCTTTTCATGCATCTACTGAGATGATCAGGTGATTTTTATCCTTCCTTTTGTTAATATGGTGTATCACACTGTTTGATTTATGAATGTTGAACCATCCTGGCATCCCAGAATAAGTCCCATTTGATATGATGTATGATCCTTTTTATATATTGTTGAATTTTATTTGCTAATGTTTTCTTGAATAAGTTTGCATTTATAGTTATCAGGAAATATTAGCC
The DNA here is from genome assembly GCF_030028045.1 of Hippopotamus amphibius kiboko. Classification (NCBI taxonomy): domain Eukaryota; kingdom Metazoa; phylum Chordata; class Mammalia; order Artiodactyla; family Hippopotamidae; genus Hippopotamus; species Hippopotamus amphibius. The sequence goes on from NC_080191.1 coordinate 113,993,105, forward strand.
TGTAATTCTCCCTCTCTCTCTTTTTTTTTGTTTTGTAGTGTCTTTGGTTATAGTATCAGGGCAATGGTGGCCCTGTAGAATTTGGGATTGTTCCATCCTCTTCAATTTTTTTGGAACAGTTTGAGAAGGATAAGTATTAGTTCTTTTCTGTATGTTTGGTAGAATTCCCCTATGAAGCTGTCTGGTTCTGGACTTTTGTTTGCTGGGGGTTTTTTTTTTAATCACAAATTCAGTTTCACTACTAGTGGTTGGTCTGTTCAGATTATCTATGTCTTCCTAATTCAGAATTGATAGTCTTTAAAGACCCAGAAAAGTATTCATTTATCCAGAAAAATAAGTGTTAAAGTCTTATTTTGTGTATAGCTCTGTGCTCAAAACTGTGAGGGGAATAGCATGCATAAGACATGGCTCTTCCCTTTCAGAATCCGTCAGTTATATAGGGAAGAGAAGACAAACTTAAAAAAGAGTACGAAAATGTTATAGTTATATAATGCTCAAAGGCAGTAAGCAGTACCAGTGGTATGTAATTAGATCCTAGAAGAATGGCACAGAAAGAGCTGTGACATAAGAAGGGAAAGAGATCCTTGATAGCTGCATTTTAGCAAATCATTTCTTTTTCCCCAGATTTGTTTCCTGTGTGTACCTGGAAACAGTTGAGACAAAGCCTGGTCAGCTGAGACAAAATATGTACTGCATTGGAGATGCGTTTAAAGAAACAGCAGATCAGAAGGGTTAATGGTCCCTCCCTTGCCCCCTTTCAAGCAAATGGGCAGGCTTGAAAGCAGAAAAGAATACCTGTTCACCTTCGTAATCTTGCTCATCTGCTGGGATGGTGGTGTTGCGTGTACCTTGTCTTCAATCAGGACCTCACTAGAGGCATAGAGAGGGCTCTGAGTGCAGCTGAGGTGCTTCTCTACAAGACCAGAAGCTTTACACTAGGGCACAGGGTGTAGACCTGAGTTTAGCACAGGTATTTCCTCGCTGCATGCCACGGCATGAATAACCAGGAGAAGTGCACTCTCTTCACATACTCCACCTGTTGTCATTTTGTCCAAGGGAAATGGTTGATAAAGTAGAACTCTGTGTGCTCAAGTGAGCTGCCTAGGCTTTTCTTTACATCAAGAGAAAAAGACCTGTAAGGAAGTCCGCGTTGAAGACTGTTAAACCATATTCCTGAGACCTGGTGGCAGAGTGTCCACTCTCTGCTGCCCACTCCATTCATATTCACTCGTTGTATGTTGAGTAAGTAGGAATAAGCATCTGAAGGCAAAAGGATGGTGAATTTCAGATTCTTTGGTTTGTGATTAATTTCCAGGGGCTTCTAAAAAACTGATTAATGGAAATTGTGATACTGAAACTAAGCAACTCATTTGCCTCTTTGCCCTACCTTCTCTAGGCAAATGCCTCCAAGGGCATTTGTAGGTCAGCTTTGGTGCTTGACAGTGATTTCAGGGAAGGAAGGCTTTATCTAATGCTTGCTTCTTCCTCAAGGCCAAAAGCAAACACTTTCTGCCCTGAGATCCTTCCCTGAGCTCTAGTCAAAATCAGTGGTCTTGTATACTTCCCATAGCTCTTTGTTCATATCTCTTATGACCACATATTTGGTTAGCCAAATGTGTGTCTGTTTCTTCCATTGAATTTTAATATCCTTAAGGACAGATTCCATATATTTTTTACATGCAGAAACTAGAAATAGTAGGCACTCAGTGCTGTATGTGGACTGAAAGAAGTTTATATGGAGGACAGCCAGTGCAGTTCAGTATTGTCATTGCGAAGTACTGTCAGCCCTGTGCATCATGTTTAGGTATTTTCTCAGATTTTGTAAAAATACTAGGTTCTAATGCTCATGGGAATGTACGTTTTATACCCAGGCAGACTTTAAATTGGGTTTCATCATACATGAAACAGAACTTAACATTTTCCTCTTTAGCTCCTTAAAACTTCTCTGGGCCCCTCTATCTGTGAAGGAGAGTGGTCTGATGCAGGGAGCATGGACTCTAAAGTTGACCAGATTGGGTGACTTGGGTAGGCTGTTCTCCTCTCCTGTACCCATTTCCTCACTGTAAAACGGGGGTAATTACAGCTCCCTTACGCAGCTCTAAGTCACACGGTTGGCACGTGTGGTTAGGTTTTGTCGCTTACTCCTTCACCCATACCTTCATCTCTTCTCGACTGGATATTTAACTAGAAGATGATTGTGTTGTTCTCTCAGGCCATCTTGTAGCCTATTGTTTGTGGAGCACAGATCCCCACTTCCTTGTAGTTCAGTACTTCTTTACCACCTCCAGAGTAAAAGTAAAATTTCTTTGCACAGTACTGGAGGCTCTGACTCCCCTTTCGTGCTTCAACACTGTATACTTCTGCTTTCACGTTGATTGATTCCTCTAGGAAGCAGACACCAACCTGGAATTACAGATGCAAGAGGGTAGTGATGGCGTGAGGAGCAGGAACAGGGAAGGGAAAGCGTTAGATGCAGTGCTGGTCTGATACTTGTGAAAAAGAAAGCAGGGAGGAAGGACAGCTGGGTATGAAAAGCCTCAGACTTTGGTGCAGCTCTGAGAAAGTCGTGTCTGACCCAAGAATAAGCTTTGGGTCAAAAAATCACCTAAAGGGGGTCCCTGCTGGTGAAGAATGGCAAGCCTTGCTCAGTCATTGGCTGTAACTGCCTGAGGAGAGCGTAGCCTCAGCTTGAAAGTAGAGGCAGATCCTAAAGACACTCACAGCTGGGAGCTGCTGGCGCACTGCGCTCCTTGCGGCAGATTCTCCTTTGAACATAAACCTGAGCAGCGTACCTCCTGCACGCTGCAGTCGGCCTGGTATTCTCGCCTCTGCCATGCCATATTCCTTCAACCACCAGTCAGCAGATAGGAGTGTCCACTGCAGGTAACCAAGCTTGCTGAGTGAAGCCAGGCTTCTCTGGAGGCCGTAATGGGGGAAATAAGTGCAAGTCAGAAATTCACAATGGCGAGGCTTCCCTGGTGACACAGTGGTTAAGAATCTGCCTGCCAGTGCAGGGGACATGGGTTCCAGCCCTGGTCCAGGAAGATCCCACATGCTGCAGAACAGCTAAGCCTGTGCACCGCAACTACTGAGCCTGTGCTCTAGACCCCTTGAACCACAACTACTGAGCATGCACCACAGCTACTGAAGCCCATGTGCCTAGAGCCCATGCTCTGCGACAAGGGAAGCCACGGCAATAAGAAGCCCGCGCACCACAATGAAGGGTAGCCCCCACTCTCCGCAACTACAGAAAGCCTGAGCGCAGCAATGAAATGCAGCCAATAAAGAAAAAATTAATTAATTAATTTTAAAAAAAAAGAAGTTCACAGTGGCAGGGGCGTGACTACCAACCACACTGAGTGCTCTGGAGGAGAGGAAGCAGGAAGCATGGGAGCAGGTGACAAAGGAACCTAAATTCCTTGAACTCATCTCAGCCTCTTGCCTTCTGTCTTTGCACATGTTGTCCTTCTGCTGTAACATCCTTCCCCTGCTGCTTTGCTTGGCCAACATCCTTCAGTAGTATCAGTGAACACACATATAGGGTGACCATATGTCTCATTTGCTTGGATAATTCTAGCTGGTTCCTTCTGTTCCAGTGTAAGTATTAGCATCACGCTCTCTCATGCTCAAAATATCTTAGTTTGGACAATATATTATGTGGCCATTTATTTGCCAAGAACTTGCACTGTTCTAGTCATAAGGAAAATTCACTTAATGCTCAGTATGTCTTTAAAACAGTAACCTTAAAAAGAAACCAATTTTTCATTGTGAAACTGAGACACAGGTTAAATAACTCCATCAAAGTCACAGCCGTTGATGCTGAGATCTGTACCCAGGCAGTCTGGCCCTGAATCTGTGCTCTGAACCACCAGGCTACGTTGCCTCCCTCAAAGCTTTACTTGGGAAGCCCTTCTCTGATGCTCTGTTGCACCCCTCAGCCTGGCTTAGCCTTTTGTGTATGAGCCTCTGCTGTAACACATTGTGAGTGCCCTGGAGACTGCCTCTCACGTCTCACCCCCCTCACCCCTGGCACCTCACACACACTGAGGGCTCAGGAAGTCTGTTGAATGACTGGATGGAGACAGATGAGAGTCGTTGGTGTGTGCCGCATGGACTGGAACAGGCTCTTGGGTGAGTTATATTGCTCCTTTTTAGATGTTTTCCCCTTTATCCAACCTTCAGATGTTATTTACCTTCTCCTCCTGGCTGAATACTGTCCCCAGACCTACCCAGTTAAGAGCACTGGGGGACTAAAAAGGGACCTCTTTGAAAGAAGTGTGTTCCATAGTTCTTTGTTTTCTTTAATTCTCCTTGTGGTGTCACATTCATTGGGAAATTTATATTTCTTTTCATGTCCCTGAAGTAATGCTTTATTTTTAGATAGTTCTCACCCAGAGGGCATTCTAAAGACAATGATATTTCTGGGTTTGTTATAAAGGAATATATAATTTTTTAAAAACCTACATTTTGCATTTTGCTAAGAGACTTTCAAAGGGATGAGACAGTAAAATAATTGGGCAATGAAGGGGTTGACTCTATTGCTTTTCCTTCTCAGCTTCCACAGGGGCTAGTCCTGAGGTAAAGTAGAAAGGGGACATATAGTAATTCTAAAAACTTCACGCTCCCTTTATGTTCACAGCTAAGACCTTCCTAGATAAATAAAATTTCTTAAGCTGTTGAAGGTAAAGCTCTGAAGCTCTTGACATGGTCACAGGAAGCAGAGAAAAGACACCCAAGACATTACTCTTCATAATGAGCAGGACCCTATGGGGCCTTCCCAGGAAGACCGGCCGCCATGTCCTCTGCTATAGCTCCTCTCTGAAATACCCAGATAATAGTATCTGATGTATAGTCCCTGAATTTTTCAGATGCTAAAACCCACCACCAAATGAAAAAAATTAACTGCTTGATGATGTTGAGCATGGAGCCCCTGGAGCTTCTGGCTCCTAAGGATTGATCACCATCAACCAATCAGAGAATTGTGCAGGAGCTGATCACATACCCTGGGACCCCCGACCCCCACCCCGCCACCCTGCCCTCACCTTGCCTTTAAAAAGGCTTTACTGAAACCCTCAGGGAGTTCAGCGTTTGGGGGCCATGAGCTGCCTGTTCTCCTTTCTCGGCCTTGTAATAAACCTTTGTCTGCTCCAGACTCCAGCATTTCAGTTTGGCCTCACTGCGTTGGGCACAGGAATGCAGTTCAGTCACCTACTCAGCCAAGAAGTTTTCGGTCCTCTGTGCAATGCATATCCCAATATCACAGAGGATGAGATTTATTTCCAACCATTAAATTTTAAAAAAATTTCATAGATTAAAAAAAATTATTAGGGATTTTCAGCTGATAACAACCAGAGAGAACAGTACCATGAACTGCACGCACCCAGCTTTAACATTCATCTGCCTTCTGTCGGTCTCATAACCAGACTCACCTGCTTGAGTCAGGAATGCTGTGCTCTCTAGTCAATCAGTTTTCTCCAAGTGCCTAGTTTCCCTTTGGTTAGGTTCCTTTTACTCTCACTAAAAAAATCAATCTGTTAGACCTATTCCAGCCACTTCTCCTTCTCTTCTTACTCTAGAGCAAGAATGATCTTACATCATGGTTTAGAGCAGGATGCTGTGAAGTTAACTCATCCTGAAATGGTATAGACTCCCAGGAGCTATTGAAAGACACAGTGTCATAGGAGAACAAGGGAAGCAGACTGGGGCAGATCCTGCTGGAATGATGGAGGCATCAGAACTGGTCCTTGAGGGATTATTAGCTTTTGGAGAAGATTTTGGATGGATAACAAAAGAAATAATACCTGCAATTTTTTATTACCATAGTGACAACTGTAACTACCATGTTTGGCTTGCTTACATGCCATGTATTTCTGCCAGGCACGCTTCCAAGCACTTTGCATATATTACCTCATTAATTCTCACAGCAACCACATGAGGTGCAAGAACTATTAACATTCCCATTTTACAGATGAGGAGCCTGAGGCACAAGGGAGCTAACTCACCCCAGGGGGCACACAGCACAGGGAGATGGAAGTTCAGACATCCATGGGCTCACAGAGTGGGAGTGAAGGTCATGGAGATGGACTCCTTTGTTAAGGAAGCCATGACTCGAGGGGTTGGGAGCTTCTCCAGGACACATAGCTACTGGGTGGCAGGGCTGAGACTCTTATCCAGGAACCAGACTTGGGCTGGGTGTGTTGCACTTGTACCACACAACTGTCTCCACTGCCAGGAGGTCCTCAAGAGACCTCATGATACGTCTCTACCTTTCAGTTTTTGTTAGGATTGACTCTTCTCTTGCTGTCTCTTCCTTCCAGGAATATTTCTTGCTTTATATAGTGTTTTTTTTTTATCTTAACTCTGCAAATTATTAAACTTTGCAGGCATTTAGAGAATGCAGCCTATTCAAGGCATAGTATCACAAAGTCAGTGTAAAATTGGGGGGAAGAGTCTCCTGCCTCCCTATATGAAACTCTAAATATGAAATGAATTCTTTTTTTTTTTTTCTACTTCCTCAACCACATAGTCTCAAAGATGTCTGAAGGATGTTTTTTCTTTTGTGGTGCTTGTTCACTTTATTTTCCTTTTAGAATGGAAAAGAGCTATAGAAAGCAAAAATCCAATGTGAAAGGAACATAAGCACAGCACTGATTCTCAGATCAGAGGCTGCAACAAGAGATAGGAATATAATTGAGTTATAAGGGTTTCCCTTTTCCTTTTTATTTTAATGCTTGTATATTAATGGGCTTTTATCTATTAACTCTTACAATAATAGTCTTTTGCCCCCTAAATCTGGCTACTGGAAGTCTCTTTAATCTGGTTTCTCTGTTGTTTTGACATAACCCAATTCATCTTTGAGTTGTTGCTTGCTTTCTGTGACAATAAGATGTCCCAATAAGATGTCATGTTGTATGTTCTTGGTAGATTTTTTTCTTTTTTGTAGTTATTTTAATTTTTTTCTTTTGTGGAAGAATAGAAGGAACAGTTTAGATTATATGGATTTTAGAACTCCTTGAAAAAGTTTGAAAGCCATCAGTTAGATCAGTGTGCCATTTGTGATTAAAAAAAACTATTTCAGTCTTCAAGAGCAATATTTTTAGAGTGGAGCTTTATTTTGGAAATGGAATTTATAAGTTTTCTAAATCAAGTGTTTCTATTTTTTACTAATTTTATCTTTTCTCTTTTTCAACTCTTCCACTCATTTCTCTCTTTGCTGAGCCACAGTTTTAAACAAGAGAAGAAAAAGAATACACTGACAGTTGCTTACTAAGGAAATTTCACATGGAAAGAAATAGAAAGAATTCTCATATACTGACCCTGCCCAGAGGGTTGTGAAAGGGATGACGTACCCAAATATTCGCTGTCCACAGTGACCATCTCTGCTCCCTCCTCCTTGAAGCTGTTCCTCCGCCCTGAGCCCCACTGGCCTGTCCAGGGTTGGCTAGAGGTAAAAACAGCTTATTCACTTCAGAGCCAGATGTGCCTAGAATCACATTTTAGCTCTCTTCTTACTTAATTTCTGGATCATGCAAGTACCCCTCCTCTCCCCCCCGACCAAATCTGTAAAGGGAAGAAAAACCACCCTTTTAAGTTGGAGGTGAGGATTACATGACAAATTCTACCCAATATAAGTGCAAGACTCGAGGAATAGCAAGCATTCAGTCGTTGAATTCCATCTACTTTGCATTGTATTTGCACATGTGGGATATGTATCTGCCTCATTTCTCTAAAGTTTTTTACTGTTAAATATAAGACGACTACAACAACTGCATAAAATAGTTACAGTTTGATAAACTATGATAAGATGTGTATTCTTTGAAACATTGTCCATGTGAAGCAGGTCTCATCTTCCTCCACTGGACAAGATACGCGCTGGAAAACAGGACATGGTCTTGCTTCCACAGAACGGACGATTCTGTAGCACCTTGCACTGCCAGAGGTCAGACATGGTAATGAGAGAGGACATTTTATTTAGCTAAATTAAGTTGGCCCAAATCCAGCAAAGACCCAGTTAACAGAAAGGAGAGCTCTTTGTCCAGGACACTGTGGTTAGGCTTTGCTGTGACTTAGCTGCACAATTCCACACCCCACTTCTATGGCTCTGGAAAGAGTGGCCAGCTTTGTAGTTTTAAAATTACAAAATGACTAGGAAAAATGCAGATGTGTAGAAATCCTTACACTCATCCAGGAATCTTAAGCTCCCACTTGTAAAAGGAAGTTCAGAATGTTGGGAATCCCTGAGGAGGAAGACTCAACTTTAGGGTTTTGGCTCTTTTCTACCTCCAGTCAGTGGTGGCCACCAGTGGTTGGCTGCAGTCCTACTAGAGACATACCTGACTCACCTGGTCTCCCTCTTCTCTAGGCTTCTGCCCTGTTACACTCTCTGGCTATGCCTCTGTTTTGTATCTCCTCACCTGCTCTCCACTCTTCAGGACTCTGGGATGGATAGAAAGTCTTGCTGAGTTCTGAACACTGCCTCTAGGAGTTCCCTGGTACCTTGCCATTCCCACACTGACTCGTCTTTCTAATTCTGCCCAGATCTGGTAACCCTGCTGGGTAAATCTTCTGGAAACTGTGTCCCAGGCTCCACACCTTATGACTACAGGAGATAGCCACTTGCCAACTTGCTCTGTTGCCCAACCCTCATCTGAGAGATCAGACACTGGCTTCTCCTGGTTGCTAGGGAATGTCTTTTTTCCCTTTCGGTTCATGTTTGATTTTTTTGTTTTTGTTTTATTCTGGTCCTTAAAAAATTTCATGAAGCTTTGGCATTATGACAGTTAGCTCTTGGCATTGTTTTTTGGAACCAGGTGAGGGAAACTTACTTCTGTCATGAAGACTGGTTGTGCCAGGCTCACGCTGTCCGCCCCAGAGCACCCTTCTTAAACTCCCTGGCATTGCTGAGTGACTTGCTTTCGACCTTGTCTAATAAGACTACAGGTATCTTGAGAGCAAAGACCGTGTCTGCCTTTCTTCCTTGACACCCAAGCACTTGGGGTTGTCATCCATCTACCGTGTGTGGTGGCAGCCAAAGAAGAGCCTTTTGTTCTGTCTGGTCATCATGTAGAAAGTTAGATCATTGCCTATTATGTCTTTAGAGTCAAGGTAGAACTAGCTAGTGCCTTTGAGAAATAATCCCTTCATTAGAAAGGGAGCCCATTGCCATTAGAGAGCTTTCAGAGAGCTACAGAAAAATATTATAATCTTGGTATTATACCTGTTTGGTGAAGAGAAGCAGATTGTTACTAGAGTGTTGAAATTGACTTAGGTTTTTCTTTCTCAGTCAGGGCCCAAATATTTTACCTAGGCATTTGGGGCAGGACAAGGATGGCCATGGTCATTGCCCTCAGGTGTCTGTAGTCTTGCTGGAGAGACAAGGCCCAGAGTAAGCTAACCAGCAACGCAAGGGCGTCTAAGAAGGGTGCTTTGCAACAGACAGCATGTGCCGCAAGGTTGACAGTGCAGAAAAGGCCTCACAGAGGTGGTAGAACATGAAGGTCTTAAATTGGACCTTCACAAATGGGACAGTTCCTAAGAGGAGAGAGGAGGGCTGTGGAGGGGGAGATGCAGTTGTGAACAAACTAATGTGCAGGATGTATCTGAAGGAACTGAGTATGTAAATTAGGCTGGAGTAGAAAGGATAAAACAAAGAGGTAATGAATGGTAGGTAAATTGAGAAGTGTTCATCGGGGTAGTAGGGGTGGGGCAATGCTGAGAATAGGGTGATTGTGGGGATAGATTGCTGCTGGGGCTGCTTTTTTGAATAGCAAAGCTTAGGCCACTGTGTTCTCCTCCTAAAGAAATTCCAAACCATTTTTATAGAGCTTTGCTCGCAGTTCATCACACAGAGAGTTTTTGCATGATTTATGGTGCCAGGCAGTACATTAACACTGTATTTGAGTGTTTGGCTTGGAATAAATATTGACATTAATAACTCTTTTTAAGGACATTTCTGATTGATACTAGACATTTCAATAGCTTGAATCCAGAGTCATGTAGCTGTGGCATTATGACAGCCTTTGACATTGCTGCTTGGGACCAATGAGGGAAGCTTACTCTGTCATTAATATTGGTTGTGCCATGGCCACAAAGGCCAAGAGCAACCATCCTAAGCAGCTTGGTCATCGTGCATACTTAATGCGTGGGAGATCAGAATGATGCCAGCTGTCTGGTCAATTTGCCAGCGTATGTTCTGTGCCTTTTCTATAATTTTAACATATCATCATATTTTGAATTTTTTATTTAAAATAGATTTTAGTTTGTTCTTTTAAATAAAATGCATATGAATCCTATTTTGGGCCTATAATTCATTTTTATAGCTTTTGTTGGTCCACTTTAATCTGAATATGCCTCATGACCTTTTATGGTGCCCTGTGGTTAGATAAGTTTGGTGACGCCAGTGTAGGTTGTCACTTCATAGGGATAGTGACTGAGTAAACAGCGAACTTCACGAGGAAAGAGAAAAGAGAAGAGGTTCAGGAGCTGCAGAGAGTCTGGCTTAATGAATATCTACCTTCCTTAATGTCAGATTTGTACTAGAGTACATGGTTCAGAGGTGCAAGCTAGCTCTCATTTCCTGACTCTTAGAGGGGAAAAGCTAACCTTCTGGTTAGAAACATTGTTCATTCGTAAGCTGGCCTGCTAAAGGTAGTCTGAATATCTTGAAGAGCTGGAAAAGGTCTGTTGTCTGGCTGCATACCAGTGTTTGGTAAACATTCCAAGTTCAATCAAATGTCAGTTTTGCATGTATTCAATATGTAGATTAATTCCTGAACCAAAATACACAAAAATGAAAGGCTCAGCTAATGGAATTTAAAGGCAAGTTCATACTCTGTGAGCTTTGTAGGTGGAGCATAAGCAGCAGACTAAAATGAGACCAGCGAAGATGAAGAACATGGTAGGGACAGAAGAAGGTGACCAGTGGGTCTTACTTTATGTTCTTATATTACCAAAATCCTGGAGAGCTTGTGGCAAGTGCCTAATTAGAAAATGAAACATTCATTACCTGAGAGGGAGAGTATTGCTTTTAGAGCATAGAGATCCCTAAGATCCTTCACATAAAACATCAGGAGCCAGGGAAGAGGCTGTCAGTGAGCGTTTCTGAACTCTCTGGCATCTCAAGCCAGTGATATGATTCTCACTGATTGATAAATATAGCAGTTCTTCCGGAGAGTCTTTCCCCCCACCTTAATTTTAAAAGGAAATTTCACATAGCTGCTGCTTCATTAGGGTCCTGTTTCTAAGGGTTTTGGGGTCCATGTATCATTGGCTCCTTCCCATGTCAGGTCTGGGCAGGATGACTTTGGGACAGAGCTGTCAATACACATCAATAAGTCATTTCTCACCATTATAAAGATATTATATACTCATATACTGCCAAATAAAGCTTGATAAGTCAATGCACTATCACTCTTGTACTGATTCTGTAAGAAATTCCAAAGTTTCATTGGAAGAGTGAATCTGCCAGAAGCAATCTTCCATGCAGTCAGCATCCAGAGAAATCCATTGGTTTAACAGTTTGGAGTTTTTCCTTCCAGTATAATTTACATGCATATAAATATGTATTTTTTATTTCATAAAATTGGGATCATACTATATAAAAGAATATGTGCCCTACCTTTTCACATATCGTATAACTTACCATGTCATTAAATGTTCTTCGAGAACATGAACTTTTAAGGACTGAATAGTTTTCTGTGGATGTCCCAGAATTTACTTGCTAATGTTCTCCTTTTGTTAAATGATTACTATCTGCTATTTTTTTTTTACATTTTAAATTTTATTTATTTATTATTATTTTTGGGGGGGTACACCAAGTTCAATTCATCTGTTTTTATACACATATCCCCGTATTACCTCCCTCCCGTGACTCCCCCCCCCACCCTCCCTCGAGTCCCCCCCATCCTCCCCCTCCCAGTCCTCTAAGGCATCTTCCATCCTCGAGTTGAACTCCCTTTGTTATACAACAACTTCCCACTGGCTATCTGTTTTACAGTTGGTAGTATATAGATGTCTGTGCTACTCTCTCGCTTCGTCTCAGCTTCCCCTTCACCCCCCGCCCCCTCCCAAACCTCGAGTTCTCCAGTCTATTCTCTGCACCTGCGTCCTTGTTCTTTTCACTGAGTTCATCAGTACCATTTTTAGATTCCGTATATGTGAGTTAGCATACAATATTTGTCTTTCTCTTTCTGACTTACTTCACTCTGTATGACAGACTCTAGGTCTATCCACCTCATGACATATAGCTCCATCTCATCCCTTTTTATAGCTAATATTCCATTGTATATATATGCCACATCTTCTTTATCCATTCGTTTGTTGATGGGCATTTCGGTTGCTTCCATGTCCTGGCTATTGTAAATAGTGCTGCAATAAACATTATGGTACATGTTTCTTTTGGGATTATGGTTTTCTTTGGGTATATGCCCAGTAGTGGGATGACTGGATCATATGGTAGTTCTATTTGTAGTTTTTTAAGGAACCTCCAAATTGTTTTCCATAGTGGCTGTATCAACTTACATTCCCACCAACAGTGCAGGAGAGTTCCCTTTTCCCCACACCTTCTCCAACATTTGTTGTTTCCAGATTTTGTGATGATGGCCATTCTGATCGGTGTGAGGTGATACCTCATTGTGGCTTTGACTTGCATTTCTCTGATGATGAGTGATGTTGAGCATCTTTTCATGTGTTTGTTGGCCATCTGTATATCTTCTTTGGAGAAATGTCTATTTAGGTCTTCCGCCCATTTGTGGATTGGGTTATTTGCTTTTTTGGTATTAAGCTTCATGAGCTGCTTGTATTATTTTGGAGGTTAATCCTTTGTCCATTGTTTCATAGGCAACTATTTTTTCCCATTCTGAGGGTTGCCTTCTAGTCTTGTTTATGGTTTCTTTCGCTGTGCAAAAGCTTTTAAGTTTCATGAGGTCCCATTTGTTTATTCTTGATTTTATTTCCATGATCCTAGGAGGTGGGTCAAAAAGGATCTTGCTTTGATGGATGTCATAGAGTGTTCTGCCTATGTTTTCCTCTAGGAGTTTTATAGTGTCTGGCCTTACATGTAGGTCTTTAATACATTTGGATATCTGCTATTTTTTATGTATATAAAACAGTGATGGTTATCCTTGCACATTCAACTAGTGTTTGTGAATTTTTTAGGATAAATTAATGTAAATAAAGTTATTGGTTAAATACCTACATTTTTAATAAACGTTACGAGGATGCTTCTAAAAAGCTGACTCTAATTTATATTTCGTCTAGGACTGTGAGAGATTGTTGCAGTGTGCTCCACCAACACTGTTACTGTTAAAAATTACTATGCAGATTCATAGATAAAACATGGTATCTTATTTTAATTTGTATTTCTTTGCCCAAGAAATTGAATTTTTCCATATATTTGTGTACCTGTATTTATTATTGTTTTGGCTTATTTTGCATTCTAGAGAGTGATCCTCCTTGCAGATTGACTTCCCATATGAGCATGAGTGATGGGGCAGTTATAGTTTATAACTAACCACAAACCCAGGCAAAGGACTGTAAGCCTTTCTTATGGATTGGTTGATTAGATCAGCCAGTGTATCTACTTCTATAATAATCTACTTAATGCATATCTGTCATAACTTTCTGTTCCTTATTAATTCTTTCCCTGACATTTATTGATTATGGTGCATAATATGATGTAGCAAAGTCATTAAAAAAAACAATCTGATGAGTGGAATAGTTTTTCTTATTACAAATTTACAAATTCATTAATATCATACTTTTAAAACTCCCTATTTTGTTAAATCCTACACTCAACTTATTCACCACCAACCCAGTCAAGTTCTTTGGCTTGAAGAAGACCATGAAATCATCAAGATCATTTTCTGCCCATAGACAAAGCTTACTCAAACTAGGCTGAAAGAGGCAGTAGAGAGAAAGAACCATGTTAAGTCTGAAGGTTTGGTTTTGAACCCTGGCCTTTGAGTGGCCAAGCCAACTTCTCTGAGCCTTAGAGTCTCCATCTGTAAAATGGGAATAATAATCCCAGCTTTACTCCCCATAAAAAGTATTCATTAAAAAAAAGATATATAATATAGAAAATATTGTGTAAACTTTCATAGAGTATGAAAATATAGGGAATTGTATAATTTATTCTTTTTATTTCATTAAGGAATTCAAATTCATGGGCCCAGCACACTTCTGCTGCACTACCTGGAATTCAAATTCATGAATCAAGTAAACATTATTTTGTACATGGCTTTCTAGTTTACAAGCCCCAAAGTTTTATACAAAGTTTGGCTCATATCTGAAAGAGCATACTCCCTAATTCTCTACATCTACTAATCTGCTGTTGCTAAAAACTCTGATAAAGAGATACTTCTCTGATTTGAGAGTCATCTAAGAACTGTCATCGTAGCATAAAGACACGAACATGTCATGCTTGTTTTGATCCTCCCTGAAAATACACATTGTTTGGTACCTTCTCTTGCTAAGTTTCAACTGGTCTGTCCCTGTCTAATAATAAAATACTGATGAGTCTGTAAAGTATGGTGACTTCAGCAATACTTAACAGCTTCTAAATTACAAGGCATACCTTGGGAAGGAGGCTTGCAGCTTTTTCCTCTGATGCCAAGCTAATGCATTCTTCTTTGATGACTGTCGACATGGCAGGGAGGGGAGCCAGGAAGAAACAGTCCATCATTTGAGCCTTGAATTTATAAACAATTAAGTGATGGAAATAAATCAACTTCATTTTAGATCCAGACTGAAAAGGAACCAGCTATGAAAAGTCAGCAGATTCCTTTCTCATTGATTAGTTGGCATACTCGGAGTGCTGTGAAACATCTCCATTTTTCCCTGAACTCCAGGGAAATACTGACCTGCAGCTGTCAGCATTCTCAAGACTCTTTTACCCAAGTGATATTTAAAAGTTTTCTATCAAATTTTAAATTTATAATTTGCTTTAGTTGCACAATTTTAAATATATCAAAATATTATAATAGTTCACTTTTTAGAATCTGTTTTTAAAATAGCATTTGCTATTTTTAAAAAAAATAGTTTTAAAAATAGCGTTTTTAAAAATATTTATTTATTTTGGTTGCAACGGGTCTTAGTTGCAGCATGCGGGGACTTTTAGATGCAGTGTGTGGACTTAGTTGCGGTATGCATGTGGGATCTAATTCCCGGACCAGGGATCAAACCTGGGTCCCCTGCTTTGGGAGTACAGTCTAACCCACTGGACCACTTTAGGGAAGTCCCTAAAAATAGCATTTTAAAACAGCATTCTACAACTGCAAGACAATGGCAATTATTATTTTAGTTAGTTTTTAACTGTTTTAAAAATATGGCTTTACAAAGTGTAATCATAGGTTATATTCAGTATTGTAACTTAGATTTTTTCCCCTTAACATTAAATCCTAAAAAGTTTCCCTAATTCACAGTGTAGTCTTGATGTTACCAAGTTGATATTAGTAGCAAATTCATTTTCCATCAAGTGATCATAACCTTAGCCATGTGTATTGTAGAATATCTCCATAGCTTCTAATTCTGTAGTACTTTTTGAAGATATATTTATAATACATTCATTCATAAAGCATCAAATATTTAAAAGTGAAAAGGGAAGTTGTGTAGAAGGAAATGGCACAAAGCTTGGAAGTATCTGAGAAAGTTCACTTAGACTTACCTGAAAAAGTTGTTCTGTCACATAGTGGCTTGGGAGGGAGAAAATAATCTCACTTTTAACATTTTATGTTTGTGGGTAAGGATTTGAGAGGTTAAGGTGAAGTCCCACTTGAGTGGGGAGCTGGAACTGTCCCTGATTAAAGCCCGAACCCTGAGCACACTGTGCTCTCGGTAAGGGGAGTAGAATCCTCCTCCCACCTGGCCAATGAAGAGAACAGCAAGAAAGCTTGTTCCCCAGGCCCTGGGTGGGCAAATAAAGTCTGCAGGCAGAAGATCTGCTTCGGTAACTGGTTCTATATTCCTTATTATGTGTATAACTTTGGCCAAGTCACTGTTGCTCTTGGCTAGTTCCATCTTATATGAAAAGAGAGTCCGATCAGATAATGTCTAAGATACTTGCCAACATTGTCTAATTCTGTGATTTTTAAACATTCTGTCTGCTCAGCATTGCTCTGAATGGTCTGGAATTATGGGAAATTAGTATGACTTACCAAGTAGAGGAAACTTAATTCTGATGGAGGCAGAAATTTCTCAGAACAGATAGATAGAAGGCCCAATGCTATGTGCTTTAAAGTATTTTTATGTCTTTCTTGGCATCTCATGTTTATTGTTAAGACAGCTTATCTTTCTGAGTTGGAAATCTGGCTACCAGTAGAGATGCTTTCAATTCATTTAAACTCAAGTGGTGAATGGCTGTGACTCCTTTTCTGCTGGTTCCATTTTAACGCACTGAGAAGTCAATCCTTGGCCATCCACGAACCTTCTATCTGCATTTATAACAGTAGTAATGACAGTGAGGGGAGCTGGTGTGTGAAGAGGCACCTGATAGCTAAGGTTTTAGAAGTTTGAGTTGTTATAGTTCATAGACCATTACTGTATAGATGGCAAATATCATAGCCCAAGTTTCCAGTTAAGTCCTTGTTTCCAAAAGGAGCTTCTTTCATGATGTGAAAATATGCAGGTCTATGTTTCTTAACCTTCTCATATCCCAAGTCTCTTCTGATTACTCTCAGAGTTGATCATTCTCTCTTTCTTCCTCTGCTCACATGTGTACAGATACACACATGAAAGGTGCTGATAGCCGGCTTGATCACCCTTGGCACCCATGGAAAAAATGCTGTATTTATTCATTTCAGGGTAACTTGGTCGTAGTCTCAAACCAGCCACTTACTAGCTCTGTGACCTTGGATAATTTATCAAACTCCTGTTTTCTCTTCTTTAAAATGAGGGCTTTTTTGGCTAGAGAATCTCCAAGATCCACGAAATTATACTTTCAGAAGAATAAGGTCTGAGACATAAACAAGTGCAGGCCTGGACCCAGGCACACTGGTAAAGCAGGACATGCTGTCTGCCTCCGAATTTCCTCCCTTTCTGCACACCTCATAATTCACTTTCCCTCCTTCCATCCCCCCAGCATCTGGCACCAGTAGAGTCCTGTGTCTCATGCTGGCTGGCTCCCTTAAGCAGTAGGTTAGCATTTTTATGCCATTTCTTCAACCCTCTCTCCCACTTGGCATATTCATATGCCAGCCATCCTTCAACATTCAGGTTAAATGCCTTCTCAGTGAGGCTGTATTTGATCACCTCCTCTATACTGGTCTTTCTTATCTACCAACTTCCATACTAATATGATTTTTAAAATTCATGGTATTTATTCCTGCTTTGTAGATACAAATAATATTTCTTTTTGTGGATTATAGTCTCTCTCAGGGCAGAATTTATATCCCAGTTCCTGGTATATCTGTTGAATGAATGAATGAGTGAATGAGGGGGGCAGTAAGTGAATGAACCAGTGAATTAGTTCATCACTGTATCCCCCACTTGCTACTATGGTGTTCAGTCAGTCTACCCTCAAAAAAGAGTTGATCAATGAATAATTCCACTTTTCACATCATTCCCTTAGGCCCTTTATAGAGAACTAGCTTCTTGTTTTCTCTTTAATGAAGAGGTTATTAATAGCTGGTAGCCTGATATGTTGCTGCTCAGAAAGGAATTTGTGTTCTAATAGCAGATTCAAAGGTGTGATTCATTAACGGGGTACATTTCACATAATGGACTGAAAGAGGTTTGTGGGAGGTGTGGATACGTGTAATCAGAGACGGGAGGTGGTTCTATGCGTGTGCCTGCCTCTCAGCCTCTCTAGAAAGCTGGTCTGATTTACATGTATTAACTTTTAATTTATTATGCAAAACAAAAGTTCTCCATAGAACACTTAAGAATTGTGGCAAAGCTGAAAGCCAGCTGCTGTTTTGTTCCCTTGCAAATATTCTATCCATTCAATGGCAGTTTTCTCACTTCTGCCATCTTGGCTGTGAATCCATAAGCTATGCTAAAGAAAGAGGACTGCCTGAGGTTATCCCAAAGAATGAAGATCTGGTCTTTATAATCTCTTTCACAGTATCTTCCTGGAGCACATGAGCAGTTCTCACTTATATTCACTCTTGAGGATGCAGAGGGTGGCATTTTTCAAGGCGACTGGGAGATGAGGGAGACTCTTAGGATGTCTCTACTGGTAAGCAACACAGTCTTTCTTATTTCCTTAGATTATAACTGAATGGCCTCACCTCATCCAAGCACACAATTCTGATGGTTCTGCCTCACCCAGCAGTGCGTTCTGAGTCTTTCCTATAAGGTATATCAAAGGAGACAATCGATGGTAAAGAGCATTTAATTCTGAAGACCTGCTTGTTGTGTGATTGCTTGTTCTCTTATTTAATTCAGTCACTGCAGTTCCCTGTGGATTGTATTTCTCACATTTTAGAAGACCAAATATATTTAAATAATTTGGTGTAAAGCCCAGCAAAGTACCGTGAGTGAACTGACATTGAATAAATGACTAGTGAGGAGAAAATGGAGGTTTGCAAATATGACAACCAAGAAACAAAACATGATGACTAGGGCACAATTCAGTTTACCTTCAGCGGTTGGCCCTGAGAGGAAATGTCTAGGTGTCTCAGTGGAGGAGATGCCATTGTCTGTATTCGTACTGCAAGTATCTTCCCCATTCTTTTCTCCATCAGCCACACTGCGTGTTAGAAACACTGTGTATACATGAGGGAAAAAAAACTAAAACTTGGTTAAATTGGCTATTCCAAACAATGTTATTGAAGTTACTTAGAGGCCATGACAGTGGGTCATCATGGGAGCAAGATACAGCCTTTGATCTGTCTTCAGAATGCAGTGTGTTTACGAAAGTAATCACTTAAGGTTAATAGCTCTGCATCTGTGGTGTTTGGTATTTAAAGAAGCAATTTAAATGTCTTTTATTCAAAGAAAAACCTTAACAATGTTCTGTGGTAGTTAATGCATTTTGAATATACTTGAGATTTAAGGAGCAGACAAAAAGGAAAAGAAGTAGATTTCTCTCTTAGATGGTAAAAACCATTTTTTTTTAAAAAATCTAATTTCTTTAAAACAATTGTTATTCAATTTATTTAAACTTATAAAAAAGTTCACCCATTTCTCTCACCCCTTACCCCCTGCCTCTTGCAACCACCAATCTGTTCTCTGTATCTGTGAGCTTGTTTTTGTTTTTTAAATTCCACATAGAGGAGAGATCATATGGCATTGTCTTTCTCTGACTTACTTCACTTAGCACAATGCCCTTGAGGTCCGTCCATGTTGTTGCAAATGGCAAGATTTTATTCTTTTTTTATGGCTGAATAATATTCCATTATATATATTCCATTCCATTACATAACATTCCATTATATAATATTCCATTATATATATATATTTCATTTTATATATATATATATACACACACACACACACACATACACCACAATTTCTTAATCCATTCATCCATTGATGGACACTTAGGATGGTTCCATATCTTGGCTAATTCTGTGATGAACATGGGGATACACATATCTTTTCAAAGTAGTGTTTTCATTTTCTTTGGTTAAATACCCAGAAGTGGAATTACTAGATCATATGGTAGTTATATTTATAATTTTTTGAGGAACCTGCATACTGTTTTCCACATTGGCTGTACCATTTACATTCCCACCAACATTGCATGAGGGTTCCCTTTTTTACACATACTTGCCAGTACTTGTTATTTCTTGTCTTTTTGATGATAGCCATTCTGAGAGGTATAATATGATATCTCATTGTGGTTTTGATTTGTATTTCTCTAATGATTAATGATGTTGAACATCTTTTCATGTTCCTGTTGGCCATCTTTATGTCTTCTTTGGAAAAAATGTCTATTCAGCTCTTAGGCCCATTTTTAATTGGATTGTTTGGGGGGGGGGGAGGATTTTTTGGTTTTTGTTTTTGCTATTGAGTTGTATGAGTTCTTTATGTATCTTGGATATTAGCCCCTTATCAGATACATAATTTGAAAATATTTCCTCCCATTCTGTAGGTTCACTTTTCATTTGTTGGTGGTTTCCTTTTTCTGTGCAGAAGCATTTTAGTTTGATATACTCCCACTTGTTTATTCTTGCCTTTGTTCTTTTGCATTTGATGTAGATTCAAAAAATCATCACCAAGACCTATGTCAGTGAGCTTACCATCTATATTTTCTTCTAGGAATTTTATGGTGTCATGTCTTACATTCAAGTATTTAATCCATTTAGGGTTAATTTTTGTATATGTTATGAGATAGTTGTCCAGTTTCATTCCTTTACGTGTAGTTATCCAGTTTTTCCAGCACCTTTTATTGAAGAGATTGTCCTTTCCCCATTGTATATTCTTGGGTCCTTTGTTGTAAATTAATTTACCATATATGTGTGGGTTAATTTCTGGGCTTTCTATTTGATTCCATTGATCTATGTGTCCTTTTATATGCAAATACCATACTGTTTTAATTACTATAGGTTTGTAATACAGTTTGAAATCAGGGAGTGTGATACTTCCAGCTTTGTTATTCTTAAGATTGCTTTGGCTATTTGGGGTCCATGTTGCTGCAAATGGCATTATTTCATTCTTTTTTATGGCCAAGTAATATTGCATTGTATATAGGTACCACATCTTCTTTATCCATTCCTCTGTCAATGGACATTTAGGTTGCTTCCATGTCTCAGCTATTGTAAATAGTGCTGCAGTGAACATTGGGGTGCATGTGTCCTTCCGGATTATGGTTTTCTCCAGATATATGCCCAGGAGTGGGATTGCTGGATCATATGGTAGTTCTATTTCAAGTTTCTTAAGTAAGCTCCATTTTGTCCTCCATAGTGGTTGTACCAATTTATATTCCCACCAACAGTGTAGGAGGGTTCCCTTTTCCCCACACCCTCTCCAGCATTTACTGTTTGTAGACTTTTTGATGATGACTATTCTGACTGGTATGAGATGATACTTCATTGTGGTTTTGATTTGCATTTCTCTGATAATTAGTGCTGTTGAGCACTTTTTTCATGTCCTTTTTGGCCATCTGTCTGTCTTCATTGGAAAAATGTACATTTAGATCTTCTGCCCATTTTTTTAAAATTTATTTATTATTTTTTGGGGTACACCAAGTTCAGTCATCTGTTTTTATACACATATCCCCGTATTCCCTCCCTTCCTTGACTCCCCCCTGCCCATTTTTTGACTGAGTTCTTTTTTTTCCTGACATACAGCTGCATGAGCTGTTTGTATATTTTGGAGATTAATCCCCTGTCCATCACTTCATTTGCAAATATTTTCTCTCATTCTGTGAATTGTCTTTTCATTTTCTTGATGGTTTCCTATTTTGTGCAAAAGCCTTTAAATTTAATTAGGTCCTATTTGTTTATTTTAGTTTTTATTTTCATTATTCTAGGAAGTAGATCAAAAAAGATATTACTGTGATTTATGTCAAAGAGCATTCTGCCTATATTTTCCTCTAAAAGTTTTGTTGTGTCTGGCCTTACATTTAGATCTGTGATCCATTTCGAGTTTATTTTTGTGTATGGTGTTAGAGAATGTTCTAATTTCATTCTTTGACATTTAGCTGTCCAGTTTTTCCAGCACCACTTATTGAAGAGACTGTCTTTTCTCCATTGTATGTTTTTGCCTCCCTTGTCATAGATTAATTGACCACAGGTGGGTGAGTTTATTTCTGAGCTTTCTGTCCTATTCCATTGATCTATATTTCTGTTTTTTGCCATTATCTTACTGTTTTGATGACTAGCTTTGTAGTATAGTCTGAAGTCAGGGAGTTTATTTCCTCTAGCTCCATTTTTCCTTCCCAAGATTGCTTTGTCTATTTGGGGTCTTTTGTATTTCCATATAAATTAAAAATTTTTTTGCTCTAGTTTTCTGAAAAATGTCATTGGTAATTTGATGGGGATTGCATTGAATCTGTAGATTGCCTTGGACAGTATAGGCATTTTGACAATATTCATTCTTCCAATCCAAGAACATGGTATATCCTTTCATCTGTTTGTGTCATCTCCAATTTCTTTCATCAGCGTCTTATAGTTTTCAGAGCAGAGATCTTTTGTCTCCTTACATAGGTTTATTCCTAGGTATTTTATTCCTTTTGATGCGATGGTAAATGGGATTATTTCCTTTATTTCTCTTTCTGGTCTTTCATTGTTAGTAGTATATAGGAATGCAAGAGATTTCTGTGTATTAATTTTGTATCCTACAACTTTACCAAATTCATTGATGAGCTCCAGTAGTTTTCTGGTAATGTCTTTAGGATTTTCCATGTATAGTATTGATATCATGTCATCTGCAACCAGTGACAGTTTTACTTCTTCTTTTCCAATTTGAATTTCTTTTATTTCTTTTTCTTCTCTGATTGCTGTGGCTAGGACTTCCAAAACTATGTTGAATTAAAGTGGTGAAAATGGACATCCTTGCCTTATTCCTGATCTTAGAGGAAATGTTTTCAGCTTTTTACCATTGAGTATGATGTTAGCTGTGGGTTTGTCATATATGGCCTTTATTATGTTGAGATAAGTTTCCTGTATTCCCACTTTCTGCAGAGCTTTTATCATAAATGGGTGTTGAATTTTGTCAAAATCTTTCTTTGCATCTATTGAGATGATTGTATGGTTTTTACTCTTCAGTTTGTTAATGTGGTGTGTCACACTGATTGACTTACAGATATTGAAGATTCCTTGCATCCCTGGGATAAATCCCACTTAATCATGGTGTATGATCCTTTTAATGTATTGTTGGGTTCAGTTTGCTAGTATTTTGTTGAATATTTTTGTGTCTGTGTTCATGGTGATATTGGCTTGTAATTTTCTTTTTCTGTGGTATCTTTGTCTGGTTTTGGTATCAGGGTGATGGTGGCTTCATAGAATGAGTTTGGGAGTGTTCCATTCTCTGCAATTTTTTGGAAAAGTTTTTTTTAAAGATTTATTTTGTCATTTATTTATTTTTGTTTTTTTGGCTGTGTTGGTTCTTTGTTGCTACACCTGGGCTTTCTCTAGTTGTGGTGAGCGGGGGCTACTCTTTGTTGTGGTATGCAGGCTTCTCATTGTGGTGGCTTCTCTTGTTGCAGAGCATGGGCTCTAGGCGCATGGACTTCAGTAGTTGTGGCACATGGGCTTGGTATTTGTGGTTCGAGGGCGCTAGAGCACAGGCTCAGTAGTTGTGGCACACGGGCTTAGTTGCTCCGTGGCATGTGGGATCATCCCAGCCCAGGGATTGAACCCACGTCCCCTGCATTGGCAGGCACATTCTTAACCACTGTACCACCAGGGAAGCCCCAAATTTAATTATCTGTTTATTTTTTAAAATATTTATTTATTTAAGTATTTATTTATTTGGTTGTGTGAGGTCTTAGTTGCGGCACACAGGCTCCTTAGTTGTGGCATGCAAACTGTTAGTTGAGGCGTGCATGTGGGATCTAGTTCCCTGACCAGGGATAGAACCTGGGCCCCTCACATTGGGAGCATGGAGTCTTATCCGCTGTGCCACCAGGGAGGTCAGAAAGTTTTAAAATTAACTCTTTTCTAAAAGTTTGGTAGAATTCACCTGTGAAGCCATCTGGTCCCGTACTTTTGTTTCTTGGAAGTTTTTTAACCACTGCTTCAATTTCAGTATTGGTCTCTTCGTATGCTCTATTTCTTCCTGATTCAGTTTTGGAAGATTGTATTTTTCTAAGAATTTGTCCATCTCTCCTAGGTTGTCCATTTTATTGGCATATAGTTGCTTGTGGTAGTCTCTGATGATCCTTTGTACTTCTGCCGTGTCAATTGTAACTTCTCCTTTTTTATGAAGAAAGCTTTCATGGAGTTTTTCATGGAGTTGTAACTTTCTCCTCTTTTATGGATTTGAGTCCTCTTTTTCTTGATGAGTCTGGCTAAAGGTTTATCAGTTTTGTTTATCTTCTCAAAGAACTAGCTTTTAGTTTCATTGATCTTTGCTATTGTTTTCTTCATCTCTGTTTCATTTATTTCCGCTCTAATCTTCATGATTTTTTTCCTTCTACTAACTTTGAGTTTTCTTTGTTCCTCTTTCTTTAGTTGCTTTAGGTGTAAGGCTAGGTTGTTTATTTGAGATTCTTCTTGTTTCCTGAGGTAACATTGTGTTGCTATAAACTTTCCTCTTAAACCTGCTTTTACTGCATCCTAGAAGTTTTGCATCATTGTGTTTTCATTGTCATTTGTCTTTAGGTATTTTTTGATTTCCTCTTTGATTTCTTCAGTAATCTATTGGTTGTTTAGTAACATATTGTTTAGCCTCCATGTGTTTGTGTTTTTTACAGTTTTTTTCTTGCAGTTTATTTCTAATCTCAGCATTGTGATCAGAGAAGATGCTTGATGTGATTTCAGTTTTCTTAAGTTTACTGAGGCTCACTTTGTGGCCCAGTATGTGGTCAATCCTGGAGAATGTTCCATGCGCACTTGAGAAGAATGTGTATTCTCCTGCTTTTGGATGGAATGTTCTATAAGTATCAATTAAGTCCATGTGGTTTAATGTGCCATTTAAGGCCTGTTTTTCCTTATTGATTTTCTGTCTGGATGATCTGTCCATTGATGAGAATGAGGTATTAAAGTCCCTCATTATTATTGTGTTACTGTCAGTTTCTCCTTTTATGGCTGTTAGCCTTTGCCTTATGTATTGAGGTGCTCCTATGTTGGATGTATATGTATTTAAAATTGCTATATCTTTTTCTTGGATTGATCCCTTGATTATTATGTAGTGTCCTTATTTGTCTCTTATAACATTCTTTATTTTAAAGTCTGTTTTGTCTGAGTATTGCCACTCTGGCTTTCTTTTGATTTCCATTTGCATGGAATATCTTTTTCTGTCCCTTTACTTTCAGTCTATATGTGTCCCTAAATATGAAGTGGATCTCTTGTAGACCCATATGGGTCTTGTTTTTGTGTCCATTCAGCCAGTCCATGTCTTTTGATTGGAGCATTTAATCCATTTACATTTAAGATCATTATTGATATATATGTTCCCATTGCCATTTTCTTAATTGTTTTCGATTTGTTTTTAGAGGTCTTTTTTCTTTGCTTCCTCTTTTATTCTCTTGTGATTTGATGTCTATCTTTAGTGAAGCGTTTGGATTGCTTTTTCTTTTGTGTGTGTGTATCTATTGTAGATTTTTGGTTTGTGGTTCTCATGAGGCTTCAATATAGCAATCTATATATAAAAAAGATTGTTTTAAGTTGCTGGTCTTTTAATTTCAAATGCCTTTCCAATATCCTACACTTGTACTCTCCTCTTCTCATGATTGCTGGTTTTGGTATCAAATTTCTGTCTATATGACTTACTACTTTTATGTTTTCCTTTACTGGTGAACTTCCCCATTTGTAATTTTCTTGACTTATTTGTGGCCTTTTCTGCCTAGAGAAGTTCCTTTAGGATTTATTGTAATGCTGGTTTGGTGGTGCTGAATTCTCTTAGCTGTTGCTTGTCTGTAAAACTTTTGATTTCTCCTTCAAATCTAAATGAGAGCCTTGCTGGGTAGAGTGTTCTTGGTTGTAGGTTTTTCCCTTTAATCACTTTAAATATGTCATGCCACTACCTTCTGGCCTGCAGAGTTTCTGCTGAAAACTCAGCTGATAACCTTATGGGGTATGTTATTTGTTGCTTTTCCCTTGTTGCTGTTAATATTTTTTTTGTTTTTAATTTTTGTCTGTTTGATTAATATGTGTCTTGGAATGTTCCTCCTTGAGTCTACCTTGTAATGGACCCTCTGTGCTCCCTAGACTTGAATGAGTGTTTCCTTTCTTGTGTGGGGAATTCTTTGGCTATAATCTTTTCAGATATTTTCTCAGGTCCTTTCTCTTTGTCTTCTCCCTCTGGGACCCCTATAATGTGAATGTTGGTGTGTTTAATGTTGTCCTAGAGTTCTCTGTGACTGTCTTCATTTCTTTTCATTCTTTTTTCTTCTATTCTGCAGCAGTGGTTTTCGCCATTCTGTCTTCCAGCTCACTTGTTCATTCTTCTGCCTCAGTTATTTTGCTATTGATTCCTTCTGGTGTATATTTCATTCCAGTTTATCTCTGTTTGTTCTTTAAATCTTCTATCTCTTTGTTAAAAATATGGAACACTTCATGAATTTGCATGTCATCCTTGCACGGGGGCCATGCTAATCTCTGTGTCATTCCAATTTTGGTATATGTGCTGCTGAAGTGAGCACGTCTATTCCTTTTTTCTTTTCTTGTTCTCTTCCTTGGTTGTCTGACTTTCTTTAGTGGTTGCATTTATATTTATTTCTCTTTATCTTTTGTGTATTTACCATGGGTTTTTGCTTTGTGGTTACCGTGAGGCCTATATATAACAAATTACACTCTATTTTAAGTTGATAACAACTTAAGTGTATTCCCACTTTGCTGTGGGTAGAGTATTCTTGGTTGGAAGTTTCTTTCTTTCAGTACTTTGAATATATTGTGCCACTCCCTTCCAGCCTGCAAAGTTTGTGCTGAAAAAATCTGCTGATAGTCTTATGGGGGTTCCCTAGTCTATGGGGGTTTAGACTTCTGATGAAAGTCTAACATAAACATTTTTTAATGTCTTAATGTTCTTTCTGTGGTAAATACAGAATTGCATTTATTGTGGTTCTGTGCTGTAAGTATAAGTACAGAGGAGTTGTTGTTAATAACCCAGTCTCGATGCTTTTACCGAGCGTGTGCATTGATTTTCAGTTGCACACACTCTGCATGTTCATAGCCTGCCACCCTTCAACTTATCATTCTTGAAGGGATTAGACAAATAACACTGGTGATGTTTAGAAAGGATAAAATTAGAAAACATTATATACTTTTATAGAGCCTGTTTTTTCACCTATAAAAAGGTATGATAATGTTTTCATCACAGGAGCTAAATTAATATATGAAATGTATGTGAAGCTGCTTTGCAAATTATCAGCTACTTTATAAATTTATTTTATTATAAAGTGGAAATATCCTTTCACGTCCAATTTTTGTCACTTTGCCTTTCTGTTTATCTAGTAATCACATATATGTATAGGTAGCACTGAGAAGGTTGCTTTAAAATTACTTATTATATTGTTTTATTAATATGTATTATATTTACTGTTACATATTTTATTGTTTTACTACTATCTGAATGTTAGACTTCTATGTAGAATTTATTTATAGTTTGGCATCACTTAGTAATTATCCAGAGAGACAGACATGTGGTTTACAGTTACTTTTTTATGACTAGATCTATTAGTAAAGGAAGATAAGCCTCATCATGTCCATTACTCTTGTGTGGGTGCTGCAGTTAACTCATCCATGACTTTATAAATAACTAGACATGGATTCCCAATGTAAGAGTATTTGCTTCAGTTTTCTTACCTCAACCTTCTAGTTTTAGTTTGATCCAGTCTGAGAAAGGCCAAGTAAATCAAGGACAGAGCAGGGCTTCTTTGTGAGGATGGATTGAAAAAATGAGAATTTCAGCCTAGATAGATGCTTACCAATGGAGATATGTGATGTAATCAATAAAATGGTGAAGGGTTAGGATTTGTCCAATACCCCCAAAAGAGTCCTCTTTAAAACTATAAATAAGCATTAGACTTAGATTCCCCTATCTAGTTCATCTAGTATGAAACCTGGTAGTAATTTTTTTCTAATATTTTTCTGATTATAGCAGTAATATGTTAGTGGTAGGAAATCTAGAAAGTACAGTTGAGAGCAGCAGAGAAAGTAGAAACCCTATAATCCCACTTCATAGAGATCATTGTTGTTAATTATAACCACAATCACTGTAAATAGCCTTAAAAGCTTTGTTTTGTGTGTGTTTATACCTGTATCTAGGTATATATGTAGTTGTGTATATAACTTTTGATTTGCAAAATTGAAATCATAGTGGTTTCATTACTTTAATTCAAAATATTTCCTCATTGTCACGTGTATATGTGTGACATGGTCACTATTTAGGTGAGCCATAATTTATCTGTGCCCTACTTTTGGACATTTTAAGTTGGCTCCCAGTTTTTGCTCTTATATGTAGTGGAGGAATGAAAACAGCCTTATGTATTAAAATTGGTGTGAAATTTTCTGATTATTTTATGATGCACAGGACCTGAAATGGAGTAGCTGGGTCAAAGATACCTATAGTTTTAAGGATTTTTGAAACATATGCCAGATGTTGTCTGTGAGAGTGCAATGAGAGCTCCCATTGCCATACCACTTCACCACTGTCTTACCGGCTCACCAGGTACTGTTTACTTTATGCACTGACTGCAAATTATGTTCCTGTCACCATCCCAGCCTTAGTTAAAGCCTCATCATTTCCTCACAGGTTTACTTCAACAGCCTCTAGTCTTGACTCTCCAAAGTGTTCTCCATGTTTACAACATGATCTTTTTCAGCCAGGAATCTTATCACATCAATGGCTCCTTTACAAGCTGTATGTGAACCTACGTATCCCAGCATGTGCGCAGAGCTTGTGGTTGCATTGCCCCAACCTCTCTAGCCTCATATGCAGACACTTGCCCACTTATAGTCTTGCCTTCAGTCCTCCTAAATTGTGGTGGAAGCCTTCTGATCTGAGACATGATTTTTTAATAAAAAATATTGGTATAAAGGAGACTCAAAAATGATACATTAAAATTTTTTTATTTTACCTTAAAATATATGTTCACATTTGTTCAGCCATCTTTCGATGTAGGGCCAAAGCCTTTCTCTTGAACGTGGTTCCACTCATCAAAGTACCTCATCAGTTTTCTTGTGTAACCACACCAATAGTATATCACTTGGATTTCAGTTTGAGTTTCTTTCAAGTAGAATGAATAAAAGAGCAGAATCTTATAGGTTGTTGTTATTTCTCCCAGTCTTTTATGGCTATCTCACTCACTTGTAATTTGACAGTAATTTTTTGGCAGCTAGTCTTTTTGCATCTTTCCAAAAGATCCAGCCTAGTTTTCTTAGAAACAATAACTTTTTTGGTTCACACTCATATTTCATTGGCTTATATAATATTTAATTAAATTACACAGTATTTAATTAAATTAATTCGATTGTAAGTCCAAGCACAACTGGCAAACACATGTTGGGAACCAATGTAACTGACCCTTAGCAAGCATATCCCTCGTCTCGGGGAGGCATCAAGTGCCCTGGCCTACTGGAGAGAAGCCGTTGGTATTTGGCTTGAGTGTCAGTATGTCTTTCAGAGAGAATGGAGAGTGTAGTGTAAAAGTGTAAAAGTGAGTGAAAAGTTTTTCACTGACAATTTTTCACTGTGTTTACAGCTCCTTAAATAAGTCATAGTCTCTCCCTTCTTTATTTTTGGCCTGCTATTTGCTTTCCGATCCTTACAAATTGAATTCTGGTATCATGGCTTCTTCCAGAAAACTTTTCTTCATAGCCCCTCCCTTTCCAGCTAGTTGCTCCTCCTATCTGCTCACTTAGTGCCGTATGCTGTTGGTTAAAGTACCCCTATATTCACCTGTGAGCCCAGTGAGACCAGGGCCATGTCATTTATCTGATTCCATGGTCTTGCCTTTTCTAAAGTATCAGATAAATGAACTTGATTTTGTTTTTTCAGGAAGGTGGGACAAGCTGAAATATAAATACATATCCTCATTATTACGACACATTTAGTGTTTCTGAAATTTGAATAGGACTTATAATGTGTTTGTTTATAACCTCAGTAGCTGTTATTGAAATGATGGTGTATCTTAAACATCAAAGCAATGAAACTGGGTTAAGAAAAGCGAGATCACTTCAGGGACAACAGTATTTGTCCATAAACACCCCTCCATGCTGCTGTCAGAATCTCTGTTCTGGGCCAGTGCAGCATTTCTTTTTGACCTCTAAGTCCTAAGGGTGGCTCAGGGTGAGGATGCTGTGCAGCCCGTGGGTAAGAACATGAAGACTGGAGTCAGAGTGCCTGGGTTCACATCTCTGCCCTGCCTCTTACTCTGTGCCCTCGGACAAGTCAGGGCCTCACTTTTCTCGTCTATACAATGGAGAAAGTCATAACTTTTAAATGATCCATAGAAGCCACTTAGAGCTGCTTGGCACATTCTGTGCCTTCAAGATACATTAACAGTTGCTATTGCTATTATTGTGACACCAAAGAATTCATAAAAGTGATCCTATAAACAGTATAATTACGGGAGGATTTATAAAAATGCTTTCATAAATAGTAGCATCCCTTTTGCACACTCACTGCAAGGAATTCAAAGAGGAAATACTAGGTGGGTAGATATTTGAATCTGGAATCTACTGTTTATCAGCTGTAACAGTCGACTATTTTCTTAACATCTCTTAGTCTTCATTTCTGTACCTGTAAAAGAGAGATAATGACAGTGCAAGACTCAGAGGGTTATTATGGATATTAAATTATAGGATGCATGTAAAATATGGCTCTTGGAGGATAATAACTGCTTGATAAATGGTATCTATATCTGGCAGTTATAATCAGTCACAGACTTGGTATGCAAAATAGAACTTTGTTTATAACTGAATTTTCTCACCTCTTGAGCCTCCATTTTCTCTATTGGCAGGAAATGAAATCTTGCCAACTTAATGGTAAATTCAGAAACTTCCAGACACTCCCCCTCAATCTCCTTTTTTGAGTGAATACTCAGTTGTTTTGGAGTTCTTTCCTTCTGCCTTCAACTTTCCTTCTCCTTTAGGGTGAAGTTCTGGGGATTAGGTGTTATTCTGAAATCTGCAACACTTCAGATATAGGGTTTCCGCTGGTCTTTGGCTCTGCTGAGTGCACAGCTGAAAGTTTTCATTCTGCCTCCTAGCTGCAGACCCGGCTGATACCTCTGGTTCCGTGGAGGCTGGTGCACCTGCTTCATCTCTGATACTTTGAGGGAACTTCTTGGTTTTCTCCATCACCTCCCTGGAGAGCACAGACCCGTGCAGTGGCCCCCATGCATGTCCATGCTCTCCCTGGGCTGCCGTGGCTCTTCCATCCCTCCGGACCCTGCTGGGTGCTGACCTTCTCTCAGCTTCTGAACTCACCTGGAGTTTCTTTTGCTGTGTCCCCTGTTCCATGTGGGCTTGGCTCAGAGTGCAGATGGGGAGAGAAAGGCTCTCTTTCCTTCTCAGAAACCCACAGTGGTATTTAACTCTTACTCTTTGTGTTAGTTTTCTGTTGCTGCCATAACAAATCACTGGACATTTAGCAGCTCAAAATACCATGCATTTATTATCTTACAGTTGTGTAGGTTAGAAGTTTAGGGTGGCTTGGGTGACTTCTCACACTTGGGTTTCACAAGGCCAAAATCAAGGTTCACTTCAGGCTTACCATGTTTTTAGAAGAATCCAGTTTCTTGCCTTTGGAGGACTGAGATCCCCATTTCCTTGCTGAATCTCAGCTTCTTGTGGCTACCCACTTTCTATGGCTCATGGCTCCTTTCTTCCATCTTCAAGGCCAGCATTGGTAGGTTGAGTCCTCACATTTTGAATCTCTCCAACCTCCCCTTCTGTTTCATCTTTTCTGCCTTCCTTTTTCCATGTATCTCTCTGACTCCTCTGACTCAAGTGATTACATTGGACCCAGCCCGATAATATCCCTGTTTTAAGGTCAGCTGATGAGTAACCTTAATTCCATCTGTGAAGTCTCTTCAGAGCAGTTCCTAGATGAGTGGCTGGATTACTAGCCAGGGACAGGAAATCTTGGGGGAGGTACATGTATAGAATTCTGCCTGTAACATTCTTACCCCAAACCTCCCTTGACTCTCCTCTGTCAGTGGAGGGATAAACTGGCCAAGCATGTATTCCTCAAAAATCATTGCTTATCCTAGGAGCTCAGCTTTTGATATCTGAGAAATGTTCCAAAACGCCAAACAGTTTTCTCTGTCATAGGCTTCAAGATACTCTGGATGTCTAGAACGAAAAGTAACCTTTCTCTCTGTTATATCATGTGTATCCTATGGACAGTGTGTACTGAAAGGCCTCCCTGTTTCTTTGGATGGTGGTTAAAGGATAAAAGCATGCCAGTTTGGTTAATCAAACATTTATTGACTATTCTGTAGACAGTGATATGAGAGATCTGACCTCAGGGAATTTATAACCTAGTAGGGGTGGATTTCATTTAAATAAATACTTACAATAAATGCACAATGTGAGAAGAGTATGTAGGAATACACGTGGTGCTGTCAGAACCTGGAGGAGGAGGCTGGGACTTTCAATTGAGAGGTGAAGTTTAAGAAACAATGGCATATAGACAGGCCTAGAAGAAAAGTGGTGACTGAGAAATAAGTTTACATACTTGCAATCTGAAAAGTACTTTTCTATACTGAATTTCATTTAGTAATCACAGTTACTTTTTGCAGTAGGGATTGTAGTATTTGTGTTACAGATAGAGCAGGTAAGGCTGAGAAACTTGTTCAAAATCAGATTTCAGTCTTTGACTGACTGAGATCGAACGCAGTTTCACTAACTCTAGATCATATGCTCTTTTACTAACCACATTAAGATGAGCAGGAGGAGGAGGGGCAGACCACATGGCGAGGAGTGGGTAAGCAAAGGTAGTGAGGTGGCTAGTGTGGTGTGTACAGCAGCTAGCCTCCAGCAGCCTCCTATGACCCCCACCTACTGGTGTTGGCACCTTTGTATAATCCCCTGCCAAAGTGGATTGGACTGGCCTGTGTAAACAAGAGGATGTTGCAGAAATGATGATGTGTGATTTTGAGGCTAGGTCAGAACAGACCTTGTAGCTCGCAGCTGGCTTTCCTGAGTCTCCAGCTCTGAAAGGAAACAGTCGCCACGCCCTAAGAGACCAGCATCCCTTTGGGGAGGTCCACGTGGCAAGGCCACGGGAAGGCCACCTTGGCAGCAGGTTGTCCAGTCCCAGTCAAGCCTTCAGATGACTGCATCCCCATGGGAGACCTTGAACTAGAATCAGCCAGTTAAGCTGCTCTCAGATTCCTGACCCATAGAAACTGTGTGAGGTATTTATTGTTTTTTCAAGCCTCCAAGTTTTGGGCTAACTTGTTTCACAGTAATAGGTAACTAATACAGCACAGGTTTTAAGAGAGTAAATACTTAATCTTATTTAAATAATGTTGAACAGCTTGTAAAAAAAACTTTCCCTGTGGTCTAAGAACCTGAGTTTTTATTCTGCAAGCGTGAGGAAGACACTGAAGGGTTTTGAACAGCAGAGCGCTTAGAAAAATAGGCTATTGGAGGGTCTGTTACATATGGAATGTTCACAAATTAACTGACTTCCTTGCCATTTGGGCCTGGAAAGCAGCCCCTGAGGAATTAAACATCTTTCAAAGACTTCTGTCTTGTCTTCTTCTGTGTCTGAAAATCTTAAAATCTGTATCTGACTCTTTGAATCCTAGGAATCATATTTGATTTTAATTTTTCTAATTAATAGAGTGCTTCCTACTTCCAGCATTCCTACAAGGCTAGCATGAGCCCCTGAAAGACAAAATGTCTTGTCCTAAGAGTGTGCGAGAGGCAGATCTGTGGGTCACTACCAGAAGAAAGCGTACGTAGTGTGAGCATGTAGTGAATAGATTTCGGCCAAACACAAGTCACACCTGTGACTTATGATTCCTTTTATGTGATATCTCCATCAAAACTGGGAGAGTTTAGAGTGGTAATCTGACTATTTCTGAAGGGAATAACACAAATATTATAACCAAAAATATCCTTTGGAAACTTTTGTATTGTTATTAGACACAATGTATATCTGTTTGCTTAGTTTTCTGTGTAATGTGAGTATTTCTTTGTAATTATAAGAGTTACTGAATTTCTAAAACTCATAGCGGTTATGGCTGGAGAAATTAGAAATGCTGCCTGCCATTGCATGCGTTAATAATGAATAAGCCAGTAAGCGAGCCGGTGCCATAGGTATTGTTCAGTGTGTTTTATATTCTGTTTAATAATGGCAATTTTAATGTATTACTGTGACTTATGTCATCATCTTAACACCTTGCAGAAGGTGCAGCCTCCTGCCTACTAATCTAGACGGATCTTAGTTTGGGTACAACATTAGTATATGCTTGGGAACTGCAGTTTGTAGCTATTACAGATTTTCTTTTCAGGATTGGTACGTGGAGACAGCACTCCTTACAGAACCCTACAAGATAATGAAATCCACTAATTAATCACAAATCCTGTATTTTGGCTTCCATTGTAACTGTAACTCTTCTTCACCAAGCCCATTTGGCCCACTTTTTTTTTCTTTCTCCTTTTTCCCCCATCCATCTCTCAGAAGATTGGTGAAAATGCAATCAGATAAGCAACCAGATAAATGAAAAGGAAGAAAAGCAAGTGGCCTAGATGTTGTAAGAGCTACATAAACTCAAACTCTGGTAATTCTGGAGTTGATTGGAGTGTGGGGAGGGAGGATGGGGGGTGGGGTAAGTCACCAGATACAGTAGTTTGCCCTGTTTGAGCATGTAACCCCAACTTTAGACATTGGCAGGCAGGTTGACAAGCAGAAATAAGTAGTTGGTGCTGGGTATGTGACAGGAAGTATTTTCACATCAGTCCTTCCACTGTGGACCCTGTTTACACAATCCAATAGGTTATTTTTTTTTTCTTTTTCTACTCTCCTTTCATTCTAAGAGGATTACACCCTGCATTCCGTTCTGTCCACAAATCCTCCAGTACCATTTCGTCAGCATGTTTGTGACATTTTGGGTTGGATCAGGATTTGGCCATACCTGTAATGGTCTGGGGAGGTGGCAAGTGTTGTTGGGTGGCCAGAATAGCCAGAAGGTGGTGTGATTTCCTTGCTAAATTGTAGAACAGGGCCAGAGGGATGCTGGGATTCTTCTTTTATTCTTTTCAAAACTCTGATTTGAAACAGATACAAACTCCTGAACTTACTGAAGCAAAACTCTATCGCCTAAGGCTGTGGTTCTTAAATTTGAGTTACTAACCCAAAGACGCAGTCTTTCTGGTTCAGTGAGTATGAAATAACGCCTGATAATTTGCATTTCTAACAGTTTTCCAGGTGATACGGATGCTGCTGGTCCCTTTTTGGGAACTGCTGTCCTAAAGGTTCTTTCAACCTGGAGCAATTGGAAATCAGGCTACCGTCCCCCTGGGGTTTCTCAGTTCTCTCACTCCTTTGAGGCTAGCTTGGCTCTGCCCCACTGCTCCTTGGGTCTAGGGTCATGAGTGTGTGCTCATATCCTGTCCTTCAGACCCAGAGTGTCCCAGACAGCCAAGAACTCTGGGATGCCCAGCCATCTGAATTTCTGAACACAGTATAAAACCATATATTTGGTGCAGAAGTTGTGATCTCCCGTGATCCTAGGAACATTGTCATTTAATCTTGAAAATCACGCTCTAGGTGGGGAGTATTCTCACTTTTATCTGTGAGGAATTGGAAGTCAAGAAGTTGAAATTACTTGCCAGAAGTAAATGGCTGAACTGGTATTTGAACCCAGGGTTATGGCTTCAGTGCCTGATTTTCCTTCATCTAAGTCTCCTGGGTTCCATTTTGACCTCTTTCCTCATTTTTATGTAGCCAAGATTACAAAGATTCTCTTTAATTAGGATTTGAATTATGACTTACATATACATATGTGTATATTTATATATGTATGTGATTATATGTACACACACACATGCTCCTTTGCTTCATTTTTATTATTTTGCATGTGTTTTTAGTATAGTATATAATATCATCCTTGAAGCTGCCCTAAAGCAGTTTAGGAACAGGGCAAGGAATACATATATACCCCCAGGTCTAGTGAACTCATGCACATGCACCTTACTCATCCACACACACTGGCCTTTCTTCCATGCCTCACATTAAGTCTAAGAAAATCTGTCTCTTTGGTTGCCATTGACTTATATTAAGTTCCAGCCATGCCCTTGACCACTATCAGTAAATGGAGTTGAAACTACCTGCCTTTGCTGCTTGCCCTCCCTGCATTCTCCTCAGTACTTCACCATAAAGGAGGAGATTTAGGGCATCGTTTGGTTCTGGTGGGACACAGTTGGCAGGTCTGTATTGACAGATCCACTCTGTTGGAAAACAAGAACAAGCCCTGAGGGCTTTGAGAGTGTGTCTGCAGTGAGAGTTTATATACTTCGTCCACATTAATAGCAGTGCGGGTTTTTTTTTTTCTTTTCCTAAAGAAAACAGCTCTTTTTCCATTGAGGAGTGGAATGGGGGAACAAACCAAAAAACCCTCAAAATTCTGGCATGTGCTGTGGAAGGCCGTAGTGAACAAGAAGCTGGGTTACAGGAAGGATGGTGATAAAAAGGAAGAGTTGGTGGTCGTAGGTAACCCCAGGAATGAAATGACTGGGAAATACAGAATTACTTGTTTTTATTTTTAAGTTTACTTGTGGAAGTGGGTGTTGGAAAAGTTGCAGCTTGTTTATTGTAAGGGGTGGAAGGAGGGTTGTTTGACATCTGAAAGGAAATTATGACAGCAAATGTGGATGGGTGGTGTGTATAACTAGGTACCTGGTGGGTGTTAGAGGTACGTGTGTGCTTGCGGATGTACTTCAGTTCAGCTGTGTGTGGTTTTCTGCAATCTCCTAGTGCTTCTCATGGTTTAACTTGCTCACAAGCAAACACAAAATCTGCATCATGCTCAAATTGCTCCCTGGTATGTTAATTGTATTGAAACAAATTTGTGTTTTCGAACAAGCATTATAGCACAGCCGATGTTACACGTCATTTCTCAGAGGATCCCGTTTCCCTTGTTATTAGAACACTTGACTGCCATCTGTGAGATGAGGGGCATGTAAAGATGGCTCTTTTATACATATTTATTTCCTATCTCATAAAATTTTAGATAATATTAAAAAACATAGTGAGTAAAGTCTCTCTCCAGCGTCACAAAACAGATGTTAATTTTTTTTTTGGCCACGTAAAAATTTCCCATGTAGCAAAATGGCCTTGTTAAGATGATGTGTTGTCACCCCTTGCCCCATCCCACCATGACCTTTGAGCCAAGCCACGTGGGGCTGAGTCACTGATGACTGGTTGTTTCTCTGATAATTTTCTTTGACTGAGAGCCCAAAGAGGTACCTGTTGAAGTGGCTCTGTATTGGTTGGTGAAGTGTGTATATTCATTTGCTCTGGGTCTCAGGGCTTTTCCCAGGGTCTCATTTATTGATTTCAGGATATGGCTGTGTATATTAGATACTTCTTAGCAGATTCTGCATACACAATATTTGTGATGGTTAATTCTGGGGTATGCTGGGTGTTTTATCCTTTTCAGGTCCACCTTGGGGAAAAGAGAAAACCCACATGGAGAAAAAAGCAGCTTCACATCTTTGAGCCTGCATTTGCATGGGAGCCATGTCTGGGAAAAGCATAGATAAAACAATGTCTTTGGAAGAGTATCTGGTCATTTTCAACAGGTTCAATATCTCTCTTCCAATTAGATGTGGCAGCTGAATTCTCATGTGTTCATTCAAATTACAGAGAGATAAATGTTGCACCACTAACATAATTGATGGGAAAGGTAGTATCCATATAAACATGTAGGAAATTTAAAAAAATCTAGACATAGGAATAAACTACAAGGTCCGAGAATTTAGGGCTGGAAGGAAATGTGGAGAGAAAGGATATTTTTGTCCTGTGTTTCATCTTACAGTAAGGAATATGAGTCCCACAGAAGCAGCACAACTAGACAGGAGATCCTGGCTCATTATAACATAGTGGAGCCAGGACTTAAACACTAGGGTTCCTAGCTCTTCTCTTTGCACCATGGTACTGATTTTTGTAATTCCTTAAGTTCTGACCGCTTACTTAAGATTCCAGGTGGCCCTCATTCTGTTGCTGCTGCTCCCTTTAACCCTAGTATTTGTCACACGTGCTTGATTTGATTCCTCTGCTGCCCACTTCCATCTTATTTTATTTTTTAAAGCTGAGAAAAATGAGGGTTACTTGTATTCAGGCCACAGCTACCACTAGTTGCTTTACTTCTTTAGTTGACATCCTTTCTTATCTCAGTGGATAGAAATCTGAATAAGAATAATCCTTGTCCAAGGAGAACAAAAGTGCTAGCCTACTCCATAGGGAGGCCTATTTTCCAACATTCTGTTTCATCTAGTCAGTGATGTCCTCGGATGTGTTACTAGAGATGTGAAGACCTGGGAAAAACACTCCAGAAATTTTCAAGACAAAGATGGTTACCTCTGCAAGATATTTTTTTAAAACCAAATTGGAAAAAGATATATTATGAAAAATGCATAGAATGAAATACAATATTTCAGATATAAAGTGTTCATATGCTATGTGGCCTTTAACCCTGCAAAATGAATTCTTAAAAGCTTGTAATTGGAGGGCGTATATGAACGATTGTTTATGGTGTCAGTTTAGTACAATCTCCATACCCCAAGGACAAACTAATACTAAGCACTTACTGGGTATCAGGCACTATTCTGCACGGCTTATAGGAAATCATTCATTTAATCCTCAATACAACACCATGAGGAAAATGCCATCATTATTACTTCATTTTATGGGGAGAAACTGAGGTTCAAAAAAGTGGCTTGACTTGCCTAAACCATACACTAATAAGTTGAGGAGCTGGGATGCAAGCTTATACTTCTAGCAGAAATGAAGGAAGGAGCTAGAAGCATGTGCCTTAGTCGTGTTTCTCTCACTCATCAGGCACTTCAGGGCATCCATCCAAGCAGCTGTGTTCTCCATTAAAGGAGAATAAAAATAATACACAGTTTTCCTTTTCACAGATTTGTTGTGATAATCTAAGATGATAAGGGAGGGAAGTAGTGTTTAATGAGCATCTACTGTGAGCCAGGGACCATAGGGGTGGAGATGTTTCACATAACATCATTCGTTGCCGCCGTCCCTGCAGTCACTATTGTGTGGTTCTCAAACTCTGATGACTGCAGAGTCACTGCCATTTTTAGAAGATGGATTAACTGCAATCTGTTCTCATGTGTGGGTTTTCTTGTTGCCTCTCATGCCTGTCTTGTTCAACTGATTTCACTGGAGGCGTGAGATTATTTTTAAAGTGATGCATGTTATTTGTAGAAAATTTGGGCAAAGGATTTGAAAAGGCAGTTTAAGAGGAGGAAACGCTAGAGGCTACCAAGCATTGGAAAAGGTACTCCAAGTCACTAGTGATGAGAGAAATGCAAATTAAATCAATAATGATATGTATAGCATTTTAGAGAGCTCATTTATGCCCAGTGTTTCTCCTTCTGTGGGGACCTTCATGCATTGCTATTAGGAGATAGACTGATGCTGTCATTTTGGAGAGCCTGTGACACCACTTGTTCAGATTAGGCCCACTCATATCCCATGACCTAGCAGTTATACTCTTGGAGATGTATGAAAATGTCTCTGTTTTATATATATATGTGTGTATATATATATATATATATATATGCATATACACACACATATATACATAAATATGCATACATATACATACATATGTATATATGTATGTATGTATATGTAAAACACCATAATAGCACATAAGAGGGTATTCACACAAGGTTATTGTGATGGTGAGAGGTAGTTGGAGGTAAACTGGGTGTCCTCCACTAGGGAAGTGGTTAGTTCAAGTTTAGTTGAGTGAACATAAAGGAGTACTGTGCATCTGTTAGAAGCAATTGATTAGATGAACATTTATCAACATGACTGGACCTTAAGGGCATGGTGTCAAATGTAAAAAGTAAGAAAAATGAGATACAGTATAAAACCATTTCCCCAGGTTAAAATACATGCCCGCAAAATGATACTCATTTTGTAAGTGCACGAAATGAGTCTGTCTGCTTTCATGTTTTACACTCTTAGTAGACATGAAGGGAGGTACAAAAGAGGTAAACCCATCAGAGTGGTCATATGAGAGATGCGGAGAAGCGGGGAGATAAAAAGGGAAACAACAAATAAAGGAAAAGAGACTCTTACAACAGTGGTAATAATGTACCTAAACAGGATAACGGTTAACTCAACCCCCTGAAAAGGAAAAAAGTTAGAAAATACAAGTCAGAACAAAGCAAGAAAACACAGTCATGCATAATTCCATTTACAGATAACTGTTAAGACTTCAGTGTGCATTATTCTAGTATTTTATATGCATGTATGTGTATATGTATAGTTTATATATATCACACATATTTACTAAGTAAATGAAATGAGCTCTTTTTTTTTTTTGGTATCCTAGCTATGAAGAGGTACTAAGTGATCTCTAAAATGCCTTCCAATTCTGAGACACTCTCCCTTCAGGGTGAATACCACATCATCAGATTCAAATTTTAAACTCACTTGTGTTCAGCATAACCCAAAATATGTTTGCTAAACACTCTTAGTGTCACCATGAGATACTAGTGCATTCAAAGGAAAATATACCTGCATTTGCATTTAATTCAAATAGAACTCATTTTGGCTTGATTGCTAGAGATCATTTAAGTACCTTCAGACCATTTCACAGGCTGACAGTTTAAGGTTGGATCACAGTATCAGATGAGTGTTAATTCCAAATAGAACAAATGAGGTTAAAATTTGGTCTAATGTAGCAGGGAACCTTCCCATGTGAGTGACTGAATGGCTTTTAATAGGCTAGAGCTGAACACGTGGCTTGTGGGATCTCAGATCCCCAGCAAGGGATTGAACCCAGGCCACAGCAGTGACAGCACCGAATCCTAATTACTAGGCCACCAGGGAACTCCCTGAACAGTTTCGGATGACTGTTTAAAAACAAGTAAATTAGTGAATAATAGAGTTCTGAAGCTTTAGTCTCTGTTTTGTGTGTGGGCTGTGAGCAACCTTTAGTAATGAGTACATTCCTCTCTGCCAGAGACAAAAGCAGACAAAAGTCTATCTAGGCCTCTTACAGAACCCCACAGAAACCTCCCAAGGGAGACTCAGATCTCAGATCATTGCACTGGGAGCAATGATGGAGTGCCCATTGGCTGTCGTTGCTATGGTAACCATTGCTGACCTCACAGGTCCTTCCTAATGATATACTCCACAGGTTCACTTGTAGCATTTGCTGTGTGTGTGTATCTAGGTTTGTTTGTTTGCTTGTGGCTAAGTTATCATGTTTTACTTTGGATCCAAAGTCAGAAGGTAGCAGGCACCAATGCCTTGCCCCTAATGAATGCTAAATGAAGATTTGTGAGGCTAGATTCAGTGCCCTGGGTTTGGAAAAGAATCAAAGTTATGAGGAGTTTCACAGATCTCTGCGGTTCTCAAAGTGTAGTCCTGGAAATCCATGTTGCTGGCTACTTTCTCTCTTGAACAGTTCCAGCTGCTCATTACAGTAATCAGCAGACTTGTGAAGTTTGCAGCTCTGCAACCGGCAAAAGCCCCCCCACATAGCCAGGAGAGAGTAGCTATTTTAAAACTGCCCTTCTTTAGGATTTATCCTTAAGCTGTTCAGGGGGAGGGAGCAGCATGGACTTAGGCTACTGGCTACTCACCAGCAGGTTGCCTGGTCTCTGGGGGTTGGGTGATAGTGGTTCTCACAGCCAGCTGAGTATAAGCCCTTCTTTGGGTGCCATCCAGGTATGGGAATCACTCAGTGGTATAATATCAAGACTGTTTTGGTTTTTTTATAAATTTATTTATTTATTTTATTGGCTATGTTGGGTCTTTTTTGCTGTGCGCAGGCTTTCTTTTTTTAGTTGCAGAGAGTGGAGGCTGCTCTTCATTGTGATGCACAGGCTTCTCATTACCGTGGCTTCTCTTGTGGAGCATGGGCTCTAGGTGCGTGGGCTTCAGTAGTTGCAGCACATGGGCTCAATAGTTGTGGCTCACAGGCTCTAAAGCGCAGGCTCAATAGTTGTGGCACACGGGCTTAGTTGCTCCGCAGCATGTGGGATCTTCCTGGAGCAGGGATTGAACCCGTGTCCCCTGCATTGGCAGGCGGATTCTCAACTACGGCGCCACCTACGAAGCCCTCAAGACTGTTTGAAGACTTTCCAATCCTGAGGTTTTCCCAAACCTAAACTGATACTATAATTTTATCAGATTTTTGCTATTCCTCTGATGAAAACATGATCCCCCCCCCCCAATAGTGATATATTACTTATGGTTGTAGAATATCATGAGCCTTAAATGAAATCATTCATTCCAAAAAGAAGGGAAAGAGAACATCTGAAGTTTTGGAGGTCATTTAATTAAGCATTTGTGTTAAGTTTTGTGTTTGCAAAATATGTTTCAGTTGCCTCTCATTTACCCTACAAGTCTAACCACTCCTGCCCCCAGTGTACACGTCAACTTTACTAACAAGTAAACATTCACGACAGCAGGTAATTTTCTTTTAACATTGCCCCCAAACCATGTTTTTCACTAGCAGAGGAGAAGATGCAGATAAAACTGTGCTTGACATCTGAAAAGGAGCTGTTGCAGAACCTAATAAGGGCCTTGTGAAATCACAGTGATGCCGAGGGCCATGACTCCTTCTCCACCCAGGATTCTGCTTCCCCTGGATGTAAGAGATCGATGCCAGGGGCTGGCAGTTTACTTAAGGGTGTGTTTTGTTTGTTTGTTTGTTTGTTTTAAAAAAGCTTTGTTAAGTTCTAGGCAGTGTGGTGTGGGGCCATCACTGCAGACCAAGAGTGGGAGGATTGGACTCGACACTGGGCTCTATCATTTTCTGACAGTAGGGCCTTGATTGCGTCAGTAATCAAGGCCATACTGTCTCCTACTTGTAAAATGAAGACATCTGCCTTTTTTGTCTCACAGGTGGTTGCATCAAATGAGTAACAGGGATCATTCTTTGCAGCTTCTGGAGAGCTTTGGACATGTGCAAACTCCATTCACCAAGGTCTGATGATTCTACACAGGCTGCAAACAAGCATTTGCATATGTGCCTTTCCTGAGTCTAGGTTGTCAGGCTCCTTAGGCGCCTCAGTTTGAACAAGCTCTTGGAGTGTGTCCCAGAATACCAGATAAGAGAGGAAAGGAAAATAACATAGAAAAGAAGGCAAAAAGGGTAGGCACTCCCCTCCACCCACTCTCCCACCCCATTCAGCACACTGGTTTCATTCAGCAGTTCTTTTCTGCTTTGTATGCACGGACAGAGCCTCTTGTGATAACGTGCATGAATAGAGGAATATAAACACTCATTTAGAAATAAATTGAGATGTAGTTGGCTATAGCCATCTGACAAAGTCCTGGATTTCTCTTCAGCAGTGTCATCCATTTGTAGCCCATTAATTCATGGTCTTTAATAATTTTTTCGAGGTAAGTCTGAAGTTTACTTTGCTTTATCTATGAAGAAAGAACCCAC
Source organism: Hippopotamus amphibius kiboko (assembly GCF_030028045.1). Taxonomy (NCBI): domain Eukaryota; kingdom Metazoa; phylum Chordata; class Mammalia; order Artiodactyla; family Hippopotamidae; genus Hippopotamus; species Hippopotamus amphibius. The sequence continues at coordinate 114,036,267 of NC_080191.1, forward strand.
TCAGCAAATGAATAGTGTAAATAAATTTGCTAGGAAACATATTAACCCACTTAAGAGAACAGGCTGTTTTCAAATGCCTTACTTGCATCTATTTGCATCCTAACTATGTACTGATTATGAGTGATTCTAGTCATTGAAGTAGTCCTACGAGGATTTCTACTTGGTAATATTTTATTACCACTTAATTTGAATTACTCTAATAAAACTCCACTTCTTTAAAACTCGTCCATAATTCAATATTGTCACTCAGATCTTCCTTCCATCAGTATGAATTTGTTGTAAGGTATTATTGTAATTAATTACATGCTTCTAAGTCCCTTGGAAGCTGTCTGGTACAATTACACCCTTTGAATAAGACTTTCAATTTCCCTTGGTTTCTTAAGATAAAATGTCTTGACACTTAAATGGCATTGTTACTTTTGAGTGCAGAGAGGAGTTGCCTATAGAAGCCAATTAGGGAGGTAGGTAATTAGTTATGTCCACTGTGACTGAATTCTAGTCCAAGTAGGAGGCCAACTTCTTTCCCTGAAAACTTGGCTAGATTTCTATAATTACAAAAGCAAACCTTTATTCATAAAACAATTTTTGCACTGTGCCTTACCTTCAGTGAACATTGAGTTAATACTTGATGAGTGAAGGTATGAGAATACATATGTCTTTGGGGTTCTCCTTTTTCTTGCATATAGGCTGTCTTAATATTGAGCAGTCTGTATTATGGTAGGAACTGCAAGAGGATTGTATTGAAAGCACTACTGTGTTCATCCCATCCCTCCATTTACCCATCTTTCAACTATTTGGGAGTAACCTACTATGGAACCAGTCAGACACAGAGAAGAGACAATCTCTGCCCCCATGCATATTATATTTGGTGTACAAGCCACTTAACCTTTAGTAGAGAGATTGGTAGTGTTTTGCTTCTCACTATACTCAGAGTTGCTGTGTACTTGGTCCAAGTCCTGTCCCAGCCATCCTTCCGTGGTTACTGTTTTGTGCCTGATTGGGCCACAAGCTCCAAGGTAGGTGCTATGGGCAACAGCTTATTCCTACTTTATGCTTGTGTCTCATGTTTTTCACTTTATGCTGCATTTATGCAACATCTAGGTACTCTCCAATACTAGGGATCTACAGATCTAACTAAATAAAGTAGCTTTGTACTAAAGGTTATAGTTAATATTTTTGAGCGTTTTCTCTGTCTATGCCAGACATTCTTCTAAGAACATCTCATATGTTCCCTCATTTAAGCCTCTGAGTATCCTTGAAGTAAGTGTTATTATTATTCCTATTTTACAGATAAGGAAACTAAGTCACACAGGAATATACTTGTATAAGACAGTTTCACAAAGGCAAACTCTAGCTCTCTTTAATAGTAAGACCATTTTGGCATCCCAGATGTTTTCAGATTGTTTCCATATGTTACCTCACTTGATCTGACACATCCATGGCCATTCATTTACATGGAGAAGTGAGGCAGATGAGGGTGAGTCTCTTCTTTCCACGGTTCTGTAGGTCAAGGACTGTCGTATTTAACCCAGGGCTTCTGAATCCTAGTCTAAGACTCTTCCTCCTTCTTTCTGATCAGAACTCTACTGAAGACTCTGGCCTCTCAGTTGTCATGGGAGATAATGAATCTTGGTGACTGTAAGCAGTTATTGGGAGAGCATTATAATGTAATGTGTTTCATATCCACACCGTTTAGCTGAGGATCTAGTCCCAGCTCTCAGCTTTTTTTCTTTCTGCTCCTTTGTTGGATTAATGTCTGGAACCTACCTTTAACAGCTCTAGAGTAAAAAGCCAGTTCTATGCCCAGGGAATCAATACTACTTGGGAAATAAATCACATAGTTTGCTCTAGCTAAAAGGAAAAAACTCCCACAAATTTATCTGTCATTTTGATTTGTTCTTTCATCCTTTGTAGTGCATTTTCAGGGTCTCAGAGAAGCTGCTCTATGAAGGTGCTTGTTGAAGCATCTTGTTTTACATATGATCAAAAATGGAGAGAGCACTTCTTTTGACAGGAAACTTCACTTCTTGTTACTGAAAACCGTCACAACAGTCATTATGTCTGGCTTTCAGAGACTTCCTGGAGTTAGGAGAACAATAGACAGTTAAAATGGCAGTGTCAAGAACATTCTGGGGTTTTATGAGTACCATGGGAGATTTCTTTCTCTTGAGTTTGTAAGAAAAAGGTAGGAATATTTGGGAGCCTGGAATAATGTGGAAATGAATTTTAATGCTATATTTTTTTTAAATGGAGTGTTCTTTCTAACCTTTGGAAGTTGAAAAATTTAATTTTATACCATGGTTCTCATTTTCTTGTTACTGAGTTGACTACGGGGAATTTCTCTTCAGCTGTCCCTCTCTGCATTTTAAATACTCTCCCCAAAAAAGACACATTTTCAGCTTTCTGACTTTTTATTTGATTAAACATCAGAGTTCTTGGATCCAGTTTATTGGTTCTTAATTTTTATATGTTTGGGGCTCCTGAGGCTGATGATTTCTAATTTAGCAGCAGGAGTTTCTGTTTCCTCCCCTCCTCCAACTCCAAAAAAACAAACAAAAAAGCATTAGGAAGAGATGTTTATTTTGGCTTATTTTTTATGTATTGTAGTGTTTTTCACAAATTTTACCTTAATTTACATAGCTGTAATATGATTTTTTAATTTCCAATCTTTTTGACATATTTACCATGTTCAGCACATTAAAAGTACAGGCTTTGTAAACAATTTATGTGAGCTGCTGCTTCCACTTACGTAGTTTCTCACCACAACATTTGTGGATGGTTTAAGAGACTCCGATATTAGTTACACGGTATACCTGAATGGTAAAAATAACTTGCTGGCTTTATTTTTTTAAAAAACTAATAATATGAAAGCAATTATGAATTATTAACACATTAAAAATATGAGTAAGACTTACTTTGTTTTAAATTAATCAGTATTTTAAAAGGCTGTAGAGTGAAAATGTCTTCCTACCTATTCTCTGATTCCTAAGTATCATTATTTAAAGATGACTAGTGTTAAAGTTTCTGCACATCCTTCCAGAAATGATCTAATGTTCTATTCATCTACACACACACACACACACACACACAAATATACATACAGACACCTAACACACATCTATACTTACATATATGTATATGGAAACATATATGGATTCTGTTGTACAATGTTTTTCTTAGCAGTATATCTTAGATATCTGCCTGTATCAGTATATATAGATCTACCTCACGTTAATGATTGTATAGTATTCCAGTGTGGTGGCATGTCATAATTTAACTTACCTTCTATTTATCAACATTTGGGTTGTTTCCAGATTTATCTTGTTGCAAACAATGATGCAATATCTTTGGACATATCTTTTCGCATTTTTTGGTAAACATATTTGTACGATACATTCAAAGCAGGGGAATTACTAGTGAAAGTGTGTGCATTTTTAGTGTCACTAAATAGTGCCAAATTGTCCTCCAGAATTACTGTATCAATTTATATACTTCCACCAACAGTGTATAATATGTTTCACTTCAGTAAATGCTCACTGAGTACTTAATATGGATCTTCACTGAAATAGGATCTCGGGATCAAAAATTGTCCTGGTCAAGTCATGAAAGTGAATAAAAAGCATCTACCGGGTCAACTTTTGGTTTTTCCTGGCTTAAATTGGCAACTCCCCCCTTCTGCATCAGTGACCTTGCTTTCCTTATGGAAGGCAGTAGCTTTTGTTTTCCTCCAGGACTTTCTTTGACAATCTTGTCAGCTGCTTTTAGGAGCTAGGATCCACTGTTGGCCTCTGTTCTGAAGGGGTTACCAGGTAAGCACAGAATTCTATCAGCAGAACAGCACAAAGGCAGGAGAAACACAGTTTATTCATTGTTGAAACTCCTTCACCTCTTTGGGTTCTCAGAGAAAGTATTTCACTTTAGGGCACTCAAATTATGCTATAGACACTGACTGTATCTTCAGAATTCATTGAGGGGTAAACTGTGGATAGCAGCATCAGTCATTTGGGACCACATTGGTTTCTGATACCAAAATTACCTAAATAAGTAAAATATAATCTGTAAGTTAAAATATCTGGTGGCTAGTCTGTTAAGTAAATCAATAAATCAATAGGAGGGTCCTAAGTACACAACATAATGGATGGATAAACCTGGTTTTCTGGATAGAGGCAAATATACTGGTAATTCAACTTTTATAGCTGAGAATGAGCGAGATAGCCAGTTCTCTAAGAATTGAAATTTCCCTGGAGCTAGCCCAGAGTGAGTGCCTCAGAGCTGCTCACTCTTGGGCCATTGCCTTGAGCCTGTGGGTAAAACCCCTGGAGCAAGAGGAGGCTGCAGTTTGCCCAGCAGCTGTGTATGCTCCAGCCTGGTACCCAGCGAGGCTGACTTGGCAGCTGCTCTTTCCACAGCCAACCCACCAGCCCCTGAGTGTGTTCTAAAAGATAAAGAGAAAAAAAGTAAGCCCCTTTAGAGAGGCTGGAACGGGCTAGTAGTTGCTAGGCAAGTTAAAGTAATTCAGTGTCCTTGCCAAATGTCTGCCATGCAAATAGGGAACTTTCAGGGAAGGGGAGTGAGATAGTGGGGCATGTTGGTTGCCATAGGAATGTTTCCTTGACTGGAACAAAACCACAGAGTGGAGAGAGCAAGACGACTGCATCGGTGGTTCTTTCTGCTTGGGAATGGGAGCCCAGAGTGGGCAGTGGAGCAGAGGTAAGCCACGGAGAGGAAGGGGCTAAACCCAAGAAATGTTCTCTAAGGCTAAGGGTGTGGGAAAGGTAGAAGGATGGTGCATCCTGTGAAGGGAGGAAGGGCCCCAGCAGATAAGACCCTAGATGCCCTGTGAAACTAATGGTCTCTGAAGCTAAAAACGAGCGGGGAGTAAGAATAGTTTAACCTAGGAATATTACTTGATAAACTCATGCTATGCTGCAGATATGAGACTTGGAGAAATTACAATCTAGAATTAAGTCAGGGAGAATTCTGATTAGACTCTGGAATAAACCCAGGTTTAAATTAGATGTACATTTAAAATAGCAAAATTTAGTGGGAAGAGATACTTAATTTGATGATTTTTTTATTTATATAAATATTGTGCTAGATTATGTCTATTTTAATTCATAAGACAAAGGTAGTGATTAAAGATTTGTTAATTAATTATGCTGCTGTATTTATCAAGTTCTGTTTTTATAGGGGGAAAAACAAAGTTGACGAAGTTGTGTGCTACTGGTATCAAACCTTAAAGAGACCCTCTGAGATGGGCTTACTGCTCTGTTAATAAGCACTTTACACATCTTGTGGCAGTTTCCAGAACGATAGCTCAGGGTCCAAGCAGAAATAAGCAGCTTTTAGCTTTTTCAAATGTTGAATCTTGAATGTGCTGTTTAACGCTCTGTGATTGATCAATTACCAGCTCTTAAAATGGATGTGAGAGCTAATCCTTACCTCTCTGGAATGTTGTAAGCATGGATGCTACTGTCATTGAATACAGTTTCTGGGGGTTGTAGAAGACCCCGAGGTGCCTGTGATGATATTGACAGACTTAGTTTGTCATAGTGATTTAGGTCAAAGATTTTCTGGGGTTTTTTTCAGGTTAAAATCTTAAGGGGAACTTTCTTTAGCTGATAAAGTTTTGCTTGTACATGTGAAGTATATATAATTATTATCATTTGCCATATATTTGTGTTCAGAGGATGTTTTAAGTAGTTTCTTCTTTAGAATATATGTATGTATATATGCTGGGATTGTATATAATTGTTTCTTTACTTTTAATGTTTCTTTTTTGGGTCATGTAAAAGAAGACTAATAGAATGTGATATTTATTATCAAATATTTGAATTATAGGGATACATAAATACAAAGGATGCCATACAACCCAGATTAGGGGTTACTGTGTTCTGTTTCAGAGCGCACTCCCTTCATCAGTATTTTGGTCTGCAATTTTAGTATCATTTTTACTTTAATTGATCAGATACTGGTTGATTGACACAAATTAACCTGAGGCAAATTTATAAACCAAATGTCAAATTTTAATTTACTGGGAGAGTGTAATTAGAAAGACTGTCTTTGGACTCTTCACATGGTATAACCTTTCCCTAGTTTGATCTTGATAAAGAAGCCAAAATATATACTGGTTATAATGTTTTTTTTAAAAAATGATGTTCTTATCTAGACCTTCTAGAATCTAAGCAGCACTGTCTAATAAAAATATTATGTGAACCTCAAATACAAGCCTTCTATGTAATTTTAAATCTACTAGTAGCCACTTAAGAGTACAAGGAAACAGGTAAAATTAATTTTAATATATTTAACCAAATGCATACCAAAATTACCATTTTTAACAGTAATTAATATAATTATTAATGAGATATTTTGCATTTTTTCATATTAAGTCTTGAAATCCAGTGTATATTTTCACTTATAACACATCTAAGTTTGGACAGTAAATTTTCACAGAAAACACATGATCTGTATTTAGATTAAAATTTACAGTTGAATAGGGAGATCAACTTGATGATGGGTGATGACCTAGAGGGCTGAGATAGGGAGGGGTGGAAAGGAGTGTCGGGAGGGAGGGGATATGGGGATATATGTATAAATACTGCTGATTCAGTTTGTTGTACAGCAAAAACTGGCACAACAGTGGAAAGCAATTATATTCCAATAAAGAGCTTAAAAAAAAATTTACAGTTGAAAAGGTGGATTCACATACCCAAATCATTCCAAACATGCATATCAATTTTCCAATAACTGAATCAGTGTCCATTTCTAAATTTAATTTAACTAAAGTTAAATAAAATTTAAAATAAAATTCTGTTCCTCTGTCTCACTAGCCATGTTTCAAGCACTCTGGCCACATGTGGCTAGAGTGGCTGCCAAATTGGACAGCGTAGAGGACTGCTTTTCTCCAGCTTCCTTTCTTCACTCCCACATACCTCAGGTTGTGAGACCTGTCTGAGAACTCTAATGGAGAGAGAATCTCACTTTATAAGCATGGCACTACAGACAAAGAGTTTACATTCTTGAAAGGAAATTTCCATTCAAACTATCAATATATTAGAACCTGACAGGGAGTTATCTGTCTGCTTGACTCTATTATCTCCACCCTTGCTCCCAAATATACCCTCATTGTGTTTCCAACAGATTAAAACATGCAAACATTGATGGTGTGCCTCCTTTAGGCTCCTCTGGTCTTGTCCTCCATGCTGGCTCGTTTCCATTGCATCAGTGTATTTCCTGGTTATAGGCCCTCCTTTATCTTTCTCATTGTTTCATTCTCCACATTTGGCTCTAATTTCTGTTTTAGTGAAGGATTCAAATGTTCAGATTCCAGTTTAGTTCTTAATTAAGGTTGTAATGTTTGATTTATATTAATTTGAATAAGGAACTCTTCCTCCTCTGCCCCTTGCTCCAGACTTCTAGAGTGCCTGGGCCAAGAAATCTCATTCTCCCCTCTACCCACGAAAGTATTTTTCTTTGGGCAAATCAAGGTTCTTCAGTACAGTCACCTGTGGTTAGACCTGTTAACCTTTAAGGACCTCTCTTTTTCCCTAGACAGGAGGAATTAAGAAATATATAGATAGGCAGGAAGGTAGGTAATGACTTGGAAGATAAAGACCCTCTTTAGCCTTGCCAGAATTTTTTGCCCTGCACCTTGCTTGGTACATAGCATGATAGAACCCATCACCAGGTAGTTATAGACCACAGAGTTCATCATTTCCTGTTGGATACCTGCCACTTTTGAGGGACATTATTGATGACAGTGTTGAAATTCACCCTTCGTGTTCTGGAACATAAAAAGTGAGAAGTGCTTACAGAGCCTTTCCAGGTCTATGGGAAAATGTGTTATCCAAGACAGTAACAAGTCCTCCCTTGGCAAGAAAGCCAGCTCAGAAATGCAGCCTGTTGAGTCATTTTGAACTGTTTTGAGTAGGAATGCACATTGTACCTCTTCCTCATTACCATCAGAATCAAGTAATTTTTAAATAGAACTTTGTGGAATGATAATCAGTGACAGCAGGAAAACCTTGGATGCCAATCCCTAGTCTGTGAGATGTGAAGGGCGTGACATCAGGAAAGCCAATACTTGCTCTGGGCCTCACTTCTCACTTGTCAAATGAGAGTGTTAGACCAGGTGGTCTTGCAGTCCCTCTTAGCCATCACATGTTTTGATCATCTTGGATAATCCTACAGCTTCCCAGATGAAGAACCAGAGGCCTGCAAAGTTACTTCCTGAGATCATGTAGCAAGTAGGAGGCAGGTCTCTGGTTGTCAATCACATGCTTTCCGCACCCCAGGAGCCTCTTCTTGCACTCAGAGGCTGAGCATGAACCAGATGAAGGTATCCAGAAGAATGATGGGTTCTGTCTTTCCCCATAACATCATTCATTTTTGTCTGCTCATATTTTGAGCCTGCTGGCCAAAACCTCTAAAACCCCTGAGTTGTCTGTGTTTTTGCCACCTTCAGTAATTCAGCTCAGGCATCTCTATGGCATTAAGTCCTCCAGTGACTTCTAAACGAAAAAATATATATCAGTTCTTTGTTGCTGAAGATGCATGATAACAAAGGGAAAAGCAGCAGCTGGAATGCAGGGTTAACTTTGCTCAAATATTTACCACTTAAACAACAACTAAAACAAAACAAAGCAGAACAGAGGGCCGCAGTGCTCCTGTTGAAGTTCCCAGTATGGGCTGGAGGCCTACTTCCGAGTGTTGGAGCAGCATTCACAGGTAGGAAGTTGAGCCTGGCTTTCTCTGGAGGGCTGCTTTTAGCTAGGCAAACCCAGGGCCTTTATAATCCTTTAGTCTGGCATTCAGTTTTAAAAAGAAACCAAACAGAGGTGTCAAGGAAAGGAAACTTATTGAGCCCATTAGGTGTACGAGGCGTGCTAAGTATTTTTATATATTGGCTCATTTAATTCTATAACCACCCTACAAGACAGGTATTATTTCCATTGTATAAATCAATAAAAGTACTCAGAAAAGTTATGTAGCTTGCCTAGGGTCACATAGTAAGTGATCAGGGATCTTATTTGGCTCTAATACCTGATTACTTCTTTACTAATTCCACTAACATCCAATAGCAGTCATTTCACTTTGGTTCCACTGAGTTTGAGGAGGACACCTGATGCTATGCTGAAGATACCAACATAAATAGACCAAAATGAAAGGGAGATACAGTAATGGAGTAAATTTCACTTAAAAGCAGAGGGGGTTAACCTGCATCTCAGAGATCCTTTGAAGATATTTAAAGCAAAAATATTGAAGAATTTTTTTAAGTAATAGATTTATAAAGATACCCACTAATCAGCATCATTGATCAGTGGCAAAAGGTGTAACCCTAAATCAGATTTAACTTTCAGAGGTGGTGCTTGCTGCTTTTTGGGTGAAATACCATGCCATCATTTTGATTTTTAAGAAGCTGTGTTGTTTGGGTTGGTGGTTCTCAGTCTCTTATCCTTTGTGTACATGAGAGGGTGACACTTGCATAGGTATGAATGACAACACTCATCTAGTGCTGCACAGCAAAGTTATCACAGATCTGCAATTTGGGCAGGGCTCGATGGGGACTGTTCATCTCTGCTCCACTCAGCATCAGCTGGGTTGGCTTGGAGCCTTTAATCATCTGAAGCTCAGGCATTCATATGTCTGAAGCCTGGGCTGGGAAGACTAGAACAGCCGGACTCCTCCAGCATCTCTGTTTCTTTGTGGTCTGTCCAGCATGACTGCTGCAGGATAGCCAGACTTCTATGCTAGCTCAGTGCTCTCAAAGCAAATGACCCAAGAGAGAAAGTCGGGCAGGAACCTTATCTTTTATGACCCGCCCTAGGAAATCACACAGCATCCCTACAGTGCATTCTGTTCATTGAAGCAGTTACAAAGGCCTGTCAGGTTCAATGGGAGTGGAAATAGATTCCATCTCTTGATAGGGAAGTGGAAAGTTTCTGGAGGAGCATGTGGAACTGGAAATATTGCAGTAGCCATTTTTGGAAAATACAGTCTGCTGCACAGATAAGCCAGGGTACGGGTTGTATGCTTGTGCCTAAGCCAGATGTATCTCTGGGCATTTCTCGCTCACCCAAGGGAGCATATTGGTATGCAAATGAAATATAATTTATTTCTCTATAATTTAACCCACCATAATTCATGCTCTTCAAAAAAGTAAATCATCTGCAAAATTTTGGCACGCTACCATTAGAAACAAATTACTTGTAAAACATGAATGGATTAGGCTAATGAGGTAGATAGGTTACTCTCCCTAAATTTTTCATCATTGTTGAGCCTGTGCCTGTTCAGTGTTCCTGAATTGTCATCATATTTCTGCTTTTCTACCTTGTGTGCCGAGGTAAACAGCCGAATATTTATGTAAACACCTTTTTATAGAAACCTTTCCATTTAAAGGTAAAAAGTGAAGGCAGTTACACTGAAAATCGAATGTTTCCTGAAGGGGTTTATTCTAGAATTGTATAACATCTGCTGCCTCCTCTTTTGGAGATAAAATGATTATTCAAGACATATTTCTCAGAGTTTACAAAATTAGTATCTTCTCTGAAGCGCTACTTGTAAAATGTGGGAATCCTGTGGCGTGGCACACAACAGACTTATGTACTTTTTGCATTAATTGGACTAAGTTTGTTCTAGACCTTTATTAAAACTGCAAAATATTTCATCCATATTAAAGGGAATATAAAATTTATAAGTACAGTTTAAAGAATTAGAAACATGAATACTTCCGTACGCACCATCCAAGTTAAGAAGTAAACTGTCACCTTCCTTATCCCCTGGAGATCAAACTGTCTTTACTTTTCTTTTCTTTCCTTTACAGTACTACTGTATCTATACTAAAATCTCTTAGTTGCTTGGATCGTCATACAGTGCTTTTCACTTCAATTAAAAATATTTTATGGGACTTCCCTAGTGGTGCAGTGGTTGAGAGTCTGCCTGCCAATGCAGGGGACACCGGTTCCATCCTTGGTCCAGCAAGATCCCACATGCTGTGGAGCAACTAAGCTCGTGTGCCATGACTACTGAGCCTGTGCTCTTGAGCCCGTGAGGCACAACTACTAAGCCCATGAGCCGCAACTACTGAAGCCCGAGCGCCTAGAGCCCGTGCTCCGCAGCAAGAGAAGCCACTGCAATGAGAAGCCTGTGCACCACAACAAAGAGTAACCCCTACTCACCGCAGCTAGAGAAAGCCTGTGCACAGCAACAAAGACCCAACGCAGCCAAAAATAATTAAATAAAGCCATTAAAAATTATTTTATATAAGAAACTTATACATCTTTTGTTAGTTTTATAGTTGTCCCTTGAGCAGCATGGGTTTGAACTGTGCAGGTCCACTTATATGTGGATTTTTTCCAAGAAGTATGTACTCTAGTACTACACAATCTGCAGTTGGTTGAATTTGAAGATGTGGAACTGTGGATACAGAGGGCCAACTGTGAAGTTATATTTGGATTTTCGACTGCTCAGAGATCAATGCCCCTGGCCCTTGTGTTGCTCACGGGTCAAGTGTATCCCTAGGTGCTTTGTATTTTTGTTGCTGTTGTTAATGGTGTCAGTTTGATTATTGCCAAGTGTGCAATCAACATGTAGTTGATTTCTGCATATTGGTTTTGTGGAAGTCACATTTGCTAAGTCTTGCTACAGGCATACTGGTTTTATTGTGCTTCACTTTATTGCACTTCACAGGTACTGGGTGTTTTACATATTGAAGGTTTGTAGCAACCGTGTGTCAAGCAAGTCTGTTGGCATTTTCCCAACAACATTTGCTCACTTGGTGTCTCTGTGTCCCATTTGTATAATTCTGGCAATATTTCAAACTTTTAAATTATTGTGTTTGTTACACTGATCTGTGATCTTTCACATTACTATTGTAATTGTTTTGGGGCACCACAAACTGCACCCACATGAGATGGTGAACTTCTTTGATAAATGTTGTATGTGTTCTGACTGCTCCATTGACTGGTTGTTCCCCCATCTCTCTGCCTCTCCTTGGGTCTCTCTGAGACACAACAGTACTGAAATTAGGCCAGTTAACAGCCCCACAATGGCCTCTAAGTGTTCAAGTGAAAGGGACCGTTGCTCATCTCTCATTTTTAAATCAAAAGCTAGAAATGATTAAGCTTAATGGGGAAGGCATGTCGGGATCTGAGACAGGCTGACAGCTAGGCCTCTTCTATCAAACAGCCAAGTTGTGAACACAAAAGAAAATTTCTTGAAGGAAATTAAAAGTGCTACCCCAGTGAACAGAAGAATGATGAGAAAGCAGAACAGCCTTCTTGATAATGTGGAGAAAGTCTTTGTGGTCTGGCTAGAAGATCAAAGGAGCTACAGTATTCCCTGAAGCCAAAGCCTAATCCAGAGCAAGGTCCTAATTCTCTTCAATTCTGTGAAAGCTAAGAGAGGTCAGGAAGCTGCAAGAGAGAAGCTTGAAGGTAATAGAGGTTTAAGGAAAGAAGCTGTCTCTATAATATAAAAATGCAAGGTGAAGCAGCAGGTTGGCTACACTAAACAACAGATTCTCCGTGTAGACAAAACAGTCTTCTACTAGAAGATACCATCTAGGACTTTCATAGCTAGAGAGGAGAAGTCAAGGCCCGGCTTCAAAGAACAGGCTGACTCCCTTCTTAGGGACCAATGCAGTGCTGGTGGTGACTTTAAGTTGAAGCCAGTGCTTATTTACCTATTTCAGAAATCCTAGAGCCTTTAAAAGATATGCTCAATCTACTCTACATATGTTCTAGAAATGGAACAACGAAGCCTGGATGACAACATGTCTGTTTAAAACATGTTTCAGTGAATATTTTAAGCCCAACTGTTGAGACCTACTGCTCAGGAAAAAAAAAAAAAAAAGATTCCTTTCAAAATACGACTGTTCATTGACAATGTACTTGGTCACCCAAGAGCTCTGATGGAGATGTACAGTGAGATTAATGTTGTTTCCATACTTGCTAACAAAGTATCCAGTCTGTAGCCCATGAATCAAGGAGTAATTTCAGGTCTTCTTATTTAAGAAATAGATTTAATAAGGCTATCACTGCCATAGATAGTGATTCCTCTGATAGAGCTGGGCAAAAAAAATGGAAAACCTTCTGAAGAGGATTCACCATTCTGGATGCCCTTAAGAACATTTGTGATCCATGGGAAGAGGTCAAAATATCAACATTACAGGACTTTGGAAGAAGCTGATTCCAATTCTCATGGATGACTTTGAGGGGTTCAAAACTTCAGTGGAGGAAGTAACTGCAGATATGGTGGAAATAGCAAGAGAACTAGAATTAGAAGTGGAACCTGAAGATATGACTGACTTGCTGCAAATCTCATGAGAAAACTTGAACAGATGAGGAGTTGCTGTTTATGGATGAGCAAATAGAGTGGTTCTTGAGATGGAATCTACTTCTGGTGAAGGTGCTGTGAAGATTGTTGAAATGATATCAAAGGATTTATAATTTATATGCACTTAGTTGATAAAGCAGGTAGGATTTGTGAGGGTTGACTTCGGTCTTGAAATTTGTGTGGGTAAAAGGCTATCAAACAGCATTACATGCTACAGAAAAATCATTTGTGAACAGATTAGTCGATCAGTGCAGTAAACTTCATTGTTGTCTCATTTTAAGAAATTGCTGGAATTCCCTGGTGGTCCAGTGGTTAGGACTCCATGCTTTCACTGCTGAGGGCCTGGGTTCCATTCCTTGTCTGGGAACTAAGATGCCATAAGCCATGCTGTGTGGCTGGAAAAAAAAAAAAGGAAGAAATTGCCACAGCCACCCCAACCTTCAGTACCCCCCACCCTGATCAAACAGCAGCCATCAACACTGAGGGAAGATCCACCACCAGCAAAAGATTAGGACTCGCTGAAGGGTCAGATGATGGTAGCATTTTTTAGCAACAAAGTATTTTAAAATTAAGGTGTGTGAGTTGTTTTTTTTTAGACATAATGTTATTACACACTTAGACTGCAATATAGTAAAAACATAACTTTTGTCTATATTCTAGGAAACCAAAAAATTCATGTGACTCACTTTATTGTGATATTCACTTTGTTTAAATCTTATCTATCATTACTGATTTTTATCTGCTGAAGCTGTCAATTACTAGGAAAATTATATTGCAATTTCTCTCTCTGGTGATTTGTCCATTTCTCTAGCTACCAGGTCAGTTTTTGCTTTGCATGTTTTCAGGTAGTATTAATAGATACACACACATTTATAATTCTTGTGTTTGTGTGTTGTTCCATGTTTTAGGTGTGTCTTTTACAGGCAACGTATAGTTAGATTTTTATTTATTCAGTTTTAAAATGTTTACCTTTAATTAGAAAGTGGAGTCTTTTGCATTTATTGCAATTAATGATGTATTTAAATTTATTTCTATTTCACTATTTTATGTATTTTTATTTGTGAGTGTTTTCTATTTCTTTTCCCCCTTCTTGCTGTCTTTCTGAAATGATCATTTTTTTTCCCATTCCAGTTTTCCCCCTACTTCTTTGGAGGTTATATGCTTTAAGTCTCTTCCCTTAGTAGCCGTTCTTGCTATTCAGCAGACATACTCTAAATTAAAGTTTCCATTTAATGAGTATGTTATCTCATGCTGCAAAATTCAAAGACTTACCTCTCCTCAGCTTCCCTATTTTCCTTCCACAAATTACACATTTTTCTTATAGTTTTAAGTAAAGTTTGTTTGGCTTTATCCATCTGTTTGTCAGTATTTTCCCACATTCCTGTCTTCCATTTCAAAGTTTCCATCTGCAGTCATTTTCCTTCTTTCTGAAGTATATCCTTTAGAATTTCTTTTAGTGAGTTTTTTTTTTTAATAGTGAACTCTAAACTACATGTCAGTGATACAGAGATGAATAAGAAACACTCCCATAAGGTATATAATCGCAGTGTAACTAAGTATGAAATTCAAGATTAGGAGAATGTGTTGTGAGCACATTCTTAAGTATAAGGAGCAGGGGGTTGGCGGACATCTCAGAAAAGGAGATGTGAAGTGCAGAGGGCTCTGGGTGTGTTCAGGGAACATTCATCAGCACAGCAGGCTGGAGCTTAGGAGCCAGTTGGGTTGGTGCCGGGTGGAGCTAGAGAGGTTAGCTAACTAGCTAGTGGGTTGTGGAGAGCCTTAAATGCCAAACTGAAGGCAACGGAAAATTGGGGGGGGGGGGAGCGTTTCAAAGTGGTGGGGTGACATGATTAGATGCATTATTTAGAAGTGAAATGTGTGACTGCCTGGTGGGCCATGAGTGCAGTAGTCATCTGGGAGGAGGCTGGGTAAGTAAACCAAGGCAAAGCAAAGTTAATGAAGAGGAGAAATGAAATTTTAAAAGACACTGACAAGGTAAAAACCTGAGTAGCAGATTTAAAGCAGAGAGTTTAAAGCCACAATGAGGTATCACCTCACACCAATCAGAATGGCCATCATCACAAAGTCTGGAAACCACAAATGTTGGAGAGGGTGTGGAGAAAAGGGAACTCTCCTGCACTGTTGGTGGGACTGTAAGTTGGTACAGCCACTATGGAAAACAATTTGGAGGTTCCTTAAAAAACTACAAATAGAACTACCATATGATCCAGTCATCCCACTCCTGGGCATATACCCAAAGAAAACCATAATCCCAAAAGAAACTTGTACCATAATGTTTATTGCAGCACTCTTTACAATAGCCAGGACATGGAAGCAACCTAAATGCCCATCAACAAATGAATGGATACAGAAGATGTGGCATATATATACAGTGGAATATTACTCAGCTATAAAAAGGGATGAGATGGAGCTATATGTAATGAGGTGGATAGAACTACAATCTGTCATACATAGTGAAGTAAGTCAGAAAGAGAAGGACAAATATTGTATGCTAACTCACATATACGGAATCTAAAAATGGTACTGATGAACTCAGGGACAAGAACAAGGACGCAGATACAGAGAATGGACTGGAGAACTCGAGGTATGGGAGGGGGCGGGGGGTGAAGGGGAAACTGAGAAGAAGCAAGAGAGTAGCACAGACATATATATACTACCAACTGTAAAATAGTCAGTGGGAAGTTGTTGTATAACAAAGGGAGCCCAACTCAAGGATGGAAGATGCCTTAGAGGACTGGGGCAGGGAGGGTGGGGGGGACTCGAGGGGGGGGGCGTCAAGGAAGGGAGGGAATATGGGGATATGTGTATAAAAACAGTTGATTGAACCTGGTGTACCCCCAAAAATAAAAAAAAAAATAAAAAAAAAAAATAAAAAAATAAAAAAAAAAAGCAGAGAGTTTAGAGGGTACACTCCAAGGACTGTAATCTACAGGACTAGCAGGATTGAGAGCACGGGGGTGTGGTGTGCATGTTGGGCATGTGGTGAAACACCATTGCAGGGAGAGGATGGGGTTAGTTTGTAACATAAGCCATTTATGTTTTCAGGACAAATGGTGAGTTGGTTTTAGAAGAATCAGTGTTTAGTATATTAAATATATTTAGTGTAAATATAAATATATTAAATACATTTAACGTCTCTCTGTGCTGAGAACTCAGCAACATTTTCTGATTTTATCTGGTGGTTCTGGTCATTACTGTTTTTTCTTCTTTTGCTTCCTAAGTTAGAATATAGATCTCTAGTTCAAGATGCAAAGGGTCTGTTTTCAGCAATAAATAACATATAATTAAATAATATTTGAATTTCAGTTAAATTTTAGGTCAGGAATTTGAAATGTAGAAATTTGAAATGCTTTCACTGCTCTTTGCAAAATGATTGCTGCTGTGCAGTGCTTGCTCTTGGCTGATGGGACCTCTTGTCAGGCGTCTATTTTTAACCTTAGCACTGTCCACAGGTTGGCAGATGTGACCCAGAGTGTCTAAGAGCATCTGGTAAGACAGACGGGAGTGGAAAGAAGAAAGTCAGAGGCAGAGCAAGGGAAGAGGGAAGGGAAAAAATCCTCCATTTAATTAAAAAAGTATTTGCAAGGCTTACGCTTCCTACCTGCTGTTTTTAGCTGGCAAGATCAGATTCTCCTCCTGGAGACTGCCGCCTGGCCTGTGAGCCCAGATGGGGGCTTTCTTTCCAATGCATGAGTCATCACAGTGATTCAGTGACTTACTCCGTCACTCATACATAATTATTGCAGTGGGCACTGCTGAGAGTTGAAATGATCTTCTCCCTGCCAGGAAGGTAAGCAGCTTTAATAGCAGGTGTGGTGTGTCAGTCCAGAATCTGAGCAACTCCTTGCCTTCTACCTGGTGCCATCATGAAGTGCTCTGGACTCAGGCATGCAGAGGGCCCCATCACATCCAGGCATTTCTTGACAGAGGAGGGAGCTGGCCAGGGTGTTTGGGGAAAGAAGGCATGTGCTATAAAAATGTTTTGTTTGGGGAGCTGTACTCTTATCTGGCAGCATCGTGATCTGAAATATTCCTGGCCTTTTTATGTCGGGGCTGGTGGCTGACCCACGGGATCCTGATGTGTGGATCAGCTGCTGTTACGATATCGGATCTTTTAGAAGTGACTCAGGAGGAAAAGTGTCAAGTAAAAGTTACTCATTTCATTCTGTCTGGAAAAAAAAAAAAGAATTTGAGTTGTTAAATTACAGAATGATTCCTGTAATTTTTGTTGTTGGTCTCAAAAACTACAAATATAGATTCCTATATCCTCCTAGAGATGGCTTTGTCACTATTAGCATCTGCCTCTGGATGGCATCAGTAAGGCAGAAAGTTGGTGACATAGGTGAGCACATACGAAGTGTTTAATTTACCTAAATTTTACCTAAGTTATCTCATTTAATCAATTATGCAGTCAAGGAAACTCAGAGAAGCTCAGAGAGTAAGTCCAAGGTCACTGAGCATATACACGGTGGACACAGTTCAAACCCAGGTATAATTGGTGGCAAAATTCACACCACACTGCCTCTGGGCATGTTTTGGTATTTACTTATTCTCATTTGAAAGAACAGATGTGGTTTCTGTGACTAATTAGTCTCACCAGGTGTTTTCCCTTGATAGAGACACCATCCCTTTATACCTGCCCTGGGTTCCAGCTTTGTATCCCTAGATGCTGTCTTCAAGTAACAAAACCAGAAAAAAAACCTGAATACGGGGCTTGGTCCACAGTGCAACAGCCAGCCCTACTGTATTCTTTCCTTTGTATTCTTTCTTGAATGCCCGTTAGGCTATTTGTCAGTGATGTTTAAACTATTAAAATTTCTGACTGTCCATATCACAAAGACAGATTATACAAAGTTCTGAGAAGGAAAGATGTCAGCTGTATAAACACAGGAATTTATTCCTTATTTTTCCTAGCAATTTAAACTTGACTAAATGCCAAGGATGAACCAAATGTCAAGCTATCAGGAACAACAGAACATATAAAGGTTGTCTTGGGAGCAGGTTTCCTTGGTACCAAACTGAAGTAGCTTCCTGCATTCTACCAAGCTTTGGAGAAACAGAGCTTTTAATGCACATGGAGGGTTTTGTTGTCTTCAAGAGAACTTAAAATCACTTGCTTGAATAAGCAGAATTTACAATAAGAAAGCTTGAGGACATGCATGGATAGCCTTTTATTATGGAAAGAAGCTGTGTTATACAAAAATAAACTCCAAATGGATTAAAGACCTAAATGTAAGGCCAGACAGTATAAAACTCCTAGAGGAAAACATAGGAAGAACACTCTTCGACGTAAATAACAGCAAGATCTTTTTTGATCCACCCCCTTGAGTAATGGAAATAAAAACAAAAATAAATAAGTGGGACCTAATGAAACTTCAAAGCTTCTGCACAGCAAAGGAAACTATAAGCAAGACGAAAAGACAACCCTCAGAATAGGAGAAAATAGTTGCAAACGAATCAACAAAGGATTAATCTCCAAAATATATAAAAAGTTCAGCCAGTTCAATATCAAAAAAACAAACAACCCAGTCAAAAAATGGGCAGAAGACCTATTAAGGCATTTCACCAAAGAAGACATATGGATGGCCAAGAGGCACATGAAAAGCTGCTCAACATCACTAATTATTAGAGAAATGCAAATCAAAACTACAATGAGATATCACCTCACACGGGTGAGAATGGGCATCATCAGAAAATCTACAAACAGTAAATGCTAGAGAGGGCATGGAGAAAAGGGAACCCTCCTGCACTGTTGGTGGGAATGTAAATTGATACAGCCACTATGGAGAACAGTATGGAGGTTCCTTGCAAAACCAAAAAGAGTTACCATATGACCCAGCAATTCCACTGCTGGGCATATACCCAGAGAACACCATAATTCAAAAAGAAACATGCACTCCAGTGTTCATTGCAGCACTATTTACAATAGCCAGGACATGGAAGCAACCTAAATGTCCATCCACAGATGAATGGATAAAAAAGATGTGGCACATATATACAATGGAATATTACTCAGCTGTAAATGAAACTGGGACATTTGTAGAGACATGGATGGACCTAGAGACTGTCATACAGAGTGAAGTGAGTCAGAAAGAGAAAAACAAATATTGTATATTAACACATATATGTGGACTATAGAAAAATGTTACAGATCAACCGGTTTGCAAGGCAGAAATAGAGACACAGATGTAGAGAATAAACATATGGACACCAAGTGGGGAAAACGGGGAGGGTTGGGGGGGAATGAATTGAGAGATTGGGATACCAAATAGTCTGTTAACTGTATCTCAGTAAAAGTTCTTAAAAAAAAAAAAAAAGAAGCTGTGTTATAAAGATGAAAATGTTAATACTTAATAGTTTGAGATGAGAGTTGGAACTGGAGCATATATCTATGTCAGGTACCCGGCCAAAAGACTGCAGTATTTTTAGCATGGGGTGTCACCCACAAAGCACATAAAATGAAGAGCTAGAACCAAGAGTCAGGAGTTACAACAACATGGAACAGAAGGTAAGAGGATCAGTTAAGAGCAGTGACCATGACAGAGATCATCACGCATGGGACAGGTGTAATCTGTTCTCCAGTGCAGAGTTTATCACCAGTTTGAGAGCTCACAAGAAGTGACCCCTGAGGAGCCTCTACTAGTCTCTTTTCCTTCAAGAGAATTCTCAAGAGAAAAGAATAAAACAGGGGGAAGAGAGACTAAATGTAGGATAAAGATTGAGGAAGATCTTTGTGTGTATTTGATACAGGTAGACCGAACTTACCTGACCAGCTATTAATTTTATGCCAACTTTTTGCAGGTGAATAAATTTCTGCAAAGCTCTAAGGAGCCATTTGTACTAACCTCTGCAGATTGTCTACTAACTTTTTAGAAACTCATGTTCTTAAACTGCTCAGAGGCTTTGGTTTTACCACCTGTGTAATAAAGGAGGCAATGCAGATGGTCTGTAGTGTTGTATGATTTGTGGCCACAGTGGGTAGGTATAAATGAGTTTAGTTATCAGTTGATGTGCTAGACACAATTAATGACTGGGGGGGCAACCAGCCAAGAACAGGTAGCAAGTAGCTCATTAGAGCCCTGTCTGTTCTCTGCTGAGCATGCCCAGCTTTCCAGACCATCAGTGATAAGAGGGCTCTTAGCCAAGGCTCTCTTTGGTTGTTTCCTTCCCTGGATCTCCTTATTAAATTTCTGGCTTCTCTGCCATTTTATGCTTGTCCCAACCCATATCAAGACCTCAGGATACTCATGATGTTAGCCTTTCCTGATTGTTTGCCACTAAGATAACTATTGTTTCCAGCAGTGCCCAGGCAGGAATTTTTCCATGCTCTGCTCCAAATAAAGTCAGCGCCCTGCAGCAGGGAGGCGGAACTGCCAGTTCCCACAGCCCTCTCCATCTGTTGAGGCTTGGGTAGAATTTTCAGGTAGTGAAGCTGAGATGGGAGGGGCAAGGGATAGGAGCAATCTCAGGCTAAAACGTCACAGAATCCCACTCTTCTTACTGAGATTCAGTAGGTTTTCTTGAGTAAATCTTTAATTTGTTGTATGCCTTTGGTCAGTTTTCAGAATTCTTAAATGGCCATTTTGTTTTGTTTTTATTTTTTTATTGAGTATAATTGACATATAACATCGTATTAGTTTCAGCTATACAACATAATTTGATATATGTATATATTTTGAAATGATTACCACAATGTTTATTTAACATTCATCGCCATAGGTATATTTTTTTTCTTGTAATGGAATTTTTAAGATTTACTCTCCTAGCTACTTTCAAATATACAATAGGGTAGTGTTAACTATAGTCGCCATGCTGTACATTACATCCCCAGAACTTATACCCAGAAGTTTATATTAATACCTTTTCATCTCTGCGACTCATATCTCCCATCCCTACCCCACACACATACTGTGCCTTTGGTAAACGCAAATGTTTTCTCTGAATTCATGAGTTCATTTTTTTCTTTAGTTCATTTTTTCCGTATGTGAGCATACAGTATTTGTCTTTCTCTAATTTCACTTAGCATAATGCCCTCAAGGTCTATACATATTGTCACAAATGGCAGGGTTTCTTTTTTATGGCTGAATAATATTCCATTATGTGTGTGCATATGTATCACAATTTCTTTATCCATTCATCCATCAGTGGACTCTTAGGTTATTTCCATGGCTTGGCTGTTGTAAATAATGCTGCAATGAAAATGGACATGCAGATATCTTTTTAATTAGTGTTTTCATTATTTTCAGATAAATACTCAGAAGTGGAATTGCTGGATTATATGGTAGTCCTATTTTTAATTTTTTGAGCAATCTTCACATTGTTTTCTCTAAAGGCTGCACCAATTAACATTCCCACCAACAATGCACATCCTTGCCAACATTTGTTATTTCTTGTCTTTTGATGATAGCCATTTTAACAGGTGTGAGGTGGTACCTCATTGTGCTTTTGATTTTCATTGCTCTTGTGATTAGTGATGTTAAGCACTTTTTCATGTATCTGTTGGCTATCTGTATGTCTTCGTTGGAAGAATGTCTACTCATATCTGCCCATTTTTTAATCAGATTATTTGTGTTTTGTCACTGATTTATATGAGTTCTTTATACTCTTTGGATATTAGCCCCTGATAAGATGTGATTTGCAAATATTGTCTCCCATTCTGTATGTTGCCTTTTCATTTTGTTGGTGGTTTTCTTTGCTGTGCAGAAGCATTTTGGTTTTCTGTAATCCCACTTGTTTATTTTTGCTTTTGTTGCCTTTGCTTTTGGTGTCAAATTCAAAAAATCATTGCCAAGACCGATGTCTCAGAGCTTCCCCCCTATGTTTTCTCGTAGTTTTATGGTTTCAGGTCTTACATTTAAGTCTTTAATTCATTTTGTGTATGGTGGAAGACAGTGGTCATGTTTCATTCTTTTGGATGTGGCTGTCCAGTTTTTCCAGCATCACTTATTGAAGAGATTGTTCTTTCCCCATTGTGTACTCTTGCCTCTGTTGTCATGAATTAATTGACCGTATAGGCATGCTTTTTTTTTTCTAGGCTCTCTATTCTGTTCCATTGATCTATGTGTCTGTTTTTATGCTGATATTATACTGTTTTGATTACTATAGCTTTGTAGTATAGTTTGAAATCAGGAAATGTGATGTCTCCAGCTTTGTTGTTCTTCTCAAGATTGCCTTAACTGTTCGGGGTCTTTTATGGTTGCATACAAATTTTAGGACTGTTTGTTCTATTCCTGTGAAAAATGCCA
Source organism: Hippopotamus amphibius kiboko (assembly GCF_030028045.1). NCBI lineage: Eukaryota > Metazoa > Chordata > Mammalia > Artiodactyla > Hippopotamidae > Hippopotamus > Hippopotamus amphibius. The sequence continues at coordinate 114,058,868 of NC_080191.1, forward strand.
TTGGAATTTGATAGGGATTGCACTGAATCTGTATATTGCTTTGGGTAGTATGAACATTTAATATTCTTCCAATCCATGAGTATGGACTATCTTTCTATTTATTTCTGTATTCTTCAATGTCTTAGGGATTTCAGTGTATAGATCTTTCACCTCCTTGGTGAAATTTATTCCTAGGTATTTTATTCTTCTTGATGTAATTGTAAGTGGGACTTTTAAAAATTTCTCTTTCTGAAAGTTTATTATTCGTTTGTAGAAGCACAATAGATTTTTGTGTGTTGATTTTGTATCCTGCAACTTTACTGAATTTATTCATTGTCTGTAACAGGTTTTTGGTGGAGTTGAGGATTTTCTATATATAATATCATGTCATCTGCAAGTAAAGACAAATTTTACTTCTTTCTTTCTGATTTGAATACCTTTAATTTCTTTTTCTTGTCTGATTGCTATGACTAGGACTTCCAACAATATGTTGAATAAAAGTGGCAAGAGTGGGCATCTTTGTCTTGTTCCTAATCTTATAGGAAGGCTTTTAGCTTTTCATGACTGAGTATGATGTTAGCTGTGGGTTTGTCATATATAGCCTTTTTTATGTTGAGGTACATTCCTTCTATACCTGCTTTGTTGAGAGTTTTAATCATGAATTGATGTTACATTTGTCAGATGCTGTTTCTGCAACTATTAAGATGACCATCTGCAACTATTAAGAACTATCATTTTTATCCTTCATTTTGTTAATGTGGTGAATCACACTGATTGAATTGTGGATGTTGAACCATCCTTACACCCCTGGAATAAATCCCACTTGATCATGGTGTATGGTCTTCCTAATGATTGTTGAATTCTATTTGCTAATTTTTTAAAGGATTTTTACATTTATGTTTATCAGGATATTGGTCTCAAATTTTCTTTGCTTGTGTCCTTGTCTGGTTTTGGTATCAGTGTAATGCTGCCCTCATAAAATGAGTTTGGGTGCAATTCTTTCTCTTCCATTTTTTGGAAGAGTTTGAGAGAGATTGGTATTAATTCTTCTTTAAATATTTGGTGAAATTCATCATTGAAGCTTTCTGGTCCTGAGTTCTGTTTGATGGGACATTTTTGATTATTGATTCAATCTTCTTGATAGTAATACGTGTGTTCAGATTTTCTGTTTCTTCATGATTCAGTCTTGGTAGGGTGTATGTTTCTAGGAATTTATCCATTTCTAATAGGTTGTCTAATTTGTTCATGTATAATTGTTCATAGTACTTTCCTATGATCCTTTGTATTTGTGTCGTATCAGTTGTAACAGCTCCACTTTGTCATTTGAGTCCTCTTTTTTCTTGGTGAGTCTAGCTAAAGATTTGTCTATTTTTTAAATTAAAAAAAAAAGCTCAGTTTCATTAATCTTTTCTATTGTCTTTTTTAGTCTCTATTTCATTTATTTTCACTATGATTTTTATTTTAACAAGTTTCAACAAATTTGATTGTTTTCAACAAATTTGTTGAAGTTTATCATTGCTTTTGAGGGCAGAGATTTGCTGAGCTCCTCACTCACGCATTCCAGAAATCCCACCTTTTCTTCATGTATTAATATAATTTTCTTCAAAACCTATTTTACAGTTATATGGCTTGAAATTAGTGCATGTACACTCTAGTTGTAAACATCTGAGTCCCTTCAGTTAGCTCTAGGAGCCCTACAGGTGCAGTTTATCATCACTTGTCCATAAACCATACTAATTTAATGCAAGCAATCAATTATGTATATTACCTGATGATCTATTGGTAACTTGAAAGATCACGTCAATAGGCATTATCTTGTGAGTGGTAGAATATCTGTGGATTTTTAAATTCAGAGGCTAGGTTGACTCAAAAAAAATATTATTAGCTGGGCAATTTTGTACTTAATAGCTTTGACAAGTTTTTAAGTTTTTGGTTTTAGAAAATTCTGAGCAGTTAAGGGGTGGTAAAGTCTTAAAAACACCCTTATAAAATAGAAATTAAGTACAAAACGATTGCTCTGATTTCAGTCTGTTCCTTTCATTTATCCACATCCATTTTCTCCACTGCATAAGAAGTCTTGAGCTATAACACATTCGAGTGATGGAAACACATCACAGTACCAGGAGACCGCAAATTCAAATGAAATAAGGCTCCGAGAATGAGATAGCAACTTGTCATAATTCATTTATTTTCTATAATCATTATATATTGTGCTATTAAACTTTTCAGAATATTTGCGCTGTGTCCCTCCTTACCCTCCCCAGAATTTGCATGTGCCATCTTGAACTCCACCTCAGCAGTGAAATAGGCTGTGCCTGTCAGTAGGTTAGGGGAGAGGTACTCACTGTGGAGGTTCACTTAAAGGATCCAGCTTACCCAGCCTACCCAGCCACAGTGGTGTAGCTCAAATCTTTTGGAATCTAAATTATTTAAAGGTTAAAATCATACCATCTATAAGGGAAAAGTTGATTCTCAGGAGGACCTTGAGGACAGGTGGTTTAAACTGTTGAGGGAAGCAGGTACAGATCTCTCAGGCTAGTTCCAAGGCTCTGGTGCCAGCAGGACCATTATGGTTGAAACAGGCTCACAGCCAGTGAGTGAGGTTCTGGGAGCAGAGCCCATCTCCTGAACAGCTGAGTCTACTGAGAGTTAGAGGTAGAGGGTAAGGACCTGAATTTTGGGGTTGAACTGGAACCCACTTAGGAATCTAGAGCTAAAGATCATTCATGGGGACTATGCAAGGCTGGTGGTTGGTAAGAAAAACTGCAATGAGGTGGGTATGTGGGTGCCTTGGAGTCGTCTCTAGTCCCCATAGATACACCTGGGCAAGAGCAACAAAATCAGTCTCAGACCCTGCCCTGCCTAGGTAACGGGCTGCTAATATCCAGATATCTAAACTGGGCTGAGGCTGCTGGCAAAAGGCCTCCAGAGCCTATAGCTGGTCTGAGATTGGAGACAAGGAAGGACTGACCTATGTGGTCATCTTCTCAATGCCAAGGAGATGTCATTGTCTTTTTTCATAGTAAGAGTTGAACAATCACTGCTGCTGGTGCTACTGAAGTGACCACAAGGCCCAAACAACATAAAGACAAAATATTCTCTCTTGTTTTTGTGATCATTATTGCTGGTGATAAGGACTCCCAGGTTAGTGGTTATGACCCTGGAATAGAAATTGAGTTAGTGTTTAGCTCATTGAGATATTATAGAAAAAATCATGAAGTTGGAATGGATCTTATTTTTCCACTGTCCTGGACACTGTTGGGCAGAAGTTTCTCAACCTTGGTACAATGAATATAATTCTTTGCTACAAGGGAGAGCAGGCTGTCCTGTTCATTGTAGGTTGTTTTGCAGCATCTCTGGTCTCTACCCACTAGATATAAGTAACACCTCAGTTCCCCTGTTGTGTAATAAAAAATATCTTCAGATATTACCAAATGGTACCTGAGGGCAAAGTCATCCCTAGGTGAGAACCACTGCTGAAGGCTACAAAAGAAGTCTGTGTAAGACATGGCTCTGTTCTCAAGGAATTCACAGTCCATTGGATGTATACATCTAATATACATGTCTAATGTGGTAAAAATTATGTTTGGAATATGGTGTACTTCTCAGCATACATATGAAAAGAGTCAAAAACAGAGGTCGAGATTAGCTGACATGAGGAAAAGTGCTGAAGAGGAGCCAGAAATGGAAGTAGCATTTAAGGATGGACGGCATTTAACACGTGTAGGAGAGATGGGAGGGCAGTTCAGCTGGTGAGTAAGAGTGAGTGTGTTTATGGGGAAACTGTGAGAACACTGCCCTGCTCAGGGTGGAGGCATGTGTTGGAAAGTAGAGGGAAGGAGGCTGGGCCAGGGAGCTGCTGCCCTGAAACAGAGTCTCATACTCCATATCTCCCTGGGGCCCCTTAAAAATCACATCCTGAGTGTGAAGTGAGTTCTAAGAAATGGACCTTACATGTACTCAGTGTGATCCTACTCTTCCTCTCTCCTCATGTGACTAAATATGATAATAAAATATCTTCCAGTACTTTGAACTAACAGCCCACGTCCCCTCATTAGGAACTTTACCTAATAAGATTATTAGTGGAATATAATTATAGCTAACACTTACTAAGTTTCACCATGTTCCAGGCACTGTTCTAAATGCTTTACATATGTCAGTTCATTGATTTCCATAACAGCCCTCGTTGTATTACGTTGTCATTTTCTGGATTACATGTGAGGGGACTGAGGCATGGAGAAGTTATACAAATACAAATAATAAGTTGAATACACAGGATTTGAATACAGATGATCTGACTTCAGCTTCTGTGCTTTTAATCCATACTATACGCCCTCTTGACCCATGCTGATAACTTGTTATATGTGACAGAGGTAGCAAAAAACTATATAGGTGAAAGAAACAAGTATGTGGCACTCATGCCCATGGCCTCTGGCCTTTTGGCAACCCAGAACTGTTGCTGAGGTGTGAGCTTGTCTTCTGGGACTTTATATTCTGAATTTTAAAAAAGCTCAACATTTGGAATTAATATCACAAACTACTTGGATATGTTAAAAGTACTAGAAACATATCTTGCTTTAGTAATTTTTTTCCAGTGGGATCTTTTGATTTATCTCATTTCCAGGTTTTATGGACTAATATATTCAATTAATACTTTCCATAGTATTGAAGTACATTATATTCATCTAGACCTGTTATAAAAGAATGCCTTGTGTTTATAAAGCACATTTTCAGTTGCATTATTTTATCCTCAGAACAGCTCCAAAAGCAAAACTGCTTAGGAGACAGAAGAATTTACATTCATATTTTCATTCCTTTGCCTTTTATTATTGCCTGGTATGGTAAAAAGATGTTGTAAATTGCTTTCCAGACAAGGAAACAGGAGTACAAAGAGAGGCAGAAGGAGGGATTAGTGGAATTTCCTTCAGCCCCTGGGTAGATCCTAACTGCTCTCTACTGTACTGGGAGTAGAAACCCCGTGCTCTGCCTCAACCAGGCTGGTCCCCTGCCAGCCCCGTGCACACTCCTCTCTGCCTTCACTCATTGTGTTTCCCTGGCCTGTAGTGCTCTGTCTCCTCCGCTCCAAGTTACGAACATCCCGCAGGGAGGGAAGGCTTACCTCTTACCAGTATATGGGCCAAGTTCCTTGATCTCTCTGGAGCCTCACTTTTATGATCTATAAAATGTACTCAATATGATCTACTATACCTGCTGAGAAGATTTTATTCGGAGAAACTCAGTTAATGACCATTTCATTGTTTTCACCTCTCAGCCTGGCCTGAGACTCATCCGTTTTGAGAAATCTTCCTTTAAAACCTTTCTCTTATTAGAAACTTTCCTACTGTGAATGATTGAATGAATTCATTGTTGTTGGATTAAAGTTGGATATAACAACATGAACTCATGTTTATTTTAATGCACATATGGAAATTGAGTTATCTGTATAGACACAGGTAAATATACATACATATACTTTCTATCTTTGTTTCCTGAGAGGGCCTAGGGACAGTAATACCACTCTGGCAATGAGCATACCTAACGCCTAGATCTTGGTTTGTAAGTACCATTTTCTAGTAAAATGAACCAGTGTTCCTTGAGGAAATAGCTGAATCTAGGGCTGGTAGAGGAAAATACCAGACGAACCTAGAGCATCTTGTAATGCCATAAAGTAAGGAAGTGCTCAAGGAATAAAAACGAGACCATGTTAAAAAGAAACAGAAGCTAATCTAAAAGAACCTCCAAAGGCCAAAGCTGGAGCAATTTTAACAACAAAATAAATCAATATAGTGTTGTATAGTCCAAAGAAGAAAATAAATATCATTGATACCATACTAATATAAATAAATAAATGGGAGGAGGGGATATTCTTTCCAAAAGAATTCCAATTATTAAATTCAGAAGATATAGAGAGAAATAGAAAATCATCATTAGAATACCACAGTAAATTGCTGTAGGCAAGATGCATCAATGAATACTAAATTTAGGGTAAAACTTTGAAGGATGGTATATTTGCATAGATGCAAAGTATCTCTCCCAAAATAGTTATTACTGCAGTGATTTTAACATATGGTGACAAATTCTTTGAGACGTCTTCCTCCACTAAGTGAAGCTTGATTCCTCTCCCCTGGGGTGAGCTGGGCTTAGTGAGTTGCGTCTCTTGAGTAGAGAATGGAAAGGGAACATTAGTAATTTTCCAGTGGAGAAGCCTGGCAGACACCACCTTAACCAGGTGATCAACGTAAACACCGCCAGGAAGTCACGTTGACATCATGTACACCGTGACCTGCTGTGATGAAAAGAATACTTCACCTTTGTGGTATTCTTCCCCAAAATTCACAGCCCCAAATCAAGGCACATTCTACAAAATACCTGACCAGTACTCTTCAAAAGTATCAAGGTCACAGAAGAGTGATGGCAAGGAAAGACTGGGAAACTGCCATGGATTGAAGGAGGCTGTATGCAATGTGGGATCCTGAGCTGGAGCTGGGAACAGAAAAAGGATATAGGGGAGGAAAAATTCTCCCTCTTAGGATATCTGGCTGGACTTAAAAACTACACTGACCTAAGATTATTAACAGAAGAAAAGCATATACCTTTTACTAAATTTTGCCTGTACATGGGGGCCTTCGCAAGAGGATGAAGACCTTGAAGAGGTGACCTGAGCAGGAAGCTTTTATACCTTTTAGACAAAGAAATGTTAGGTTTGTGAAGAAATGAGAAGACAAAGGGGTTTGGGCTAGGGGCAGTAAATTATGGGGAAGGCAATAGGACACAAATGGGGTGGGAGGGAAACCAGCGGAAGATAAAAGTAATTTTAGTAATTTTGTGTGTGCAGATCCATTTCAACACTGATTCCCAGTCTCTGGGGATGAGGATGTTCTTTGTTTCCTGGTATGAAGGGGCACCTTTCTCATGAGAAATTTATGGCCTGTTTTTAGGTAGAAAAGGAGAGGTAGGAGAGCCCTTGCTGCATCTGCTCTTTCTCAAATGCCTCTAGTTCACAATAATCAATATGCCAAAGTGGCATATTTCGGAGTGCTATGTCCAGAACTCCTTCAAGAATATTAGTGAAAAAAAAACAAAACAGGAAAATTCAAATGAAGTTGTACTTTACTCAGTAATATTGTTCCAATGTTGATTGCTTAGTTTATAATTATACTATGGTTGTATAAGATGTTTACATTAGAGGAGGTTGGGTGAATGGTAAATAGGAACTCAGTACTATCTTTGCGACTCTTTAAATCTAAAATTACTTCAAAATTAAAAGTTTTAAAACTTTTCTCCGTTATTTTTCTTGCTTTGCACTTCTTCAGCACCTGAATTTACAGGCTCCACAGGGCCACAATTCACTTACTTATATCTTAATAAGAAATTCTGTTTTTTCAAATATGTATGTTGCCCCAGTTTTTATATAAACACTACAAAAATTAACTTTTTGTAACTTCCTTGGTTCCAAATATAATTCTCTTTAAATATATTCTTCTTTAATGAATGGATAAACAAATGAACAAAAACTGAGAAAACTGGAAAAGTATTGAAATATACCCAGTAAATATCTAGATCATACTGGTTTGTTAGTTTTTTTCCTTTTTTCTTTTTTTTTAAGGTATTTCTCAACCATGCCTTCCTCTGAGGATGAGTTGGGCTCTTTGGTCAGTGATTTTTAAGCAAACAGAGCACAGTTTTCCCAACTATGCTCATATAGTAAATTGTAGAACAATGTCATCAAGGACTGGGTCTTGGAAGGATGTGAGCCACAGTTTATATGTATTATTTCACTATAGAAAAGAGTGCAGGATCTAACATTTGCCTATGTTTTCCTAATTTTAAAAATACCCAGGGTCTTTTAAGATGAGCAGAAGCCATGACATGGCCTGTTTGAACTCCTAGACAAATGTTTCCTCAGGTTATAAAACTCAAGCTCATGTGCTGTAATTAAATTGTGCTTGTGGGATGTACATTGACTGAAAAGTTTATGGCTACTGCTTTCGTTTCCAGGGAATCTTTAAAAGCAGTAATTAAAGTCTGTAATAATAGCTGTTTTTCTTGGGGAAGTTGAGAAATGCATAGGATAACTTTGGAGCCAGAGAGCCTGGTTTTGCTGAGATGGCGGTATTGTCCTTTTGTTTCTAGGGGCATAGTTTTTTTTTAAATTATCTTCTATGAAGACACTGCTTGTGTCATATGATTATGCTTCTAATTAGGTGATCCGAGCACTGGACAAAGTCCTGGGGTTTCACTTTCTTTTATACATTCAAAATATGAATCTACATTATTAACAGAGCTGCATCACAGTACTTCTTATATTACATGGCTGATGAAGATCATTCACGAGGGCTCCACAGCTTTCAGATGTACTGGTGGGGTTAAAACATTCATTTAACCCAGCTTATATAATAATAAAAATGTCTAAATCAGTCAGATAGACTTCACTATGTGTTCTTGCCATGGAGAGGAAGGTCCAGCAGGAACTTGGGTTTTAGGCCTTGCTCACGCTTCAGCACTCACAGACCCTCAGGTGAGACAGTTCACTTTTCTTAATCTTGGTTTCTCTACCTGAAAAGTGAAGAAGGGTTAGAATGTATGATCTTTAAAGTCCCTTCTAGATCAAGAACATGGATCAATTGATAACTTAGCTTTTCTGTTTTAACAAAGGTGTTATTTTATACCAAAGAAAAAATCATTCAGTGATTATGAAATGTCTATAGTAGTTTCTAAAGTGAGGTGGTACTAAGGATGTGATGTACAATATGATGGATATAACACTGTTGTTTGTTATATATCAAAGTTGTTAAGAGAGTAAATCTGAGTTCCCATCACAAGGAAAAAATTTTTCTATTTAATTTTTATCTATATTGGATGATGGGTGTTCACTAAACTCATTGTAGTAATCATTTCATGATGTATTAAGTCAAATCATTATGCTGTACACCTTAAATTTATACAGTGCTATATGTCGATCCTATCTCAATAAAAATGGGAGAAAAAGAAAAGTGAAATAAAATAAGAAATGAAGTCCAGCCAAAATACTTTTTTAGTTAAAAAAAAAAAAGTAGTTGGGTGGAGTCAAGTGGTATTGTGTATGAGGAGATGTAGTCTGAAGGCGCAGACCATCATCACTCCAGCAGGTACCAAGATGGCAGAAGGCCGTAGTCCAGGAACACTTCCGCCTTTCTCTCTTTCAATGCCTCCGCTATACTCTTAAAGTCAAATACCTTCACTTTGCTTCCACATCCTTTCATAATTGGCCCCAGTTTACCTCTCTTGACCTCATTATCTGAACCCAACTGTATCAATAGTGAATTTCTCTCCTTTTCTTTCACTTGCCATGTTCTCTCTCTTCCTGATCTGTATACCTGATATGCCCTCTTCCCAGAAAGCTTTTCTACTGCTTCTTCACCTCTTCTGTTTTATCACCATTCCCTCCAGGAAGTCTGTCCTGAACCCCCTCTGGATCTGGATAAGTGTACCTTCCAGAAGCCCCTTTAGCATCAGTCTGTCTCTATCATCAGCACTTGGCATGCTGCATTGTAAGTGGCAGCTAATTTTCTGTTGCCTTCTTGGGACTCTAAGTCTGAGGGCAGGGAACATGTTTATCTTGTTCACATCCCAGCACCTCACTCAGTTCCTGGCACCAAGAGGCTCAATAAATACTTGTTGAATGAATTGAATGGATTAATTAATGAATGAGAAATAATAAATCTGAACTTGGTCACTGAGGATACTTTCCAAAGTTCACTCAGGAGGTATTCAGTGGGAAAACCACTGTGGAAATCAAATTACAATCTACCTTTGAAGCCCAAATATTCTTTGCAAGGTCATTTTGTCACATATTCCAAGAAGAATCTGCTAGAAACTTGGGGTAGGGGGATGATCATAGGCATTAAGCCCAGGATTTTAACCAGTGGAAATAACAGTAACAAAGCGCCTGTTGTCCTGCAGGAAAACAAATCGTATAGTTTGAGCTAATTTAATGAAGTATTTGAGTGCCAGATCTTTCTTTTGTGTTTTATGTTTAAATAGCAATAGAGCTATTATATAGCAGTTCCTAAATATTTTTAATTGCAGATTGTCATTAAATTTTGTTCTCATGTTAAGTAGACATCTGTTTAACCATTCCGTAGTATCTCGGTTGCCTCACACATCAGTTATCTCTTTTAGTGCTAGTGGCAGAGTCGAACACAAGGCTGAGTAAGAAAATGGGGCATTGAATGACATGGTAAATACCAACAAGAATAGACTGGATGCTATTGTGCATCTACAGTTGACCTGCACGGATAGAATGACAAGGCATTTATTTGGTTGTTGGAGACCTCCACTGATCAAAACAGTATCTGACTTCTCAACTCCATGGGCAAACTTTTGTCAGTTGAGTGAGTCCTTCCAAGATGCCAGTAGAGTGTCCATTTTAATTGGAGATTCAAGTCACACTTCAGAAACAAGAGACAGAAGAAGGTACTTAGCTCTTCATTCACTGTGCCTTTGAAGAACAGCACTGGTTGCTAAGGAACAGCAATAGCATAGTCTTGTGCAAACAGTTGGTCTCTTGGGAATTCACATTACTGTTTCAGCCAGGCTCTGTTCCCAGAAGGAGGCAATATCTCTTTTTGGCTTCTCAGTGTAATAGTAGCATGCTGACTTCAGTTCACTTCATCTATATTGGCTAAGAGATATCTCAGGAGAACCTTCCTAGGGGCAAAGGAGAAGCTAGGATGGCGTTCCTGCCCACCATTGAACACTGATTTGATTCTGGAAAGAAAAAATAAAAAGAGGACATCCACCTTTATAGTTGTTTTGGAAAATTGTCACCATCTCTTTGGGTAATGGCTTTGTCACATGGCTCCTCCATATCTCCCCTGGGTTACAAAGGTCATGATTTCTATTTCACAGAAATAAAGAAATTCAGTGGCTTACTTTGGAGGAATTGGAATTTAACTATCAGAGTCTGGAGAGCCTGGAAACTTGCAGCAATTTCCAGACTTCTCATTACCTGGAAAAACACTTTTAAGTTGTTTTCTGAAATGCCCTTATCTAAGACTTTTAAAAGAGAACCAATTCAAATCATTTCACTTTAAAGTACATTGTAACACAGCAAGCATTTCCGTTAGCTTTTAAAATTCATGCAGTGTAGCAGTTAAGGGCGACTTAATTAAAAAAACAACTGACAGTATCATTAAACTGGTGAGCAAAATAGAACTAATTTCAGACTAAAGTCCTACCTCTAGGCCGCATAGAGTTTTTATTTAATATTTGGGTTTGTTTCCTTTTGTTCTCAGGACAGAATTTAACAATGATGGGGATTGGTTGTATTCTATGTACTTATTAAATAGATGGATTTTTCAGAAGGAATGAAAGCTAACCAAAGTAAATCAGCTTTGGCTCATGCAGAATCAAGTAGACAGTTTCTTTACTGTGTCCAACACTGTTCCAAACAAGACATTCCTCCTAAACCTAAAATTACAGTCAGGAGACGCAGATCCCCATCTTGGCTCCACCATAAACTCTGTGATCCCAGACAAATCTCTTGAATTTCTCTGGAGCAAATGGATTCCAAAGTCCCTTCCAGCCCTAAAATTTCCTTGTATGTTAATATCTGAGCTCAACTGGCTCAAGTGGAAGTGTTTGGAAAAATTCAAAGGAAAGTAATAACCAACATTTGGGGAGTGCCTACTGTGCATTCAGCGTGTTCTGAGTGTTTTTTGCATTACCTCATTTAACCCCTCAACAACCCTATCAAGTAAGTACCATTATCCCACTTTTACAAACAGGGAAATTGAGGAAAGTTAGGTAGCATATCCCTGGGGAGTTCAGTCTATTGTTATATTAAGGCAAATTAGACAAGCTGTTGGAAAACTGCTTTCACCATTGTCACCTCTGCTTTTTATTCAGACTTGGGTGCTAATCAAGCACTTGGTTTTTGAGTCTTCCAGTCTTGGCCCTATATGCAGGAGCACTGCATCCATTCCAGTGTTTCAGGAGGCGTTGTGCCTATGGGGATCTGCGAAAGTGACATTATGATGGCAAGATGCCTCCTAGTGAATTCACCAAGAGAGGAACTTTCAGTACCAAAACAAAGGTAAATGGAAGTCTGTGCAGATCTGTGGAGGCTGTTCTAAGGGTGATGCATTGTCAGTAGCATGTGGTGTGATTTGATGTGATGAAAACAGGAAGTTCGTGCAGGTCAAGTCTCACACCTATGAAACCTGTACCTGTAAAGACAAGTGGCATCTGGAGGACATCTCCAAATGGAGCAGGCTTAAGTTCTCCCTAACAATAAAGTAGTTGATTTAATTTATCTGGTTGGCACCTCTAATGCCCAAAGCACAGCCTTGGTGTTTAGAAAATGGTGATTCTGTAGGTGTTTTATAAATCAACCAAGACAAACTTAGAAATATACTGCCTTTTATGAGGCGAGATGAGATGAGATGGGAAGAGATGAGATTCTGTGCAGAACACAAAGTATATGACAATATGTCCTCAGGAAACACATAATTTAGAGATATATTACATGTATACCATGCATGAAGAGAAATGTCAGATAAGGTGTTTAATGAATAAATAGAGCAAATAAATAGCAAATTGGAATGTACGGCAAATTATGGGTGCAAAGATTGTACCTTAGTAGCTTTTTAACTAAAAGATTAAGATTTGGAGTTCCAAAAACTGTTTCATTTACTATTTATGTGATTTAAACAAGTTTTAATCTCTGTAAGCTTTGGTTATTTTATTTGTAAAAGGAGTGCTGATGGAACCCACACTGTAAGGATAGAGTAGAAATCAAACGAATTGGGCTTCCCTGGTAGCACGGTGGTTAGTTAAGAATCTGCCTGCCAATGCAGGGGACATAGGTTCGATCTCTGGTCTGGGAATATCCCACATGCTGCAGAGCAACTAAGCCCGTGTGCCATGACTACTGAGCCTGCGCTCTAGAGCCCACGAGCCACAACTAATAATGAACCCACATGCCATAACGACTGAAGCCTGCACACCTAGAGCCCATGCTCTGCAACAAGAGAAGCCACCGCAATGAGAAGCCCGCGCACTGCAACAAAGAGTAGCCCCTGCTCTCGGCAACTACAGAAAGCCCATGCACAGCAAAGAAGACCCAACACAGCCAATAAATAAAAGTAAATAAATAAATTTATAAAAATAATCAAATGAGTTAATGAGTGTGAAAGAACTTTGCAGAGTTCTTAGATAATAAGGTTGTCATTTGAGATAGCAATTAGTGATGTTCACCAGGTCTGTCCAGCTTGGTGCCTTTCACATATGATAGAACTGTACTGCCTTGCCACCTGTGAAGTTAGGTATGGCCGTGTGACTTCCTCTGGCCAATGAAATGTGAGCCTAAGTGGACCTTTGTTACTTCCAGGTGTACGTTTTAACAGCCTGTGTGTGATTCACTGCTTTCTCCTTCTTGCCCTGCCACTGTGATTGTGGAAGCATCGTTGGGTCTTATCAACCTGTGCCCCCTTAAGTGGCCTTGGTGAGCAGAGCCCCCAACCAACTAATGTTGAGCATAGAGCATAAGCAGGAAATGCATTCCTGTCCTATTAAAGTAGTAAGATTCGGGGTTGATACTGTCGTATAATCTCCTAGAACACTCTAACTAGACTGTGTATCACTTATCCTTAATATTACTTGAGTACTTGTATATTCAGGTCCTAAGTAAGTTATACTGGTACTGTCTGCTTGCATATTGGAGTTGTTTATATCTTTGCTAACTCCACTTTTTCAAACATGTTGGTCTCAAAGCAGTCATATCTTTTTTTTTTCATCTTTCCTATCAGGTATTTAGAGCATAATAGAACTGGGCTTTTCTGTCTACTTCTGTGTTTTAAAATAGAATGAATAGTTTCATTGAAGGAAAGTTATCGGTCAGAACAGAATTTCTATTTGACTCTAACAGTATTTGGAAGAGTAATTGAAAAATAACAAAAGACAAGTTACCTTCATTGTATATATCTCTTTCTTTTAAAATTTTTAATCTATAGTTATTACAACAAAATAATACCTGGGTCTTATTTTAGGCAGAGTTTTTATACTCTTACTCAGGTTTCAAGTTCTTCCTCTACTTGACATACTTTTCTCACTTTGTGAGAAAAAAAAAAATGGACCCATTTTGGACCATATAACTGTAAACCTGTGCTTGAGAGCCGTGCAAGGAATGGCATTTTGAATAAGAGTATTTTTAAAACTTGAGAAAGACAAATCCCCTTGGATGGTGCCTGAGACAGCACCACTTTATATTGAACCTTTTTCTGCATGAAAGAATATATCAAGTCTCCAGCATAGTCGTCGCTAGTCCTGAGGATCTGAGCCATCAGCTAGAAGGAGGATTCAAGTGCACCAGTCTAGGTGCAAGTGAGTCTGGTGAATTAGCCCCTCTTTGGTCTTGAATGAACGATTAGCCCATCCCCGGGCAGCATGAGTCTGTTGGAAGACTGGTTGATGCCAGCACTGGAGGTAGTGACGTGGGCCTTTTGAGTGTTTAGTCTTCTTAGGTTGAACAGATTAACCCATTTTGGGGAGCAGATTCTACGTGCCATATGCCAAGGTACTGGAGCAGTCACTTTCAAGTGGGTTATCCCCTTTAATCCTTTTAACAATCCCGTGAGTCTCATCAACTCCCTTTACTTACAGATTAAAACTAACATAAAAAAACAGGCAAGTTCTGCCTTTCACATTTCTCTGTTGTGTGTCGTATATCTTAGAGATTGGTTAGATGTGGAAGTAAGCTGGCCTAAGGAAGCAAACTTCTTAGTTCTTTCCTTTAACATCACAAATGTGACACATTTTTCATAGATGATCCAAAAAATGCCAGTTAACAGGAGAGGAATTGCCCGTAATTCAACCATGCATGAAGAGCAGTTGTTGATACCTTGATAAGCCACCCCCAAGTGTGTGCAGCGTTGTGTGGAAGGAAAGGGGAGAGACCACGTCCCTCTTCCAGCAAGGCTGGGAGAACTGAATGGGGCTGGCTCAAGAATGCGGGGCTGGAGAATTAGTTCAGTAAATAGGCAGTCGTGAGAGATACTATCAGGGCTAATGGCCCTGGTTACTGTCTCCCGTTGACCTTTTCCACGGTGGCTAATGTCAACCAGCTGCTAATCAAGGTGTGTGAAAAGTTGGCTAACACAGCAGAGTAGAGCTCAGCCCATAGCTATGTTTACCCCAGGCTATAAACACCACCAGCCTTTCCCCTACAGGCAGAGTGTGACAGTCATGCTGTATCTGTCTGAGCATGTGATGAATCACTTGGAAAAGGACAGCAAAAATTCAGGCTTGCCATACACAAAGGAAAAAGTGTCTGTCTCCCCAGATCGCACTCATCTTCTCCCCAGATCTTCAGTTGTGACATCCTGCTGCCTCTGATAGGCCGTCCTCCATGGCTGCCTCCTGTGTAAGCCGGTGGGGAGGCCCTCCACGTGTCTGTGGTTATCGTGCCAGTTGATAGTGGTGAGGAGGATCTGTCACTCTGGTTATTGTGTGGTCTCCACCTGTAAATTAGTTTTTATTCTAGTTTTCTTAATTAAGTTAGGTAAATCCCCATGGCCCATTTTCCTGGAATTTAGATATTTTAAAGCATTTATACACCTGTGCAATTCTCTCAGTTCTCCCTGGCTGCATTTATTCACGCTCTAAATGGATATTTTATTTTCCTCCATCTGCTCAAGGGGATCCACCCCTCTGACTACTTAATCTTTGAGGGTTCTTATACCTTACTTGGCTGTATTTCTGGTGTAATTCTTTCCAAGAGTAGAACAATGAGTTTACCTTCAGTTTTTTTGTTTTGTTTTGTTTTACATTCAGTTTTAAGAAACCACAATGCTGGTGATGTGACGGTGATTAACACTTACAGAGCTCTGACCTTGGGCCAGGCACTGTTCCACATGCTCTTGTTAACTGAATTCTCACAGCAACCCTATCAGTGGATACTGTTGTTATCTCCACTTTACGGATGAGGAAACTGAGTCACTGAGTGGTTCAATAAATTACCCAGTGTCATGCATCTACCACCGGCAGAGCTGGGATTCAGACCCAGGCCGTGTGGCTCAAGGGCCCTTTCCTGTAACTGCTGCTCTGTCCCCTTTCATTTTGCCTCCACTTTTCCCTTTATCTGATTTTTTCTCAATCCAGGTGAGGTCTCTCCGTTTTGTTTGGCAGAAGGCATCCTCCAGGGCAGGTGGACTTGCCTTAGGACCCACTTCACTTCTGGTGCGTCACTCAGCTTCAGGTTAAAGCCCTCAAGCTCATGAGGGCCTAACACGCAGGGAAATCAGTGTTTGCTGGCTGGAGTCAGGAGTTGCCAGCCCTCCATGACAGAGGAGCTGGTTCTGGAAAGTGGAGCTGGTGGGAGAAGAGGAACTGAGAACATTCAGTGGAATCACAGGAGGAAACAACTGTGTTTGCTGGGTTAGTGGGGCTGGGTGTGCGATTGCGAGAATATGTACGTGGTTCCAGTTCTCAAGCCATAGCTGTGTCTGAAGAGTCGGACTTGGGTCTAAAATAAGCCTCTGTTTTCATTCTAGGTTGTTTATGCAGTCTTAGTAAACAAGAATGCATTTTGCTTAGTGGTTTAGTATCTTTTCATTCCTGAAACCATGTACCGCAGGTTGGGACTTGAACCCAAGCAGCCAGGACTCAACCTGGCCAAAACCCAGATTGGGACTTGAACCCACGTTCTTTTAATTTAGAATCACTCACCTGGTGTCTGGACTTAAGGAGGCTCAGGTTCTTGATGTCTCATCGCAGAAAAAATTCAATGAGAGACAAAGTGATAGGTAAGAAGTGGATTTATTTAGAGAGAAACACACTCCACAGACAGAGGTTGTGCTATCTCGGAATGTGAGAGTGGCCCCAGGGTATGGGGTTGTCAGTTTTTATAGGGGTGGGTAATTTCATAGGCTAATGAGTGGGAGGAGCATTCCAGCTATTTGGGGGAAAGGGTGGGGATTTCCAGGAATTGGGCCACCGCTCCCTTTTTTTTTAAGCTCTTTATTGGAATATAATTGCTTTACACTCTTGTACCAGCTTTTGAGGTACACCAAAGTGAATCAGCTGTACTTATACATATATCCCCATATCCCCTCCCTCCCACGACTCCCTCCCACCCTCCCTGTCCTCGCCCTCTAAGGCATCACCCATCATTGAGTTGATATCCTTTTGTTATACAGCAACTTCCCACTAGTTATCTGTTTTACAGTTGGTAGTGTATATGTCTATGCTACTCTCTCACTTCTTCCCAGCTTCCCCTTCACCCCACCCCCAACCCCGTGTCCTCCAGTCCATTCTCTGCATCTGCATCCTTATTCTTGCCCTGTCACTGGGTTCATCAGTACCATTTTTTCTTAGATTCCATATATATGAGTTAGCATACAATATTTGTTTTTCTCTTTCTGGCTTCACTCTGTATGACAGACTCTAGGTCTATCCACCTCATTACATATAGCTCCATTTCATTCCTTCTTATGGCTGAGTAATATTCCATTGTATATACATGTGCCACATCTTCTTTATCCATTCATCTGTGGATGGGCATTTAGGTTGCTTCCATGTCCTGGCTATTGTAAATAGTGCTATAATGAACATTATGGTACATGTTTCTTTTTGGATTATGGTCTTTCCTGGGCATATGCCCAGTAGTGGGATTGCTGGGTCATATGGTAGTTCTCTTTTTAGTTTTTTAAGGAACCTCCAAACTGTGTTCCATAGTGGCTGTACCAACTTACATTCCCACCAACAGTGCAGGAGAATTCCCTTTTCTCTATACCCACTCCAACATTTATTGTCTCTAGATGTTTTGATGATGGCCATTCTGACCAGTATGAGGTGATACCTCATTGTGGTTTTGACTTGCATTTCTCTGATGATTAGTGATGTTGAGCATCTTTTCATGTGTTTGTTGGCCATCTGTATGTCTTCTTTGGAGAAATGTCTGTTTAGGTCTTCTGCCCATTTGTGGATTGGGCCGCTCACTTTTTGATTCTTATGGTCTGGCCTTGGAACTGTCCTGATGCCTGTGGGTGTGTCATTTAGCTCACTGATATGTTACAGTGAGCGTATACTGAGGCCCAAGGTCTAGTGGAAGTCAACTTGTCCGCCATCTTGGACCCATTTGGTTCTGATCAGTTTATGTCATGTCTTTGGGCTATGTCATTCTTTCAGAGGTTGTGCCCTGCCTCCTTCCCTCCTGTTTCACTCCCATTATCCAAATCTCTGTCACTTGAAGGGCAAGAGGGTGTAGGTACTGACCACCTTGCAGTGGCTGTGGACCCTGGGACAAAAGAAAAGAATGGAGCAGCTTTAAGTTAGGTAGTAAGATAAGCATTCCCTCCCTCCCCCTGCCACCTGCCACCTGGCTTTATGAGGTTGTGCAAGGACCTCTGTTAGCCTATGATCAGGCCACCCAAGATGGCTATTCTCTTGCTCTCTGTGCATCCCCTGCTCAACCAGTGCCTGCTTCACCTACACCCTACTCACCTGACTGGCCTTCCCTCTTAATCCTAGAGCCCAATCAGTAAATGCCTGCATACTTGCCCCAGCCCCAGCTAGTGACTGTTCTAATCTTTAGATCAGAATATTTCCACCACAATAGCTTATCAAAGGGGCAGTGAAGGATGTGCTCCTGGTTTCCTTGGTAACCGATGAGCCAACCTGACCGTCAGTTCCCTCTATAACTGGTAACCTCCTTCTCCCCCCGGGAGCAAAGATTGCTACCATGTCCTGCCCGCCGTCTGCTGCACACAGTGGGGTGTCACTCCAAGACTCTGCTTCAGACATGTAAGCTCCCCCATCCATTAAACCATTGATGTCTTTGTTGCTCACTCTGGGCTCTTTCTTCCGTCTTGATGCTGGGCGAGTGCAGGACTTGCTGACTTGTGGAAACCTAAAGCTTAAACAGGAGTAACTCCATATATGACATATTAAGTCATCTGCCATCTATATTCTTCATTGAGATGTTCTTTAACTTTGAAAGAATGCTCAGATCCTTTTGAGGCTTGAATTAAATTTAGGGAGTACGCTGGCGTGGCTCCCGTGTTACATAAACCAGGAAACAAAGGTCTGGAGGGCTGAAGAGATTTCCTCAGGTTCTCACAATTGTCACAGCTACAGCCCTGATCTTTGGTCTGCCAGCCTTGTATTCTCTTCTGCTACTTCATTTCCAACTTCCGCTTATTGCAGGAGGAAACAAATATTGGTTGGAGTGCTTTGAAGGTTGGCAGATGTCATTTGCTAGAATTTTTTAAGCCTATATTTTAGCACGGCTTTCTTAACTATGGACAAAAGCAGATTTTGAGGTCGGTCTCTGAATTTCTCCAGCCCCTGTCCCTCCATTTCTCCACATCCACTTAAACAGGCATATCTGGAATCCTAGATTGAAAGATACCTTTTTCTAGCATGATTGATATTTACTTACTGTTGGCTTAAGGAGGGCGAGAGGAAGGAAGAGAGAGGCAGGGGAGAGAGGAAGAGATGGAGAAGGGGGGAGAGAGGGAGGGAGAGTGAGAAAGAAAGGAAAGAAACAAGCAAACTACTCGTAATAGGTACTCCCAACTTTGTGACTTGAGGAACCTGGTAACTTTTCTCAATATCTAATTAACGTACTAGACTTGGGCTACCTCAATAATTAACTTTGGTTCCTATTTACTTGGTGTCACTCATTTAACACTGAAACACCAGCCTCAGCAGGAAGCTGAGATTTTGTGAGAATGGAAACAGTGAAAGGGGAAGGTACCTAAAAGCTGTGCCATGGCCTTTAACTATAGATTTTAGGTTTTCATTAAGTTTCAGTGTTAAGCCCTTGGAATAAGCGCTTCCGCTGGATACTCCATTCTGCCATTAAGAACCAAACAAGGCCTGGTTTGCACACTGAGGTCCTGGAAGTCCCCGAGCCCTAGTTCTCATTCTGGAGTTTGAACACTGCCACTCGAGACAAGGTTAAAAATATTTTAGCCCTGGACCCTGGGGCCAGGAACCCTAATTAGAGCAAGGTTGCCTTGGGCTGCCACCTTTGAAATGCTCTCCTGTGTAGAAAAACTAATGGGAGCTTCTCCCAGAGGGGATCTAACCAGTTGACCACACCTTGCTGTCACTGCTCACCTGTGACTTCAAATCTCTGTTGACCTTGAAGACCTGCTTTTGTGAGTCACTCAGCCCAGACAGCCCACCCTACTTGTGTATCTGGGTTGGTCCAGCACTGTCCTTACGTCAAGCCCTAGTCCTTGTGTGTCATATACCTCCTCTGGGGGACTGTATGAGGATTTAATGAACTATGTGCATGGAAAGCAGGGCAACTGACATTAAGGCTACACTGTCATCTGAGTCCCTGTAATGGCCTCCTAGCCTTCCTGCTTTCACCCTGTCCCCCCAAAAGCTATTTTCTATATAAAAACCAATATGATCTTGTAAAAATGAACATTCTGTCTCATCACTTCCTTGCTTAAAGTCCTCCAGTGACTTCTCAGTCTTGCCACACGGCCCCTCACCCACGCCTGTGTATCCGTGTGCAGCCCTGTGCCCTCTGCTCCCTGCCTCCATCTCAGGTGTCAGTTTGTACAGTCTCGCTCCTTTGATTCAACCACACTGACCTTTTGCCTCTTTTAACACTAAGTACCTGCTGACCTTGGCCCTCAGATGCTTGCCCATCAATCTGCACGCGCCTGGCTTCCTCACAACTTCAGATCCCAGCTTAACATCCTCAAAGAGGCCGTCTTTACTTTCTAATTTTTATTTTTTAATATATTTAATAATCATAAAAATTTAAATTTTTACATGAAAGCTGCTAAAACTGTTAAAAGCTATGGGTAATTTTTTACTTACAGTATTTTTAAAAATTGACTGTTCTGGTTGGTTTAGTTTGTGTATGATTTTCTAGTCTCTTTTTTTAAAATTTTATTTTGTTTTTATTGGGGTGTAGTTGTTTTACAATGTTGTGTTACTTTCTGCTGTACAGTGAAGTGGAGCTCCCTGTGCTATACAGCAGGTTCTCATTAGTTATCTGTTTTGTACATGTTAGTGTATATATGTCAATCCCAATCTCCCAGTTGATCCCCCCTGCCGCCCACTTTCCCCCCTTGGTGTCCATAAGTCTGTTCTCTGTATCTGTGTCTCTGTTTCAGAGAGGCAGTCTTTAATTCTCCAGTCTGAAGTAGCCACATAAAGAGACTCTATTTACTTGTTCCATCTCTTTACTCGTTTATTTCTTTACTTCCATTAGGAAACCCCTTCATGAAGACAGGGACCTTTCATGGCCTGTTCTTGTGATTTTCCCAGTTCCTAGACTAGTGTTGAGAACATATTAGGTGGGCAATTAATAGTTACTGAATGAATGACACATGGTAAGTGCTCTATAAATGTTCACTATTTAGTATTAATTATATTGGCAAAAACAAAAAAGGTGGAACCTTAATATAACTGGGGTTCTATTTGGTCCTGATTCTATGCAGTGACATGTTCAGAGAAACAGGTATCCAGCAGAAAAATGTAACTGAAAGCAACGAAAATCTTTACTCACACCCTCGAGAATATGCCCAAGATGGAAGGGTGTATTTTTCACTTACAACAGAACTTATTAAAACCCTGTCTCGCCGTTTCTGCTGCTTACAATATCCAACACTCATGGCAGCCACTCCACCAATTTTCCCTTCCTGCCTTCCTAGCAACTCCCAACCAAAGTACTCACCTCAAAAACTGGTGGCCTAGCTGAGCACCTCCAGGTGTTGGACCCATTTTCTGAATCAGCATGACAAAAAGCCAGGAATCAAGCTGGCTGGCTTGAAACCTGGAGTTGGGAAGGTGGAGGTGAGACTGGGGATAGTCACAGGTTAACACACAAAGAGCAAAAAAAGGGAAGCAATATAGATCTTAGTGAATTCTAAGCTGAGTGGTATTTTAAAAAGACTATACTAAATAGCGCTACTTGGGGAGCATTTATTTTTTTTTTTAATTTATTTTTATTTTTTTGGCTGTGTTGGGTCTTCATTGCTGCACGCGGGCTTTCTCTAGTTGTGGAGACTGGGGGCTGCTCTTCGTTGCAGTGCACGGACTTTTCTCACTGCGGTGGGTTTTCTTGTTGCAGAGCACGGGCTCTAGGTACACAGGCTTCAGTAGTTGTGGCATGTGGGCTCAGTAGTTGTGGCGCATGGACATGTGGGATCTTCCCAGGCCGGGGATTGAACCTGTCAACTACAGTTGACACTCGCCATTAGCACTCGCCGTCTACCTCTGCAAGGACTAAATCACGTGCTGCTGCTGCAGCTGCTGACTGCCAGCGCCCCCCTGAAAGGAGTTCAGGGTAGAGGGCTGAAATGAGGCACTCTGTGCTCTGGGAGAAGCTGGCAGAACAGGTCTTCAGATAGATATTTTCAGGAGCTGATTTTATGAGCCCAGTCCTTGTATCTCCTCATATCTAAAAAACCACCAGAATCCTTCACGGTGACAACTGCTCCTTGTGACCGGCAGAATCCTTCCGCTAAAACATACGTGCTTGATTGCATGTGCTCCCCCTTCACCAAAATCACGTATGTACTCACCTTCCCCCTGCCTCTTTGGAGCAGTTTCTCAGAGCTATCTGGGATGCTGGCTCCTGGGCTGCAGTCCTCGTTTTGCCCCAAATAAAACTTACCTTGCACTTTTCATGTTGTGCATTTTTCTAAGTCGACAGACCCTCGTCCCCTGCATTGGCAGGCAGATTCTTAACCACTGCACCACCAGGGAAGTCCCAGCATTGACTCTTAGGAACTTCTTATTAGGAACCAAATATGCAGAAGGTATATGTCTTCATTCTTGGTTTCCTGCTACAAAGTTTTGGACCTGGGAGGACGAGGTGTCTTTTACCACAGAGCTCTTCCTCTTTTAGAACCTTACTGAGTCTGATTGGATGTAGTTGTTACCTTGCTGTGTTATTTCATTTTTAACTATTGTGTATTAGAAGCTGAGCCTAAAAGGAAAGAGGAACAGTTAGTGGCAGAGAAAAGAACGTGATGCCAGACAGCCTGACGTGAGTAGACCAGGATGAAGAGTGATCTCACTACCCCGGCCTAATAGCGGCCCAGAACCCTCAAGTCGGGCCAGGTCCCACTTTATCCCTGACTTTTTTCTCCAGTAGTGGGTTCTGGCTCTGTCTGTTAGGCTCCCTCAGATCCAGCACACATTGCAAGACAGACCCGTGAGAAGACAGGCTGCGATCAGGGAAGCAGGGCTCTACCCTGCAAACTGCCAGGTCTGCCAGAGCAGCTTCCCTGAGCACACTGCTCCAACCAGCTGACCTCAACTGACTCATCAAGTTATGAGAGGAGTTGGAATAGAGATCACTTCCCTGGGGGATCCTGGCTGTATAATAGCTCTCATTTGTATGCAGTTGAATGATTTGCAGAGGAGCATGGCTCAGCGCTCACAGCTGCATCCTGTCTGTTTATTTCTGGCAGCATGTGAAACAGTTGGGAAGGTAGTTTCCAAAAGGTGATGTGGGCCTTATAAACATCTGGGGCTGAGGTCTTCTCCCACCCCATCTAGATTTTGGTCAGAGGTCTGCATCCAGAGAACCTGGGCTTAATAGCTGTGGCCTGCTTTCCAATCATATGCCTGTCAGTTCTCCCTGTTTCTGCTGCCACAGTCCTGAGCCTCTCCGTGCCGTCTCTCAGAGAGTACCAAGGGAAGGAGTTAGATGTAAATATTCATGAGGGAAAGAGAGAGACTCAGAGGGCCAAGGTCAGGGAACCCCTTTTCTGAAATGGGCTACTGGCTTCTTGCCTTTCTTTTCTTTTCTTCTCATCCATCCTCTTAGAGTAAATTGACATTTAAAGTGGCCATTATCTTCCCCATCCAGTGGAGAAGAGCCAGACAGTGAAGGCAGCAGAGCCAGGAGAGGTGTGGGAAGCACACACGATCCCCGGGAATGGCACAGCGTTTCACAGCCCAGCTTACACCAGTCGTGGGGACATTGCCCCACAATTCCTCACACATGGCAGGAGTCAAGGAGGGTGAGGTGAGGGGGGCAGAGAAACACAGAGGGTAATGGCTGTCGTGGGTCATGGTGGAGCGGCGGGGGCAGAAAGGCTGTTCCTGTTTGGCCTTGCCAGGCCATCTGGGACTCTGCGTGGGGACAGTCGTTTAGGAGCTCACACTGCCGCCTGATCCCACGAGGCTTTCTGCACCAGGAAAACCAGATTAAGAGGATCTAAGGCTGCAGCCTTGAAGGCTGTGGGAGAGGGAGGATGTGTTAGCCCTTTGCTTCCAGGAGGGGTGAGGGGGTGATGCTCAGCAGCCCGGATCTGTGAGCCTTTGGAGAATCTCACCCTTGGGGGAGCACCCTCCTCTGCTCTCACCGTTTTCCTGTCTGAGTCAAATCAGCACTAGTGACCAGGTTTCTAAAGCTTGGGCTGCTGGTGAAGGCCCCAGTTTGCCTCATAGCAGGGATCTGTTCTCTGACAAGCTATCTGTTTCAGCCTCGAGTTTCTGATTTTCAGTTTTCTCACTATCCCAAGTTAGGATTTTGCCTATTTCTAGTTACCCTTACCTAGGTTTCATCTTGTAACTTGCAGTCAGAGATGCACAGATGAACTATATTTAGTGCCTTTTTCTACTATATAGCAATAATAATTTTATTAATCTCAACAGGTAAGACCAAGTGTCAAGTCATGGGTAGGGCTGTGGATTTCTTCCTGACTTGATCTAACACTGTGAAGAGTTTCTTGGCTCCTCTCAAGGCTAAGTTCTTTATGTAACGGAACCAGTAGCTTAACACAGTCCTTAACCCAGTCAGTCTCATGAGCCATGTATGGAAAGCCTGACACCTTGACTCAGGGGGGTCCTCGAGCTGAACAGTGAAGACCCAGTAGCCAGTCATTGGTGAGAATGAATGAAAATCTTTGTATGTATTGGAGCTCAAGAGGCCAGCAGGAGGCAGTGTGATAGAAATACTGAACTTGTAGTGAGAGTCCTAGGTTTGGGAGCATCCGCACTCTGCCAACGTACTGGTCACAGGATATGGTCAAGATCTATAACCTGATATTGTTCAAGTATTAATGACTACTGTGTAGCAGGCACCATATTTGGCATTGTGATACAGTTGTGGATGTGACAGGTTTTGCAGCTAAATGTGACAACCCTGGTTATTTTAGGGGGCTTCTTGTGTGAGTCCCTTCTTTTGTTAACTTTGTGTTCATAATACAAGTATTTCTACTGAAAATAACATTAGTAACACATACATCTTAAAGTTCACATGGGATAGCATTAATGTATCCAACCGGGATACCAGATTGAAAAAAGTACATGGCAGTGTAGATGGGGAATGCACTTTATTTTGTGGGAAAAGATTTCTTTACCCATTTATTCCCATACAATAGCAAAATGTAAAAACACTACTACGATTGACACAAAGGATAGAAGTTGCTTATTAAAGATAAATTTCATGCAGATACATGTAACCCAGTGTTCATAGCAGCATTATTTACAGTTGCCAAGATATGGAAGCAATCTAAGCAGGTAAGTGTCCATTAAGAAGATGTGGTATGTATGCACATGTATGCATATATATATATATAATATAAGATGTTATGAAAAAGAGAGAGACATACACAAAATCGAATACTATTTAGCCAGAAAAAAAAGAATGAAATTTTATCATTTGCAGCAATATGAATGGACTTGGAGGGCATTATGCGAAGTGAGATAAGTCAGAGACAGATAAATGCTGTGTGATATCACTTATATATGGAATGTAAAAAATACAGCAAATTAGTAAATATGACAGAAGAGAAGCAGACTCACAGATACAGAGAACAACTAGTGGTTGCCAGTGGGGAGAGGCAAGAGGGGAGGGGCAAGGTAGGGGCAGGGGATTCAGAGGTGCAAACTATGCTAGGTATAAAAGAAGCTATAAAAATACAATGTACAGCATGGGGAATACAGCCAGTATTTTTAAATAACTATCAAAGAAGTATAACCTTTAAAAATTGTGAATCACTATGTGATATACCTATAATTTATGCAGTATTGTACATCAACTCTACTTCTTTAAAACATAATAAAATTAAAATTAAAAAAAATTTTTTAAACTAATGAAACTCCACTTGGTCCTCTTAAAAGCCATTTTTCCACATTCTTATTGAACACATGGGGAGACAACGGGCTCTAAAGAATAACCTCTGTTTACATAGCATATTTCCATATCACTCCTAACAGGGTCAAAAGCAGCAGAGTAGAGTGGCTGGAAGGGGTGGATTGAGGACAGCCTTCAGATCACCCTCTCATGGAGATGAATAGGCTTCAATGAGGGCTTCTCTGCTTGTTTGGAGCCTGAAAGACAGCCCCTGGGATCCTCCAGAGAGAATAAATACCAAGGGGTGATGGGGCCTGCGGAGACTTCGATGCAGTACGTGGTGGGTGATTCAGTGTAACTAGAAGAGCATTTTAAGATCATTAACTGTAAAGAGAGTTTACAAATCAATAAAAAGACAATATCCCATGAAAAACTCCTCATGACATACTGATAAGTGAAAAAAAAGAGCAGAGACTGTCTGGTACGTATACTCTTACATTTTGGAAAAGAAGTACTTACAGGTGTATGTGGAATATTAACTGCGGTTATTACTGGATAATATGGTTCTGGGCCTACCTTTAGACTTTTCTGTGTTTTCCAAGCTTTCTGCCGTAAGCATGTATTTCTTTTATGCTCAGGAAAATGGTGATTATGAACAAAACCTTACAGTGTTATCTATGCAGAAGAGGGACTATGTGCTGTTGACTCTTCCCCTGTGTCAGGGCTGTACATTAGAATCACCTGGGAGAGAGCTTGTGACCTATACAGCTTTCCGAGCCTCACTGCTAGAGATGCTGACTAAGTTGGACTGGTAGGAGACGAGGCTGCCAAGGAACGTGGAAGCAGGTTCTAGACCAAGTCATACTAAAGAGTGTTATCGGACCCATCATTTCCCATGTAAACTCCAGGTTCATTGTAACATCAGGCAAAATCTGTACTCCAGCTCAAAATTCTCACTCTAACCTTCCGTCCATCTTAGCTCCAGTAGTTGCTCTGCTGGGGAAGGATAGATCTAGTGCAGTTTCCCCTGAGATGCCTCACCAGGCTCCTGGGACTTGGAAAAGGCAGGTATCTGTCAAGCAGCAGATGGCTGTGTGGATTAGCCCGGATGAGTAAAAACAGTGATGCAAACAAAAGATGTGATTATCTGGTTGAATAACAACGGCCGCCTCAACACAGATGTACTGGAAACAGGGGTGGGGTTGGATTCAAAAGTTTTTATTTTCTTGAGTTCATTAACAATATCTTCATTATTTCAGTAGGACTCTGATGTTAGCAGTGGGGAGACATGGAGAGAGGGCTAACTTTATACCACAGCATTCTCATTTTTATGAAGGTAACACTTTCCTTAAAATTTCGTGGTAAGAGATGACTTAATATTATTTTCCATCCACTTGTAAAGAATGGTGATGTGTGTTTCCTGGGAGATTGATTTTATCTATCTATCTATTCATTTATTTAAGTGTTCCAAACTAAGCATTTTAGCTCCATTTATGACTTCTGTGGAAAACTGTTATTCACACTGTCTTCCTGTACATACACAGACCTATATTGTATAAAAAAGAAAAACACAGTTGAGGCTACCCAAATGTTTTAGGCCACCATTCCAGTTCTGCTTAGTTAAAAAAAAAAAAAATTGGTTAAACCAAAACTAGTCAAAATGTGGTACCAAAATTTTAATTGTAAACATACTTAGTTAAAAACATGTTCAATATTCAGAAACACATTACCATTCTAGCATAATAATTTAGGAATTGAAGGTGTGTAAGCAACTAAACATCATTTTACTTCCTCAACAAAGAAATGGTCAGAATATTAAAATCAGAAATATTTAAAATCAGAGTTTTAAAAAGATCGAAGTCTGTTCAAATATACTGCTCAGTTTTTTGGGGTTTTGTTCTGTTTTATGGAGAAAGAGAGATGTCCCCTAGATATGATAGGAAATCACATCTATTCATTAGAATGTATTTCTGATTAAGACACATTCAAAGATATAGATAGTCATTGTGATGATTTATTTTTTGACAGACAGTTATCTACACCTTTTGGGCATGGTTAATCTTCAGACTGATTTCTTTTCCACCCCTAGATAAGGAACAGTTAAACCTCATGTCACTCTGACTCGTGTTCCTAACACTTAGGTAAGTGATGAAGATTAGGCAGGTAAAAACAGTGGGTGTTATTAGCAAGATACAGCTCTGTGAGGTGAGTTGGTCATCAGCGGATAATTTTTTTCATTGTCTTATTTGTGAGCCTGAGGGCATTGGTTCTGGCTTTCTCTTTTCCCCGACATCTGGATAATTTACCACCGGATAGAGGATGATGGTTGTGGCTAGCTTTCCATTAATCTGTGCCTCCATGTTATAGTCTGTCCACATTTACTAGGTACATGAAAGAAGTTAACAAAGCTATGGGAAAAACAGATAAATGTTATGTGCTTTTAGAGAGTAACAATTTTATTTGAGGATGTTGGGGGCAAAATAAACAAGTTTTATTAATGGTAAATAACTTTAAAGTTATTTTTATATTAAAATAAATTGTATATATTACAGAATATAAAGCAAAATATGTTTGGTTTTTTTAAAGATGAAACAGGAGACTTAAAGGAAATTTCCTGCTTAGAGAGGCTATTTTCCACTATACCCTGAGACTCCAGAATGTAGGATTAGGGTAGGGGTGGATGCTATATATATATTTTTTTTTCTTATGTTAAATGTTCTTCTGTGAAGATTGAGAAGCACTGCATGAGGGCATCAAGAAAAATAAATTTAAAAAATTTATTTAAATCGTTGTCCATTTAGTTACAGTTATGCAGGGACTCCATTCAGTTACACTTTTTCTGAAAAAGCCTACCTCTTAAATGAGCCAGGATAAATCACTAATTATCCAGTTTATGAGGACTCACCATTTAGAGAATAGTTTAAAGACGTACAAATTGCTAGATTCTCACAATTATCGAGAAAACCATTGGCTTCCTCACTTACCTGCTTTCAGGTCTTGAGTGCCACTTTGGGCGTCCGAAGTTCCCACGGCTCGTGCATGCCTCGATGCTTGCTGCCGCAGCTTTCCTGCAGACTCTGATGGCGACGGTGATGCGGGTCAGCACCCATGTCGTGTGTACTGTGCGCCCGGCACTCTCTAAGTGCTTTTCACTGAACCCTCGCCATCAGGGGTAGATACAGTTATCCCCATTTTCCCATTTTCTAGATGAGAAAACTGAGGCATGGAGAGTTCAGAAATTTTCCCAACAGCATGTGGTTTAGAAATGGCAGAACCAAGGCTGGGCCCTCTGTGATCTGGCTCCAGGATCCTGCTTTTAAACATTACCTTTTCCTTCTTCTCATCATAGAAATTACTAAACATTTACCATTTATGAGGCTGGAATTCATGGAGTTGTTGGAAGTGATATTGGAGACTAGCTTGAGTCACGTGAACAGCATTAACAAATGAGGAGCCCGTAGAACTAGGCAATCATGAGGCAGTAGGTGTTTCCAGAGAGAATCATTTGGCTAACAAAGGAAATAAAATGAAGCCCTGAAACAGATTCTTTAAAGGTACTTTCATTTTGTTTGTGCTGTGAACTTTCTGTGTGAAGTAAAGGAGGTTGTATGGTACTGTTGGGCCATTTTGTCTAAAAAACACTCCAAAAAAAGTCAGTTTATTCCTTATTCAGAGAATGTGTTCTTTTCCCAATCGTTTTCAAATAAAAACCTGTATTAAAGTGTATGTTTGAAAGTTGTCTTCAGGAAGCTAGGCAACCATAAGAAGTTGATGGTGCCAAGTGCCAGTAAAGGTCTAGAGAAGTCTCATCTGTGGTCAACTGTCCAGAAAAGAAGAGCCTGGGTGGCCATACCTATGCCCCATCACCCCAGATTTCTTTATTTTTCTTTTATCATAAGAAAAGAGAGAACCGTTCTTCCCCTGGCAACCATTCAGGAGCTACATTGTTCCTTACAACTGCTCTAAACTTGGAAAGCCTGCACGCGTGCGTTTAATTTCAGTCTAGTTGACAGCCTCCTTCCTTAGCTGTGTGCCTTTTGAGAGCAAAATCTACGTTCTTTGTAAGTACCGAATGCTTGAGATCACTTCTTCATCACTAAAGTTGCCCCTCCCACAGCCTGAACTCAGTCAGAGATTGTCCTCTAATGAAGAGACCTCACTGCAAAGAAAGAAACATTTTGAGGCACATTTAAGTGGGACATATAAAAATTTTCAAGGAGTGATTTTGTTCCAAGAAAATTAAGCTTTTAGCAGACTAAATCCAGAAGCACAAATTTCAGTTAAACAGAGGATTTAGTCTGCTGAAAGCTTAAGCAGTAAGCTTTTGCCTCTGAACCCCAAATCTACCTTACCTAGTACTCCATCTGGTAGATCTCACCCTGTCTGGGAGACTTGGCTTGATCTTCACCGTTTATCTGTCACACGCGTCAAGGTCTAATAGTTTCTGCAGGCGCTTGACTGCTGGCTTTTTATTCCAGTTTTAATGGAAGCAGATTCCTTTCTTCCCACAGTGGTAGATCAATTAACCACACTGCACTGAGGGCAGGGAAGGTTAACTTTTCTTTTCAGGACTGATAGTCCTAGCAGAATATAAAAGATTATGTTTTGCTTTTATCTAGGAAAACGCATAGATTGGAGTCTCCCCAGAGAGCTTGTGAGAGCGGGCTCTTTAAAAAGACCTGCTGGGGGTCACCCTTTGGGGAGAACAGCTTGAGATTCCTGTATGATTTTATCACTGGGCACATCTGCGTGTTAGCACACCATGAGGAGGGAATCCTAGGAACCCCATGGTCACCTAGGAAACTAGGAACACCACATGGCAGTGGTGTGCTGTTGTCATGATGTGGTCTTTATGTCTGCTACTTTGAAGGCTCATAATAAGGCATTCTCTTTCCATGTTTTAATAGTGTTGTAGGCTTAAATACGCTGCTTTCTGCCCTTATTCGCCTATGTGTGTGAGAGACGCTGCTTCAGCCAGCAAACCTCATTCTCTCCTTGTCTGGGAGCAGAGGGCCCAGGAGGTGTGCTGATACACCTGTCCTTTCAGTGAAGCCTTCTGGCATCCAGGGAGAATACCTCCTGTGAAATAGCACCCAGACCTAATATGCCTTGATGAGAAGGTGTTTCTGTAGAAGGTGCACCTGGCTGAGTTGTGGCCTCTCTGCCACCAGCGTACGGACTGTACTGTTCAGTCAGACATCTGTGTATAGCAATAACACGTGTTACTCCTTCCCTGGAGGTAGAGGAGACTTTATAATAATAACAAAAGTATTACTTGGGAATCTTTGAGCCCTCACTCTGGAATGATAATATATAAATAAAGACAAATAAATAAATGTATGTGTTCATAGATATTAAACCAATGCATCTTCCCCTCCTCCCCTTAGAGTCTTGTCTCATTGCAGCTCATCATTCCTAAGGTGCAGTGGGCGTATGGCTTTAGAGCAGGAGACTGACACAATGGTGGGCTTGAAAGCAGTCAGTGAGGAGTGGGGAGGCCCTTCAATTCCTTTACCTGCTCCTTAGGTAAAGAGAAGTCAAGCCTGGCGGGCCCAGCTCACAGGGTTCTCCCACAGTGTGGAGACTGGAGTCAGGAAGAAGAAAGGGTGATATAAGGGAAATAAAAGGTCTGCCTCTGTCCTGGCCAAGGTAAAGGTGGGAGGAAGGAAAATGGAAAGCGGGAGACAGAGGTGAGCACAAGAGAGGGGCATCTCCAGAGTTCTTTCCGAGCTCTGGTGTTGGAGACCGAAGCATTCAGGGAAGCGTCCAGGTACCAGGTTGTATCCCTGTGCTCCTGTTGGGACTGGGGAGTGGGAAGGAGCACTGTGCAGACGCCTTCTTTGCTGAGGTGAGAAACAGAAGCATCACAGCAGATGTAGGGGCGGACAGGCAGGGCCAGCAGCTGAGCTGGGGTCTGCAGCCAGCTGAGGAAAAGCTAAATAGCAAAGGGGAGTTTGGGCAGGCCTACCTGGGAGCATTGCTGGAGGTGAAAGAAGGGGGCAGCCTCATACTTTACTGTCAGAGGCCAGAAGGGCACATGGTGACAGGGAAACAAGGGGCATCACTGCAGACCCGTGGATGGCAGCCCGTACACGTGTCGGGACTGGTGCAATGCCAGGGGACTCCCCCAGCCAGACACTGGGAGGGCTGCTGCCATTGTAGGAAGAGGGGAGGCTATCAGAGAATCTGAATATTTTCTAAAGGAACTTTAAAAATTATTGTATTAGACTAAATTTTAAGCTGGATTGTCACAGTAAAAGGGTTACATCAGAAGTGATCGGAACTAATTTTTTACTAAGTGGTTGAAACAGAGAATCATAAAAAAAATATATGTATGTATCTTAAACATTTTATTTTAATTTAATGTAAACGTACATTCAAACAGCAGTCTTTTAATGCATGCCTAAGACCTTTTCTTTGCATGTTGGTCTTCCAATTAGAGTTCTGCTGCTTATTTCTGGCGGCAGAAAAAGCATAAATCACCCCCATAATGCTTTGTCTACAATTTCTAGTTATATTTCCTGTACTGCGTCAGTTACTCTTTGACTCGTGCGATGAAATTTGAGCATAGAATCTTCGAGTTTTTACAATTAAAAAAATATTTTACAGTTGCCTTGACACCTGATTGAAGGCATTGTTAGAGGAAACTTGCCTTAATTAAGTCTATTCAAAGCATTTGATTTAGTTTTCATACAAACAACTCTTTCTCTTCAGTCACTTTTTTTCTCATTTCACAGTGTGTTATACTATGTAACTAAAATAACACATAAACTGGACATAAACATAGCTGGAGACACAACTGACTCTTGGAGGTAGACAGTGTGGAGACACTCTGGAGAGAAACCTGTTACCTGTGAGTTTGCAGTGTTGCAAGGGAATTAGTGTGATGTGGAAAGGAACGCAGGGCACTAGTTCACTGAGCAGGTCAGTTAACTGGGGGTAGGTTAAGAGTGTGAGTAGTGTAACATTTTCTCTCTGAGAGCAGATGAGGGCTCAAAAGGAAGACAGGTTAGTTACAGGGACATTTTCAAAGTTTTTTTCTCCCCTGCACTTCCAAGTTGCAGGCACTGTGGGTTGCCCTGTGAGAGCCCGCTGCGTTCCGTGCACAGGCACTGTTTCCCTATGCAGTAGGCTAAGGCCCCCTGAGCCTGCAGTGCAGCAGGTTGGAGGCAGAGTTGGTGAGCTCTTCCTTGACATTCCACCCGTGTGTGCGTTCCCCTTCTTGTCTGCAGAGCCAGAGATCCTACAGGCAAACTCCTGGCTGTGGAGCAGGGGGCGGAACTTCAGCAAGTGCTCGTCAGTTTCTCCAGCTGTAGGAAAATTCTCACTCGGGAATGAGCAGGTGCCCGGGCTGCCTTTGGCGTATGAACTGAGGACCGTCTCAGTCTGTCAGAAGATGCAATCTTCGGGGCGGGCTTCCTAGGTGGCGCAGTGGTTAAGAATCTGCCTGCCAATGCAGGGGACACAGGTTCGATCCCTGCTCCAGGAAGATCCCACATGCCACGGAGCAACTAAGCCCGTGTGCCAAAAAAAAAAAAAAAAAAAAAAAAAATCTTCGGGGCGGGGTTGACATCCTTCTCAGGTTGGAGAGTCAAGAGTAATACCCATTTTTTTGGTTTCATTTGTTATTGTTTTCTCTAGAGCCAATGCTGTCTGCTTTATTAGGGACTGTTAAGGGTTGCTTCACAGTGTTGATAACAATTTCTCATCCATTTGTGGCACATTTCTGAACCTTACTTTCAAAACACTGGAGGTGGCAGTTGGTTAACTCTGCTCAAACCATTTGAATTGATACTGCTGTCCTGTTCCTGCTATAAACACAGCTTGTAATTTATTTCTTACTGTCCTAGCTCTGAGCCATGCCTGCAAAGTCACGTCATGTAAAATGATTTTTAAAAAGCATCAACTGCTATGCTGGGGTCCGTTTTTAATACCCTGAAAAGGCTTAGTTGAAAACTTAGTCTGTTCTGTTTGTGAGTAGAAATGGAAATGTCAGTCAAGAGCATATTGTGACAATCTCTGGGAAATGTGTCATCTATTGATTTGTGCAGTTATCCCTGGAAAGAGCATGTAAGGAAATAAGTCTTCCCAGTCCAAATTTCCTTTTGATACAACCTTGGCAACAAAGTTGGCAACAGCTTTTCTAATCCTAAATTTCAAGTCTTTAAGAATAATTTTACTGGGTGATGCTTTGAGGATATGATATTTTAAATATCATACTGCTTCCAGACATCTGAGATTTTAACATGCAAATTGGTATATTATTTCTCCTTTCTCTCCGTGTGTGTGTGTGTGTGTGTGTGTGTGTGTGTGTGTGTGTGTGTATGTATCCTGTTGTATCAAGTCAGTCGATCATATCAGAGAAACAGACCTTGAGCAAGTCAGTTAGCCTCTCTGGGCTATATCCTCACATTGTAGTATGAAAGAATTGCCCTGTGTTTTATTTTAAGCATTCCACAGTTATAACATTCTTTTATTCTAATGGGAAAGAATCTTGAGATCACATGCTTATGTGAGGCCTGCACATGGAGATAACATAGACTAAAGTTTTATCTCTGAGAGCCTGGACTGATATGATTCACATATGTACAAGGACTGTGCTCTTAGCTTTTGTCTTATATTTTAATATATGTAAACTGAGGGGAGCGGGTACAGACAGATTAAAATCTTTTTTCACTAAATATTAGATCCACCCCTAAACCAATCTTCACCATCAGCCCACCAGTATCAACCCCAATGTTGGAAGCCGTGTAATGAAATAATGTTACACATGGGACTACTGCAGGCTTGAGAGGTGGGGGAAGGAATTCTGGGCCTGGGTCTCCCACAGTTCTCACTAACTCATCCACTTCAGGAGTAGTCTTGAATGTGATCTAACAGGACAACATGGGTTTCCCAGCAATCTCCTATCTATGTTCAGGGGAGGGTCCTAGTTTACATTAAGTTTCGCATATATCAGGGCACTGACCTCTGGAAAAGGAAAAAAGACAGGAACAAATAGTCAACAGGCTTCAGAAAAAAATCCAGTGCCTTATGTGCCATTTCCTCCTTGGAGCCATTAAAGGCTGTCTTTTAGACTTAATTCTCTATTTCTAACCTGCTAAGATGAGAACCGTAGCTAGTCCTCGCCTCTTTTCTCAATTCTCACACCCCATTAAGATTGAAGCTAATTTGTCACATTGACACTGAGGAATATTATTATTCAAAGCTGAATTAAAAAGAGAATTTATACAGAACAAAACCAATAAGCCAAGCAGCCTTGACATTTAATTTTCTTGGAAACCTTTCCCATCGAACCAGGGAAGTCTGCACATTACACATTTGCAAAATGAAAAGTGGTGTTGGAGGAGGATAATCTCTCCATAGAAACGGTGAGTAAATAACGTGAAAGAGATTGGATGCTGTAGATGGTCCTTTCTCCTTCCCTTGTCCTCCCCGTCCCTACCCTGAAGTGACATTGGTGAGCTCCAGCTTCTATAGGCAATCCTATTTATTTTATTCCTTTTTTTTTTTCATAGACATGGAGAGTTGGGGAAAGTAAAGGACAAGAAATTTTATTTATGTTATTGGCCATCGATTCTAGGTTTGCACTGACTATTAAGAATATTGCTTCTTGGACCTTAAGCTCAGTGGATCAGTGAGCAGTGTCCATCTACCAAGAGTTGCTTCAAAATTCTAATGTGAATTATTTAAGGTTAGTTCAGGACCCTTTTTGGCTCCTAAAGTGGGCTAAACATACAAAAGGAACCATGTTTCAGGACCCATTTACTGCCTTTTTAGTCAGGGTAGGTAATGCTGGTTGTGTTAACAAAAAGCCAAAATCTCAGTGTTTTGACATAAAAATTTATCACTGACATCCTGATCCAGTGTAGGTGTCAGGAGTTGGGGTGGAGAAGGCCCCTGTTCCTTTTAGGGACCTAGAATTTTTCTATAATGTAAGTCTGCCTTCTTCTCAGATTCAGCATCCCTCCACTGGCTTCTCTGTATCTACCTGGCCGCTAAGTTAGGAAGAGAGTAGAGGATCATGCAGGATGGACAGAGATGGGTCTGTATCCAGGCGTGGACTAGAACTACTCAGCCACATGGTCCCACCTGACTGCATGGGAGCTTTGGAAATGGAGTTGAGCGCCGTGACCTGTAGAAGGAAGAAGCAGGTTTGGTGAATCCGTAGTACTGACCTTGGCTCCCTTGCCTTTTGCTGCCCATACCTCCACACACCATCCTAGTCCTAGAGTGTCTACGTGTAATGACACCAGGGCATTTAAATGGGCTGATCTAGTGCTTATGCGTATATCCATTTGACCCCATTTTATTCCATTTACTTTTCTCTGGAAGAAGACTGTTATAGATAAAGGAGGATTTTTCTCCTGTCAGGGACAAACGTGTAAATACAGACCCTACTTGAATCGCCATATTTTTAAAGTAGAATTCTACAGGGAGTGACTGCTGACTGTTCAACATACACACATGGGAAGTAAGAGGAGATGTCATCCATTCATCTGTTACGTTAGAAAAATCTTTAAATGATTGTTCCTCTCTACCAAGGTGTTCCTCTGTAGGGAAAAAGAAAACATAGGACTTCAAGATGACTAAATGATCAAAAGAAAAACAAAGCCAGAGAGATTTCAGATTAAATGACAATGGAATAAAGTAACACCAAGATGTCTAGCAACAGATTAGCTGATTGCAAATTTGAGACACAGTGTTCTGGAGAGATTCATTTACACCTTTTAACCTTATTCCAAAATTCAAGGTCTAAGGGATTCTCAACTCAAGTTGGTTCTTGATGAAGAAGCAGTTCAGACATATGAAGGACTTCTTAGATGGGACCAAAAGCAGTAGAGAAACACATTGACAAGGAACTGATAGAGGTCAGGAATTGGCCTGTATACTCTGACTTTTAGTGAGTCCTTCAGCAGAGCATGGTGAAGGCATAGACTGGCATTTTATTGGTCATGCTAGTATTTCACAAGGGAAATTTCTACCCATGGACATTTAAGACCCATCAAATATGGTTCTATATGCTTTTGCTTAGAATCCTTTCCCCAAGAGAAATGTGGGAAAGTACTGTTTTCTTATTGATTATAGTACTACCTTCATCTGCCAACAGAAGGCCAGCACTGCAAGAAAAATCCCATCTCCATGGCAACAGAGATCTCAGCTTTTAACTTGATAGTCACATGAAAAAGAAAATATTTTTTTCTCTAGCCTTAAAGTTTGTAGTTTTGTGAATTTGGGGAGTGACCTTTGGCCACAGGGTTTTGTTAGAGCATCTGGGACAAAGGGCTAATGTCCAGGGTGAAGGCCTTTAGGACTTTTGATATGTCAACCCTGATTTTATTTACATCAGGTCAAGAAGTGATACTTAAGCCATGTTAGATATCGTTTTCCTACCCAGGAACGATGACCTTTTAAAAAAAAATTCAGGAGGTATTTCAACAGTAGAAGAATAAGAAATTTAATTTGTTGAACTTCCCTGAATACTGCCAGACCCCCAAAAACTGGGGGGAGGGAGGAACTAATTAAATTAACCTCCATTGGATGTTAGTGCCTTCTTTTCTTGCTGAGTTCTTCTTCTGCTGTTATTAAACCTCTTAAGACAATAGAGCCAGTCCTGTAAGGGAGGGACACCTGATCACCCTGGTCTAGAAAACTGAGCTTCCCTAGAAGCCATGCTGTAGAGAAATCACCTGCCATCTCTGTTGTAAGACTTTAAAATGACAATGAGTCTTATCAGCCAGATCGCTTCAATAAAGAGGCAGAAAGGATCCTGGGCACTAGAGGAACCTGACGCTTATTGATCACAAGCTCTGTGCCAGGCGCTGTGCTGGCTGCTTGAAGCACTCAGACCAGAGCGTGTGCAGTCATCCTTGCTCTTGTGAGCAAAGAGGAACACTGGCTCATGCTGGGTGTCATTAGAGGCAGTCACTTCTATATGAGGATCTAAACTAAGGGTTCAACAGCATTCTTTAGCTGTTGGTGTTAACGTTATGATTCCATCAGAGTTGTTGACGGAGCTGGTATTTCAAACAATGGTTCACTGCAAAGAGCAAAAACATCCTAAATATGCCAATCTGGCTCATTTTCATTCTGAATGATGAAAAACGTTAAATCTTTTTTCATTTGGAATTAATTGGAGGAAGCAACAGAATATATTTTGAGTAGCACATTGTAAATAGACTTTGAGAATTGAGGTGGGGGTACCTTAAGCAAGACCACATTCAGAGATTGTTTTTTTTAAGAAAAGTGTGGGGCATAAAGAGGCAAAATCAGAGCAGGGAATCAGTTTTAACAAAGTATGGTACCCAACAGAACCTTAATAGCTAGGTTTTAAATTCACCAGTTTTCTCTTCTACTGTTCACTATTGTTGTTTAGTGAGCAAACTTTCACCTCTCTTAGTATGAAATGGGCCTCTTCTCCTTTGAAGTTGTAAGAGATGTTTTTAAAAGTCATCGTGTCTGTCCGGATAGGCTAATTTATGCTGTGGTAACAATCGTGGAAGTTTATTTCTCATTTGTGCTATATGCCAACAAGGACGGGCTGCATCTTTGCTTACTATGATCTTTACTCTGAGTCCTAGGCTGATGATGTAGCCTCTGTCTGGAACGCTGCCAGTTTTGTGGTTGAGAAGAGAGAAGATTCCTTCCTGTTAATCGAACACTGGCTGTTAAAAGATTGAGTCCAGAATCGACTCACTTCAAGACTCCTCATATCTCATTAGCCCAGCAGATCACATCACCAAGTTTGGGCAGGCAAGGAAGTCCTTCTTCTCTCTCTAAACTTAATCTTATGTACCGTGAACTTTGAGGGAGACATCTTTAGTCTCTTTTTTGCTGGGCTATTTTGTCCACCTGGGGGCCACCTTAAGCCATTCAGGGGTTGTTTAAAGGGTTATGAAGGTCACACCTTTAATTTGATCCTTGCCCTGAAACTGAGATTTAATTAGCTTTCATTGCTCAAAGGTCTCCTTGGTTTTTTCTGTTACATTTTGGATTGTAAAGAAATTGCCTTTTCAAATCCTCTAGGACTTGGAATTTCTGGGCTCTCAGTCCCTTTTATTTCTGTTTTACAAAGTATTCACTTCTTCTTTTAAAATCATCTCTTTCTCATGGTACCTTGTCAGATGCAGCCAGCAGCAGTCAAAGGAAGCTATTAGCATTCCATTTTTCACCCTCTTCTCCTAAAGCAACAAGCTCATTAGGTGCATTATATGTATTCTTTGTCACAGGTGACAGTTTTAGCAGACGTTTTCTTGCTGCAAAATGAATTACTGTTCTTCCAGACTCCACTAAAAGAGTTTCCACATTGGACCACTGCCTGACCCTAAGCCAATGCCCTATGTTTTAGGGCTTTTTGTTGTTACTGGAGCACCCCATTCCTGGTAACAACTACTATATTAGTCAGGATATGCTAGGTTATGCTATGGTAACAGAAGACCTCCAGATCTGAGTAACTTAAAACAGGGAAGGTTTATTGTTCCCTAACACTACATGCCCATCACAGATTACGTGTGTCTTTACTCCCCCAAGAAAGGGCTATGGATATTTAATGTCAACTGTAATTATCGATTTAAGTGTTATTTGGCTCATAAAATCTGATTTTGCCCCGTGTTGATATACATCTACTAATTCATGCATCCAACAAATGTTTATTCATTACCCACTATGTGCAAGACTCTGCTCTTAGGCCCTGGGAAAATAACTGAGAACAAGGCATATAAGAACCTTGCTCTCAAATCAGCCCATCTTTCTAGCCTGTTGACTTGGCTTTAACAAAAGTACGTGTTTGAAAGTGCTTTAGGAAAAGCACTTTCCTTTTCCTTCCCATCCTATGAAGCTGTCTTTATCAAGGTCCACAGAAGAAATGATGTTTAAGCCAGGCCTTGAAAAATGAGCAGAGTTTGGTTAGGCAAAGGAAGAATAGGGACCAGCACTCGAGGCAAAGGGGCCAGGAAGGAATGGCATCATGAAACCACGAGCCCTGGGCAGGGAGTTGCTCCTGGGCTGAGCACAGAGGGCATGGGGTCCTCTCCCAGTGGTTAAACTCAAAAGGAAGGACGGGACCCCTGAGGGATCTTGGTTTTCAACCTTTGTCTCAGACCTTTGTCCTATGTCACCTCTGATATGGTTCATGAAGCAGGACCTGTCGTTTCCAACTTCCTGCTTCCAGCTGGTCAAGATTCATACCCTTGTCATTGCCCAGTGGAGAGGGAGCCCCTGAAGAATTTTAGGTGCAGTAACATAAGATCAGCATTGACCTTTAGAAACTAAGAGATAGGAGGCAGATGAGTAGGAGACTATTACAACTGTTTTCTGGGACTCGGGCCCTTCTGGGAATGAACCAATGGGGTGAGACTGCCCTGTTATTTAAAATGTTACTATCGAAAATATAGTAATATCAGCCTGCTTGAATATGGCTGTGTGGCGCTGCCATGCCAGAGTGGCACAACCTCTCAAGGCCAGTCTTTCCAAGCAGATTAGTTTGTCCAGCCCCACCCCACCCTGTGCCAGCTTCTTCCTCATGCCAGCTGGCTGTTTTACTGAGATGAATGGATGTTCCATGGCCAAAGATGCCCAGGCTCTGACAGCTTGAAGAAGTGATGCTTGGACATAGGAGGAAGAGCTGGGAAGCTATTACAATAGCAAAGGAAAGGTATACCAAAGTTTTCACCTGGGAAAAATTAAGATGTGAGAGTTTCAGTCTCTCTTATTGAGAGAATAAGTCCATTCCCAAGACAGAGAACTCAAGGAGGCAGCTGGAATATGTGCTAATAGTTTTAAGAGTTTACTCAAGGAGGCAGCTGGAATATGTGCTAATAGTTTTAAGAGTTTAAGAGTTTATTATTTTTGACGCATTAGGTTTGAGGTTTGAACAGGATTCCTCTGTGGAGTTGTCAGGCAGGTGGGAAGCTCAGGAAAGTGTCCACAGGTAGAGGCAAGACTAATGCAGAGGAAACTAAAATGTGAGCGTTTGAAGGGATTGTGTAGGGTGAAAGTTTAGAGTAAGAAAAGAAGACGGGGAGGCTAGGATAGGCAGGAATTCCCACATTTAAGAGATAGGGTACAGAGGAAGAGGAGACAGAGTAATGAGCTAAGAGGAATGTGGAGAAAGGGGAGATGAGCCAGGAAAGGGGGCACCAAGGAAGCTAGAGTCTGTTTACATCTGCAGAGAAAACCCAGCCCTCAGTGCACAGTGACACTGCCCATTGTGGCAAAGGTCACAAAGACTTTAAAACATCTCCATAGGTTTACTTTTATTCTGTGCTGTATGGCAAATGTTTTTTGCTGCATATCTCTCGAATCTTGTATTCCTAACAGAGACAATTTTGCCCCAAGGTAATGGAAGTTGGTTCTACGGAAGGGGTAGGGCAGCTCAAGTCTTAGAGATTGCAATAGTTTGTGACCCTTCAAGTCTCAGTCCTATCCAACAAAATCTTATTCCTTGGTATTTAATTTGTCTACCTGGGTTTTCTTGGGTACAATACAGGCAGCATTGACATTAAGTTCATGGAAGATACACAGAATACACGC
Source organism: Hippopotamus amphibius kiboko (assembly GCF_030028045.1). Lineage (NCBI taxonomy): Eukaryota > Metazoa > Chordata > Mammalia > Artiodactyla > Hippopotamidae > Hippopotamus > Hippopotamus amphibius. The sequence goes on from NC_080191.1 coordinate 114,100,422, forward strand.
AGTGCTATAAAACTACAGTGAATTGATGTGATGTAATCAGAAGACTTTCAATCAGTCCTTATCTCAAAATCGTATTGTGAGAGGTGGCCTGCATGTATGCCTTTTGGGTACTTCGTGGATATTGGGTATGGTTGATTTTCGGTGCTTTTGTGTATGACTTGGGCCTTCAGAATTAAATTTTAAAAATTTGCATTTCATTATCTTACAAGTTATCCAACCCATTGTTACTTTTGCCACGTATATAAAAGAAAAAAGAATCCACAGTATCTAGCAGTAGCTAAAAGTCATTTACTCACATCAGGCAAAAGTTAAGTTCACCAAAAATAATTTGTTATAGTTTTGTTTTCTCAATTGTTTTGATTTTGAGGGGAAAATAACACTTTTGGATTTTTAAAATTCTGTTACATTGATATTATATAGTTGTGTAAATTACTAATTTGCATGTTCAATTTGATACATTGTAGTTTATATAAGTAAATTATATTGTTACTCAGCAAATATATTTTTATAGTTGAGAGATGTTAATAAGTTTTTAACTTTTAATTTAACTTTTAATTTAAAATGTTTATTTAGTTATCCTTAACCCTGCATTAAGTAAAAAATATCTTTTTACTTACTCCGTTTTGGTATAAAACATACATATACATATACTATGTAAACAAATATACAGGGTATCCATGGTATTAAAATTTCATGGGAGGAACATTTGGGGAAAATGTTCCAAAAGTCTGCTAAAGGACACAGTGATTTAAAAGTTGGGAAATACTACTCTGTACAGTTATGTTTCATTCATAGAGTTTTGGTCTTAGTTTCTATATTGAGAGTTAATCTTCTCTATTTCCTTCAAGAGTGTTTCCTTCTAGCTTTTTTAACCTGTAATTTGAGTTGGCTGCCACCAGGTGGTAGACTCTGGTCTCATGGTTCAGTCAGACAGTCTCAGCTACATAGTTAATGTGGACAACAGGAAGGTGGTGAACTTAGGGCAAGGTTAATGCTATTCTGGTGCCTCTACCAAAATAGAACTCTTGATTTAAAGGTGAAGTGTAACTTCTGTTAGAATTGTTATTGTCCATTTAAATAGCATCCTAAATTTAGAACGAGATTTAAAGAAATAACAAGTTTTATGAATCTTTACATATCTTTGATGATTGCTTAGTTGACCTGAGTTTCAGCCAATTAGTATCGGTAACTCATTTTACCTTTCTGAGAGTCAGATTATAGTCTCTTTGGAGTCTCAGGAAAGTTTGGGATTAAAAAGGACATATGTACAGTTAGTAACAATTTACATTTAACCTTCCCTCTTTCCTAGCATGAATTTCTTCTCTTCATTTTCACCACAGAAACTACCCCCATACACACACACACACTTATTTTTTTGTGCCAGTTTTCAGTGTTTTTTAATCTATGCAGGATGTAAATGTGGTTGTTGATGGACATAGGTAAAGGAAGAATTACAACAGGAAAGGGTATTTGGAATAAATAAATCTTGTAGCAAATATGTTTGAATTACCGGGGGTGAGAAAGAGGACATTCCTTGCGGGTGATGAATATTGAAGTGGAAATGGGCAGCAGGAGGCTTATGTGTGAGTGTGCATGGCAGGAAGTAGTAAGTGTGCCAGCTTGATGAGGAAGAAGGTGTTGGAAGCAATAAAAGATGAGACGGGAACATGCTGAGGAAATCTGATGTCTCGGGCCAAAGGAAGCTTGTGTGGATTCTTAAAAATGAAGTTTGTGCGGTGCATATGTGTGATTTCAGCAAAAGAAGTCAGTAACTTCTCAGAAACACAGAAAAATCAACGAGCAGGCTTTTTCAGGAATCTGTACCTGAGTTATTAGTTGGTCTAGAACAGTACCTTCCCAGACCAGGAGAGACTCTAGAAAGGGTTTGGAACATTGTTTTGGAAAGTAATATTTCATTTCTTACAATGAAGCAAAAATATGTTGATCTAATCTCCCTTGTTGGAGACTAAAGAAGAGATAGAACTTTGTCATTAAATTGAAGATTAAAAACCTTTTGAACAGTTGCTCTTGTTCCTCAATTAAAAAAAAAAAAATCTATAAAAACCAAAGAGAAAAGATGTTACTTTTGGCCACTTTGTAGAGGGACAAAAGAAATAAGTCTTCAGACATGATTCAGTAAATGAAAAGCATTTGTCAGGAGCCTGTGTGATTATTGATGCTGTGAACATTTGGTAGATTTGGGTTTTCAAGGCTAACTTTTAAGAAATTCAGTGTCCAGAAGAGAATAGCGTGGTTTTAGGGAAAGACAGTGAGCTTAACAGGCCTGAATTAGAATCATGGTTCTGCCATCAGCTTAGCTTTATGACCTTGAGTAACGTAAATTTTCTGAATGTTCCCAAAAAAACAAGACCACTAAGGCCTACTTAATGATGTGAAGCCACCGATGAAATAATCCCACCTAGCATATTGCTGGACACACAGTCATTGCATGATAAATGTTCATTTCCTATGCTTTTACCTACAATTTTAACCTATAATGCCTAGATATGAATGGGGTGGGGGGGAGGGCTTAGAGATACCATTAGGTTTATTTCTCGGATTACTAATCAACTGGATTAAAGAGATGGGCATGTTTTTTCCTATAATTAAACTCTTTGTATGAAAGTTGAGTATATGCGGAATCTAGAAAAATGGTACAAATCAGCCAGTTTACAAGGCAGAAATAGAGACAAAGATGTAGAGAGCAAACATATGGACACCAAGGGTGTCGGGACAGTGGGGGGTGGGGTGGGGTTGGGGTGGGGTGAATTGGGAGATTGGGATTGCCATATATACAACACTAATAAGAAAAAAAATATCAAATTGTACACTTAAAAAAGTTGAGTATATTAAGTTAGTTAAATATAAACATTAACTGCAATCAATCATATGTATAACATTTATGTTTTCAATTAAATAAGAAGTGCTTAGGAATAGTAGGAACATTAACTCTCAAATTGTATCAACCTCTACTTAATTTAAACTCACCTCTTTTGCCATGAAGTAGTAATATGAGTAACTTCAGTGGACATTTTCTTGAAATCCTGCCTTTCCCAGAGCATGTTAATGCCAGTTTTGCTGTGGGTAGTTTTCTTCATTTATTAGTTTTTTTTCAAATTACATCTATTCTCTAGTAACTAGACTCAATCCAAACTATACAAAGAGAAAGAAATAAGTTGCCTCTTCTGCTGTATTTTTTAAACCGACTTTCTGAATGTTCAAACTCATCAGCATCAAAAAAGGAAGTAAAAGCCCCATGATATTTTTATTAGTGTCAAATCCCATAACTTTATTTTCCAGTCAGCAGGGAAGCTAATTCTTTTTCTCTAAGTTCACCCATTCTTCCTGGCCAGAAAGCTGCCTAGGTATGATGAAAAACAAAACACGGGTTGAATACCAACTTCCTTTCTGATACAGAGCTGCTTTCTTATATTAAAGGCTTTAGATTTCCCTTCTGGTTATAAATTCAATCTCATGAAATTGTAACATCTTTAACCCTATTTAACATAGCCAAAATTATAAGAATATAAAAATTTTCATTACAATAGCCTGTTTGTATGTTGGCACAACAGTTAACCATGAACACTAACATGGTAAAATCCAGTGTCAGACCTTCAGGGAACTAACACTTGGGGTGTGTGTGTGTGTGTGTGTGTGTGACAACTATTTAACAGTCTATTATATAAATCATGTATGATCTTAAGTCTGGAAAGAAAAAAACTTGTCCCATTCATACCCTGAACTTTTCCATTTCCATATTTGAACATCTTGGTCCTGTTTGCTATACATGGAAGAACAATAAAAACAATAAGAAGACAACTAATTATATCTCTTTATCATTTATAAGATAGTTCCACATGTATTATCTGATTTAATACTTGCAATAAGCAACCTCTGAAGGGTGGTACCATTTCCCGTTCTTTCATGTCACAAAACTTCAATAGCGTGTGTAATATCTAAGACTCCTAAGAGACAGATTGGGACAAGATCCAAGATTTCCTATCTTTACACCCTATTCTTTTTGCATCACATTTATTGTTTTTTCATCCAAACATTCCTTTTGACATCCCACCTACCTGTTGAGGTTCAGCTGGGCTGTCATTTTCAAGTAGGATTCTCCAGTCTTCCCATCTGGAGGAAATTCTTCATACTCTTCAACTCCTACAGCAATGCATATTTCTATTGTGGCTCTTAACCTACAGGGCCTTTGTGTTGTCATTATTATTATAGTATCATTACTGCTCCAGGACAATAAGCTTCCTGAGTCCAGATGGTGTATTATTACCACTTACTAGTAGCAGGCATGCAGAAAAAGTGTGACCGGTCAGTGAATGAACAAATATGAATGAGTGACATTCCAAGAGTCTCTGCCATGAAGCAGTGTTGTGATGACTCACTTAGCCAAGGATCTTTCCTCTTAGAGTTGCAGATAAAGAGGGGAAATGGCTCAGATGTAAGATGAGGCTGAGCTTTGAACACAGAGTGTAGTGCATGGTGAGCCATGGAGGGCACACCTGCTTGGCCATGGTCTTCTCTTTACAATGTTTTTTTAAATTTCTCTTTTCACGCTGGTACCCCATGTGAGCCACAATAGCTCTGGAGCTATCAGCTAGAAATGCCCCACCTTTGTCTCTTATCTCACAGTTCTCTTTTCGATTGGAGCGATGCAGGGACCTTTCCACCTTTCCCTCAACCTTTTGCAGGTGGAAGCAGATCTCTTAGATGTTGGTAAGCCATTGCCACACTGGTTTTCTTGTCATCTTCTCACTGTTTTGCCACTTCTCATCTTTGTGTCTTCCTTGACCACTGTTTTCACTTTGGAGCAGTGTAAGAATTCTTTTTGAAGGAGGTCACATTGGCTCTCTTAATAGTCAGCCTGTGATGAAATCACTGTAGAGATAGCATTGTATGTGCTGCTTTTTCGACTGGACAAATGCTTAGAGTTATTTGGAGTAGGGCTCCCACAGAGCTTTTCCTCATTATGTAGCCTATGAGCTTGAAACTTAATAGTGTATTAGACTACTAATCAAAGTGGAAACAAATTAGCAAAGTAATTACAAAACAATGTATCCCTCCAGAATATATAGCTTCAAATTGTAAGGGTGGCCATGTAGATTGATGTATCCCTTTTGTAAAATAATTTAGCAACATGCATCATAAATTTATGTATGTTTGATACCTCTTTTGACCTGGAAGTTTCCTTTTGGTTGTCTAGTTAAAGGAAATAATTCGTAAAAATATGAATGCAGTGTACCAGGTATGGAATTGTACTCAGCAGTGTAAGAGAAACAATTACAGCGGCTTAACAAAATAGAGATTTATCTTTCTCACGTAACAAGAAGTGAGGAGGCCGACACTCAGAGCTGCTGAGGCATCTCCGTGATACTGATGCCGAAAGCTCAGTTTCTCTGTACACTGGTGCTGAATCAAATCTCAGAGACAGAGGTTTGGGTGAAGTAGAAAAGAACAGTTTTATTGCTTTGCCAGGCAAAGAGGGACACAGCGGGCTCCTGCCTCAAACAACTATGTGTCCCAACCCCAAAGGATTTGATGAGGGGTTTTATAGCAGTGGCTCAAGGGTGGGGTCTCTGACAACATTAGAGTGTGTGCAGGGCTCGCACTCCCTTAATCTCATCTCAGGTGGTCTTGGTCTCCTAGTCTTGATGAGCTTCTCCGGTCCCTTTAATCTTGCCTCAGGTGGTTTCTTGGCTGCTTCTCCCTTGATCAGCAACTGAATCTGCTTTTCGGAACTCAGGGAATGTCATGGAGGCTGGAATCTTGCATACGAGAAATGGGGGACAAAAGGGCCTCCATGCCCAGGAGCCCCACAGGGCCCCGCTCAGTGTCAATACAATTGGCATCCCAGGCTTCTTCAGTGGCTTTTGTTCTCCCTGTCCCTTGTGGTTGTAGGATGGCAAGTTTATTTCATGTCATTGTTCCAGGTGAGAAGAGAGAAGGGCAGACGGACAGGTAAAACTTTCCTAGACATCTCAGGTGGACTTCTGTTTATTTCTCATTAGCCAACACTGTGTCTCCCCTCGCTGCAAGGGAGACTGGGAAATTAAGATGCAGGTTTGGTACATTGTCAGGTTAACTCAAATTGGGTTTTCTTAGTAAGAATAATTGGAAGAATAGCTGTTGGTAAACAACTAGTAATGTTTTCCATGGTCATCAATGTATTGAAGACAACAAAAGTAAAATAATAGAGGCACACTTAATATCCATTTGCAGATTAATGGATAAATAAAATCAAACGTGATAGAGTATTCTGTAACTATATTAATTACAGTTAGGTCATGGAAACAGAAGCCAATCTAAGTATGAGGACTAGGAAACATTTTAATACAGGGAATTAGCAGCTGTACAATCCTTGGAGGGCTAGAGGAGTGAAGGTCAGGAAGACCCCATCTTAGCTTGGAGTCCTCCCAAAGAAGAGCCTGAGGCAAGGACTTTGAGCAGGTAGTTTACTTGGGAGGTGAGCCCAGGGATCAGCTGTGGGAGAAAGAGTAAGGGAAAGAGGGGTATCCAATGTAGGGGTGTGTTGTAGAGGTTGCATTATGATGGATAGGAGCTTGATTCTGTCCGAACCTACTGAGAAACATACAGAATACCTTCCAGACTTGTCTGCTCAAAGATTGAAAGGTAGGAGGATGTATCCACTGGCTCCCAAGAATTGCCTCTGGAGATATTATCTTCCTGTACTTATGAGTTGCCCATGTGTATGTGAGCCAGGTAACTCCCATGACTTCTGAAATGTTGGAGGAAGCCTGGAATAGAAAATGGAGGTGTGTATCCTGCACTTGAGGTGGGATGCTGCCAGCATGAAGTGAGTTGAAGCTTGTGTGGAACTGCACAGCCATGGCTGAAATCAGAGGTAAAACCAAGAGCATATGGACCAGGGTGCAGAGGCATCTGCTAGAGCAAATATCAGGAAATTGGACATGAACGAGTCATAGGGGGAGTAGCCCCTAAAAACCTTAACTGCGTGCAGTACCCAAATAGTTGGTTCTCTGGTGGAGGCTCAGAAGCCTCTGGCAATGCCTTCCATCTCTCGTCTACCACTCTCCCACAGCGGCTACTGGGGAGTGAAGCTTCTTGTTACCTTTCAAATGTCATGCAAGTGCCTCTGACTGGTGGGAATCTTATGGGCAACCTGATGGCAAGGGCCTCTGAGAAATGTAGTTTCCAGGCTTCATGCCCCGAGGCACAAGGGAGAGCTCAGAAGGGTAGAGGTTGTCCTGAATATCAGTGAGTGATATCTGCCCCAGCAACAACTAATGAATTATGTGTGAAGAGTTTACAAAACTTGTTTTAATCACTTCCTATTCTCTTCACTGATGAAGGAGGGATCCCGCCCTATGGGCTTGGAGATGGCCAAACACAGGACAGGCAGCACTGGATAGATGAGATCAACAGCAGCTGATTAGTCACGTGGACTCATAGGTGGGGGCTGAGGACAGGGATGCCATGCAGGGCACGCAGGAGCTGCACTCAGGAACAGCGTAACCAGCAGAGGCCGTGGGAGGCAGGCTTGGTAGTAGCAAGAGGCTGGGGAGCCCCTGAATCATGTGGAGGATGACGTTGGTTTATTTGAATAATTCCACTTGTTTGGAGGGAACTGAAACCCACTACTCAGGGTTAAGCAGGACCTATGCCTGGTCCCTTCAATAAGGAGAGTTGCTTAGCTGGGAGACTTTGGCCATTGGAGCAGAGTAGGGAGGAGAACTAGCAGTGAGGCCATTCAAGGCCTTCCCATTTTACCAGATGTCAAGGCTGCACATAATAGTAAGCCTTAATTTGATGTCTCATACCACATAAATGACAAGTAGTCTCCACTAGTTTGGGTAGAGAAAAAAGGGCATATCTTTTTTAAAATACTAAGATTAAATGGCCCCCATTTAATCATCTTATTTTGCAAAGCAGCCCATTCTTCCCAGGATTTCCTCTATTTGTGGCAAGCCCAGGAACCTCAAGGACCGACTCGATCCCAAGGGTCAGACCTTTGTATGGTGTCCCCTAAGAAAGGAAATAGAGAAAACGGGGCCTGGCTCTTAGTGAAGATGTTGGAAGATACTTGCATGAGTGAAATAATCAAGTAGATGAACATGTGAACCAGAAACCAAGCCGAGCCGAGAGAGGCCCGGAGCTCGTCACTGCCTTTGCTGCTGCAGACACTGGTGTCATTTGCCACCCAGCGGTCGTTCTTCTACCAGCTATTATGTCCATAGGTTCAACGCCACCTTGTCCCTGGTGGAAAAGGAGTGGAGACTCTCTTCCTTAGATCTGAAACCCAGTCTTCCCTGCCTCAGCACCTGCTGCCACGGCCTTTAGTGGGTTGAAGGAAAAGTGGGGAGAATCTAAAGCCAGGAAGCATTGCCAACCCAGCCTGCCCTTACCTGAGCCACTTCCCGGAGTCAGAAATCATAAATAACACGTCTTCTGCACTACACACTCATCGTTTTTCTTTCTTTTTTTTGTCTCTCCCACCCCCGTCACATTTCCACAGCCTCTATAACTGTGCTGTCCCATATAGTAGCCATTTAAATTTAAAATTTATGTCCCCAGCTACACCAGCCACATTTTAAGTGCTCAATAGCTACCTGGTGGCTACTGTGTTGGACAATACAACTTATAGAACATTTCTGTCGGCACAGAAGGTCCTGTTTGACAGCGCCACAGTTTTGTGCACAGTACATCAGTTTTGTAAGATCATTCATGCATTCAGTCAGTATGCTGAATACCTACCACATACCTGACCCTATTCTAAGCACTGAGGATACGGCAGTAGACAAGATAGACAAAATTTCTGCCTTCCAAGGACTTGCGGTTTAATTTACAAAGCCTGCATCCAAATGTCATTGTGTAGCAATAACTTGAAGAAGGACCGCCCTGGAAAACAGATGGCGGCTAAATGTTTTTTGTTTTTGTTTTTTTTTAATCCTGACTCACCCCCAGTCTGATTTCTTTGAGGTGTAGCTCAATTTTCTTCAACTTTTAGACTCCCAAATTTTAGACTTCTGATCTGGGCGGATTTGCAAGGCACAAGTGGCTTACACAGTTGATTTACCTTTAAGTATTGGCTGTCATTGTTAAGTTTTTTAGGTTTTAGGCGAGAGGTTTATTTGAAAGTAGTTGTTCTAGGATTTAATCATTTAAATCATTTCTGGCTGCCTGTGTTTAGAATTTTAATTCAGTGAAAGATCTAGTTCTGACTGATGGTATATAACCACGGCAGAAATACTACATTGCAATCATTTCATTGGTTTTCCTACCACAAAGCCCATGTTTTAGTACACTGCCCCCCATACGGGGCTTACTCGTAGAATATTAATAATACCAGCCTGAAAAGTTGAATTATGGAAATGGGTGGTGTTTCTAAATTAGCCATTAGAATTCAGACACTGTGCTAATGTTCTCAACAAGAGCCGCGAACACCAATACCAACAATCAGGTTGCGCTAATGAATGTTTTCCCCACTGGTGAACTGATCAATTAGTCTATTACAGTTGAAATGCGTCTTTCTGCTCCAAATCCGTCTTTCCCCATTATTGGTTCTTTGAAGATGTAAGGGATTTGTCCAGGGCAATAGCTGAAGAGTAAAACCCTGCCATAGCATAATAAAGGGGTCCAGAAACTCAGCCATGCAAAGCAGGGCTCCTCAGACTTCTGTGTGCATCCTGGAGGGCTTGTTGAAGCACAAATTGCTGAGCCCCATCCCCGGAGTTTCTGATTCTGTGGGTCTAGGGTAGAGCCTGATAATTTGCATCTTCAGCAAGTTCCTGAGTGTTGCTGATGGTCTGAGGACCACATTTTGAGAACCCATTTTGTAAACCACGTGATTACATTACTGTGGAGCTAATGAAATAATGATGAGAGTGCCTACACAGCTAGCCTAGAGATCTGAGGATCCAGCTGCATGATCCAGTTCTATGCAGGTGTAGGCTTGGGTTTGGCACCAGCGGGTGGTGGTCATCTAGTACTGGGTGAACACTGATGGGGACGATTCTGGGTCCTGCAGCTGTCTGGGACTTCCAGGACAGTGAGTGACATTCCCAGTTATCTCTTGGTTAGTGAGCATTTATTTTGTTGTTCAGATCTGGGAAGATAGAGCCTTGGGGGCCCAGCTTCTGGGTCTCTGCTTCCCAGACACCGCCTGCTGCTTCCCAGTCTGTCCTCTCCTCCTTGTTTCCTTCCCGCCCCTAGAAGATGAAGTCTTTGGCCCAACCCTATTTGAGAAGTTGGAAAGCCGGTTACATTATATCCAAAACTGCATTGTTTAGGAATTGTAAAGCAGCCAGCAGGAGGTCTTCTGCTGTTTAACACACTCATCCAAACTCCTTCCTCACTGTCCTGTCTCGGCACCTTTGCACTTTTCCATCTTTACCCGTCAAAATCCTTCTCAACCTTGAACATTAGTGCAGATTCCGTATCCTTCAAAAACCTTGTCTGGTACCCTCAGAAGATGTTATTTTTTCCTTCCTCTGAAAGGATAGAAATCTTATTGTATTCTCAAAACAACCTTGCAGTGTAGGTGTGATGCCTGTTTTACAGATAAGGATGCTGAGACAAGGGTAACACATTTTGTACATTGTTATAATTTGCTGTAATATACTATAATAATTTGTCTGATACAGCTGGTAGGGACAAATCTGGCTGTAGAGTGATTTGTGACATGTTAATCTCTCCCCCTGCTAAACTGAAAGCTCCTTGAAGGCAGGGATTGTGTCTCATTTGCTTTTCTTCACAGCCCCAGGCCCTGCTACTAACACAGTGTTTGTTACATGGTAGCACTCAATATTTCCTAAAGAATGGACCTCCAGGCTGGCTGCTGCTTGCACTGTATCTTCCTGCACTGCTTCTCTCTATGCAGTGGGCTGTGCCCGGCACAGGGAGGGAAGCCCCTGCAGTGTGGCCTCTCCCCGTGCTCCCACTCAGAATTTGCAGCCTCAGCTCCTCACTCTGTGTAGTGTAGTGTAGTGTTTAGGAAAAGGAATGTCATCCACCTTGGGAACAAGTGATTTTGGAGCTGAGGGTGGTTTCAGCTGTGCACCAGGCTCTCAGTCTGCATGCAGCTTCCACACCCTCTTCACTGGGCCTCAGTCTCTCCCTTTCAGTCCTTATCTCTTTATTGTGGGCATCCCTATGAAGCAAGTAGCAGGGACATGTGAGAGGTTTATCAAGGAGAGACTGAGTAAAAGATTACAAAGAGTTCATGTTTGAAACTTGAATTGCATAAGAGGCTGTGGATCGAAGTATTTAAGAAACACTGACTCACTCGTTTTCTGTTTTAAATATAACTTGCAAATATGGTTTCACTTATCATTCCACTTCTTCCATCTCTCGGAAAACTACCAGTTTTAGGAGTAAGAAGAAATGGGACTGACCTCACTGTGGTTCCAGTGCTGTCTTAGGCGGGGGCAAGGATCCCTGGTTCTCCACCAGCTGCATGTTAGAGTTCCCAGGGGCTTCCCTGGTCCACGGAGAGTCTGATTTGCTTGTTCCTCCAGGGTTCTAATGTGCAGTCAGGGTTAGAGCTGCTAGATTCAGTGTTGGGTTTCCGTCCTTGGCTTATCATGAATGCCAACTTTTAAAATTGTCCCATCTAAGAACCTGGAATTAGAATTCCTGAGGGAAAAACCTAGGAATTTATTTTAAAAATAGATTCTGACCATCAGCTAGCTTGGGAAACACCAGTCTTGGTTCTTCTGGATATTTCTTCTAGCCCTTGTAGTCATCAAAGCAAGATAGAGTTATCGACACAGTTAAATGAGCTGTTCGGTACTTCAGGCCCTCACAGGGGAGGTCAAGTGTGTTACTTAACCATGCTTCCTGAAGCAAGGTGTAAAGCTGAGGTGTAAAGTTCATCAGAAGTGCTTGGAATACCATGACTTCCCTGCGGACTTGTTAACTCAAGTCTGTATGCCCGATGCGCAGTGAGGCCAAACACACTGAAACGTAGAGCTTGGAGCAGAGAAAGGTTTATTGCAGGGCCATGCAAGGAGACGAGGTGGCTCATGCCCTGAAAAGCCTCAAACTCCCCAAAGGGTTTCGGGAAAGCATTTTTAAAGGCCAGGTTTGGGGGCGGGGGTGGGGGGGAGGCGATGGGGTGTCTGCAGGGTACATGATTGGCTTGTGCACAGTTCTGTGATTGGCTGATGGCGAGGCAGCAGGGTGGTGTCCCAGGGGTTCACATTATCAGTCCTCAGGCCCCAGGAGGCCTGGGGCTATGTGCTCACGGTCATCAAGTAGGTCTTCCGTTTGGTGGGGGCTTTTCACATCTGCAAAACAACTCAAGAAATTTGCATCAAATACTGTTATTTAGATGCTTCAGAGAGGAGCTAAAGCAGAGGGTGGGGTGGGGTGGGGAGGCCTGTGCCTGGAAGGCCCCCTAGGGTCCTGCTCAGTTACAGACTGTGCTTGTCTGCACAGGTCTTTCCTGTGACCTTGATCCATACTCCAAGTGACCCCTTCCCCTGTTTTATATTGGCCCATCCCACTCTTTCCCACATGATTTTTCATGTCATTATAATTTTTATTCCAGCTGCACATTCAACAGACTGTATCCTGTGGCATTGCTGAACATAAATTATGTATTTTCAAACTGTCTTCATACTAGCACAAGAATTAGAGAAGGCTTTATGTGGATTGAGGTGGGATGGGAGGAGCTGAGGAAGGGGAATGGGGAAACAAAGAGAGTTTGAAGTTAAAGGTCTGTGAATGAAAAATGTTGCTTCCACGTTAGTAAACAAAGGATGCTGCAGCCATTAAGCCACTACAGCCCCTGAAGGCAAGCCCTGAGGGAACGCAGGATAGAGACAGGGGCTGCCAGGCTGCTGGCTGCCAAGCCCTTGGCCACTGCAGCTGCCCCAACGGTGCACCCTGAGGGGATTCAGGATGGGAAAGAACAGCATAGGGCCCTAGATAGCTAAGGTGCGTATCAAAGGAATGGTTTCAGCGAGCCCAGACCTTGCATCTTCCCATACAATGAAAAGCACTAAATTCCTCAACCTGAGATATCTGGTTTTCTTTAATTAACAGTAATCTTTTGATGTTCCAACTACCTGGTCTTTGTTGCAAAAACCCCTGTATATCCTGGCTCCTCCCTTACCTCTTTGGAGCAGTCCCTCAAAGCTGTCTGAGATGCTGCTTCCCGGGCTTGAAGTCCTCAGAAACTCTGCCAGATAAAACATAATTCTCAACTGTTAGGTTGTGCTTTTTTTTTTTCAGTCAACAGGTCAAAATTAGAATTTAGCAATTACCGTGATATTGTGAATACCTTCACATACTGAAATGTATTGCCTGTTCAAAGCGTCCATCTTGGATTTAAGTGCCCTTTCCGCATGTAAACATTCCGATCAGAGATTTGCCTGTTTCATAAGGCCTTGCCTCTCTTTCCATTGTAAAAACTTGGTACATCTTTCAGAACAAATGCCTGCTACACAAAGGAAGTACCCATGTTTTTTTTAGATCCCCAAATTCAATTTCTGAGGATGTTTCTCAGGCAGCGCAAAAGAAAAAAGAAAAATGCATGAGTTTGCTGTGGACGAGAAATAATCTTTTTCATAAGCAGTGCAATCAAAATGATAGAACATGCTCCTTTAGTATTTGGCATTGCTACAATATCATTTAATTCCTTGACCTCAGTGTTCAGTCTTTAACACCTAAACTATAAAAAGGGAAGTGTGATGCGTATTCTCCACCTCACACAAGCACCTTTCTGGCTCCTCATATGAGATAAGTGGTCTTAATACACTTCAATGCTGGAAGGAGGAGGTCTGTGTCATTCTAATGAAACTTCTGGTCCTATTTTTACCGTGCTGCTGACTTCAGTGGCTGTGGACAGCAGAACACCCTCCCCCAACAAACACAAATAAAGTCCAGCTGGTCGTGAGGAACATTCAGGCAGTTACCTCTCAGTCCTCCAAGCAGAATCCACATCGATTGACCCCCTTTTGTAGGCTTTTCCTTAGCGGGAGATGAATAATTTTTGCCCTTTTGTTTGGAATTCAGCATCTCAGTGGATCTGACAACCTCCAATAATTTCGTTTCCAGAGAAGGAAATGTGAAGGGGAGGAGAGGAAAAGAGTTCTATTGAAGGTGTTTTTTATCCTTTGAAGTTTATTGGACCCCAGGGCTCCTGGAGGACAGCGCTTGGATGGAAGGCAGAGCTGCATGCCCTCCCTACCCCCCCCCACGCCCCCTGCCCCATGCACACTGTGCAGGTTCTGCGGCTGGAGAGCCTTTATAAGTCAAGAATTACACAGCCTATTTCTTTTGGTGTGTAGTCTTGGCCCACATGAATTAATTGCTAGTATTTTAAAATAGGGAGAGTCATCTACAATGTCTAGCCTCTCTGAAAATTTAGGGGAAAACTTTTGAGAGGATTTTCAGTTTCTTTAAGAAAAAACAAAAGAAACGAAGACCTGTTTTCCTGCTGACAATTGGCTGGAGACTAAAAAAAACAAAACTGTTTTCTCCTGCTTTCAAGTTTGCCGTAGTCCCCACGACTTCCTATAAACTAAACTTCCAGACCTGAGACAAAGCGACAGTCGCTGCAGTCACGCTCACACTGTTGATCGTAGGCTGAGAGGAGGGTGAACGAGTTATTGCACAAAAGTGAGACAATTTGGAAGAAAGACTAGGTGGGCTACAAGTTTCAAGAAAAATGAGATAGAATTTCTTTTGGGAACTGAAGGATATTCCTGTGTTTAATATGCAAAGCATCTATATCCGAAGAATTTGACTGAAAACACCAGTATGACCCAAGCGCAAGGACAGGTGCTTTGCATGCATTCTCTCAGTCTTTGCAGCAAGCATATCAAGGACCATTCTTACCCCTGAGAAGAAATTCGAGGATCAGAGAAGTCAAGAAACTAGCTCAAGGATCTTGAATAAAGAATATGACTTCTTGACTAAAAATTAAAAAATAAATAAAGCACTACCAGGCACATGGAGGACATGAAGTAAATTGTTAAATGACTAAATCAAAGAGTGAACAGAATTGATATGATTATTCCATGAGGACTTTTTAGAGAAGAAAAGTCTTTCTTGTTCATCATTATTATAATTTTTTATAATGAGAAATACAGTGTCTAGAAAGGGCATGCAGCACAGATAACATATAAATTAAACTTCAGATATCTAATTTTGTAGTATCAGAAATCATGTGCAGAATAAAATCATTATTTCTACTTAAAAAAAAAAAGGACTATGACTTTTATGGTGTTTGTGTCCTTACCTGTACAATGGAGGAGGATGCTCCTTTCCAAACTTCTTCTCAGGCCTGTGATGTTAGTTGATATGTCACCTCTCTTATTCCTTGCCCCCGTCGTTTTCTCAGAGGGCACTCTAAGTGTTTGCCATCACCTTCATCAGATCTACCTTTGTCCCAAAGAGATGCTGAGCCATTGTTCTGTTTTGTTCAAGCTCAGCTACTGGGCTGGATTTTTCATCGTCTTCATTCTTCATTCTTTGCTTTGAATATTTTAAAACATTTAAAAATATTTTAAAGCTGAACTCAAATACCGTTGATTTTCATTACTCGTAATAGTAATGTTCTGTAAAGTTGTCATGAATAATGAATGAATGAAGACCAAACCTATGCTCCTAATGGAAATGTAGGGTTAGGTGCCTATGATCTCTGGTCACATTTGTGTCAACTGATCAATATATAATCTTGTTTTGTATGTGTTTCTGTCTAAAGACACCTTGTGTATGCATTGTTCATTCATTAACTTTGAACTCATAGCCAATAGCACTATAACTCATGCCTGAACAAAGCTTATCTAAGACATATATTTTCTCTGTAAGGCCCATCACAGTCTTTTTTTATATATAAATTTATTTTATTTTTATATATTGGCTATGTTGGGTCTTCATTACTGTGCACATGGGATTTCTCTAGTTGCAGCGAGCGGGGGATACTCTTCATTGTGGTGTGCAGGCTTCTCATTGTGGTGGCTTCTCTTGTTGAGCAGCACAGGCTCTAGGTGTGTGGGCTTCAGTAGTTGCGGCACATGGGCCCATTAGTTGTGGTTCATGGGCTCTGGAGCGCAGGTTCAATAGTTGTGGCGCACGGACTTAGTTGCTCTACAGTATGTGGGATATTCCCAGCCCAGGGATCAAACCTGTGTCCCCTACATTGGCAGGTGGATTCTTAACCACTGTGCTACCAGGGAAGCCCCTATCACAGTCTTCTTGCACTTAGGAGCACTAGACAATACTTCAGCACTATATTTGGGGGCCATTTCAAACAGAGTTGTCAATAAGTGCTGAAAAGCATGGCAGTAAATTGCCTATAGAAAGGACACTGTTCACAGTATGAAAGCTGAAACAAGAAGACAGAGCATTGCCTTGCTCAACCTCAGCTGGGAGCATCTGTGACTCAGATTTTTGCCATTCTGCACATGTATGCAAATGACTGTTAAAGCACCATGAGTACTGATTTTGGGGAAAATTTAGCGATATTATCTCTTGGTTTCTAATAAGTTGAACATTTTTTATACTTTTTAATTTGTATTTTTACCTCTACTTTTTTGCTTTTTTTATTTTTTAGCTCTTCATTGGAGTATAATTGCTTTACACTGTTGTGTCAGTTTCTGCTGTAGAACAAAGTAAATCAGCTGTATTTATACATATATCCTCATATCCCCTTTCTTCTGTGATTCCTTCTCACCCTCCCTACCCCACCCCTCTAAGTCATCACCAATCATCAAGTTGATCTCCCTGTGTTATGCAGCAGCTTCCCATTAGCTATCTGTTTTACATTTGGTAGTGTATATATGTCAGTGCTACTCTCTCACTTCATCCCAGCTTCCCCTTTGCCCTCTACCCCATGTCCTCAAGTCTGTTCTCTACACCTGCATCTTTATTCTTGCCTTGTCACTGGGTGCATCAGTTTTACATATACTCTTCTACTGAATAATTTTTTTTTATGAAATAAAGTTTTTTCCTTATTGCTTCAAACTTTGATTCAGAGTTAGCAGAGCTTCTTTCTCTACCCCCAAGTAATAGAAGAATTACTCATATTTCCTTCTAGCATTTGTATACTTTATTTTCTTACATTTAAATGTCCACCTCATTTGGAGTTTATGCTGCTGTGTGATATTTGGAATGAGTACAATTTTATCTTTTTCCATATTACTCTGCCATTATCTCAAAATGTTTATTTAAAAGCTCATCTTTTGGCCCACTGATTTAATAATGCTGCCTTTATCGTCTCCTAAATACCCATATATGTATAATTTGGTGTATTCATGTGCCAATTTCAAATTGTTTTAATTATAGAGGCTTTCAAGGATTTTTTTAAGCTCTTTATTGGAATATAATTGCTTTACACTTTTGTACCAGCTTTTGAGGTACACCAAAGTGAATCAGCTATATTTATACATATATCCCCATATCCCCTCCCTCCCGCAACTCCCTCCCACCCTCCGAGTCCTGGCCCTCTAAGGCATCACCCATCATTGAGTTGATCTCCCTTTGTTATACAACAACTTCCCACTAGCTATCTGTTTTACAGTTGGCAGTGTATATATGTCTATGCTACTCTCTCACTTTGTCCCAGCTTCCCCTTCTCCCCCTGCCCACTCCCAACCCTGTGTCCTCCAGTCTATTCTCTGCATCTGCATCCTTATTCTTGCCCTGGCACTGGGTTCATCAGTAACATTTTCTTTTTTTTTTTTAGATTCCGTATATATGAGTCAGCATACAGTATTTGTTTTTCTCTTTCTGGCTTCCTTCACTCTGTATGACAGACTCTAGGTCTATCCACCTCATTACATATAGCTCCATTTGATTCCTTTTTATGGCTGAGTAATGTTCCATTGTAGATATGTGCCACATCTTTATCCATTCATCTGTGGATGGGCATTTAGGTTGCTTCCACGTCCTGGCTGTTGTAAATAGTGCTACAATGAACATTATGGTACATGTTTCTTTTTGGATTGTGGTTTTTCCTGGGTATATACCCAGTAGTGGGATTGCTGGATCATATGGTAGTTCTATTTTTAGTTTTTTAAGGAACCTCCAAACTGTGTTTCAAAGTGGCTGTACCAACTTACATTCCCACCAACAGTGCAAGAGGGTTCCCTTTTCTCCACACCCTCTCCAACATTTGTTGTTTCTAGATTTTTGGATGATGGCCATTCTGACTGGTGTGAGGTGATACCTCATTGTGGCTTTGACTTGCATTTCTCTAATGATTAGTGAGGTTGAGCATCTTTTCATGTGTTTGTTGGCCATCTGTATGTCTTCTTTGGAGAAATGTCTATTTAGGTCTTCTGTCCATTTTTGGATTGGGTTGTTTGTTTTTTTGGTATTAAGCTGCATGAGCTGCTGGTATATTTTGGAGATTAATCCTTTGTCAGTTGCTTCGCTGGCAAGTATTTTCTCCCATTCTGAGGGTTGTGTTCTTGTCTTGTTTATGGTGTCTTTTGCTGTGCAAAAGCTTTTAAGTTTCATTAGGTCCCATTTGTTTATTCTTGATTTTGTTTCCATGATTCTAGGAGGTGGGTTAAAAAGGATCTTGCTTTGATGGATGTCATAGAGTGTTCTGCCTATGTTTTCCTCTAGGAGTTTTATAGTATCTGGCCTTACATTTAGGTCTTTAATCCATTTTGAGTTTATTTTTGTGTATGGTATTAGGAAGTGTTCTAAGTTCATTGTTTTACATGTTGCTGTCCAATTTTCCCGGCACCACTTACTGAAGAGGCTGTCTTTTTTCCATTGTATAGTCTTGCCTCCTTTGTCAAAGATAAGGTGCCCATATGTACTTGGTTTACTTCTGGGTTCTCTATTCTGTTCCATTGATCTTCCTTTCTATTTTTGTACCAGTACCATACTGTCTTGATCACTGTGGCCTTGTAGTATATACTTTGAAGTCAGGAAGCCTAATTCCACCAGCTCCATTTTTCCTTCTCAAGATTGCTTTGGCTATTCGGGGTCTTTTGCGTTTCCATACAAGTCGTAAGATTTCTTGTTCTAGTTCTTTGAAAAAGCATTGGTAATTTGATAGGGATTGCATTGAATCTGTAAATTGCTTTGGGTAGTACAGTCATTTTCACAATGTTGATTCTTCCATTCCAAGAACATGATATGTCTTCATCTGTTTGTATCATCTTTGATTTCTTTCATCAGTGTCTTATAGTTTTCTGCATACAGGTCTTTTGCCTCCTTAGGCAGGTTTATTCCTAGGTATTTTTTTCTTTTGGCTGCAATGGTAAATTGGAGAATTTCCTTAATTTCTCTTTCTGCTTTTCCGTTGTTAGTGTATAGGAATGCAAGAGATTTCTGTGCATTAATTTTGTATCCTGCTACTTTACTAAATTCATTGATTAGAGCTAGCAGTTTTCTGGTAGAATCTTTCAGGTTTTCTATGTATAATATCATGTCATCTGCAAAGAGTGACAATTTAACCTCTTTTTTGAATTTGGATTCCTCTTATTTCATTTTCTTCTCTGATTGCTGTGGCTAAAACTTCCAAAACTATGTTGAATAATAATGGTGAGAGTGGGTCAAGGATGTTTTAATGTCTAGTAGGCCTGGCAGTCCCTCTCTCCCTGATCCCATCTTACTGTGTTTTATTTTTTGTTTTTATTTTCCAGGATTTTCCTGGCTATTCTTCCTCATTTGTTCTCAGTGAACTTGTCCTTTCAAGTCAATTTACATATCAAGTATCAGAAGTTTTCATTTGGTTCTTTATTGCTTCTTCCCTGCTACGTGGACATTTCTAATTAGAACATTTTAAGCAGTCTGTGAAAGAGAGAGATTTCCCTCCTGAGTCAATAGCATTGATAGAACTGTTCATTTAAGCCAGAGGGAAAAGAGGAGTTCTACGAGGCTCTCACTCATTAAGGAGTGGTGCAGGATACTTGCACCTTCTCATTTCCCCAAGCTAATAATAATCAGCAAGGTCCCCACCTGTGCTGCTGTCTCTGCATGTTTGGTCAAGTGTCTCCATCATCCTTCTCTCTCATTTTTCTTTTCTTCAGCCTTTTGGCTATAAAACTCTGTACTTTCTTAGGATTTCATTCCAGAAATTAGTTGTCATCCTTGGAGTTCCTAAATTATTCCCTGAGGGACCAGATAAAATTAGTGTTTCCTCTTAGGTGGTTAAAAAGAGGCTTTTGGTGGAATCTCACTGTGCCTCTCTGTCTAGCCAAAGTAGCACAATTGACCTGAGACTCAGCTGAGAAACCACCATTAGAACTCTAAGTGAGTTCAGTTAGGTCACAAAATGAATATACAAACCTCAGTCATTTCCATATAGAGGCAATTAGAAAATATAATGGAAATAGAAATTCCATCACTGTGGCAAAAAATACATATATGTATAAATGCCTAGGGATTAACTCAACAAAGCTGTAGCACTTAAATGAAGGAGAAACGTTACAAAACTCCACAGAAAGACCTAAATAAAGATTAATTTTCAGTAAATACGAGGCCATATATATGGTGCTTGTAGTTAGAATAGCCCTGTGTAATGATCTCAAGTGTCCCAGATGTGTGTACTGATTTGTTTCTTTGATATGCAAATAACGTGATTCTATTCCATCTACTGTGGCAAGTCCAACAGTTTCTTGAAACTCTCTAAGCATTTCCAGAGATGATTGAGGGGCTTATGTTCTCCTTGATCATCATCAACTACACCTATTTCTCTGCTCTCCTGTTATTGATTATTCATTAGTTCATCCGTTTGTTTATTCGTGGCACATTTGTTGCATGCTTACTGGGTCCTGAGCATTCTGTAGATGCCCACCAACCATTGCTTATGGCCCCTGTGGCTCCTACCTCCATTTCCAATCACCCTTGTCTTAGGCCATAGTCTCTTTCATTGCCCAGCTGAGCACCACTAATACAAGGCTGTTTTGTGCAAGATTTTTGCTGAGGTTTTTGAGTCCTAGTGGTGGATAAGTGTTGTGGGGGAGAGGAAGAGGACAGATGTGGTGTCTAAGTACAAACAGCATAAAACAAGAAGCAATGAAAAATTCAATATTATACATATTAAAGTTTGTGGGGAACTTCTCACTTTATCCTTTATTCTTGGGTCTCACCTGCTGCTGTCTTTTGGAATTGCCTCTTCTCTCTCTCAGCATCTCTTGCTTATCATCTCTTAGCCTCTCTGATTTCTAGACCATTTAATCCCTCTTTCCTAGCCTTTGGGAACTCAAACCTCCTCTTATAATGGAGAACAATTTCACTCTCTCTTTCTCTTTCTCTCCCTCTTACTCAGCTAGATCACCTGGGGTTTGGAGGAGGGCAGCTTCACTTTGCCTGACCAAAGAAGTCATTGAGTTGTTGCTTCTTCATCCCCTACCTCCCCCCAAACAAGAGCACTTCTCTTCCTCTAAAAGGAATTCTTCTGATCTCCAGAGCAATAGTCTTTAAAATATTATTTTTTCCCTCAGCACACTTGGATTTTGTAGAGATTCCTTCTGAATTAATAAAGCAAGTAGAAGATAATTCCAACTGTAATCCCAATGATACTTTTTTTCTGAAATATAATAAAATTATCTTAAAGTTAATTTGGGGGGAAAAACAAGCTCAAAGAACAAGGTAAATCTTAAGAAGAAGAGTAAAATGGAGGACTAATTCTACCAAGAGTTTAATTTAAACAGCACATGTTGTTTAATGGAAGAATGAGCAGACAGAGAAGTAAAACATACCACAAAGTCCAGAAACAGATCTAAATGAAATAAAAAATACCAGAGGAAAATACAGGCAACTATTTATGTAATCCTGAATAAGGAAGGCCTTTCTAACCATGATAACATACGTGTGTGTGTGTGTGTGTGTGTGTGTGTGTGTGTGTAATTCTTACAAAAAAATAAAGAAAAAACAGCATGCTTTACACCATGGATGGACTTTAAAAACACTATGCTAAGTGAAAGAGCCAGGCACAAAAGGCCGTGTATTATATGATCCTATCTCTGTGAAATGTACAGAAGAGGCAAACCCATAGTAGATTAATGGTTGCCAGGGACTGGGGAGTGGGGACAATGGGAAATAACTGCTAATAAACGTGGGCATTTCTGTTTAGAGTGATGAAAATGTTCTGGAATTAGGTACTGGTGATGGTTGCACAGCTTTTGAATATGCTGATAACCACTGAATTATATACTTTAAAGGCTGAATTTTATGATACATTAATTATATCTTGGAAAAAATTTAAAGATAAATCAGTTCCACTTGGGGTATCGTAAGAAAAACAACAGTATGCCAGTAGAGAATGATTAAAGAATGTCTTTAAAAAATATTCAATGACAGTTGTTAAATGTGGCAAGGCATACTTTATTCACAACCATCTGATGGGTGCAGGGACCACTGCAATGAGATTTTACGTGGAGGCAAGAGATTGGGCTCCACTCTGAATAAAGCATGGGCTAGTGGGAATTTTTAGCCAAGGAGCAGTGTGGGGGTCAGTGGATGGAAAATTACTAAGAGGTAGCATCAGGGGTAAGGGGTTTGGCTAAACTGACCTAACAGGGTTGTTGCTGAAGGCAGGACAGGTTGCCATCACCTGGGGGATGGTAGAGTAAATCTGATCAGATATTGAGGGTGATTATATATTGAGGGTTTGAGGATGCTGGTTAAACTGATTTAGCAGGGTTCTTGCTAAAACTAGTGTTACCTAACTCAAGTTTGGCTGCTCACTGCTCATAAGCCAATAATTTGAGAGGCAAGTGTCAGTAGAAGGGAAAGATGCTTTAATCAGAAAAGCTGCCAATCTGGGGAGAAGGTGGACTCCTGTCCAGGGACCAACTCTGAAGATTCTGCTCAGCCATGACTATTTTTAAAGGGAAAAATGGGGGGAAGAATCCCAGTGAATCATGGGGCAGGAGGTTGGGTTCTACATCATTCTCTTTTGAGTGCAGACTGGCTGACTCTCTCTTCAGATGTTATCTTGCCTGCATGATCTGCCTGCAGGATTCCTTAAGGGGGCTGTTGGGGATAGAGAACTAATCATTCTTTAACGACTTCATTCTTCACTCTTCTTTTTGTCTAGGAAAAGAATCAGCAGGTGAGGCAAGTCATGGTGTGTTTTCAGGAGAGCATAAGTCTGGAGTTAGGTTAAATTGCCTAATGTTCTCTTTCCTATAATTAGGTTCTTTTAAGGTTAAAAAGGGAACAGAAATGATCAAATGGGAAAGGGGCAAAAGAGCTGCTTTCACTAGATTTTACAGGAAAGTTCACAGATAGGCTTAGGAGAAGGTTAGGGCCTGACTAAAGAATCTTTGTCAAGTGTGAATTTAACATTTTAAAAAGACAAATGACTGATAAACCTATAAAATGCAAATTAAAGCAATGAGATGGAATATGTGCCTATTTACTTGGCAAAGATGGAAAGAAGGTACGAATTTCCATCATTGGGTAGGTTGTAGTCTAACAGACATTTTCATAATGTGATATATTTTCTAAGCTCTTTATTGGAATATAATTGCTTTACACTGTTGTACCAGCTTTTGAGGTACACCAAAGTGAATCAGCTATATTTATACATATATCCCCATATCCCCTCCTTCCTGTGACTCCTTCCCACCCTCCCTATCCCAGCCCTCTAAGTCATCATCCATCATCGAGTTGATCTCCCTGTGTTGCACAGCAGCTTCCCACTAGCTATCTGTTTTACATTTGGTAGTGTATATGTCTATGCTACTCTCTCACTTCTTCCCAGTTTCCCCTTCGTCCCCCCAACCCCATGTCCTCCAGTCCATTCTCTGCATCTGCATCCTTATTCTTGCCCTGTCACTGGGTTCATCAGTAACATTTTTTTTTAGATTCCATATATATGAGCTAGCATGCGGTATTTGTTTTTCTCTTTCTGGCTTACTTCGCTCTGTATAACAGACTCTAGGTCTATCTACCTCATTACATATAGCTCCATTTCATTCCTTTTTATGGCTGAGTAATGTTCCATTGTATATTTGTGCCACATCTTCTTTATCCATTCATCTGTTGATGGGCATTTAGGTTGCTTCCATGTCCTGGCTATTGTAAATAGTGCTACAGTGAACATTGTGGTACGTGTTTCTTTTTGGATTATGGTTTTCTCTGGGTATATGCCCAGTAGTGGAATTGCTGGATCATATGGTAGTTCTATTTTTAGTTTTTTAAGGAACCTCCAAACTGTGTTCCATAGTGGCTATACCAACTTACATTCCCACCAACAGTGCAAGAGGGTTCCCTTTTCTCCACACCCTCTCCAGCATTTATTGTTTCTAGATGTTTGATGATGGCCATTCTGACCGGTGTGAGGTGATACCTCACTGTGACTTTGACTTGCATTTCTCTAATGATTAGTGAGGTTGAGCATCTTTTCTTGTATTTGTTGGCCATCTGTATGTCTTCTTTGGAGAAATGTCTATTTAGGTCTTCTGTCCATTTTTGGATTGGGTTGTTTGTTTTTTTGGTATTAAGCTGCATGAGCTGCTTATATATTTTGGAGATTAATCCTCTGTCAGTTGCTTTGCTGGCAAGTATTTTCTCCCATTCTGAGGGTTGTGTTCTTGTCTTGTTTATGGTGTCTTTTGCTGTGCAAAAGCTTTTAAGTTTCATTAGGTCCCATTTGTTTATTTTTGATTTTATTTCCAGATAATATGATATTGATGAGGGGTAATTTGGCAATATATTTCAAAAGCTTTAGATTGTGTCCTTGTGATTCCATTTCTAGGAATTTATCTCGAAAAAATACTGTGTACCACCATTTAAAATAGAGTTGTAAAGTAGGAATTCACTGGCAGTCCAGTGCTTAGGACTTCGCACTTCCACTGCTGAGGGACTGGGTTCAATCCCTGGTCAGGGAACTAAGATCCCACAAGCCCAGCAGCATGCAGAAAAAAAGGGGGGGGGGGGAAGTATAGTAACACACAGGAAGATGGTTCTACTACTAGGGAGACAAATTTGAATGTATAATACTGGGTTTGTTCGGGTTTTTCTGTAGGATCTTATGGAAAAGAGAACTAGAAGCACACACATGAAAGGCTGAAGAGATAGGTAACTTGTAGTTTCTTGCATGTTCTTATCTATATTTTGTTTAGCTGTATTTTCCAGATATTCTACACTGGAGGTATCTTTTGCAGTCAGAAAGTAATAGAAAAGTTGTTTAATATAGTACAATTTCAAATTGGTGAAGCTTTTGGAGGGTGTTTTGTTTGGTGAGCACAATAACAGAAATGAGATTTCTTGTTTCTCCTTTTCAAGACTAGAGATGCAGGGGAAATGAATTGGAGGTCCTCAAAAGTTCCAAAGCCAGATTCTCACCCTCTAGTTGCCCATGTGAGTAGTGTATGTAGTTTCAGAATCTGATTGATTAACTGGTAGTTTTATAACATAAACTGTGCTGTGGTATATTTACTTCAAGAACTTTTCTCTTCCAATCAGGTATTTTGTGCTTTACACCCAGGATGATACCGAGTGCAGTTCTTTCTGATTATTGACTTGAATTCTGTTTCCCAGATGTAACAATTTTCTTCTCCCATTTTCCTAGACAGAATCATGAATAAACTGGAGGACAAGCAGGACCAGATGATACCATGAAGAGAAGTTTACAGGCCCTCTATTGCCAACTGTTAAGTAAGTTGATGTCACATTTCTTCTTTCCTAGAATAGACCAATGTTGTTGTTTGCCTAGTGCCAGAAACTTACACACCTTCTGGAGAAAGACCAGGGTTTGGTCAGTGAAGGAGGGCAGTACGCTTTCCCTATGCTCCATCTAGGTACTTGAAGTATCAAGCATTAAGTCATTCTATTGCCTTGGGCATCAGTTGCTATACATAATTACTCTGGACTTCACTATGATTATTCTAAATTGGCATGTTAAGCATAGTCGATTTGAAAATGAGTGTCAAAAACATTGTTACTCTTGGCTTTGTGGCGGAATATAGGGTGTTCCTGTATGATCCCCACTGGGCTCCTCATGAAGAAGGAATGGAGGGCTGTGAGATGTCGTCACATAGAACCTATTACCATTCAGTGACTGTACAGCCTTGGACTTGGAATGTTTTGCATAGTTATACATGCTCTTAAATAATGAGTGGTGAAAATGCAGTTTGTTTAGGTTTGGTGGGAGAATGAAGAGTGTTCCATCATGATTTTCTCTGCAGGTTGCTCATGGGTTTTACGGATTGTGCCACGAAACGCCAGTTGCCGTGTAGGGACTGTGTAGCCTTTGGGATTGGATTATTGCTGAATAAATGTGAAATCCAGTACCAATTGGTGGATTTGATGTTCAGATTGACATGTTTGGGACAAAAGACATTGCCTACTCCAGGTCAAACCAAAGCTGTTGAGTTGGGAAAACTTGAAATTCGTTGTGTATGTCTGATTCTTGCTGAGGTACATGGAGGACATATCTTTCCTAGGCTGAGTGGCTCCTTGTTAACTCTTGCCAAGAAAAATACCATGAAGAGACTGAGATGCAAATCACCAGTCAGCCCTTAGAATTTAGCCGTGCAGGTTATGCTGCACCCTCAGTGCAAAGCCCTTTATCTACAGACAGCATTCTGGTTGGGTATTTTAATTGACTCATTTTTGCTATTGAATTCTAATCCCTGAAACACAGATCACATCAGCCTGATTTCAGCCTGGTGGAACATTGCCAAGAGTTATAAGGACTCTCTCATGTTCTTTCTCCACCTATTCTATAGGGTTTGTTGCTTTTTTTTTTTTTTTTAATGATAAACATGCTTGTTAGATAAAAGGCTTTATGGATTGAAGAAGCAGTGTCATCAAGGAATGATTAATTCTGCCTTGATGGAAGACGGAACATTTGGAGGATAAATAGGATTACACAAACACACACACACACACACACACACACACACACACACACACACACGCGCGCTCTCTCTCTTTCAAGAAGGTGAGACAGGTTTTACAGGCAAAATAAACAAGAAATGAAAAAGCGCGTAGTAGTTTTAGAAGGCAGCAGAATGTTTATTGACTTCACCTACACTGATTGTATGCCCCAAAGTTTGCATAATATTATAAGGTCCTATATTATCTGAAAGGCATCAGAGAAATATTCTGTGGTTTAGAGTCAAGTCTGATGCTATAACAAGGCCCATCCTCCCAGGTCCAGCATATTGGAACACTGAAGGGATCGTCCTCAAAAATTGTCTACTAGCTGCAGAAATCAACCTTGTCTTCACACTTTCATTGTTTCCAAGCTTGCTTAGAAGTGCAAGCAGCCCAGAGTAGATAGTTTCCTGCTGGTTAGGAGGTAGGTAGTGGTCCTCGATAAACCACTTGGATTACCTGGTAGCTGACTGTGGGCTGGAGCCCAGCTTTGTACAGAGCTGTGAGGGTGAAGCACTTGGGCACTAGATCAATTAGTCTGACTTCAGAGAATGGTTTTCACAAGTTCACCTGAGATGAAGGGCTGTTATTTATAGCATTTTTTTTTCATGAGAGGAGTTAGATATTTAGTAAAGTCCTAGAGAACTTAAACTCTGGCATATACACACACACAGTGTCATGTATGTCATTGGTCAGCCAGTTGTTCAGTTATCCTGGGTTTACATTGTGCACAAACAAAATGGTTTTTCAGTGTCTAAAACAGACTTGAGAACTACAGAGTCAACGTAAACTTATGTTACTTTATGTAACTCAGCAAACCCATGTTTTTTATTTGGTGGCGGGGACAGACTGTTCTGGTTATCTTTTGTTACATAACAAATCACCCCCAAACTGTGCAGCTCATAGCAACAACAGTCACTTATTTTGCTCGTGAGTCTGCAGTTTGGTCAGGAGCTGGCAGACTCTCTCTGCTCCACTGTGGCTGGGATCTGGGCTGGAGTAACTCCAAGAGCTGGGGCTTTCTTCCCTCAGGCCTTTTCACAGACACAGAGTGGGGCTTCCTCATAGAAATAGTGGCCTCAGGGTGGTCAGACTTCACACATGGAAGTTCACAGCTATGAGGCCTGGGCAAAACCTACAAGGCTTCTTAAGAAATAGTCTCAGAAATGCCAGAACAATACTTTGGCCACGTTGTATGGGTGCAAGAAGGCACTAAGATCAACCCTGACCCAAGAGGAAAGAGACTGGACTCCACCTCTCAAAGGGAAGAGTGGTAGGAATTTGTAATCATCTTTAGTCTACCAGAGACTATCTGTTTAAAAAGAAAAACGGTCAAGCGCCTACTCACTATCGGACGTGAGCCAGTCCACGAGGCTCACTGTCGTCAGAGAAGCTGCTCCCTCTGCGGTGCGCTCTGTGTCTCCAGACCTCTGCTGAGCAGCTCACCTGCACCACCTTGCTCGTTCCAGAGGTAAACGCACCAAAGTGAAGAAGCGTTATCAATGAGTAAGTTAAGGACTGGTCCAGGGTGACCAGGTGGTGAGTGATGGGGTTGGAATTCACAGCCGGGTCTCTCGGACCTCTTTGTTCATGCCCATTTTTTCATCCTGCCTGGCGCCTCCATCACACACAGAAAAAAATGAGCAGTGTGGCCCCTATGGCTAGACAGGTGTGGTTCTAACCCACGATGGGTAAAGCTTGCATCCTGTTAGTGATGCCAGGTAAGGCTGAAAAAAAAAAAAAAAAAAACCATCCAGGCTCTCTCTGGGTCAGTACATCGCAATCACCAGTCATTGAGGCTTATGTGTGCCTGAGGGATGCAGTCTTTGGCAGGCAGGGCAATTGAGGTTTTAATATTTTACTTTTATTACAACTGACTGTCTCCGCCTTTATTTTATTTCTTGGGCTACATTCCACAGTGCAGTACTGAGTATTTCATCCTGCCAGCTTTAGCCCTCCGGGAAGGTTTAACACATTTTAAGTAATACCTTGGAAGGACTAAGAGCTTGAGGAGGAAGGTGGTGATGATGGTTACAAATGCTGCGTTCACTTTTCCTTTTTAGACCTAAGTAATAAAGTAGGTGTGAAGCTGATGCCAGAAATACCTGGGTTTTTGAGCTGCAAGCCACGACTCAAATCCTATCCCTACCACTTAGTAGGTAGCTTATATTAGGTAAGTTACTCAGCCTCTATGTGCCTCATATATAAAATGGGAAAGTGACCACCACCTATATAAGATGGTATTCAGTGAGACAGCGTGGCATATGGAAGACATACAGTAAATGCCTCTTCCCTTAATTGGGCCTTCCTGTCTACAAAAGAAGGATACAGCCTCCCTAGGAGCTCTATTGTAACATTTGGTTCTCAAAACATTTTTACAGAATTTGATCCTTACAAATCTTAAAAGGTAAGCAGGACATTAATTATCACAGATCTCATTCTACAGAGGAGGGAGTTGACACGATCAAGGCTGCTTTTCCCAGGCCATGTCACAATTTTTTTAAAAAAGTGATAATGGAAAGTAAGGAACATCATCACAGATGTTGAAGAAAGTGACATTACTGGGGAGGCACTGAGTCCTGAGTTGACAGATTTGGTCTTTGTCTGGGTGCTGTATACTGGAAATTTGTTGCGTTACTTCATTTTTAAGAAAACCAAGACAATCCTTTTGAGCTTATGAAAATAGGTTTTTGTATACCAATATCTATTTAAATCAAAATTGTTTGGATACTTAGAGTTAAGGAGTAATTACGTCTCATCAGTTAAGCATCTACTTTACACCCAGGCATCTGTATTCTTAATTCATACTCTATATTATTGGTACATCTTGCTTGTTCTTGCATCCTCGGAATATACTGAACTGTGTTGACCACACAAAAAGTAATCCTTTGCTCAACCCAGAGAACTGTCCGCAGGTCCCTATTATACAGAAGGTGGAAGAGAAAGAGAACTCCTGCTATAGATTTGGGCCCCTAACCTGTAGAATTTAGAAGGCAAATGATATCACCTTTTTTGCCTTCTTTGCCTTCTTTACCTGGACCACGGGGATTGCGTCTGTCTCAAAGTTGAGGTATACACACACACCTCCCAAAATCAACTCAACTCTCTACACTTTTTACTCAGCTCTCTAGACTTTCAGATATAATGAGAAGCTGGTTGAGAATGGAGTTCATTTCTGATGGGATGATCTGCCTCTCATCTGATCTCTGGAACTGGGCAGAAGCCCCTAGAAATACTTTACAGTGAGCAAAATGTCTTTGGTGCTTTTTCAGCTCTGACTAGCACTGTTTGCCAACCAGCTACCCAGTAACTTTATTCGTTCCTCCAGTCACTTCTTAAACTAGAAATATCCACATAGTAATATCTTCCACAGGGATTAACATCCTCCCTCTCGTTTTCCTCCATGCTCACCCTTATCGTGTGGTAGACCCAGAGTCCCACCATGTGATCTGTGTTCTGAAGTTCTTGTGTGTTCATTAAGGTAGAAAGCAGTCTGACTAAATTAATGCCAAGGTGTGCCTCATTGGCTAAAGAGAGGGAGTTTCTCCATAACTTTCAGGGATATTTGCATTTTTTAAAGAAATTAATTTTACCTTCTCAAGGCAAACACTATGTTGGTGTCATTTTAAATCATATTGAGTATAGCAGTTTAAACAGGTGAGTTTCCCAGGGCCTGTCCCGTTGTCTGGATCTCCTTGAGTCAGTGGTCTATAGTCTTCAGATCATTTCTCTTTATGGCTTAGCCCTTGCCTCTTTGGCCAACTAAAACCAGAAGTGATCTTCGTATGCCTTATCTGTACCCTAATCATCACCATCCTCCTGGATTTCCAGCCCTGAACACCTAAAGTCCTCTCGATTTGTTCCCTGTTCCAACCAGGATGCATTTGGATACCAGCTCCCGTGGACACTAACTTGTTGTGAATCCATTTCTCTGCATCCTCATTGCCTCTGCTTAGTGAAGGGCTCCCTGTGGTCTTTGCCTGAACCCTTTTAATAGTCTTGCTTCTTGCTGCCCTAATCTCAGGTCTCCACCTTCTGATTCACCCTCACATTGCCGCAGGGTAGCAGCCTGTCTGCTGATGATCTTTCGACGGCTTTGGATTACCAGGAGCAGCAGTTCTCTTAGTGTAGTCCAGGAACCTCTGGGGATCCCTGAGACCTTTTCAAGAAGTCTGTGAGGCTCTCCTTTTCCAACTACATTATCTTTATGATTTAGTCTTCAACTATATTGCAACAGATTGAATGCAGAAGCTGATGTGAGAGCCAGCTAGCTGTCTTTCATAAGCCAGATATTAAGGAGATTTACAAAAATATAAAACAATGGCACCTTCTCATAATTTTTTTGTTTTAGAAAATATGTTTATGTTTTATTTAAAATGTTGTTTGTTAACATGTAATGAGTTTATTGTTATTTTAATGAATTATTTTGTTTCTCAGCTTTAATTTTTAGTATCGTAAGTATTAGTAGCTACATTCCATATAAACAAAGGCTCTTTGTGGTCCTCAGTTTTTAAGAGTACAAAGAGGTCATGAGACCAAAATGCTTGAGAACCACTGACCTAGGGATTAAGCCTAAATTCCTTAGGTTAACATTCAAGACTGGTTAGTAGTCTGGTCCCAGGCTGCTTACCTCTTCCACCTCATCTCTCACCACTTCTCTCCTTCACGTGCGGGTGAGCGTGCGCGCATGTGCACGCACTCACACACACACACCATTACACCCAGGGGATGCCACAGTGTGCCAGCCATCACAACTGACATTTCATCCCTCACAAAATACAGTTATCGCTCAGTATCTGAGAGGAGTTGGTTCTAGGCTGCCCTGTGGATACCAGCTTCCATGGATGCTCAAGTTCCTTACAGTCAGCTTGTGCATTTACAGTGGAGTAAGAGTGTATATTTATTGAAAAACAAATTCATGTGTAAGTGGAGCCATGCAGTTCAAACCTGTGTTGTTGGAGCATCAGCTTGTATTTAGTGTTAGGTATGCATGTGCTTGTTTTCTTGTCTACCAGCTCCTTGGCATGGGGACTCTGTTCATTCCCCTATCTCCAGTCTAATCTAGAGCTTGACTCATAGTGGGACTCAATATATGTTTAATGTAATTACCATATTTCAGCAAATCTAAGATGTCGTTAATTGTAAGATACACTGTTATTTTATGAACCACTGAGAAAGAATAAATGCTTCAACTATAAAACTGTCACATGCCATCAATTACACCTTACAATGTAGAAACACGTGTGTGGATGAAATACAGAATCATTAGGGTGGATTGTGGCTAACTGGATAGCATGTCCCTGGGTTTCTGCCACTAAATTCTCCTTTAGGACCAAGTCTCAGCAAACCCATCTGTATTCCAGCTCCCACCCTAGGTAGGCCCCATATTACAAGGGAACTTCCTTTGGAAGCTGAGAAAGATCAGAGTAGGTGGGCTATCCCTAACTGAAATTGGTGTGTGTGATCTGTCTTCATGGTTTGTTTTTCCTGAGAAGTAAGGGAACGTTTTCCCTGAGATTAAAGAGGGAGAGATGGTATGAATCATAACTGACATGGAATTTATGTCAAACAAGTATTAACTCCAGAAATGTAGGGTCTTTGAAATGTTACAGGCAATCATAAAGATATTGCATTATGTTTGCATATAAAATGAAGAATTTTCATTTCCTCCACCACCATTAAAGGTGCTTCCCTCTCTCACTGCAGGTGCCTGGCCACAACCTCCATGGAGAGTGACAGTGTGGTAGCCACAGTTAAGGGCTCAGATTCCAGATTAAGACTACTTGCATTCAAATCCTGGTTTGCCACGAATCCTTATTGAAATGATTTTCACCTCTTTCCAGACAAAACATGCCAATCGAGTATGCCTCCACTACCAAGCAGCTGGTGGACTGACTGTCCTGCACCCCTTGCAAGTCTGTCGAAAATAAAAGAGCGCATTCCATTTAGTAGCAGAGCAGAGTGCTTCCACCAGTGGCCATAATACTGGTACTGACACGTTTGGTCTCCAGTCAGCATTAGGGAAATGGAAGGCATCCATTTCATCCACATTGCAGTACAGTGTTTCAAACTGGGTTACTCTCATTGGCTTTCATCCGTGTTTCTCAAACCTGGCTGTACATTAGAATCACCTAGAGAGCTTTTAACAAATCCCCTTGCCCAGACCCACCCCAGATCAATTAGAATTTGGGGGAAGGGGGTGGGGAGCGTGGGGCCTGGGCATCAGGGGATTCTAGCGTGCAGCCAGGGTTGAGGACCACTGGCTTATAGCAGTGAGAACTGTGCAGCAGTATCACCTGGAAGGCTCGTTTAACTACAGATTGCTGGGCACTATCCCTGGAATTTCTGATCCAGTAGCTCTGGGATGGGGACGATCATTTGCAGTCCTAAATTTTCAGTGATGCTGAAGCTTTGGTCCAGGGACCACACTTTAAGAATCACTGTCTTAGACTGAAGAAGGGATATCCTGAAGCCAGAGATGCTTTCAGCTTCTGTGTATCACTTGAGCTGCCTAGTGGTGAAGTGGATCTTGGAACAAAATCAGGATCAGTTAGGAAGGAAGAGGGGGAGAGAAGATGTCAGGAAAAGAACAAGCAGAATCACAGTGTCGTAGGGTTGGGAACTGTTAGAACTTGAAATTTCAGTTACTCCTCAGGATACCCTGAAAGTTAGTTTGTACTCTGTTTTAAGAAAGGACACAAGGAATGGATTAGCTAAAGTTATAAAGCAAAGACAGAACACAAGAGTGGCCCTTGGCTCTGACTCTTCAGTGCGGTGGGCCCATTTTAGAACTTGATTTTATAAGACTATTTCTTCTTCGTTTCATGCTGAATAATTCTTTTGCAAATCAAGAATTTCAGACTGGATTTTTTTTTTTAATTATGAAAAAAATTGCACATGTTCTCTAGGGAGAACACATCTCTTTGGTTCTGAAGGTTAAGTCATTCACGCTTTGAAGTGTGACATTAACCCAGGAAGTTTGTGCATACTGGGCCCTTAAAGATGTCATGTTGATTTAATGTCTTTCACATTTTAAGTTGTGATTTTTAAATTTGCATAAGTCAACAACTCTCTTATGCAGATTAAACAAACCTTAGTAAGACATTCTCGTTGTAAACAATGTCAGTAAAGACTGAGGAATAAAATATTTTAAAGAAACTCAACTTTATGACTTTCGAGTGTATTCCATTGCATAGTTGGCAGTAACGTAGGGAAGTCACGCTCACATGCAGAGCTGTTGACTTATGCAAATTTACATGTTAACTTTTAAAGAGTAAATTCAATTTGCTCTATGAAAGTACTTTTGCTAAAACATATGGGAGAGAGCATAGAATTTGGGTTTAAAGAACGTACTTTGAGCTCTCACGTCTTCTCTTAGTAGTTATGTGACTGTGCTCAGCATACTTAACCTCCCAGAGCTGCCTCATTGTCCTTAACTACAGTACACAGGTGATGAGTATATCTACCTTGAGGATGGTTGTGAGAGTTAAATGATCAGGGTATAAAAACATTTTATAAGTTGTAAAATGCCTTCCAAACATGGGTTATTGCTTTTTCTACTGTCCTTAAATAACGTATTTCTTTTGCTGTTACATTGTACTATTGTTTAGTAAATCTCATTTAAAAACTTTAAAAAGGAAATGTGAAAGACGGTCTAGCACATCCCTGCCCAGCTTTCAATTCAGTAGAACACTCATTAATACACATAAAACTCAATGGGAGCTATTCTCACAGAGGATTTTCTGCCTTGTCAGGATCTGATAAAATTCTGGAAAATTGTTCTAAATGAGAGAAGTTAGAGCAGAATTTTTTAAATGAAGAAAAAGGGACTTTTTTTCCCCAGCAGATTCAGGTTGGCTTGTGATTGAATCTTCTCTGGAAGTTTTGTGAACGGTTTAATCACTGCCATTGCAAATATGATGGACACTGGAGATTCTTTAGGCTAGAATCCAAGAAGCTCCCCAGACCTAAGCCACATTGCCTTTGCCAGCTCTCCTTTAGTATCTCCCTCTCCTGTTCACCTGTTTCCCCTTCCTTTCCTTTGGGTCA
Source organism: Hippopotamus amphibius kiboko (assembly GCF_030028045.1). Lineage (NCBI taxonomy): Eukaryota > Metazoa > Chordata > Mammalia > Artiodactyla > Hippopotamidae > Hippopotamus > Hippopotamus amphibius. The sequence continues at coordinate 114,135,267 of NC_080191.1, forward strand.
TCTCCCTCACCAGGCTCACTCTTCTCTTTGCTCTTCCCCTTCGGAAGTTTCTGAAACTTTCTCCTGCAGGACATAAATCCATCCCGTGTCTGCTGCAGGTGTCACTTTTGACAGCTCCTCAAAAGTGAGTTTCTTGCCTTTGCTCTGGCTGCACCCGCATATCACTCAGGGTATCAGGGTGCGCTGTGAGCTGTGACCAGTCGTATCACTCGGCCCACCGCGCCCCCAGCATCTTCATCAGTTCCGCATCTGTCAAAAGCTCCCTATGGCTGCTGTATCAAATTAGCACAAACTTGGTGGCTTAAAACACCAGAACTTTGTTTTCTCTCGCAGCTATGGGGGCCAGAAGTCTGAAATCAAGGTGTCAGCAGAGCTGCACTGCCTTCAAAGGCTCCAAGGGAGAATCCTTCTTTGACTCTTCCATTCTTGAGGCTCCAAGATGTTCCTTGGTTCGTGGCTGCATCACTCCAAACTCTGCCTTTATCTTCACTTGGCCTTCCCTCTTATCCCTGTGTCTCTCCTCTGTGTGTCTCTTATAAGGACACTTGTCATTGGATTTAGGGCCCACTCAGATAATCCAGCATGATCTCATCTCAAGATCCTTAACCTAATTACATCTGCAAAAATACTTTTTTTTTTTATGCTCTTTATTGGAATATAATTGCTTTACACTTTTGTACCAGCTTTTGAGGTACACCAAAGTGAATCAGCTGTATTTATACATATATCCCCATTGCAAAAATACTTTTTACAAATAAGGTCTCATTAACAGGTTTCTGGGTTAGGACATAGAACTTTTGAGGGACCACACCTCAACCAGCTAGAGCATGATATTGCTGTACTTCACTGAGTTGGTAATATATCAAGCACTTAGCACAGTGCCCAGTTCAGAATAGGTGCTCAGGAAGTGGTGGGTGTGGATTGAGCAGGGTATGAGGAAATGGAACTAGTGAGCTTATGAGTTTATGCCGCTTTTTGGAGACATTTTCCATAAAGTGAGGAAAAGAGAGGGCTGAAGCTGGTGGTGGTTAGAGGGCTAAGCGTTTAAAAAACAAAAACAAACAAACAAAAACAGTGAATCGAGCTGGTGTATAAGTTCCCAGGAAAGGTTTCCAGAAGCTGAGTGCTGGGGAGCTATGAGCTTCAAGGGACGTGAGATGCCCGTTGAGGGTGAGCTCCTAGGGCAGGAATAGCTCTAGCTGCGATTCCCATGCCATGTACAGTTGGTGCACAGGCTGTGTTTCCAGACCCTGCCAATGAATGCCAGCGCTCAGTCCATAATTGTGCTGTGTTTGATGAAAGAGGCGAGACTTAGATTCCCTTGAACTGTGATGCGTGAGTCTGGATGATACTGAGCCTAAGTGCTTTAATGACTTCCCTGAGATGTTCTCTCAAAGTCAGACAACTGTCTCCCCGTGGAGCAGAGCCCAGGCTCTGTGCTGGCAGCTGCAGGTGTGCTAATTATAAGGCAGCTCAGGAGAGAGGCCAGAGCCCTCTGAGATGAAACGATGCTACAGTTTACTTCGAAATTCCTTGGTTAGATGAAGAAATGAGAGCATACCTACTTTCCCCAAAAGACAGAGTCCTCGAGTCACCTAGATGGGGGACCAGCATCATGCCCCAAGTGGTTGCTAGGTCATGCCCTGGCATCCGGATTGCAGTGGGAGATTAATGGAGGGGAGGGTTGGAAGCTCTAGAGTGGGGCATTTGAACAGAGATGGTGATTATTAAGATTCCAGCTCCGGCCTGGAGGCCATTATGAGGCCTGGACAGCCTCTCAGGTTGGGGGAGTGCCAGCCTGAAGGAAGCCCAAGTGGCTGGGCAGCTTTCTTTTTATTTATTTATTTATTTTATTGGCTGTGTTGGGTCTTTGTTGCTGCACACAGGCTTTCTCTAGTTGCGGCGAGCAGGGGCTACTCTTCATGGTGGCGCGGGCTTCTCATTGAGATGGCCTCTCGTTGCAGAGCACGGGCTCTAGGCACGTGGGCTTCAGTAGTTGCGGCACATGGGCTCAATAGTTGTGGCTCACGGGCTCTAGAACACAGGCTCAGTAGTTGTGGCACGTGGGCTTAGTTCCTCCGTGGCATGTGGTATCTTCCTGGTTCAGGGATCGAACCCATGTCCCCTACATTGGCAGCTTTCTTACCCACTGCGCCACCTAGGAAGTCCCTGGGCAGCTTTCTTATCTGAACACTTGGGGTCTCATCTAAGCAGTGCTCACAAAAGGAGGCTCAGACAAATGGAGTCACAGTATGTCTCTGATATGTTATTATTGTTATTCTGACCTGTGGTAACTGCAAAATCATTGAGCTAAGAAATAAAGCATATTATTTATTTAAATAGCTTAGCCATAGAAATTCCATAAAGAAAAAAATGTCCCATATTTCACCCAAAAAATTGGTCTCATATTGTTAGGATGTTCAGTTTCTCTTTTGGCAAGTGTCTTCGGTCAGTCTCCCTGGAAGCAGACCTTGATTCATAAGAAGTGACTTATTGAGAAACATTCCCAGGGAACCGACAGGGGCCTGGGGAGCGGGCCTGGAAAGGGAAGGCGGCTCCGCCAGGGTGCCGTATCCGGCAGAGCCCCACAGAGGCTGGCTTGGGCTTCGTTTCTCTGTGAGCTCTGGTAAGAGTGCAGGTCACACCTCGGCCTGGTCCGCATCATGGGTGACAGAGCTGGAGGGTCACGTTCCCCGATCTGTGCGTCAGTGCACGTGCCAGGCACTGTGTAAGCACTTTAAATCAGCGACACAGGAATATATGGAAGAGTCATAAAACCATATATTTTCAGAGCTGAATGGAAGTTTCTTTAGTAATTGCCACCCTATTTGACAGATGAAGAAACTGATGCCATCCTGAGAGGATAAGTAACTTATCCAAGATGCAAGCCTGGTTGATGTGAGGGCAGAGGCTCAAACATGGGTCCACGGAGCCGGGTGCAGTGCCCACTCCAGGCTCTCCTTCCACCACCCTCCACCTTGCTTTGTGCTCCAGCCACACTGATTTTCTCTTCCTTCCTCAAGCATTCCAATGACCTAGCCTGACTGGCTCCCTGCTGCTTGGGGCGTGGCCCCCTGACCTCCTCCCAGCAGCTTCCGCTCCACCCAGGCTCTCTCCATCACGTTACCCTGGTTTAAGTTCTGCATAGCACATGGAGCCCTCTGACGCTTTTCTTTGCGCTTTATTTTGCCTGCATCCCCCTTAGGATGTCAGCTACGAGCCAATGTGCTGTATTCCCAGCATTGAGCAGTGCCCGGCTCATGAAAATCCCCCAACAAAAATGGCATTAAAACAGAATGAACCAGACAGAGGACCAATGAGCAGGTTTCTTGGGTGGCTCATATTGTCAGGTGAGACTCATGTAGAAAGGGGTGAAATTATAGTCTCAGTCATCACTGTCTGATAGACATAGAGCATGCAAGCCACAATTTTATATTTTCTGGTAGCCACATTAGAAAAAGTGGGAAGAAATAGGTGAAATTCATTTTAGTAATATATTTTATTTAACCCAATATATCTAAAATATTACCATTTCAACATGTAATCAATATTTTAAAAATTATTAGTGAAGTATTTTGCTTTCTTTCATACCACATCTTTGAAACCCCATATATAATTTGCTCTTACATCACATCTCAATTTGGACACTGAATTTTCATCAGAAATACTTGATTGGCATTTCGATTTCATAAAATATATAGTTGAAAAATTAGATTCACATGCTTAACATTTTTTCTAACAATTGAATTTGTTATCAATTTTTTTAAGTACTTTTTGAGATACAGTTAACAGACAATAAACAGCATATATTTAGAGTGTACAATTTGGTATCCCAATCTCCCAGTTCATTCCCCCCCAACCCTCCCTGCTTTCCCCACTTGGTGTCCATGTGTTTGTTCTCTACATCTGTGTCTCTATTTCTGCCTTGCATTTCCTCTTTCATAGTTGTTAGCATTTGCCTTATGTATTGAGGTGCTCCTATATTGGGTGCATATATATTTATAATTGTTACCTCCTCTTCTTGGATGGATCCCTTGATCTTTATGTAATGTCCTTTCTTGTCTCTTGTAACATTTGTTATTTTAAAGTCTATTTTATCTGATATGACTATTGCTACTCCAGCTTTCTTTTGATTTTCATTTGCATGGAATATCTTTTTCCATCCCCTCACTTTCCATCTGTATGTGTCCCTAGGTCTGAAGTGGGTCTCTTGGAGACAGCATATATGTGGGTCTTGTTTTTGTATCCATTCAGCCAGTCTGTGTCTTTTGGTTGGTGCATTTAGTCCATTTACATTCAAGGTCATTATTGATATGTATGTTCCTATTACCATGTTCTTAATTGTTTTGTTATTGTTTTTGTAGGTCCTTTTCTTCTCTTCTGTTTCCTGCTTAGAGAAGTTCCTTTAACATTTGTTGTAGGTCTGGTTTGGTGGGGCTGAACTCTCTTAGCTATTGCTTGTCTGTAAAGCTTTTGATTTCTCTGTCGAATCTGAATGAGATCCTTGCTGGGTAGAGTATTCTTGGTTGTAGGTTCTTCCCTTCCATCACTTGAAATATATCATGCCACTCCCTTCTGGCTTGCAGAGTTTCTGCTGAGAAATCAGCTGTTACCCTTATGGGAGTTCCCTTGTATGTTATTTGTCATTTTTCCCTTGTTGCTTTTAATAACATTTCTCTGTCTTTAATTTTTGTCAGTTTGACTACTATATGTCTTGGCGTGTTTCTCCTTGGATTTATCCTGCCTGGGACTCTCTGCGCTTCCTGGATTTGGGTAGCTATTTCCTTTCCCATGTTAGGGAAGTTTTCAACTATCATCTCTTCCAATATTTTCTCAGGTCCTTTCTCTCTCTCTTCTCCTTCTGGGACCCCTATAATGCGAATGTTGGTGCATTTAACATTGTCCCAGAGGTCTCTTAGGCTGTGTTCAGTTCTTTTCATTCTTTTTTCCTTATTCTTTTCTGCATCAGTGATTTTCACCATTCTGTCTTCCAGGTCACTTATTCGCCCTTCTGCCTCAGTTAATCTGCTGTTGGTTCCTTCTAGTGTATTTTTCATTTCAGTTATTGTGTTGCATATCTCTGTTTGTTTGCTCTTTAATTCTTCTAGGTCTTTGGTAAATTTTTCGATCTTTGTATCCAGTCTTTTTTCAAAGTCCTGGATCATCTTCACCATCATTTTTCTGAATTCTTTTTCTGTAAGTGTGCCTATCTCCTCTTCATTTAGTTGTTTTCCTGGGATTTTATCCTGCCCCTTCATCTGGTACAAAGTCCTCTGCTTTTTCATTTTCTCTTATCTTTCTGTGGCTGTGGTTTTCAGTTCCATAAGACAAAATACTGCTGATACTGCTTGATTCTGCTGTCTGTTATCAATTTTTAAGTTGAGTTAAAAATGAATAAAATTTTAAAATTCAGCTCCTCAGTCACTAGCAATATTTCAAGTGCTCAGTGCCACACGTGGCTCGTGGCTGCAGGAGTCTGTATCGGTGACATCTGACTGTTGGTCTTGAAGTTCGTCTACCCTTCCTGCCCTTTGTCAGCCCCCTGGTACAGAGCCTGGTGGATGGGGCCCACTGAGGCAGAACACCAGGGCCTTGCGCCAGGATAAATGACTGTGCCTCTAGCTCATCCGTCTCTGGGCATCCTGTTACAAGATAGGAGTTGGTAAATCCCTTTAAGTGAAGTTGTTATATTTTGACATGGTTTAGAAGAAGGGTAAGGTCAGGGGATTCTCACACTGCCCACAGAGAACGTGTAGTCCAGGGTTAGACCCAAAGCACACGTGTGAGCCTCTCTCGAAGTGGGCGACATCAGGCTCTTAGAGCCCCACGGGGCTTAGAAAACAGAGAACATCACGTAAAGCAGAGGGCCTGACTCTGGAGCGGCCCCGCTTGGGTAGCTGTGACAGTGAGCCATGGAGGCACTGCGAGTTTGTCTGTCCATGAAGTCGTCTTTCCGCAGGTCTTCTGCAAGGTCCTGAACTAATGAGCATCCCTCCTCCAAAGCATGTTTTGAGATCCACAGCCCCTCTGTGTGCATCTCACCCTGACCTCTGCTGCAGTCCCAGCCTGGCAACACGGCAACACTGCATCTCCCTCAGTTTCCAGGGAGCTTAATGATGCAGGGGCAGACGTGTTATTTCTCACAGCTTTCCTACACTTGTCCGGGAGGTCTGGGTAGCATGCCGTGAGCTCATTCCACCAGCAACCCCAAAGGAAATTTTCATGGTGCATGCATGCCTTGGGAGAACAAGGGTCAGTGTTACACTCTGAAACATCAGATGTCACAGTCTTCTGTCATGGCTCTAAGTTAATTACCAAGTGACTGTTCTTCCCTGCTAAGAACATTAGCAGAGTAACTCTAATTGAGATATCCAGAGCACAGATGCCCAGATGGGCAAGGGGCCTGATGAGTAGACAAAGGCTAAAGTTTGTCTTGGGGAAACCTATCTCACATCAATTCTCAAATCACAGTTTGCAGGTAGAGCTCTTCCCAAATGAATGAGCTATCAAGAATGGAATTTTTAGAAGACATCCATAGTTTAAATCCCTCTCTGCAACCCCTGGGTAGATCATTTGGTATCCTTCTGTTTTCATTATCTTTCAACTCACTTTCATAAAGAACCCACTATGTACCAGACATTGTGCTAGGCACCGGAATGAAAAGATGTGAGCCCTTACTTCCACAAGCTCCAGGCGAGTGGAGAGAGAGGCGTCACACAGAGAACTAGAGTACAAACGTGGTTCATCGTGACCCCTTATCAGACAGAGCACCTGCTGCGTGTATGGCTCTGGGGAAAAGTCTGGGGATTCAAAGAGATATAAAGCATAATCTACTCTCCAGAAACTTATAGTATAATCAAGAAAACAGGTACGGAAGATAAAAAGAAAATAGTACGTTTTAGAATATAATAAGAAGCCTCAGGTCAAGCCATGTTCTTAAGTCCAACTCAATAGTAATAAAGGTGATGTTTTGATTCAACTTCTGACTCCTCTTTGCATTTTCCAATGGATTCCAAACTTGGAGCAAGGCAGTGATTAGTCCCTAAAACCAGCACTGCAACCAAAGGAGACTAATGAAAACAAGCCGTTTATACTTCACAGTGTTTTCTCATCTGATGTGCCTTTCATCATCCTGACAACCCTGTTGACGGGCATCATTTTTATCACCATGTTACCACGAAGAAAAACATGGAAGCCCAAAGAAGCCAAGTGTTGTGGTCAAGATCCTACAAGGAACTTGGACCCAGGTCTTCTTACTCCAAGTCCAACCCACAGTCTTACCCACAGTCTCCCATATTTTATCTAAATCACAGTCCTTGTCCTGGGAATACTGTACAACCCACTGAGGACAGTCGTGCCATCTGATTGTGTGTTTTTTCTTGGAGTTTTTCAATTTCAGTCGATGAACTCCTCCAGCCTTTCCCTTGCAATATGCCTCATTTTGTTTTAGCAGCTTTGGTGGTTGGTCTTTTTGTCATCGCTACCCCCTGCCCCTAGTCTGTTTAAAGAAATAAAACAAACAGTAGCAGGATAAGGATACTAGCTCCCAAGTCAGATATTGGCTGGGTAATGTTTGGGAAAAGAATTGAGGCAGTGGGCCATTCCTTTTATAAGCCGATGAATCTGGAGTTCATTTAGCCTCATTATTTCTTAGTTAGTAAGCTCTGGTTGTGCCATCCTTATGGCTGTATTTTTAGAAGTCTTAGATTATTATAGCAACTGTGAAAAAAGGATGAGAAAAGAAATCTGGCTCCCAATATATATCCGCTTAATTGTTTCTTGAATTAGATTTGTCTTCATCCAGCCCTCAAAGGGTACTGCACCCATCCTTGTGTGGTTGCTGATGGGACTACCAGCTGATGAGAGGTGTTTCAGGGTGCTGCAGGTCCTCCTCCTCATCCAGTTGTTTATTCTGGGTACCAGCTGGACCTGGGAGGGTCGAGGTGGGAAAGGCCAGATAGGAAGGGTACATAACTGTGACATGACATCTCCCTCATGGTGCCAAGTGAAACGTTATCAATTTGTGTCAAATCTGATATTCTAGTCACGGCACTTAGGCCTTGTTCAAGCTGATGTGATAAGAGGAAGAGATTGTAATGGGACAGCCCCACCATGCACTGGAGAGTGACAAGGGATTTAGGAAGTAAATAAATAAGGTAAACTATTGTGCTGCATCAGAGCAGCTAAGGGCAGGGAATGTTAGCCCTTAAACGGTTTCTCTCACACTATGATTAATTATAGAAAAGCTTTGAAGGAGTTGTAGAGGAAAAACCAGAGTAGGGAATACTCTGAGCATGAAGGATGTGAACTGACGTTTTATTACCACTTCCTGCATCCTACAGCAGCCATTGCTCTCCCATCTGCCCTGCTGCTGTCCTGAGGGCTCACCTGTGGTCTCCTCGCCCACTGAACTCCCATCAGCGTCTTCCCCTAGGGAACTGGATTCTGTTTTCCGTAAGTCCTCAGCACTGAGGACCCACCCCAATAGACTGGTCAGCTGGCACTGTGACAGGGATGCCACCTTGGCCTGGAGTCTCTGGGTATTCTTAAACCCTGCCGAGACCAGCTCCGCGACTTGGGGCAAATGACAGGTACCGCAAGCTTAAAGAAACACAGTCACAGATTTAAGAGAAAGATGGAACCGGGGGCTCAAGACCTCTAGGATCAAGAGCCCCGCTGCTTCCTCCCACGTTGTTTTTATTGAGCTCTCGGCATTCCAGAAGCAAGATAGCATAAGGTTCTCACACTCCCAGTTTCGTCCCACAGTCAAGGTTTTTCTTTGAAATAACCAAACAAAGGCCTCATATGATTGGGGGCAGTGGTCTTTTGCAAGAACAGCAGAAGGAGGACAGCTGCTATTGGCCAGGTCTCTGTTTGCCTCCTGGGTCCCGATCTGAGCTGGGCGTGGGAAGCAACGCAGCCATGGGGGCAGGAGACTTCTTTCAGAAGGACTAAGGGTCTGTGCCCCACCCCTGTTGGCCCCTCTGCGACTGTGCCTGTCTTAGGTTGTTCCTCCCCTGAGGAATCGTACCCATCTCTGGCTAACCAGCCATCCTCCAGGGGCCAAACAGGGTGATATGAGGTGTTCAAGTGAGGAAGGGGCTGCGCCCCCAGAGAGGGTCAATTTTCTGTTTCCACAGTAGCCTATGCCCCCATGGCCTCCATGCCCAGCACCCTTAGTTCCTCCGCTGCTCAAGCAGGACATCCTGCACCCAGTTGCTTGGCCCACATACTTTAATTACTTTTAGCTATATTTATTGTAACATTTTCAAAGTTTCAGAAAGACTTCTGAATGTTTTCCCACAAAACCCCACAACTGAGCTCTTGTGGCTTGTCCAGGGCAAGGCCAGATATGACATATCCTGTTGGACTTCCCACTTTGTCAGCAGCAATGCTGCCTGTAGCTGCTTGGTTTTCTCCAGCTTCTCTTCCTGCTCAGTCTTGGCTCTTCTTTCACATCCTCACTGATTCATTGCTGAGGGGTTACCATGCTTTACTGCCAAGCCCATCCAACGAAGCTTATTTTCCTTCAGCATTTACAGTATTTGAAAAGAAAAAATGCAAGATATGATTGTGGGACCAATGAAATAATCTATTTTGGCTTTTGTTTCCCCAGAAGAATGATGATACAGTTCAGTGAGGAGAAGGGAGATGATAAAAATATTTTGAAGAAGTTTAGAATTCCAGAGTAATAAAGAATGAAGAAATGCAGGTAACAGAGTACAAGAAATTAGAAAAGTGGTCATAGTTGAGTCCAGAGTTATTATGAAGGTATGAAATGAGATGAGGGTGGTGGAAGACTAGGGAAAGAGATGAGAAAGAGGACAAATAGGAGATGGAAAGTTAGAGTTGAGAGATTGGAGAAGTTTTTTAAGCAACCCCTTATCCTGTAGTTATAGTCATAATAATGTGGACAGTTTAAAGTCATATTTTATTTGCTGTTTAATACAATTTTCATAATAGAGTAAAAGTCCCCTAAAGCCCAGCATATGGCACTGTGAAAATCCCATCGATTTGCAAATGTCTTGCAAAATTTTGTTGTTTCGCTCTTAAGGCTATCTACTAACTGCACAAGTGGACTGTTGGGGTGAATTTTAGCAGGGTTTGAGGTAGTGAGCATATCAAAAGCTGAAGATGTTCTAAGAAGTGGAAGAAGAAAATAAAATGAATCAAATGGGCTCAGGCTGCTGGCTGAATAGCAAAGTGTGTTAAATTTGCTGAGTCCAAAAATCAAAACACTATGGATCTGCTCAATGTTCTAAATTATTTATATCAATAAAACATAATCAAAGAAACAGCCAGACCTTAGTGATGAGTTTTCAAGTTCATCAGAGACTTCTACAATAGTGACATCAACTATTGATTCTTAGCCTTTGCCATGGCTACTTAGATGCCACTAGGATAACCCTGTTCATCTTTATTCCATAACTGATGACATTTCAGAGGTGTGTTTGATTAAGAACACAGCTATAGGAAGCACCATTGTTTTAAATTAATCTTGTAGTGATTAATTTTCTTCACATTAAGGAATAAAGTGCTTTTAAATTCTTTGAACAATATAGTAATTTAAGTGATTATCATGTGTACAAGTAGGAAACTTTTTAAAAAGAAAAGGAATTTTTTTATTTTATGAAAAATGCAGTTACATGTATTTTTCCAGCTTTACTGAGATACAATTGACTTATTACTGTGTAAGTTTAAGGTGTACAGTGTGTTGACTTGATACGCATAACATCTTGCAAAATGATTACCACCGTAGTGTTAAATAACACCAGTGTTACATCATATAATATATGATTTCTTTTTTATGATGAGAATATTTAAGATCTATTCTCTTATTTCAAGTATATAATACAGTATTAACCATAATCACCATTCTGTACATTAGTTTCTCAGAACTTATTCATCTTATAACTGGAAGTTTGTGCTCTTTAAACAACATCATCCCTTTTCCCCCACACCCCTGGCAACGACCATTTTAATCTCTGTTTCTATGACTTAAACATTTTTAGATTCCACGTATAAATGAGATCATACAGTATTTCTCTTTCTCTGACTTTTTTCACTTAACTTAGTGTCCTCAGGATCCATTCATATTATCGCAAACGACAGGACGTCCTTCTTCTCACAGCTGAATAGTATTCAGTTGTGCGTGTGTGTGTATATCTATTTATATACTGCATGTGTGTGTGTATATGTATATATATGTATATAGATAGATAGCACCTTCTTTATCCATTCATCCATTGACAGACGCTTAGGTTGTTTCCACATCTTGGATATTGTGACTAATGCTGCAATGAACATGGTAATGCAGATATCTCTTTGAGATCCTGTTTTTATTTTCTTTGGATATATACCCAAAAGTGGGATTGCTAGAACATATGGTAGTTCTATTTTTAATTTTTTGAGGAACTTCCATACTGTCTTCCATAGTGGCTGTACAATATTTACATCCTCATCAACAATGCCCAAGGATTCCCTTTTTCCCATATCCTTGCTAGTACTTGTTATTTCTTGTCTTTTTTATGATAACCGTTCTAATTGATGTGAGGTGATATCTCACTGTGGTTTTGATTTGCATTTTCCTGGTGGTTAGTGATGTTGAACATCTTTTTGTATACCTATTGGCCATTTGTATTTCTTCTTTGGAGAAATGTTTATTTAGTTCCTCTGCCTATGTTTTAATCAGATTGTTGTTTATGTTTTTATTTTTTATTTTTGCTATTGAGCTATTTCAGTTCTTTGTATATTTTGGATATTAACCCCTTATTAGATATATGATTTGCAAATATTTCCTCCCATTTGGTATGCTGCTTTTTCATTTTGTTTTGGTTTCCTTGACTGTGCACAAGCTTTTTGGTTTAATATAGTCCCACTTGTTTATTTTTGCTTTTGTTGCCTTTGCTTTTGGTTCAAATCAAAAAAACAAAAATTGTTGCTAAGACTGATGTCAAGGAGCTTTTTCCTTATGTTTTCTTCTAGGAGTTTTGTGATTTCATGTCTTATGTTCAAGTCTTTATTTTGAATTGATTTTTGTATATGGTGTAAGATAAGGGTTATATGTATTTTTTTTAATTAATTTGTTTATTGGCTGTGTTGGGTGTTCATTGCTTCACGCGAGCTTTCTCTAGTTGCAGCAACCGGGGGCCTACTCTTTGTTGCAGTGTGCAGGCTTCTCATTGCAGTGGCTTCTCTTGCTGTGGAGCACGGGCTCTAGGTGCGCGGGCTCAGTAGTTGTGGCACACAGGCTTAGTTGCTCTGCAGCATGTGGGATCTTCCCGGACCAGGGCTTGAACCGGTATCCCCTGCATTGGTAGGCGGATTCTTAACCACTGCGCCACCAGGAAAGTCCCTATATGTATTTTTAATATGTATCTTTAAGCTTCAAAAATTATGCTTTCTTGGGGTATCAGACCATCATTGTGCTCTCTAATAGTAGGGGTGGGGTGGCTTTAAAAAATTCTCAATTCTCTCAACTCTAATTTGTCTCTGTTTTTCTTCTTTTTTCTCTCATTTCTCAAAGCAGAATGCTTTGGCATTGAGCCACTTGCCTAAAATGTGTATCACAGCAACATGAATCCCTTGGATTTTGTTTGTTTATTTTACTTCATTAGAGGTCTAGTCTAATTTGTATAGTCCTGCTGTGAGCTTCCCTGGGATCTCAGTCTGTCCATAGCCAGCCAGGTGCTGCTAGAGATTAATAGAGAGCTCTGCGAGGAGACACTGTGCTAGATCCTAGATGTATCTCTTAAAAAGCAAACAAACAAAATCTTAAAAATCTTACATTCCCTGTGAAAGACAGATGAAAGTTATCCTTTTTCAGAAGAAACTTTCTTGGACATTCAGTAAGCACTTGCTACGAAGGTACTGCAGAAGATATAACATATAAAGACAGGGTCTCTTCTCTTTAAAATAATTTCGTCCAGTCAGCCAACAGATATTCATTCTTTTCATCAATGTAGGTCATCTGCTGTGACAGACAACCCCAAGATCACAACGGCCTAGCATAACAGAGGTTTGTTTCTCACTCACCCAAAGTTCCCACATAGGTGTTTCCGGTTGGATGGGTTTCCTCCAAGATTTGATCAGGAAACCAGCTTTCTTCCATCTCATGATCCAACTAGCTTAAGTGATGGCCTCCAAGACCACCAAGGATGGGAGATACTCATAAATATTGGATACTTGTCCTCCTCTGCCTAGAAGTACAGTAATACACGTGAACTTCTACTCCAATCCCATTAGCTCAACTTAGTCATATGGCCCCATCTAGATGCAAGGGGACTAGGAAATGCTGTGTACAGCTGTGCAGCCACTTCCCAGAAACAAGTCTACACAAAGGGAGGGAAGCATGAAGCTTGGGTAGTCAGCTAGTCATCTCTGTGTTCTTGACTCTACACTTAAAACTCTAGGTAGAAGGGTAACTAATGAAGCAACCTGTCAAGCATTCGAATTTTCTGACAGCCTGTAGTATAGAATAAAATAAGGGCAATAGGCATGGGTTTTAGAAATAACTAGTTCTAACCACTGTTGCTGTGTAACTCCTGCAGCATTGTTTCACTATTAGGGAGTTCTGTTACCATCACTGCCATCATCTATTGATGTGAGTGCCCTTGAAATAAATGAGTGACCAGAACCACATTAATTTCAAGTTTTGATAGACTCGTGGGAGTAAATATTGCTGTTCACAGATTGAGATGGATGAAAGGAAAGTAAAACATGATTCATTTCAGCTCCCTGCTATGGTAGTATTAAAAGAGCTGAAAAAGTCTGGGTGTGTGAGATGAATGGAAACAGGGCCATTATCTAAGGTTATTCAGGCTGTGAAGTGCGCAGCAGTAGGGGCACCGTTCACATGCAGACTGTGTTAATGGTGTCCTCCTGGAATTATGTGGCTAATCTGTAACGGGCTGAAGGAAAAATTTAGCAGTGGGATAGTAAGAAAAAAATAGTGTTTTAAACACAGTTTATGATGCTTTGACTTGAAGTTCACATTGGGACCCAGCAAATAACTTTCCTTTTAGATTTTTCTGATATAAGGTCTGATCAAGTTTTTCTTGAAACAGTATATAAGGAAATCTTGTTTCATAAGCAGGTATTTCATGTTTCTGTGAAGAAACAGAAAGTAAAATCAAGAGGAAGAGAGTTGAGAATATAATGAAAGATAGAGGAACAGAAGATGGAAGGGTCAAGGAACTGTGACATTTTGAGATTTAAATGAGTGGATGGGGAGACCTTTCTGAGCCTCTGATCATGCAGCTGTGAAACAGGAAGCTTAAACTAGGAGGTCTCTGACACCATCCCTTTGTACAGTATTCAAAGAAACATAGAATGTAGAGCAGTCTCTTGCAGGGGTTTCTGTTTTACCCAAGAAATACCGCGTAAAACAAGAAGGGTAGTTCTGTAACAGAAACATTGGTCTGCAAGTCAGAAAAGCTGGATTCTAATACTGGCTCTGCTACTAATATCACTCTAATACTGCTCTGGCAGTCAATTATGTCCTCGTTCTGAGCCTCAGTTTGCCCATTTCTGAGTCTCAGTTTATCCACCTATAAAAAGAACATCAAGTGCTCTACAAGGTTGTTCCTACTCTTGGTATTCTCTGATTCCAGAATTTTTAAAGGGATGGGTGTTTTTGCCCTAAAACAAAGCAAAGGATGAGTGTCATTGGATCTCCACACTGGAGTCAGATTGCATGGGAAAATCTCACTAAAGAAGAAACATAAGTAAGAGCGTATGTGGTCGTCTCAGTTAGTCCATCGCAGGTGTTACTGCTTATTAAACATGTACTAAACTCGTTAACTCTTTAGATATGATCAGGTTTATACAGGAAACTGAAACACATGCCACCCTTCTGATAGGCCTTTTGAATTCCAAATTTATAGGAAAATTTCTTTTGCCAGTGGTCAATTTAATTTCACCTGTTTTCATTGTTTACCAAGCTTCCCTTGATTGGCTGATAGTCACCTTCAAAAATGTGTTTTGTATATTTGAAATTTGCTAAGGGAATAGATCTTAAATGTTCTCACCACCAGAAAAAAAAAAAGGTAACTATTTGAGGTAATGAATGGATTAGTTAGCTTGACTGTGGTAGTTATTTCACGCTATATCAAAATATCACAGTGTATGATTTAAATACATACAATTTTTATTTGTCAATTATACCTCAGTAAAGCTGGGGGAAAAACAAAAACAAAAAAGCGTTCTGAGCATCTCCTGTGCATTTTGGGCTTTTGTAGTCACTGTGAGTATTAAAGAAAATAAAATGGAAAAGATCATAGGCCTGATCTCACAGAGCTGCTAGTTAATTCCAACAGGTATGGGAAGTAGGTAACTGGAGAGGTAATTTTAAAAACTAGATTGTAAACATGGCTGCAGCACTGTCGGGGGTCCTAAACATTTCACATAAAGGAACATGAGCCGTATTTCTATAAAGGAACATATAAAGGATGTTTATTAAGTACTTGTAGGTTGAATGACTGTGCCTAGGAAATATCCACCTGCAGCAAAGGCAGCCAGTGAACAAATTTATCAGTCACTGTTATGGCTGTTAGTGGAGAAAAGTAGTAATAACATTAGCCTCCCTTGGGAATTTCTAACCATAGGCCCACTTTCTTGTGGTTTGGATTTTGAATCCATATTACATGTTCAGTATGGGTAACTCTGAGAGGAGATGTAAATAAAAATAAATCCAGTGGTAGTACCTTCTGGGAGCCAACCAAAGCAAATGGAAATTCTCTTGGTAGGAAAGCATCCTCAACCAGAGAGCCTCAGGATACCTGCAGATTAACTTCAGCCAAATGTGAGATCTCAATGAAAAGTTACCAAATACATAAGGAAATGAGCTGTGATAGCGGAAGTCAGCAAAAGAGAGAGGAGAGAAAGGAAGGCGGGGAGCACAGGGGGAGAGAGGTTGATTTAGACTGCCGAGAACTTTAGCTATGGAAATTATCAGGTACTGAATATGAACTAACTGGAATTCTCATAATCTGTCAATGTTTAATAAATTACCACAGAATTTGGTGGCATAAGACAAACAGTTGTTATGCTTGCGGAGGCTGTGGGTCAGGAATTCAGGGTCCAGGGGAAGTGGTTTGTGTCTGCTCCATGTTGTCGGGGTCCACCACTGGATAGCTGGAAGGCTGGAGTGACTCCGTCGCTGGCTGCTGCAACACTCTGAAAGCTCCTTCACTCACGTTTCTGGTGGTTCGTGCTGGCTGTGATTGAGACTTTAGCTGGAGTTATCAGCCAGAACATCCAAATGTGAGCATCTGCAGAGAGAGCCAGGCGGGAACCTTATCACCTTTTCTAACCGAGCCACAGAGGCTTGATGTGTGACTTCCACAGCATTCTGTTTGTCAAGGAAATCACAAAGGCCTGGCCAGTCTTAAGGGAAAGGAAGATAGACTTCACCTCTTGATGAGGGTTGGCAAGGTTCTGAGGAGGAATTTGGCACTAGAAATATTCTTGCAGCCATTTTATAAAAAGATAATCTGTCACAATAGGTAGAAACATTTGAACAAATAAGAGATGGAAATGGGGTAGGGGGATCATGAGATAATAGATTATTAAAATTGCTGATTCAAAAAAAGAACAAGCTAGAACTTATAGAATTATAGAATATGTAATCATTGGAATTTGAAACTCAGTGGATGGATTAAATAGCAGATTAAATATCTTTTAAAAAAGAATTAACATACTGGAACTCAGAACTTAAGAAAACACCTGGAATATGTTATGGAGAAATAATAAGGCACAAAATTTGAAAGTGATTGAGACATGGAAGGTAGTTTGAGAAGGCCTAATAGGTATAATTGGGGGCTCAGGAAGGAGAGAATAGACACAACGGTGAAGAAGAAATATTTGAAGACGTAAAAGCTTAGAATATTCTCTAGGATGTATGAAAGATGTTAATACTCAGATTCTGGGAGTGCTGTGAGTCTGAAGAAAAAATAAAAGGAACTCCACACCTGAATATATTACCAACAGTGAGATTGCAGATAAGGCAGAAGAAAAGGTTAATTATAAAGGAATAGCACTTAAAGTGACCATTGGTTTCTCTACAGCCACTACAGCATTCAGGAGACAGTGAAATAATGTCTTTAAAGTGTTGGTAGTTGATAACTGTCAACTTAGAATTGTGGATCTAGTGAAACTATCTTTAAAGCATGAGAGCAAAATAAAAACATTTTCAGATTTTTTTTTAAATAGAGCATTTCACAGATGGGCCCTCATTTACAGAATTTCTAAAAGATGTGCTTTAGGAAGAAGAAAAATCTTGTCAGAAGGAAGGTCTTAAATGTGAGAAGGAAAAATCGTTAAAGAAATTGGCAAACAATATTCTATATTAAACACTATATGGACTTCACTGGTGGTCCAGTGGCTAAGACTCTGCGCTCCCAATGCAGGCGGCCCAGGTTCCATCCCTGGTCAGGGAACTAGATCCCACATGCTGTAACTAAAGTTCCCACACACAGCAACGAACATCCCATGTGCCGCAATTAAGACCCGGCACAGCCAAATAAATAAATTTTTTTTAAGAAAATAAAAATAAACAGTATAATAATGTCTAATTTGTCAGGTCAAAGAAAAACAAAATGAAAGAAATATACTGAACAACAGTAGCATTTAAGTTGGGACAGGTTGAAGAGAATCAAAGTCTTTCCCTTACAGTGTTTGAGAGGAAGGAAAATAAGTCAGCTAACTTAGACATTGTCAAGGTGAGTAGGCATGGAAAAATTTTAAGGGAACCACTGAAAGAATAGAGATAACTTCCAAACAAGTAGAGCAAAAAAAAAGAAAAGAAAAAACCCAAACTATTGTAATAAGAAAAATATATAGTCCAAAGGCAGGCAATAAAAAATGGGCGTAGAGAAGTTGAATGAATAGGACAAGGTAGAAATAAGTACAAATATCAGTAAGCACGGTAAATGTCAGTAGATCAAACTAACCAGTGAAGTGCTTCACAGTTCACTTTACGAGATTACTATACATTTAATGCAAAAGCCAGAGCAGGGTAATGTGAGAAAGGAAGATCACTGGCTCAATCTTATGCTTATCAGCATAATTATAAAGTCACGACTTGGTGGGAGGAATGGCAACCATGAAAGCTACAAAGAACAGAGTGCCTGCACCTGTCACTCCTGCTTTCAGAATGCCTCCAAGGACAAGATCATGCCTTCTTCTGGTTTATTTCTTGGGTGGAGGTTGGCAGGAGGTCTTTATTGATATCAATTCATTTGAGGTTGTCTCTTAATATTCATGACCCGAGTCTGCTACACAGCGTCTGTGTTATATAACAGCACCTCTTTTACGACCCAAGATGTCACAGTCTGATGAGTAATGAGGTGCTTGTGGGAGTTATTGAAGGATTAACTGTAGACTCTTAACCAATCCAAGAGTTGCAGGAGATGAGGCACCATCATAAAGAATTTATCAAAGTGATTCGTCTCTGTTGCTGCAGACAGATTACATTCTCATTCTGTCTCTCAAAGTTTATAACCAGTTTCTGAGTAGTTACAAATGTATTATTAATAATCCTTAGAAAAGCAATACATTTTGGCATGGTTTAAGCATTGCTCAAGTCCAGAAATTTGCAACAATCAGACCTGACCTCATAATATCACTGCCTCTTAAAATCTGACCCTCCTCAAACAAAACCTAAAGCTGTATTATGTCTCTCCCCTTGGATGCATAGGACCTACCTGTCATCTGTTCAGTGGCATGTTAAAGCTTAGGTTAGCAAATTAGGCTGAAGTTACAAATGTGGATCTGCCTCTCCTCCTTCCCCTCTCTGTGAGAGCTGTCATTGAGAGAAGGGCAAATGAAAAGGGATTTAAACCGCTCATAGTATTAGACTGGGTATCTGAGCTGGGTAGAGTAGATGCTGCCTAGTTGTAAACTTTGATTTATTCCCAGTAATGAGGAAAAGTGCAGGGACTTTTCTTCCAGGCACTGATCTACTTAGTGCATAGCCTTGAGCTCTACCTATTGTGAAGAAGTCAGAGACCCAGACAGTTTTTACTAGGGAAAAGGACCTCCCCAACATGAAGGGCTCCAGGAGGAGTTGTTTTGTGTGTTTCCCTCAGGGACCTTGTGGGAGGGTAGGACGGGAATCAGATGACCCTGAGTCCCATGGTAGAAATACCATCCATATCCCACCCTTGTTCCCATCCAGAGGGCATTTCGTGAAGACAGGAAAGCACACTAGGTGTTTCTCTAGAACCTGGTTTGGAAGGCCGTGTGGTAGGTCTAGGCCAGGAGGAGGTGGCTGCTGGGCCCTGCACCCTCTTGGTAAGAGTAGATGAACTAGAGTGGCAGAAGTCCAGAGGAGCCCCTCGGTACTCGGGTGTCACATCCTTGTCTCTGAGGCAGCTGTCTGTCCCACCTGCCATTCCCTGCAGCTCAGGGGACAGAGGTGCACCCCAGCAGCATTCACACTCTCCGGCATCACCAGTGCCACCTGCCTCACGTGTCCATCCTCTTCAGACCTGCCCCCTCGGCAGAAGCCATCCTCAACACTTTGAGGAGAGCAAAAGGAACTCCTCCTCCAGAGTGGGAGGGCAAGGGGGCAGGGGCGAGGTGGAAAGAGAGACAGAGAGAACAAGGAATTGGAAAACATCTTCTCATGCTATGAACAAAGGGCAAAACATCGTGTAGGGTCACTGTTTTTGTGGTTTTTTTTTTGCGGATGAGTAGGGTTTCTTTTTTGTCTTAGAGTGGCATCTCTATTGAAAATAAGAAGATGGTGTCGTTTAAGTCTCTTGAACTAAGTTTGGAGTATGAAGAACAGTTTCAGGATGAGCTGATTGTTAGTACAGTGGGGAAAGCACTAAAACAGACCCTTTCTGTGCCAACAGACCTGTGGACATGCCTGGAAGTAGTAGGGGATTTTACCTTTTCTGTTGTTTTTTGATTTAAAGTAAATGTGAAATGCTAAGTGACTCATTTTCTATGTTTTCAGAATTCTTCTGCCTAATTTTTAGATAGCAAATACTGCCGATGCTGGTGGTTAGAAGTAGCAATTGCATTTTACAAAAGAATTTTGTTGAATTTTTTCTAGCAGTGTCATTATTCTACATGTCTACCTGTTTTAGTACAAGGGGAGGTGAGAAACGAAACCAAGCTCTAATATGCTAAATCAACTCGACCTTTAATATTGCCCTTCCTGCTTTAGTGTTAAATATCCAAGATGTCAGGATTATTTGGGTTTATATGAACTGATTGTGAGCTATATTAAATAACAACAAGAGTTTGCCGTTTGAGCTTTGAGAAGCTTGGATTCAAAACTTGGTCCTGTCATTTACTAGCTGCCTCAGTTTTCCTCATCTGTCTAGAAGGAAGAATATAACCTACCATGCAGGGGGTTGTGAGGATTAAGGGAGATTATTTATCACCAGTTCCATGGATGATACCAGGTGCCTCATAGATGCCAGATAAATAGTAGAAAGTATTCGTTATTCACGTAACTCTCTAGTAAGGGCTCTGGGCTTGATGGCTGTGGTTTAAGGTTGAATGAGAAACTTTGAGGGAAAAAAAAAAGAGCATAATTCACATTCAGACAGAAGTCTAGGTACCCGGTGAGGTTCATGCCCAGACAACAGCCTGCAAGTCTAGAGCTGCCAGTGAGGACTACCTGAGAATTAAATGCTTTTCCCTTTCTTTTTCTCCTTCAGACTCCTAAATCTAGTAAATTGGACTGGAAATGTCAGAAATCTGAGCTATGTGAGGCCATAGGATATAGGAGAAGATCATGAACCTTCCAGTCCTGGCTCTGCTCTTTACCAGCTGGGGGGTGGTGCTTTAGTGTCTCCTCGTTTATTAAATGAGTGGTCCAGTGAGGCAGCGTATGTGGAAAAGGCAGCAAGTAACGGATACACGGCGCCTGGCGTCCATGTTCCTTGTTCTCATCCACCCCACCCCCCACACCCACCTTTGGCTCCTCTTTTGTGTTGGAAAATCCAGTGCTTTCTAGTAGGTCAGCTACCACTTTGGAGTAGCTTCTTGGTGGCATCCAGGCATGTCTGTTGAGCGTCCCTGGAGCAGAGAGCTCCACAAACCTCAGACACATGCCTTAGGGACCAGGTGAGCCCCTACCGTAGCCTGAAGGATGATTTCCTGGAGAAAAGGTTTATTCTTACAGTTGTTACATAGGAAACAGTGGGTTGATCTCTGCCTCAAGTGGCTTACAATTCATTGGCAAAATGTAGAAAAATTTAAATGTAAGATTGGGAGAAGAAAAGTTTGCACTCATATAAATATTAATGAACAGGTTCTTGTTCATGATTTGAAGATAATTATCTTGTTATTTTAGTATTTACAGATCCACGTGAAGTAATCCTTGAATTTTCCTTTGATTTAGTTTTAAGTCCCTGGCTGTCCTGATGGATAGCATTTTAATATAGGATAATAGGTCCACTAAAATCCCTCCCAATCACCAAGACCTCCTTGGCACTTAACACATTACTGGTACGTAGTCAGAGTCTTGCAGAATTCAGTGTGGTCATCTGTCTGACTTTGTACCTTAATAAACCTGGTCTGACCACTTCCTTTTGCTTCTAATGCTTCTGTAGCCTGTGGTGAGATGTTATCCTTTCCTTTATGATAATTGATGTTTTGGTGACCAAAGAAGTGTGTTTGGTGTTCTGAACCTCTCCTGATGGAGTTCTGAAAGAATCTTTTCTCTTCCCTGTGAATGTTTGAAGAACTACCAGAGGAAACCACAGAGAAGTGGACAAGTCCATGAGCTCTGAACTTGCCACCTGCCTTGGCTCAAATGTTTATTGCCTACAGAGTGAAAGCCCCAGTGCCTTCACATATTTATTTAAGAGGTGGATAGTGGTATCCCCATTATGCAGATGAGAAAGCTGAGGCTCTGTGAGGTTAAATCACATACCAGGCTACAAGTAAATACTAGAATTAGGATTTTAGCCCCCTGGATTCTGACTTCAAGCCCGTTTGTTCCTTTAGCTATTCCACATTAGCAGTTTAGGGGAAATAATGGGTTACCAAAAAGAAAATATAAGTTTTGCAAAAGGAAGAGAAAGAGTAAGTGTTTGAGTCCTCATCTTTGAGACCAAGTGGCCACTAGTGAGGACAACTTGCATAGGAGCAAAGAAATACCTAGAGGATGGCTGTGATTCTTATAAATAGGATAGGCCTCAGGAAGCTGGGTCTGGGTGGATCAGTCCTTTGAATTTGTCCAGACAGTCAAGGAGGCAGTTCCTGAATTGGCACAGAACAGGAAGATGCCCACAGCAGATTCTCCAGGGTCCAGATAGGTGGATGCCTTGTGGAGACAGAGCCCAGAGCCAAGGATACTAAGAATTGGTTTTGTGGGTTCAAGGGGTGAGTGAGACTCTCATCAGATGTGGAAGAACTGTGCCAACTCACCACCTCAGGTACACCTTAAGCCAGGTGTTGTGTCTGTGCTTAGCACCTAGCTTGGTTCAGAAACCTGCCTTCAGTGAAGTAATTTCTTGCTTGCAGAGCTACTCATCTGTGACTGTTTTAGACTTGCTTTTTGTTTTTAATAAGAATATTAGGCTTCTACTATGTGCTGGGCATCATTCTTGATACTGAATAAGATAAATAAGATCTCTGCCTTTCTGCAGTGTACAGTTGGGCAACCCAGATGATAAGGAAATGTTTAAAATCAGAAAGAGACCCCCTACTATGCAGAGATCGAACAAGGTTATTGTGATAGTGGGTGGACTGGGTAGTTAGTCTGGTTACGTGGTCAAAAAAAGCATCTCAGAGTAGGTTAACATTAGACTGAAATCTGAATGAAAAGAAGCACCCTGCCCTGCCAAGGTGAATAAAAAAGAACATCCCAGGTAGGGAAGGACAAAAGGGGCAAAGGCCCTGAGGTGGAAATATGCTCCTAATTGTTGAGGAACAACAAGATGGCCAGTTGTGTCTGGAGTGTAGTGAGTGAGAGGACCAGTGGAATAAGATAAGGTGTACGGGGATGAACAAAAGCGAGAAGTTTGGGTTAAACCCCCATTAATCGTTTGAGCTACTTGTCCACACTTGAATTTATAAAGAAACAGATAAGCGAGCCTTTGTTGAGCTTAGTGCTAATGGCAGTAACCACATCATCTCTAGATCCTGTGGTAGTCTGAACAAATGAAGAGTGAGAAACCACAAGGAAGAATTGGGGCTGTCTTTGGAAGTGGTAGCTGTGTCATCCATTTATTCATCAAATGTTTAATATCTGCTAGACGTAGCTAAGTGCTATGAATATAAAAAGGTAAGTTAGAGCTGCCTAGGAAGCTCACACTCCTGTATCCTTGTGGGAATCTTCACAAACAGCCCATCTCAAAGTTACATCTTTAAACTGAGATCGCTGTGGATACTGAGTCAGTTAATGTCTGTAATAGACACAGCAGCCCTTTGATTTCTGAGCTGGTTGTGGTCTTTCTAAGCAGGAACAATTTAGACCTTTCCCATAATGCGTTTCTGAAAGAGTGCTGACATCTCTGCTCCTCCTGGCTTAGAATCAGTGTTTGTTCTCTTCACGCTCTCACTTACCTCTTCTCACCTACCCATTCCTGAGACTTACTAGTATACAGTGGCAGAAAGTATTACTCTTTTCCTGGAGGAATATAAAAGGTGCCTAGAGTGCTCTATTTTCGCCTCTCATAAGATCCAAGCTGCATTCATTTACCACTGAATATTTCCATTTTAAGAAGCTGTTAATCCCAGTAAGCACTGATGGAGGTTTGAAGCCCAAACATTTTAATGAATTTTCATAAATCAAGATGCCAGAGCAGCTTTCTTCATATGTCCTCACACAGAATTATCTGTGGATGGGTTTCCAAACTAAGGTGTTACAGCACCTACTTTGGGCAGGCAGGAGCATTCCCAGCTTGGGTTTAGTAAGCTACAGTCAGCACAATCCAAGAGTGGTAAGGAGAAACTTGACTTCATGTTTCAAGTGTCGGGGACCGCACGCCCTTTTCTCATCCCTGTCTCAGATTCTGGCTTTGATCAGACCCAGCCTTAAAGTTGCACACGTCAGAGGGCAAATCTCACTAACAAATGACTTTGTTTCTTTGGTTTATCCGTGCCCTTTTAACTGCAGTGACCAGTGTACTCACCATTTAGATCAGGTCCCAGGTTAATATCCAGCTTCCACTCAGCATAGCCTCATGTACTTATCTTTGGAATTCCACAGCTGTTAACTTTATGTGTTGAAATGAGAAAGTGTATTGTCTATGGACTAAGTTCCCTCTGGTATTTTTTTTAAATGTCTTAAAATATTCACTTACTTATAATCTCATACTTAATGCAGCTTTCCTGGGCTCAGTGGATCTCTGTTTCAACATATTGTGTCTGTTTTATATAGTGTCATGTATTATTTAAATGCATTTATTATGAAATGGGACATGCACAAGCTTTGCACATTGCCAAAGAGGTTGCCCTCTGGGCAGATTTTTCTATGAACCGCATCACTCATGATCTCCTCCTTCTTTCTCCTTTCATTTACAGAGCATCCTGATACCAGGCGTTACCATAGTAACATAAAAAGATTGTTCAAACAAAAATGGGAGAAAGACAGCACTGAGCTTTCGCCTTCATGGTTTAAGGTTTCTGTGAGCCCACCAACTCAGACAGAGGGTCTGGAGAAAGCAGGGAGCCCTGTCCCCAAGGTTACTGACTATATTTAGAGACAAGAGTGTTGTAATACTTGTGGATTCTGAGGATTCAGTTCATCGAATATTTAATAAGTACCCACTGTGTGTCATGCAAGCAGCAGGAGATGCGGTGCTGCCTTCAAAGAACCTGCAATCTAGTAATCATACCCCTTTCACACAAAAGGGTTGTTTTGCAGAAATCTTAACAAAATTTCCAAATAGAATCCCTTTATTACCAGGCATCTTTTTTCCAAATATCTTGAGAATGGGCTCTTGATTTATGATTATAAAACAAATTTTTGTCCTGAATAGCCTGCTAATGGGATGAAAATATGATCTTCCACTTGAAATACTTAAATAAGCCTTCTGCGTTTTTAGAAGTTCTCTGCTGCTATAGATCATGAGTGATGGTTTATAAAATTTTGCAAACCAATTGCTTTGTTCCCTTGCAGAGATCCTAACCTGTTGAGAATACTGCAGGTGAGGTAGAGAGCACAGAGGTCACAAGAACTCCAGATAGCAGTGAGCTGGAAATGCTTGTAGTTCCTTGGAGAAAAATAATCAAAATCCCATGGTGGTAAATTAGAGGGAATGAATTGGAGTGAAAATTAGCTGAATTTCATTTTTCTGCATACGCAAGTAGCAAGGAACATCTATGTCATCTGGAGCTAACTTATTTCTTGAATGTTCGCTATCTTTGAAAGCTGTATCAATCCTTCAGGTATACTATATACGGTACTATTTACAACATTTTGGTTCTATGCTAATTGCAGTTAGATTAAGTGAGACTTTTCAGTGCCTGGAGAATCTGACTTACAAGTAAAAGTGAAATTTCTTCATGGATCTAAAAGTGTCTTGGTTCATAGATGAGCTCATGATGTTGAGTTATTGAAAGATAAACATTAAAGAGTACTCACTGAGGGGCTTCCTAGGTGGTGCAGTGGTTAAGAATCTACCTGCCAATGCAGGGGACACAGGTTCGATCCCTGCTCCAGGAAGATCCCACATGCCGCGGAGCAACTAAGCCTGTGCACCACAACTAATGAGCCTGCCTTCTAGAGTCCGTGAGCCACAATTGAGGCCATGTGCCGCAACTACTGGAGCCCTTGCTCAGCAATAGGAGAAGCTACCGCAAAGAGGAACCTGCACACCACAATGAAGAGTGGCCCCCGCCCGCCGCAACTAGAGAGAACTCATGTGCAGCAACAAAGACCCAACTCAGCCAATTAATTAATTAATTAATTAAAAGAGTACTCACTGATAGTCACAGCTGATTTATTGGTTTAAATAAGTAGTTTATAATCTCATGTTTACCTCCCTCAAAGCATTTCTGTATAATATAGTTTCTCTCAGAAAATGACTCAATTCCATATAGTATTTTTGTGGTGAAAAAAGAATAAGCTAAACAGAAATAGAATGTTATAAATTTTTAAAATTTGACCTTCCCCCATGCCCTGAATGCTGCATCTTTACTCTTTGACTCACTGGAAGGGTGAAAAGAAGCTCTCAGAGTGATAATACGTAGAAACTCTAATGATACTAAACAGAAAAAGTCAGATTCACTGGTTTGAGTTTTAATGTTATCGTGATTCTACCCTCTAGAAGGATGGACTTTTAAGCAATCAAATGGCCCAAAGTTAGCGGCAGAAGTGTGCAAGGGACACAGATGATCCACAGATTGTGTGGTCTAGGTTTGCAGGCAGCATTTGGGCAGGTCGGAGGGGCCAGTCTGTCATGTCCTTCTACAGACCACATGGACGCTGCTGGAGGTCAGGGCAGGGGAGACCCCTTGCCCAAGTCACAGCCAGTCTAGCAATGGGTGTTTTCTTCGTCTCTAGC
This sequence comes from Hippopotamus amphibius kiboko, assembly GCF_030028045.1. Taxonomy (NCBI): domain Eukaryota; kingdom Metazoa; phylum Chordata; class Mammalia; order Artiodactyla; family Hippopotamidae; genus Hippopotamus; species Hippopotamus amphibius. Next base: position 114,161,744 of record NC_080191.1, read on the forward strand.
CCGAGAGAACTAATTCAGAGCAGTTATTTGATATGCCCATGAAGTGGTCAATAGCTCATCCTACGAAGAGAATAACTGGTGACTTAGGGAGTAATGGGGATCTGGAGGTGAAAATGCTTAGAGTTTAGATACCCGACTTTAGAGAAGCAGATAAGAGTATCGATTCCCAGAGAAGGCTGTCCTTTAGGTTGTTCTGCCAGCAGTACGAGGTCCCTTCAGCCATCCACATTCTCTTGTCAGTTGCTCTTGAGCAAGAACGTCGTTTGTAGCTGCTTGTCTGTGGTTAGAGATTCATGCTGTGAACTTGGAACTATGGCTTTCTCAGCGGAAACACAGCTAACTTGGGATTAAATTTACATCCACAGGTGACAACACCATTTTCTAGCAAAGACAGCATCGTCCTCTACAAGTTGCAGGAGACCATTCTTTTCCTTTCTGCTTTGGGTACAAATTCATCGCAAAAGAAGCATTGATGTTCTAAGCACACGCCCTGGCTTTTGAAACAGTCCATGATATAGGTCTAGATTTGTTTGGAGAAAAAGATGAGACCATGAATGTGCAAAGTGCTTACCACAAACAGATGATGTCTGTAAAACAGGCAGTGGTGAAATTACCTACTTGAGAGGGTTGCTGAGGGAACTAAACGAGATAATGCAGGGGTGTTGATCAGGAAAACAGTACAGGAAGCAGAAATCACTCTAGTAGTTTGAGCAGAAAAGGACTGTATGTAGAGTATTAAGTGCTTACTAAACTATTAGAAAGCCAGGACAGTAGAGCTCAGGAACAGTCAGATCTAAGAACATACCACTATAGCAGCAATCCAGAGGTCAGGAACCAGCGCAGCGTCCACCACAGCCACCTCTAAGCTCCAACAAGGCCGTAGCCAGGATACAGGAACGCTGAACACAGCTGCCTCGCTGCTTCTCATCCTGAGCAGAAGCTGACCTGCAGGACAGTGGCCTCTCACCTGCTTGGGCCTCCAGGTCTCCCACAGCATGTGGTGCACATCCAGAACACTGCCACACACAGGAGTCGGGGAGACATGTTTTAAGCCTCAACCTCTCCAGCTAGGAGGAGGGTGGAATGCAGACAGGGAAACCAAGTCACACTATTCACCACCACAGGAAAGCGCTTACCACAGTGCTGGCTGAAGTCTAGTTACATTCCTGCCGCTTTTGATATTCAGACATAAGTTAATACTTTTAACTCTCACGTCTTCATCCTCATTTCCTAGAGCTCTTTGGACAGGTTGCTATCTAATGGCACCCAGAGACCCAGATTGACGGAGGGGTTGTTCTCCCCCAAGGCTTGAACTTGACACTCTTGGCTTGGGATGCCCTGTTGATCTGGTTGAGGCTGCTGCTTAAGCTCTCAGGGCACATGGTGGTGTCCCATGGAACATACAGCTTTACCTGGGGACACCCCTCACTAGCAGATAAAGTTAAGAGCCTCAGTTAGCAGTTCCAGAGGAGAGGCAGTTTGGTCCATACCCTGTAGAATTGTCCTGTCCAATATAACAACCACTTAAACACACATGGTGATTGGAATTTAAGTTATTTGTAATTAAATATAATTTAGAATTCTCAATAACCACATGTAACTAGCAGACAGGACTACTGGACAGTGCAGACATAGGATAGTTCCGTCCGTTTCAGCAGGTTCTGTTGGATAGCACTGCTAGAATCTGTCTTCACATGTCAGTCAGAACTTGCAAGCATAGCTGAATGCTACAACCTTTGCAAGTTTTCTGAAATATTAATGGCACAGAGTATCATTTTAGGACCCCAGTCTTTTCCCAGTCTGCACCTATAGTCCCAGGGCTTTTCCATGACCTCCAAAGCTGCCCTTTGTGGTTGGCAAGGAGATCCAGGAATATGGTGGTGGCTGTTTGGTACCTCACTGACCAGTTGACCATTAATCAAAGGTCAAATGTCCCTGATGGACCAGTCTGGCATGGATCTACTAGGATCATCACAGTCAGACAGGCAAGGCAGGGTCCTTTGCTTATGTGTTCTTTTTTCAACTTATTCCCTTCAGACAGCTACTTCTTCTGCCTGTAACATTCTGTATGCCTTTGAGGTTTGATGTTCTACCTTGAAGCTTTGAAAGAATTCATTAAAAAATCTGTCCTTGAGCTCCCAACCTGTCGGTAGACAAAATACATGCTTTGGGTTGGCTGTGATCACTGTACCCTGCGCTGTCGTGCAGCGTGCACAGCACTGGCGCTGGCGGGTGGAATGTACCTTCCTCGCATTGTTTGCTCCTGCTGCAGTGCAGTGATTCTGAGCCCTGTCGGCTGGAGCCTTTGTGAACCAATGTGGTTAGCATTCATTCCACACCTACACACTTTCTGTCTTCATCCTTAGCAACAGAGCTACATTGGGAAAATATCCCAAGTTTGCACTTGGGGAGCAGAGAGATGGCTACTGTTGAGCTCCTGCAAAAAGCCTTGAGTGAGATGGTTGAAAATGAATGGAATATTCATGCTATTTTCTCCTCCAGATTCTGTAATTTTCTTGTATCAAGGTAGGTGACAGTGCAGCTGCATAGTTTATTATCTGGCTTCTATAGAAATACCTTCACCACCCTAGAATTTAACATTATGCTTTTGGCTTTCATTGAAAGTAGCTATATGTAAAAATTTGCTGCACTTTTTGTTTTAAAAGTAGTATCAAAAACATAATCCTTTGTGTTTCAGTGCCTCTTATGTAAAGACGTGTGAGATAATTCCTCTTATAATTCAATACTAGAGCAAAAGTTGTCTTTACTGACAAATTTGTGTGCTACTACCTCTTTCATATGTTTTGACAGTCATGTAACTCATTCAAATCTCTTGTCTTGGCTCCAAGGAAGCTCTAAAAATTTTTTTGTTCAGTTGCGGTAGTTTCCCTAGCCTAGATTTTCTGGTATAATAATCATCTCCTACCAATACTTACCATCACTTGTTCTTATTATTATACTTCCCTATATTTAAGAGTTTTGGTTTTTTGTTACTGTTTTGTTTTAGTAATCATATGTTCTCATAAACCTCCTGTTATTTTTGGACGTACACATCAATAAATCAATGAATATCAACTTGGGTATGAAAAGTCACCTGTGGAGACTTTTAAAATGTACATATCTGGAGCTCACAACTAGTGAGTCAAAATCTCTGGGGGCAGGACTGGAATGCGTGTGTGTGTGTGTGTGTGTGTGTGTGTATGCACACACATATATATGTGTATATATATATTCTTTTAAATTTCCACGGGTGATTCCCACATGTTCTTCTGGCTAAGAACCACTTAAGTAACTCAGTGGATGAGTGATGTGATAAAAAAAAAAACTGGAAATTCAGCAGCTGTGTCATAGCTGGCCCATGTGAGATGGCAGATCGAGCAAGTAGTAGCAGGTGCTTAAAAAACTTCCAAGAAAAAGGGATATAGTTGCTGTAAAGTCATGATTCCAGGGCAGTTGACTTCATTCATTTGTTCATTCATATATAAGTGCCTGTTATGTTTCAAGTACGATGATTAGCACTCAGGATACCAGAATGGTACAGTCCCCCACCTCTAAGGAGCTCACAGTCTAGAGGGACTGTCAGACATATAGATAACGACTAGATATTGTAATAAATATGGGGATAGAGACACACCCAGGGCATTATGGCAGCCCAGAGAATAGGTGTCTGGCCAAGTCTTGAGGGAAGAGGCCAGTGAAGCCTTCCTGGAGGAACTATCTGGAGATCTGTTCTCAAAGGATGACTAGAAGTTATCCAGATGAAAGATTTTCTCAAAAGAAGCACCAACATCTACAGCTGCAGAACAGATTACCCCAAAACTTAGTGGCTTAAAGCAATAAACACTTGTTATCTCACAGTCCCTACGGGTCAGAAATTTGAAAGTGGCTTAGCCTGAAGGGTTCTAGCTCAAGGTCTCTCTGAAATGGTTCGCTTGTGCGGCTGTTGACAGGAAGCCTCAGTTCCTTGCCACATGGGTTTCTTGACAGGCCTGCCCATGTGTTCTTTTGACATGACATCTGGCTTCTCCCAGAGTAAATGTTCCAAGAGAAAGCAAAGCAAAAGCCAAAGTATCTTTTATGACCTAATCTTAGAAGTCACACAAAATTCTAGTGATTATACAAGTTAGCCCTATGCGAGATGGAAGGGGACTACACAAGGACGTGAGATCATTGAGGAGATCTTGGAAGCTGGCTGCCATGCAAGGACATCAAGATTAAGACACAGACTGGCAGAAGAAGCTGGCGAGGTGCAGGCCTAATCATGAAGGATCCTAACAGCCATCATTAAGGGCCTGACACTTCATCTATAGGCAGCACAGAGCCACTGAAGGGAGTGGTGAGAAGAGAAGACTGGAGTCAGATTTATGTTTTAGAAAGGCCTCTTGGACCATATGGAGAAAGAGTCATGAGCTGTCACAAAAGTCCAGCAAGGTGACACAGGCCCAGATCAGGGCAGTTGTGATATGGAAACGTTTCTTTGCCTCTTTGCTACTCAAAATGTGGTCTGTGGAGCACAATGCCAGGCAGCATTGGCATCCTGTGAGAGCTTGTAGAAATGTGGGATCCCAGGCGTCACCCTAGACGTAGTAATAGAATCTGATTCTTATGGACCTGAAAGTTTGAGGAGTACTATTACAAAGGCTGCAGTAGAAATAATTATGAATGTGAATGCTGAGGGAAAAAGAGGGCAGAAGTTTGACTCCTAAGTCACACTGGCCCCACTTCAAAGCTAGAAAGCCTATTGTAAACATTTTTACCTGAATCTACAGAATGAGTCTAGAGAGCCGTGGATTTTCAGTGTCGCTAATGATGTCATGTGATCTAATAACAAAAAGCATTCCCATTCATCATGAATTGTAGTCACGTAAATGGTGCCAACAAAGGAAACATACCGAATACCTCCCTGTTGTAAAGCTTCACAGTGTTTTCCAACCAGCGTATTTGCTCTGTCTCAGTCTGAAACACAGATACCTACATTATCAGAAAAGAGGCCATGAGGAATAATGTGATCAACAGGGATCTGGAAAGCTACAAGATAGTGCACATTCTGGAAAATGTTCTAATTTCCAGATGGCCTTTCCAAGTATTGTCTTTTCTGGGATCAGATTTGGGAGCCAATTAACTACTGGGCCTCACACGGTACATGTCTGCCAGGAAATCCATGACTTGCATCCTGGTCAACGGGAGCCACCACCCAGTGGTTCCTGTGCTCATTAAGTACAACTGCATCCTGTAAGGTCTGCTGGCTGGTAAGCCCCCACTGCCATCATCTGCCATGGGCCAGGCTTTGCTTTTTCCTTCCTTCCTCTACCCAGACCTTTACAATTAGGAAAATTATATAAATGAGTTAGTTTTGGATCTCAGAACTCAAATATTTTAATCAGTTCTGCAGAGAAAGAGGGAGGGAGGGAATGAATATATATGAATGAGTGAATGAGTCAGTCGATCCAAGAAACAAACAAAACCTCCGAAAACTTATAACCAAGCATTGGCACAATAAGAGTATTTTAGTCATGGGGGAAGAAGACTTTCCAGTGAGTTACTGATCATGTATTGAGTCATTTTTAGTTGGCTTCTCACAATGATATGAAGGTATCAGTTGCCATTTAGAGTGATTAGGCAGGTCCCTGACCAGTAAACCTGAGGCTCCCAGTGATTACAGAGTCTTGGGCAGCAAATCTCTAAGCTGCCTGTCACCTGTACCCTCATCCTGTGGGGTTGCCAAGGATCCCGAGCTGAGGAGGAAGCTTTCAGTAGTACTGCCCTGTCCTGAGCTTTGGGACTTCCACGTGAGTACTCCCAACACAAACCATTAGTGAGCATTGAAAATAAGATCCATCTTCTCCTCATGGAAATGCGCTAGAGTTGAGGTAAGAGCTGCTAGTTGAGATTATCCCCAAATCTTGTGAAAGATAAACCCGATTTTCCCCTCTTTATGTCATCTCAACGGGCATCATGTCCCTATTCCTCAGCAGGTTTACTTAAGAAGGCATTTTTGAGATTCCAGAAAGTCATCAGTCAGAGAATTAGTGACGTGCCCTCTCCCTCAGCCCCTGCCTTTTCAGGTCCTCCTTAACCTGCTCTGCTTTATTTCATCCCACAGTACTGATCACCTTCTAAACTACAATGGAATATACTTGCTTATCTTTATTATCGCGCTCCCTGCACGAGAATGTGAGCCCCATGAGAACAGGGATTTTAGTCTTTTGTGTTTTCTGCTGGATCCCAAGCACCTTGAAAGTACCTGGCACATTGTAGGTACTTGATAAATATTATTTGAATAAATTTAAGGCCCTAAAGAGCCTTGAAACCTACAGTGCCTTTGTTTAGAAATGAGATTCAAATGCTGAGAGTCTGCGACTGGCCCAGGCTCACACAGCTAGTTTGCAGAGGCAGATATAAAGCTCAAACCCAGATCTTCCTCTCAAGCTTGTGTCCTTTTCACCACCCTCCTGCTGCCTTTGGCTGGTGGAGCTGGGTTGGAGAGGAGAGGCTGCTGGTCCTAGCCCACAAGAAGGGACTTTCTAAGGGCTGACCAGATATAGGCAGGTGTCATGGACATCTTCTGCTCTCGAGAAGACCTTGGTAGTCAACTGTGGCTGAAGCCTTTTGCTTCTTGGTCACATTGGTCAATTTCTGCTGCTAGGAATCTCTCCCTGCTTGAAGAATGGCCCTGCATAAGCACGCGTAATTCTCCAGTCTCCCTAAATCAGCACACAGCTCTGTCAGGAAGAATCATAACCTCCACCCCAACCCTCTTTGGTGCAGCTTGGGTAGAGGGACTGCTGATGGAGTCTATGAGAAGCTGACGCCCCTTCCAAGCCATCCTCCTGAAGCAAGCACGGTTCTGACCTTTGAACCACTGCAGGGTACTACCTTCTGTGACTCTCTGGTCCTTACCACTCCTAGTTACTCCAGATGGTCGCACCACCCAGCTCTGGACCCAAAACCATATCCCAGCATCTGGGCAGTCTTGTTTGCCCTTCCCCTACCCCATACCACCCTCACCATCACCAAGGGGCCACAAAGGAGACTTGTAGAAAAACCAAGCAAGATTGAGCTCACTGATTGAGGGAAAGAGTCAAGAGTTCTACAGTAGAAAGGGGAAACCTAGGAAACAGGAAGAAGACCAGGAAACAGGCAGGGCTCACAGCCTACAGAGGAACATTGTCCGGGGAGTTGACTCAACTACATCACATTGTCATTAGAAAATATTAACTTTTACCCAATGAATACTGTGTTCAAAACCTCTCTCACAAGGCCCACAAACTTCCTTATTACAGGGCTGTCATTTTTCAACAGGAATACTCCAATTCAGCAGTTCAGAAATGATTGCTTGGAAATAATTTCTTCTATGGTGTTAAGTCTCTAGAGAGAAATGTGGAAGGTCTTTCTGGCCATCAGATGCTATTCACTAGAGAGAAGGGGAGAGAGGGGGAGAGCAGGAGTTAACAGCATGGCTCCTTTGGCTTCCCAGGAGCGCCTAGCTAGTGTGTGAGTTCAGGAAGTGTCTCATTTGCAGGGAGAGAGTGATTAACACACCAGGCACTGCTCTGGCTCCCCTGGGAGAGAGAGGAGACAAAGCTGGAAGGCGGTGTTCACAGACTGTTGTGCGCAGCCCCACCTAGAAGCCAGCCCCACTTGTTTTTGTCATTTCCTCCTTCTAGCTCACAGCCCAGCCTTACTCCTGCACCTCTTTTCGTCCCTCTGAATCCCTACTGTGTGTCAGGCTCTGTGCTAGGTATGCTTCAAGGAGGCAAAGGTGAGTCCCATGCGACCTGTCTTCAAAGACCTCCGATGCTCAGTAAAGATATAAGTAGGTGAGCAAATAGTCAACTGCTATTGGCAGAATCAATGCATCCTAATAAACATGCATTGGCATTAGGTTGTGAGCTCTTAACTGCTTCAGGAGCTAAAGCAGGCCTCCAAGAGGAGTTACCGTCTAAACTTGGTGCCTCACAATTTCCCTAAATCAGATTTCCAGATTCTCGTCAATAAGCCCAACCAGGATATCCCCTCCCCTAGGACTTTTTCCGCCTTTTTTTTCATTACTAGACATCTGACCTGTGTGGTCTTAACACATCGGGCATTGAAGGAGCATGTTGGGTCCTTTGTGTATAGCTCAACCCTGTAGCAGCACGGTACACTTTTTTTTTTCCCAAAGGGGGATTTGTTAAATATCTGAAAGGAGACTTCTGGCTACTTGCTTTGAGGTAGGGTCCCATAGGCCCTCCTCTCACTGCTTCATAGAGTCATCCCATTCTAGAGCTGAGCTGATGCTCTAGATCACCTCAGCCTGTGTACACGTGACGGGCATCAGCCACGGGAGGCCACGTCTAGGCCAGGCCACGCTTCTGCATTTTCTGCATCCCTTTCAGGTCCCTCCAAGGAACACACATCTGTCAGCATAGTGGGGTGAATAGGAACAGACCTAACACTCAGAGGAGGAGTGGCGTGTGAGGTGTCGCTGAATCATGAAGCTGGAAGGTCGTCTCGCCCACCTCCCTCATCGTCCTCGTGAACAAGGAGAACCGGGGGAAGGCGAGCTTCATCTTCTCAACCAGGGGAGGCACTGCCCTCCAAGGGGGGTTAGAAATGTGTGTGATCATTTTTGGTTGTCACAATGACTAGGAGTGACACTGGCATTGAATGCACAGGTACCGGGGATGCTAAACATACTGAAACGAGTGGACTAGTCCTGTCCAGTGAGGACTCGCCCAGCCCCAGGTGGCAGCAGTACATGGATTTCCACGGGACTTTGCTTACGGCATGAAGAGCCTGTCAAGAGCGCGAGGAAACCGGCTCTGTAGTCGTTTGCAGAGCAGTAGTTCATCGTTGTATGCGTATTTGAGAGTAAGTCACCAACCCCTCTGAGAACTGATTTAAAGTCTCCTCTTCGGGGACACTTTCACGTATGCATGAACTTTGCACTTAATTTTAATAGGTTATCAGCCCCTTTAAATCCATCCATGAATTCCAGGTTAATAACTCTTGTCTAGAAAGAGACTTAAAGGTAAAAGAAGTTAGACGTGTGTATTTTCTTATGGATAAAGGGTGTCTGACTAATGGAATGACTAATAAACGTCTTTTTCTTCCCTATCAAGTGGGCAGGGTGCTATCCAGACTATTAGACCCCTTTTCCTTTTAACTCATGAGAAGCCCTGGAAAATTCACTTAAAAATTACAGTTCATGTTTCCTAGTAAGAGCCAGCCGAACACCGAATCTTCTTCCAGCACCTTCCTTCCCTTTGTCGTCCCCACATTAGAAGTGTTGGCAGCAGAACAGAGGTGGGAGTGGGTACTTACTTCAAAGGATCCCTCTCTCTAGCTCTGAAGAGTCTCTTCAGCAATCCTGTGTGTCCTGGCAGCGCTGGAAGGACCACAGGTTTCAAATACTAATCAAGCTGTAAATCATACACGTTCAGATTTTCTAAGTGGGCAGTTTCTGACTCATTAAATCAGTTAAATGGCAAAATGCTCCATTTCAGGATGTTCTGTTCCTTCCATTTGCAACAGGTAGTGGATTGTCAAGCCTCTGTGGTGCTGTTTTGGCAGGGAAGGGGGCGGGGGAGACAGGAATGAGGGCAGGAGAGAGATGAGGAAAGGAGAGGAGAGATGGGCAGCTCACTGCCACCCTGTGAGATAGGACTTGGGATCAAGTGTAAAAGGAGAGCCAAATAGTTACTCTTTAAGAACTTTCACTCACTCACACCTGACAGAATGCTCTGGGGCATATTTTCTTGTCCATTTTACTAATGAAGAAACTGTGGCTCAGAGACATTAAGTAACTTTTTCACAGTTACATAAAATTCCAACCCAGCCCTCTGTGACTTCTAGGCCAAGTTCTCCCCACCCCAGTGCTTCCCAGACACCCGGCTAGTTTGTGTAACTCCACAAATGCAGCTAATGATGCTTTCAAACTGCTAAAATTACCCACTCAGCAGGAGCCTCCATACCTTCAAATTAGCGCAGCTCCCGGCTCCAGCACCCTTCGCAGGTTGCTGTGGGTACATGCAGGATGCTGGGGACCAGGCAGCTTGCTTTCATTTCGCTCTTTTTTTTTTTTTAAGTTATTTATTGGAATATAATTGCTTTACACTTTTTAACCAGCTTTTGAGGTACACCAAAGTGAATCAGCTGTATCTATACATATATCCCTATATCCCCTCCCTCCCGCGACTTCATTTAGCTTTTTGATGATCTGTCAAGGCCGCACAGAAACCTGTCAAGGCAACATCTCTCATGGGCTTCCTTCCTTCTTTCTCTTGACTTTGAACCTTTCCGTCTAGACTAATAGCAGAGGCAAGGCCCTGCTGGTGCACAGTGCCTGAGAATGCAGCCCCCAAGGGCCTCCCAGGCCTGGCTTGGACTCTTCAAGAGGCGGCCTGCAGCTCCTTTCACTTAGCTGATGGCTCTGTTTCGTCTCCAAAAAGTTCCTTGTTCTGCTCCCCTTGGAGATTTGTTTGTCCCTCAGTCCAGCCAAATACACTGTGTGCTGGTGGACAAGAAGTCCTTTCCCACTGCCTCCTGTCGTGGGGCTCATAACTACTGCTGAACACGTGATTTGCTGCCCACTGCAACAGTGCTTACCATTCTCTCAGGCGGATGGCATCTTATTACTAAACACCTTGTGCCTAGAAGGTGATCTTTCTGAAGGTAGTGGACCTTTGTGTGTTCCACTTGCTCACCCGAGAGGAAGGCACATCCCCCACCCGCCCTGCTGGGTGTGATTTTCCACCCCTGACCCATCTCCAGTGGCACTGATGAAGGAGCTTAGGTCTGATCAGAGTCTGAGTGAAATTCCACTGCCTCTCTGGCAGGGCACTCACAGCCGAGAATCTCCTCTTCTGAACCTGTCGAAAACGAGCACATCAGATGGAACTAGTGAGCTACCATCTTCCTCATTTGCTTCTCTAAGTCTCATCCTGTTATGGCCTGAAACCACTGATTACAAGTTGGTGTTGGATTTTTCTGCTTCCATCAGCTAGAACCACCAACACTCAATCAGACTCTAAAATTGATCCTAGAATTCCAGCGCCAAGTATAGAGTCCAGAGACTGTTGAGAGACTCGTCCTTTGAAGACTTTCATTCTGGAATCAGGGAAGGGAAAATGGAAAGAGCACTAAGCCAGGAGTCAGAAGACCAAAGGTCTGGCTCAGACTCAGCAACTAACTGCCCACACGACCCCAGTCACTTTCTCTTATAGTTTCCCCAACTGCAAAAAAAGAGTTTTACATTTAGATATTCTCTAAAGCAGTGCTGTCCACTGGGAATATAATAGGAACCACATAAGTAATTCTAAATTTTCTAGTAGCTGCATTAAAAAATAGAAAAAAAGAAACAGGGACTTCCCTGGCAGTCCAGTGGTTAAGACTTTGCCTTCCAATGCAGAGGGTGCGGGTTCCATCCCTGGTCAGGGAGCTACACGCCTCGTGGCCAGAAAAACAAAACATTAAAAAAAAAACAACAACAAACAAAAACAGAAGCAATATTGTAACAAACTCAATAAAGACTTTAAAAATGGTCCAAAAAAAGAAACAGATAAAATTATTTTCAAAATATGTTATATAACCTAATATATCCAAAATATTATTTTAACATGTGATCGTGTATCTCGTATTCTTTTCCCTACTAAGTTTTTGAAACTTAAAGTATATTTTACACTAACAGTGCATCTCAGTTCAGACTAGACATATTTCAAGTGTTCAGTGTAGCCACATGGCTAATGGCTACCATATTGGACAATGCAGTTTTAAAGTCTTCTTGCTATTAATTTTTAAATCTGCCACAGTTCTTTGTTTGAAACGATCAAGGTCAGACGCAGGATTCAGAATTTTTCCTATTACTAGGTAATACAGTATTTATCATGTTATGTGATACCCGTGGGGGTCTTGAGCAGCACTCCATAATCAAACATTTCTGTAGCAAAAAGTGTGACAGTTCACACTGAGATAAATGAAGATGAGAATTAGTATCTTGTAGGTTGAATGTTGCTGGCAAGTGAGTTAAGTAAAAAACTTTCAATTTTCAGAGGGTTTTATCTCTTGAAATTACAAAGGATGTGGATCTGTACCGTGAAAACCATGTGCTTAGTTTCAGTATTTACTTAGTTGTTTCATTTATCAAAGCTCAGCCCAGAACTAATATGGTAATACCGTCATCCATTTACTAGCCATGGGCATGGTATAATAGTTGAGTCTTCTCCCTTATTTTTTCCTTATATTTTTTATTTTTTAAAAATTTTTATTGGTGTATAGTTGATTTACAATGTTATGTTAGTTTCTGCTGTACAACAAAGTGAGTCAGTTATACACATACATATATATCCACTCTTTTTCCTCCCATATTTTGAATCTCAGTAGTGACAGTGATCTCCAGCAAACTTAAAAGGTAATCCACGGGGCCACAATTTAGGATTGTCAGAGAAAATACAGGACACTTAGTTAAATTTGAAATGCAGATAAACATCAGATAGCTTTTTAATGTAAGAATGTCCCACACAGTATTTGAATTTCAGATAAAGTTTATCGAAAATTCACATTTACCTGGCCATCTTATATTTTTAGGTACTAACTCTGGCAGGTTAAAAGCTACTTCAGGAGTACACCGCTGCTTCTTATGGGCTGGCTAAAGCAGTGTGAGGGAAGACTTTCTTTTTCATCTTGCATCACATTTTCTCAGACAAAATATACGAAGCAGCCTGGATGGTTAAGGAGACTAGAAATCTGGTTTTTAAATTCCAGAATCCAAAAAATCCAGAATGACAAAGAATGCAGTTACAAATGTGACTTTGCAGTCCTCATGGCAAACGTCTTTGCAAGGGAACTTCAAGCCAGAAGCTAATCTGACATTCTTTTTTTTTTTTTTTTTTTTTTATTTTATTGGCTGTGTTGGGTCTTTGTTGCTGTGCGCAGGCTTTCTTTTAGTTGCGGTGAGCGGGGGCTACTCTTTGTTGTGGTGTGCAGGCTCCTTATTGCCGTGGCTTCTCTTGTTGTGGAACAGGGGCTCTAGGCGTGTGGGCTTCAGTAGTTGTAGCACATGGGCTCAGTAGTTGTGGTGCACGGGCTTAGCTGCTCTGCGGCATGTGGGATCTTCCAGGAGCAGGGATCGAAGGAAGCCGTGTCCCCTGCATTGGCAGGCAGATTCTTAACCACTGCACCACCTAAGGAAGCGCTAATCTGACATTCTTAATTGACTGTCTTAACATCCTTAAGAACCTTGTCAGGTCACAAACCAATCATGCAGCCCCTAATTTAGGGTCTTCTTAATCTCCACCAAGGATTCCAGAAAGAAAACCAAGAAAGGTGAATTAGGAACCATCTCTATTTTTTTAAATGGGGGGTGTGTAGGGGGGCAGTGGTAGGTGTTTGTTGAGAGCATAACTCCCTCTCTAAGTGCCTCAGAAATTAAGAGGGGATAAGAGGAAGTGCTGCTTTAAAAACTCTCTGGCTCACCCAGGTGCAGGGATGGGGAGGCTTGAAGCTTGCATCAAAAGCGGGCTTCCAGAGGTCCTAAATCCTTGGGAATTTGTCTTTTGTATGCTAATGAGAGGAGCCACGGGTGTAGGGGTGGGGAACTCTAGATAGATTCAGGCTGGGGGCTGGCTGTCCTCACCCCACTCCAACCTTCTGAGAGGGGAGAGAGGCTGGAGATTGAATTCAATCACCAGTGTCCAAGGACTAAATCTATCATGCTTCATAATGAAACTTTAATTTAAAAAAAAACAACTAAACAACAGGGAATAAAAAGTGGGCCTCAGCTTCTGCAAACAGCATCGTTCCCAGCCGTCCCTGCCTAGTCGGGGTCTTTGTGTCTCTCAGAGAGAATCAGCAGAGCAGATAGCAAATTTGACAGATGAAGGAGAGGCCAGCATGGTACCCACTGGTTCGGTGGGCTGCACTCAGGATCTCCCGAACTCAGGTGACTTCCTTCCCAAATGGCTTGTGAAAGTGCTGAATCAAAAACAGCCTGACTGAGGAACTGTTCCAGATTAAAGGAGACCAAAGGAGCATGACAGGCAAATGTGCTACAAGATCTTGGATTGAACCCTGGATCAGAAAGAAAACAACAAAAAATAGTTGCTGTAAAGGACATTATTGAGACAACTAGTAAAATTTGGATATAAGGCATTTATTAGACAGTGGTTTTGTCATTGTTAAAATTCCTCACCGCAGCTGTACTGTGAATAAGAAAATGCCTTTGTTCCTAGTTGTTTTTTTTTTAAAGGGGTCATGGGTTTTGGTGTTTGTTTGGTTTTTTTATAAATTTATTTATTTATGTATTTATTTATTGGCTGTGTTGGGTCTTGGTTGCTGCACATGGGCTTTCTCTAGTTGTGGCGAGCAGAGGCTACTCTTCATTGTGGTGCACAGGCTCCTCATTGCAGTGACTTCTGTTGTTGCAGAGCATGGGCTCTAAGGTGCATGAGCTTCAGTAGATGCAGCACATGGGCTCAACAGTTATGGCGCACGGGCTTAGTTACACTGCAACATGTGGGGTCTTCCAGGAGCAGGGATGGAACCCGTGTGCCCTGCATTGGCAGGTGGATTCTTAACCACTGCACCACCTAGGAAGTCCTGTTTCTAGTTTTTAAGGATAAAGGTTTTATGGTTTCATATGGTTCAGGAAATAAATAAATATACACACACACACACACACACACATAATATTCTCTCACATATGTGCACAGAAGTATGGCAAAAGTTAACTATTGGTGAATCTGTGCGAAGTGTACCGAGGTTCACTGTACTGTTCTTATAACTTTTAGTAAGAATATTTTTCAATAAAAAAGGAGAAAAAGACGGCAACCTGGAAAAACCTAAAAACAGATGTTCCAAGAGGATAGCCATGGAAGGTGGCGAGGGCCCTGCCTCCTTGAGTCAGGAGCTGCTGGAATTAGAGTAGGTGTCGTCTCTCTGCCCTTGAACTTCACTTGACTTTCCATTTCAGGGGTAGTGCGGTGTGGTGCGAAGAGCCTGCACAGCAAACACACAGGCCTGGTGTTCTGCGGGCTGCAGGGCCCTAGCTGTTTAACCTTGCTGAGCCTCAGTTTCCTAACCTGTTCAAAGGGGGGATGGCAGCTTACCTCACAGCCTTGCTGTTAGGATTGGAGGTGATGTTTACAGAGCAGCTGGCTGAGTATCTGGCATGTAATAGCAACTATCCCCCCCCCCCCCCGCCCCCAAATGAAATACATCTTTGTTTCCACAGAAAGACCGTGGCTGGCTGGCTGCAGTCTTTTTTTATTTTCAGGCACCGAAAGCCACCATCTGTCACCAGGTCTGTGGACCTGAAATTCAGGCTCTGCCGCTCTGGACACTTCGAACTGCAAACCCTGATGGAAATCCTATTCATGTAACTGCACCGAGCCGTGTT
Source organism: Hippopotamus amphibius kiboko (assembly GCF_030028045.1). NCBI lineage: Eukaryota > Metazoa > Chordata > Mammalia > Artiodactyla > Hippopotamidae > Hippopotamus > Hippopotamus amphibius. The sequence continues at coordinate 114,177,120 of NC_080191.1, forward strand.
TCCAAGCATGATTGGTTTCCTAGCAGGCATAATCACTCCAGACGAAATCACCACAAGCCCTTTCTAGACCGCTTTTGAAAATTTTCCTTTCCCCAGCTGCCACACAGCATGAGACGTGAGATCGGGTTATCAACTGAAAAGTGTGAAAAGGATGAAATTAACTCTGGACTTTTACCTTGAGACAAATGACCTCACAAGACATGGGAGGTAGAAGTAAAAAGAACCGTCTGGAGCTGTGAGTGAATGGCAGTGACACTGAACTAGAAACTAGAGGCTGGGGTTAGGATGCCGCTCTGCCACTTGCCGGCAGGGGTTCCAGGTGAGCCACTCTGCGCCCACGGCTTTATTTGGGAGATGCAGATGCTGAGGCTTCAGAGCTGGTGAATTAATCAAAGCGACAAAGTTGGTGCAGGGGCTGGGTACACTGCAAAGAGCTGTATCATGTAAAGCCTTGCTCAAAGGGTAGTTCAGCATCGATTTCATGGGGAGACAAAGGCAGACTCTTGGGCCCCACCCCAGACCTACTGGATCGGAATTTACATTTTAACACCACTCCTAGGGCAATTCAAGTGCACAGGAAAGTTTGAAAAGCTGGGCTAAAACATCACCCTTGAGTTGATTCTTTTTTTTCTAATGGTATAGGGTTTTCCCCCTTTTTAATTTTGTGCTTCCATCATTTAAAAAAAAATCTGTTTACTTATTTATTGGCTGCATGGGGTCTTAGTTGCAGGCATGGGCTTCTCTCTAGTTGTGGCGCTCAGCCTCCAGAGCATATGGGATCTGTAGTTGAGGCTCATGGGCTTGGTTGCCCCACAGCACGTGGGATCTCAGTTCCCTGACCAGGGATCGAACCAGTGTCCCCTGCATTGCAGGATGGATTCTTAACCACTCCATCAGGGAAGTCTCTTGAGTTAATTCTTAAGGTAGTACCTTTAAAGAGGCCTGAGGGGGCTTAAAACCAAACCTTCTGAGTGGCCTGATGTTTGCTGGAACCTCAGAGCTACTTGATTTTCAGTGTTTTGCCTATTGAGGCTGTAAAGTATGTCATGCAAGGGCCTGGGAAACCAGCATAGTCTCTGGTGAACACTAAAAGCACACTGAGCACCTGACACCGCTTTCGCCTCAACACAGGGCTAAACTTAGTCCTCTGTGCCACCCCCACCATGACCCCCATAAGTCAGCTCAGGGACGCCTGTTACTTCCAAGTCCGGCCTTTGTTCTGGAGACCACCGTGTCCATCATGAGACCATTCTGTCTTTTCGAGGGAAGGACTGTAAGGGCTTAGCCCAAGGTCAGCTGCAAGTAGAAATTAGGACAAGTCAAGTAACCCTGAGAAAACTGCTCTGAGGAGGCGAGGGGGCGCTAGGATATACAGGAGTTTTGCAACAAAAGGACAAAAAGAGTACTGTTAATAAAAGAAAACCAGATATCCCAAGTTAAGGAACTTACTGCTTTTCTGTGTATGGGAAGAGGCGAGCTCTGGGCTCACTGAAATCATTCCTTTGATGCGCACCTCAGCTATCTGGGGCCTGTGTTTTCACAACCTGAATTTCCTTAGGGTGCACCGTTGGGTGGTGGGGTGGAGGGACTGCATTCGCTGATGACTGTTACATCTTTTGCGTACTGATAGGGCAAGCAGTGTTTTATTTCTCAGTGGTAATGACCCACATCACCTCTGCTTGCCCTTATGGTGGATGAAAGGAAAGGTCCTGGATGTAGATCCTAACTCCACAATTCTTTTCATCTGCTTTACTTTGGGCCAAGGCCTGCCTAACTCAGAGCCCTCAAGGGCAGGAACTGAAGGGCCTCTATCCTGGTCCTCAGCACTTAGCTCAGTGGCTGGGCATGGTAAATGGCTGCCCAGTGAATGATTTTGATGAAGACGTCAGCACAATGCTTTACAGATATTAGGTACCCAGTACATAGCTATTGGTTGATTGACTAGGCCAGGTGACTTCCCTGTTAGGCACCTATAGGCACAGAGCCCACAACCTGTGAGATCTTCAAGAGACAATGAAAATGTTTCAGACCTGAAGATCAACAACAGAATTAATAACTCCAAAATACAGAAATAAAACTGCAGAGTGAACATTAAAATGTGTAATTAGCTGGCTACACTATATAATACTTGGTCAGCTAGTCAAGTGCAACTTGACCCTGAGAGTTCTGTCCAAATTATACTAAATTGTAGGATGTGGGTACATTTTAACGTCAGCATGTTAAATGTGGCGTGAGTAGAGCCTCCAAAAGCTCGTGTGTAGGGCCCAAGAAGCACTTATAACAGCCCTGTCACCGCAGTCAGGTGACGTGGTCCCCACCCCTCCCCTGCTGGAGAGCCTAGAACGGGGGCGGGTGATCTGCTGCCTTTGGGAAAGAGCTGAGGGCGGGCTCAGAGGTGAGGCCCCAAGACAGTGGCAGAGAAACGGCTCGGCAGAAGTCACGGGAGCCAGAATGTTTGAAAAATTGTAGGGTTTTCACCCTGTCCCAGGATAATTTTCCTAGTATATTTTTTGGTGAAGAGAAAATCTTTTCTAAGGAGAGAATTTTCTGCTGCTTGTCTTACTCTCCTAGTATTGATTAATAACATACCCTACATCCCGTGGATTTCTATTTATTTCCGTAATCACAGGCTGTAGAGATTTGGGGTGGGCTGAGTGTAGGGGGAAAGTGGGAATCAAATTTTTCATCACTTTCCCATTTCCCTATTCCCCTCAGGAAAATAATTTTTGTTCTCATTTTTCATTAAGTTACTCATATAGATACTGTACAGAACTAAGTGGGAAATGTCCCTTTGCTCTGAGAGGCCCCATTTAATAAACATTCCTACAGACAGTAATAAAGGGATTTTTATCAGTTGGCTTTTGCTACATAATAACCGCCCCCCCCCCAAACAAACAAACAAACAAAACTTAGTGGCTTAAAACAACCATCATTTAGCCCACAATCCTACCAGTCAGCTACATGGGATGGACTCAGCTGGGTGGTTCTAGTTTGGGCTGGACTCTCTCGTGCCTTTGTGTTCAGCTGCCAGGTGGGTCAGGGGGATGGCTGATCTGGGACGGCCTCATTTGGGACTGTTCATCTCTGCTCCACATGGTCTCACTTGCTCCAGCAGGCTAGCTCGGGCTGAGCTGGTGTCTAAGAGAACAGACAGAAATATACAAGACCTCTTGAAGTCCACCCTCAGAGCTGGCACACTGTCACATCCACCTCATTCTGTTGGCCCAAGCAAGTCACACAGCAACCCAGATAAAAAAGATGGGGAAATAAACTTTACCTCCTGATGGAAAGAGTTGCAGAGTCACATGCAAGGAGGGCAGATAGGGTGAAGGGAAGAACTGCAGTCATTTTTGCAATCTACCAGAGTCACATCAAAAGAAATATAGCCCTAAATGAAATCAGTAAATAAGGCTTAAACTGCCAGGGCAAAAGAAGGGAAGATGAGGGGTCAGAGGAGTCACATTTAAATGCAATCAGACTGAGGAGGGCAGGAAATGAGCCAGAACCCATCATTGCACTAGAGTTTGCAAAAGTGGCTTTGATGGGGAAATTGAATTCTACTTTAGGAAAGGTGTGTGTGGATGTGGTTCTGCCAGGTAGCTGTGCTTCAAAGGTATGCAGAAGGATAGCATCAGATAAAAATTAACCTTTCAGTAGACACCACGGAGAGTTGGGAACAACCATGGCTGACTGAACATCTTTCTCTGTGCCCTGTAACCAAGGATAGAGAGATTTGAACAAAAAATGTTATGTCACATGGCTAAGAAAGCGGCAAGCAGAGGCAGCACTTCCAGACAGAAGCACGGGAGCAGTTGGCACTGTGTGGTGATGGAGGAGGTACTGTGGCGAGCAGAAGGGGGCTGGTTCAGGGTAAGGCTGCTCCTGGTCCTGGCTCTGCCACTAACCAGCTCTGTGATGTTGCCCACGTCACCTTCCCTTTCTGGCTTTGGTTACCTTCTCTACCAAATAGGAGAATGGGTTTGATCATCTCCGTGCTTCCTTCCAACAGTGGAATTAGGATTATTGGGCTGAGTGCCTCAGCACATAATGGCTTATCTCAAGAAACTATGCAGAGGGAAAAGAGTTTTCTTAGATCTCTGTACCCCTGGGCTCTGGTGGAGTTTTCCTGGCCATGAGCCTCTCTGCCAAACCCAATTTGCTTCTTTTCTTTGAGATAAGGGAGTAATTATGCAAATAAGATCAGAAGGGACTCTACAGAGATTTCGAAGGTTTTCTCCCCAGTTTTCCAGCGCCATTTTAGACAACACAGGGCCTTAACACAGTCATCTTGTTGCTTACCTCATTGCATGAACTCTTCACACCTGGCATGCTTCAAAAACTGTCTTTGACATGCCATTTTATATGAAATTCAGATGCATTTTCTCTTTTATTTTTTATTAAGGTATAGTTGATGTATAATATTATAGAAGTTTCAGGTGTACAACAGAGTGACTCACAATTTTTAAAGGTTATACTCCATTTATAGTTATAAAATATTGGCTATATTCCCTGTGCTGTTCAATATTTCCTTGTAGCTTATTTATTTTATACATAGTAGTTTGTACCTCTTAATCCCCTGTCCCTATCTTGCCCCTCCCTCCATCCTTCTCCCCACTGATAACCACTAGTTTTTTCTTCCTGTGAGTCTGTTTCTGCTTTGTTATATTCACTAGTTTGTTTTATTTTTTTAGATTTTTTAGATTACAAGTGATATCTTACAGTATTTGTGTTTCTCTGACTGATTTATTTCACTTGGCACAATACCATTCAAGTCCATCCATGTTGTGGCAAATGTCAAAATTTCATTATTTTTTATGTGACGTGCCATTTTAATTCACTGATGAATTGTGTCAGCAAGAAGTCTTCAGTTGGTACCAAAGAAGGCTCCCCTGTGCCTGGCACTGATTAGACCACGTACCCTTGTCCTGCTGTTGTGCATTTCCACTTGCCCGTCGTGGTTTCATTTCTCTTTCTCTACTGTTTGTGAAGTTAGGAAGGTGTTTCCTGTCTCCATCTCCATTCAGACTTTTTGTAAAGGGTGAAGTTCGTTGCAGCGATGTTTATAATAGTGAAAAGTGGGGCAAACCTGAACGCCCATAGAGGGAGGAATGGTTTAATAAAACAGGGCACAGCTATTTGAGGGAATACAGTACAGCAGTGAAAAGGAGCCAGGTCTATTCGTATTAATATCAGGCATTTTCCAAAAGATACGGAGAAATGGGAAAAACAGAACAACGTCTAATGTATTATTTACGGAAAAGTTAATTTAATGTATTTCAAGGTAAGTGTAGATGTGTGTATACAAGGTGAGATTGCTCAGGAAGGACCCATGAATAGGTAACAGCAGTTTTCTCAGGTCAGCAGAGTAGATGGGGGGTAGGGAGAGTAATGAGAATATTTGCTTATTTGCATTGCTTAGATTTTTAACATTAAGCATATAATCATGTGTATTTGTGAAATTTTAAAAAAATGTTAAACAGAATTTTTTGTAAAGAATTAGGTGGTAATGGTTTATATTTAACTCTGGACATAAGAAAATAAACAAAAAGTAGGAAAAATTTGCTTACTAGTTCTCAGATTAATAACCCAGCATGCCGTACGTAGAGATGTCATAAACTTTCTGACTCATCAGTGTGAGGGAGAATAACACAACAAAGGTTGCAAGAAGTAAAAAGCCCTTGTGTTCCAACCTGGACAAGAACCATCTGAAAACATCTGCATTTCAGGTTTTAAATACTCTGTCATTTCAGGTTTGTTCTCAGAGCTAATTCCAAGAAGTGACAGCTTTTTTCAAACACTGTGCAATTTAATTACAGTTAACTCCTTACAATTTAATTATAGGAGAGTGCTATTTCTTCATAATCTGGGCAACCAGAAAGCTCACATAATCAGCAGCTTTCCACTCTACTCTGCTTTTTGAAAGTCAGACAAATAGGAGGCTGAAATTGGGGAGCTTTTCCAAAAGTACCTTTCAGGTTCTGTCGTGGAGTCAGTCCAGATGACGCTTAATTAATTTCTTATACCTCCAGCAGTTATAGTACCGTATGCTGATAACTGCTGTTTATAATGATGGCAGTGAGATACTGCACGTTCCTAATGCAACTTTGGAAATTTCAAAGAAAGTTAAAATGTGGGCGGTATCTGGTGTTGCTTTCTGTGCTTTTGAAAATTATAATGCATGTGCCATTTATCCAGTGCCTCTCAGGTACCCAGAAAACTCAGCAGTGGCCTCTCCAGGTTGAGAGATGTGAGAGAAAAGACCTGCGCAGAGTTTTTCCAGGTATCAAGTGTAGACTAGCCACCTGGGCCTGGTGGCTGCTGTACTGGACAGTGTGATTCTAGTGCATCCTGACAGGGAGTCTTCCCGGCCAGGGGGCTGTCGGGTTGCATGGTGCTCAGGGTTGGAGGAGGGGCTCGCTTGCCCTCCACCCAGCCACTCCTCATTCCCTCTTTAGTCTCCTGTTAAGTCCTCAGCTCCCAGGCAGCCAGAGGAGGCGGCATCTAGTCCCTGCAGGGCACACGTGTCCCACCCAGCTCGGCCACCGTGTTCTTTGGGCCGCACGCTCCGTCTCTATCAGCAGGTCAGAATCACTCCACTCAGGGGTCAGCCCTTTCTTCCCCTCCACCCTCCCACCTTTCCTCTACCCTCCGGCCCGCGGTGGCTCCCGCCCCTTCGCAGAGTCCTTTCAGTGCACCCACAGAAAAGACCACTTGTTCAAGGGACCAGCGTGGCTTAGGCCTCCTGCCTCTCTCAGACAAGCTAGTCTTCCTTTTTTTTTTTTTTAATTTTATTGAAGTATAGTTGATTTACAATGTTGTGTTTAATTTCTGCTGTACAGCAAAGTAACTCAGTTATACACATATATATATTCTTTTTCATATTCTTTTCCATGCTGGTTTATCACAGGATATTGGGATAGTTCCCTGTGCTCTACAGCAGGAGCTTGTTGATTACCCATCCTGTATATCATAGTTTGCATCTGCTAACCCCAAACTCCCAATTCACGCCTCCCCACTCCCCCACCCCCTTGGCAACCACAAGTCTGTTCTCTGTATTTGTGAGTCTGTTTCTTTTTCGTAGATGTATTCGTGTCATATTTTAGATTCCACATATAAGTGATATCATCCGATATTTGTCTTTCTCTGTCTGCTTACTTCACTTAGTATGATAATCTCTAGGTTTATCTGTGTTGCTGCAAATAGCATTGTTTCATTCTTTTTAATGGCTAATGTTGTATTGTATTATATGTAATGTGGTATACATGTACCGCATCTTTTTTTATCCAGTCATGTTGATGGACATTTAGGTTGTTTCCATGTCTGGCTATTGTGACAACAGGTTCTCCTTATCCCTGCAGTCACGTGGCCGCCTTCCCTCGGTGATGACTTGACCCTCCTCTCATGGGACAGGTGCCTTCGCCTTCTGCTCCAGTGGCTGCTGAGGCCCCCGGCTGGCTGCCTAGCAACTGGCCGATCTTTTGAGTTTACTTCTTTCAAAAAATGGCTTTTGTCTCTTCTTCCCATGTTATTTTTCTGAATTGCTGCCTGTGCTGTTCGGATTAACATCCCAGATTAACGCCAAAACCCTGACTTATTCAAGCCAACAATGATCCACAGCCCTCCTTTTCTACTAGTTTTTCTACTAGAACATTTCACTTTGTCTTTTGTGCTAGACCTGGCTTCATGCCTCAGTTTTGTCTTCCAGTTCACTAATTACTAAATCACGGTATCACTGCCTAAGGTTTATTCCATGCATTAACTTTTTTTATTTGATGAATGTATATTTAATTACCAACATTTCAATTGGTAACTTTTCTTATTCTTATTTTTGCATTCTTTGCTTTATAATTTCTTTCTGTTTTTCAAGTGGAATGTACTACTTCGTTTAGTGTTTTTGTTTTTTTCTGATATGACCCAAGAGTGGAATGGCTGGGTTATATGGTGGTCAAACTACGTCTTAAAATGTGTGTTGAAGCTCCTGCTCCAGAGTGAGATGGTGAATGTGGAGAGACCTGTGGGTGGCTTGATTCAGTTGCCATCAGACCATGACTTTGGTCTTCCTCCTCCCTGGACTTTCCACCTGCTAGAACTGCAGCCCCAAGCAGTAGCTAGACCCATTTTTTCACTCTATTTTCACAAGCAGTGGAGCCCCACCTCAGCCCCTGACCTCAAGCTACGAGCCTGGTTCCCACCTCCTAGGTCCTGTGAGTATCATTAGTCCCTTTTTTCCTGCCAGAGCTAAACTCCATCACTGCCTGCCTGCCTCCAGATGGATGCCCTGCTGGCCTGGAACTTTAGCAGTTTTCACTGCTTTACCTTTCTGTTCCATTTCTGGCCCGTGGGTATGTTTATCTTGTTATTTAGTTCAGCTGTGTCTTTTTAGTTTTCTGTTTTTGTGTTATAACTGGCATTGCTCTGCGCTTGGGGCAAAGGGAGAAATACATCAAAATACGAACTTACAAAACTGTCTTGACCAGTGGTGATGTCCCCTCCAATACATTTCTAATCATAACACACAAGTAAAAAGTTTTTCACGCCTACATTCATCATTTCCCAAGCATCTGGCCACGAGTATGAAAGAAAACAGTACAATAGGCTCTCATTAAATATTTGCTGAGTGAATATATGAAATATCAAATCTAAACACAAACAACACTCCAGAGCAGAACCCCACAAACTTTCAATGAGGCCCTTCTATATTATCTTAATGAGATGATACGAAGTGTGTTCGAAACTCTATTCCACTGAGCCACACAGGCCCCTAGAATAGGGCAAGCACATAATTTATTATCCAGAAAGATCCTTTTGAGAGTGAAAGAGAATGTTCTTAATAATTACCCCAGAATAATAGACTTAAATAGGGACTATGTCAAGCAAACCGGAATGAATGGATACCTCATCCTGTGACCAACTCGGACGTGTTTAGTTTCATGAAATTCCCACGTAAAGCCACGTGGCATCTTCTTTTTGCTCACTTTTCTGTTGATATTCCAGGTGAGGGGCCACAGCAGTGATTTTTACCCTTTCTTCTCTGGTCCCATCCTTCCCTTCTTCTCTAAAAACATAGTCAATGTGTTTTAAAAATTCAATGTCTAAACTAGGGAACTGAGGTCATTTTTCTGGATCTCTTTCTCTCCTGGAACCTCCTCCAAATCACTGAAGTAATCCATTCTATATGACACTCAACCAAAACCCCACACACCCAAATTCCTCTTGAATACTTTCCCTAACACCCCTCACCAGTCTTGATACCCTTTCAACAAAGCCAGCATCACTCTCTATGGTCTCCTCCAGACTAGCCGTGACCCTGAGAGCCCTTAGCTGATCCAGTCCACTAGTCGTTCAACAGCACACCAGGCTCTAGGCTCTAGCTCTAGAAGTGGCAGTCATGCTATGGTGCAGGGAGGCAGTGTACCTGTTATCCACTGCTGTGTAACAAACCACCCTAAAACTCAGCAGCTTCAAACAACAACCATTTTATTACAGCTCATAATTTAAGACGACAGAAGTGGAGGACAGGGTTCAGCTAGGGGATTCTTCTGCTCCACGGGGCATTGACTAAGAATGTTTAGCGGTATTCGGCTGGCAGGTGGGTTGGCCTGGAGGCTGTCAGACAGCTTTGCTCCCATATCTTAGCAAGGAAAGCTGGAAGGCTGAGCTCAGCTGGCACTGACTGTCAGCTGGAGCACCCACATCTGGCCTTGCCTGCAGAGCGGTCTCAGGGTAGTTGGCTTTCTTGCATGGCATCTCAGGGCAGCCAGAGAGGCTGTCTCAAGACAGCCAGACAGATGCTGCAAAGTTTCTTAGGTCCTAGCCTTGGAGGTCCCAGGAGTCACTTAAATTGCATCTTATTGGTCAAGCAAGTCGCTAAAGCAGACCCAGATTTAAATGGGAAGGGAATGAGGCTCTACCTCTCAGTGGGAGGAATAGCAGAGCATCTGTGATCATCTTTATTTTATCACACCTGACTTTTTAATGATCCTGAAAGGGACTCCAAAATGTGATCCACATATTGTACCTGTATCAGCCTAGGGCTGGAATAGAGCAGTAACAAGAGGAGCAAAGCAGTAGTGAAACCTCTGGCCCCTGGCCGCTGACCAGTGGTGAGCATGCCTGGGTACCCAGTGAGGTCTGGGTAGGTCTGGTGGCTCCATCACCACTGCCTTCGTAACCAAAAAAGCTCCTCTTATCAGGAAAGCAGAAAACAGACCAAATGTGAAAGGGATTGATTCTTCATGTAGACTCTGTTATCTGCTTCTCTGATCCTGTGTTCTTAGATTTTCATCTAATTAATTCTCACATTCTCTATTTTTCCAGCTTGAACATTGAATCCTTGAATCCTGTGCTCCTCTTTGCTTTCAGAGTAGGCAGGGAGGCTGGACAAGTAAGAGGTTCAGGTCCCTCAAAGTCCTGCCTCACTGCCATAGGGATTGAGAGTGTGGCTGGCAAGAAGGTTCTTGGTATTTTTAATAATTCACCTGCTGCAGACAGTTTTATGTAGTGGGGTTCAGGAAATAACGAGCACATCACAGATAAAGAATATGGATTAAAATTCTCCCAAAGCCTTACTCATAAAACCTTCTTAGAAGTAAATCAAGGCTGTGAGTATGTTTATGGGTATAAGTGACCTCCGTCAATGATTCCATTAACCCAGGAAAAACTGTTTGAACGAAGCACCATGCAGTATTCAAGGATACGATGCAACATCTCACATATATTTACTCCCCGAACAAGCTACTGACAAATACAGTTTTGCTGAGTTCCTACCCTCCTAAGTTGCGTGGGGGTTAATAGAGTTACTTCTAGCCAATTCACTCTGTTTTTTCAGGATGATTTTATTAGCTCTTTTGTGTGAGATTGCTGGTTGTCTTTGGGGGGAGCTAGATTGAAATTATGATGTAATGTTGATAGCAAATTATAATAAAATGAATGTTGTGAGAGAGGGTATGCTGATAAGATTCCAAAACAACTTCCCAGTCTAAGATATGCTTAGAGCCTAAAAGAAATGGATGCTGGCTGTAGATGGTTTGGTTGTAAATTTTGCCCTTGGGCTAAGTAAAACCCAAAGAATTTTAGTGAGGGCCTCTCTCAGATCAGTAAACCAAACAGACTGTAAATCAAACAGTAGGGATCAATAATTTGCTCAATTTTGTTGAACACAGATAATCACTTAGGTTCCCCAGCAAGCAAATTCAGGAGAGCTAAATGGAGAATTTGCTGCTATGGCATAAAAGTCAGAGGAGTGTTTAATGTTCCGGATATCACCCTCCCTCACTTGGGCTGGGTTCAGGATGATGGAGCCAGAGACACCAAGATGGCAACAATTTAAGTTACATTGTAATGAAGCCCCTGGGAGGGAAGGGAGAATTATATGTAATTGTTAAGAGAAAATACCAATTGTTTCTTGCCCTCATATTCATTTGTACACCTCGAACAGCTGGATAGATTAGCAGCTGTGCCCCTCACACAACAAATGTGTATGTGGGCAGTTACATGAAGTTGGGACCTCTCTCCTTAAAATGACTTTTCCTAGTTCTTCCAAAATCGTGCTATACTAGATTAGCAGCATTCTGATATACTTAATTTAGCAAAACACCACTGTATCTGAAGTGCCAGGAGGCAGGAAAGAACTTAATTTTATCTCTTACCCAGAGAACATTTCTACCCAGAACCAAGAAATCAGACTGAACTCAATGTGGCTCGGTTGTTGATCAACGGCATCCGATGCCATTTGAATGCCGTGTATTCTCCAAGGTGGGTACACAGAAGTTCCTTGTGGAGAGAATGTTTGCTAAAACCTGTGTGGGGGATGGTGAGTGCGTTTGCAGGGGCCCTGGTCTCTGTGTTCGTGGGTATTCCTTTATATTGGGGAAAATCACATGAAACACGCTACTTTTTACCTGTATGATGCATCCCAGGAGGGGAGCAGAGTGCTTGCGTGTGGTACAGCTGCTGGTGCTGAGATGACAGTGGTAACAATACCCTATACTTCAGGATGCTCAGCCTCTGCTGAATGCTTTACAGTCATTAATTCATTTAATTCTCATGAGGAACCTAAAAGGTGCTGAAATATTTGCAGACGAAACTTGGGATTTGTGTGTCAGTTTTGGGCAACAGAGTATACGGGGTATGGCTGGGGTAGAGTTGGCCATAATTGAATGGTTTTGGGTCTTAGTGATGGGATATGTTTTATTCTGTGTGCTTTTATGTAGCTTTAATATTTCCACATAATGAAAAGCAAAACAAAACCTATGAGGTAGACACTTTTATTTTCTCTTTCCTATAAGATGGGAAACCTTGCCCAAGGGTTTGCATCTAACCACTCTATCCGTGGTTCTGAAGCTGCACCACACATGCTCCCCCAGGGCACAGCTGTTTGCGGAGGGGCGGGGGCAGTGCTGCGGGAAAACAACAGAAGCAAAAACAAATATGACTACATCAAACGGAAAAGCTTTTGCTCAGCAAAAGAAATGATAAAGTGAAAACGCAGCCTATGGAATGGGAGAAAATATTTGCAGACCATGTAATGGATAGAGGGCTAATATCCAAATATATAAAGAACTCATACAACCTTAATAAACACCACCAATGACAAAAACAAGTAATCCAATTTAAAAAAGTGAGCAGAAGAATTGAATAGACATTTTTCCAAAGAAAATACCCAAATGGCCAAAAAAGTACCTGAAAGGGTACTCAATATCACTAGTCATCAGAGAATCAAAACCAAAAATGAAGATCACTGCACACCTGTTAGAACGGCCGCTATCAAGAAAACAGGGAAAAACAAGTGTTAGGGAGAATGTGGAGAAAAGGGAACTCTTGTAGACTGTTGGTGGGAATGTAACTTGGTTCATCCACTATGGAAGACAGTACAGAGATTCCTCAAATTAAAAATACAACTACCACAGGATCCAGCAATCCCTCTTCTGGGTATATAGCCAAAGGAAATGAAAACAGACTATCAAAAAGATATCTACATTCCCGTTTTCACTGCAGCATTATTATTCAAAATAAACAAGGTATGGAAACAACCTAAGTGTCCATCAATAGATGAATGGATGAAGAAAATATGGTATATATACACTGGAATGTTATTCAGCTGTAAGAAGGAAATCCTGCCATTTGAGACAACATGAATGGACCTTGAGGGCATTATGCTTAGTGAGATAAGCCAGAAAGATGAATATTGTATGATATCACCTCTATGTACAGTCTTTAAAAAGCAAACGCATAGAAACAGAGAGTAAAATATGATGGTTACCAGAGGCTGGGGAATGGGGGGATTGGGAAGATGTGAAAGAGGACAAACTTGCACTGGGGAGATGAATGAGTTCTGGAGATCTAATGCACAGCACAGTGATTACAGTCCACAGTGCGGTATTCTATATTTCAAAATTGCTGAGAGCCTGGATCTTAAATGTTCTCACCACACAAAAAAAGTGATAGTTGTATGACATGATAAAGATGTTAGCTAAAGCTGCAGTGGTACTCATAAGGCAGTATATAACTATATCAACTCAAGACATACACCTTAAACTTACACAATGCATATGTCAATTTTATTTTTTTATAAATTTATTTATTTGTTGGCTGTGTTTGGTATTCGTTGCTGCAGGCGGGCTTTCTCTAGTTGCAGAGAGCAGGAGCTACTTTTTGTTGAGATGCACGGGCTTCTCATTGCAGTGGCTTCTCTTGTTGTGGAGCACGGACTGGGCTTCAATAGTTGTGGCATGTGGGCTCAGTAGTTGTGGAGTATGGGCATAGTTGCTCCATGGCATGTGGGATCTTCCCGGACCAGGGCTTGAACCCATGTCCCCTGCATTGGCAAGTGGATTCTTAACCACTGCACCACCTGGGAAGTCCCTATATCTCTATTTTAAAATGTGGTTTATCCATAAAATGGAATATTATTCAGGAAGAAAATTCTGCCACATGCTGCAACATGGATGAACCTTGAAGACATCATGTTAAGTGAAATAAGCCAGATAGAAAAGGACAAATATTGTATGGTGCCGCATATATGAGGTACCTAGCATAATCAAATTCACAGAGACATGAAGTAGAATGGTGGTTGCCTGGGGCTGGGTAGTTAGCCTTTAAAGGGCACAGAGTTTCAGTTTGGGAAGATGAAGAAGTTCTGGAGGTAGATGGTGACGATGGTTTCACAACAATGTGAATGTGCTTATTAATGCCACTGAAATGCACAGTGTTTTTAAAGGGTTAAAATGGTAGCTTTTTTGTTATGTATATGTTGCCACAATAAAAAATAATGCTCGCAAGGAAAGAAGGAGGGAAGGAAGGAGGGAGGGAGAGAAGAAGGAAGGAAAAAAGGGAGGGAGGGAAGAAAGAGTAAGGTTCACCCACTTACTCGTTCACCCATACTTAAGAAATACCTACTGCCTGCCAGGTGCTGTGCTAGGCACGGGGAATACAGCAGTGAACAAGACAGACAAAAATGCCTCCCTGGTGGGGCTTATGTCCTGGTGGGAAGACAGGTCATAACCAGAACTACCAAACACTAAGCCTACACTATGTTTGATAAGTGCTAAGAAGGGCACAAAGCAAGCCGGGAGCATAGAAAATGTGGTGGGGCAGGAAGGTGGCATTCTAGATAAGGTGGCGGGGAAGGCCTCGCCAAGATGGCACTTTGGTAAAGACCTAAAGGAGGTAAGCCAACTCTCAGCCCCTTAACTTTGTTAGTTATCTCTTAACAAAAAAATAAACTCATTCAGAAACAGAGTCCTGAAGTTAAGCTGTACAATAAACAGAAGGCTAATGAGAACTGGCCTTTATCAGATAGAATAATTCATGAAAAAGCAAAAGAAAACCGGTGTATAACTTTTCTTCTCTGTGGATTACCTCACTACACTGGTTTCAGTGAACCTGAACTTGGAGAATGAGGGAGCAAAGGTGATAAATAATTGCACCAGCTCCGTACTATAGCTCAGTCACGATGCCAAACAAAGAAGGGCCTGGAGATTTTATGCAAATAAGAAATCACGTTCTGGTGATATGAGATGCTAAAATGCTTAGCTGTTTTAAATGGGATCTACACTGTACTCACACCAGCTGTCACATAATAACAACTTAACAGTATTTTGCTTTTGTATGTAGATGTTTTATGAATTCGGGAGTGGAGGGCCACGAGGGGATGTTTTTTCTTCAACTACGGGTAACGTATAGAAGTTAATACCAAAAATGTTAAGAGCAGTTAGAACCATCAGTCATTCAAGCAGTAGGTTGTTTTCCTTCTGGCACCCTTTAAAAACCTTATAAATGGAAATAACAGAAAAAAAAAAAGTTTAAATTACCACCACTGGATTTCTTTATGGGACAGGTGCAGCCTTCACAGAGCTGTAGAATTTCCCTGAGCCTCACCCGTGAGAAAATTGCAGGCTCATTGATTACAGGCCCCGACGTCCTGTGTTCCTCAGCCTGCTCGTTGTCTCGCTCCTGTGCCCTTGATGAAGCCATCACGCTCAGAGGGCAGGGTTCCCAGAGCGTCTGGAGCCATTTCAGCCCCTTTGCTTTCCCCCTTGGCCTTTCTCCTTGGCTAAGGAGAAAGTTAACAAGAACCAGATTCTCTCTCTGCACCTCCTCCCCTTCCTGGAAAGTTTGGAGTGACTCCCTCTGTAAATCATCTCTTGTTAAAACCATTTTGCAATGGATCTTCAGTGGTTTCCAATCTTGTTAAAACCATTTTGCAGTGGATCTGCAGTGGTTTCCGATCCTGACTGTACACCTGAATCCCCCCAGGAGCTCAATAAGAACAGAAGTCTGTATTTAGTACAGAGGAGATGAGGCCCACGAATTTGTATGTTTAAGTGCCTCAGATGTTTCTGTTAGAAAACACTTCATGGGAATCTCGAAGGGTGAGTAGAAGTTTACCAGATTGGCAAAGGGAAGCAGAAAATTCTTTTCACATGGATATAAAATGGCATGTGTACAGATATAGGTGAATATTCATGCGTGGCAAGTTCAAGAAAGTGCGGGTTTTCAAACTACAAAAAAGTGTTCAGGTGGCAAGGAAGCTATTTTGTAAGCATCAGGGTTCTTAATAAGATTTCTATTAACGAAGATCTCACTGCCAAGCTCCCCTCCAGCTCTGCAGTTTCAGCCTTACCGGTGGTAAGTTCCTTGCTCAGTCCTCGTAGGCACAGCACCAGGGTCTGGGTTGGTCTCAAGCTTTCCTGTGATCCTACCGCGCCTGCCTCTTGCTTGCCCTTTGCTTTGGCACTGAGTGTCATCATAAGAGAGAAAAACAACATGGCGGGGTCTTGGAACTCGGCTGCTTATAAAATACCTCGGCAGGAGCAGCCCACGCCAAAGTGCTTTGCAGTTGGCAGTGAGTTTGTATGGTTTTTAGCCTGCCTGCTATGGGAACCCCAGAGACAGGTTTCATCAAGTTTTTCAAGCATCTATCCCATACTCTCAAGTGCAAAGTCCTGCCCTCCTTTGCCCAAACAGACAGACGGTGCCCTAGCCACAGTTTCCGTATTGTAGAATTCTGAATTTATTATTGTTAATTTGTTCAAACAAAGCTCTGTGAAGAGCTCTGGGCTTGAGATAGGTGACACTTGGCTTCCTGTTCTGTTTCATATGCTACTTACTTGTTTAACTTAAGCCAAATCACCTGGCCAAGTGAAACGTTCTCTCCTGTCTCAGTTCCGCTTCCTATAAAATTGGTATAATAGCATGCTTTGTGTACTTTTTGCGTCCGGGAATAATGGGGGAGATTGCATGTGAATGGAGTTTCTAGAAAAGGGATATATGCTACAAATGTGGTGCTATTTCTTAAGAACAATGGGGAACAGAACCTTGTATAATTCAACCTTGTAAGGCAGGTTGCTTTTTCTGAGACACAAAGAAGAATCAATTTACCAGTAGGTACCTTTCAGGAAATGTTAACTCTCACTGAGAGCATTTCCATCTAGACAGTCTGCCATTCATCAGAGGATCTGGCCCCAGCTTTCTTCAATACTGAACCCGCAGCTGGAGTCAGTCATGCCTTCCCTTGGGTTCCCATTGAAGTTAGCACTTCCCTCCCTGAAAGCCTTTATCACACTCCTCAAGGGCAGAAACCCTCTTTGTATCTGTCCCCAAGCTTAGCACAAGCCCTCACACATAGTAAGCCCCTAACAAATGTTGGCTATTAAATGAATGAGATTGGACACTGTCCAGCATTGGATTAGATGCACTTCAGGCTAAAGATTAGCACAATACACATTCCTGAGTTGGAATGGATCTTAAGGATTCGTCTTACCAACTTCCTGCCCTTAGCCAGAGCCAACTTTGAAGCACCTAACAAATTAGGGTCCTTTATTCCAGTTCCTTCCTGAGAAGAACGTTGATTTTCCTGGCTAAATAGTTAAGGATCCTTTGTGCAGCTGAAGGAAGTCCATTTCCTCTTTTTCCACTTAAATGAAAGGCATAGAACATGTGCACATTTTATGTATAGGAGAGGTTTTTTTTTAAATATAATCGAAGACTTTTCTTATATCAGAGTCTGATCTAGTTTAGGTTGGAAGCAGGGACCATCATCTCAATTAGAGTGTACAACAGAAGAGCTAAGAAATTGTCAACCTGAATCTTAGAATTACTTCCAATGGCAGCTGGTAACATGGGAAGCAGCTTCAGCACACAGAGGGGAGATGCCACAGCTTGGAACAATGCCATCCTTTTGCCAAAGATAGACTAGACTAGTATGCAGAAGAGCTTGCATTTGTTATGTCTGAATATTAATTTCTACTCTCTGAAGTGTTTAGTCCTCTGTGATGTGATTTGAGTGAATTTAATTTACTACAATTGCTTTTTTGGATAATGAACATTTGTATTTCTCCTCTTTATAAAAATAGAGGGCATCTGCAGGCACAAGGAAAGTGATAGTATTAAACATAAAGAAGAAAGTTTTATTGTCCAGTAAAAATCTTACAACCCTAGAGCTGTTTTGAGCTGATAGCCACATGGCTCTAAAATTCTTTGAACTTCTAGAAGAATGTGGTAATAAAAAGTGAAACTACCATTTTTTGCTATTTGTTTTACTTTTTTAAAAATTCTAATTTAGAGTTGAGAAGCCAAAGAAAACTATAAAACCATAAAAACATGCAGTGTTATGTCGCAGAGCCATCACCTCCTGATAACTCATCTCAGGATGTTTTCTCGACTTCCTTCAAATGTGGTTATTTCCTGACAATTTAATTTAAATACTGGTGTAAGGATTATTTCTGGAGATGGGGGCTTTGCCTCTTGTGATAATTCTCTCATCTGCAAAAGGATAGAATCAATTTGATTCCCAAGTAGCAACATTGAGATGTATTTTTATTGGTTTGCTTGATTATTTTTTAAACTTCTATCACTATTGATGGAAACTAATTAAAACTAAATGCACGTCAGCGCTTATTAAATGGCTGCTACTGAGGTGGTGGAGTTCAGGAAATGATAGGCCAGCCCATTCCCTTAACCGATATGGGCTGATTCACAATTGGAGTAATTTCAGATTTATGAGATTCAAGCATCCATATGTCCCTACTGTTTCCTGAAGGATTCTTTTTAAAGAAATGAATGTATATGCCATTTCAATCTAATGAGAGCAGAACCACCGACTGAATAATGTACACTCCTTGCCTGAAATAAAAATTCACCAACACTAGGAGTGTTACTGTGGGCAAAAGCATTTGGGGTTTATCTATCACGTTAAAGGCTGTTTTCAGCTACTCTCCACTATGTACTTTTATAACAACAAATCATGGGGCAATAACGACTTTAGATAAAACTTGGGATGCTAACGTCACATATTATTAACGTATAAATTGTAAGCTTTTTTCTCATGTTTGCTTCATTAAAAGGACAAGTTTAGAGATTAGTATAAGTTTTCCAAAATTTTTGATCCAGAAACTAGGCAAAGTTTGCCCCAAACCCTGAGAATCATAGCATTTGAGATCTGAAAGACGCTGTTTAGAGCAACTCACCAAGAAGGAGGGATGGAGAAGTGAGCAGAGCAGAGCTCTGGTTCCATACCTACTTGCCATTGTCCAGCCATGTGACCTTGGACCATTAGATAACCCCGTGACCCACAGTTTCCTTATCTGTAAATGGACACGGTGACAACACCTCTGCCTACCTGGGAAGCAGTGAGCATGAAGTGAAATCTGCTGGAAGCATGTGAACTATAAAGCCCAACATCAGGGTCAGTTGCTGTAATTTAGAAAATCCCCTTACTTTTCCAGTGAAGAGCAGAAGTGTGCGTCACTTGCCCAAAAGCATCCTTTGGCAAAACCAGGCCTGGAACCCAGGAGGTCCCAACATCCAGACCAGGCTCTTCATATCCCCTAGGGCACTGAGAGAGCCGGGAAGGAGATAATGAGTGCAATGTTAGGGCCTCCACTGGCTGCTGGGCTATTGGTTACACTCCTTTGCCTCGTCCACTACAGACGGATAAACAGTTCCAGGCTGGAGGTGGTGCTGCTGGGTAAGCGGCACCAACACCGCAGCTGGCCCCCTGGAGACGTGAGAACCACAGAGGGCGGGGTGGGCGCTCACCAAGGCCCCCGGATGGAAACATTCTCTAGCCAACAAAGGGTAATGCGGCTGTCAGTCGGCAACAACCTCTCCTACTAAAATGAAAAACCAAGGCAGAGCGTTTTAACACTGGGAAGGGCTCTTGTCTAAACTATTTCTCCAACATTCTCCCTTATTTCCATTCCTGCTGCTCCTAGTATGTCTAATGACTGCGTGTGTCTACCTTTAATACTCGCGGTCAAATGTTAACAAAAGTCCCTTTTTTCTTGGTTTTCTCTTAGTCATGTTTAAGTTTTTAAAAGAATTTTACTGAATACTAAAGGCAGGCAAAAAACAAACTAAGCCAGAGTAATAAAAGAAACATTAAAGCTATCAAAGCAGTAAAGTCGGAATTTAAATCTCAGAGTATCTGCCCCCAAAGCCCTTGCTTTTTTGAGTTTGTTAAACATAAAGTAACCATTACACTGTTAAAACAGGAATTGCACACAAGAGGCAAGGTACCTAGAACTCACAGGGATTTATACTTACACACAAAGTGTACCAAAAAAATCTGTTGCACAAAGAAATCAAGTTTCTGCCTCTGTTTACCAAATTCAAAGTATCATGTAGCCAGGCTAACCAAGAAGTACCACGTAAGCATAAACTGTTAATACCAGGTTACTAGTCTGCCCAAAAAACACTAACAAAAAGCGATAATCTGACATTTCCATTGAAGTTTATGCTTCTCCAGGTCTCTGTCCCACTCCTCATGGGGAGATGGACAGATTGGAGGAGGGACCTGCCTGAACCAAGGCCACCGGTGTGGCAGAAGACAGTGGAGCAGGACAGAAGGTCGTTGGGGCCATTGGTGGACAGGGGGGCTGCAGGCCAGCACAGAAAGGTCAGGAACAAACATGGGGGGCGTATCAGTATAATTGCTGGAAACCAGGTTTGAATGAAAATGTGTCTGATTCAAAGGTATAGAATCTAAGCAGACAGCTTTCTTATTAGGTGGGAGGAAGAATAGAGAGTACGAACTATTGAGGATGACGGACCCCTGATGATGCCGGCTGTCCCCACTGTCTTGGGGAGCCTGGTCCTCAGATATGTGATCAAGACAATAGAACAAGGCCCAGGTCTGAGCTGAGTCTCAGACCCTCTTTCTGATGGAGGTCAGCGCAGCACCAGGCTAACAGTGGCTTTTCCTTAAATGCATGCAGATGCACTAATGACGCACATTAGGCGTAGAGCTCACTCACTTAATTTAGAGCGTCTCATCCTGGCCCTGCGTCGTTGCCGGGACAGATGTGTGCATGGCTCAGACATACTTCTCTCTGTCTGAGACAGATGTCAGGATATTGGGCCGTGCTGGAACAATGCCAGCGTGTTTATTAGTGACAGAAGATTGTCAACCTCCCTTCCCCCAGCTGAGGTTTTCATTTTTGTAGTTAAAATGCCAATCCTAGCTCAGGAAAGGAAAGATTTTGAGAGAGGTAGGGGAAGAAGTAAGGTGAGGGTGGAGAAGAAAATAGAAAGTGACCAGGAGGTAGAAGGAAAAGGGAAAGATTTGGGTCAGTTGCTTCCTATCACTAAGATGATCTAGGTGATTTATAATTCCCACACATGACTGGGATTCGCCTTGGAAGAGAGTAAAAATGCAGAATCTTGGCCCCATCCCAGAGCTGCTACTTCTTAAAACCCAGGGACCTGTATATATTTAAGTTCCCCAGGAGTGGGCTGTGGACCAGACTTGAGTGCCACTGGCTGAGGCAATCTCTAAGGTTTCTTTGTATCCCTTGAGAATCTTTTCTTATGAGAAGGGAGTAAAGAGGGGGATGTGGGGAAACACAGAGGGCAGGACTGCTGTATCCAAGTTGCTTTGTCCTGGGGAAGAGGCTGCCCTCCTGGGAAAGGCTGATAAGATATCAAGGTCAGAGGAGGAGAGGGAGGGATGCTTTGTGTTGGTGTTGATTTCTTTTGTTGGAGTTGTTTTTTTCACTAACTGTGGACAAGCCCCTGACAAATGAGTGTATTCTGTCCCTACCTTGTAAGTCCCAAATGCTTTGATCTCTTTGATGTCTTTTTCCATCTAACTTGCCAAGATGCTCTGAGCTCCTGTCCTCCCCCCATGGACCACACCACTAGCAAATCAGGGAGTAGGCGGCAAGGAAGTGCCTGCCCACTGACTTTAGTCCCTCTTTCCCCTCCTGGCTGCTGAAACCTCTTTCCCCAATTATCTCCCTCTTTGAGGATTTTATCAGTAGCTTTTTATTAACTCTTGGTGGAACAAGCAGCTCTGCCAGAAGGACCAGGTGATTCATTCCAACCAGGGGCCCGGGAAGAATGTTTCCTTCCCACTGCCACCTCACAAACCTTGTCAAAACTTCCTTAAAACTTACAAAAGCTATACAGAATGTCTGGAAAACAAGATGGCCCCGAATCTCAGTGCAACTGTTTTCATTTTCTGTTGTCCCTTGATGAATTTTCATATTCATATTTTATATGGAGTACTTATGATTTCATGGGACCTTTTCTATTATAAGCATTATCCTCATTGCTGTGTAACCTTGATAATGATCTTTGTAACAGCTGCAACATTCTCCATCTGGAAAAGGTACCACTTTGTTTATCAAATACTTACATAGTGGTTTCCACGTACCAGGTACATAAATATTATAATAAATATTAACTCATTTCATCCTCATAGTATTTATCAACTCATGTCACACACCTAATTACTATTACGCTCATGTTATAGATGTTATGGATGAGGAAATCAAGGCTTAGAGAGGTTAGGTAACTTGCACAAGGTCACACAGTCCGTGAGCGGCAAAGACAGGCATATGCTAGTCTGTGCTCAAAACCGCCGTGCAGTGCTGACATTTTAGTTAACTGTCTTTCTACAATTTAACATTTAGTCTGCATGCAGTTCTTTTTAGAATGATAAATAACTACAAAGAACATCTTATGGCTCATGGCTTTTTTTCATTCTTCCAGATTACTTGTTTAGGGTAGGTTTCCAGGAGAGCTGCCTGCCCCACTCCCTGTTTTGAGCTCACAGAGAGAGGTGGCAGTCCTACACAGATCCCCGCTGGGGAAACCTGCACTGTGGGGGGAAAGATCAGTTTTTTGTGAGGTTGTTAATGCTTGCTTCATGGCAAGTGCCGTCTAGGGACCATCAGGGGAAAGTGTAAAGGTTGCAGCCTAGTGAAGGTGAAGCCTGCGGACGTTGGGTGATGCCACTGGGCCTGCTGTTGCTCACTGCCCCCCAGGCGCCCTAGAGGCCAGAAAGCCATGCTTCAAAGAAGAGGGGCAAATTGTCTCTATTTATTTCAGTGGGGGAATTAAAAGAGTAACTCTTCAGTGGCAAATACGTTAACCAACCAGTTGGTGAGTCTGATCTTTCTCTTTTAATCTAGATGTTTTGACATCCTGTAAACACAAGTCTATTTGGAGGTCAAGCTCAAATCTCCAGAATTTCTGTATAGCTGGAGGTGGGGTTGGCAGTGTTTTTGGAATGGAGTGCTAAGGGGACTTGTCTTGAAACTATGTTTGTGTAGCAAGCAAGATTTTTCTTTCTGCCGTACGTTTGTTTAGGGGGTGGCTTAGCATGGAGGAGCTCATGGAAATTATGCCCCCCTCCACCCCTGGGCCCACCACAGGGTCAGTCAAGTCACGCTTAAGATTTTTGAATGACATTGGACCAAGACTGTCAGAGATCTTAGTGAGTCAAAGGGCATTTCTTTGCTTTTTCTCCCTTATGACACAGGCCCACTATTTTTCTTTGCCTAGTATGATACCATAAATAGCCAAAACTGAAACTTGTTCCCATTCCCCCAGACCAGTGTATATCTCCAGCCACACACACACACACACACACACACACACACACGCACGCACTCTTCTCCTGGACCATCCCAGCAGTAACAATCATACATCTGTTCCCCGTTCTCCCCAATTATAAATGTAATTATCATATCTCATTAACACATTTTATTAAAATGGTCTTCCTATCACATAGAAGTGATAAATCTGAAAACCAGAGATAAGAACAGGGGAAGGTCAGAGTGAGAAGAAAACAGGACTAGCTGATTTTTTGCCCTAAGTTTTCAGGAAGTTACAATGAGCCAAAGAGGACTAAGTGAAGTGTGTTGATGGCATAGTTAGAATTTGTAGGTTACCTGAGAGGTCCATGCCTTTTCTTGCTCGATAGCTCACTGTATCATTTGTCAAGCCATTGGAAGTCTCAAAGTGTTTGTTCAAAAGATAAAGGATTTTTTTTTGTGGGAGGAAAGGGGAAGGAAGTTGGTCCTGACCACAATTTAAAAACATAAAGACCTAAGTAAATAAATCCTGAAGGAGAGTGATAACTGTCCAGGCGCTGTAGGCAGCATACCTGATGGTGTTGCCTGGCAACCTCGGCTGTTCCTGGAGCAACAGACTCCCAGGCAAAGGGGGCATTGGAGATGCATTCAGAGAGCTAATTTAACCACCCCTTCCCCCGTGCTTGCTGACTGTGAATAAAATTGGGTAAGGGATCCTGTTTTAAAGTGCACCTGGGATTTGTTTCAGTCAGGTATGGTAAGACACAGAGACATGAAAACAACTGTCATGAAGGAATGTCTCACAGACCCCTAGAAGGAGCAGGCCTGGCATGCCTCACAGGGCCACACAGGGAAGCACCAGGGCCAGTCGGGAGGCAGAGGGGAAGCATGGGTGAGAATCTTTGTTGTGGTTTTCATGGGAAGGAGAGGGTGAGGCAGGGTAGACAGGTTCAGAATTGGCTACTTGAAATAAGTTTAGTAGTATCTGGACTATAAATTGCCCATATCCTGGACCTGGGGTAATTAGGGCAGAAGGATAGTGTCCCATACTGCAGGGGCCTGATACTGGGAGGTAAATTGTGGGAATGGACTCAGGATTGGTTGGCCTGCATGTCAAAGGCAGCCTCAAAGGCAAATTTACTGTCTCTAAGAATTAGCTAACCCTGGGAGGGGCAGTCCTCCCTCAGGTCTGCAAGGCCCCAGATGCCAGAGCATAAGAATACAGGAAATAAGAAAATATAGTTAATACAGACCCCGATACACACATAAGCAAAAGGTCTACTGTCTGTTTTGTGATATAAGAGGTATCTGTGTTTTAGGGGCTGGCATTCCCAGAGAAAGAAAGGAACCCTAAAAAGCAACATTAGAATTATCTCCTGTTCCCTCACTGTCCCTTTGATGCCCAAGAACACAGTGAGCACACCTACTAATACCAAGCAAGGTGCCTCAAGAAAAGCCATTCTTTCAAGATGTGCACTTCAGGACCTAAACAACTTTGAAGCATTTTACGTAGCACCAGCGTGTAGTGCGTGAGGTACAGGCTTGAAAGGATAACTCTAAACGATGCAGGACTCAGGTCTGGCCATTTTGATTATCTCAACACAGAAAAGTGGAGAATGCATTTTCCTCAGCTCACCTGACAGGTTTAACCAGGGTTCAGGCATGAACTGTGTCATTTCCAATCATGCACAGTGAGCATTGCTAAAAAGCAGTGTCTGGCAGTACTATATTACACCGTTGTTGAATTAGTTTCAGTAATGAGAATAAACATTTGCAGAGCCTTTTGTGTTTGTAAAATGGTTTACAAGCACCGGCTGGCTCACTTGTTAATAATCACTTTGGGGGATTCTTAACAATGCATATTTAGGAGATAGAAGCGATGAGTCGGATGGGATTAAGGGAAAAGACAAGTAATAGAAAAGCATTTAGCACAGTCATTTTTAGTTGCATAGTCTCTGCAAGCCTGTGCTGACTAACTATCATTTCATTGTGTTTGGTTACACATTCCTAATGTTCAGATCCCAGGACAAATGCACACACATTGGGTAAAACCATGTTTCAAGCTTTATATTATTTACTCTTCCTTATTGCCCTTTGGCATCTTGATTTGCACAGAATGTGGGTGCAACCCAGGAAGCACTCTGTGAGTATATCCGCCCCACTACTGTGGGGCAGGAGACCTGGCCCCTGCCCTGCCTCTGTCTCTGCCTCTGTGAAGGAGACCCCCAGAACTTACCTACATCTCTCAGCCTCAGTGTTCTCAGCTATAAAGTGGCTGAGGAAGAGAGGTACAGAGGGCACAGGGGGTGTGTAAAGTCCTGGCTCTTATATCCAATGAATCCATGATCTTGCCACTTTCATTGTTTGGTGCTCCAGTGTGTGACTTCAGGCGTCTCTTGTTCATTACCTCACTAAAACTTAAACTGACACATCAGTGGGACCACAGGAGCATGTATACACACGTATGTACACACACACACCCTAGTTACCAAAGTTTACATACTGGGGAATTTACACACTTGGTAGACTGAAGACATATTCCAAATTGAAATGTAAAGTTTCCATTTACATTTTGAAAATATAAAATTTAAAAAGTAAAATTTCATGGACCTTCTGAATTTTCTATTCTAATCTACATTTAACATAACAGTGTTTTTACTCTAATCTCCAAGTAATATTGGCCCTTAGGGTCAGCATGATCCTGTAGGATCTGGCATCCCTGAAGCCCCCCATGTGTGTCCTGCCTGCCCTCAAGTGTGAGAAGAGCAGCAGTAAGCCTCACGCTGCCCTGCCTTCACTCCTTGCTGGGCCTTCAAGCTTGCAGTTAGGTGGTAAATGGAACAGTGGACATCTTCCACCCTGCCCTGTTTTTTAACTGTCTTCTGATGAGTTCTGCTGGTAGATGCTAAAGTGGTCCAGGAAATATGATCAGAGCCAGAAGCCCGTTTGATAATAAAGCTATCCTATGGGAATTTTTTCTCTGACACTCATCTCTAATTTTACAATGTAACTCTATAGATACATGTGTCCTTTAGAGCCAAGAGTGGTAGCAAATTTCTCAAGAATAATCAGCATATGTAGTATTTATATATTAGAGTTGCCATTTTGAAAACACTTTTACATACATTTTAATGGTAACCACTATATTTGGAGGATGTACGTGCTATATACTCTACCTTCCAGCAGTCAGGTCAGTCAGAGCCCCCATAGGGAACAGATGTCCCTCACAGCAGGGAAGTGGGCAAGTTTTGCATCTTTCAAAGGAAATGTTTTGTAATAGTGATAAATCTCATAGACAATGAACTTTATCAAGGTTTGCCAAAAACAGCTCTTTTTTGGGTGCCTTCTTAAACATCCCACAACGTATATATAGAAAATCAGTATAATGTAATAAGTTGCTGAATCAGAACACTTCTGAAAATAACTTCCTAATGTCCTTCTCCTAAAATCAAGAAACTTGAGCAGTGGAGAAATCTGGCCATTGTTTGTTCATTATTAATTCATTTGTTATGCAATCTTAATGAAAAAGGAAAGCCTGCCTTAGTCATTAAAAAAACCACATACAGTCTTAAAATGAATACTGTTAATTTACTAACCCAAGGTTGATTTAGGAAGGTTAAATCATATGTAATTATGTGATAATTCACTTTGCAAAACTTTACTGCTATCATAATGGAATATCAAGGAAATACAATTTCAATTGATTACTTTGCTGTAGTTTTTTTTTTTTTAATCTATTGAAAAGTCAAATGGTTGTATAGTTGTGTGGTTGCTATTTCCTCTCTGCCTAAGCAGGAAATTGAAGTCTGTTTCTATTAATGTAGTCTCTGACTGTATAACTATTCCTGGCTCGGAGCTCTACATCTTCCGTGCCTTGTTATACAAGCCAACGTAGCCATGTGGCAGCTACTACTTCCAATGAGTCTCATGGTGTAAGATCCAGCCTCATCAAGATATACTACAGGGCTTCACCATCCTAACAACTTCTGAGCCCAAACCTGCAGAATGGGAATAATTATCATCTTCGTTGGCTGTCATGATGATTAAACAGAATATGTGTAAGAAAAGGAACCATCATAATGCATGGTACATACTACCTGGCTCAATCCTTTACCTTTCCTACATGAGCCATTAAAGATCTGTGGTCATCTCACTCCAAAACAGTCATTGACATTCCGATTCAACCACGATCATACGAGAATGGCCTGACAGAGTGGAAGCCTTCTCTGTTACATCTTCCTTCCGAAATTGGCTATACAGATGGTCCCCAACTTACGCTGGTTTGACTTGGGATTTTTTGACTTTACAGTGGTGTGGTATGCATTCAGTAGAAACCATACTTTGAATTTTGATCTCTTCCTGGGCTGGTGATTTGCAGTACAATCCTCTCTCATGATACTGGGCAGCGGCAGTGAACTGCAGCCTCCCATCAGCCACGTGACCACAAGGGTGAACAAGCAATGTATTTACAACTGTTTCGTCTTCCACTTTCAGTCCACCGTTCGATAAATTACATGAGATATTCACCGCTTTATTATAAAATAGACTTTGTGTTAGATTTTACCTAACTGCAGGCTAATGTAAGTGTTCTGAGCTAGGCAGGCGCAGCTAACCTGTGGTGTTCAGTAGATTAGGTATATTAAATGCATTTTTTAAAATTTTTTTTAAAAATTTATTATTTATTTTATTGGCTGTGTTGGGTCTCCTTTTTGCTGCGCGCGGGCTTTCTTTAGTTGCAGTGAGTGGGGGCTACTCTTCGTTGTGGTGCACAGGCTTCTCATTGCCATGGCTTCTCTTGTTGCGGAGTATGGGCTCTAGGTGTGTGGGCTTCAGTAGTTGCAGCACATGGGCTCAGTAGTTGTGGCTCACGGGCTTAGTTGCTCTGCGGCATGTGGGATCTTCCTGGAGCAGGGATTGAACCCATGTCCCCTGCATTGGCAGGCAGATTCTCAACCACTGCGCCACCTAGGAAGCCCTTAAATGCATTTTTGACTTGTGGTTCATCTTACAATGGGTTTGTTGGGACATAGTCCCATTTTAAATCAAGAAAAATCTGTACTGATTCTTTTAACAGCTTTATTGAAGTATGAATTATATACCATAAAATCCACCCATTGCTGGTGAATAGTTCAGTTATCTTCACAAATGTGTGGAGTTGTACAACTGTCTTACAGTTATAGAACATTCTATCACTGCAAAGTTTCCTCTGCCCATTTGCAGCACCCCGTTTCCACCACAGTCCTAGGCAGCAACTGATCTGCTTGCTTTCTCTACAGGTTTACCTTTTCTAGACATTTATGTAAATGGAACTAAATAGCATATGCTGTCTTTCACATCTGGCTTCTTCACTGTGCATGATGTTTTTGAGGTTCATTTGTTCATATCCAGAGAACCAGACCAGAGAAATAGACCAATGGGAAATGAGTACATATATAGAAAGAGATTTTTTAGAAGGGATTGGCTCAAGACATCCGGGCTAAGACATCCCGCAATCTGCCATCTGCAGTCTGGAGGCCCAGGAAAGCTGGTGGTATAGTTCCAGTCCCAATCCGAAAGCCTGAGAACCAGGCTAGCCAGTGGTATAAGTCCTAGTCTGAGTCCAAAGGCCCAAGAACCAGGAGTGCCAGTGTCCCAGGGCAGGAAAAGATAGGATATCTCAGGTCAGTTAAAGAGAAAATTTGTCCTTCCTCTGCCTTTTTGTTCTATTCAGACCCTTAAAAGGTTGTTTGATGCTCACCCAAATTGATGAGGACAATCCTCTTTACTCAGTCTACTGATGCAAATGCTAATCCCTTCCAGAAACACCCTCACAGACACACCCAGAAATAATATTTTTTTCAGCTATCGAACATCCCTTAGCCTAGTCAAGTTAACACAAACAATTAACCATCACAAGCATGTATCAGTATATCATTCCTTTTAATTGTTGAATAGTATTCTATTGTATGGCTATACCACATGTTTTTTATCTTTCATCAGTTGATGGAAATTTGGATTGTGTCTGGTTTGGGGCTATTAAAAATAATGCTGTTATGAATATTCATGTATATGTCTTTGTATGAATATTTGTTTTCTTTTATCTTGGGTAGATTCCTAGGAGTAAAATTTCAGGGTTCCATAGTAAGCTTGTGTTTATCTCTTTAAAACTGCCAAATTGTTTTCCAAAGTAGCTTACCATTTTACACTCCCATTAGCAGTGTATGAACATTCCAGTTTCTCTACATTATCACCAACCCACGCTTCTGTTGTCTTTTTTGTTACAGCCAGTGTAGTGGATATGAAGTGATGTTCATTGTGGTTTTAATTTGCATTTCCCTGGTGACTAATAATATTGAGCATCTTTTCATATACTTATTTGCCATCCATATGTCTTCTTTGGTGAAATGTCTGTTGCCTATTTTTAAATTGGATTCTTTCTTACTGAGTTGTAAGAGTTCTTTATATGTTCTAGATACAAGTCTTTGTCAAATCTATATTATGCAAATATTTTTCCTGTAGCTTATATTTCTATTTTTGTCTATGGCTTACATTTTCATTTTCTTAATAGTATCTTTTGAAGCATGGAAGTTTTTTGTTTTTTGTTTTGTTTTGTTTTTTTGTTTTTTCTTCATGGTAAAGACTGCTTTATTGGTGGCAGCTAGTACAAGTCAATAAATACTGATCCCCAAAGAAGAACTCAAGTTATCAGATTACTGGTCCACAGAGAGCTGAATGGAGTTGAACCAACTGATTGCTGAGAGGATAAAGTCAATCCTGCTTCTTGGGAAATGAAGCCACAGCCAGCTGATATATGGCATATGCTGTTTCTCCAACTGTAAGAATCATGGTGGCTCTATACAGGAGGGCATCAATCAGCTATCCCACCCTTTAGATGCACTGGAATTCCATTATCCTCCTGAAACAGCTTTTGTTTCTCTGCAACTTTATTTTCAAACTGTCTGCGTGAAGCAATACTTATGGTCCTCTGGCCAATCTGACGAAGAGCCAGCAGATTCCACAGCATCTTGGCTCAGTTACTGCCCACCAACCGCAGCAACTGAACACTGGGAACGAAAACCCACACGCCGGAACCGGAACTACCTCAGCATGGAAGTTTTTAATTTTGATGGGTTTTGTATTATTTTTGAAAACTCTGCCTAACCCAAAGTCTGCCCAATCCCATTTGAGGTTTATTTGCATATATCATGACCTTTACCCCAAAGACTTCAGTATGCATTCCCCAAGAATGAGCTTCTCTTACATAATCACAGTGCAGTTACCAACTTCCCTAGATATGCTTTCATCTGATCATCAATTACCTACATTCCAATTTCACCAATTGGAATGTGCTTCATAGCGTTATTTTCCTCCTGAACAGAATCCAATCCAGAATCACACAGTTCATTTAGTTGTCATGTCTCTTTAATCTGGAACACTTCCTCAGCCTTTCGTTGCCTTTTATAATATTAACAATTTTGAAAGTACACTTTCAAAAAACATTGGAAAACACATAGATATTCAGTTTTGAAAATTATTTTAACGTCATTTTAAAAATACATTTTGAAGTAAATGTTCTTTGCTTTTTCTCTGTCTGATGCTTTTTCCCCTTCTGATTCCCTTCATGTTGTGCTTCTCAAGTCAGAATACCACTTAGGTGACGAAGTGTCCTCAGTGCAACACATCTGGGGGCACACAGTGTCCATCTGCCTCACTGATATCAGTTTTCATCACTTAATCAAGGTGGGTCCAATTTTTCCGCTGTTTAACTACCATTTCCCCCTCACATTTAGTAAGTCCTGTGATTTCTTTTTGGACCAGCACTTTAGATTTTTCTCAGTGTTCCTGGCAGGGAAAGGAACTGCTCCTCTACTTGCAATACTACAAGTAATTGCTACCCCCGTGAAGAAAGCACTGATAATGGCATTAAAGCCTGAAGACCTTTTTAATGTGTATTTAAGGCTTTTCCCTAATGCATGGATGATTAGAATTAGAGAAAGCTGCTACCAAATGGATGACAGTTTTCTTATCCACTGTAATCTAATACAGGATTAACTCCTTTCTGCTGTTCTATTAATGTCTCCAGCCAAAGACTTCCCTGATTTGATCCCTGCCATGCTTGTTCATGAATAAATGGATGGAGCTGTGTTGCTGTAGGGATTCTTAAGGTTTTTGTTTTTTTTCGTATTCCATCAAATCAAGATAAGCGAACAGCTCAAAAGAAAAGAAATGGCTCCAACTTTACTGGAAAGCGTAAAACTTGGAGGAAAAATATTTTTAATAGCCTGGGAAAAAGCCTAAAAAGGATGATGACAGATCCGAAGCGGTTGCCACCTCTCATCAGTGTCTTGGCATCCAGTTAATAGGAGAGGACGACAGCTTTGTTATTAAATTATGTAGATGCTCATTGAAGGCACAACCAAATAGGAGGTTCAGTTGCCTTCAGAAGCATTTCAGATTATCAACTGTGATTTCAGTGATGGAACTCAATTTATAGATACACTTCCAATTCTGAAACTGATACTTCTTCTAGGAACATGTATGGTTTGGGAAGGAATGGTTATGCAGCCAGTCTTCACAGAGAACCCTCATTCTCAAAGTCACTTTTGCTCCTGAAGATGTAAGCGTTGCCCCGTTATATATTACAGCCAAGGTCACGGGAGAGCTGTAACCTGCACACGAAAGCTATTTCTCCACCTGGTCACACAGAGGTGTAGGGCTGGAGCTTTGTAACATGGAATCTATCCTGGTGATTAGTGGATGGATTAGAATTTGCCTAAAAAAGTCTGTGGGGCAAAGACGGGTAGCATCAGTTTAGGATTTGGAATGGCCCGGTCCCAACCTCCAAATCTCATTACTATTGATACACCTCTCTGAGAGAAATGTGACAACAGTGAGCACCTAATTTGCATAGCCCTTTTCCCTTTCAAAGCACTCTTAGAAAAATCTAAGCAATACAGCCAGAATGCCTTGGTGTAAATCTTGGACTCACCATCTCATCACTGTATAATCTTAAAATTGTCTAACCTTGCTGTGTCTTCGTTCCCTCATGTGTAATATGGAGATAATAGCGGCTCCCTGCTTGTAGGTGATTACAGGAACTAAGTGAGATAATGTTAATTAAGTGCTTAGAACGATGCCTGGTACACAGGAAATGCTCAATGCAAGTATTGTCGCCATCCTAATATTCTGTGGGAGAAGGCAAAGGCATGGCTTAATATCCTGTGTTTAATAGATGAAGAAGTAGAAGCCAGCAGTTCGATGACTTGCCTGTGACCACACAGTAATTGAGGGGACCTAAGAGAGAAGCCACTCTGAGCTTGTGAGTCCTTCTCTAGGTCCCTAGGGAGGACCCTCCTCCCTCCAGGCTTTTGAGCTTTGCATACCGCTAAATGATTCTGAAGCACAAAAGCCTTGAGGAATCACCTAAATATGTGGCATAGGCCTGGGCCAGACTCTGTCCCCGCAGAAATGATTGCCCCCTGGCCCATGCCCACCAGAGCCTGGATCTGTGGCAGCTGCCAGCACGGGTTCAGTGAGGAGCCGATGGGGCAGGAGCGACATAACCCACCTGCCCCTGCCAGGCGCCCGCTGTCCCAGCAGGCAATCTCGCTGGCGTGCTGGCTCTACCGAGCCTAGCAGTCACAGTGGCAGTAGCAAATATAGAGAGTGAGTCTACCGCAGAAATAAAGCCCACGGAGGGACTTCCCTGGTGATCCACTGCAGGCAGCATGGGTTCCAGCCCTGGTTGGGGAACTAAGGTGCTGCATGCCGCACAGTGCAGCCAAATAGATACATAAAAAAGCAAGCGAGTCAGGAAAGAGAAAGAGAGAGAGAGAGAAAGAAGGGAGGGAGAGAGGGAAGGAAGGAAGGAAGGAAGGAGGGAGGGAGGGAGGGAGGGAGGGAGGAAGAAAATATAGTCAAAATGGTATTTAAAAAGAGGAAATAAAGACCACAGAAATATTTGAGATATGACTTTGGTAACTTCAGATCTTTAGGCAACGAGAATTAAATATGACACAGCTTTCACAGTGGACACCACAGAAGCACTTGTTTGGAAAAATCACTTTTATTTTTGTATTACACATGAACATTAAGAGGAAAAAGCAGAATAATTGAGCACTTGTATCATCCAGTTATTAAGAGAGATAAAAAGCATACACACACTCTGCAGGTTTAGCGAGCACCTGCTCTTAAAGTAAATCTTCTTGCACCTAAGATCCAGGGACAGCGGGAAGCCCTGCAGCCTGTCCTGAAACTCACGCAGATGACAGAGGGGGAAAGGGGGCCGATACAAAGACAAACATTGCTTCCGGTAATCAACTGTTCTGGAGTCCCTATTTCATTAGTCATTCCATTAATCACACAAGACAAGAAGGATAGAAGGAAACATATATGGGGGAGGGGAGAAAAGGACTTAAAAAATAAAAAAGAAATATATTCCTCACATTCTTTAAAAAAAAAAAAAAAGGCTGGAGGAAATGTACCAAAAGTTTGAGTGATTCCTTTTGGGTGGTGAGATTGTGGGTGTTCAGTTTGAATCTTCCTTCTATAGGTATCCTTCGAATTTATAGGAATATATTTTATAATGGAAATTGAAGAAAGCAACCTCTTTAAATCCCTTTACAAGAAAATCAGTATCCGTTGGGCAGCAGCTGTAAAGGTCTACACTGCAGAGCCTGCACCTGTAACATCATCACTTAGGAGCTCTGTGGTCCCTAGGTTTGTTTCCATCCTGTGGAGAGAGTGCTGACTATGAACTAGACACCACTTTGCCTAACAGTTCAAGAGCTCTGAACCTTAGAAACTGAGAACTTGCCATTACAAGGAGAGGTAGGGCGTATAAAAGCATGGGTGAACATCTTTTCTTTGTGGGTAAAGAGATGTACCCAAACCCTGTATCTCACCAGTGCCTCTGGAATGATTGAAAATGAGCCAAAGTGTCAGATTCCTCCTCTCCCCAAACAGGGTCCAGCTGGTGAGGTCCCTAGGGCATATTTGGTCAGTTCTCAGTTTATAATATGCAAGACCAAGGGGGAAGCTGAAAAACAGGGTGTTGGGGAGGTACCAAATCAAAAAGCCAGAAGAGTGACTTGGTGTGGACAGAGCAGGAAAAGCTGGGTAGCCAGGGATGAAGCTGAGGTTGGGGGAAAGTTCTGTGTGGGAATGGGGTCCACAGCAGGTCTTCCACCATCAGTGGTGAGAGGAGCGCCTCTGAGAATGCCAGCAAGACCTGGATGGGATGGTTTGTAAACTCTTTTGAGCTTGTCAGAGTGAGGATTGATTCAAAAGTGAACTGCAGCTGTGCTCCTGTGAACGACTGAAAAGCATTCCCAGTTCCTGGGCTGACACACATTCTGTGTTTCCACAGCCCTATTATTACCCATCTCAATCTGACGACAGTGAAATCGAAAGGGATTTGTATCCCCAAGGAACGCGGGCATTGCTGTTACCGTATTACTGTGATGGCTTAAAAAAAAAAAAAAAAATATATATATATATATATATATATGCCATTCCCTTGATACCAGACGTTTGACAGGCTCTCAGTAAAAATGCTGAGCTTTTACTACCTTTGCTAAGGAAGTAATAAACATTATCTCAAAGAGAGGAAAAAGATTTTTCACAAATCTCGAAGATCTTGGCAGATATCAATAATGTGATTTTTATAAGAAAAGAGAGTCTCCAAATTGTGGGTAATGGATTTACAGATTGCCCAGATGGCTTAGTGAATGAGAGATTGGAAACAGAACATAAATTATAGGCAGGAACATAAACACCAAACCAAAATTTGAAAATAAGCAGAATAGAAATCTGAAGAGCATCAGCAAATAGTAATTGCTTGTAACCGTTTTTTTAAAGCCTTTTTATTTACGTATTTATTTATTGACCGCACCGTGTAGCTTGCAGGATCTTAGTTCCCTGACCCTGAATCCAACCTGGGCCGACGACAGTGAGAGCACCAGGTCCTAACCACTGGACCACCAGGGAATCCCGGCTTATAACCTTTAATGTCATCTTGGCTAGAGATATTGTTTGGTGTGGATGCCCTAAGTAGCAACTGAAAAGACTTTTTTCAACATAGATCAGTCTAGCAGATATGAATAGAGTGCCTTCTATGAAACAGACACCATTCTAGGAGTTGGGGACACAGCAGCAAACAAAACAGCCCAAATCCCTGTACTCATGATGCTGATACTCTAGTGGGGAAAGATTAATAAACAGTAATAAATAAGTAAAACATATGGTATGTTAGATGGGGAGGCATGCAATGAAGAAATCTAAACCCAGAAAGGGGAGTAGATGTGCTGAAGCATGGTGCTTCGGCTTGGAAAGGAGAAAAATGTGCCAGAGGCCCTAATTTCAGGATGGAAATCGTTTCCAGCATGGAGGCAGGAGGGTCCGGCCAGGCACCTCACTCGCTGGATTGCCATTTCTTCATCGATCGAGCGCAGCAGTTAGACTCTGTGATCTTTGTCACAAACAAGCTCGCACAGCTCTGGTCAATGGTGATACTTTGATATACGACACAAGGGAAATTAAGAAACAGATTGGATTTCAAACTTGCAAAGTGATTCACCAAGCCATGTTCTTTTCTGCCAGGAAAACAAAGCCACAGCTCACCCAGAGGGAGCTTCTGCTTTGGGTGGGCGCTCCCAGAAGTGGCCCCACTGGTGCTTCCACTCCCATGTCAGCAGATGGGAGGGAAAATGGAGATAACTGTTTTACATCTTGAGAATATTACAGACTTGTACAGTTGCCTCTTTAATGTTTTTTTCTTTAACATTCACCACTTCCACTTAGTAGGCACTGTCATTTTTCAAGCCCATTTTACAGGTTAACAAAGGGAAAATAAACATTAAGTAACTTGCTCGAATTTATCCAGTTAGTTACAGTGTGAGGATTTAAACCCAGATCTGTCTGATTCCAGAATCTGTAATCTTTCACTACACCTGGCCACATTCTTATAACTCCTCACTCTTTACCCTAAAAATCTTTCCCAGAAGTTAGTGCACTTAGCAAAATCCAGAATGTGGGACACTATACAGGACAAATTACCTGGTTCCTGTAGCAAATTAATTACAAGAAAAAGCAAGAAATAACCTATAGATTAAAAGTGGCTTAAGAGACAACCAATTTTGATGTTTGGACCTTATTTGGATCTTGATTCAAATAAACTACTTAAAATCAGTGACATGGGGACTTCCTAGGTGGCGCAGTGGTTAAGAATCCGCCTGCCAGTGCAGAGGACACGGGTTCGATCCCTGCTCCAGAAGATCCCACATGCCTCGGAGCAACTAAGCCCGTGTGCCATAGCTATTGAGCCTGTGCTCTAGAGCCCATGAGCCACAATTGTTGAGCCCATGTTCCACAACTACTGAAGCGCAAGCACCTAGAGCCCGTGCTCTGCAACAAGAGAAGCCACACTGCAATGAGATGCCTGCACACCACCATGAAGAGTAGCCCCTGCTCTCTACAACTAGAGAAAGCCCGTGTGCAGCAACGAAGACCCAACGCAGCCAATAAATAAATAAATATATTTAAAAAAAAATCAAACCAAATCAATGACATACATTCAGGAATTTGAACACTAACATTTGAATATCAGGGTACTTGATAATATTAAAGAATTATTTTTATTTTTTCAGGTGTGAAAAAAGACTAATGTTTTTTAAAAGAGTAATTTTAAAGGTACATGCTCCCAGAGGAAATGATATGATGCCTGGGTTTAACTTTAGAATAATGCATTGGAGGGAGTATAAGTAAACGAGATTGGCCATGTAGTGATCACTGTTGTAGCAGTTTGTTATACTATTCTCTTCAGTTCTGTATATGCTTAAATTTTTCTGCAATAAAAATTAAAACCAAACCAAACACCCCTGCCGTGGTGAATGCGGAATTGGTTGCACTGACCCCCTGCCACTTTCTTAGATACCCAGTCTCTTCCATCAGACTGGAGGCAAAAACCAAGTCTAATGGTCAGAGCACATCTGCCAGGCCTGTGGCTGCCTTGGTTCACCAGTGCTGGCTAAACGCTGGACTTCCTGCCTGTGGTAGACCCCCATGTCTCATGTCTGTGGCTTTTCTGCAACCAGCCATGTGGGCCACCTCACCCAGGGAACTGGGGTTGATGTGATATCATGAAAAGAAGTCTAGCCTTACTTTTTAGGAGCTGCAGACCTTGAGCAAAGCCTTGCTGAGCCTTAGGGAGTTGTGGTGGTCAAATGGCATAGCATTAAACATAATAGAATAACATAAACCCTGAAGATCTCTCCTAAGAATCTGGGCCCCCAAATGCCCTAGTCAGCTAAGACCTGGCGATGAATGAATCAGGGGGAGGAGTGGTCTCTGTAGAGGGAGTGACTCACATTTTCTGAATCATCTCTTTCTGCCTCATTGGACCACACCCCCTGGGAGAAGGAACCTGCCATGCGCTTCTTTGTGTTCCCAGGATAGTGAGGTGGGAAGAACATGGCCTTGGCGTCAGAAACTCCTGGGTTTTAATTCTCTATCTATCACTTACCTACCACAGAGACTTCAGGAAAGCTCTTAACCTCCGTATTTGTGAGATAGCAATAATAAAGCCCACTAAGAGGATTTAACGAAAGAAGACATTCAATGTCCAGCTCATAGCTGGTACTCAGGAAGTACTAGTTTCACACCA
Source organism: Hippopotamus amphibius kiboko (assembly GCF_030028045.1). Classification (NCBI taxonomy): domain Eukaryota; kingdom Metazoa; phylum Chordata; class Mammalia; order Artiodactyla; family Hippopotamidae; genus Hippopotamus; species Hippopotamus amphibius. Next base: position 114,215,082 of record NC_080191.1, read on the forward strand.
CCCTCAGGTTCTCTGTTGATGCTTGGTGACTGAATGAGTGTAACTAGATGTTCCTCTGAACGTCGGTGCCTCAGCAGCAGGGTCACCGGTAAAATTACACAGGCTTTTCACTGCACAAGGGCACCTGGCTGGACTCTGCTGAGCCCCTGAGTGCCGGACTGTCTCCCCGAAGGAAGGGTGCCTTTGTCTACTTTATGCAAAGCTGCTCAGTGAGCTATCAGTGTCCCTGCTCCGAAGGAAAATTCCAGTCACCAGAGAAAGGGATTTGTTTTTATAATGCGTGACTGCAACGAGTGCCAAGAAGCAAGAGGAAAAATAACTCCATATTGTCAGAGCACTGGGCCTGCTTTGAAACAAACCACACTTTGAGACCATGTGAAAATTTCTTGTTGGTTGATTCAGGTCCCTAGCCTGGACATCATGGTACCAAGGTCGCTGAAAAGGACAGAAGCATGAAAATGCAGATTATCCAAATGGGCTACATGTTAGGACTGACGTCCCCCAGGCCGCCCACAGGTCACAGCAGCTCTGTATCCCAGATTGACACCGGATGAATCTTAACTAGTGATAGGAGTCCTCCTGGAAAATGGCCATCCGCAAAAAGGCCCTGAAGGCTGTTGCTTCCTTTGAAACATTTAAAGAGGTGCTGCCTCTCCAAGGCAGCGTCAGGGTCAGTTTGGTCTGGGTGAGCGTTTACATCTTCTCTGTCCCATCACACTACTTATCTCAGAAGTTCAAGGCCACAGAGGCTAAGGGGCAGGGATCCCACCCTTCTAAAAGGAAAGAGCAGAGGGCAGGCCCACTTCTGAAGATGTGTTTGGGGTGGAGGTCAAAATGATTCTAAAGTCTGTCAGGACAAGCAAAGGCAAAAGGAGAGCCAAGAAAGTTTTGAAAAAAAAGAAGAAGAGCAGCGAGGTTCAGTGAAGGAAGAAGGGAAGGCAAGGGGGAGGCGGGCGTAACAAGTACAGCATGAAATACGGAAACACATCAATTTTTTCTAAGTGCCTAATTGTTTGTCCCAGCACCATTTGTTGGAAACTCCTCCTTTTTCTTCTTTCCCAAAACCACCTTTGCAGGCTAATTTTTCATCTTTCAGGGGGGTTTCTGTTTGGTTCCATTAATCTGTCTCTGATTTCATGTCGACATCTCTAGTTGGTATCTAGGAACACTAGTAGTCCAAAGGGGATTTGGAACCACATCCAGAACTGAAGCTAGATGTGTGCTTCCCTAAACAGGGATTAATGTTTGTTGCATTTTGGAACCTAACATCATGAGGTCAGAGGAACTGTTTTGTAATGTGGTGTGTACATAATAGAGAATTAATCATTTGTACCTGAGTGTAAGATCCTACCATGACCTCCTGACCATGAGGGAATAAGGGGATGTTGGAACAGAAACTCTTAAGTTTGTCACCTGTAATTAAAAATCTAGTAGAGATCAAAACTAAAAATAGAGTTACCATATGACCTAGCAGTCCTACTCCTGGGCACATATCTGGAGAAGACTCTAAATCGAAAAGTTACATGCACCCCAATGTTCATAGCAGCACTATTTACAATAGCTAAGACATGGAAGCAACCTAAATGTCCATCAGCAGATGAATGGATAAAGAATATGTTGTTTATATATACAATGGAATATTACTCAGCCATGAAAAAGAATGAAATAATGCCATTTGCAGCAACATACATGGACCTAGACATTATCATACTAAGTGAAGTAAGTTAGACAGAGAAAGACAAATATCATATGATATCACTTCTATGTAGAATCTAAAATATGATTCAAATGAACTTATTTACAAAATGGAAACAGACTCATAGGCATAGAAAACAAAGTTATGGTTACCAAAGGGGAAAGGGGTAGAGAAGGATAAATTAGGAGTTTGGGATTAACAGATACACACTACTATATATAAAATAGATAAACAACAAGGACCTCCTATATAGCACAGGGAACTGTATTCAATATCTTGCAATAACCTATAATGGAATCAGAAAATCTACAAACAGTAAATGCTGGAGAGGGTGTGGACAAAAGGGAACCCTCCTGCACTGTTGGTGGGAATGTAAATTGATACAGCCACTATGGAGAACAATATGGAGATTCCTTAAAAAACTAAAAATAGAATTACCATATGACCCAGCAATCCCACTACTGGGCATATACCCAGAGAATACCAAAATTCAAAAAGACACATGCACCCCAATGTTCATTGTAGCACTGTTTACGATAGCCAGGTCATGGAAGCAACCTAAATGTCCATCAACAGATGTATGGATGAAGAAGATGTGGTACATATATAGAATGGAATATTACTCAGCCATAAAAAGGAATGAAACTGGGACCTTTGTAGAGACATGGATGAACCTAGAGACTGTCATACAGAGTGAAGTCAGAAAGAGAAAAACAAATATCGTATATTAACGCATATATGCAGAACATAGAAAAATGGTACAGAACAACTGGTTTCCAAGGCAGAAATAGAAACACAGAGGTAGAGAACAAACATATGGGGAAAGTGAGGGTGGGGTGGGGTGGGGAGGGAGGTGGGGGTGGGATGAATTGGGAGATTGGGATTGCCATATATACATTACAAATAAAAAAAATATCAAATTGTACACTTTAAATATATGCAGTTTATTGTATGTTAATTATATCTCAGTAAAAGTTCTTAAAATAACCTATAATGGAAAAGAATCTGAAAAAGAATTTATATATTATATAATATGTATATTTATATAATATATATATCTATCTGAATCACTTTGCTATACACCAGAAACACAACATTATATATCACCTATACTTCAGTTTTTAAAAGTGGGAAAAAAATCTGGTAGAGATCAATGGAAGTCCCTATAATTTGATCAGTTTTTCCTTTTTCTGTAATTAACACGACTGTGTGAGTCTCACTGCCCTGCTTACTGTCTGGAGCCCCCATCCTGGGTCTGCAGGTGTCTTCCTCTGTGGCCCTGTGAGAAGCAGAGGGACTCTGGTTGTTTCTCCCCAACCAGGTGAGAACCATGTTACAGGCATTTCCAGGCAGAGAGCAGGTGTGGATTTTTCCTAACCCTGTCCTACCCTCCTCACCTCCTGCTGTCAGCCTATCAGACAGCGGCACATGCAGCCAGTCCACGCTCGCAGAGCAGTGGACAGAGGAAACCAGAATGTGTTTTACTTTTAGGGTCCCAGTTTGTAGCAGGGCACGTGTAGTGTAGGACTGAACCCTGAACAACACTCTGAACCTTCTATATCACAGGTTCCCCGAATAGTCGGGGGAAGGAGGAAGGAATAAAGGAAGGAGGTGGTTAGAGGTGATTTTCACACCTCACTCTTCAGTCTATGTTAAACCCATACCTCTGTTTTAACCCTTATTCCACTGTGATGCTGTTTATTTATTTCTTTATCTGTATGTCCCCCGCCCACTGCCCCCACCCCCCTTGAGCTGCCTAAGAATGTCAGTACTGTTAACCATTTTCATAATCTAGTATGGTGTCTGGAGTATAGAAGGTGATAAATAAGTGTTTTGAAAAACTATTAAGTGAGAGAGTCTCGGAGTATATATAACAACACTAGTATTTTGTGAAAACCCCTGTTCCTGTGTTCAATCCAGCCACATTGTGTATGTGGTGGGTCAGGAAAGAGTCTCCTTTAAAAAAATTAACAGCCCACTGTTGCCTGGTTCCTTGGTACATTTTCCAGGTCTGTGTCAGTAAAACCAGAGAAGGAATCTGGAAAGTGAGGTTGGGGCTATTTGCTAAGGAAGATAAATATTGTTCTGAAAGCAGGTGACACATTGCCACTTGAGTTCATCAGTGCCTAGAGCCCGTGACAGCCTAGTGGTGACTGGAGAGCTTTTCTGGGTCTTGTCTCTGCAGACAGGATTGCGAGGCCTTGCAGAAAAGCTCCAGGGGAAAGGAGGAGGGAAATTCTGAAAGTGGCAGAAGCCCAGCTTCTAGTCGCTCCTTCATTCTGCAGTTTTGACTCTGAGCAGCTTTGCCAGCCACATAGGAAAGTCGTGGGGGGAGATTTTACTTACCCTTTCCTTTGTTTGGTTAGCCTCATTTTTTATTTATTGTTATCTTTTAAAGCAAAGAAAAAGTTCAGATAATTCTTATCACCGCTCTCAGGCACACAAAGTGAAGTCCCAGAGCCCTCTGTTCAGCCCCACCCGAAACTGCACACACAGGAGCACCCACCTCAGAACCATCTGGGAGTGGATGCTAATTAAACATGCTTCCAGGCTGTGATCAGGATTTCCTGGGAGCAGGCTGGAGGGCAGTGTGTGGTTACATCCCCTCCACAGAAGGAAAATTAAAGTTCCCCATAAGGAGGAGCTCGATGCTGGGGAAGATGCAATACGGTTCTCTAAGGAACTTTGTTATCTGGCAGTTTTGCTTTTGAAAACAAACAATCACAATAACGAGAAGGAGGGAAAGGACCATTAAAAAATGTCATAAATAATTATAGCTGTTGACCTACCCTGAAGTGTGCTGGGTACACACAATTCCTTTCGTGAAGACAACTTTTTAAAAAAAAGTAAACTGCCTTCAGGTGAGAAGTCCGTGTTGCTGTGGAGAGCAGCTTGGGCCAGGGGGTCCCACAGGGAGGCAGAGGGGTGGGACGAAGCCCTCTTCTAAGTCTAAAGTCTGTCGGGAAAGGTTAAGCAAGGGAAACAATATTCAAGGTTGTATGTGAGTGTGAGAGAGGGAGAGGGACAGAGAGACAAAGAGGCAACATGTTATATTTGATATATGGCTTACAGTTCGTTTTCTCAGAAAAGCTCTTTTCTAGAATGACAGGTGAAAATATTGAGCAACAAAACCGTCTGGCTTTATAGGAAAGCATCTCATCAGATAGAGTATATCTTGTGTTTTTCTTTTGTTGTTGCTGTTGCTGTTGGTAGGATGGTTGCTTTGTTTTGTTGCTTTTGCTAAGATAAAAAACAGTACTGGGTCTTCCAGCTACAGTCAGCCCTTCCTAGAGAATGGAGCTTGCTTTGTGGACTGGACTCTTAACTCACACTTTCTCTGCTGACCAGGTTGCACCTGTTTTTTTAATGTGTTCAATTTATTAAAAGTAGTGAACAAATAACTTTATAATATATATCAGGCTGGGGAAGAAAGGGATCCCTAAAATGTATATTTGGGATTCACTTCAAAATAATAAAACATTAGAGGTGAGAAGTAGACAGTGTAACATATCAGGCAAGGGGGATAAGAGAGATGCCTAAAAAATAGTTATCATTATACAGTGTCTGGAAATGTACCTCAGAGCAATGCAGGAAAGGAGGGACGTGGAAGGGCGTTAGATGAAGCAGGACTGGCCGGGAGTTGATACTTCCTGGCACATGGAAGGTTCCTAATACTGTTTTGCCTACTTTGACATGGGTTTGCATTTATCTGTGATTAAAGGTAAAAAGTTGTACCTGTGTTCCTCAGTCCCAAGATATGGAAGAGATCACAGTAAAAGAAATCAGGCTGCAGGCTACGAAGACATTTTACTAAGAAAGATACTGACATTTAATGTGGGTGGTTGCTTTACTTGGGGATACTGACTGTCATCAAATGTCTCGGTAATGAAAAAATAATGCTGGAATAAAGAAACTCCTGGTTATGGATTTGATCCAGACTTAATAGGTCTCTCCCATTGCTGAATATTTTATGGGGCAATTTACCATCCTAATGCAACATTCCTCTGATGGAACATTCCAATAGAGGCAGAGAATCAAGACAAATGAGTCTCTTTTCTGAAACCAACAACAAAATATCCAGTGCAGACTGCAGTGTGGATTGAACAGTCAAAATATTGGCTTTCCTCATCTGTTAGAGCCCTCTGGGAGCAGGAGGCACATGGAATGTGCCCTTAGCTGCTATATCGGTGCCATTTATAGACAGCAAGCTACATGTCCACAGGGCTGCCCAGGGACCCATATTGATTATCATTTCTTTCTCTTCTGGTTTCTGCAGAAGCATTCCCCCCTGTGTTCTGTGATGCACGTATTTCCCTGGGGACAAACCTAATTAAATCTCAAGAATCAGAGGAAGCAATCTTATTAATATTCATCAGGGGAATTCTGATGATGGAGGATGGGGAAGTCTCAAGAACGGAGAGGCCAGACCAGAAGCCAATTCGTGTCAAAAATACATACGGAAACTTGGAATTCAATTTTGCAGCTGAGGGCTTTGCATTATGGTCTGCCTAGATGAGTCAGGATCCTTAGAGGGGGATGAGGTGTCCAGTTTGCCACTGAAATAGCCACTTTTTGTGTTGGGAAGGGCAGTGTATAAGAGAGGAAAATGGTTTCTCCACTGAATCATCTCATCTCTTAGAGGTTTGAGGACACTGCAGATTCAGCCTAGGTTAGAGATCCACTAGGAGTAATTCTGTTGAAGGGGGGTGATGAATATCTGGAAAAGTTTCTACATGAATCTCACTGTAGCCATGTAAAAACTGACAAGAGAGAACTTCTTGGAATCCAGGCACCAAATGTGAATTGACACATCCATTCCCACCAGCTCTGGAGGATGGTTATAATACTCCACAAACAGGGAACGCTGGAAACGTTGGAATATGTGGCTGGAGACACCAATGGTGAGGTGCAGAGACCAGAGATCTCCATCTCAACTTGGACACTCCGTAGAGGCAGGCAGACACAGCAGTGTTAGAACAAGATCCTTCCGGTGTGTGGTAGTCGACCTGTTTGAGAAATGTTTTTGGCCCCCAAATTAAATATAGAACCAGGTTCTGGTGCATTTCAATACTTTCTGAAAATAGGGGAGGGAGAGGACCTGTACACCTTTTAAGCCCTTCAATTTTAGGCTTTATCAAGCACCTAGATTCAGTCTTCTTCCTATCCTTTCAGCCGATTGGTCACATTGCACAGCATGTCCCTCTAACCAGGGAACCACTAGGAAAGTCGGTGACCGTTAGTGTCACATTTATGAGCTATTTCAGGCAGATAAATTGAGAGAAGAGAGTCTATCCCCTCTACCGCTCCAGGTGTCAGATCCCTGAGCATTTGTCATAGAACCAGACCACCTCCTCAGCCCCTGACACTTAGCCTTCAAGAGCTCATCTGAGCCAAGGTTTGAATGACTGCGTGTGCCATGATGGCAAGGCCCTCGGGAGCTCTCTGTGTTCAACACCTCTCCTTGCAGGGTGAGCTCCTCTTCTCCCTGCACTCCTTGCAGGGTGTGGCTTATTTGCAATGCCTCTAATTCTGCGATGAAAGGTCTAGACCTGTACTTTCCAGTATGGTAGCCAATAACTATATATGGCTATTAAATTTAAATTTTAATTAATCAAAAACTCAACTCCCAAGTAGTCCTAGCTACATTTCACGTGCTCAATAGCCATATGTGTTTAGTGGCTTACCCACATTAGACAACACAGATTGGTGACCCTATTGGACAGCACTGATAAAGGACATTTTCATTACTGCAGAGAGTTCTTGTGGATAGCATTACTCTATACCATGGATCAGTAAACTGTGGCTTGGGGGCCAAGTTCGGTCCTCCCCCTATGATTGCAGATAAGGTTTTATCAAAAGACAGCCATGCCCATTCTTTTATGTACCATCTATGGCTACTTTCACGCTATATGGGCAGGGTTGGCTAGTCTGCAGCAGAGACCATCTGGCCCACAAAGTCCAAAAATTTACTGACTGGACCTTTATAGAAAATGTTTGCCAACCCTGCTATATTTTCCCAGAAAACTGTACATGGCCACGTACAAAATTTTACACCCAGTTCTAGGACCCCCTTACTTCCATTCATGTAAACCAAGCTCAGCTTACATGTTTCTTTACTAGTTCCATTTTTCTAGAATTTTCAGGCCTCAGTTTCATACTATGATATCTACAAATGCTAGATTTATATGACTTCAAACGATTAAAGACATCATAAATAACTAATACCACTACAGAGTTTAAGGTCATGCTAAACTGTATGTACACTTTCATACAGTATCACTGGCAAGTTTACCATCATTTAAGAATCAGGCCATTCTCAGTGGTTATGAATCTGCCTGCCACTGCAGGGGACACAGGTTCAATCCCTGGGCCAGGAAGATCCCACATGCCAAGGAGCAACTAAGCCCATGCACTACAACTACTGAGCCTGCACTCTAGAGCCTGTGAGCCACAACTGCTGAGCCTACATGCTGCAACAGGAGAAGCTATTGCATTGAGAAGCCCACGCACCACAACAAAGAGTAGCCCCCACTCACCGCAACTGGAGAAAAAGCCCTCATGGAGCAACGAAGACCCAACACAGCCAAGAAAATAAAATAATTTTTTTTTAAAACTACAAAAAAAACCTATAAAAAAAATCAGGCCATTGCCTCTACTTAGTATTAACCCCCTTCCTGCTGTTCCTCTAAGAGTCTAGATTCAATGAGACTTTCTTGTTAGGTTCACTAGCTAAACTGTTTATTATTTGTAGAAAGTTGCCCAAAAATCCTACATATTTCACATCTCTTCTGATTCTTGAGATCTTTATCACTAAAACAACTTCATTTAGCCTTCTCCTTCATCCAGCTTTCCTCTTCATTCTCAAATATCATGCCGCCATAGTCACACTTAGAGGCTAGCAGCTTACAGTTCTGCAGCACATCCTTGCAGGGTTTTTTGAGTTGCATGTTGGTTAGAAGAGTATTTGTGCACATTTGTGCATGTACATACACACACACTCTTACCTAGACATTCTCTAAGTTTAGCTTAAGTACCTGATTTAATTAGTCAAAAGGACAAAATATCATTTGAAGTCATGGTGTGTGGGGCACACCAGGGGAAGAAGGTGATAGTTGTTGCAACATATTCCAAAATGCCTCCCTTTAGCCCCCAGAGGCCCCAGCAGTAACACATAGCTACTGTTTACACACTGGGTTTTCCAAGTCCAAAAAGCTTCGGTCTTTCTACATCACAACTTTTTACACTAACAACTTTCATCAACATCCAGATGAAAGTTGGATGTTTTTCTATTTAGGGCCTTTTGACAAATATTAGACCCTCCTGATTTTTTAAACAAACTCAGCATAAGCAAGACATGAGCATCTTCATTCATTCAACCTGTCATTCATTTTTTTCTCTAATTTGTCAAGTACATGTATTTCCAGGAACTGTCCTAGATGTTGGAGACATGCCAGTGAAATAGACAAAGACATATGTTACCTTGGTGGTGCTTACATTCCAGTGGAGGATACTGAAAATAAATTTATTTTATTTATTTTATTTTTAGTATTGTATTTATTTTATGGAGAAAAATCAACAGTTGGTTCAAAACTCAGCCTTTTAAACTACTCCATGAAATTTACTTAACATAAATTTCTAATAGAGTTGTGATGTGCCTGTATATTTACAAGCATACCTCATTTTATTGTGCTTTGCATATATTTCAGTTTTACAGATTTAAGGTTTGTGGCAACTCTGAGTTGAGCAAATCTATTGGCATCAGAAGATAAATTAATTTTAAAAAGACACAGAAAGTGGGCAGAGAGGGAACATACCTCAACATAATAAAGGCCATATATGACAAACCTATGGCTAACTTCATACTCAACGGTGAAAAGCTGAGAGCATTTCTTCTAAGATCAGGAACAAGACAAGGATGTTCACTCTCCCCACTTTTATTCAATAGAGTTTTGGAAGTCCTAGCCACAGCAGTCAGAGAAGAAAAAGAAATAAAAAGAATCCAAATTGGAAAGGAAGAAGAAAAACCATCACTGTTTGCAGACAACATGATACTATACATAGAAAAACCTAAAGATGCTACCAGAAAACCACTGGAGCTCATCAATGAGTTTGGTATAGTTGCAGGATACAAAACTAATATACAGAAATTTGTTGCATTTCTGTACACTAACAATGAACTATCAGAAAGAGAAATTAAGGAAACAATGCCATTTACCATCGCATTAAAAAGAATAAAATACCTAGGAATAAACCTACCTAAGGAGGCAAAAGACCTGTATTCTGCAAACTATAAGATGCTGATAAAAGAAATTGAAGACGACACAAACAGTTGGAAAGATATACCATGTTTTTGGATTGGAGGAATCAATATTGTTAAAACTAACATACTACCCAAGGCAATCTACAGATTCAATACAACCCCTATCAAAATACCAATGGCATTTTTCACAAAACTAGAACAAAAAAATTTTTAATTTGTATGGAAACACAAAAGATCCCGAATAGCCAAAACAGTCTTGAGAAAGAAGAACAGAGCTGGATGAATCATGTTCCCTGACTTCAGGCTATACTACAAAGCTACACTAAACAAAACAGTATGGCACTTGCACAAAAAGAGACAAATAGGTCAATCGAACAGGATAGAGAGCCCAGAAATAAACCCACACATTTATGGTCAATTAATCTACAACAAAGGAGGCAAGAATATACAGTGGGGAAAGGACAGTCTCTTCAATAAGAAGTGGTGCTGGGAAAACTGGACAACTACATGTAAAAGAATGAAAGTAGAACATTCTCTAAAACCATGTACAAAAATAAACTCAAAATGGATTAAAGATCTAAATATAAGACCAGGTACTATAAAACTCCTAGAGGAAAACATAGGCAGAACACTATTTGACATAAATCACAGCAGTATCTCTTTGGATCCATCTCCTAGATTCATGGAAGTAAAAACAAAAATAAACAAATTGGGCCTAATTAAACTTAAAAACTTGTGCACAGCAAAGGAAACCATCAGCAAAACAAAAAGATAACCTATGGAATGAGATAAAATATTTGCAGATAATACAACTAATAAGTGATTAATTTCCAAAATATATGAACAGCCCATACAGCCCAATATCCAAAAAAACAAGCAATCCAATCAAAAAATAGGCAGAAGACCTAAGAAGAGATTTCTCCAGTGAAGACATACAGATGGCCAACAGGCATATGAAAAGATGCTCAACATCATAATTATTAGAGAAATGCAAATTAAAACTACAATGAGGTATCACCTCACACCAGTCAGAATGACCATCATCAAAATTTCTACAAATAAGGAGGGTGGGGGGGACTCGAGGTGGGGGGAGTCAAGGAAGGGAGGGAATACGGGGATATGTGTATAAAAACAGATGATTGAACCTGGTGTACCCCCCCCCAAAAAAAAAAAGACCTATAAAAAAAATTTCTACAAATAAAAAATACTAGAGAGAGTGTGAAGAAAAGGGAACCTTCCTACACTGTTGATGGGAATGTAAATTGGTGCTACCACTATGGAGAATAGTATGCAGCTTCCTTAAAAAACTAAAAATAGAGTTACCATATGATCTGACATTCCCACTCCTGGGCGTATGTCTGGAAAAAAACAAAAACTCTAATTCGAAAAGATACATACACCCCAGTGTTCATAGCAGCACTATTTACAATAGCCAAGACATGGAAGCAACCTAAATATCCACCAGTATATGAATGGGTAAAGAAGATGTGGTACATATGTACAATGGAATAGTACTCAGCCATAAAAAAGAATGAAATAATGCCATTGGCAGCAACATGAATGAACCCAGAGATCATCATACTAAGCCAGACAGAGAAAGACAAATATCATATAATACCACTTACATGTGGAATCTAAAAAAAAAAAAAAAATGATACAAATGAACTTATGTACAAAACAAAAATAGTCTGACAAACATAGAAAACAAACTTATGGTTACCAAAGGGGAAAGCAGGGTTGTTGGAGGGGGATGAATTAGGAGTTTGGGATTAATTGTTACACACCACTATATATAAAAAAAAGATAACAATAACCTATTATATGGCACAAATATTGAGTGTTACAAGATATTCAATATCTTGTAATAACATATAATGGAAAGGAATCTGAAAAAGAGTACATAGATAGATAGATATAACTGAATCACTTTGCTGTACACCTGAAACTAACACAACATTGTAAATCAACTATACTTTTTTTTTCTATTTATTTATTTATTTATTTTTAATTTTTTTTATTTATTTATTATTTTGGGGGGGTACACCAAGTTCAATCATCTGGTTTTTTTTTTTTTTTTGGGGGGGGTACACCAAGTTCAATCATCTGTTTTTATACACACATCCCCATATTCCCTCCCTCCCTTGACTCACCCCCCACCCTCCCTCGAATCCCCCCCACCCTACCTCGAATCCCCCCCACCCTACCCGTCCCAGTCCTCTAAGGCATCTTCCATCCTCGAGTTGAACTCCCTTTGTTTTACAACAACTTCCCACTGGCTATCTATTTTACAGTTGGTAGTATATATATGTCTGTGCTACTCTCTCGCTTCATCTCAGCTTCCCCTTCACCCCCCGCCCCCTCCCAAACCTCGAGATCTCCAGTCCATTCTCTGCATCTGCGTCCTTGTTCTTGTCACTGAGTTCATCAGTACCATTTTTAGATTCCGTATATGTGAGTTAGCATACAATATTTGTCTTTTTCTTTCTGACTTACTTCACTCTGTATGACAGACTGTAGGTCTATCCACCTCATGACATATAGCTCCATCTCATCCCTTTTTATAGCTGAGTAATATTCCATTGTATATATATGCCACATCTTCTTTATCCATTCGTTTGTTGATGGGCATTTAAGTTGCTTCCATATCCTGGCTATTGTAAATAGTGCTGCAATAAACATTATGGCACATGTTTCTTTTGGGATTATGGTTTTCTTTGGGTATATGCCCAGGAGTGGGATGACTGGATCATATGGTAGTTCTATTTGTAGTTTTTTAAGGAACCTCCAAATTGTTTTCCATAGTGGCTGTACCAACTTACACTCCCACCAACAGTGTAGGAGAGTTCCCTTTTCTCCACACCTTCTCCAACATTTGTTGTTTCCAGATTTTGTGATGATGGCCATTCTGATCGGTGTGAGGTGATACCTCATTGTGGCTTTGACTTGCATTTCTCTGATGATTAGTGATGTTAAGCATCTTTTCATGTGTTTGTTGGCCATCTGTACGTCTTCTTTGGAGAAATGTCTATTTAGGTCTTCTGCCCATTTGTGGATTGGGTTATTTGCTTTTTTGGTATTTAGCTTCATGAGCTGCTTGTATATTTTGGAGGTTAATCCTTTGTCCATTGTTTCATAGGCAACTATTTTTTCCCACTCTGAGGGTTGCCTTCTAGTCTTGTTCATGGTTTCTTTCGCTGTGCGAAAGCTTTTAAGTTTCATGAGGTCCCATTTGTTTATTCTTGATTTTATTTCCATGATTCTAGGAGATGGGTCAAAAAGGATGTTGCTTTGATGGATGTCATAGAGTGTTCTGACTATGTTTTCCTCTAGGAGTTTTATACTGTCTGGCCTTACATGTAGGTCTTTAATCCATTTGGAGTTTATTTTTGTGTATGGTGTTAGGAAGTGTTCTAATTTCATTCTTTTACATGTTGCTGTCCAATTTTCCCAGCACCACTTATTGAAGAGGCTGTCTTTTTTCCATTGTATATTCATGCCTCCTTTGTCAAAGATAAGGTGCCCATGTGTGTTTGGGCTTACTTCTGAGTTCTCTATTCTATTCCATTGATCTTCCTTTCTATTTTTGTGCCAGTACCATACTGTCTTGATCACTATGGCCTTGTAGTATAATTTGAAGTCAGGAAGCCTGATTCCACCAACTCCATTTTTCCTTCTCAAGATTGCTTTGGCTATTCGGCGTCTTTTGCGTTTCCATACAAATTGTAAGATTTCTTGCTCTAGTTCTGTGAAAAATGCCATTGGTAATTTGATCGGGATTGCATTGAATCTGTAAATTGCTTTGGGTAGTACAGTCATTTTCACGATGTTGATTCTTCCAATCCAGGAACATGGTATGTCCCTCCATCTGTTTGTGTCGTCTTTGATTTCTTTCATCAATGTCTTAAAGTTTTCTGCATACAGATCTTTTGCCTCCTTAGGCAGGTTTATTCCTAGGTATTTTATTCTTTTGGTTGCAATGGTGAATGGGAGAGTTTCCTTAATTTCTCTTTCTGCTCTTCCGTTGTTAGTGTATAGGAATGCAAGAGATTTCTGAGCATTCATTTTGTATCCTGCTACTTTACTAAACTCATCAATGAGTGCTAGCAGTTTTCTGGTAGAGTCTTTAGGGTTTTCCATATATGATATCATGTCATCTGCAAAGAGTGACAATTGTACTTCTTCTTTTCCAATTTGGATTCCTTTGATTTCTTTTTCTTCTCTGATTGCTGTGGCTAAAACTTCCAAAACTCTGTTGAATAATAATGATGAGAGTGGACACCCTTGTCTTGTTCCTGTCCTTAGAGGGAATGCTTTCAGTTTTTCCCCATTGAGAACGATGTTGGCTTTTGGTTTCTCATATATGGCTTTTATTATGTTGAGATAATTTCCTTCTATGCCCATTTTCTGGAGAGCTTTTATCATAAATGGATGTTGAACTTTGTCAAAAGCTTTTTCTGCATCTATTGAGATGATCATGTGGTTTTTATCCTTCAATTTGTTGATATGATGTATCACGTTGATTGATTTGTGTATATTGAAGAATCCTTGCATCCCAGGGATAAACCCCACTTGATCATGGTGTATGATTTTTTTAATGTGCTGTTGCAGTCTGTTAGCTAGTATTTTGTTGAGGATTTCTGCATCTATATTCATCAGTGATATTGGTCTGTAATTTTCTTTTTTTGTGATGTCTTTGCCTGGTTTTGGTATCAGGGTGATGGTGGCCTCATAGAATGAGTTTGGGAGTGTTCCTCCTTCTGCAATATTTTGGAAGAGTTTAAGAAGGATAGGTGTTAACTCTTCTCGAAATGTTTGATAGAATTCACCCGTGAACCCATCTGGTCCTGGGCTTTTGTGTGTTGGGAGATTTTTAATCACTGCCTCAATTTCCGCACTTGTGATTGGTCTGTTCATGGTTTCTATTTCTTCCTGGTTCAGTCTTGGAAGATTGTATTTTTCTAAGAATGTATCCATTTCTTCCAGGTTATCCAATTGATTGGCATATAGTTGCTTGTAGTAGTCTCTCATGATCTTTTGTATTTCTGAAGTGTCCGTTGTTACTTCTCCTTTTTCATTTCTAATTCTGTTGATTTGCATCTTCTCCCTTTTTTTCCTGATGAGTCTGGCTAATGGTTTATCAATTTTCTTAATCTTCTCAAAGAACCAGCTTTTAGTTTTATTAATTTTTGCTATGGCTTCCTTCCTTTCTTTTTCATTTATTTCTGATCCAATCTCTATGATTTCTTTCCTTCTGCTCACTTTGGGGTTTCTTTGTTCTTCTTTCTCTAATTGTTTTAGGTGTAAGGTTAGGTTGTTTATTCAATAATTTTCTTGTTTCTTAAGGTAGGACTGTATTGCTATGAACTTCCCTCTTAGAACTGCTTTTGCTGCATCCCATAGGTTTTGGGTTGTTGTGTTTTCATTGTCATTTCTTTCTAGATAATTTTTGATTTCCTCTTTGATTTCTTTAGTGATTTCTTAGTTGTTTAAGAGTGAATTGTTTGGCCTCCATGTGTTTGTATTTTTTGCAGTTTTTTTCCTGTAATTGATATCCAGCCTCATGGCGTTGTGGTCTGAGAAGATGCTTGATATGATTTCAATTTTCTTGAATTTGTTGAGGTTTGATTTGTGACCCAAGATGTGATCTATCCTGGAAAATGTTCTGTGTGCACGTGAGAAGAAAGTGTAGTCTGTCGTTTTTGGATGAAATGTCCTATATATATCAATTAAGTCGAGATGGTCTAATGTGTCATTTAAAGCTTGTGTGTCTTTATTTATTTTCTGTTTGGATGATCTGTCCATTGATGTAAGTGGGGTGTTCAAGTCTCCCACTATTGTTGTGTTACTGTCGATGTCCCCTTTTATAGCTGTTAGCATTTGCCTTATGTATTGAGGTGCTCCTATGTTGGGGGCATAGATATTTACCATTGTGATATGTTCTTCTTGAATGGATCCCTTGATCATGATGTAGTGTCCTTCCTTGTCTCTTGTAATAGTCTTTACTTTCAAGTCTAATTTGTCTGATATGAGTATTGCTCCTCCAGCTTTCTTGTGACTTCCATTTGCATGGAATATCTTTTTCCATCCATTAACTTTCAGTCTATATGTGTCCCTTGGTCTGAAGTGGGTTTCTTGTAGGCAGCATATAGAAGGGTCTTGTTTTTGTATCCATTCAGCGAGTCTGTGTCTTTTGGTTGGAGTATTTAATCCATTTACATTTAAAGTGATTATTGACATGTGTGTTCCTGTTACCATTTTCTGAATTGTTTTGGGTTTGTATTTGTAGGTGTTTTCCTTTTCTTGTGTTTCCTACTTAGAGAAGTTCCTTTAGCACTTGTTGTAAGGCTGGTTTGGTGGTGCTGAATTCTCTTCACTTTTGCTTGTCTGGAAAGCTTTTGATTTCTCCCTCAAATCTGAATGAGATTCTTGCTGGGTAGAGTATTCTTGGCTGTAGGTTTCTCTCTTTCAGGACTTTCAGTATATCCTGCCATTCCCTTCTGGCCTGCAGATTTCTGTAGAAAGGTCAGCTGTTATCCTGATGGGTTTTCCCTTATATGTTGTTTGTTGCTTTTCTCTTGCTGCTTTTAATATTTTTTCTTTGTGTTTTACTGTCATTAGTTTGATTAATATGTGCCTTGGTGTATTTCTCCTTGGGTTTATTCTGTATGGGACTCTCTGTGCTTCTTGGACTTGGTTAATTATTTCCTTTCCCATGTTGGGGAAGTTTTCCACTAGAACCTCTTCAAATATTTTCTCAGACCCTTTCTTTTTTTCTTCTTCTTCTGGGATGCCTATAATTCGAATGTTGGTATGCTTAATGTTATCACTGAGGTCACTGAGACTGTCTTCTATTCTTTTTATTCTTTTTTCATTTTCCTGCTCTGTGGCGTTTATTTCCCCCATTCTATCTTCCAGCTCACTTATTCGTTCTTCTGCCTCAGTCATTCTGCTGGTTATAGCATCTAGAGTATTTTTAACTTCAGGTATTTTGTTATCCATTGCTGTTTGTTTTTCTGAGTTCTTATGAACTGTTTCTTGTACTTTCTCTATTTTGTTATTGAGATTTTGTGTCATTTTTACTATCATCACTCTGAATTCTTTTTCAGGCATTTTTCCTATCTCCTCCTCATTTATTTGGTCTTGTGGGTTTTTTTCCTGCTCCTTTGCCTGCATGGTGTTTCTTTGTTTCCTCATGGTTGTCCAAACTTTTGGGGTTGCTTGTCCTGGCGATAGAGGTGTTTATAGAAGACTGTCCAAGCCTCAGACTAATGTCCAAGTATTGGATTAAACAAATACAAGGTCTAGGAAACACATACATGTATAAGACACACAATTACTGAATCCATTAGGACATAAAGCTCTGAAAAGACCTGACGGAACCCCAGTATGCCATCAGATATTCAAAGAGAAACCCAACAGAAATGGACAACTGAAACAGAACAAATCAGAGACAAAAGCAAAAGCAAACAAACAAATAACACCTTACACATACAAACACTAATCCAGGGAGATTTTGTAAGCTAGGATCAAGTATAGAAAAGAGCTAGAGTACCACCAGACAGAATGGAGATTCTCAGAATGAAATTAGACAGTTATACTAAGAACTAAGATAAAGACAAAAACCTAATATTAAATACCAAGGTGGTGCGTCATCTGGAGAATAGAGCAAGGAGTCTGAGCAGATCGATAGTTTTGCTTGTAAGTATGTTAAGATAAAATAAACTTAAAATGGCTGGAAGAAAGGGGAACAGAAGAGCGTAGTGTGGTTGGAAATATGCAAATAAAAAGAAAGGAATAGAAATGTATAAAAGATAGGGATGAAAGGAAAGTATGAGAGATATATTGTCCGTACTACCAAAAACTTAGCTAGATATAGAAGTATATAAAAAGGGAAAAAAATGAAAATAGAATAAAAAAATCGTTAAAAAAATTATGTTATAAAACTTGTAGATCACTTAGGACTAAGATCGTAATTAATAAGGAAAAAAAAAAGGGAGAGAAAAAAAAATCCAGAACTGATCCCAGAATGGACCAGTTCAATAGGATAGATACTAATATTTCTGTTTCCTTAGAGTCTCAGCTGTAAGTGTCCTTCTACTCGCCTTGGGTTTTTTTGCATTATTCTGTGACCAGCAGAGGTTCCTTTATTGTTCGTCTGTAAGCCTCTGTGTGTGGGGAGGGAGAGGGTACAATAGTGGCTCCTTCCCCTGGGAGTGAGTGAGCAGTGGCACACTGTTGTTTCAGTCGGGCTTGGAGGTGCCTGTTGCAGAGGGACGCTGGAGGCTCAGGTGTAAACAGAAAGTATTAGAGTTGGGCCTCTCTCGGGTTTTTTTTTGTTTTGTTTTGCTTTTTCTTGGCAGCCTCCCTGCTGTTGGTGTTGCAAGGGGTTTCAATCTAGCCCCGCCCGAGTGCCTGAGGGTGCTTGTTATCCCTGAGCGCCTTAGGTGGCCTGCAGGGCGTCTCTCCACTGCCCGCTGCAGAGGCGCTGAAAGAGAGAGAAAGGCTGTGCGCGGCTCCTCCCCACCGCCCGTGAGCCTGCAGCCTCCAGCCGCCATCATGGCTGGGCAGCTCTCAGGGACGGGCACTCCTCACCGTGGACCTCTTCCCTCCTGTCCTCTGGGTCCGTCACCTTACTGGCAACAATGTTTCTCACCCTGAACCAGGTCTCCGGTTCCCACGCTCCCGCTCCCGGACCCTCTGTTCAGCTGTGAATCAACGTCTCGGTCCGGGAACGCTGAGCTGCGGTGCAGACCCTCCGTATGTTTCTCACTCCCTCCCGTCTGCCACAGCTCCGCCGCTTCACCCTCTTTGAGCCGTCGTAGATGCCTCCCTACCGGTTATGTCGGGCTCCTTGCAGTCCTTTCTGGTGTCCGAGGCCATCTGCTGGTGTTCAGCTGGTTCTCTGTGGGAATTATTGCGTCCTTCGGTGCATTCCCAATGCATCTGTGGAGAGGGATGCATTCCACGTCCCTCTACTTCGCCGCCATCTTTTTCCTCCTCTGTAAATCAACTATACTTTAATAAAAAGTTGAGGGAAAAAAAAAAAGACTTGTAATATGAACTGAGGTAGAATAGTGTATGGAAAAAAAATTAAGTATGGTCAGAGGATGAAGGGTGAAGGAACCATTTGTGGGATACAGCGAAGACTGACTCCAAGTGCAGGAGGAGCCTCCAATGAGTTCAGAGACCCTGAAGGCTGAAGCTGCCTGGTGTGTTGGAAGAGCAATATGGAAGTTAGTGTGGCTGGACCAGGGTGGGTGGGATGGGGAGGGAAAGATATGAGGTCAGAGGAAAGGTCAATGGAATTGTTAAGACTTGGGCTTTTGCGCTAAGTGAACAGGAAGTCCTAGAGAGTTTTGAGCGGAGAAGTAACATGTCATATGTTTAACATCATCTTTCTCTGAATGATATTTCTGCCCCTATTTTTAAGCCATCTGGGAAATTCCATTATGTCTCAGTCCACCCCAGACTCTGATTTAATGCTCCTTTTTCCTGGGCCACCCAGGCAGAGCTGGGTCTGAGGACCTCAATCCCAAATCCGTTTCCTCTGGGTCCACCAGCCTTATATCCATTCAGTCCATCTTTTACTCTAGCTGTTGCTGCAGAAATCAGCCTCATAGAGAAGTAATCAGACAGCACTTGCACTCCACATTTCTCTCATTCTGACCCCACCTTCTCTGCCACAGGCATGTGAGAAGACTGTGAAGACCACACAGTCCTGTTGCATGCACACTCCTGCCACAGGAGCAGGTTAACATCCCAAGAGGCAGGCACCCTTTGACTAATGAGGAACAGAGCCAGTGGATAGATTTTTTCCATCTTCTGTCCCTTGGAAGGACAGTAAGATTCTCTCCCTTGCTCCTCCAAGGATCCTCAGTGAGACTGCATCCCAGTTGTCCACAGTGGTGATCAGCTCAGTAACATATGCTTGAATGTTCTTTCTCTCCTTCACTTTTTCACTCTTTCAGTCCCCTGCACCTGTTCCCTGAAATCACTCTCCACAATAAATTACCTGTGTTTTCTATGTTTAAGCCATGTCTCAGCATGCTTTGGGGGGAAAAACAGGGTTAAAACATCCCCTCTCCTTTCACCTTCCTTACTCTGCTCCTGCTTCTTCATTCAAAAAGAAAACAAATCAGAGTCAGAAGACCCTTTAGAGAACACGCATTTCCACAACTTTTGGTTACAGGTCAGGAAACAGAAGCCCAAAGAGATTAATATGCTTCTGCTATAACTTGTATTTGGGAAAAAGATAAGAGCAAGTGGAAAATCAAAATCATGTAAGGGACAACAGAGTTTGGCAGACAGTTCCAAAGTTAAGAATAAGACTTTTTCGACAGAGAGGAAAGAGAGCTAACCTTTGGTATGGGATAAAAGGAATCGGTGTCTTGGAGTTGAAATGCAGAAGTAATTGTACAATATTGTAATAAATAATGTGTTTAAGAATATTCAAAGTGTGTGGTCAGTTGCATCTTTCTGGAGAATTTAGTTTCATGGTAAGTTAATCTGTATGTTTTCAATGAGTATTTCATTGAGGTTTGCAGTGGTGCTGTGGGAGAGTCAAGGGCATTTCGAAATAGCTCCCAGCAGGCTAGAGATCAGGAAATTGAACTTCTAATAATATTTTGGCTGTTAATTGACTCTGTGAACCTGAGCAAGTCATTTTTTCTCTCTGGGCTGTGGGTTGGTTCCTTCTTTGTAAAATGACTCTTGGTCTTATCACGGAGTCGTAGAATGTTGACTTTTGAGGTGGCTTAGAGCTCATCCTCATTTTGCAGGTCCAAAGAAATGAAGTGAGCCTCTGAAAGTCATTGAATTAGAATCAGGTCTGGCACTGTAACCCTGGTCTTCCTGGTCCTCAATCTATGAATGAATTTTGAGATTCTTCCCAACCATGAAATCTTATAATTCCATGATTGAAATATGATAGTATTTCTGCCCTGAAGGATCCCATAATAAAGTTGAGGGGACACTTGGCACATAGAAATAGTTATTATAAGACAACAGATGAGATCCCTTAAGCAGAACAACAACCTCCACTTCTTTGGCCATTCAGAGAAGCAGGTTGTCAGGAAAATCACTGATATTTGAGCTGGGCTTTGAAAAAATGGTTGGATGGAAAAAATCATTATGGATGTAGGAAAGTAGCCAGAGAAAAGTCATGGACCTGGGATCAGCCAGGACACTGACTGCATCTGTCCAGCAGGAGTAGATAGGTGAATGGGGTGGGTGAGGTATGGTCCTGGGAGAGAAGGAGTTCTTGGTGGTGTCACTATTCTGTTTCTTGAGGCAGATCTGAAATTATATATAGGCAGATCTGACTTATTTCAGTCTGTAGCAGAAGGAAATAAAATGTGGAAACCGTGACCAAGATCTCTTGTGGTAATTAAATGAAGAGTTAAATCTGCTAATTTCTGATTTGTCCTCAAGCAGTTTTATTTTTAAATGTCATTTTAAGCATAATTGATACACAGTGTCCCTGGCATCAGGGCTAGTTAGAAAATTCAATTAGTAGAATAATGAAGAACAATTGCCATTTTTTGCTGATAATTCTTTGGAAGAGATTGTTTAAATAAGTACAGTTATTTAGAAACAAATGGACGAGGCCCACTCAGCTTGATAAATTCCTGTTTTAAGTGGGATTGGTGGAAAGGTGAGAGAGAGATTCAGAGTTTCACATTCGGCATGGATAATTAGAGAAATTCAATTATTGAAGGACAGTAACACTTTATATACTTTAAAAACAAAGAAACAAGTGAGGAAACATCAAAACAATAAAACAGAAATCATAAAGCAAAGTGAGAGAAATAAGAGCTAAATTTTATGTGAATAAATGTAACCAAAATCCCTTATTCGGTGACGAAGACTTTCATCTAAAACAATACAGCTAATGTGTTCCATTAACCTAAAACACAATGACACAGAAGACTGGCAAATACAAAGACAGAGAAAAATCAGCCAAAAATAAAGAAGAAATTTAAGTCAAAAAAGCAAATGAAGAGGCAGAATGACACAGAAGTGGCAATATTGATACTGGCTGGAATAAAGCAAGGGGGAAAAGTTTTGGATAAAGAGGATTGTTTTATAAAAGGTGTGATCCACAATGAATGTATAATGTACTATAACAAAGAACAGAAATAGAGCAAAAGCTATTAGAAGACAAAAACTGGAAAGAAACACAATTATTGTGGGAAAATTAGCATGCCATATTTAAGTAAATCATGAAGTCAAAAATAAATAGGATTTAAATATGCTTAATAGTATTTTATGTATCAAGCTTTGTACCCTACAGATGATATAAGCTTTTCAAATATTCACGGATCATTTATAAAAAATTATTCTACACTGGACCAAAAATTTTTAAAACTCAGTAAATTCAAAAAGGTAAATTCTCTCCTTGTGCAACAAAAACTAGGGTTAGAAATTTTTTAATTTAAACCAAAATCTCACAGCTATTAAAGCAAACATCCTAA
Source organism: Hippopotamus amphibius kiboko (assembly GCF_030028045.1). Taxonomy (NCBI): domain Eukaryota; kingdom Metazoa; phylum Chordata; class Mammalia; order Artiodactyla; family Hippopotamidae; genus Hippopotamus; species Hippopotamus amphibius. The sequence goes on from NC_080191.1 coordinate 114,237,511, forward strand.
ACACATATTAGATATTAGAGAAAGTGAAAAGTTCAAATATAGATTGCATAGAAAATAGAAGCACAAAAGTTATATGCCAAAGTTTATGCCTGAAAGTGATTAAAATATATTGTTTTATAGAAATAGTCAAGCATATGTAAAGGTTGAAGGAAGGTGGGTTTGTAATAAATTTTGCAACATTTTTTATTTTAAAGTCTTATCTGATATGAGTATTGCTACTTCAGCTTTCTTTTGATTTCCATTGGCATGGAATATCTTTTTCCATCCCCTCACTTTCAGTCTGTATGTGTCCCTAGCTCTGAAGTGGGTCTCTTGTAGACAGCATATATAGGTCTTGTTTTTGTGTCCATTCAGCCAGTCTGTGTCTTTTGGTTGGAGCATTTAGTCCATTTACATTCAAGGTGATTATCGATAGCAATAAATTTTGAATGCAAAAGAAAAAAAAGTCCTTAAGGCTCAAGGCTCAATTTAGACAAATCCATAGCCTTGAAGAAAAGAGAAAGGACCAAAATACACAAAATAAGAAGTGAAAGAGGAGAAATAATAACTGACACCACAGAGATACAAAAAAAAAAAAATCATAAGGAAATACTATGAAGTTACATGCCAACAAATTGGACAACCTAGAAGAAACGGACAAATTTCTAGAAACATACAGCCTGTCAAGACATAATCAAAAAGAAATAGACAATTTGAACAGACAGATCACTAGTAGTGAAATTGAATTGGTTATTTAAAAACAACTTCCAGAAAACAAAAGTCCAGGACCAGACAGCTTCACAAGGGAATTCTACCAAACATGTAAAGAACTAATACCTGTCCTTCTCAAACTATTCCAAAAAATTGAAGATGGGATGCTTGCAAATTCATTCTATGAAGCCACTATCACCCTGATACCAAAACCAGACAAAGACCCTACAAAAAAAATTATAGGCCAATATCTTTGATGAATATAAATGCAGAAATTCTCAACAGAATATTCGCAAACTGAATCCAGCAATATATAAAAAGGATCATACACCATGATCAAGTGGGATTTATTCCGAGGTCACAAGGATGGCTCAACATTTGCAAATCAATCAGTGTGATATACCACATTAATAAAAGGAAGGATAAAAATCACATGAGCATCTCAGTAGACACAGAAAAAACATTTCAAAGAATTTAACATCCATTCATGGTAAAAACTCTCATCAAAGTGGGTATGAAGGGAATACCTCTTTACATAATAAAGGCCATTGATGACAAACCCGCAGCCAGCATCATACTCAATGGTGAAAAGTTGAAAGCCTTTCCTCTAAGTTCAGGAACAAGACAAGGACCTCCACTCTTGCCACTTCTATTTAACACAGTATTGGAAGTCCTAGCCACAGCAATCAGTCAAGAAAAAGAAAGAAAGGTCATCCAAGTTGCAAGGGAGAAGTAAAACTGTCACTGTTTGCAGATGACATGATACTCTATACAGAGAACCCTAAAGTCTCCACACAAAAACTATTAGAACTGGTAAGTGAATTCAGAAAGGTAGCAAGATACAAGATTAATATAGAGAAATCTGTTGTGTTTCTATATACTAATAATGAACTATCAGAAAGAGAAAATTTTTTTTAAAATCCTGTTAAAATCACATCAACAGGAATAAAATACCTAGGAATAAACTTAAGCAAGGAGGTGAAAGACCTATACTCTGAAAACTATAAAACATTGATGAAGGAAATTGAAGATGATACAAAGAAATGGAAAGATATCCCATGCTCTTTGATTAGAAGAATTAACATTGTTAAAATGACCATACTACCCAAAGCTATCTACAGATTCAATGCACTCCCTATCAAAATACCCATGACATTTTTCACAGAACTAGAAAATAATCCTAAAATTCATGTGGAACAACAAAAGACCCCAAATTGGCAAAGCGATCCTGAATAAAAAGAAAAAAGCTGGAAGTATCACCTACCCAGACTTCAGACTGTACTATAAAGCTACAGTAATCAAAATACCATAGCACTGGCACAAAAATAGACACATAGATCAATGGAATGGGATAGAGAGTCCAGAAATAACCCCACACAGGTATGGTCAATTAATCTATAACAAAGGAGGCAAGAATATACAGTGGAGAAAAGACAGTCTCTTCAGCATGTGGTCCTGGGAAAACTGGACAACTACATGTAAAACAATGAGATTAGAACATTACCTCATACCATATACAAAAATAAACTCAAAATATATTAAGGACCTGAAACCACAAAACTCCTACAAGAGAACATAGGCAGAATACTCTTTGGCATAAATCATAGCAATGTTTTTTGGATCTGTCTCTTAAGGCAAAAGAAATAAAAGCAAAAATAAACAAATGGATCCTAATTAAACTTAAGAGCTTTAACATAGCAAAGGAAACCACTGGCAAAACAAAAAGACAGCCTTTGGAATGGGAGCAACTGATATGACCAACAAGGGATTAATATCCAAAATATGTAAACAGCTCCTACTACTCAATATCAAAAGAATAAACAACCCAGTCAAAAAATAGACAGAATAGACATTTTTCAAAGAAGACACACAGATGGCTATAGGCACATGTAAAGATTCTCAACATTGCTAACTGTTAGAGAAAAATAAATCAAAACAAGATATCACCTCACAGCTATCAGAATCGCTATCATCAAAAAGTCTACAAATTACAAATGTGGAGAGGATGTGGAGAAAAGGGAACCCTTGTACACTGTTGGTGGAAATGTAAATTGGTACAGCCACTATAGAAAACAGTAGGGAGGTTCCTCAAAACACTGTAAATAGAACTACCATATGACCCAACAATTCCACTCCTGGGTATATATCCAAAGAAAACAAAAACATTAATTTGAAAAGATATACGCACCCCAGTGTTCATAGCAGCATTATTTACAATAGTCAAAATAAGGAAGCAACCTAAATGTCCATCAACAGATGAATGGATAAGAAAGATGTGAGAAATAGATAGATACACACACACACAAACACACAGAGAGAGAGGGAGAGAGAGAATGGAACATTACTCAGCCATAAAAAAAGAATGAAGTTCTGCCATTTTCAGCAAAGTGGGTGGACCTAGAGAATATTATGCTTAGTGAAATGTCACAGAAAGACACTGTATAATATCACTTATATGTGGAATCTAAAAAATAATACAAATGAATGTGTATGCAAAACAGAAACAGATTGACACAGAAAACAAACCAGTGGTTATACTGTAAATCAACTACACTTCAACTGAAAAATAAAGTAAAATGTGTGTTATTGTATTGCAGTCATACAGCCTTTGGCACCTTCCTTTGGCCAGGGAAGTTCCAGGAGAGGGATTCTGCTGTGAGCAGCCAACACTCCTGTTTGGGGGAGGACAGCCTCAGTGTTAAAGAGGAGATCTGAGTGGCCCACAACATTCTTTACATGGTTAAATGTAAAAGATGAAATTATAAAACAAATGGAGGAAAAGATTGATAAATAGTCCAAAAATGGGGTTGAAAAGGGCTTCCTTTTTTGTGGTATTTTCCAAATCAGATAAAAAGAGATGTAAAACAGCTACCATGACAACAGGTGTTTTCAAGGTGGGGAGTGTTGGTGGGAAGAGAAAGCAGTAGAAAAAGCCACCAGCATCAGGTGGGATCTTCCTTGCCTGAAAGGCTGAACGTCTGGCGGACTAGTGTTTCCTTCCAGTGCTGCTTTTCTCAAAGCCCTGACAAATAGAACACATCGGCTTTGGATTACAACCTGAGCTATTTGCTCCTATGGGACCCTCAGGATTCTTTCACGTTTGTGTATGGTGAGGAGGGGCTGATTTTCAGTCACCTAAAGGGTCCGGCTTGTTTGAAACTCAACATGCTTGTAAGAAAGCATGGTCTCTGGGGAATATTCTCCCACCAGCTCTTACCTCCCCCAGCAACTTGCACTTCCTTTGATAGGCTCACCCCACGTTTGCCTGCCTGTTACAGAAAGCCAAGGTCATAGTTGCTGCTGAACATCCAGCATGGTGGGCTTTTTCTGGACATGTTCTTACTTGCTGCTTTGTTCCAAACCCTTGGGAGGGCCAATGGGTGGTTAGAGACCATGATGCTCTAGGAAGGAAGAAGAAACATTCAGCGTTAATATTATGATAATAGCAGCCACAGCGACTGTACCAGACACTGTGAGAAGCACTTTCATAAATTATCTCACCAAACCTTCATAAGTCTCCATTTTACATATAGAGGAAATGAGGCTTAGAGTGATCAATTGCCCAAGGTCACACAGCTAAAAGCACTTTCCTGAGTTACCTGGATGTGAATGAAGATCTGTCTGATTCCAAAGATCTCATTGTTTCTGCAAGCTCAGTTGTTCTCAGGCTCCATTCAGTGAAGTGGGCTCTAGTGTGCAGCTATTATTATGTCAGTGATTCTCAGTCTTGTTTTCACATTAGATTCAGCTAGGGAGTTTCTTAAAATCCCATTGGTTCCAGTGAGAAGCCAAGGTTGAGAACCACTTATTAGGTGTGCCCCAGAAATAACCTAAAATGCAAAGTTGGTGTCACCTTAAAAGCTACTGTTACCTCCTTCTTATGCTTTAAGGAGATTGCACCATTGAATGTTCCTGTGACTATTTTGATCATTTTATTTACAACTTTTTCATATTAACCTAACAGAAATAGTAACTAAACAAAAACAGAGCGCAGCATCTTCAGTAAGCTTAGCAATTTTAGGTGCTGCTGTGCATCCTCACGTGTGGTGGGGAGTCGTCGCTCTGAACAGTTAGAAAGCCCACGTTCGCGTTTCAGCCCTGCCACTTACCACCTGTGTGATTTGATCTTGAAATTTCTCCGTGATCTGAAGGAAGCCAGCTAGATTTTTGAGCAGCAGAATGACATGCTGGGGTGGGGACACCAGAAGGCGGGGGAAAAAGGTGTTATTCAAGGGATACCAGGGTATTGATAATTCTGCCTTCACCACCCACCTCCGTGAAGTTAAAGGCATGGGAAGCAATCTGATGCTGATTTTGACTCAGGAGTTAGGAGAGCCTGTTTTTGTAAGGATTCCTTAAACAGAACCACATATATTGTTAGTCTTAGTTCTTCCGAAATGAAGGTGTAAGACCCAAGCCTGCCAGAGCAATGACATAGCAAGAATCTGGTGGGCATCCTAAGGATCCTATCCATCAGGGAACCGGAAGCCAGGGGTCCCATGCCCAGGATTGCTGGGTCGGCTTCTGCCTGTGCAGTCTCCTCATCTCTGGCACAATAAGTCAGGACCTTAGATTATCTAACTCGGAGTGGGCGTGTGGGGTCTGGCCCAACTCTGTTGCCCTCCTGCTTCTAGATTGACTGAGAAGTACTAGGTGTGAGGTGTGAACTGGGAGAAAGGTGGTCATCACCTCCTACATATATGGACACAGCTTAAGAGCTAGCCAAGAACCTCATGGCTTCCCTGGTTGCTATGTTCAGATCCTCCCTTTCAGAAAAAGAATAGTGTGGTGTCTTGCCTACTCTCCGTTTTAATCATACAGTGCATTTCCCAGACTTTCCTTCACAAGCACCAGGCAGGCGCGTGATTTCTCCCAGATTTGGTTCCTTGACATTTTGGAGAAGCGCCGATTGGCTTGTGTCCTTTAAGGTTGCTTAGCAGTGAGACCGCAGGAGGCAGGGCGAGCAGCATGGCATCTCACAGGTGGTTCTTGCTTCTCCCTGTTGCCTTTGTTTCCGCCCACTGTTTCAGCTCATTCTAGTCGTCTTACTCCTGTGTAAAGTTTTGATCTCAGTTTTTGTGTTACAAGGCTTATGTGTGTGCCCATCCTGTTGTAAACCACCTTGAAGCCTTTTTGAAAGAGTGAAAGGCATACATCAGAAACAAATTTTATCATTTCGGACCTCCACATCTATGGGGGAGCGTGGCGTACACCACATCAGGTGTGTGCCAGTGAGGCTCTAAGCTGGGGACATATCTGGGGATTGACTCGTGTGGTGGCACCCAAGACACCTGGTCAGGCACCTGACAGACTCCTGCCATGCTAGAGGGCACAGAAGGATGAGCTGGCACCCAGAACATCACGCCACTCAGCCTCATCTCCAGAGAAGCACGGCCAGGAAGCTTGTTTACTACGATGAGTTGTACAGAATAGAAATATTAGGGTTTTGATATTGGATTCTAGCAGCACGTTTGTGAAACAACATAAGGTGGAAAGAATAGAGAGTTGCAATGGGTTAGAGAGACCTGAGTCTGAACCTCAGGCAGAAGAGACACAAGATCCGTAACCAAGAGAAGAGGCCCACAGGACAGCATGTGCTTTCCTCTCCGTGCCAACACGCACCCACGCCTCCCTGGATCCCTGCACCCCCACCCCGCCAAACAGAACCTGGCAGGCCCAGCTCAGAGAGGGGCTTCAAGGAGCCAAGCAGCCTCCCTAACTGTAGCAGTAGTTGTCAGATCTTACTTTAAATGTCATATAACCATTTTTTACAAAGATATAAATTTCTAATTTGGCTTTTTCCTTTACACATTTCTTTGGCATATGTGCTAAGCACATGTTTGGGAAAAAACTAGTTTAATTCTGATTTTCTTCCTTTAGAATGATCAGCACTTCACACTCTCATGCATCATTCATTATGTAAACCAGAATTTTTTTTTGAGCTCACAAGAGGGTAGGCAAGTGTGAAGATACAGTTTTTGTGGGTCATGTTAAGTTAGCACCCGCAAGAATTCTATAGTTAGACCTGTTTCCATCCAAGTGACTTCCAGGGCACAGATTTCAGCTGAAGTATCTGAATATCACTGCGCAGCATTTGGAGATGGTTGCAAAGAAGGAAGATGCTACAACATGCTGCTTCAAGGAAGTTGGTTTTTTCTTTACCTCCTAAAGTTTGAAAGGAAGATTTTAAGAACATATCTTCCAGGACTTCCCTGGTGGCACAGTGGTTAAGAATCTGCCTGCCAATGCAGGGGACACGGGTTCAATCCCTGGGCCAGGAAGATCCCACATGCCGTAGAGCAACTAAGCCTGTGCTCCACAACTACTGAGCCTGTGCTCTAGAGCCCACGAGTTACAACTACTGAGCGCAAGCGCCACAGCTACTGAAGCCTGCATGCCTAGAGCCTGTGCTCCACAACAAGAGAAGCCACTGCAATGAGAAGCCTGCACACTACAAGGAAGAGTAGCCCCCAGTTGCCACAACTAGTAAAAGCCCGCAGCAGCAACGAAGACCCAACGCAGCCAAAAAATTTTAAAATTTTTAAATTAAAAATAAAAAAGAGTAAGGTGTTAAACAAACAAACAAAAACGCATCTTCCTGGAGGTTTATATTGTTAGAGAAGCTTCTGTTCATTTTAACATCTCTGAGACCAGGATGCATCTTAAGATCACTGTCAGCCAGACAGCACTCAGTGATCACAGCCCACGTGGGCAAGTGTCGCTGTAGTCGTTCACGTCGTCATCTCTCCATTCGAGGCACATACATCATTGGTACTATGCATCTTTTTTTTTTTTTTTTTTTTTAATATTTTATTTATTTATTTTTATTTTTTTGTGGCACACGGGCGTAGTTGCTCCGCGGCATGTGGGATCTTCCTGGAGCTGGGATCGAACCCGTGACCTCTGCATTGGCAGGCGGATTCTTAACCACTGCGCCACCTAGGAAGCCCCGGTACTATGCATCTTTAACTGCTATTTCAGATTCTTCAAAAAGATTCACTGTGACTCAGCATTGAAAGGAAAGGTTGTTATGTTGGGCAGAGGGCGTAGAAGCAGAGCAGCAGGGCAGAAATCTGGTATTTGTGGAACAAGAGTTCATCATTGTAAGCATGGTCTCCATTCCATATTCCAAAGCAACTACTGAGTTTTAAATTGGACTAAAGGAAAGAAAGCCCTCACAAGGCAGTTGAAACTGGTTGTGTTTTGTTGCTGAAATGCTTTGAAAGGATTGGCAATTATGTACCACATGATGTAAGTGAAGGGAGGCATGATGAAAGTGTCTAGATAAGTCTAAAGGAGCTCTCTCAATAGTAGAGAACAAAAATTGGAAATGTAAGAAAGCACTGTGTTATAGCTTAATTGGCAGTGTTTTTTTCTGTCTTCCTGGTCCCTAAAACAATAGTATGTTGCTTCTTATGTTTTATGAAATATGGTACTTAAAACAGAAGAGCTTCAATTTCCTTAGATAAGTATTGTATCTATTGCCTGGTTGTTAGCATGAGAAAACTTATAAAATTCACTCCCAGAATTACACATCTGGCCACAAGCTGACTCATCCTCAGATGGTTTCAATGTGAACAAAAAAATTTCATGGACTTCTAGAATGAGGAAGCTGTAAAGGAGTCTTGGGGATTCTAGGGTCTTACAGATGGAGCTGATGAAGCCCAGAATCCAGAAGCCTCCATTCAGTCACTAGACATTTACTTAATCAAATGAGAATGTGAGGCATGGATGCCCTTTTCCCAGCACTCCAAGTAGACATTTGGGGCTTAGAGGGAAGGAGCGGGGAGTGGAGGGGGAGAAGAGAAGAGGGAAGGGATGAGGTTTCAGGTTGGGCGGCTCTTCATTCAGCCCTTAGCAGGGTTTGTTTTCTGTGGATGCCTTCTCTACAAGAAGGTTCCCTCTTACCTTCCCTTTTCTCCCTCTACCCCTGTGTCTTCTTTCTTTGCTTTTCTACTCCTGTCCTCCCTTCCTGCCCTCCTTGTAAACCTTGAGGTGGCAGATTATTTGGTGTGGGGAAGGGAATGGGTCGTGTAAGGAGAAAGCAGTACAAACAGGAGGCCTTGAAGAAACGCTTTAAAAACTTAACTGGAGGGACTTTCCTGGTGGCGCAGTGGTTAAGACTCTGCACAACCAATGCAGGAGGCCCAGGTTCGATCCCTGGTCAAGGAACTAGATCCCACATGCATGTCACAGCTAAGAGTTCACGTGCTGCAAGTAAGGAGCCTGCCTGCCACAACTAAGACCCAGTGCAACCAAATAAATAAATAAATAAATAAATAAATAAATATTTTTTAAAAAAACAAAAAACTTAACTGGAAACGTTTCCATCTCAAATCCTACCATGCTCTAGAGCAGGAGTTGGCAAACTATACTCTGCTTTCTCTTTTTGTAAATAAAGTTTTATGGAATCACAGCTGCACCCATTCCTTTATATCTTGTGCGTGTCTGCTTTGACATAGCAATGGCAGGTTGGCTGTCCACAAAGCCTAAAATGTTTACTGTCTGTGGTCTAGATAAGTGCTTCCCCAAGAGTATTCTATAGAATTCTAGTCTGGAAAGTATTAAATAGGTGCTGCTAGAAAGAAAAAGATTCTCAGGTCAAATAGTTTTAGAAACTCTGCTTTTTAATCAGAGGACTTCTTAGAGCCTTTAATAAGCTAACATGCACTGTGAATTTCTGAGAAGTAGCTGAACTACACAGCATTTTCCCAAGTTTATTTGGGAACCCTTTTCTTACACGGAACCTACCTGATGGGCATAGAGTTCCTCAGAACTCTGAGGAAAATGACTCTTTAACAGTATCCAAGACATATTATTAAGTGAGAAAAGCAAGGTGTATCCAGTACACACTCATCAGTATAAAGAGTGAAAAGGGAAAATGTAGTTGTGTTTGCTTGCGAATGTTTCAATCATCTCTTGAAAGATCCATAATGAACTGGTAACACCACTTACCTTGAGGTGTGTTGAGGCTGGGAGGGAGATTTTTCACTTGATTATCTGCATTTTGACTTTGGGATCATGCCAATGTACTTCATTACCTAAGCAATGTCTGTCAATCAACATAATTAAATTATTTTTTAAAAATGTAAAATGGTAAACCACTTTGGAAAGCAGTTTGGCAGTTTTTAACAAAGTTAAATATACACTTACCATATGTCCCAGGAGTTCTACTCCTAGGTATTTACCCAAGAGAAATAAAAACATATGTCCATGAAAAGACTGATAAGTGTTCATAGCAGATTTATTTATGACAGTCCTAAACTGGAAACAACCCAAATGTTTATCAGCAGATGAATGAAGATACAAATTGGGGCATAGCCAGGTGATGGAATACTAATCAGCAGTGAAGAAGGAGAAAACCACTGAGACAGGCAGCAAGTGGATACATTCCACACAAGTTACACCAAGTGAAAGCCAGACACAAAAGTTTCTATCTAAATCCACTTATGTGAAAATCTAAAACAGACGAAACAAACCTATAGCGATTGAAATCAAATCATTGGTTGCCTGGAGTGGGTGTAGGGGAGATTTGACTGCAGAGCTGCATGAGGGAACTTGAGAGGGAGATGGGAATGTGCTAGATCTTGATTATGGTAGTGGCTAAACAGGGGTGTGCACTTGTCAAAACTCACCCGTCTGTACACCAAAAAATGTGTGGGTTTTATTGCATGTAAATCATACCTCAGTAAAGTTAATTTTAAACAGAAAGAAACAAATGTCTCCCTGAATCGCTCCAAAGGGAGCAGTGAAAGGGGAAAGAGTATTTGATAATGAGAAGATAGAGTCAGGTTAGCCCTCTAGGACGGTTGTAAACAGGATAAGTCTCTGTCCTATAGCACTGGAACCCTGGAGGAATGGGAAGAATTGAGCAGACTCTGCCTGCCCCAGTTCTTTGTTTGCCAGCTGAGGGTTCTGGTCTGGAAACCAGACCAAACTTATTACAGGTCACCTTTTATGACCTCCTAGTGGAACCTGGAACTCATAATGTCACAGGTCTGCCTAGATGCAGCGGGAGGGAACATAGATGCCATCTCTAAATAAATGTCAATATGACATTGCGGGAAGAACCCGTGGAGTGAGATATGTTGGTGTAGTCATGTTTGGAAAGTATAATCTGGCATAGTAGTAAAATACATGACATAGTACCTGGAACGTAGTAGGACCTATCTGAGCGATACCTGTCTGAGCATCACTACCGCCGCCACCACCACTGTTCCTGCTGTCACTTTTACTGCCAGTTAACCTGATGTACCTGTCACTGTTGATGTTCTGGTGCTTGCCCTTCCCGTGATGGTTGAGAGCCCCAGACTCAAAGCTATTTCCAGGAAATCATTTAATGGAAACCTAGCTGCTGGCCCAAAACTTCTGCAGCATAATTCACAGTAAGTGAAGGTGATATCGTCATCGTGAGTGGAGATGGCTGTGAGTACACAAGCTGTAAATAAAATGAAGCCTGGGGGGCAGAGAACAAAGACAGGCTTCCATATAAAGATGTGTGTGTTATGTACCTACAGCCTCCTCTGCAGTGATGCTGCCCCATGGAGCCCCTTCCCAGCTCTCCCACCCCGCTCCTCTAGGGAAAGAAATGTGGCATGAGCTTGGCAAGTCCTTTAATTCAGCGGTCCCCAACCTTTCTGGCACCAGGGACCAGTTTCGTGGAAGACAGTTTTTCTATGGACGGGGGTGGGGGATTGGGGGGGATGGTTCAGGCGGTGATGCGAGTGACGGGGAGCGATGGGGATCAGCAGATGAAGCTTCGCTCCCCCCGCTTGCTGGCACGCCCCTCACCTCCCGCTGTGCGGCCTGGTCCCTAACAGGCCACTGACCGGCTGCAGTCTGCGGCCCCGGACCCCTGCTTTAATTCACAGTGGGTGCTACCCACACGAAAATGAGTAGACGTCTCTGGACTGGCCTCCTTCTGTATGACCCCACTGAAGACTAACAGCAGAATTTGGACTTTATCAATCGAAAGGCATCCATTTGGTAACAGCCCAGGAGAAAATAAAGACCACAAAATGTACAAAGGGCAAAATCATGAAGTCAGCATCGCATCTTTTCCTAATGGAAAAGGATCTCTGCAGCCACCCCTAATCCTCGCTGGCTTATGGTGCTCTTGGGATGCCACTGTATTTAAAAGCTGACCCACTTGTCACGGACTCCGGAGCTGCTGCTTCTCTCTTGCAGTCCGTTTCTGAACCTGAGCTGCCCAGTCGGCTCCAATCCACGACCCAGGGAATAGCAACCACACGGTTTGAGGTTGTGCTTTACAAATGCAAATTAATTTCACTGCTGGCAGACAGCTCAGATTCCATTTGTTCTTGGCTCACTTTAGGTTAAAAAGGTACAGAGGACAAGGAACCCAGCCAGGCCAGAGGGCATTGTTTCCAGAAAAAGCAGCATCTGAAAAAGCCAAGCAGAGTGGAATAGAGCATTGCTGTAGCCCACCTGACTATTTTTATTTCAAATTTAACTGCCTGGACCATTTTCTGGGTGGCCTCCGCACCTACCTTTTCTCCATTTCTATCCTGTGGACGACATGGTCTCCTCCTCCAATAGAACAGGTCACTGATTCCTCTGCACTCCCTTAGGGCGGTACCTTTCAAAAGCTTTGGTGAGATTAGAATCACCTGGAGGTTTTACTTAAAAACATATACACACACAGATTACCTAGCCTATTCCTTGAGTTTCTGATTCAGTAGGTCTGGAATGGGGTTCCAAGAGTCTCTATTTCTAACAAGTTCCCAAGTGATGCTGATGCTGTTGGGTGTCCACACTTAGAGTAGTCCTTCCGGTGGTACATATACCCCATCATGGTATCTGTTATATTCTGCTTTCATTGTTATTTTTACAGCAAAGACTTAGATCAGTCCAGTCCAGTAGAAATGTGACCTGCATATATAATATTAAATTTTATAGTAGCTACATTTAAAAAATGATGAAATTAAATTTTAAAATATATTATTTTGTTTAATCAAATATACCCAAAATATTATCATTTCGACATGTAATCAATACCAAAATAAATATTAATGGGATATTCTACATTTTTTGTACTAAGTCTTCAAAATTAGGTATGTATTTTACACCTACAGCGCATTTCAACTTGAACTAACCACATATGGAATGCTCAATAGCCACATGTGGGCGGTGGCTACCGTACTGGGCAGTGCAGACTTAGAGCATGCTTACTGTGTACCAGACGGTGTTATATAAACCCTTATGTGTTAACTCATGTAATCCTCACAGTACTCCTAGGAGGTAGACAGTGTTATTAATCTCTTTTTACAGGTGAGGAAACTAAGGCATAGAGAGCTTAAGTAACTTGCCCAAGGTCACTGAGCTAGAAAGTGGGGGCAGGGGGCTGAAGCTTGACAGTCTGGCTTCCGGGTCAACCACATTTCCACAAGCTCAACGACAACTCCCTGGAGGGTAGGGAGGAAACATTATCTCTATGCGTCCTCATAGCACAGACCATGCTTAGCTCAGGTAGGACACCCAGTAAATGTGTGCTGAAGGAACTAAATGAGACAGCGAGGAAGGTTTTGTCAAACATTCAGCTAGTAGATTCAGGTAGCCTCCAACCACCACTGTATGTAAGTGGGAGAGAGGGAATATTTTTAAATTAAATTTGAAATTGTCTGTTCTCAGGTTGCTTCCAGGCTAATAAAAAGATGTGAGAAAATACACAATGAGAAGAATAAAGGTCTTACATACTGTCATTTATAGTGGCATTCATGATTAGGGTGACTGGAGCCAGGAAGGGGTACACTGAGAGAGGCTGCCCAGAAGCGGTGAATCTAAAGGGATGTTACATGAAATGGAAAGAATACGGTGGAGTGAGACACGGGAAAGGAATGATAAAAAGGAAGAATCGTCATCAGCACTGATTGGATGCTCTTTACTGCTGACCTAGATCCCAGGAAGCAGACTGGGAGCTGCAGATTTGCATACAACACCTTTCGGAGAATAAGGGCGTGGAAAGAAGTGGGGCTGTGATACAGTTACACCAAAGACCTCAGCCAACCCCAGGGAGAACTCCCGAGCTGGGGTGGTCCTCCCATATTGAGGCAAGGGGACCAGGCCTTTTAAGCCCACGTGAACCAGTCACTGGAGGCAGGTTTCCCAGGAAGGAAGTGTCACCTTGACCTGAGAGCAGTTCCTGAAGAGAAACTTGGCTGTGTATGCTCAGCTGCCAACACTCCCAGCAGCGATGGAATGAAGACCTCCTTGTTGGGGGGCAGAAGGAGCAGAAGGAGGAAGCTGGGTGATGTTCACTACCCCAACTCCGTGCAAAATCTAAAGAACCAACGAGAGAGCACCATGGGGAATGGAAATCACGGGACAGAATCCCAACATAGCCAGCTTGTGTGGGAAGTTGATGGGGGGCCACACGATCAGTGAGTGAGTTTGCACCTAGTTCTCTTTGGTTCCAGTGTCTGTGTTCTCTCCATGCCACTCCAGGAAGGAGGAGAGAGAGGTGAAGAATAGAACTTAAACACCCTTAATTACCAAGCATCCTGTTCCTCGACCTGTAGTAGTCAAGCATGATATGTTCTAGATTCTAAAATCTGGACCACGTTTGAGGGCCACATTTACCTGTGTGCCTTGGGTCCCTGGCTTGTTGGCCGCTGTGGCTAGAGTGAGGAGAAAACAGCTAAGAAAATTTCAGTGGCAAGAAACCACCTCCCCCTCTCCCCCTTCCTCGGAGGTAGGAGCAGCTACCTTTCTACTACTAAGCAGGGTGTCTACAAATGACAACATGCCCAAGTGGGGCTTTGATGGTGGTCCCCACACCACCTCCAGGCTGCACTCTGGAGATCAGAGCCTTTCGGGGATGTGCCTCAGTTTTGATTCTGATCTTATTTTCTTGGGTTCAGATCAGAGGCAGGATTTGAACTGTGTGCCTGGAGTGGAGCTGGATCAGAGTGGAACAGCCTGTGAGAGTCTGACTCTCCATAATCACCCACTTGTCCTCTCTAAGGCCTGCAGAAGCTGGGAGCCCTTTGACCGGGTGGTGAGCTTGCTGGGAGCAGAAGTAATCAAGTGTTACCACTAAGGGCTTTTGCAGATGGCAGTGTCCACTGGAAATAGAAAAAGTGAAGGAAGGTAGAGAAAAACAGAAATACTACATGTGTATCATGGGTCCCCCTTGAATGTGTGACCTTGAATAAATCCTTTAAGCTCTCTGAACCTCAGTTTTAGGGAATGAGACCCACCTCACAAACACTTTTACAAGTACTAAATCAGTTTGCAGGAGTGAAATACTCACAAATGGAATAATGCTTAATAAATATGCATTCTTATTCTGATCATTAGCACACTATGAAGTGTTTCCCACCCGCATAAACTTACCTTTTCAGAATTTGCCAGAATTTTCTCTGCCAAGATGCATTTTATTACCCATGGTGGGGAGTGAGGTAGTGACAGCCATCTCCATGGCCGAGACCAGGATGCCAATTTTTCCGAGAAACGCAAAGCCACACTCCGCCCTCAGTAGGTGTTTGTTGAACATGTGAATGAAGAAATGGATGAATGGTGGAATGGTAGTAAGAGGCTGCAGGTTTTCCTCCAGGAAGCCTTCCTGGGTTCCTCCAGCTTTTGTGGGTTCCCTGAAAGCCGCTGCACATAAAATCTGCTCCATCAGACGTAGTCCTGGGTTACAGCCCACCTGCCATTGTTCTCTCCTTGTTCCGTGTTCTCATCTCCTTGGCTTGATGTGGGCAAGGTGGCTTTATTATCTTTTCCTCCGAAAAACTACCTCCAAGTCCACATTGAATTATTCAGTTACCTAAGTCCACAAATGTATACTCCAAAAGAGAATAATAAAGAGGTGGAGGGTGAGTACCCTTATAATTATATAGGACATGGGTTGAGATTTATTTTTCATCTCATAGGGTTTTGTGAAGATTGAGTAAGACGACATATAAAAATTTCTTAGTAGAGTGCCTGGCACATAGTAGGTGCTCAATAAATGGAGATTTAGAATTAGTGATGGTATCAGGATCAGTATTGGGGAGAAGGAGGGACGAGGTAGGAGGAAAGCTTTCATCCCCAAGCACGCGTGGCCTGGAGGGCCGACTTTCAGATTCAATTCTGAAATCTAACTCATGCCCAAAACCTAAATTATACCTTGGAGTACGGGCATCCTGCCTTGAAATGGGAAATTAGGCAGTTTCACAAGGATGCACAGCTGTGTTGCCTGAGCCGTTTTGTTCCAGGCAGACTGGAACAGGCGGTGAACCTTTGGCAACCAAGGAGAGCAGTGCCAGCCAGCCTGCAGCCCGCCCGACGGGAGCCAGGCCAGAATACCAAGCAGCCACGGGCTCGGGAGCAGGGGAGCTGGTGCCAGAGAGAGCAGACACCCTTCTTGACGTTAGCCCCTCCCCTGTTGCCCCACCCTGCCCACCCCTCCCCCCAGGCGCCTTGTCAGCATCCCTGCTACCTCCCTGCCATCCTCCCCTCCTCTGCTCTCCTCAGCAAACTCTTTCGTGAGGAGGGGCAGGTGCTGAGAGATGACACTTCACCCTGTCAGCAAGCCCAAGAGGATGTCAGGTCGAAAGCCCCAATGCCCTTTTTAGATAAATGACTCTCAGGTGTGATCAGGCCAGGACTCTGTCTTTTGCTTCTCCTCCTGGCTTTGGAGAATTCTGAGCTGAGGGTAGACAGATGCCCGTGTGCTCAGACAGGTACCTCAGCCTCTTTAGGCAGGTCCTGGGACTCCCCAGGGCTTCCTTGGGGTCCGAGAGATCCTGTTATAGTTGCTGAGGTGCCCACTGGACCAGAGTGCAGGCTGTGGAGCTGCAGACTGGGTGGGGGTGGGGGAGTCGTTTTCCTCGGTTTGCAGGAGCCCCAGTTTTGGAGACACCATGGTTTTCTAGGGCACACTGAGCCCTCCACCAGCTGCCCTGCAGCTGCAGCCCCACACAGGTCCTCCTGTCTGTCCTGCTTCCTTTCTGCTGTCATCCACACCTCTCATGAGCACACGCCTGGAGTCGGCAAGCCAAAGCCAGGACTTGCCTGTAAAACCCAAATCCTGGCAGACCCTTTCCCACAGCCCGTTAGAACTTGGAAAAGACATGAAGGCCGGTTTGCTTAGGTAATGCAGAGTGGAACTGGGAGAGGAGTGTGCGGTTGTGGGAGGCGGTTGTGGGAGGGATCTACAGGAAGCTGGTTCCCTCCATCTCAGCCTTCTGCTGCCTCCCGGCCTATGGGATGTGTGTTCATTTGAACCTGTTAATGTTAACAATTAAAACAAGCAAAGAGAAAAGGTGCACACACACACTCTCACACACACACACACACACACATCGCAGGACTCACACTGCTGTTTTCTGTTGTTCACATTGCCTTTGAAATAAACATCTATAATTTTGTGGCAAGCATTCAGCTGCAAACATCTCAAATGAATGGAATTCTCCAAGTCTTCTTTCATCCTCACATCTTTTTCAGAAAACGTGGCTGTGCTCCTCGTACAAGTCAGACGGTGAACTAAGTTCCAGGGCTCCAGATGCTGAAGCAGCTCACGGCCCCAGGGCACTGACCTACATGTAGCAGAGGCTAAAACAACAGTCTCCACCTGTGGCACCCAGACCGTGTGGGGGAACTCTGTGCCTCTTAGTGTCCTGTTCCCACCCCCGCCCGAAACACCCTGAAGTTTGGCATTATCTTCCTTACAGCGAGGAGAACAAAGCTGAACTAATCTGCCTGAGATCCCACCACTAGGAAGTTTCAGAGCCAGGACGGACCTAAATCCCACTGACCCCAGGTCCATCCCTGCCCTCCCACCATACCCTTGGCTGCTGGGCTCTGTGGGGAGAAGGGCCACGTACGATTGGGAGCAGAGTGCCCTGGGAGCACAGGGCAGGGAGCCCCTGCTTCCAACTGGACGAATTAAGGAACCGTGATCTTGTCAAGACAAGGTGACAGTCAGGTTGGGTTTTTGGAGATGGATACGTGGTCGCCTAGCAGGAAAGGGGTGTGGGCAGACACCTTGATTGGCTGAGTATCCAACACCTCGTACAGCTTTCGTGTTTAGACGGCAGGGCAGTTGGAGCCCTGTGGTAATGATGCATCAGCTTTGATTTTCATGCAGGCTGCTTCCTTGGTCAAGGACATTTCTATTCCATGTGTGACATGTAAGATAAACTGAATCCCCACTTGGAATTTCAACAGGTTAAAAAACTACGTGTTCAGGCTGTTAGTCTCCCTGACCATTTCACCTCCCCACTCCACACTCTGAATGAAAACACTTGAAATCGTGAGACGCAGAGGGAATATATATAGATGCAGCAGTACTCATTCCCCTCTAAGTGGGCTCCACAGTGGGTCTGTGAGCATGTGATCTCACACCAGGGTGCTAGGAAAGTTGCCTGCAAACCCCGCTTCAGCTAAGTCTCCTTCCAGGACCCACCCTCACACTGTCCCTGCTGTCTGACCTCCGTGAAACTTTTTTTTTAATCTCAGAGTAGTTTTGAACTTACAGAGAGCTCCTTATACAGCCTGCACCCAGTTCCCTCTGTAATCAGCATCTTACATTGCTAGTGTCCACCTGTCACAAGAAATGAGCTGATATTAATACATTATTAACTCATTATTAATAATTATTACCAATTATTTACTATTAT
Organism: Hippopotamus amphibius kiboko; assembly: GCF_030028045.1. Classification (NCBI taxonomy): domain Eukaryota; kingdom Metazoa; phylum Chordata; class Mammalia; order Artiodactyla; family Hippopotamidae; genus Hippopotamus; species Hippopotamus amphibius. Next base: position 114,255,828 of record NC_080191.1, read on the forward strand.
TAATAAAGTCCATACTTTATTCACATTTCCCCAAGGCCCTTTTTCTGTTCCAGGACTCCAGCCAGGATTCCACATTACATTTAGTTGTCATGTCTCCTTAAGCACCTTTCGGCTGTGAGTTTCTCAGACTTTCCTTCCTTATTTTTGATGACCTGATGAGGAGTACTGGTCAGATATTTTGTGGGATGTCCCTCAATTGGGATTTTTCAGATGTTTTTCTTATGATTAGACGGGGGATATACGTTTGGGGAAGGAGAGCTACAGGGCTGAAGTGCTGTCTTCACATCCAGGGTGCATCCTATCACCATGACCTTGATCACCTGGCCGAGGCAGTGTCTTGTCAGGTTCTCTACTGTAAAATATGGACCATTTTTAGGAGTCTTTTCCTTTTAGTTTGGGCGTATACAAAGCAATCTGGACTGGTGCATTTGTGTTCTTTCCCATGATGTCAGCGAGATGTTACCTGAATATAAATGATCCTGTTACTTTATTAGAAGCTGAGCTGACCTTTTCATCCCTCTATTTCTGACTCTCATTGTTTGGAGGGAGTTTCTGAGAGAACATCTTTGGTGTGTAGGTTTGTTCCCCTGTCACAGCTCATTTTCTTCCCTCCTGGGGAAGCTGGCAGCTCCTTGAAGGAAATGGTCATGTCTTCGATATGTTGGCACCATGTACTGCATACATATGCATATTGAACTCATGTCTTCAATATGTGGTCACCTGATACTGGCCTCCACCTTTATTCCATCTGTGCCCCCAGCCCACAAAGCACTGCTGGGATGCATTTGTTCCTTCCTCTCTTTGGGGGAATGTAGAGCTGTAGATCAGAGAAGTCATGATGCTGAAGCAAAAGCCCAGAAGTGAGGTGTTTCTCTTTCCTTGAGTCTGGGCAGGAGAGGAAAGTAAGGAACCCAAGTCAAGATCAACCTGTTGAGCTCCAGCACTTAGAAACCCTGATGTTTAACTCCAGAGTGGTCACTGAAAGAACTTTAATTTCACTTCTGCAAAGATGGTCTTCAAGTTACTATTACTGCCTAACAAACCACCTCAAAACAAAACAACAGTAATCATTCATTTTGCTCATTAATCTATAGTTTGGGCAAGGATCTCCTGTCTCTTCTCCACCCAGACTCGGCTGGAGTAGCTCAGGTGGGGCTGAAGATGGCTCACTCCCTGGCTAGCAGGTCAGTGCTGGCTTCCTCTGGAAGTGAAGCTGGGACTGAAGGCCAGGGACCTCAGCTCCTTTCCACATGGGCCCCTGCATGGACTACTCAGGCTTCCTCGCAGCATGGTGGCAGACTTCTGAGAGTAATACCCAAGAGTAAGGACTAGGAAGAAGTTGTACTATCTTTTATGACCTGGCCTCAGAAGTCACGTAGCATCACTTCAGCCAAAGTCACAAACCACCCATATTCCAGGGGATGGAACACAGACCTCACCTCTCACTAGGCGTGCTGAAGTCACATTTAGGAAGAGTAAGCTGGTTGCAGTATGTTACAGTGGTTATTTTTGGAAAATACAAGCTGGCTAGTGGTTGATTTAGAAGAGGTTTTCTTCCCCCCAATTTTATTTAGCTGTAGTCAACACAGAACGTTGTATTACATCATAATAATTTGATATCTGTATCTATTGTGAAATGGTTACCACAAGTTTAGTTAACATCAGTCACCTCACATAGTTATAAATTTTTTGTGTGATGAGAACTTTTAAGATTTACTCTCTTAGCAACTTCCAAATATACAATGTGTTGTGAACTATAGGCACCATACTGTACATTATGCCCAAAACTTATGTATTATAACTGGAAGTTTGTACATTTTGGCCACCTCCCCCCATTTCCCCCACTCCCTGCTCCCCACCTCCCCATTGGTAACCACCACCATGTTCTCTCTTTCTATGAGTTTGATTTGTATTTTAGATTCCACATATAAGTGAGATCATATGGTATTTGTCTTTCTCTGACTTATTTCAGTTAGCATTAATGCCCTCAAGGTCCATCCATGTTGTTGCAAATGTCAGTGTTTCCTTCTTTTTTGTGGCTGAGTAATATTCTTCTCATGTATGTGTGGTAATACTACATTTTCTTTATCCATTCATCCATCAGTAGACACTTAGGTTGTTTCCATGTCTTGGCTATTGTAAATAATGCTGCAGTAAACGTGGGGGTGCAAATATCTCTTCAAGATAGTGATTTTTAATTCCTTCAGATATGTACTCGGAAGTGGAATTGGTAGATAATACATTAGTTCTGTTGATAATAGTCATTCTAACAGGTGTGATATCTCATTGTGGTTTTGGTTCGCATTTCTCTGATGATTAGTGATATTGAGCACCTTTACATGCACCTGTTGGCCATCTGGATGTCTTCTTTAGAAAAATGTCTGTTGAGACCCTCCACCAATTTGTTAATCGGATTATTTGAGGTTTTTGCTAATTGAGTTGTACAAGTCTGTATATTTTGGATATTTAGGAGGGTTTCTTATTCTTCAGCAAAGATTTGTTGTGGCTAAGGTGCTGGACTAGATATGGGGAAATATCATTGATCCAGGCACAGTCTCTGCCCTCTGGCAGCTTAGAGTTCAGACAGGGAAACAGATAGGACACTGGGCATTTCCATTTAGAGAGATGGGGGCTGGAACAGGGGTTGGCTTAGAGGTTGCAGGCACACAGGAGGGTCTCCTAACAAAGGCTTCAAGGCCCAGGAGTAGTTCTAGTTGAAAAATGCTTGTCCAGATGGAACTGAAGGACTAAGGCAGAGAAGCAAAAGCTGAGGATAAAGGGAGGTGTGGTTACCAAGAGTTTCTGCTTTGAGGGAAAGTTTTGGTTTTTGATTGCGGTCATGAGAGCTGTTACTACTGTTATACCATTGCCTGTCTTCATAAAGTGTTCTCCTGCTCGTGTAGGACACTTTCCTGGATCAGAACTTTCTCAGGACCTCGGGTCTCGAGCAGCCAGGATCGAAGAAACCTGGGTCTAAGTTCTGGTACTGCTACGTGGCCGTTCTGACCTTAGACGAATGACCTAACTGTGTGTTAGCATGGAGACGATGGGAGGACTCACATCTGTCCTTCTTCCCTGTTTCCTGCTTCCGGGAGAGGACCTGTACTGTGCTCGTCTGTGTGTGTGCACAGGCGCGTGTGCACGCTCACGTGTGCGTGCGTGTGTTTTTGTTAGGAAGCTGTGAGCTTGTCAGCTTTCCAGAGTTGTGACACGAGGTGAGTTCATGCTAGCCGGAGGCCATAGGTGTGTCTAGGGCACTCAGGCCCAGCTCGTGTGGTTTCCTTATACTCACGTGTTCTAGAGATTGTACTCTGAGCAGTAATTCCCAACTGGGAATGGACCTCATCAGCCCAACTGTTGAATCAGTGATCGCCAGACATTTCTGGAACCCACCAGGTGGATGGCCTCAGGTATCTCTAAGAACTAAGCAGAACCCTCTGTGCTTTAGCGCTGTGACCTGAGGCATGTCCCCAGCAGGACTTGATGGGAGGCAACATTTGGAATGTGGCTGCTTGGAAAGAGGGCAGCAGCAAAGATGTGCACCCAAAACTCCTTTTTTTTCTTTATGAAAAAACAAACAAACCAAAAACAACAACAACAACAAAAACTCCTGTTCATAAAGAATCCCAAGGTCACAGGCATGAGTACCTCTTCAGAGCAGTTACCCAGCTCACCCTGAAGTCAGTGATGCATATTTATTTCTGAGTGAGGGAAACCATTCTCTAAGGACTGAGGAGGTTTTTGATCTTTAAAACAAAAGGGCTCACTGAAGTTCAGAGGTTGGAGCACTAGAATACTGGGACCGCGGTGATGTAAAAGGAGTCCTGTGGGTTGGTGTGTCATCGTGGGGCTGGCTGGGCAGTGTGTGGCCCAGGGCAAGGATTCCACTTTGTTGGGCCTCAGGCTTCTCATCTGTAAAGTGAAGGAGTGAGATACCAGAGAGCCCTAGTGTACCTTTCAATTAAAAGACAATAATCCTGAAGCGAGAAGAGCCTGTTTCCTGGCATGGTGATATGTTAGTGCCCATGTAGAAAACAGAATCCCTGATGGTAAGACTTGATGTGCATGGATTCTCTTTTGTTTTGTTGTTGAAACATCGGATGCAGACGCTAAATTCCCAAGTGTTCCAGTTACCTATTGCTGCAAAACAAACCCCACCCAAACGTGGATTAAGGCAGTAACAATTGTTTATTTTGTTCGTGAATGTCAAGGTTGACTGGATTCAGCTGGGTGGCTCTGACTTGGGGTCTGTGTGATTGAGGTCCAGTAGTGGCTGGGCTGGGCTCATTTCCTGGGCTTCTCCTCTCTCATGTCGACACCCGACTGGGGCTGGGACGTCTGAGGCTCCTCAGGCCTTCCTGTCCCTCTCCACGCAATCTCTCTACATGCTGGCCTTGAGGCGCCTGGACTTCTTACGTGGGCCAGAAAGCCCCCAAGAGAAACCTGCGGAGGCTGAATGACCTTTCCTACCCTGGCCTCAGAAACCATGTGGTGTCACTTCCTCCCCATTCTGTTCATCAGGGAGGTCACAGAGGCCCACCTAGGTTCAGATTCCACCTCTTGGTGGGAGGAGAGTCTGAGAACTTGCAGACATGGTTATAAATCACCACAACGAGCATCTGGGATGGCTGTGCTGCCGTCTTGCTTAGTGATGGGGGATGGCTTAGAAGACTTCTCAGACACCTGTGGTTCTGTTACAGGGCTTAGAGGCAATGGAGAGAATATCTGGCAGTGGAAGCCTAGTTTAATGGAGAGGGAAGCTCTACTTAGCAGATATTTTGAATCACAAGGAGGGCTTCCTAGGTGGCACAGCGGTTAAGAATCCACCTGGCAATGCAGGGGACACGGGTTCGAGCCCTGCTCCAGGAAGATCCCACATGCCGAGGAGCAACTAAGCCCGTGCGCCACAACTACTGAGCCTGTGCTTTAGAGCCCGTGAGCCACAACTATTGAGCCCATGTGCTGCAACTACTGAAGCCCACACACCTAGAGCGCGTACTCTGCAACAAGAGAAGCCACGGCAATGAGGAGCCCACTCACCACAACTAAAGAAAGCCCGCACACAGCAAAAAAGACCCAACACAGCCAATAAAATAAATTAATTAATTTAAAAAAATTTAAAAAAAATCACAAGGAAAATGAGATAGGATTCTGTTTGTATGTGCAGGGGGAAATGTATATGTGTACCAAATGTGTCGCATGTGTGTAAGCAATTTTAAGATAAAAATCATACAATTAACTTAATTAGTTAAACAGTGATGTGCATAAAATACCGGGATTGGGAAAAAGGAGAGAATTAAAGCAGGGGTATCCAGCTTTTGTATTGTCCTACTACAGGTTCCCCCCAGTTACTTGCAAAATAAAGTTAATTGACTAACTTGTTAAAAGAACATAAACATTAGTATAGAGCCCTGAAATGGAGCTAGAAGAAAACAGGTAAGAGGGAAGAAAAGTCAAAAGAGCAGCAATAGGAAGTCAGTTCCCCAAAGATTGTGGACCATAGCTTTTGAACGTGCAGAGCGGAATGGCGCGTGAACACGGTTGAGAGTGTGGACTCTGGGGCCAGGCTGCCAGGTTCACATCGCAGCTCGCCACTCCTGGCTGTGTGGAAGGAGGGCGCCTCCTGTGCCTCTCGCTGCTGCTTTTCCTCGGTTACAGTGGGGGAGCTAACGATAGCACCTGCCTCGTCAGGTTGTCCTGAGGATTAAATGTGTCAGGACAGGTTCAGCCCTTCAAGTGGCCTGTGGCACGCAGGAAGCACTCAGTACAGATTAGCCATTTCTGTCTTCACCAGTTCCCTCCTTGCCTTTGCCAGATGCACATATCATGCCCAATATGGCCTGTGGGCAGCCAGCCAAATAAACAGAAGGAGGAAGGCCTTTCCTCCCCTTGGGTCCTGGGATCCTGTATGCATTGGAATCTAGGTAAGGGGAGGCCTTCCTGTGACATCCAGTCTCCCATCAATCTGAGGGTTTCCACCCCTACACTTGTCCTTATTTGGACATGCTTTAAAAATCAGTTCCCCATTTAAAACACGTCAACTTGGATTTTAGTTATAGTCTCTCCTATATGGTCGAAATTAGAGCCTCCAGAGTCTATTATGCAAATCTCTGCAAATGATATGCAAAGAGGCAGTCGCCCCAGATTGTGGGGAGGGGAGTGAGCAGGCCAGCACAAAGGGCCTGGAGTGGAAATTTGCATGTGTTAGGGGAGCCCTGGGTTGAAGGCCTTGCACAGTTATTGTGACAGCGGGTGCCCTCACTTCAGTCCTTAACCTTTTGTGCCAAAGAGGAGAGGTGCTTTCCATAGTGAAGGTGACAGCGGATGTTGAAGGAGGCATTTGGACATTGCAGGGTTGTAGCAATTTTTAGGATACAAATGAAAAGGTGATTTGAAATAATGGCTGTGATCCAAGCCGTGTCCCCAACCAGCTGGGTTCTTGGACAAGTCCCTTCACTCCTTCCATTGCACCCTCTGTGAAATGAGGGCATTGGACTGAGTTCCCTCTAGTGTCCTTCTCACTGTGGCAGCTTAATGTCATCCTCCAGGTGAAAACCCTCTGCACTCCAGATGGCAGCATCCATTCATTGTACCAAAGCTTTAAAGTCTGAAGAGGAAAGGGCTGAGGGGTAATTTGCCCTAATGGTCCTCCTAGAGAGAAGAATAACTTCAGGGGATGCTGGCAACTGAAGAGAGCCGCAGGAAGGGCAAACCTGTTTACCTCCACTGTAAGTCTTGCAGGAAGAACAGTCGTATACTTCCCAGCTGGGAGGATTTTAGCCCCCGGAATGCTCGTGGTGGGAAAGTCAAGGGAGTTTCTTTCCCTGAGTATCATTTTAATTTTATTTTTTTTACATCTTTATTGGAGTATAATTGCTTTACAATGTTGTGTTAGTTTCTGCTGTGCAACAAAGTGAATCAGCTATATGCATACATCTATCCCCCATCCCCTCCCTCTTGAGCATCCCTCCCACCCTCCCTGAGTATTTTAAAGACCAGGATGCATTAAGCCCTCTGCCTCTAGAGGCTGCAGAAGTTCTCCCAGAGGCCAGGCTGCCTCTCTCCCACCCCTGGCCTGTCCCTGGGGTCCGTCGGGTCCTCTCTGAAAGCTCTGCGCTGCCCTTGATGCTGCTGCCAGGAGGCGGCAGTGTCCTCGGTCTTGGGCCTTGGATTGAATGGAACACATCTGTGCTTTACCCCAGGGATCCTCTGGACCCTTAATTTTAACTCCAGCTGTCTCGGCAGCCACCAGGCAGGCACAGGTGTGAGCTGACAGCCCCCTGCCTGGGGCGTGTCTGCCTCAGCCACGTGGGGCTCCTGGAGGAGCGGGCAGGTGAGATGGGGAGGTGGGGTGGGGCATCACCAGGCCATGGGAAGGGGAGCTGCTGGTGAGAGGTGGTCCTCTCACAGCTCAACAGGCGTCCGCTCAGCTCCTCAGAGGCCCCCAGAAGATTTGAGTTGCACTCTAATCAGCTCCTAACCTGCCCTGGGATTGACTTTCCCTGTTTCACTCATCTCAGACCCCCACGGCTATCCCCTAGGGTCACTTTCCAAAATAAAGTACCTGCACACGAGTCCCGGTCTCTGCCTGTCCTTCTTCAGGAATCTCTAAGGTGGGACACGCGGATACGTCTGCTCAGTCACCATACAGGGTCCCGCAGCCTGGGGGGCTTTAAACAGCAGGAGGTCGTCTCCTCACAGTTCTGGAGGCTGGACGCCCAAGATCCAGCAGCCAGCAGGGTCGGAGTCCTCTGAGGACTCTCTTCTTGGCTTGCAGGCGGCCGGCCTCTCATGTGCTCCGTGTGCGGGCACTCCTGGCATGTCTGTGTCCTGAGCTCCTCTTCTTGTAAGGACACCAGTCAGATTGGGTTAGGACCTACGCTAACGGCTTCGTTTTGCCTTAAGCAGCTCTTCAAAGGCCCTGTCTAACAGACAGTCCCATTCGCAGGTGCTAGGGTCTGGGCTTCAACACACGGATTTGAGGGGAATGTGTTCAACACTTATATTGAACCAGGGTGCTTGTGAGCCAAGCAAAGGCTTGTAAGGGAACGTCCCTTAAAACCTCAGCGGTCACGACCACCAGCTCCAGGAATAGATTGTCCCTGTGGTGCAAAAATACCAGGAAGGAGCCGGAATAGCCCTGAACCGGTCAGAGCACAAGCACGGTGTTCCTTCAGTGGCTGCGACTTTCCATCCTCTTCTCCTACCTCGTTGGTGGTGGGCGACCAGGAACACCATGCGTTTTGGATACACCCGGGTGTCGTGTACTCCTTCTGCTTTGAATACGTTGCTTAATCTCCCTCAGCCTCAACTTCCTGCCCCATCAGGTGTTTGTGAGGGTTAAATCGAGAGTGAAAGACAGAGCCAGAGTGGGTGCTCAGTGTTAAACAGATCTTAGGATTGACCTGGATAAAGAGAAAACACTTGGTGCATGGGCTAGACCATGAATGAAACGTTAGAAAACTAGGTCTCTTAGGGCGAAGCGTTGGTCCTAGAGATGTGGGTGCTGCAGTCTCCGCTCCATCTGCAGTCCCTCAGCCTCCCCCACCCACTAAGTGAGAGGTGCGGGGGGCGGGGACACTGGTCCACCCCACCCTCTCCTAAGTCGGAGGAGGCCTCAGGGGTGATCCTTGTTTCAAAGGTGTGTCAGGAGGTCTCCTTTCCCTCTCTGCTTCCAGAAACTCACCAGGGCCCCAGCCTTCCCCTGTCCGCTTTGCTGACCACCCCAGGCTCCCAGGAATCACCGCCAGGACCCCTGCTTTGACCATTCATCCTGCTGCAGTCTGGTGGGGGAGGGAGGTGCTAGGAGAGTTACCAGGCAGAGCAGACAGGCCCATCTCTGCCATTGTCTGGGCGGCTAGCAGGGCTGAAGGAAGGGCATGGAGTGACCAAGCAGGGGGCTGCTATGAGCAGAGGGAGCTCTCAGGTCAGAATCGGGCCTTCGAGGTCTGTCAGGTGCCCCTCAGCAGTAGGGAGCGGCTCTTCCCAGGCCATGTGTCCTACGGGGCAGCCAGTCTTCCCATCTATAATCTGAGTAGATCCTACATCTCACATTGACATGAGGTATTATTGTTAAAGATAGGCCCGTGCTGTTGTGACTGATAAAATCCACACACATTTAGAAGAGTTTTTAAACGTATAGGCTTTTGTCCTTGTGCGTTTTCCTCGGTGAACTGAAAGCATGCCCACTCACCCTCACACGCAGTCCCCGCTTTGCTTTTAATGCTCGGAGGGGCTCCTCCTGCTCTAGGAGGCGGGGCTTCGCCGGTGTTTTTCACAGAGCTCAGCCTCATGAGCGCACAGGACAAGCAGGCAACATGGCAGCAGCCACACAGCCAGCTGGCGTTTATGGAATGCACCTCCTCCTGCAGGCTCTGCGCTACGTGCTGAATAGGCACCGGATCTGCTCACCCTCTGAACCCCTGTCCCCTTCGGCCTGTCAGTCTCCAGTAGCACTGAGACGTCTCTGCCTTGTTTTAGGATTGTTTGTGGATTTGTACGCGCTCACCCAGGACCAGAGGCTGCCCTGTTCGTTTTTGTGTCTCCAGAGTCAAGGAGGGGGTAGACCCTCCTTCATTGTTCGGTGGGTAGGCCTGAAAGAGCAGAGGTCTCTCGTTTGCACCTTTGTCTAGTTCGTAAACAGAGGAGTCAGAAGAGGCGTGGGAGCTGGTCCACTCTGCCCACCCAAGCCCTCCTCACCGACCCAGGGCGGATCTCACGGAGCGGCTGACTTCCTTGTGGTCCCACTGCCTTGACCGCTCCCTGGTACAAAGGACCAGCAGGCACTCAGAGGCCACAAGGCTTCTTCCACGCCCCCTCCCCGCAGCCTGTTCGAGCAGCTGCCCTTGGGCGCAGGGCCGTGGCATTTCAGAGGCATTTGGGGGAAAACAGGCCTGGCTGGTTTAGCCAGCTCTGGTTCCCCTGCGGCTGGGTCCTCTCTGGGACAGGTGCTGGGTGGCACCCACCTGATGGAGCTGCCCCAAGTCCCCCTGTTCCTGTGTCTGATGAGCGTGGACCTCAGGGATGCGCCCCACGTTTCCCTTGAGTTCCCGGGCATTTCAGGTTCGTGGGTTAAGGAAGGCCCAGGGCTGCACTGCTCCCGGGCATCTCACCTCTGCTCTCTGTCTCCCTCTCAAGGCTTCCTCCTGACCTTGGCACTGACTGAAGCACGGGTATTTGCTGCCCAGGAACCATCTCCCAGGGAATCTCTTCAAGTCTTCCCCTCAGGCACCACCGCAGACACCATGGTGACAGCACCCCTCAGCTCTACCAGACACTCCTCTGTGGTGGCTGCCCCTGCCTCCGTGGCGACACTGACTCCTCATCCCGACGGACCCTCCTCACAGGCTGCAGCTCCTATGGCCACGACAGCGCCCCATGCAGACAGACACCCTCCTAAAAACACCATCTCCACCATCGTGGCGACGGCAACCACCCCCCATACTGAAGGCCCCCTGTCCACGGGGCCACTTCCTGCTGCCATGGCAACCACATCCTCCCACTCAGAGGGCCGCCCCCCGGGCGAGGCCGTGCCCACCATCCTGCTGACAAAGCCAGGGGAAGCCACCAGCCGTCGCCCCACAGCCCCCTCCCGGGCTACCACACGCAGGCCCCCCAGGCCCCCTGGCTCTTCCCGAAAGGGAGCCGGCAGTTCACCACGCCCTGTCCTGCCTGCACCCAGCGGTCACTCCGGGAGGAAGGAAGGCCAGCGGGGACGAAACCAGAGCTCCACACAGCTGGGGCAGAAGCGGCCCCTGGGGAAAATCTTTCAGATTTACAAAGGCAACTTCACAGGGTCTGTGGAGCCGGACCCCTCCACCCTCACCCCCAGGAGCCCGCGCTGGGGTTACTCCTCACCGCAGCCCCCGACAGTGGCCGCAACCTCGGCGCCCAGCAGGACCTCGTGGGTACCACCCGCCACCCCCCTGGAGCCTGCGGAGGACAAGCCCGGCCTTAGCAGAGCAGACCGGGGTCCCGGCCTTAGCAGAGCAGACCGGGGGGGTGGTCCCACCTTCACCAGCCAAGGAGGGGAGCCGGACGCCACAGCAGCTTCAGGCGCCCCCGTCAGCCCACATCCTGTCCCAGTGCCTTCTCAACGCCCCCGCGGTGACCCACAGGGCCCCAGCCACAGTGACTCCTGGCTTACGGTCACCCCTGGCACCAGCAGACCTCCATCTGCCAGCTCTGGGGTCTTCACGGCCACCATGGGGCCCCTTCAGGCTGCCTTCGATGCCAGTGTCTCAGCCCCTTCGGAGGGGCTTCCTCAGGGAACATCCTCAGCCCCGCAGGCCCCAGCCCGCCCCCCCGGGGTTTCAGAAAGCCCCGTTTCCCCAGCCGAGGGGGAAGCTGCGGCCACCCCCATGCCCACCGTGACCGGCAGGGTGCCCAGTCCTCTCTCCACAGTGGTGTCCACAGCCACAGGAAACTTCCTCAACCGCCTGGTCCCCGCCGGGACCTGGAAGCCCGGAACAGCGGGGAACATCTCCCACGTGGCCGAAGGGGACAAACCCCAGCACAGAGCCACCATCTGCCTGAGCAAGATGGACATCGCCTGGGTGATCCTGGCCATCAGTGTGCCCATCTCCTCCTGCTGTAAGTGCCTCGCCCTCTCCCTTCTCCCCCCGCCCCCCACCACGTCCACTCGCCCATCCCAGAATTCCTTTGCCCCACACTTAGGCAGTCCCCACCAGGTGGGCTGCAGACTTCCCAGAAGCCCAGGAAAGAAGGTTGCAGAACAAGGGCTTATCCCCAGCCCTGGTCCTTGGCTGGTCAGGCCATGGCTCAGATGCCCACTGATCATAAATGCTCCACGCGCAGGAGCTGGGGAGTCCAGTTCAACTCTGCATGTTGCAGAAAGAAACACCAAGCTGTAGAGGGGCATGGTTCCGCCAGGACCCTAGAGATAGCGAGAGGCTGGCAGGGCTGGGATGCGAGCTCAGAGCACCCGTCTTCCAGCCCAGGGCTCTTGTCACGACATCACCCTGCCTGCTCTCTTCTGTAGCAACGTGGCACCAACACACCGCAGGTGAAAGCTGGTGCTTCCAAACGTACAGCCTCCGAGTAGCAGAGCCATCGCCTTCCTCCCCGCCTCACTTCCATTGCCCTTCCTGCTGTTCTCCTCTCTCACCTCTTCTCCTCCTCTGTCTTCCCCCAAGAAAGAAGAGATGAAGCTTTGCTCTTGTGGGAAGTTCTGTTAGCCTTGACAAAAACAGAGTTCTTGTAGCTAAATCGAGGCTTGAAAGTTACATGTGAATTTAGCTGCGGCTCCTCTCCGTTTGGTTTGTCCATGGGTGGTGTGAGTTGATGTTTTGTGGACCTTGTCGTCATCTTTTGCTCTCACTGGTATGTGGGGAAGGGCTCCCCCAGACCACCAGCGCTTCCTTAGCTGCCCACCACTGCTTTAATGAAGAGTGGAGGGGCTTCCGCCCTGACAGCTCCGTCAAGTACCTGATGCCATCACTCGGGACCCAGGGCTTCCTTTATGGTTCCCCAAGTATGTGATCCTCGGTTCTTAGCGGTCCTCTGATGGCCCACGGGAATCCTCGCTGCACCTGCGCCTCCCCGACCCACACAGCCGTCATCCAGGCACCGCCCTCCGCCCTTCCCGGGGTGAGAAGCCCGCAGTGCTCCCCACTCATCAGCCCCTCTCCTGTGACCCCCTCAGGCGGTTTCCATCTCTCCTGGGGGCCTGAAATTTGCCTCCTTGTGATTTCCACACTTTGATCCTAACCTGTGCCCTCTGAAACCACACAAAAAACAAGTCCATCCACCAACCCCTGAGGAGCGTGAAATGGCCCTCATGGGCAGGTTTTCCTTTTCCAGCTGCTCATCCCTGTTCCTTCGAGTGCCTTCATAGGGCCGCCCGGCCCCGCCCCCATCTGCCCCTCCGATGGCCTCCTGCTTCCCCAGAGGGAGCACGGCATTGCAGGTGCCCGGCCGTGACCGAGGACAGCGGGTGGCAGTGGCTCTGTTCTGGACACTTTGGTCACATTCAGGCAAGCTGCGCTGGCATCAGCTCCGTGGATTGTAAGACCTCACGTCACACCGTGGGCTCAGCCCGATCTGCAGGGGAGCAAAGCCCCGGAAGCTTTCCAGAGAGGAGGCTGTTAAGCCAGGTCTCCCAGCCTTTCCTCATGTTGTGGTTCAATCGAACGTCCCCGCAGGAGGTGTGTGCCTTTAACAGGAAGCTGATGTCTGCTTGGCACTGTGCTCTGGCAAGAGCCTTTTTAATCTAGAGTCTGGACTCTTTCCAGGAGTCACCTCTCCCAGCTCTCTGTCTCCTCCTAGGTGCTAAGCAAAACAAACTTCCCGTGTCGGGGGTGGGCGGCCTGCGTCTGCTCAAGGACCCGGTGCAGGAGAAATGAAAATGTTTGCAGGCTGCGTATTTCATTCTTCCGTCAGGCAGCCTCATTGTTGCTCAGAGACGCGCACAGGTGTTCCTAAAGCCATGATTGCCCACTTCTAACACAGGAGAGTGATAATGAGAAAATGTAGTGCTATTAGCCAGTAAATTATCAATGACGGTCATATTTGAGAAGTAACCACATTAGAGACAGCTTTCTAATTTTCCATTCTTTCCATGTGTCTAGAGGCTCTAGTTTACAAAGGGAGTTCCCATTATTTGTAATCATTCATCCTTAAAACAGACTAGCCAGAGGAATAAAATAAAACAGAAAAAGCACACCCACCATACAGGTGGGGGGTAAGCCATCAAATGAAGTGACTTGCCCAGGGTCCCAGTCACACACAAGTCCGCCCAGATCTAGTGGTAGAATCTGTTGGACTCAGCACAGCATTTCCCGAGCACCTACTGTGTGGCAAGCACTGTTGCAAGCACTAGGGACCCAGAGGTGTGTGACGCGGCTCCCCACCCCCGGTGACCAGAGCCCCCTCCCCACCTGCACCCCCACAGGCCACACCCACCCGTGCTTGCAGTTCTAAAAAGACTTCTCCAGCCCTTTTGCTGTGTGTGAGGTTGAAATTAGATGAGCTTTTACTGCAGAGTGGAAAACCCACGGGCTGCCTAAACCATGCATAGTAACATCAGCCAAGACAGAAGCAAGGACGCAGCCTGGAACTGCGCCCCGAGAATGCTTCTGGCACTGACAGGAGCCTTCAGCTGCGGGGACAGAGCATGTTACTTCCGAAAGGAAGATTCCCCCTGGGAACCACAGCCCCCGCTTCCTTCAGTGCCTGTCTTGCATTTCCGCCATCCTCAGGTCAAGCCCTCACTCACCAAGGTTCCAGCCTGGCTGCCTCCACATACAGCTCCCTGTCCTGTGGGACCATCGTTGACCCTGTGAAGTCCCCGATGGGACGGGCACTGAGGAAGAAGACACTTGTCCAGCTTTAGAACACTGCTCTTTGAAAGCACAGATGAGTAACTACCCAGGCTGTTTTCATAGCCTGGCCCCACTTGTCATCACGCAAGCAGACCTCTTCCAGGTCTAAGAGCCCTGTATTTCAGACCTTCCCAGCAGCTACATTTATCTTAAAGCACACTCCCCGGCCCTCAAAGAAGCGTCTTCTCCTTTGCTAGTTTGCCAGAAATTGCAGCACTCTGCCTTGGTAGCAAAATGCATGCATAAATTTCCTCATCTGGCTTTTCAGAGTAGGCCTGGCCCTGGTCCTGCTTTTCTGCATTCAGCAGAAGCCAGACTTCAGAGGCCTGGGCTGCCGGGCAGTCCCTGGTTTCTGGTGGAAGCAGAGGGTGATTGTAGCAAGTCTCAGGCCTGCCCAAGAAGGGATGTCACCACTTCCACCTGCCCTTCGAGATCGTGAGCCCCACCCCGCGGCTGGCAGGATGTATGTTGTGCCAGGTCTGAGAAATGCTTTGTCTCCTGAACTGCGCCAGAGACAGCTACACACCGTTTCAGATGTGCTGAGAACTGAAACTGATTGGCTCCAGGCCACATTTGGCTGGGGCCCAGGAGCCGTGTGGCTCCTGAGCTGGTCTCTGCTGCCACCATCAGGATGCACAGCCCACCACCTCCTGGCGCTGAAGCGGTCCCCGCTCTCGGCTGTCAGTGCGATGGGTTTTCATCAGGAGCTCAGTTGTGTGGCTCTACCTGGCTCCCAGGCTTGTCCTGCACATCCGTGCTAGAGAATGTCTTCATCCAGCCTCCCAGAAGGAGATGGGGGTTGTATAGGGTGAAAGCAGGGAACAAGGCCAGCTGCGGATGTTGTTTATCCTCAGTCCAGTTGAGCCGTCCAAAGCAGAGTAGCGCCTCTCGCTGACCTGGGTCTGTGAGGGTCCACGTGCGCCTTGCCCAGAGCAGGCTGGCTTCCCTCTGGGCACACAGTAAATGCCATTGGGACATCCGCGCAGCACTCAGATAACACACCCCTGTGCCCCTGTGCCCCTTGGCTCTGTTACCAGTGCTTCTGTGAATGTCACTGAAAGCTGGATGTACCTGTATACCTTTTACTCACAGACCCCCAATGACTTTGTAGTTATTATATTTAAAAAACCTGGGTCAGAAGTGCTTTTTCCAGTAAAAAGAATAAGAGATTAGGACGGGAAGGAAGTTTGACCGGGAGATTGTCTCCTTGGGGCTCGTGAACTAATTGAAGGAGGTGGGGCAGCCTTTGGACAAGGCAGGCTTGTCCGGGGGCGTCCCCGAGGCTGGACCAGAGTGTGGTGGCCGCGCCCTCACAGCTCTTCCCTGTGCTTCCTGACCAGCGCCCCCTGCAGGAACCTCCTGGAGCTTCCTCAGGCACATCCCTCCAGGGCGGGGAGTCAATGAGCGCCCAAACCTGCTTTCCCCAGGCCCGTGGCGTCTGTCCAGCCTGGTCTCCTTCTACACCCTGAGGTCTCCCCCAGCCTCCTCCCCAACCTCCAAAGTGGGGAAATGACCGTCCGCAGCTGGGCTGGCACCGCTGGACTCATCCCCCTCAAGGGTCTCTGGTTTCTCGTCTACCCAAGGAGGGGCCAAACTGAGACTTCAGAGCTCCCTGCCCTCTCACTTTCCTAACTTTAAACCCGTGTGAGTCACTCGAGAGGGAGCCTGCTGTGATAGGAAGCCTCGGCTTGGGAGCCAGACACACCTGGACGTAACCCCAACTCTCCCACTCGTCACCTGTGGGACTTGGACAGGTTAACCCTTGGGCCAATGTTTTCTCACCTGTGAAAATAGGACTAGCATCCACTGTGTTAGTTCAAGGCCTTCAGGAGGCAAATACCAAAACAGAATTAGGCCTGTAAGAGATTTATTGGGGAAACCCCTGTGAAGTATAAAGGAAGGGGCTGGAGGAGGCAGGGAGAGCCTCAGACCGCAGTGCTGGTGTGACACCTGAGGAAAGAAGGGGCCGGAGGGCTGGGAAGGAAGAGGCTTGGACTGCAGTGCAGTCTTCAGGAAGTTTCTGCCAGGTGAGGGTAGTTCTCAGGCCATTAGAGGGGACTCCTGTCCCACAGGAACAGGCCTGCATAGTCAGGCACGGCTGGGAGCAGCCCAGGAGGGGCGGCCTCAGCACACACGTGGTGGTGGGTCCGGGGGGCGGCGGCCGGGGCGGCCCCTCAGCTGCGCCCCTGCAGCAGGAGAGCTGAGCCGGCGCTCCCAGGGCTGCAGCAGCCGCCCCAAAGCCTTGTTGCGCACCGCAGAGCTGATGTATGTGAGGTCCTATCACAGCGTCTGCCACGGAGAGGGGCCGGGGAGGGGCAGATCGTGACTACCTTCATCTTGTTGTTAGCAGTTGCCGTGCATCCCCTAGCAGGCCACGGAGGGCACTTTCAGCAGGTGTTTGAAAAGCACCCTCAGGCTCCTGTAGGCTTTCATTTCCGTTTTCCATCACACAGCACATCCCAGCCCTGAAAGGCGGCCCCTGCGAGAAACATCAGCACCGTACCTGGGCTCCACCTTCACATCAGCGACGCCCCTCCTTCCCGTCATCCATCTGACAAGCCACAGCTGATTCCCCACTGACATGCCTGGGAAGCCCAGAGGGCTTACTTCCCCCTCACTCCAGTTTTAAAACTGGAGGAAATAGGGATCTCACTGACCTCCTTGAGAGTCTGGACAGCTGTCTCCCTTTGGAGAAACAGCAGTCGAAGCTTTCGGTGACATGGGAGAGGGGGAGGCCCCGGCCCTGTGTGTGCGCGGAGCTGTGTGGTTTCCGCAGTGCTTCCACCTGCCCCGGGCACGACCCCTCCCGTGCTCAGGATGAGCTGGGACAAGGACCATCAGCCTCAGGGTGACAGAGACCTGGCTTCAGACTCCAGTAATGAGCTGAGTAACCAAGATCAATTCTGTGGACCTCCGTGAGCTGCAACTGCCTCTTCTGAGAATGGGAAGAGCGCCAGCACCTTCCAAAGGCAGCTGTCTTGTGGGTTAAGGCAGACTGTAGAGCACCTGGGAATACAGTAGAATTCCACAAGTCTGATTGTCCTTTTCTTTCTGGAATGAAAGCTCAGACCCCAAAATAATGAAAGTGCTAAACCACAGTTGGAGCCTTGGCCTTGAACAACCCAACAGTCGTGCAGCCTAGTTTTTCTTTCAGGATCTCTCTTCAGGGTTGATGCTGGGAGAACAAGAAGGAAACCCTTATTAGTTAAGCACCTATGGTGTGTCAGGCAGTGCACTTGACATTCTGCATTCGTGGTCTGCTTACAACCTTGCAGAGTCCATAGTGACCAGCGTGACGAAGCGACGCCTAGTGTAGCTCACGACAGAGTCAGACTTGAACCCAGGTCTTTGGGACTCCAAGCCCGTGCTCTTCCTACAGCCGGGCTGGCTTCTGGTATGTAAGTGAAATGGTGTTTCAGAGGCACCAGGAACTCCCTGATAGACATGTCATCAGGCCGGGGGCACTAACAACATGGGAGGGGGAGAAAGCTAGAACTCCCCGTTCAGACCCCTCAGCCCTCCCCGCAGGGCAGGATCCTAGTCCTGCATCCTAAGCAGGCCCAGGCCCCGCAGCAGGGCAGTGTGGGCTCAGAGGGCACTGGACTGGGGTTCAGAGGACCTGGATTCTGCCCCTGCCCAGGTTAGCGGGCTGAGGGCGTGGGGGGTTCAGCCTAGCCCTCTCCTTATGGATGAGTTTCCCCAGCTTGAATGCCCCCAGGCTGCTTCAGCATCCCAGTCCCGGGAGCAGGGTGAAAAGTAGTGTCAGTAAAGGATAAAGACTCCAAAGAAGGGGAGAGGGGACCTGGGGCCTTGCCCCAGCCCTGCCACTTGCTGTGACCTGGGCCAAGTCAGCTGTGTTCCTTGGACCAGAGTCTTCTCATCTGTAGAACAAGGAGGTGTGCCCTAAACTAGCAGATTTTCAGGCTGACTCTGCAGCCTCCCTCCTCACCCCTTCCTCCTTCAACCAGTTGAAGAAAGGGCTCTTTGGAAGGAAGGGAGGAAACCCACAGAGCTTGAAAGAATCTCTGCCAGCCAGTCTAAAATTTCTTTTAGCTCAAATATTCAGAAATCGCCTTTCTATTTTTAAAAATTTTTGAGGGGACCTGGAAAAATGGTAAGCAAAAGTAGAAGTCTTTTTGACCAAAGCAGATTGGCTGGAATGGACATTTGCCCAATCTCTTGACTTTGCCTGGAAACCTTTTCAGGTTGAGATGCCAGCAAGGCCAGCAGCTGGAAAGAGCTACAGAATTCCCCAGTCAGCCCACAGGGCTCTGGGTTCTGGGCCCTGAGGTCTCAGCCAGCTTTTGCAGCTCCCCCGACACCCTGGCATGCACAGGCCCCCAAAGCCGGCCAGTCCTTCGGGCTGTGGACAGAGGTGGGCCTCCACTGCCCCCTGGTGGCCGCTGCCACCACAGTACCAGCCTTTGCGGGCCGCTCAGCCTGCCCCCCCACCCCGCCACCAGTCCCCAGTGCCAATGATAGACACCACCAGGTTGTTGGGTGCAGCCCTGCCCACCCCTGGCCCAGAGTTTCACCCACCCTATGGGCTCTGGTGATGGCGAGCCTGGGCAGGAGGTGCCCAGTCTTCATTTACTGGTGTCTCCCCAAGCGGGCTCCTGTCACCCTGGTCACTGCCTCACCCATTCCCCTGTGTGACCCTGGACAGGCCACCCAACCTCTCCGACCTCGGAAGCCTCCCCTGTCAGCATGTCCAAGCCACTCTGTTCACACCTGGTTCGTCAGCAACACCCAAACACGCTGCTGCCTCCCGGGGCCCCAGGTCTCTGAGACTGAACGGACAGTGTGGCCCATCAGCTGTGTGGAGGCCGGGTCAGGCCTGTCTGTGCAGCGCGGGCCCCGCGTCAGTGTTTGGCATGACTTTGTGAGGCAGAATCGGGGATGGTTGAGAGCACGGGCTTTGGAGTCCAGATGTGTGGGTTTGCTCTTGGGCAAGTCACCTCACCTCTCTGAGTCTCTGTTTCCCTGTCTGTAAAATGGGGACCCTGATGGTACCAACCTCATGGAGTTACGTGGAGGATTAAATGAACTAACGTTTCTGAAGGGCTTGGAGCCTCCTGGCGCGTAAATGCTGTAGGACTGTTAGCAGCTATTTGTTTTTGATGATGGCAGTGGTGATGAGGTCAGAGCAGCTGTTTTTATCAGGGTCCAAGACCTCTGCTCAGAGATTTTGCCCTGTGAGCCTCTGCCCTCTGTGGAAGTCAGGGCTCATTTTGTAAAGTTCCCGTCTCTCTGCCACACTCCCTCTCTGACTGAGAACGCTCCCCATCAGTCCAGACGTGCACATTCTCTGCAGCCAGGCTGCAGGGAGCCCTCCCAGCGAGAGCACAAGGTCTTTCCTTGGAGCAGACTTACTGGGTGGCACTGCAGCCTGCACAAGTGCCCAAAACTGCATCTGCGCCTCCTGCCCCAGGGCCTGTGGAGGCAGCCTCTGAGCATCGCTCCGGCCTCAGCACACACCTCACTCCCCCACACCCACCCTGCTCCAGCCATGCTGCTCCTTCCGCACCCACAGGCCGCTTCTCCCCACCTCAGGCCCTTTGCACGCACTGTTCCCTCCACCTGGGACACACGACCCATGTTCCACACGTGGTCAGCTCCTTACCCAATTCTAGTGTCAGCTGTAAGGTCACCGCTCAGACGAGCCTTTCACGATGGAGCCTCTCCCCAGCTCCCCTCTGCTCTCTCTCTCACTTTGCCATGATTTCATGTCTTTGAACAGTTCTCTTGTATATGTCTGACCCTCAGGAACCCCTCCGAACGCGCGCTAGGAGGGAAGCTCATGGAAGCAGGGCAGTCTTGTCTCTGTCTTCTCTCCCCCTCTCCCCAGCACCTGGCGCAAAGCAGGCGCTCAACGTTTATAGATATTTATTGAGCAAGCGAACAAGGGAATCAATGAGCGGGGGGCACGTGGCTGGCTGTGTGACCCTCCCGGCCGCGCGGGCCTGCTCGCCGCCCCGCCCCCTGCTCACCGCCCCGCCCCCCTCTAACGCGGGCTCTCCCGGCAGCTGTCCTGCTGACCGTGTGCTGCCTGCGGAGGAAGAAGAAGCCGGCCAACCCCGAGAACAGCCTGAGCTACTGGAACAACGCCATCACCATGGACTACTTCAGCAAGCACGCTGTGGAGCTTCCCAGGGAGATCCAGTCCCTTGAAACCTCTGAGGTAACAAGCCCCAGGCCCAGGGCTGCCCCGGGCAGGGCGGGAGGGCACAGGCTCCAAAGAGGGTGGAGCATCCTCGCCTCTTAGCGCCTCGCCTCTTAGCAGCAGCGTGGTCCCAGGAGGAGGCTGCGGGGCCCGCCCCCGCCCCGCGGAATGGGCGCCTGCATGAGCGAGAGTCCCCGGGTGCTTTCTGCACCTGTTGAAGTTTGGGAAGCACGGTCCTTGGGACTTTGCGTTTCTGGGAACAAGTCAACAACAGGTCATTGAGGACCGTTTGGTGGCAGGCACTGTCTGGGGACTGTGGAGGTGAGGGCTTGCTCTCAAGGGGCCCTGGTTCCAAGATGTGGTCGAGGTGGGAACCTGACATCATTCAAAGCAAACTAGGGGTGATACAGGAAGAGGTACAGAGCTGTGGAAACCAGCAGAGGAAAGCCTCACAGTGCAGGTGCTGGGAGGGTATTTGCCCGAAACACCTGGTTGGCCAGTGAGAGAGCTGCACTCTGAACTTGTGTCTCTGACTGCAGAGACTGTGCTCTTTCCACTCTGACTGGAAGGTGGGGCAGAGGCCAGGGTGCAGTGTGAAAGTAGATGGATTAGGCACGGCCTTGGATGGGGTCGAATGGAGTTTGTGCTTTAGCTTGGGCGGTGGAGGGACATTGAAAGTTTTGAGCTTTTTGTGACTTGGTTGTAGGAAGATTGTGCCCATGGCCTGGTGAGGGCACTCTACATGTCACAGTGAAGGGATAGGAAGGAAGGGAAGGAGGGGTGGTTTAGTGGATGGATGAATGGATGAGAAGACAGACAGAAAGACGAGAAATAAGTAGGTCACCTGGGATGCAGTGGAGATGGCCCAGGAGAAGGATGGTGGACATCTGAGTAAAGGCAGGGGGAGCTGAGTGCTTCCAGAGGAATGATGCCCTCTCTGCCTGCAGCCCCGTCCCCCCAGCAGCCAGATGAGCTGTTGTGAACATGATCACATCATTCCTGTGCTCAAAATCTTTCAGTAGCTTCCCATCGCTGGGAAGTTAAAGTTCAACGTCTTTTCAGGGCCTGCGAGGTGGACCTGTCCCCGCCCAGCTCTCCAGCCTCCGGCCACAGTGGATTTCTTTTCATTCCATCATGGCACCAAGTTACATCCCACTCCAGGGCCGTGCGTGGGCTGTCCCCTCGCCTGGCATGTCTTCTGTCCCTCCCCGGCACCCCCTTCCCTGTTCACCTCAGCGACTCCCGCCCATCACTCAGGGCCCAGTCCAACTGTCACCTCCTCTGAGGGGCCTTCCCTGACTGCCAGGCTGGGTTCGCTCTCCTGTACTTTTCCATCGTGGCGCTTCTCAGGGTTGTAATCATGCAGCTCCTGGCCTGACGTGACAGTTTAGGATCTCTGTCCCCCACGTTGCTGACCGCAAGGGGCAATTCTGGGCGCTCGTTTCACTCCATCTCCCAGCAGCATCGGCACAGTTGATTGTTTCCTCCTCAGAACGTCTCTCCTCTGGCATCCGGGAGCTGCCCTGTCCTCCCCACCCCCCAGCAGCTCCTCCGCAGTCTCCAGTGCTAGTCCCCTGTCCTTGCGGAGGGCCCGGGCTCAGTGCTCCCGTTGCTTCTCTTTCTTCTCAGTTCCGTGACTTTAAATCCCGTCTCTCACCGTGACTGCCAGGTTCTGCTGTAGTCTGGCCGTCTCCCCTGAGCTCCAGAGCTGTGTGCCCAGCGACAGGTGCACGCGTCTAACGGGCATCACGAAGTCAACAGCCCGAGACTGAACTCGGCTTCCCCGCCCGCCCCAGCACCGGAAGCCCCGCTGGCGTGTCTCGTGATTAGATGGCACTAACGGCCGCCTTCTCCTCGCACACACCCCATGTCCTGTCTGTCCACGGCCGCATTGGTTCTTCCTCCACGTGAGCGGGCCTCACCACCTGCGCTGCAGCCCCTCATCCAGGCAGCTGTCATCCCTGGAGTCGTGGATTGCTGCCGTCGCTCTGCACACAGCTCTCCCCACTACCGGCTCCCCCCCCCGCGGGCTGTCCTCCACGCGGCAGCCACGTGGTCTTTTCACGGCAGGACCTCCCGTCAGCCGCAGCTCCCAAGCCTCACAGGGCTCCTCTTCACCCTTGGCATGAAGTCCAGATTCCTCTCAGCAGGCGTTTCTCGGGCTGGCCCCGCCCACCTCCCCCCCCCCGCCCACCTTCTCCCCCCGGCCCCGCCCCCGCCAGGGAGCACATGCCCCAGTCCCAGGAGTGAGCGCGTCCTGGTGCCTGTCTCAAATGCTCTTCTCCCGGCTGCCTCCATCCCTCACTTCCTCCGGGCCTCTGCCGCAATGCCACCTCCTTAGGGAGGCCTTCCCTAACTGCTCTAGGCTGGTGAAAACCCCACCCTCCAGCCCCGTGGTGCTCTGCCCCATTCCTGCTGTGTTTTTCTTCAGAACACGTCGCAGCACCTGGCTCTTGCACCCTTCTCTCTCTGTTGACTGGTGTGTATCTGGCTCACCTACTAGAATATAAGCTGTCTGAGGGCAGGAGGCTTGTTTGCTCTGTTCGCTGCCCTGTGCCCAGCTCCCAGACCAGTGCCCGGCACATGGTAGGACTGTGTAAATGGTAATCACATGCGTGAACTTTGCTCACAATTCACCCATCACCCAGCCCAAAACCTGACACATAGTGGACACTCATTTCAATATTTTAGCTGAAGGACAGACAGGGACAGGCCTCACAACAGCCTTGACCTTTAGTGTGGCCAGCGTGCCGTTTGGTGGCAGAAGTGTTCCTGAGACCTGTTACAGTGAGAGAAAATAGGTGACTCGGACAGGGGGCTGGCCCACTTTGAGTGCGGGCTGTGCACCCCTGAACCCTAAACTCCTCATGTTCTCTTCACAGATTGGTAAATGAAAACCAAAGCTAGAGGACGGTGCTGGAGAGCATACCGTCGCAAGGGCCCTGCTTGCACAGCTCCCAGAGCACCAGGCTGCCGTGGGATGCAGGCCAGAGGCCCTGGCAAAGTGACCGCAGCAGCCAGTCAGGATCCCAGGGTCAGGGAGCTGCAGCGGCACCAGCGGCACGAAGCGCAGCTGGCTTCAGGGTGGGTTTCTCACCCTCCTCTCCCAGCCAGCCCGCTCCCCTCGTTCTGCTGGATTCTCGGTAGCAAATTCTCTGTCCCTCCCTGGGTGCAGAGGCCCTGCCCCCCACCCACAGAGCGATTACAGTCACAGGACCATGAGCTCACCGGCGAGCTGCCAAGTGCTTTGCCTAAGCAAGTTTCCCTGGTGCCCTGCTCTCCGCCTGGGCTGATGAAAGCAGCAAAACAGAATCCGGGCATATGGGCAGAACTGTGTTGCCCAGAGGCGCTTGGAAACTTTTCCATGCTGTCTCTTCTTTTTCCCTCCCCGCCTCCTGTTTTCTTCTTTCCTGCCTTAGTTATTTTCTACATAACTTTTTTTCATGCAGAGTAACTTCTCCACCGTGGTTCGCTCTTAAACACTTGCTTTGTGAGAACCGTAAAGCCACAAGCCAGATCTCAGGCTCCAAAATTCCCGTCCACAGCTCAACCCCAAGCCCAGTGGAGAAAGAGGATTTCTGTCCCCTCACTGACATGCCACCCTATTCTCCTTACTTAGATGGCCGGTCCCACGTCCAACCCTTGGATGGGCGCTCAGCTGATTCCAGACAGTGAAGGATATTCTTGTCTTCTGAAAAGACATTTTACAACAAATGGACTTTCTTCCTTTCTCTCCTTGTTACCCATAAAGTAATACATACTTGTCAAAAATTACATGTTTTGTTTAAAAATAAACTTCAGAGTATTAATCGTGGCTTCTTAAAGTGAAGCCATTTCTAAGCTGGTCCTGCCTAAGCCGGTTACATCCAAGGCCTGCCGCTGAGTGTTTGCCCTGAAATAGCCTACAGGCTCTGAGGCTTCTGTTATGTAGAACTGGAACAAACTGTGGCTTTTTTCTCTACGTTAACACCTGGGCCTGAGTTTGAGAAGAGCCATTTTGTGGCCCCCAAGTGCTTGCAGTCCTTGGTAGCTGAGGCCAAGGCCATTCAGATGACCTGAGCGGACTGTCTGTTTCTAGGCTTTTCCACTCCTGGGGCTGTGTAGATGACTGAATTTTTCACTCACCACCTATTGTGTAGTCACACAGAGATTCAGATCTGTGCAGCTCAGCACATCTAGTGCTAGAAGAATTCTGACCAGGCTCTGGGAGGATTCGGGAGGATAGAATTAGCTCTGAAGGCTCTGGCAGGTGGGTAGCAGGGGAAGAAGGAAGTGGGCGAGTGCAGGGTGTGTTCAGGAAGGAAAAGCGGCAAGGTCTCCTGGAGGTCTGTGAGAAAGAGGCAGGAAGGAGAGTCTGGGGCCCAAGTGGACCAGGTTTTGCCCACCGGGGCTGCGAGCCGTGCGCTATGTGTGTCGCGCGTGGAGAGCAATGCCACCTCCAGCAGCCTAAGGTGGAGGTGATTCAGGAAGCAGGGAATCTTCTTCGGGAGCTGCTATAAAAATCTGAAAAAAAGAGCAGGCAGGGCTCTGTACCCCAGCATCAGCAGTGAGGATGGTGAAAAATGGTTGTGGTGGGTAGGGGTAGGGGTGGGGGTGAAGGGGATTAGGAGGTACAAACCTCCAGTTATCTCATACATGAGCTTCAGGGATGTAACGTACACAAGGAATATGGTCGATAATATTGTAATTATTTTGCATGAGGACTCACGGTTATTAGACTTATGGTGACCATTTCATAATGTGTGTAAATGTCAAATCCCTGTGTAGTACACCTGAAACTCACATAGTATTGTATGTTGGCTGTATTTCAGTAACTTCTTTAATATATAGCCAGCACTCCCAAGTGGGAATAAACGTCCCCGTGGGCACGTTTCTTTAAGAATGGCCACCTGATGACCCCTCCCCAGCTCATGCCGTCTCCTCTCTCTGCCCCCCAGGACCAGCTCTCGGAGCCCCGCTCCCCAGCCAATGGCGACTACAGGGACACCGGGATGGTCCTGGTTAACCCCTTCTGCCAAGAAACGCTGTTTGTGGGAAACGATCAGGTGTCAGAGATCTAACTGCAGCAGCCCTCGCTTTGCCAGTCCCTACCTTTCGTCTCTAAATTATCAGTATACAAATATATATTATAAATATAATCTTTGTGTAACCCTGACTTGATGAGAAACATTTTCAGCTTTTTTTTCCTAAGACTTGTCAACATCTTTTTTATAAGTGTGGTTTAAAGAAAAAAACTTGACGGAACAATCCGTGGCTTTATAAAATAAAGGTATTTCTAAGCAAAGCAGTTGCATTGATTGCTTCTCTTAATAACTGTCCTTGAGCACGTGGGGGTCCCGGCAGCCCCAGGCAGGTGAGAGGAGAGACCAGCCTGTACGAGTTGATGTTAAAACGGCCAAGTGCACAGCCTCTGAGTCTTCTTAAAGCTCTGGTTCCTCTCGACTCGATGTGACGGACCTCATTTCCGCCCTCCTCATCCGCACACCAGTGATGGGAGCAGGACCGCCACCTAGAGGGACACTGGTAGACAAGGAAGAGGGAGCACCTCGTCACCCTGGGTGCCCTGAGCCTCGCCACAGCACCGTTGGCTGCAATTCCATCCAAGGTTTGGATGCAGGCAGGAGCGTGGAGGTCATGGGGGACGGCAGCATCCTCGGGCCACGCCCCCTGACATCTCGCGCAGGGAGCCTGCACTGTGCTCCCAGCGGGACTGCTTTCCCCGGTGACTTAAGGCTCCCCTCCAGGCACATCCCCGCATCCTCCCACCACCCACAAATGCATTAGACACCGCGCCTTTCTCTGGAGAGGGTTTAGGTACGGATCCCAACCCTGGAGCTTCGGAGTGCTTGCCCTTCTTCTAGGAGCCAGTGATTTGGGGTTCACCTTCGTTTTCTCAGAAAGCCATCACATCATGCCCCTGAGGAATGTGTTTGTGGAAGAAGCCTTGGCGTGTGGAGCTGTAATTTTCTAAACCTTCCTCCCAGGATCTTAAAATAACAAGATTGCCATAGCAGATCACTTGGGGGAAGACATGGTTGCACCTGAGCTCCACGCTGCAGACCTGCCTGGAGGTTAGGAAGACGTCTCCGCTCACTGCTCTCTCCTTCAGTGGTCGTCCGTTGTCCCCGCTCCAGGCCCACAGCCAACAGGGGTCAGGCCCCTGGAGACATGAGAGGGGCTTCCAGAGACGGCTGCTTGTCCATTTGATCGCTACTATATAGTGGCTGGGAGAGAAGATAACTGCTTTGACACTTCCTTTCTCTAAAAGAAAAATAGTTTGATAGTATATTTTGAATATAGATGTTCTTATAGTCAGATTGGGACCTGAACTTGAATGTTAAGTCATATGTTCGTGTTATTGCCGTGGTCTCTTTATCATAACTTTTTCCTTTCTTCTTACATTTTCCTTTAAAGAAAAAAAAAAGATGGCCTTCAAAAGTGTGTGTTCTCAATGTCGTATGAACCTATTTAACATGAGTTTGGTGATTGTCTCTCTTCAAAGACTCTTCAACCCACAAAGAAGCAGGTTACGTGTTGCTCTGAGATTCATCTCCCAGTGTGTTGCTGTCTGATCTTTCAACCTTATCGTCATATTTCTGTCAGTGATTGCATTTAAAATATCAGTGTGTGTGTATATAGAGAAAGAAATCTGTTTGTAAAGTAAAATTTATATATAATATATGTAATCAGGGATACATATGTTATATATACATATGTGGGATGTATGACTTATTTTTCCTTATCCACAGAATTCAGCTACCATGTATATATAAATAAACTTATTTTATTAGCCAGAGGATTAAGTTGCTAATACATTTTGCATTCTTTTCATTTTTAAATAACCTGTAAGTTTTCTTAAGTACCAACACCACCTGTCCGTCTGCATTTCTTAATCTATTTTAATAGTAAGTTGAATTTTTATCAGTGTGGTGAGCTAGTAGCCATTTCTCATTTGATAAAACAAATTCTTTAGAACATGTTTGGGATTTCTCCCCTCAAAAGTCATTTGTCTTCAAGGTCTTTGAAGATATTGGTGTCAAGATACACCCCTCCTCATCCTCCCCTCCCCCTCCCTGGACTCAGGACCATATTGTAAATATCTTCGATCAGAGAGATCTGAAGTTAACCTTGCCACTGCATGTCACCATTCCATAGAGCAGCAGTGCCTAAACATGGCACCTTTGCAAACAATGGAATCAGGGGCTTGAGCCCTGTTCAGCCTTGGATGATGCATCCTGGAGTTCCCACAACTCCTGGGATCCGTCAGCATCACCTGATTTAGGAGGATGTTATTATAACACAGACCAGTGGGAGCCATGGGCCTTCGGGGTGCACCAGAGGTGGTGTTCACAGCAAGACAGCCACCTCTAAACAACCCGGGGCACCGCCAGGCTTTACTTGATCAAGTTGGTTCCTTAATCTGATAATCATATAACCCACACTGACATTGATAAAGTACCTTCCATGTCATTTCAAGTAGAAAAAGCAGAAGGGAAAAAAAAGGAGGGGAAGAGCACATAGAATATTCCAGTAGATGACCAGGATTTTTAACTGCCTGTGTGACCTTGGGCAGGTACCCTGCTTTCTGGGTATCGGGAGACAGAGGGGGTCCTAGATAAGTCACTGGACTAGGAGTCAGAAGAGGCCTTCTCATCCCAGCTCTGCCACTTCCTGGACAGGAGACCTCGGGGGAGTCACTGCAACTCTTAGGATCCTCATCACACAAGGGAGAATAGGCGATCACAGGACCTGTGAAGATACATCTGTTGTTGTGCAGTACACAGCCCTAGTGACAGTGCATGTCAACCTGGCACCTACCTCCTAAGGTCGAATTGAGAACTCAGGGAAGCATGGAAACCTGCCCAGCACTAGGCGGATTCAGCTGACCCCGTCCCCTTCTCTGCTCAAGGTGCATTCCCACGTTGCAGGATCTGGGATAAATATCCAGCTCTGGGTTTTGATTACTTCATTTCTCTAGGGTTAAACTTAAATGCAGTGGGTTTTAGTTCCATTTTGTTATCTTGGGGTCTGCAAGATCCTTTCTGGGTACTGAGGGCATGAATTAAAGCCCAGAGGGTATCATCCAGTCATAACTTGGAGCATCCTTAAAGATCTTACTTGAAATTTTGTTTTTATTTACTAGTTTTCTGGTAGATGGGGAAACAGAGGCATAGGGAACATCTAGAGCATAATAGGTGGCCAACGTGTGTGGGACCTGAATTTGCCCCTGGTCCCTCGTCTAGTGCATTAGAGAGTTAGAGCCCAGGCCAGTGCTTGGAAAATAAGGTCCAGAGAGGTGAAGCAATGTAGCCAAGGTGAAGCAGCTGATGAACACAGTGCAGGGTGGGGTGCAGGGTGGAATGTGCCAGGGAGGGACCTGAAGCTGCTGCCAGGACTGAGAGAGCGTGAAGGAAGCAACAGGCTTCGTTTGTTTCTCTTGAGTCCCGAGGGCTGCCTCCTGCCAAGGCTGGTTCACAGCTGTCTCCAGGCACACTTCTACAGTCTCACACGCAGCACAGGTAAGACTGGAGAGCCCTGACGTCGGCCCTGGAACACCTGGAGTCAGTCTTGGCTCAGCTACTCGCTACACTTGTGATCTAAGGTCTCTGAGCCTCAGTATACTCACCTGTGAAGTGGGGCTGCTGGGTGCCTGCCTTGCCCTCTCAAGTAGCAAAATACACAGGCCCAGATGACCCACCCCCACAGCCTGCACTGGTCCAGCCTCCCCACCTCCTGCAGAAAAGACTAGGAGGTCAGGCACATGACCTGCAGAGGACGCCTGAGTTGCCTCTCTGCAAACAGCCCTGGGCGGGCCATCTCCCTTTCAGCTGCATGAATGGTGGAAACTCATGGAAAACAGCAGACAAAGCAGCCCTGGCACAGGGAAGCTTCCAGAGAGGCGCAGTCACGGGGAGCCTGGGACTGGAGACCAAAAGCCACTGGGCTCTGCAAACCCACTAGGCACAGCAGAGACAGAAGGGGCGATGAGCACACGGCGGGTGGTGGTGGACGCGCCCGCGGGGGCCAGCTCCAGCATGCCGCTGCAGAGGCACAAGGCCTCCTTCAGGGGGGCGCAGTCACCCCCCTCCCTGGACAGCCTCCCGGCCTCCAGGACCATCGCCGTGGGTGGTCTTGCCCGATCACCCAGGGTCTATGTAGGGATGACCCCCAGCGGGGGCACAGGTGGCCTGGGGGCCCGCGTGACCCGCCGGGCCCTGGGCATCAGCAGTGTCTTCCTGCAGGGCCTGCGGAGCTCAGGCCTGGCCGCGGCACCCACGCCGGGCCTGGAGAGGGACCTCGGCGCCGTCGAGGACCTGGGGGGTTGCCTGGTGGAATACATGGCCAAGGTGCACGCCCTCGAGAACGTCAGCCAGGAGCTGGAGGCACAGCTGCGGACGCACCTGGAGAGCAAGGCCACGCGCTCAGAGAGCTGGGGTGCCCTCCGGGCCTCGTGGGCCAGCAGCTGCCAGCAGGTGAGTGCCCGGGAGAGGCTGCGGACAGCCGCCTGCCGCCCCATCTCTGGGGGGTCATCACCAGAGAGCAGGGGGCCAAGGTGGGGGGCAGGGAAGTGCGTGGTCGGAGGCCAGAGAGACTGACCATAGCCCTTGCACTTCCATGCTGAAAACATTAATGACAGGACAGCAACAATAACGGCCACCGTTTCCGGAGGTGCACACGGGGCCGGGAGGTGCGTGGTCGGAGGCCAGAGAGACTGACCATAGCCCTTGCACTTCCATGCTGAAAATATTAGTGACAGGACAGCAACAGTAACAGGGCCACCGTTTCCGGAGGTGCACACGGGGCCGGGAGGTGCGTGGTTGGAGGCCAGAGAGACTGACCATAGCCCTTACACTTCCATGCTGAAAACATTAGTGACAGGACAGCAACAGTAACAGGGCCCACGCCAGGCCCTCTGCAGGCACAGTCTCCTCTGGGTTCAGCGCAATGCTGTGCAGGGGTTCATTCATCGATTGCATTTTCAGATGAGAAAACTGAAGCTCGAAGTTATGGGCCCAAAATCACACAGCCAGTGGGAAGATGGAGCTGAGATTTGAACTTGAAATTTTATGGCTCCAAAGCTTGCATTTGTCCCATCAGCCTGAGCTGACTCTGTAACCTTTGTGTTAAGAAAGGGTTTTTACAGCCATCATCAAGTGGGATACCACCGAATGGATGTGACACTAGAATCAGTGGCTACATGGAGGTGTGATCCTGTATCCATCTCTACAGGGCTGTCCTGTAGAAACCTGAATCATGCAGGTAATTGACAAGTTCGCTAGCCACAGTAATAAAAGTAAAAAGAAACAGGTGAGGTTAATAGTATATCATGTAACTTGTATTTTAAATGTTATTTCAACATGTAATCAATATAAAAAGTATTAATGAGATCGTTTACATTCAAAGAGAACTTCTGCAATGATGGAAATGTCCTGTATCCACACCGTCTAGTCTGGTAGCCACCAGCCACCTCTGGTTGTTGAGCGCTTGACATCTGGCTAATGAGACGGAGGAATTGACATTTTTATTTCATTTTCATTCATTTAAATTTAAATAGCCACATGTGGCCAGTGGCTGTCTTATTGGCCAGGGGAGGGCACAGCGGTTTCCTCTCTGTCCCTCGCTGCTCTCCTGGGTGATTCTGCAGGGCGCTGAGTGAGCTCATCCGTCACATCTGCCTGCAGCCTGTGGTTCGGATGCTGGGGCCGCCGCCAGATTTGCACAGCTCCTGTCTCTTTGTGGGTGGCTGGCTTCTCTCTTCCCCTCCTCCCACAAATGCTGCTTGGCATCCCTCCGAGCTAAGTCAGCCTCTACCCAGCCAGGAATTGCCAGCTCAGACCCCTTGCACCCTCGGGCACCCAGCATGCAGCCCACGGGCAGAGCTCACGGACCTAAGTTCGTGTGTGGCTGGGTGATGCTGGGGAGATACAGGGGCTCCCCATTTGCCCCTTCTTCCTCCCACTTCTCCCCAGGATGCTTCTCCTCCGCCACCAGCTGGTGCCCGGCTGACAGCACAGCACACAGGACACCCAACACCGTCCTCTCGGCTCTTCCCCAGAGCTGCTGTTCTGCTCGCATCCATCTGTGCTGTGAGGAGAGCCCTCTTAGAGCAGTCTGGGGCCTTAAAGCTGGCAAATCTCAGGCAGACATTCCTCCAGGGTTCTCTCCAACTGTGCTGATTCCAAATATTTGTGTCCTGTAAACCACCAGAATGCCCCTATTCCAATATTGCAATATTGGGATATTCCAATATTTCAGCATCTGCCAGGCAATTTCTCACACTCAGATGCCACACTGACTTTTCACAAGACGTCTAGCATCCCAATTTCTAGGTCAAAATTAAAGCCACAAAACTTAGTCCATACTCAACAGAGACTGACTTGGTCTGGCTCCAGAGGCTTGGGCAACTTACGCAACTTCTTTGAGCCTCAGTTTCCTTATCTGTAAAATGGGTATAATAATGCCGTGGGTATTCTAGCAAGTCCATAGATAAATAAGTTGCATAGGTACTGCCCACAGACTGACCAGAGACCAGAAAAATGCACAGTGAGAGTAGTACAGGCACAGTGCTGCGGGCTGGACGCCAAGACAGCCAACCCCCAAATGGGGGTCATTTGCCTTTTTAAGTGGCTCTAAGTGATATTCTAAGTATGAATACAGAGTTCTCTTCTTCCTCTTTTATAAAACATGGACTTGAAGATAGAGTTAGACCAACCTGTAAAATGGACATGTTTCTGTAGCACCCGGCCCAGTCCTCCAGCCCTGTTTAGCTCTGTTCCTTCAAAAAGAACAAAAGAAAATTCTACATATCTGAGACAGACATATGATTTTTCCCCTGTTGCTGTTGCAAAACGGACCCACATGGGCTACCCGCCTCCAGGCCTCCACATTCAGTTCTCAGATGGCTTTGTCGATATCTGCTCTCCACCCTGTATTCTCCACCCCGGCACCAGAGTGGTCTTTTGGACACATGCAATCTGACTGCCTTGTCCCTGCCCCAAACCCTCTGGGCTCCTCCTCACTGACCGGACACAATCCACAAGCCAGGGCTCAGTCCACAAGGCCCTTTGGAAGCCACCTCCGGCCCAGCCACACCACCCAGCTGGGAGGCCGTGAACACACCACGTGCCCTCGGCCCGGCTGCTCCTCTGAGCTGCTTTCCTGCTCCTTCTGTGATCTCTTGACAGCCTGCACATATATCCACTGCAGCCATTACCGTGTTGTCCTGTGTCACTTGCAAGTCTGGGCTCACACTCCAGGCTCACTTAGGCAAGTGGAAAGGGCATAAGCTGGGGGTCAGGGGAACCTGTATTCGGATATTGGCTCTGCTACCTACTAGCTGGGTGGCTTTGCATCACCTCCTTAACTTCTCTGAGCTTGTTTCCTCATTTGCAATCTGTGGATCGCTTTACTAGGCCGGACTGTTAGGGGGTTCACTGAATCTATTGTATTTAGTAAACTCAGTGGCTAACAGCCTAGAAAGACGGTTTCATTCCTGGCACTGCAGGTGCCTAGAGCCACGTACACGATCGATGCTCATATCCTGGTTCTGCCACCCATGCGGGCCAACCACGCACCCGCTCCGTGTCTCCCTCTCCCCATCTTTGAAATGGAGGAGCTCCTCACCAGTGGAAATGGGCCACTGTAGGCATGAAATGAAGCAAGACATGAAAGGGGCACCCTCAGTCAGAGCACCCGCCCCCGGGGGCTGGGCCTCGGCCGAAGGCTTGCTGCTGGGGCCACGGCCCCCTTCAGGGCCTTAGCGGGACTCCTTCTCTCCCCCTCCCCACCCCCAACAGTGTCCTCATCACCCAAGAGCCTGGGGAGATAGCTCCCTCCTAAGCCCTGTCTGTCCCCACACCATAGGTCCAACTTGTGGGTACTGAGAAACAACACTCTTCCGACTGAGGAGCGGGCCTCACTGCCTCCCTGGGGTGCTGGTCCCGGAGCCCTAGACCCACCCACCAGCCAGTCCCCACAGAGCTCAGGAGGGACCCGCCCCCACCCCAGGCCCTCTCCGCCTTCCCGGCCTAGAGCTCAGCCCCCTGCACCTCCACCGTCCATTTATTTCATAAATTTATTTATTTACTTATTTTACTTATTGGCTGCGTTGGGTCTTCGTTGCTGCACACAGGCTTTCTCCAGCTGCTGCAAGTGGGGGCCACTCTTCGTTGTGGTGCGCAGGCTCCTCACTGTAGTGGCTTCTCTTGTGGAGCACGGGCTCTAGGCATGTGGGCTTCAATAGGTGCAGCACATGGGCTCAATAGTTGTGGCTCATGGGCTCTAGAGCACAGGCTCAATAGTTGTGGCGCACGGGCTTAGTTGCTCCGTGGCATTTGGGATCTTCCCAGAGCAGGGCTCGAACCCCTGTTCCCTGCATTGGCAGGCGGATTATTAACCACTGCGCCACCTAGAAAGTCCCATTTATTTCAGAAAGTGCCTCCTTCTCCTACTGGGGCTGAGAGGCAGCTACATGTGCTGAGGTTTCCTGGGCTCCAGAAACCCAAATCTCTCTCCTCTGCCCTCACTCGGACTTCGTGGCCTGAAGCTTCCTGCCCATCTTTCTGAACACCTGCGCCCAGCCTTCCTTAGCTTTCACGGTGCTTCCTTACCCTCACCCATTTTCCTCCCTCTGCAACCAGCACCCCGCCCTTGTGCACCCAGCAGAACTCCTCCTCATCCTTCAAGTCCAGTTCAACGGCACCTCTGCTGTGAAGCCCTCCCTGATCTTTGACTCCTCGGGACCAGCACTGTGCTTGAAGCCTGGGATCAAGCTCTTCAGTAACTGAGCCCTGAAGGGGCCGAATGGTGGTTGGGCACCTAGGCAGAAATGTCACCTCCTCCTTAGCCTGGGCCCCGAACAGAATCCAACAAGGGTCACCCAAGAGCAGGTTGGGCTGGAAGTCCATTTCAGCGGCACTTTCTCAGACCAGGCTGCAGGAGCAGTGGGGAAGTCGGAACAAGTGACAAGCGGGATTTCCTTTTATACCCCGCACTTCTGTAGCTGTGAAAAGAGGAAAAAATGGTTGGAAAGGAACAGGGACAGTGCTAACTGAGAGCTGCCGGAGCCTTTCTGGGAAGGGGCCTCTCCCACAGCCTCTCCCGCCCCCACCAAGAGCTTTCGCCCATCAACCATGAGGAGACAAAGGCACACTTTCAGGAAAACAAAGAAGAGGTTGAGCAGGGGAAAGAGACTGTTGTCACTGTGGGAAAAGCCACAGCACGGAAAGCAACCCAGAACGGGGGCCCAGGAGCTCACACCACAACAGGATGAGGAAAGTAGCCTGGGGAAACCGTCCCCACCCTCCTTCACTGTATAAGCTTGTGAGCCTTGGAAGAACTGGGGTCAGAGTCAGGGCCAGCTTCACGGGTGTGGGCCCCGTACAGCCCTATGGAACCCGAAGTTGGGATTTAAGGCTCAGTGGCCACCATCTTGAAACTCTCACTAGCTGTGTCTTTGACTCTGTGTTTTGTAAGTGAAGTTCAAGGGCACAATGAAGTGTGTGAGGGACTCGGACCCTCGGCTCAAACGGGGTCCCCATCTCCCTGGGACAGCCAGGTCCCATGACCCCTGCAAGCCCAGGGCCTCTCCTGACCTCCCCTCCTCACCCCACCCCCAGCAAAGGCCGGGTTACAGGGGCAGGGAGGCTCACGGTGGCGTCTTGGGTGGGGCGCAGACCCATGGCTGGCAGCTCCATAGCGCACTCAGCAGGCAACTGACAGGGGAGTGGCCCCACCTTGATCCAGGGGCCTACAGAGGAGCACTGAGGTTCAGTACTCCTGGGGGTCCCCTGGCCTCCATGGGTTAGGGTGGCTGGTCTGTAAGAAAAGGAGACATCTGGCTGGACTTGTCCACTCCCGACCGGGACCTGGCACATCAGTCCAGTGGCTGGCGGGAAGGGTGATGCCATAGTAGTGGGTCACACAGCACCCCAAATCATGGGGCACTGCCCCTTGGGTGCCTATGAGGGCTGAGGCTGCCCCTTGACTATCCCTGTGCTCAAGGGATTGCAGATTAAACAGCAAAAATGACCACGATTGGTCAAGAGAGAAACCAAGAAGAAAGGAAAATGTTGGTACCTTTAGAGGCCCCCCTTTTCCTGCCTTTTGAACAAGGAGCTCCGTATTTTCATTTTTCACTGGGACCCACAAATTATGGAGCTGATCCTAGTTAGCGTTAAATGTATATGAAGTTTCTTTTCAAGTACAAACCTCTCTCTCTGTGACTCAGCTGTGTTAGAACCTCCCAGCTATTGCTAAACAGAAGAACTCCCAGCTGGTGGCCACAGAGGCCAAGGAGGACCCGGGCACCAGCCCCCTGCTCAAGCAGAAGGTGGTCCTTTCCCTCTCTGGCTTTGCTGAGTGCTCTGACTTATCTTGCCAAGTAAACAATACTGACAATAAGTTCTGGCAGCAACATCGGGCCCTTTCATCCTCAAACAGGCCCGATGCAAGCTTGGGATTAGGCAGCCTCCCTGCCTCGGAGCTGCTGCAGATAAAAGCAGAGTGGGGAGAGAGGAGGTGCAGCCGCAGAGTCTCAAAGCGCAGGGAGCACATGGAGGCCATGGCCGCGGAGATGGGAATGTGGAGGCTTAGGTCTCCACCAAAACTGGTGGTCTCCATGGGAGAAAACAGCGGCTTGTACCTCCAATAGCAAAGGCTGTCAGCTGGAGGAAAGGAGAAATCAAAATTATTGAAAGGCAAGAAGATTAGAATTTTTAATGGCCCCGATCTGAATCTTTACCCTGCTCTCACAGTCCCTCTTTCTGTCCCTTGCAGAGAAAGAGAACTCTGGGGATCTACCTATTTGGGGAAATTGCTAGAAAATTAGGCAATCTAGATCTGGGCCAGGTTTCTCTCCCCACAGCACTTGTGGTCCTGCAGGCTTTAAAAAAAAAAGATACAGGAAGACTCCCTCCCCACGGAATAGGTTGTGATTCACAACCTGGTGTCCCTGAAAGGGGGAGGGAGAGAGAACCTGAGCAGTTTTAGAACCTACAAAAGCTTGAATACATTTACCCAAGACAAACCACTCAATTTCTCAATAAATACAATTTCTTTAATGAGAGCAGTCCAGTAAAATATTTACTCTGTTAGCCGATCTATAAGGGACACTGAAGGATCATTAGAAATGTAACTATACAGAGAAAAACATATTGAAAATTCCTCTGAGGAAGAGTGATGTGTAAAACTGGAAAAAATCCTTGGATGGAGCAAGAGAGGGGAAGGAGGCCAGAGCCTCTTGGGTGAGTAATATAGGTGGTCAATGAGCTGCTTTCTAAGAAAGGTGGTTTCTGATTTCCTGGGGGCTCTTGTTTTGCTACATAGAGTGTCTGGGAGGGAGCAGAATTGCTAAAGAAAATAGGGGGGAGACTGAGTCCTGACACTCGGGGCCTCTGTGCCCTTCCCATACGCTGAGCTCGGCTACTCTTAAATCTCTTAAAATCTGATAAAATATGAGGTCCGTGTTGAAGAAGGGGGACAGAGGTGTCTAGATAATTAAAAATAGAGGGTGTGCTGCGAAGACTGGGGATTGTGAAACCAGAGAGCCCCAAGGTCAGACTCAGGCCCCACATGACCTTGAGGCACGTTCTTCCTTGATCTCTCTGCATTTTGATTCCTCATCTGGATAATGAGGATGTTTGGAGACTTTCTTGAACGATTAATTGCCTCTAAGAAGAAAACACTAGTGACCTTCCTGCAGAAACTGAAAAGAAAGGGATGTGTACTATCTCTAGTACTATGTAACATTGGCCAGAAGTAGTAGTCAATGCAATCAGACAAGAGAAAGCAATCGGAAAGCACCAAGAATTGGAACAAAAAAGGGGAAATGTTGGTCTTTCTGGAGAGTGCGAAAGGTTCCATGTGAAAACTTTACAACAAACAATAACGTGATTTTAGTAAAGATTATAAAAAAAAATTAAAGATCAATGCCCCTTATATCTATAAACAACAAAAAAAGATATAATGGAGGATAAAATCTCATTTATGATAGCAAAAAATAAAATGAAATGCCTTTAAATAAACTTAACAAGAAATGTCCAAAGTCTATATGAGACCAAATAAAACCCTCCTCAAAGACACAAATGGAAAGAAATACCATGTGCTCAAATATAAAGACTCAATAGTATAAAAATCTCAGTTCTCCCTATTAATTTATAAATTTAATGCAATCCTAATTTTTAAAATACCGTAGTTGCTATTTCTTAGAATAGATGGGTTTATTATAAACTTCATTTAGAAGAACAAAAAAGGCAAGAAGAGCCAAGAAGAAAAACTAAAAAAGAAGAGGAAGGGGAAGGGAAAGCTCTCCCAGATAATAAAATATACTAGAGTCTCAATCATTAAAGCCTTAAAGTATATGAGGGATAGGAAGGCCAACAGAATATAAGACAAAATTTAAAAGTAGGCCCCTCTGCATATGGAAATTTAGTATTGATAAAGGCAGCTTTTGAAACCAATGGAGGACTTTTCAGCAAGTGATATTCAGGAAATTGGATAGTCATTAGGAAAATAATAAAATAGGATCCATCCCTCACTGTACTCTAGGATCAATTCTAAATGCATCCTAGATTTAAATGTAAAATAGGAAGCCATGCAAGGCTAAATTCCTTTATAACTTGGGGGAATATTTTTTCTTGATACAATTCAAAATCTAAAAGTGATTTATTGATTTTTTAAAATATTGATAAATTTGATTCCCAAAAATTTTTAAATTTTTCATCACCATATGATACCATAAGCAAAACTGAAAGATAAATGACAAACTAAAAAAGAAGTATTTGCAACTTAGAATATAAAGGGTTAATATCCCTATTCTATAAACAGCATTTAAAATTTGAGGTTTTAAAAAAAAGCCAGCAACACTCTTATTTTTAAATAGGCTAGAGATATGAACAGACTTTTGGCATAAAAATTAAATGAAAATGGTTCTTAACCATATAAAAGGAGGCTCAACTTCACTCATAATAGAGAAATACTAAAATAAAACAAAACAAAAACCTACCTGAGATACCATTTGCACCTATCAGATTGGCAAAACTCCACAAATATGTCAATCTATTTTGTTGGTGAAGCTCTAGGGAAGTTCATACAGTACTGATGGGAATAGAAAATGTTGCAACCACTTGTGGAGAAGAATTTGGCAACATCTAGACAAATTCATATGCATTTATGTATATTGAATTTTATCCAGCAATCCCACTTCTAAGAATCTCTCCCAATAACACATTGGCAAAAACATGAATAAGACGTATGCACAAGACTATTTAATTCAATCCTATGAATAATGGCAAAAGACTGGAAACTACCCAGATATCTATCAGTAGGGGACTAGTTGAATTAGCAATGATATATCCACAAAAGGAATGAGCAATAGCTCTGTAACTCTTGTGGAATGATCATCTCCAGGATATATTGTTGAGTTAAAAAGCAAGGTGGGGAGAATATGTATGTCATTCTACCACTTACCTAAGAAAGAAGAATGGATATAGGCACATGCATACATATTCACTTATAATTGAAAAAAATGGGGAAAAAAACCCATAAATGTTTTTTAAATGATCACTTATAGGAGGAGGGTAGAGGGAAAAGGAATAGACACGACAGTTATTTTAATCTATCTTTTTATATGGCGATGACTTTGGAACCATGCAAATATTTTACAGAATTATAAAACAAAACTCAATCTTAAAAAGAAAAACCCTAAAAATCAAAAAGAAAAGGAAACAAATGAATCCAACTATGTATCAAATGTATGGTATAATCACCCAGAGAAGAACTATTCCAAATGACTTTTAAAATCACAGTAATTTGACTACACATCCCTAGGGGAGATGCAAAAGAGTACTGCAAAAAGAATCTTAACTCATTTCAATAAGCATGTTGGTGGTGGTGGGTTGGTATTATCATTCTGACCCTGGGGTGTGTGTGTGTGTGCGTGTACCATGGGATAAAGCAAGAGAGTAATTACGACATTTGTATATTTGTGTCATTGAGAACTAAGACTTTTAATGTAGGTGAAAGGAGACAGTTATAAGACTGATAAAGTTCAGGGACAATGCCTTAGTCCTGAATTTGAATTGGAATTATTAGTATAAAACCATGGATGTCAAAATAAAATAAACATATACCCATTTCCTAGCTCTGGTCAGTGAAAAGACCTAGAAACCATGGCCCACCCAGCGATACTGAGCATTTCCAGCCTCAGATCTTGGTCTCTATTCGCCATCTTTCACTACAATAACAGAAGCTCCTTAGAGAAATGGCTAGATCCAGGTTTGGGGGCAGGAAATGTACAAGATGAGTCTGTGAGACCAAGGAAACTGTAAAGAACTACTAAAGTCACATTAAATGACTTAAGAGCCAATCTGAATAAGCTCCCACTAATCAAAGATGGCTAAGTGTCAACAGGAATGTTAACTGCAACAGACTGAAACACATCAAATACGTTTAAATCTATGAGTTCAGTATTATACCCCTCCCCCCAAATCCCACTAATTAGTTACCTTGGAGTCTGCTGGGGAACCAACTCATTTTTTTGAAAACTGGTAGATAATGAGAAAGAACCAGGCATTTTACCTGTCTTTCCTATAAGACCTGTAGGTACATCATGGTTGAAAAAAAAAAAGTGAAGAGAGGAAGTGTCTTTTTGTAGAAGTATTACAGCTAAAAAAAATGTAATTATTAATTTTATATTTATCACTAAAAGTAATTCTTAAAACAGAATTTGAATATCATCACTTTGCCACCATAATAAAATAATGGATCTAGGCAATAATCATCATCAAATAGCTACTAATCTCACAAAAGGAGAGACCAGCAGACGTGCACCTCTTGGTGGAGTTCACAACACCACCTGTAAAGTAGTCTTGCCAAAACAAAAGAAGGAGGAGGAGGAGGAGGGGGAGGGGGAGGAGGGCTGGGGGGGGGGAGGAGGAGGAGGGGGAGGAGGAAAAGAAGAAGAAGAAGAAGGAGACAAAAAAAAAAGAAAAGAAAAAAGAAAATTGCAAGCTATTAAGCTTCAAGATAGAACTACTAGTTTACAGGAAGGACAGAGGTCAGATGAACATGTTAATTGACACCATGGGGATGAAATCAGCAGATCCAGACTGTGGGAAACTACAGGGCTAAACACCTGACTTTTTCAACAAGCAAAAATTGTGAGGGGGTAAAAAAAGAGATGGGGTGGGGGGGAATATCTATAAATGAAAAGAGATTAAATTGACATATCAACCCACCAAAATGGACTTTATTTGGATCACTGTTCAAGGAAACTGTTAAAAAATACATTAGACAATTGAGGAAAGAGGAACTGGGTATTTGATGATATTGAGGAATTGTTATGAACTTTCAGATGCTATGTTATTTTTAGATTTGTAAAAGTTATGTAGTTTTTTAAAACCATCTTTATAATTTAGCAATACCATACTGAAATATCTGAAGAAGAAATAATATGATATCTAGGATTTGTTTAAAATAATCTGGGGTGGGATGGAAATGTGAGAGGTTATTGGTAAAAATAGATCATGTGTTTATAATCGTTGAAGCTGGTGATGGGTATATGGGGGTCCATTATACCATTCTTTCTTTTTATATATGTTTGAAATTTTCATACTAAAAATGAAGATAGAATATCTACCTCATAGAATTAGTCCACAGATATTAAATGAAATAATGTATGTAAATTGCTGACTGCATAATCAATACCCAGTTAATGTTTATGAAATTGAATAAACAAGAAGATAGAGACATTAAGTGAGTAGTAACATAAACAACTGTGTTTACATACATGAATTCATGAGTGGTT
Organism: Hippopotamus amphibius kiboko; assembly: GCF_030028045.1. NCBI lineage: Eukaryota > Metazoa > Chordata > Mammalia > Artiodactyla > Hippopotamidae > Hippopotamus > Hippopotamus amphibius. The sequence continues at coordinate 114,297,139 of NC_080191.1, forward strand.
CAAACCACAGACGCTGCAGGAGTTTAGAGAAGGAGTGGGATACTGACCAGCCCTCAGAGGTGCCCTAGGAAATGGAGATGAAATGTGAGACCCAAAGAACCTGCCAGAGGCCCAGGGTGGACCACGTTGGGAGCCAGGACCAGGCATGACCGTCTGCAGGGCAACCTGCGCGTGGGGCCGACTCCCCAACTGTCAAAGGGAAGGTCTGCACTGGACGCTCGTTAAAATCAGCAAGACAGGTTTTATTCGGATTACAGCAGGAGGAGAGAGAGAGACGTCAGACTGGAACTGAGCTCGATTCCACTGAAACAAAAGGCAGAAGGCTTTTTAAACGCTAGGGTGTGCTAGAGGAAAATACTGAAGGAGGTTGAGGGAGGGTGGTCTAGGTGATTCGACCATCCGTATTTGCTACCTGGTACTTATCCAGAGAAGAAACACACTTCTGGTATCTTTTTGACAGGAGCAAATCGGAGCAGGCTGCCCCCTAAAGTTAGTACCCTGCGCTCCCACAGGCACTGGGAGATGGGGCAGCTAGCTCCTCAGATGTTTGCATTTCACAGAGATGGCTCCCAGGTCACACAGGAAACATTCTGGGTGGCAGGAGATTCATATCTCAAAGGAGTAGAGAGAGGGTTTACAATTCCAAGTTTCCTAAAGCAATTGTTGAAAATAAGGTAGAGCAGGAGCCTCTTGTCAGATTTTGGCTGGAACAGTAAATTCTCTTGGCCACTTGAACTTTCTCAGGCAGGCATTTTAAGAAGGCTGGGGTCATCCTAGGGACATGGTCTGGAGGGGCGGGAAGCCATGCTAGAGTTGGTCAGGTCCCCAAATGGAGGGAGGGGGTGGCCGGAGGGTATCCTGAAGTGTGCAGGTCTCACCTCCAAGTGCCAAGCTCTCCCGGCCTGTGCCCCGCTGCCCTCTATTCCAAGAGTGAGTGCACCACAGCACGCCAAAGGCAGGCCGCAAGGGGCTGGGCAGTGAGAGCTGAATACACAACCAGGCAGGCTCAAGATTTCAAATCAGAACCCTGAAGTGAAATACTGGAAACAGCCCAAATGCCCCATAAGCTAAAAAAAGTGCAGCAGAATCCTCTGCAGTTATAAGAAAGAAACAAGGAAGCTCATTAGGTACTGATGGGCAACTAGCAGCAATCTATATTTTTTTGAGTAAAAAGGCAGACTGCAAAACCTGTGTATGCTATGCTCCTGTTTGTGTTTAATAAAAGGGGGGAAGAAAGGAAGGAAGGAAGGAAGGAAGGAAGGAAGGAAGGAAGGAAGGAAGGAAGGGAGGGAGGGAGGGAGGGAGGGAGGGAGGGAGGGAGGAAGGAAGGGAGGGAGGGAGGAAGGGAGACAGGGAGGGAGGGAGGAAGGGAGGGAGGAAGGGAGGAAGCTGGGAGAGCAGACCTCTCTGGAAACACACACAAAGTGTTGGCAATGGATGTTTCTAGTGCGGGGCTGGGTGATGGGAGACAGAGGTAGGAGCAGGCTTACTGTGGACTCTTGCACTGTTAGAATGTTTTATCTTAAAAGAAAATGGTTATAAATAAAACTCCTGCCAATGACTTGTTACTGAGGGCCAGGGAGGGGGTGGGGATGCTTTACCCAGGTCCAGGGCTGCTGAAGCCCCCACAGCCTCACAGCCTCACAGAACCACCAAACCAGGTGCAAGGGAAGAAGACTCTTCTCAACAGCCTCCTCTCAAAACAAAACCCAAACAAAGTTCAAGAGCCTGTACAAGAGTAATAGGAAAGACCTTCTACTGGCCTATACTCTCCAGAAGAACTGATTTAAAACTTAATCCAGGCAAGTGCAGAGGACAAATGTGGTGCCCCTTTGCAGGGAGTTATAGAAAGAATGGCTGAACCCAGCAGAACGTAATCCAGGCCCCCAGCGATGCCCCGGAGGGTTTATGCTGATCCACTGAAGTTGAGGATTCAATTTAGAAAAATAAAACCTAGCGTATCGTTGTCTGGCTGGGGAAAAGCACATAAAGATTCATTTATCTGGCTGTAAACGAGCTGGTAGAACTGAATGTCACAAATGCATTATTCAGCAGAAATGAGAAGTTATTTCAGCCATTATCAGTGAGTAGTGAAAAGCAGTGCACAGGGAGTGGAAAACTCCATCACAAAACCGACCTGCTATTGGAAAACAACTGGTAATTTTTATTTATTTATTTCAGGGACCAGTGAATAACCATCTAAATAAGTCTTAGGGGAAACACTACAGTTTGGAGAGAGAAAGGAAGTTAGAAAGGCCCCCTCTCAGCAGACTCTGGGCAACGTTACACTGGAGGCCAAAAACCCTCACCCCTCAACACCTGCCCACCATCGCCCCATCCCAGGGCACCTGAGGCCCCGCCCCCAGCACCTAGGGCCCCACCCCCAGCACCAGGAGCCCCGCCCTCACTCACCCTCCCTGGCTGCCTGGAGCACATCCAAGCCTCACCACCAGCCTTTAATTGTGTCACCTCTTCATCATCTCCCACCCCTTCTGATAAGGGCCTGATCTCGGGTGGCCTGACCTGCAGCAGCTTTAAGCAGGATTTCGGTCCCCGGCCAGAGACTGAAGTCAGGCCGCAGCAGTGAGAGCGCTGAATCCTAGCCACTAGACCACCAGGGACAGTGGCCAGTGACAAGGCCCTGGCCCGTCGGCTTTGTAGCAATGAATTTCCACAAAGAGATGGAAAGTAGTGAAACAAGTAAAGCGTTTATTAGCAGGAAAAAGGGTACGTGTGAATAGACTCACATGGGCGGGCTCAGAGAGCGAGTGGCACCCTTGTGGTAGTTTGAATCACTTATACAGGTCATCTCTTCTGGGTTTCCTCTGGCCAATCATCTGGCTTTTCCTGGTTCTGCGTCCGTATTTGGTTTATCTCAGGGTCTTCCCCTGTGTGTGTGTGCACATCTCTTAGCCAAAATGGATTCTCGCAGAGGCCTATGGGAAGGTTGGCATCCCTCCCTTTTTGACCCCTGAGGAGCCTTTCTGCGCCTGCGTAGCGGGGAAGGTGTTCTTGACCTCGAGAATGAGAAATGTGTGGCCTCTTTATCTCTTTTCTGGGCAGGGCTCAGCTCCTCTTTCCTCCTGCTCTCGTCTTCATCTTGGAGTATCTGTCCACAGGGACCAACTCTGACTCAGCCTGGGGCCCATCTATCTCCTGCCTCGGGCCCACTGCTCAGGCCTGCTCCCAGCTACTCTGAGGAGGAAGGTTATCTGGTAAATGAATTGACTCTTACTTGGGGAGGGACGTGTCTCTTAACTTACCAGCACTGGTTCACGTGCATGATGAAGGTGGAAATGGCTCTTGGCCCACGGGTGGCTGTGTGGTGTGAATGACACAAAGGGGTGAAGTTCCTGGCCTGTCCCCAAGGGGCACTGCCTGCAGAGAGAATTGCTCCTGGTGGACTTCAGCACCCACAGGTGCCTAGGAGGGAACCTGGAGGCCCCCAGTGCACCCGAGCCCAGCCAGGTCGGGCACTTGCTGCAGGGGGCAAAACCCCCAATTCCCCGGTGCTCTGCCCAGGTCCCAGCCGCCCTCTGGAGTGGGCACAGGCACCCTGGGGGTTCCACACGGTTCCCTCCAGTGTCTCCTAGTGGAATCTGCTCTCTGATAAGACCCATGGAGATGAACTGTCACTATGAGCTGCTGGCCTCGAGTAGGACCCTCATGTCTGTGTGACACCTGCAAGTATTAACAGGAACTTTTACTCAGTGTCTCAGTGGATTGTCTCAACAATGTCTGTGTCACCCAGGAAGACGGGGGTCTGCCCACTGGATCAGTCTGCCAGGGCCGCCGTAACAAAGTACCAAGACTGGTGACAGCGCAAGGCTTGAACAACAGAAACTTGTTTTCTCACAGTCCTGGAGGCTGGAAGTCTGAGATCAGGGTGCCTGCAGGATTGTTCCCTGAGGCCTCACTCCTTGCCTTATAGGTGGCTGTCTTCTCCCCGTGTCTTCTCATGGTCTTCCCTTTACACCTGTGTCCAAATTTCCTCTTATAAGGACACCACTCGTATCAGACTACAGTGACTTCCTTTTAACTTAATCACCTCTTGAAAGGCCCTCTCTCCAAATGCAGTCACATTCTGAGGTACTTGGGGTTAGGACTTCAACATACTAATTGGGGGAGATTAGGGTTGACATCAATAAATTAATATGTATAAAAATAGATAACTAATAAAAATAAAACAAAAATACTAATTGGGGTGGGGGACACAATGCAATGCCATAACACCCATTTTACAGACAAAGAAACTGAGGCCCAGAGAGATTACCTTCCTTGTGGAGTTAGTGTCCCAGCCAGGACCAACTGAGTGTTGTCTGTCCCCCAAAACCGACGAAAAACATCCTGTTAAATTCATTTAAAAGACCCCAGACCCTAAAGGGTAAAAGAGGCTGGGGATGCCTTGCGTGCCCACTGTTTGATAAGATAGAATCAGTCAGCCAGGGCCGTCCTCTGAGAGGAGTTAAAACTCTGGGATGTGCCTCCTTTTTCTCTGCTTCTCTGCCTCTTTTAATTTGGGAGAAACTGCCAGAAACAGTGATTGATCCTTACCCGAGCTCGCTCTAACTGGAACTAACTGCTTTAGCCAGGATGCGTGAGGCTGGGCGCTTTCCAGCTGTCAGACCGCTCAGTACTAGGAACTTGAGAGTTTAATAGCTTGGCCGTCGGGAATAGCACAGCCTCCCCAAGGATTTCTATTTTTCTTTTTCAGTGATTTTTAATGCTCAGAAAATGTGCTGAGCCGTCAGCCCTGGAAGCAGAACCTCTTTATCTGAGAGAACTTGAGGAGCTCCCCGTGGTGCATCTCCCCACCGTGGGCGGTGGGCGCCGGCGTGGGGGTGGTGCGGGTGCTTCTCGGAAAACACACACCTCCATCAGAGGTGCCCAGTCCCCTGCGGGGTGACCGCTTCCCATCACACCTAGCTCCATTGGCCCCTTGAAGAGCGGAGGGTTCTTCCTGGGAGGTGAGAGGCCACGCCCAGTGGGAGGAGCCCCCAGTGCTGACCCCCAAGAACCTGGGTCTGGGAGTGAGGCAGGAGCCTGTTACAGCCAGGCAGGCGACCAACAGCGCGTGGGTAGGGGGACAAAGTCAGGTTTATCACTTGCTGCAGCAGGAGAGAAACATTTGGTGAGGACCTGTGACATCTCAGGACGAGGGATTGGAAGGGGGCTCGTTGTGATGTGAGGTTCGGGCTTCTACTGGGCGATGTGGGAGAAGTTGAGAGTAAGGACTTGTTCTGCATGTGATGCTGTCAGGAGCCGGGGGCTCTTGGACGACTGGGTAGCTTACAGTTTGTAGTCAGTGGACAGAAGTGAAGCAGGCCCAGCTGGAACCGTCGTGAGTAAATTCAGCAGTCCCTCAGGGAGCTGGCTGGAAGGCGCGCGAGTGGCTGCAGAGTGCCCTGGCCTCTGCGTTCAGAGGCGATCACGGCCCGGTCTTGCCTCTGTCCCCTCCCACCAGGATCACAGAGCGACCTGTCTGGTTGTCGCCCAGCTGTTAGCCGCCGCTGCCTGCTCTCAGGGCTGGGGTTTTACTTCTTCCACCCAAACTGGGCTTCCTGAGCCCCTGTCCTCAGTGGCAGGAGGGAGGGCTTGGAGACAGACCTGGTGTGTCGGGGTCTCCGCCTCACAGGTGGCTACGCAGGGCCCTCCAGGCCGGGGCCGAGGTGCGGTTTCTATGGGAGGCAGGACCCACTCTGACCTCTGGGACCCCCACGCTCCTGCCTGTCTTGCCTCCTCTCTCCCCGGGGGTCAGTCACGCGCCTCGGCTGTAAATGAGGTAAAACAGAGTGATGGAGAAGGGCAGGGTGGTGGCCCCAGACAGAGTCTCATGGCTTTGTCCTTCCCCCGCTGAGGCCCTTCTTCAAGTTGAGGGGGGATGACCCCTATTTCACAGAACTGTTGTGAGGAGTCTGGGAAGTAATGCAGGGGAGCTAGAAAGTAAGCTTCCAGGGGCAGGAACTCGGCCTCGCTACTCCCTGATCTTTCTCTGGCTCCCTGCACAGGGCGTGGCGCACAGTAGGTGCACAGTAAAGAGTGATTAAATCAACAAAGACGTGCCCAGCAAAGTAATTAGTTAACAAGAGGTTTTCTATGTCTACTATATTTGTTTTCTAGGGCTGCTGTAACAAAGCATCACTGGGGCTTCCCTGTGGTCCAGTGGTTAAGACTCCTGGTTAAGACTTCCACTGCGGGGGGGGGGGGGTGTTCCTGATTTCTGGTCAGGAACTAAGATCCCACGTGCCTTGCAGTGTGGCCAAAAATAATAATGATGATAATAATTTTTTTTTTAATTATCACTGCCTGGCTTGAACAACAGAAATTGATCCTCTCCCCATTCTGGAGGCTGGAAGTTGGAAATCTGGGTGTCAGTAGGCTTGGTTCCTCCTGAGGGCCCTGAGGGAGAATCTGTTCCAGGAGTCTCTTCTACCTTCTGGTGGTGGCCACATCCTTGGCATTGCTTGGCTTGTAGGTGTACTAGTTCAGTCTCCACCTTCCTTCTCCCTGTGTGGCTGTGTCCACATTTCCCTCTTATGAGGACACCAAGTCACATTAGCCTAGAGTCCACCCTAAAGACCTCATCTTCACTTGATTACATCTGCAAAAATCTTATTTCCAAATAAGGTTGCATTTATAGATATGCAGTGGGGGTTAGGACTTCAACATATATTTTGGGTGGTATACAGCTCAACCCATAACAGTAGCTATTGTTTTTATCACATTATAGTCCTGATTTCTAATATTTTACCCTATTTCCTCAAGTGTCATTTTAAGTGTTCCTGAAATGCCAATATTTCTGCACCTAATCCACTTCACCTTCACTTCCTTTTGCACTTGAAATCGGATCCCCAATTCTATGAAACCACACAGAGCTTCGGGTTCAGAAAGGAAAGCCAGAGAGAGTACTATTCATATAGTAGAAAGAGTAAATGCTACTAAGTTGCTGTGAGATCTTGGACAAGTTACTCCAACACTCGGAACCTCAGTTTTCTTAACTGTTAAATGAAGAGATTGGGTCAAACTGACGTCTCCTTGCAGACACACAGGGAATAGGCCAGATTCCCTTTCGTAACTCCTGTGAGTAGATGGTCACTTTACCACGCTCTCCATGGACATGAAGATACCAGGTACAGCTGACTGCCATGTCTGTCTTCACTTCAAGCGGCTAACCGGCTGTGTGCCCTGCGGCAAACCCCTTTCTCTCCAAGGATCCTCACCTATAAAATGAGAGGGTAGGGTACTCTGATCTCCCAATCCTTGGCCCTAGACCTTTTCACCTTTCTGTCACAGTTCCTCATCATTCCCAAGCAGTGGAGGACGCCTAAGCGAAGAAGCCGCCCTCCCATGAGCCCGGTTCCCTAATCGTTCACGTCTGCACTAGCTGGCCAGCTGGGATAGGAACGTCCGGTACATGTTAGCTGACTCCTTCATTTCAGAGGATCAGGTGGCGGCCTGTGGCCCAGCATGAATGAAGCAGTTTTACTCACCCCACCCCCCACCCCACACACACACCTGCCAGCATACATCCTGGGTCTTGCTAACTGGCAGTGAAGGGAGAAATTGTTAGTCAGAGGGTTTCTGAGCGAGCCCAGAGCCCACATCTGACCTGGGATCACAAAAACCCATATTAAATGTAACCTGGAATTTGCAGCCTGAACAGTCCCCAGCATCATGCGTGACCTAAAGGGAGTACCAGATACAGTGGACCTTCTTCCCTGTTGTCCAGCGTGCCCCCGTGGCCCACTGCTGTCAGTCATCCCCAGAAGCAGAGGTACAGTCCAACGGGTCCTGAATCTAACCCCCGGCACAATGCCAGGCACAGGGAGAGCATGGGAGGGAGGAAGACAGACAGAGATAGCGCATCACAGTGATTCGCGCAACAAGTTCCCAAAGAACTGCATTCAGATTCTGACTTTGCCATTGCCTGGATTTGTGATGTAAAACAAATTTCTTAGCCTCTCTGAATTTTAACATTCTCATCTGTAAAATATGGATAATAACATATATGGTACAGGATTGTCATGGGAATTAAATAATTCACTTAGAGCACTCAGCCTAGTGTCTGGCCAGGCAAACGCTCGATAAACTGTGGTAGTAATTTACGTCATAGTTTGCAGTGGTTAAAATGATAACTGCTTGGATTGCAAGGCCCTCCTATTACCATGTTGCTGGCCAACTCTGCAGTACCCCAGAGTGAAGGAATTAGCCATTGCACAGGGACCATCAGAGATGGACCCTCGGTGTCTGGGAAGCATCTCACCTTGTGGCAGAAATCTGAGAGTGGCCTCCAGGCTAAATCAGAATGACGGGGGAGCCCCTTGGAGGAGGGGGAGTCCCAGGCTGCTGCCTCTGACTGGGTTCTCTTGGCAAGTGGCGCCACCTTCTGGCTGCTCTAGGAACTGTCTTGCGCCCCCTAGTCACCCAGAGGCAAAACGTGACTTGTGCCAAGTTCCAGGTGCGTGTAATCATCCCTTCACTGCCGGAGCCACCCTGATCCTGAGAGGCAAGCCACGCACTCCATGCCGCCCTGCAGTCACTCCGTTCATGTCAGAATTTCCACGACAGCTCCCAATTTCCTGAGGATTATAAATCGACCCTAAAATTGCTCTTTGTCCTGAGACTTTGCATACATTATCCAGCAAGTCTGTTCTTATTCTCTCCTGCTTCCATTTGTGGTGGGAGAAACCACCCCCTCCTTTTCTCTTTCAGTTGCATTTTCTGTGGCTTTGGGTAGGTGAGAGCTTGAGTCTGGAGTAGGGGTCCTGAGTCCCACCTGGTCTCAGCTCACCGAAGACTCTGCCTGGGTCCCTAATCTCTCCCTCTTCAGCTTCCTCATCTACCAAAGAACAGAGGTAATTACACTTGCCATCATGGCCCTGACTCTTTGGAAATTTAAGGAGAATAACATAAGCAGGAAAAGACTCTGTCAGTGTCAGAGATTAGGCTGCCTCTCCTAAGCCTGCGGGTGCAATTAGTGTCACACGTAAGTACAGAATCTTAGGGATGTTGGTGTGAGCTGGCCCCGCCCCCTTCCTCACCAGCAGGCTCGACAGTGTAACCTTTGTCATGCTGGCTGCTGCTGAACAGAATTCCTTTTTATTCTGTTCATTCATCGGGCATTGATGGGTCTACTCTGCACCAGGCACTATGGAATTCAGATATTGAAGAGTCAAAATTCTTGGCCTCCAGGACCTGGAGATCCAAGAGGGATGAGAAGCAAATAAATGAATCCACACATTGTTGAGAGCCTGCCGTATGCCAAGCACAGCGCTGGGTGCGCGATGGATGTCAACCGTGTGTTGAACAGGAGGGACTCATGAGGTCCAGTTACAAAAACAGCTTTGGTTTGAAAGGGACCTCTTCCAAGGTCCCTTTCAACATGTTCAGTGGGAGGTGGATACTGTCTCCTGCCCCTGGTTGAGAACATGGATGGTCTCAGGATTTTTCTGATCGCTTATAAGTAATTAAAATTTCCATGTTTGTTTTAAGTCACAAAACACTGTCTCAATCCAGTAAACAGCACAATTAGTCAATATATTATTCAACCCGTGGACCCTCATTTTCCCCCCTGCCCCGGTGGGGCCCCATGCTCCCCGCCGGCCAGCTGCCCGCTGCTGCTGCTGCTGTTTCGAATGCAGCCAGAGCGTGAGCAGGAAGAAAGGAGGGGAAAGGAGGGAAGGAAATTTCTTCCTCGAGAGACGAGAGGCTGTTGTAAAGTGGCTTCCCAGTGTCTGGGTGTGGCTGGAGTGTAAACAAGATTCCTTTCTCCTAGGGACACTTTTCTAAGCTCTTCTGAGACCCACCCTCCCCCACTGGGCCAACTGCAGGGAGAAGCCACTCCTCAGCTGGTGCCCCATGGCATCCCCACCCCAGCGATGCCCTCTCGCCAGGACCCCTCTCAATGAAGCCCAGGCCGCCTTGGCTGTCGCAGGTTCCCCCTTTGCTGCCAAGGCAGGGGTGCCTCTGGGCACTGAAAGAGGAGTGAGTGGCTTCCCAGTCTAGGCTCAGGCAATTTAACACTCTGCTACACGTGCACGTCTTTTAATCATCTTGCTACTCTTGGGAGAAAGTTTCCTTATCCCCGTCCTACAGACTGGGACTTTTAGAGCATCACACATCCCCAAGGAACAAAGACAGGGTTTGAAGCCCACGGTTCTCCCGTGAGTCCTTGCTGCAGTCACTAAAGGGTGAAGGGCCACTCTGGGGCCTGGGACAGGCCATCATGCCTCTCTGTGCCTTGGTTCTTCATCTTGTGTGATCTCCGAGAGCGCTTTGCACTCTAAAACTGAGTCATGAAATTTCTGAGTTGAGGTTTCCCAGAAGCCAATGGCAGAGAAACCTACAAGGCCTCACCCTCCGGTGTGGGAGGCAGCCGGGCAGCTCAACGCTCCACTTCCTGCTCTAACGCCCTGCGTCTCCCGCAGGCCTGTATCTTAAGCAAGTGTGGGGGAGACAGAAACACCATTTAACTGGTGCTGCATTCTGCCCCCTCAGTGAGGATGTGCCCTGTACCCAGCGTGAGATGGAAGGTGTGAATGTGCTTCCTCTTTAGACAGGCTCGTTTCCCACGGGCCTCTCCTGGTGAGAAGGTTCTGCCTTGCTGAGCATGGTACAGGTGTTTCAAGAGAGGAGCTTTCCAGATAGCATGACTCCTCTTTTTTTTTTTTAATTATGTTATTTATTTATTTTGGCTGCACAGTGTCTTAGTTGTGGCATGTGGGATCTTTCAGTTGTAGCATACAGACTTCTTAGTTGTGGCATGCAAACTCTTAGTTGCAGCATGCATGCGGGATCTAGTTCCCTGACCAGGGATCAAACCCAGGCCCCCTGCACTGGGAGCGGGAGTCTTACCCACTGGGCCGCCAGGGAAGTCCCAGCATGATTCCTCTTTTAAGTCAACTATCTCATCTGAAGAAAAACCCTGTCTGTGCTGGACATATTGACGGTGGGTCCCCCAAATGGCGCCCTCCTAAGGGATTTCCGAGGATAATTTCCAAGAACGTGCACTGGCCATGCTCTCCTAACACCTGCTTTGGCACCATCTGTAGGACTCCAGGGCACATCAGCGCACAGTACCCGGCATGTTCTCTGATGTGTCTTCCTAGATCCTCACAGTCTCCCCGTGGAGTAACAGAACCGGTGTTATCATCCCCTCTTACAGATGGGGAAACTGAGGCTCAGAGATGGGAAATGCGTGTCTAGTGAAAATCAGAGCCAGGACTGAAACCTCGGTTTCTTGTTCCAAGTCTAATACTTTGAGTTCTGTCCTCTCGTTCTTGCTGATGTTCACACGAGAAGGAGCGAGCATGTCCCTGCCCTAACCCTAATTGTCTCCCTATCCAATCCCATTGCTGGACACGGAGTCCAAACGCCCCTTCCTCCTCCCCGGCCAGCCCTGGGCGTGGGAGGTGGGGTGGAGTCTCAGGCAAAGGGAAAGGGAGGACTCTTTTGTAGTTCTTTCAGTAGACTATTAGCCACATCCACCCTGCCAATCTACTCACCGGTCCATTCTGCACCATCGTAATAAGGTGAGGTTATGTGTCCACACAACAGGGAAGGGTTTGTCCCCTTCATTAAAGCAGCATGGGTTTGGAGACCCAGGCTCGGGGGTATAGCATGTTAATTCCTGATTGCCCTTAAGTGTCCCTTAAGTTCCAGTGGAGAGTAACAAACTAATGTTTATTGAGCACTTACTATATGCCAGGATTTGTTCTTAACTCATTTGACCTCACAACATCTCTATGAGGCCCATACTGTTTTTTAAAATTTATTTATTTTTGGCTGCATCAGGTCTTAGTTGCGGCATGCCGGATCTTTGTAGAGGCATGCAGGATCTTTTGTTGCAGCACATGGGGTTCCCTCTAGTTGTGGTGTGCAGGCTCCAGAGCACGCGGGCTGTGTAGTTTGTGGCACGTAGGCTCTCTAGTTGAGGCGCACAAGCTCAGTAGTTGTGGCGCGCGGACTTAGTTGTCCTGCCACATGTGGGATCTTAGTTCCCCTGACCAGGGATCGAACCCGTACCCCCTGCATTGGAAGGCAGATTCTTTACCACTGGACCACCAGGGAAGTCCCAAGGCCCATACTTTTATCAGCCCCTTTTTAAAGATGAGGAAACTCACAGACATAGAAAACAAGCTATGGTTACCAAAGGGGAAAAGGAGGGGGGGGTGGGGATAAATTAGGAGTTTGGGATTAACATATATACACTAACACATATAAAATAGATGACCAACAAGGACCTAAAGTATAGCACAGGGAACTCTACACAATATTTTGCAATAACCTACAAGGGAAAAAATCTGAAAAGAATATATATACACATATATATATGTGTATAGATGTGTATAAACACACAGACATAACTGAAAGACTGTGCTGTACACCTGAAACTAACACACTGTAAATCAACTGTACTTCAGTAAAAAAAATAAAATTTAAAAAATAAATAAAGATGACGAAACTGAGGCACAGAGCAGTTAAATGTTTTGCAAGGTCACACAGCTAGGAGGTCATAGAGACAAGATTTTCAACTTGGATAGTTTGATTCCAGGGCCCGTGTGCTGGGCAACCCCTAGACAGATGATGGCTCGAGACATCCTGACCCTGGAGAGTTTCTGGGATGAAAAGAACACTTGTCTTAGACGGATTCCCAAGAGGCAGAGCCCTAGTCTAGGACTCTCTAGCAGGTGGCATGCTATGGAGGGGTCCCCGGGAAGCCTGTGAGGGAGGAAGGAGCAAACAAACCATCTCAGGCCAAGGGCCAGCTTCAGGGGAACTCAGGAGGGGACGTTCCACCGCAGAGTTGTCCCAACCCCAAGCAATGGGCTTTCACACCCCACGCTTGTCAGTCATTCCCGAAGGACTAGCCCAAGGAACTGAAACGTGGGCTCTGCTGGCTGAGGGCCCTGCTCCAAAAAGAGCCCCAGCTGCAGGATCTGGGAAGTGAAAGCACAGGGAACCCACAGGCGCGAAATTGGTGGAAAAAACAATCCAAGGGGATGTGGCCGAGTGCTGACAGCATCTGAAATAGGGAAGAGGAGCTTGCAATTCGGTTTAAGCCTCGACAAGTACCCTGTGTATTTCTGAGCAACACAGATTCCTCTGATGTTGGCAAGCGCCCAGGAAATAAATCTCGTTAGAGGGAGGTCGAGGATGACTATTTCTGCAGGGCCTCCTCCGGGTAAACACACAGTGCCTCTCGGAGCCCATGTGACCGTGTCCGTGGCCACGTGGCCACGTGGCCGGCCCACGCCTCCAAGCCACCTGCCCAGCCTCGCCCACACTGGGCTGCTCTGCTTGGCGCCACTCTCCCACACCAGGTCCATCCAGGAAACCCACTCCATCTTCTTCCCCGCTGCCCAGAGGCCTCTTCTGGAGCTCTAGAGTCCCCCCGCCCTCCACCTAGTCATCTCCCAGCACCTCTGACGTGCCTTCTCCATCCAGCTGTCCCAGCCACTTTCATTCTACATGTTAGGGGCCCAGGGCGTGCCAGTCAGTGCACTGATTTTCTTTCCCTCATTGTTTTATGATGTTATCTCATTCTTCATTATGAAATATGTCAAACATATGAAAAGGGATACCCAACATCCAAAAGTGTCCACCTTAATGTTATTTGCTGCAGACCTCTTTTAAAAACACAAAATCAGGACTTCCTAGGTGGCTCAGTAGTTAAGAATCCACCTGCCAGTGCAGGGGACACAGGTTCCAACCCTGTTTCAGGAATATCCCACAGGCTGTGGAGCTACTAAGCCCGTGCGCCACAACTATGGAGCCCGTGTGCTGCAACTATTGAAGCCCACACACCTAGAGCCCGTGCTCCACTACCATGAGGAGCCCATGCACCACAATGAAGAGTAGCCCCCACTTGCAGCAATTAGAGAAAGCCCGTGTGCAGCAATGAAGACCCAACACAGCCAATAAATAAATAAAATAAATAAATAAATACATTTATTAAAAAAAAAACCCCACAAAATCAAAGATTTCGGATACAACCGAAACCCTCTTTGGGCTCCATCCTGATTCCATCCCCCTCCCCAGAGGTCACCACTGCTCTACATTTGGCATTCAACATTCCCACCAATGTTGTTCCAATCTTACTATATATATGTAAATCCTTTATAGGATTGTTTTGCATGATTTTAAACTTTATATTCAATTGTATTATACGGTGTAGTGGTCAGAGTTCTCCAGAGAAACAGAACCCATAGGATGTTTCGAGAGAGAGAGAGATTTATTCTAAGGAATTGGCTCACACTGTAACGAGGCTAGAAGTCCAAAGTCAAGGTGTCAGCAGGTTGGAGACCCAGGGAAGCGCTGTGGTTCCCGTCCAAGTCCAAAGGCCATCTTCCGGCAGAATCCCTCCTTCCTCTGCGGACCTCAGTCTTTGTTCTATTCAGTCCTTCAGCTGAGTGGATGAGGCCCCCTGTCCCCCCATTTTGGACAACAATCCACTTTACTCAAAGCCACCAATTCAAATGTCAATCTCATCCAGAATAATGTTTGACCAACTCTCTGGGCACCATGGCCCAGCCAAATTGACATATGAAATGAACCGTCACATACTACTTCCTTCAGCAACTTGCTTTCTTCACGTCTCACTTTGATGTTGAGATGTATCCATGCTGATACTCGTAGCATTTCATTGTATTTATACCATAGGTCATGAATTTTCCTGTTGATGGTTAGAGGTTGCTTTCGGTTTCACGATCAAAAACAGGAGGGGTATGACCTTCCCGTGCACACATGGGAGGGTCTCTCTAGGTCCAAGGGGGGCAAACTAGAGGCAGGCCAAGTCCAACCAGGTGCCTGCTTTTATAAATGAAGTTTGACTGCAATACACTCACACCCGTTCATGCACTAATTGTCTAAGGCTGCTTTCGTACTCCCTAGCAGAGTTGTGTAGTTGTAACAAAGACCACAAAACCGAAAGTATTTCCTTCCTGGCCCACTGTAGAAGCAGTTTCTGGGAATTTCCTGGTGGTCCAGTGGTTAGGACACCACACTCTCACTGCAGAGGGCCCGGGTTCAATCCCTGGTTGGGGAACTAAGATCTCACAAGCTGCATGGCATGACCAAAATAAAAATTAAAAAACTTTAAAAAAAAAAAAAAAAAGGAAGAAAGAGTTTCTTACCCGGTTCCAGGTCAGTATCTAGGAGCAGAAAGGGCTGTGCCCGTCGTCAGCTTTTATACGGCATTGCCAAATGGCTCTCCACAGCGGCCACACAAATTTACCCTCCCGGAAACAGTATGTAAGATCCCCACTTTCTTCACATCCTCACCTCCCAAAGGTTTGCCAGCCTGATGCTTATGAATTGGTTTCTTGTCATTATTTCACGTTTGGCTCTTTAAACATGTGTCACTTATTCATTCAACAAACATCTATTAAGGGATCATTGTGTGCCTAGTACGATCAAGATAAAGCTGCCCCCTTTTACAAGAGAAAAAAACTGAGCTACTCAGTGTTAGAATCACAACTCAGACACGGTGGTAAGGCAAGATGGTCACATGTGGGTGTTGCAGGCATGCCCTGGAGAGGGTAGCACTGTGGAAAAAAAGTCAAATAGCTGACATTGTGCTGCAGGCTTGAGGATGCTCGGTTGGGAAATAAAACAACAATTTGGCTCTCTTCCCACAGTTTCTGACAGTCAGGGGCACCCCTATCGTACGTCTCAGCAGAAAGGATCTATATTTCACACAGGCATCAGTAGAGTCATTTAGTAATTAAACTGGTTTTCTGTCTTTTCTTTTGACCTTAGAAAATAAAACATCTGCAACTATAAGAGAAAGTGAGTGTAAGAAAGAAACTGTCCATAATTGATACAGCAAGACATACAGCTTTATTATTTAAAGTTACCAAGATAGCCAATAAATAAAGGAAAAGGGAGGTGGAGTGTGAGTGAGCTAAATCTTCATTTGTCGGCCAGGAAGTCAATAAATAATGCCTGTGGCTGATAACTCAATCAAGAAATCTGTAGAAATATGGGGCAAGCGCTCGACAAACGAACAGCTGGAGACTATGACGTGGGGAGAGAAAAATGTGGGGTGGGGAATGCTTTTCTTTACAAGCCTGTATGAGCATTTCTTTTTAGTACTGTTTAACTTTTAAACCAATATATGTATTGTTTTGATAATTTTTAAATTGAAATATAAGAAGTACAAAAGAGAGTATCTGAAATAATTACAGATGAAGTGATATGTATGTACTAATCTCAGAGATAGGATGAGAGGTCAGTGGGAATAGAGGGTTTTTTTTTTAATTAGCCGTGAGATTGTAGTTGACGTAAGGAGACGAGTCTCTCTCTACCTTTATATGTGGTTTGATGGACTTGAAATTACCCATAATAAAAAGTTTTTTTAAAAAAAAGGAAAAAAGAGCAATGAGCTGTGAGTTAGACAGATACGGATTAAATTCAGCTGGGCCACTTAGTCCTGTGGGCAAGTTCCTGAATTTCCTGGCCTCAGTTTCCCCATATGTATAATAGAAATTATACAGATGCACCCATTCTGAGGAGGCAGAGATGAGAGACTGTACCTGTCTCGGGGACACACATGTCGGTGGTGGGGAAAGACAGAAAAATATCAAAATAAAGTCTAGCACGACAACTACAGTGATAGAGATATACCCACAAGGAATATGGAGAGTACAGAGGATGTCCAGGGAAGCCTGAGATTTTTGTTTTGTTTTGTTTTTATTTTATTGACGTATAGTTGATTTACAATGTTGTTTTAATTCCTGAGCTGAGTTTTGAAGGATGAGTAGGAGTTAACCTGGCAGATAAGGAAAGCATGGAGGCTGGGTGGCCTAGTTAGGTCATGACACACGAGGTAGCTACGTGAGTGAAGGTCTGGAAGCTGGAAAGGCCCACATCTGTTCAGAAAAATAGTTCAGCCCATAGCAGGGGAGAGAAGAAGAGAGAAAGTCAGAGAGAAGAGCAGGGCCAAGTTGTGAGGATTTACTCACGAGCACACCCCTGAATAACTTCAAATTGCATCTTAGTAAGTTCATTCCAGTAGAAAGGGTAATGGAAAGTTGGAAACGGTTGTTCCAAACAGCAAAAGCAGAAAGAGACAGAGACAGAGGGAGACCAGCTGGCTGCCCAAACAGAGCCTCCCAGGGTCACCGTATCTTGATGTGCCTGGTGCTCAAAACTCAGATTTTATTAGGGCACTTGTAGGAAATGAGGCCCTGGAGGGCCGGCTCATGACAAAGAAACCCTCCTGACACGTATGCCCAGGATGACACACTGGTATACCACGGCGGGTAAACGCTTCCGTGCCCAACGCGAGCCCTCCTGTATCCAAGGTGGCTGGACGCAGGTTGCTGGGTGAGCCCAGAACCAGAGCTGGAGGCAAGAGGATAGGGGAGGCCTTCGGGGAAGGTGAAGCCTGGGGAACTCTGTCCTCCTCGTGACAGAGGACAGCCTCTAGGGACCGGGTGCTCCGCATCGCCCAGCACTGTGGTCACCAGCCCCCTCCAGTTCTGGCCTCTCACTACACCCTCCTCCGACCTCTCCTACTAAGACCGCTTCCCTCAGCCAGAGCGCAGTGTGATGAGGAGGTCAAGTGTGGTGATGGGGTCAAGGCTTACGTGCAGCACAGGCTCAGAAGTGTTCACCATCCTGAACTTTCCCGGAAGGCCTGACCTTAGCCGTCAGTGTCCCCGATTCTCCCAGGACCCCCAGTGGCTGTGCTGCGGGGAGCTGCCTGGGACGTGGCACCGTCTCCACTACTGATGACACATGCCCTAACTCCACCTGCAGGTGCAACCTTAACTCACTGCCTGGGCTTGGTGTCTTCCATCTGCAGGTAACAACTATTAGGTTGAACCAGAAAAGAGACAACTAGGGCTCCAACCAAGGCTGGATAAGGGATGCGAATGGAGTGAAGCTCATCAAGTGGGGAACTGATATGATTTGATTTGGGAGTGAGGGGGAGGGAGGTGCAGAAGGTGATTCTCAGGTTGGAACTAGGTAGCAACCTGGGTATCCCCTGAGGGTCTCCCCTGCCTGGTTGTCCATGAAGAAGCAGCACTATTTCCGAGCTCATCAGTCCAACTGTACATCCTGTACCAGACGCTGTGCTGGGGATGGAACAAGAGCAGGATAGAAAGGAGCCTCAAGGAGTTATATTCTGGTGTCAAATACAGAGACCACAACTGATAAACCAATAAACAAAAACTGGTAATAATTACAAGCTGTGGTAAGTGTTTTAAAGAAAGTGAACAAGGCAGAGGGGGAGGAGCAGAAGGGGGTCCTCCCTTAGGCGGGGTGATCAGGATGAGGGAGACACCCACACACAGAAGAGGGGAACGCAGTCCAGGCAGAGGCGTTCGCACGTGCTGAGGCCTCGAGGCTGGAGAGAGGCCCACGTGGTCCACCAAGACTGGCACCAGCAGGGCGGAGCCTTGTGAGCTGGGCCCTGGAAATGAGACTCAGCTGGGAAGGTCGACACACATGCAGGGCCTTGAGGGCCGCCGTCAGAAGCTTGGGTTTTATCCTAAGCACAAGAAACAGCTCGGAAGAGTTTTAATTGAATTTATTCAGAGCGACATGATCTGATGTGAAGAGTTGAAGAAGATCACTCCGGAAGCAGAATGAGGAATGGACTCAAGGAGGGGACGACAGAGGGATTCGGAGGATGTCGCCGTGGGTCAGGGCGTGACGGGGTGTGCACCAGGGTGACATCGGTGGAGAGGTCATTTAGAGGGAGGTCAAATAGAGGGATTCGAGATACATTGCAGGGGTGGGGGGGTAAAATTGACTAACCTTGGTGTTGGGTTAGATGTGGGAGATGAGAGACAGTGTGATGTCAATACTCCCTGGTTTCTGGGTAGGTGTTAGTACTGTTTACTGGCACGGAGACGTGGGGGCGGGGGTGGTATTAGAGGGCAAAAGTTCCATCTTGGTCATGTTAAGTCTGAGACGTCTGAGCCAAATAGAGATGTCAAGGAGGCAGTGCTGCACAAGCCTGGAGTAGAAAGGAACGTTCTGAGCCAGAGCTATACGTGCAGAAGTCACCAGCACATACATTTCAACCCACACAAACGGATCAGATCCCTTAGGAATTAAAAAGAACAAGCCCCAAGACCCATTCCTGAGAAACTCTAGCACTTAGAGCTCAGACAAGGGAGAAAGGCTGCATGAGTGAGGAAGTGCAGAGATGGCCAACAAGGTAGAAGGAAGAGCAGGGGACAGGGGTTCACGGAAGCCCAGGGAGGCAAATACGTCTTGCGACAAATGGCAGCGGGCAGGTCAGGATGAACACAGAGAAGCATCTGGTTGGCTTGGTGACGTGGAGGCCTTCACCATCTCAGTGAAGATGCAGTAAGAGTGGGGTATAGGAGCAGATGATGCGTTCTTGTTCATTTGTTGCTGGAAGCAAGTCATGCTGAGCATTTATCCTGAACTTGAAAGTCAAACAAATGTGAGAAGTGTTTCCAGGGCTCGTGCATCTGCCAGTGCACCAGCTGAGTCTCATTTCCAGGACCCAGTCTTACCCACCTCCTCCCCCACCTGCAGCTCTAGCTGCTGGGATGCCAATATCGTTAACTCCAAATAAAGCATTAATTATACCCTTGGGCCTAAGTGATCACCCTTTTGAAAATGCTGCTCGTCCTTGCCTTTTTGAAACACAACAATGGTCAAATCCCTCACCTGCCACCACCAGCTCCCTTTATTTTAATAACTGCATCTGCAGGGAGGACGGCAGTAGGAAGGGGTAAAATCCCCATCATCGTAGTACCAGGGACCAGGGTTTTTCAAACGACTATGGATGGAAAAACTGAAAGAAAAATAACATGAAGCCGCTAGGTAGAAGTCTTCACCCAGCCACCCGTGCACCCAGGAAAAGCCGAGCGGGGACAGTGCCGGACCACACACACCTGGTGCAACAATCACTGAACAGCTGCTCTGTGCTAAGATGAAAAACAGTAATCACGGCGGCTACCATCCGTGCTTATCGTGCACAGGCAGCCAGCCGAGCATTTCATGTGCACCGGCTCCTTTGATCCTCACTGTGACCCCAGAGGGGAGGAGTGGCATGACCCACCTAGGGATGAGGAAACGATCTTAGGGTCACTTGTCCCAGTAGCTGCCCCAAATTGGTGAGGGAGGAGCTGGGGTCACGCATAGGTCAACATGGCCATTGCCTACGTACTGTTTACACCATGTGGAGAGTCAGGAACAAACTCCGCAGCGGGGGAGTTGGGGGAACGTGACTCAGATGTAGGATAATTCAAGGAGGGAGGAAGTGTGGCAGCAAGGGCCCACCGTGCAGCCAGCAGCTCTGGCTAAAAGCCTAGGGCTCATCTTCAGTACCTCTCCCTCGCTCTCCCCGTGACTGCTCCATCCCTGCCATCCCGACAACAGCCCTAGTCAAAGCTGCCATCACCTCCCCTGGATGAATGCAGGAGCCCCTGAGCTGGGCCCTCGGCATGGTCCCCTATGTCCTGCAGCCTCCCTTCCCACTTACCACGCAGGTCACCCCTGTGCCTGCTCAAAACCTTCCAGCGGCTTCCCAGCAAATGCCACCTCCTCCCCACTCTTCCCAAGGCCTTGCCCCCCCCCAGCCTGATCCCGTCTTTGCCTGCCTTCCTAACCGCATCTCCCACCATAGCTGCTGATTCCCCCGAAGCAGCAGAGAGCCTGGCACAGAGGAAATAACTGTCACGTGCTGAAGACGTGACGGCAGGAGTGAGTGAGGGAATAAAGAAGCTTCATAGAGGAAGTCATATCTGAGGTGAGCGTTAAAGTGGGGAAGGGTTTCTCAGGCGGCCGGGGCCGGGGGTGTCAGGCGGTAAGACCAGGTGTTCTAGGCAGAGGCCACGGCGTGGGTCGGGACAGCGAGGAGGTCCAGGAGCAGCCTGGGGGCGGCCTGAGCAGGACGGGAGGCAGGTCTGCGCAAAGCAGAGGCTCTCAAAGTCAAGTGTGCATCGTAAGCCTCTGGAAAGCGTGTTAAAATACAGATCGTGAGGACCCACCCCAGGCATCCTGACTCAGGCATCTGAGGTGGGGTCTGAGAATTCTCATTTCTCACAAGCTTCAGGTGGCGCGCATGCTGCTGGTCCAGGGACCGCACTTTGAGAACCACGGGTGTAAAGTCGGCTAAGGAAGCCTCCACATGGAGGCGCAAAGGAAGACAGCGCCGGGGAAGTCAAATGAGGTGGCTGCAGGCCAAGCCGGGAGCAGCTTGAGCCCACACAGCCAGTGGGCCGCCCACCCCCCTCCTCCCTGCCCCGTCCCTCAGAGAACACACCCCTGCCTACCATGACGTCCGACTGCCATTCCCTTGCTACTCAACCCCAGCTACTCTCACCCACAACGTTTTAGGCTTTGAAGGTGACTTCTGTTTCTGCTCCAGCAAGATTAATGGGTCCTGGGACTTCCCTGGTAGCACAGTGGTTAAGAATCCACCTGCCAATGGACACAGGTTTGATTCCTGGTCCAGGAAGGCCCCACATGTCGCAGAGCAACTAAGCTCATGTGCCACAACTACTGAGCCTGCGCTCTAGAGCCCGTGAGCCACAACTGTTGAGCCCATGTGCCTCAACTACTGAATCCCGTGCACCACAACTACTGAAGCCTGTGCCCCTAGAGCCCGTGCTCCGCAACAAGAGAAGCCACTGCACTGAGAAGCTCCAGCACCGCAACAAAGAGTAGCCCCTGCTCGCCACAACTAGAGAAAGCCCACGTGCAGCAACAAAGACTCAATGCAGCCAAAAAAAAAAAAAAATTATAAATAAAAAAAAATTAATGGGTCCTAATCCCTCCAAACCAGCTAATCTCACATAACAATGCACACTGTTGCTGCTATGACAGGTGTGTCTTTTTTTTCCTTCCTTAAATGAAGTATTTTATTGAAGTATAGTTGATGTACAATATTATGTTAGGTTCAGCAGTACAATAGTGTGATTCAACAATCAAATACAGTATGAAGCCCAATAACCATCTGTCCAGGTATGTCTTTTTAACAGGAGACCTGGTGTTAAGTTATGTAGCCTCGATGGTAGGAGTCCCAGCTCTGTTTAGCAAGAGGGTAGAGAAACGGAGCTGTCATCTGCTGCTGGATGCAACTGTTATATCAGTTTATACTTTTCTCCTACTAGAAAAGTGGGCAGGAGTGGTCCCAGGGTCATGAGTAAGTATGTTTGCACTCACAGCATCAGTCAGGGACTGTATATCTCAGTGTTTGGTACTTTTATCACCTTCTCCCCTGGAAAGAAAAGGTGATCAGAGAAGTGAGGTTAATTTGCATCCTCTTCAGCCATAAATCCAAGAGGACCAGGTAGCAAACGTTCATCTCTTGCAGTTTTAAATACAAATGACCTCTCCTCTCTAGGGCCTGACAGCAAAGTGCACAGCCGCACAAGCCCCCTGGGCCTTCAGAGTGAGACCAGAGGTCTGCCTCCGCTTGCCTCAGCCTGCGGGGCTCAGAAATGAAAGCTCAGGGACTTGGAGTGGGAGACGGTTTGGTCTGATTGGTTAGCGTCCTCATACCCCGTAGGGAAGATGTCTGTCTTCGTGATGCAGCCCCAATAGGAACCAGGAGTCCTGACTGTTCTATGTTACAGTAAAGACAGGAAACAGTCCTCCACGACAGAGTCTCTCTTGATTCTGATGCACCTTTCAGTTTCCAAAGCTGATGACCAACATAGGCACACTTTCAAGTCACATTAACCTGGTTTGGTCTTCCGGCTCTGCCACATTCCAGCTGTGTGATTGGGCAATTCACATACTCTCTGCGAGCCTCAGGCATCCTCATCCGTAAAATGGGCGTGTTGATATCAGCATTAGAGGAGGTAGCACTTAGTGAGGTCATGAATATTAAGTACTGAGTGGAAGGTGGGGCACAGTCAGTGAGCTGGGATCTGTATAACAGCTGGCTCTCCATGGATGAAAGGCTCTACTGTATGGTGTCTGCCAACTTCCGTAGTGTAGCTACTCTCACCACAGCTGACAGCAAGCTACCAACATGAATGCAGAGTTGGGAGGAGATGCGCTGGACAGTGTTCCACAGTGTTCCCACCTGTCAACTGAAGAAAAATGCACAACCTAAACGTTGAGAGTTGAGTTTTATTTGGGGACCTTACTGAGGACTACAGCCCAGGAGAGACAGCCTCTCAGATAGCTCCGAGGGACGGCTCGGAAGAGGTGAGGGAGGAGCCAGGATACAGAGGATTTTTTTGCTGGAAAACAATGTGTAGTCGAACATCAAAGATTACCGCTAATCACAAGAAACGGACGTCTCAAGGTAATGATTTTAGTGCTTTTCTATACAAAGGAAGATGCAGAGTCTGGGCTCATTGAAATCATTCCTTCAATATGCATCTTAGCTATCTGGGGCTAGTATCCAAAGCACAGAAGTCTCCCTGTTTTTCTCCAGCCTGAGTTCTCAGGGTGCACCTTGCGGGTGGGGGGCGGCTGCGGTGGCTGATGGCTTGGTCCTTGTAGAACTGGAATAGCAGGTAACATTCTTTATTTACTGGAATGGCAAGTAATGTTCCCTGTCCACACATCATTACAGACAGAATAGAAGCAAATAACCTCAAAAGCAGAGATGACAGTCAAACAATTAGGAAGTGATGAGTATTCATTACCTTTGTATTTTGAGTATTTATTACCTCTGTTTTTAACATAATTTATATAATTGTAAGTTCACATAATTAAAATTTTCATGATGGCTGTGTTTAACCACTGGCTAACAAAACTCCTGAAATATTCATTGAACAGTCTGCCCTGGCAAGGTGGTACAAGCCAGTGCAAGCCCATACAGGCCAGCTCCAGCACGGGAGTGGGGCACACCTGCAGGCTGTAAATCCGACTTCCGTCCCTCTTCCTTTCCTGTCTTCCGTCTCAGGGAAGATTTCATGGTTTTCCCAGGTATAGAGACAAAGATGGTCCCTGTCCCACTGCAGGCGCTATGCTACTTTCGGCCTTGGCCGCCATCCCCATCCTCAGCCTGCACTAAACCTTAGCCGAGGTCCCAGCCCTGGACACGCCGCCTGGCCCTGTCCTGGCTGGGGTCGCTGAGCCACCGCGGACACCCGGAGGACATGGCCTCTGCAGGGCTGAGGGGCCGTGGGAGGACAGAGGAAGTCTCTCTGGGCTCAGTGGTGGCCTGGAGGTCTATTTTCGGATCCCGTCTGTGGAGATGGGGAAGCAAATTGCTCTTTGGCAACTCAAGGCCTATAATTAGCCTCCACTTGAGGCTCGAATAAACCCCTGGTTTTTACTAAACAATGAAAGCAGTAAGGCCTCCAGAGCTGCCCAGCCTCCTCGAACAGACATTGGACAGGACCACCCCATCTACTGGGCAGTGTCCAAAGTGTCCCAGGATCCAAAATTGTCCCAAGCAGCCTCCTGTCCTCAACCCCAAGTGAGGAGGAGGAACGAGGACAGAGCCCCGGCCTCGCCTCCCATCAGCCTGTGTCGCCTACCGACTCCTGCACCATTGCTCCCAGCAGCCTCTTACTTTTAAAGAGCCCGCAGTCCACTGGGAAGACATCACCAATTCACACACTGGGACTGTAGCTGTTGGGTGGAGCAAAGCCCAAGATGAAAGGCAGCACATACAAGCGCTAGTGTGTTTGTGCAGGTGGATTCTTAATCATTGCACCACCAGGGAAGTCCCTATTCTAGAGCACTTTTGAAGCCATCTTCTCTACAGTGGGGGCTTTTGAGCCCACAATCTGGATACCTGCGATGACTTGGGGTCTCGCACTAGGGTGAATATTTGCCATGGGCACGATTGTGAGAAAACGAGCAGGGTAATTGCCCTGGGCTTCAAATTCGTCATCTGCAAATGGCATCAGGGAGCACCCAGAGACAAGGAAAGGGGCTCCTGAATGTGGGGTGGCAGCATGTGAAGGAGGACAGAGAGAGGGCAGGGTCAGAGCAGCCAAAGCCAGTCCTCTGCGAGGCCTCACGTAGCCAGAGCCCTTGAATGAACTATATCCAACAATACTGACTACGTTTTCTTCTGTTCTGTATTCTCGATGCTCTGGCAGCTGAGGCCTCACTGACAGAGAGAGACCGCCCCTTTGCAGGGCTAATGAATCCTAGAGATAGTAACCACTTACCCGTGAGAGTGCCTTTGAGATGCAAACCAGCCAAGCCTGAGTCAGTACCCCAACCTGCCTCCCCTTGCTGGCTCTCACCCTCCGAGAGGCAATATTCCTCTGCCCTGACCACTCAGGGCTGGGTACCAGACAACTAGGGGCCACCCCCATAGCCCAGAGACCATTGAAATTATTCAAACCAGCCAATCCTACCTGCTTACTCTGCCGTGCCCATCCCTTCCTGTGAAAACCATAATAAAGCCTTTTGCCCATGCTTTCGCCTCGCCCTTTCTCTTTCCTGACCAAACCTGGTGCTTCCCCATGGGGCCCTATATGGTGCGACTGCCCCCTTCCCGTGGGAACTGTGAGTAACCAACGATCTTTGCAATGTCAGTTGTCTCCTGATCTGTTGGCCTCACCATACCAGAATAAAAGCAAACTCCCGGGTACATTTTAAAGCACCTTCCTTGGGGGCTTCCAGAAAATGACCTTCAGACCTGGGACAGGGGAAGGCTGGGAATGGCTCACACCATTCATTCACGCAGGCATTCACTCAACAAGTGTTAATGGAATGTCCAACACAAGCCAGAGCTTGGGGACAGAGTGATGAACAAGGACTTGATCCTGGGAAGGGCCACTTCAGCACAGCGGGATGAGGGCTTTGCTGGGGAAACTGAGGGAGCACAGGGGTGGACCAAGTCCCAGGTCCGGGTGGAAGGGATGGTGCTAACCTGTTCCAGTAGGGTCATCCTGTGTTGTTTGTCCACATCATTGAATTTTGCGCCAGCAACCTCATTTTCTCTCTGCTCCAGTCCCTCTCTGACGCACACTGGGGAGCAGGCAACTGGGGACTCTCTCTCCCCTTCTTTCTCCTCTTACTCCAGTCTCTGACCTCTGATGCTGAGTCAGTGAAGAACTTCCAACTCATTTACTTTCAAGAGCAGAGGACTGATAAGAGCTTAAGACAGTGATTTGCATCCTTCTTCTTTTCAATTTTACGTATTTTTATTAAACATAATTTACATATAGTGAAATATACACATCTTAAAGGTACAGCTTAACATATTTTTATCTATTTTACGTCAGTGTAATCACCAGATCCAGATACGGAACCTCTGTATCACTCCAGAAAGTTTCCTCAGATTTGCATCCTTCCTTTAAAGTAACAGTTAGGTTATCCCCAATCCCACGCTGAAGATTACACAAAAGCCAATATGTAAAAAATATATGTTTTTAAAAAAGAAGTTTCTATTTGAGAAGAGGACCTGGGGGGGACCCTGAGGGATGCTGAGGGCCAAGTTTGAAAAACCATCCTTCTCCATGAAACCCCCAAACTGTACATACAATGTTTATGTTCACAGGTAAGGTTTGAGGGTGGACAGAGTTCTAGAGCCGAGCTGTCCAATACAGTGGCCAGTGTAAATTACGTGGCCAGTTAAATGTAAATTATTTAAGTTTAAATAAAATTAAATGTTCAGCTCTTCAATCGCCTTTGCTACATTTTGAGCATTCAGTAGCCACGTGTGGCCACTGTGTAGAAAACAGTGTAGAATAGTCCCATCATCACCGAAAGTTCTATTGGGCAGCACTGGTCTAGAGAGGTCATCAGCTCCTCAAAGGCATCCATGACCAGAAAATGTTGAGACACTAGGTCAAGCCAGTGAAACTTCATTTAAGGAGCCAGAAATTTCGCTGGAGAGCTGAAAGCTTATCATTGTGACAGAGGCCACGGACAAGTCTGCCTTGAGTAATTTTTTTGCTCCAAAAATCCAATCCTACAAGCCCTTAAAAATGCCCAGATTTTATGCTTTAGTGTCTATCTCCTCCCCCCATCTTAGAGAGGGACATTTGAATTCTAAAAATATTTGCTATAAGAAAGATTCTCTCCGTGCCCCAGAGCCTCTGTGCCCAGCGAGAGGCACAGTGTGAAGTAGGACGACATTGCAGTGACCTTGTCCTTGGTGTATGGTTTTTCTAGGTGGGCGAGGCGGTCCTGGAAAACGCGCGGCTCATGCTGCAGACGGAGAACATCCAGGCTGGTGCGGACGACTTTAAGGAGAGGTAAAGCTCCACAGCAGAGGGGACAGTCCCTCTGCACCCAGGACTCCTGGGCCGCTCGGGTAACGCGGCCCAGAGTCTGCAGCAGGCACCCCAGCCTCGCAGAAGGCTGGGTGGGATAACCGCGTTCCCGGGAGAATCTGGAGCCAAGACCTTCCGGCTCAAACCCTCCTTGTAAACACAAATAGGTCCCAAGGCCTCAGAGATTTTGCCAGTGTCACTTGGTTTAGAGCAGGGGGTCTCAAAACCTAGTGCACATCAGAATCACCTGAGGGGTGGATAGAAAACACAAATTGCTGTGCCCACCCTCAGAGTTTCTGATTCAATAGGTCTCAGGTGGGACCTAAAACTTACATTTCTTGCATGCAGTTTATTGCATGTCCAAAAAAAAAAAGACCCCAGAGAGCTGCCTCAACCCTATCACCATGTGAGAACACAGCAAAAGCAGCTTTATGCAAGCCAGGAAGACAGTCCTCACCAGGAATCGGGTGAGCTACAGGCACCTTGATCTTGGATTTCCAGCCACCAGAACTGTGAGAAATAAATGTTTGTTGTCAGAAACAAACAAACAAGCAAAAAAACATTTCCAGCAAGTTCTCGATGCTAATCCTGCTGGTCCCGGGACCACACTTTGAGAACTCCTGGTGTAGAGCAATGCTTCTCCAGCCTGGCTGCATGTGAGAATTACCTGGGCACTTAAAAATGCCAGTGCACAAGCCCCACAGACTAATTCAACCAGAGTCCTGGGGGGTGGGGCCAGGCCTCTGTATTTTTAAAGTTCACCAGGATTTCTTGATGTCCATTCAGCCTTGAGAACCACCTCTTTGGAGTCGAATATAGTGTTTCCTAAAATGTGCCTTGACAATCATTTTAAGTGGTATAAAGGTAAACATTTTATTTTTAATAGTCGTGTATTCATTTTTATAGTTACCTTCTGTTTATGGTCCATGAAACTGTCTTTCCACTATAGTGCTATCATTTACAGTAGCAATTTAAATTTTATTTAATATAAAGAACTGTTAAAGTTTATTGATCTAAGATTTACTCTTTAAGTACACGAATTTAAGGAACAATATAAAGTAAATAATGATACAGAAGATACACATTTGGGGCAAAATCACGTAGATGAATGAGGTTTGCAAAACACCAGCCTAACGGAGAAGCAAAAAAAGACACCCCTTTTATACATGAACACAGTGATTTGGGGACTATTTTGTGGGGAAGGTGTCCTGGGAATTGAGCAGATGGGTGGGTGATGGGATTGTTGTTCCCTAGATTGGTGAAGATGAAGAGGAGGGCATATAGTTGGGAGTCTGTGGGGAAGACCATGACCCCACAGCCATCCTTATCTCAGGAATGAGAAGGGTGCTGTGATGAAGACGGAAATCTCCACCCTCTCCTCGGACCCCTAGTCATTTCCTCTCTCTGAGACCAAGCTTTGCCACCTGCTAAAAGGTCTCCATGAGTGGTCACGCTGCAGTCAGACTCTCAACCAGCCAGTGTTTCCATCTTGCCCAGCACTGGTTGCCAAGGTCACAGGTGCACAAGGAAGTGCAGCCATCGTGCAGCCACCGATGGCTCCCTGCACGATTAAATACAGACACCAGCTGGGACTTCCCTGGTGGTCCAGTGGTTAAGACCCCATGCTCCCAATGCAGGGGGCCCAGGTTTGATCCCTGGTCAGGGGGCTAGATCCCGCATGCCGCAACTAAGACCCAGTGCAGCCAAATAAATAAATAAATAAAATATTTAAAAAAAAAGATGTCAATAGACATCAAACCATTCATACTAAATTTAAGGTAGTATTCAATTACGTATGATTAAGGTAGGATCTGACTGAAATGTCTTTCATTCATTCATTCATTTATTCCTTTGGGCATGCATTCATTCGTTCATACACACCTTTGTCTTGCCATTCAACAAGATAGAATGTAGACTCACTGAAAGCAGGAGCTTGGGCTATTTTGTGCCCTATTGTATCACCAGCATCTAAAACAGTGCCAGCACCAGATAGATGCTCAACAAATATTTGTTGAATGAATGAATGAATTCAACGAATGTTTGAACGTCTGCTTTGTGCCAGGCTCCTTGCCAGGTGCTGGGAGTGAAGGGACTCAGGCATAGTTCCTGACCTCAGTGAGCCCACAGTGTAGTGGAAAGGCAGCGGAGTGAGCAGACAGTGATTACCAAGCAGATATGCCATCTTGGAGATGAGCCCAGATGAGGGGCGGACATTTAGCCTGGTTACAGAGGGCTGACGAGATCTGTTGCCTGATTTGGGTCCTAAACTCACGTAAAAATTGACCAGGCACGTAAAGGAGGCATGACTTTCCAGGCAGAGAGGACAGCATTTGCAACGGCGGGAGGACGCGAGAAGACATGGTGAGTGAGTGGAATCCCAAGCAGCTCAGGATAACCAGGGCGTGTAGAGTGAATGTGGGGGAGATGGATCCTGGAGGACCACACCAGCCATTCCAAAGGGCTTGAAATGATCTGAGAGCAGAGGAGACCCATAGAAGGGATTTGAGCAGTGGCTCCTCGTGACCAGATTTTAGCTTAAAGGAATCTTTGTAGCAGTGGAGAGGAGAGGTGGGAAACAATGGGAGGGAAGGGTTCGGGCTGGTGGAGAGGCAGGGTCTGGATTGGGAGCAGTGATTGGAAAGTAAGTTCCGATCAGATTATTAAGGAGTCAGAGGATGACACTTAAGGCATCTGAGCAGAGGCGTGACTCGATGTGGTTAAGGACAGTCACTCTGGGGGTAATACTGTGGGCCTGGGAAGACAACGGGAGGCAGGTATAGCTCAGGGCCTGCCTGGGGTGGTAGCAGTGGGCAGACTTGAGGGATGGGTGGAAGACCTAACTGGCTGGACTTGGAAATTATCTACATAGACAACCTGAAAAGACAAGGTTAAAGGTAAGTTCCAGGCTTTGAACTTGGGTAATTGAGAAGACTGGTGATTCTTTGAATGAAGTAGAAAATTGAGGAGGGAACACTTACCTAAAATTCAGGGGTCAGTAATGAGTTTGGTTTTGAGGAAGCTGAGCTGAGGTGACGGTGGAGCGGCCAAGCAGAAATGATGGGATGCCGTGGACAGTGTTGTGTCAGGGATGCCTGAAGGTCAAGGCAAGACAGCTCTGGGTGTCAAGAGCACCCAGGGATTCTAACTGAAGCACCATTCAAAATGGGGTGGTGAGAAAAAAGCTAAAAGCTTAACAGCAGCCTTGGGGGATAACACAGGGATATTTCAGATCCTCGGCGCACTGCCAAGAAAACTGTCTATAGGAGCCCAAAACCTCCAGTAATGCTGAATGCACCATGTGCTGGAAGGGACCACACTCCCTGGAGAGGTGAGCAGACTAGGACTCCAGAGGCACGAGGCGGATGCTTCCAGCTTGGGTCAAAAGGGAATAATCCCCGTTACATGGGTGGGTTTCCATTTCAGCTGGAAGGACAGGACTTGTTTCCAAAAGAACTAAATGTTAATAAGAACACAATCCTTCAAAAAGAGTACACTTGGGTAGACAATCTAATTCCACATATAGAGCACGGAAAAATGCTTCAGAAACCATCCCCCACGTGCTGATTCAAAGGGACAGGCCCAACTCTGAGGGAAGTCTCTGGTGGTATGCCACAGGGCTCTGTCCTCACTCCTTTCATTTACTATTTTTAATTGCAAGGTGCTTGAAAGCAGGCGTGGCAAAATGGCAAATGATACAAAACCAGTTGGGGTGGTGAAGAGTTGGAATGACAGAATCACAATTCCGATCCCAACACGTTGGAACAATGGGCCAACGAAGCTGAAAGAGGATAAACATAAACTCCTATTCTTGGGTTCCAATACCAGGTGCACTCAGGAGGACAGAGAAATCGGGCTTAAAGCAGCTCTTGTGAAAAATGTTCAGGGGGTCTCCTTGACGGGACACTCACTGTGAATTAGTAGCAAACACAGCTGATCAAAATGAAGAGAGCAAACATACAAACAAACAAAAACCCACAATGCAGATTTCAGGATCCCTGATGAACAGAATTAAAGAGTTTAAACAAAGGAGCAGACAGTCCCACAAGACTCTGAAGTGATCAGGCAATGTGGAGTTTTGCATTTCATTCTCTGTATCACATTTTAAGAAGGACAAAGACCAATCGGAGCATTTCTAATCATTCCACAAATATATCTTAAACCTGGTGCTGGAAAAACAAAAATGCAAGGGTCATAGTCCCTGCCCTCGACAGCGATGGATATGAAAACCAATTTATAATACGTGAACAATGGAGGAAGGAAGTAGGAATGTTTGACCTGAGGAAGAAAAGGCTTGGAGGGGTGGAGGGGATGGAGACGGGGGATGAGAGGGTGACATAAAAGAGTGTCTCCAAATATTTGTAGGCTTGCCAATGGAAGGATTAGACTGACTTTGGGTGTTCCAGTGGGTGGAACTCAGACCCTTCCAGGAATAGAGACTAAAGCTCTTGAAGGCAGCAATCTGCAATAGTTAGAGCTGTCCAAAGATGGCACGATGGCTCTGGGAGATGATGAGGTCCCTGTCTCTGGAAGTATTGAAACAGCACCTGCATGATCACCTTTCAACAATGCCATCAAGGGATTGTCACCAGGCAGGAGTTCAGATAACTGAACATTAAAGTCCCTTAAAATTCTAAGACCTTAAGATGTTTTCTGAAGTGAGAGATGTGAGACTTCTCCCTTCTGCGGATGGATGAAGCTAAGGTGTGAAATTTGGCTGAGTGGAAGGCCATAGAAGAAAGGAGAGCCAATGGGAGAAATTGACAAAGTTGTTGGGTAGTTGTCAGAAAAAGGCCCTGTGCAAACCAGAGATTGAAACGTCTCAGAGGGGGCAGTTTCAGACTTGTGTCTGCGTGTATACGTATGCCTGTGTTTTTTTGCATATTTCACATGTAAATCCAGGTTTCCGGTTTCTCTTCAAGAGAAGGGCATACCGCTTCCCATGCTGCAGAGATGCGGAAGGGCTGGGCAGCACCGCCCCTTTATGTGAAGCATGTGCTCTCCTGTGCATGTCAGTCCCCACCTCTCGCTGCTGCCCAGACCTGGCCCTTGTCCCTCATCTACATTCCCCACTTGGCCCCTGAAGGCATTTGGGTTTGCAGCCACGGTCCTGAGATTTTACATGGGCTCTTTGGAGAGAGGAACTATGCACGCTCCTCATTTGGAGATCACCAGCACGTAGCCTGGGACTTAGCAGAGTCTCAGTAATGTCCGTTAAAGGATCCTCAGATGAAAAGGATGACAAAGGAGAATAACGTTGACGACGCTGGTCCCCTTACCTGGATCTGACCTCTTGGAGAAGCTTTCCCTAGAGCTCTGGGCTTCCAGTGCCCCATGAGGATGGCAGCTTGTTCATCCAGGTGCCCTGTTACCAGAAGTTGGCTGCAATCGCTTTCATTTTAATAAATCAACACCTAACAATTGCATTAGCAGTGTCCTCAAACCCATGAGAACGGTGACTTTTAACTTTCATTCCCTAAGGATCCCATAAGTGGCCTGTTGGTCACATTTATAATCTGATTATTTTTCTCTGGGGTTATCCAGCTCTGCTGATTGAGTTCTTTTACCTACAGGTATGAAAATGAGCAGCCGTTTCGAAAGGCGGCGGAAGAGGAAATTAACTCTCTGTATAAAGTCATTGATGAAGCAAATTCGACAAAAATGGATCTGGAGAGTGAAATAGAAAGCCTGAGAGAAGAGCTTTGCTTCCTGTCAAGGAGCTATGAAGAGGTAGGCGGGGGCTGGGCGGGCGACAGGACCAGAGGCCCTCACCTGTCTGGCTGACCTTCACAACACAGGTGATGGCAGCCTCTCCATGTCACTTGCCCAGGGCTGCAGGCAAAACACCAGTAAAATATTTTCAAATTCTTGTCGTGGATGAGCTCAGATGGCTTCAGGGACCAGGCTGGTATATAAATGGGGAGAAAGCAGGTCCAAGCAATAGTGAGTGATGGAACGTGTGTTGAATTGGAGGGAACATCCCCTAAGCTTTCTAGTTCAGGCTTTTTTCAACAAACAAAATAACTCCGAGAGTAGATCCAGGCTGCGGTCACTCATGTTAATGAAATCAGGTCAGATCATTGAGTGACAGGACTGAAGGGGACCTCCTAAGGTGATGTGGTCCAGTGTCTGCAGAATGGCACTAATTCTAAATCTGTCTAAACCGCACAAACTCACACCTGTCACTGATCCAAGATCCAAAGTGCTTGCAATTGAAAAAGTCAAAACCCACTTAACCATGTTCACATTGGGAAGTTCCTTCTCTTGTCCAACCTTAAGCTAACCAGGAACCAGTAAGCCCACTTCCTCCTGTCCTTAGCTCCATTGTCTGCCACTGCTCTCCAAAGGTAACCCTTTAAAAACTCTATAGTTGTTTTTAAATCTCTTTCTGCCTACTCTGACTTGATGACATTCATAAATTTCATCTTGCTGTTATTGCTTACTCTATGTTATTATTTCATTATTTATTTATTTTGATTTTTGCTTTGGGTGGGCCTGGGTTTGTGAAGACCAGCATAAGAAATCCATCCTGGGGAAAAAAGAATATAGCGCCCATGCTGCAAAGAGGACCAGGGACTCTGCCTGTCTCTTGAAGCCCCACGTTTGGCAGCAGCAAAATGAGAAGCAAACTATTTCCCACAGAGATGGGCTTCAGCTGGCTAGAATTCTATGTTTTTTCTTTCTTCTCTGGAACTCACTGAGGTGTATGTTGTCATTTTCAGGATGTGAGAATGCTGTACAAACAGCTGGCAGGGTCTGAGCTGGAACAATTGGATGTTCCCATTGGCAGTGGGCTGGATGACATCCTTGAGACGATCAGGATTCACTGGGAGAGAGACGTCGAAAAGAACCGGGTGGAAGCAGGTGCCTTGCTCCAAGCTAAGGTGAGAAGCAGGCCCAGCACCCTCACTCTGCCCTGTGCAGAAGGAGGCCAAGCAAAGATGAATAGCAGCCAACATGCAAGGAAAGAAAAGCAACCATTTCAATCTCATTAGACAGGAAAGAAATGCAATTTAAAACAACAGCTTTTTGTTTACTTGTCTAAATGCAGAAAAAGTTTAAAATGGTAATACTCAGTGCTGGTAAGCATGTGGAAAAGTGGGTGCTTTCCTGAGTTGCTGGGGGGAACAAGCCAGTGTGACACCTTTGAGGAAGGGATTTGATGATATGTATCGAGAACCTTAAAATGCTCCTGCCTCCCAGCTGAATAATCTAGACCCCATCCTAAAGGCATAATTGAAAATACGGATAAAGTTTACATCCAAATATACTATCCCACTGAAGTATTTATTATTATAAGGGTGAAAAAATTGGAAGGGAAAACAGATAAATGTTTAATAACAGGAGAAAGACTAAGCCACAGCCCAACCATGCAATAAAATGCCGAGACCAGCTCGGCGACTCGAGGTGAGTGACGGGTGCCGCAAGCTTGAAGAAGACACAGACACAGACTGAAGAGAAAGATGGGACCGGGGGGCTCAAGACCTCTTGGATCAAGAGCCCCACTGACTCATCCCAGGCTGCTTTTATTGAGTTCGTGGGCTAACATTCTCAGGTTACACTCATAAACAGTCAAAGGCCTCACATGATTGAGGCAATTATCTTTGTTTACTTCCTGGGTCCGAGTTGAGCAGGTGTGGATTTGAGCTGGGGGTGGAGAGCAAAACAGCCCTGGGGGTAGGAGACCTCTCTCAGATATTAGGGGTCTGTGCCCCACCCGTGTTGGCCCCTCTGCGACTGTGCCTGTCTTAGGTTGTTCCTCCCTTGAGGAATCTTACCCGTCTCTGGCTAACCAGTCATCCTCCAGGGCCAAACACAGTGATATAAGGAAGGTTCTATGCACCACCCCTGTTGGCCCCTCTGCGGCTGTGCCTGTCTTAGGTTGTTCCTCCTCTGAGGAATCTTACCCGTCTTTGGCTAACCAGCCATCCCTCAGGACCAAACAGGGTGATACTAGTCTCCACGCCCCGCACCCTCAGCTCCTCCACTGCTCAAGAATCCCATCGCTCGGCCCACATCAAAAAGGTTCCCGAATGTCTTCCCACATCTCCCCCTTTTTGTTTTCGTAGGAGAAGATAAGCCTGTAGGAGAAGATAAGCCTATTCGAGTTATTTCTTTTTCAGTCAATCCTTGGAGCGTTCTTCCTGTGCACCTGAGAACTTAAACATAGGATAATTAAAAGACAACAAAAAGTAAACAAATGCTTAGGAGACTGCTATTCATGCCTTTTATCCAATCCAGTGGATGCAATGCTTTTAATCCATCAGCTATACTTTGTAAAGTAGCAAATTTGGTGTAGAGACTGCAAAAATCATATTGCATGCCAGTTATTTTAGTTTGTAATTGTTGTATGTCCAGTGTGACACCATCCGCTCCATATCCCAGCATATGTGTCACTGGCATCATGGCCATCCCAGATTTGTAATGTTCTTAAACTTAAGGGAAGTTTCCATATTTCTGTTTGAGCTCTGCCATTCTCTAATTGAGGCCAAGGAAGTATTAATCCAATCCTAAGCCATAAGATGGGATAGGGCGAGTGCATGGCAATATTGGTATATGCCATCACAACCTTTTATAGGGATTGCAGGAGGAGTTTTTTTGGTGTAAACCATTAGAGACTGCATACCCCTTAGGGGACCAGTTTCATACTGTTCCATAGGAACCATTAAGTAGTATCACACCCTCCGTCCCACGGCAAACATCCCAAAGAATCTGATCTTGTCTGTCAGCCCATATCCGTTTTATTTCACACAAAGGTCTATCAGGGATGGCATAATTAGTAAACTTAGTATCCAAAGCTCAAACCTGAAAACAAATGTACAAAGTTCATCTCCGGAGATTCTACATCCCATTCAAAATGGCGTTTCTTTGGAACGCTCATGATATGGCTTAATTCTCCGAGATGGAATCCACACAGGTTCCAGGCCTTGTCCTGGTGACACACAAGCAAACCCTCTTCCCCATGTGATTAACCTTCCTGATGACCAGATATTAGTCAATGGGTCCTGCCACCATATCAGCGGCTGTGAATCATTAAAATGAGTCACATTCTTAGATGAGGCTCGAAAATGCCTCTCAGCTGCTGTATCTGTAGCCTGTGCAGATACATTCAAAAAATTAATAGTAAATAAGGCTTTATTTAAAATTGTTTGTTGCCCTTGGGTGATTCCCCCTTTTTGTTTTTGGAGCATGTTTTTAAGTAGTTGGTGTGCTCTTTCAACTATTGTTTGTCCCTGGGGGTTGTAAGGAAGTCCTGTAGAATGTGATATAGACCACATATCAAGAAATTGTTGAAATGCTTTACTAATATAAGCAGGGCCATTATCTGTTTTAATGGCTTGTGGCAACCCCATGACTGCAAAGCATGCATATAAATGCTTTTGCACATGCTTTGCAGTTTCACCAGACTGGGCAGTAGCCCATATAAATTGAGAAAATGTATCAATGGTTACATGCACATAGGAGAGCTTACCAAAGGATGAGATGTGAGTAACATCCATTTGCCATAAAGAATTAGGGCGCAAGCCCCGTGGGTTTACACCAGGTTCAGATTGCTGAGGATTATTAATAATTTGGCATGATGGACACGTTCTTAATATATCTTTGGCTTGATTCCATGTAATATCAAATTTCATTTTTAAGCCTTTAGCATTTACATGAGTTAACTGGTGGAAATGTTGAGCTTCATCCAATACGGGTGCAACAAGTCTATCAGCAGCTCTGTTACCTGTTGCCAGAGGCCCAGGCAAAGTAGTATGGGCCCGAATATGGGTAATATAAAAAGGAGCGTTTCTAGAATGGACAACTCGTTGAAGTAATAGAAAAAGATCATAAAGAGGCTGTGGAATAGACTGCTTGATAGTAGCAGTTTCTATCATATTAGTGGCTTGAACCACATAGGCAGAATCAGATAAAATATTAACGGCCTGAGGTATGTCTTGCAAAGCACAGATAACTGCATATAATTCTGCTTGCTGAGCTGAAAAGTGAGGGACAGGGATTTGTCGTGTTTTAAATCCCGTATATCCCGTTCGGCCCTTACTAGAGCCATCAGTAAAAATTATAGAAGCATCTGGTATAGGATCAGATTTTGTTATTCGAGGTAGAATCCATTGAGTTCTCTTAAGAAACTGCAAAATGGGATTTTTCGGATAGTGATTATCAATTTTTCCAATATAATCAGCAAAGGCAATTTGCCAACTTACACAATTTTGGAAACAAGCCTGAATTTCTTTAGTAGTTAAATTAATAATTATATGTGAAGGGTCAGTTCCAATTAAATGCTTACTTCGAGTTCTTCCCTTCAGAACCAACTGAGTTAATAATTCTAAATAAGGTGACAAGGATTTTACCATAGTATTTGCTAAAAACAACCATTCCACAGTTCCTTCATTTTGCATTAATATCCCCGTAGGTGAATGAGGAGAAGGTAATATAATTAATTGCAATGGCTGATTAACAGTTACTCTCTGTAATTGAGAAGAATGAATTTTATTTTCTACAAGTTTTAGTTCCTCTAAAGCAGCTGATGTTAAAGTTCTTGGACTATTTAATTTTGAATCTCCTTTTAACAAAGCAAATAGGTTAGACAATGCATAGGTGGGGATCCCTATGCATGGGCGGAGCCAATTAATATCTCCTAGGAGTTTTTGCAAATCATTAAGAGTTTGGATTTGATCTGACCTCAGTTCCACCTTTTGTGGTCTAATAGTTGTTCTATCAACTATTGTGCCCAAATATTGATATGGGCTATGCATCTGTACCTTTTCTGGAGCTATTTTAAGTCCTGCTCTATCAAGGCAAAGCTGCATGCTAATATATGCAGAAGTAAGTAAATCTTGATTAGGAGCAGCACACAAGATATCATCCATGTAATGGATAAGATAACAATTAGGAAATTCTAGTCGTACTGGTTCAAGGGCTTTAGCAACAAAATTCTGGCAAATAGTAGGACTATTCAACATGCCTTGAGGTAACACCTTCCATTGAAACCTTTTTCGAGGTTCTTTATTATTTAGTGCAGGCACAGAAAAAGCAAATTTTTCTTTATCTTTGGGATGTAATGGAATGGTGAAAAAGCAGTCTTTCAGATCAATAACTATTAAAGGCCAATTAGCAGGGATCATATTAGGTGATGGGAGGCCTGGTTGTAAGGCCCCCATTGGTTGTATAACTGCATTGACTGCTCTGAGATCTGTTAATAAATGCCATTTACCAGTTTTTTTCTTTATTGGAAATACTGGAGAGTTCCATGGGCTAAAAGATTCTTCAATATGTCCTTTTTCTAACTGTTCAGTCACTAATTCTGTTAGAGCTTCTAACTTTTCTATGGTTAAAGGCCACTGCTCAACCCATACAGGTGTATCAGTTTTCCAGGTCAATGGGATTGGTGCTGGGGGAAGCAGTAAGCTTTTACGAACAGTGGCCACTAGTGAAAAGATTGATATCCAAGACCTTCTCTATTTGCATTACCTTCAGCTGGAATGAGAAATAGTTTCCCTTGATGATATTTACCAAGACCTAACCCTGGCTGATATCCTTGATTTATTAGCATTTCTTGACTTTGCATACTATAAGTATCTATCGTTGGAATGTGGATTTCAGCCTTCCATTGTTGCAATAAATCCCTTCCCCATAAATTAATTGGAAGGTCTGCTATATAGGGTTGTAAGTGGGCTGGCTGCCCATCTGGGCCAATACAAGGCAATATTTTAGCACTTTGCTGCAAGCCATGAGCTCTACCTAAACCTACCACTGTAATGTCTGCAGGACAAGTAGGCCAGCGAGAAGGCCAATGATTACTGCTTATAATTGAAACATCAGCACCTGTATCTATCAATCCTCTAAAAGCTTTTCCATTTATAGTTACTGAGCATGTCGGGCGTGTTTCTAAAATTTTTTCAGAGAGGAAAACTCCGGCCTCTCCTGTGCTTCCAAAGCCTCTCGTTCTCCTTACTTTTGTACTATTGCCAATCTTATAATATGGCAGAATAAGCAACTGTGCTATTCTATCACCTGGATGGGCTTTCCATGGAACCGAAGTTGATATCATCACTTTAATTTCTCCAGTACAATCATTATCAATCACTTCAGTATGAATTCTAATTCCTTTTTGTTTTTCAGTTTCGTTTGGCACTGCACAAGCCCATCGGTCCTCTGACGGACCGGCTTCTTCATCAAAGCTATCATTTGAGCCCTCAGGAGCCCATAGAGGCTCTAACAGAGGCTCTAATACTAACTTAATCAGAGACCACATTGACCAAACAGAACCTGGTACGGGAGTCCCTTTAGAATGCAATTTTTTAAGTTTGCTCCCAACCTTATCCCCAAGTATATAAACCCAGTGTTAGCCTAAAGAAGGAAACTACATACAATATTCTCAACTATTTACAGAATTTCTAACAATCGACCTTCACTTGCTTTTTACAAGACCTTCACTTGCTTTTTACTCCACCTGCCCTTAGGAGCTGCCGTAACAGGCACACATCTGGTTGATATTAATCTAAACTTTATTTCCCATATTTTACCCCGAACACAAACTACCCAAGAGATTTACTTACTGGCAGGATTTTCTCAGAGGCCTCTTACTCTCCTCTTGGGGGCTTCACGGCACTTCCCAATTCTTTACTTTTATCAATTTCACTTTCCGTGAACCTTCGTCACTCAAGCCTTTCGTGCCCCACGTTGGGCGCCACTTGCCGAGACCAGCTCGGCGACTCGAGGTGAGTGACGGGTGCCGCAAGCTTGAAGAAGACACAGACACAGACTGAAGAGAAAGATGGGACCGGGGGGCTCAAGACCTCTTGGATCAAGAGCCCCACTGACTCATCCCAGGCTGCTTTTATTGAGTTCGTGGGCTAACATTCTCAGGTTACACTCATAAACAGTCAAAGGCCTCACATGATTGAGGCAATTATCTTTGTTTACTTCCTGGGTCCGAGTTGAGCAGGTGTGGATTTGAGCTGGGGGTGGAGAGCAAAACAGCCCTGGGGGTAGGAGACCTCTCTCAGATATTAGGGGTCTGTGCCCCACCCGTGTTGGCCCCTCTGCGACTGTGCCTGTCTTAGGTTGTTCCTCCCTTGAGGAATCTTACCCGTCTCTGGCTAACCAGTCATCCTCCAGGGCCAAACACAGTGATATAAGGAAGGTTCTATGCACCACCCCTGTTGGCCCCTCTGCGGCTGTGCCTGTCTTAGGTTGTTCCTCCTCTGAGGAATCTTACCCGTCTTTGGCTAACCAGCCATCCCTCAGGACCAAACAGGGTGATACTAGTCTCCACGCCCCGCACCCTCAGCTCCTCCACTGCTCAAGAATCCCATCGCTCGGCCCACATCAAAAAGGTTCCCGAATGTCTTCCCACAATAAAACATCAGGCAGTTATTAGAAATGATATTTATGAAGCATTTATAGCAATATGGGAACTGCTCAGGCAATAAGGTAAAACAAGGGGAGAAAAGAGAGTACAGAATGGTATGTACCAGGGGCCAGCAAACTTGTTCTGTAAAGGACAACATAGCAGTAAATACTGAGGCTTCCTGGGCCAGATGGTCTCTTCTGCAATACTTAGCTCTGCCACTGCGGTGTGAAAGCAGCTGTGGACAGAAGGTAACCAGTGAGCATGGCTGTGTTCCAATAAAATTTTATTTACAGAAACAGCAAGCGGGCTGGATTTGGCCTTCGGGCTACAGTTGCCAACCCCTGCTCTACACGGTAGGTAAAGCATTCAAACAAAGAAACTAGGCATCAAGAAAAGGTCAGAAAGCAGTTTATTTTACTTCAATTATACGTTAATAAGGCTGTAAAGAAAAGGTCTGTCTTTAAAAAAAAAAAATCAGAAAGAAAACATAAATTGTAAAGGTGTTAGCATTAGCAGCGGTCGTCTTTAAGTGTGAGACCCATTTCACTTGGTGATGTTTTTTCTTTCTTGTTTTTGAGTATTTCTGAAGTTTTTCTCAAGCAGTATGAATTATATTAATGGAGGGAAAGCATCTTTTATTAAACCTCATACATAAGAAAGGAATTAACCATAAAATAGAATGCACAGGGTTTGTTCTTCCCTTCTCCACGTTCCACCCATTCATAACTCTGGAATTCTGAGGCAGAGGATTGAAAGAGCAGAAGAGGAAGGAAAGCATGAAGGATGTGGGGAAAATAAGGTAGAATCTGAAAAAAGGCAAGAGGGCTGCTCCTGAGTTCTTGGTGACCTCTGAGTGGGTTTCAATCCTGATTGCACAGCACAATTATTCAGAGAGCTTTCAAAAACACCCAGGCCCAAGACCAATTAAATCAGAAGGAGGAGAGGGACCAGATGGTTTTTAAGCTCTCTGGCGATTCTAATACATAGTCAAAGTTGGGACCCACAAGAGTTGATAAAAACTCCCAAAAGAAAACCAGAAGGACTTTTTCTGTTGTTTCTTCTCCCGGCCCTCCTCAACCCCTGCCCCCTACGTATCAACAGGAAACCTCCCCACAGGGGCTTCACAAGTCTGGATGCCCCAATGTTCTCCAGATCAGAAAACGTCTTCCACTCCCTGATTCTCTACCCCCTACCCCTTATCAATAGCTCTTCTTTCTAACCTTCAAATCCTTGGGCTAGGTCACTACAAGCAATTTCCACGGCAAATAGTGCCTAACAGTTCCAGTGTGGACATACAGTGCCCACAACCAGTGAGAGGCAAAACAACACAAAGAGAAAGTGAAACCAAAGCACAGCTATGGTTTGGGTCCATTGCTTCTTAGGAGACTCATGAATATTTACAATTAATGACCCTAGAGACCATCAGTCCCATTCCCTCATTTTAGAGGTGAGGAAACTGAGACCCAGAATGGGTAGTTGATGTCCTGAGGTCACACAGCTGGTTGTAGCACCACAGTTCAGCTCTCCTGGCTCTTGGTCCAGGGATGTTTTTCTCTGCATCGGGCTATCACGTCTCCTTGGCTCTGTTCCCAAAGCTAAACCGCAGAGGCCCAGCAATTTGCAAACTCACTGCTGTCCCAGCACTCCTGGGGTCTACACCACACCACAGTGATTATCTCTTTGGGAAAGGGTAGAAGGGCACTGTAATTAACAGAAATAAATCTTGCATAGTGTGAAAAAGAAAAAAAAAAACTGTTATTATTCATCCCTCACCCTCTTGAGAATCATCACCAGCCCAACTGTCATTCAAACATTAATTCTGAACAGATTCATTAGTTGTTGTTTTTTTTTTTTTAATAGAGTAAGCCGAAAGCTACATCTCAGAGAAAACAGACAGTACTTGTTTCAGTTTGGTCGATGCTGCCTGGGCCTCTTGCAGGGAGGTGGAGCTCAGAAAATATTTGCAGGATGAGTGAATTCCTCTAATCATCCACAGAGATCAGAACTGACAGCCAGAAGTCCTCCAGCAAATAGTTTTGTCAGTCGCCGTCACACCCTCGGGGGCTGACTTTTGCCCAGCCTGAACACCTCCTGTTGGTTTCCTGGCGGCCAAGCATAAATGTGAAATGGCTCAGCACACACTGCTTTCAAAACCTTTCGCAGAGAGAATACAGACATGCATTTAATTACCTCTCAGCCCAGAGAGGCTAAAAATTAATTGACCTGATTAATCTGTCTTCACTTAGGTCCCCCCAGAAACTCATCCCGAGACAAATGTTTAAGTGTCGGTGGTTTCTTTGAAAGTGGCGGGAAGCAGAGAAGTGAGCCAACAAAGAACACATTATCCAAACAGCTCCCGCTGGGGGAGACTGGAGCATCCCCACAGGACCCGGGCGGGGGCGCGGTCTGGGGAATAATAGAGAGTACAAGAGAGGAGAGAGATGAGGAAGCTGGGGTAGTAATATCCTCTTCCCTCCGTCATCTGCCATCTGCTAGCAGAGTGACCTTTCAAAGACTTGAGAGAGAGCTCCCAGGCAGAGGTGCAGAATCTGGCAGCAGGGCAGAAGCTGGAGAGAACTAACTTACGGCCTGAGGAGTCAAGGTGAAGGTCATCAGCAACAGCGACCACTTTCCTGCCAACTCTTCTTATTTCTTAATCAGTAAAGGCTTATAAAGAGGTTCTGGCTAGGTTCGCTCTAGCCGTGGTGTTATGGATATCAGGAACCTCAATGGTCCAGTTCTGGGAGCTTCTCAAGTTGCATGATTCAGTGATTGGGGGATCAGGTTGATCCAGAGAATTTCCAGAAAGTTTTAACTTCTGGCCTTTCCTTTTCTGTTTGGTGTGGTTACCCAACTCAGGGTATTTGGGGATACTTCGAGAACCTCCAACAGCATGACATAGCACCTTCCAGACCTCCTGGCTACCCATGGGACATGCTCTCCAGTCTGCAACTAACACACCTTAGAGAGACCACCTTGGGGAATACTGAAGGGTCACTATTCACCTGTTTCCTAGATTCATGTGCTGAGACATTTCCACTCAGTAGAGCATCAAACAAAAAAGAGAGTCCTGAGTACAAGTATGCTCTATCCTGACCTGGGCTAGATTAAGATCTTTCAGTGCCCTTCTTTCCTAAAGCCTTTGCAGAACTTATGGGTGCATTGAAATCATCTGTCAGTCATTGTTAGACGATCTAGAATTCAAAAATAAAACTGATCACCATGTGAGGCCGTTTGTGCTGGTTAGACCTCTGACATCATTTCTGCTCATTCAATTCTCACAACAGCCTCAAAAGCAGGAACTATTGTTATTCCCATTTCACAGACATGTTTTCTGCTACCGGGAGGGAGGGAGGGAGGGAGGGAAGGGAGGGAGGGAGGGAAGGAAGGAAGGAAGGAAGGAAGGAAGGAAGGAAGGAAGGAAGGAAGGAAGGAAGGAAGGATAGAAGGAAGTGTGGGAGGGAGGGAGGAAGGAAGGGCCGGGAGCTTCTAGTTTTCCTGCAGCCAGGCTATTTCTACTAAGTTTTTCTTTCACAGATGCATGCATTTCAAGCATGACATCATCAACAGGAAAATGATATTCTGAGTAGCCAAAATGGCACTTTCAAGAATATTACGCAGTTATAGTCTTTTATGTCAGGGTCAGTCCATCATGATACACAGAATCCCATGTTTCTTCCAACTGACCTTTCCCTTGCAGCATGTGGTCCTCCTGGAAACAGGGCCACCCTGCAGGCTAAGGGCTCCCAAAGTTTCTGAATCAGGCTGCTTAGGATTCGAAAGGTTGACTTTTCCCACTTCAGTTTGCCCTTGATGGGATTCGAGGCCCTCCCCTGATTTCCAGAAGCCCAGCCTCTGTCCCTTGTTCACTGTAGCTGGGTGATGTGCTCCATATTCAAAGGCTTATTCAGTCACCAGCATGAGCTGGGGGGCGGCGGAGGGGGAGGCGGGCGGTGCTCCATGACAAATAGACTGCCCCCATGCCCCCTGCCCTGACAGTAGGTCGCACTTGCCTCTGATCAGTTTAAGGCATTTGTGGTCAGAAACTTTATCTGACCTGTAACCATCATGCCTCAGACAGGATGACAGATTGTGGAGACAGTTAAGAATGAAGAGAGGGGAGCAGATAGAGATGAACTGTGAGGTTATTGATAATCTTAGAGCTTGGAGGAGTCACCAGAGACTGACTGGAGCAGTGCCCTCTAATGGAAATTCCTGCAGTGAG
This sequence comes from Hippopotamus amphibius kiboko, assembly GCF_030028045.1. NCBI lineage: Eukaryota > Metazoa > Chordata > Mammalia > Artiodactyla > Hippopotamidae > Hippopotamus > Hippopotamus amphibius. The sequence continues at coordinate 114,341,855 of NC_080191.1, forward strand.
GGGACTGTTCTGTAACCTGTGCAGCAGTCCAGTGTGACAGCTCAGCCACGTGTGGTTACTGAGCACTTGAGATGTGCGTGATACAACTGAGAAACTGGATTCCTCATTTTATTTAATTTTTATGACTTCTTACATGAATAGCTATCTGTGGCTAGTGGCTACCATACTGGACACCCAAGAGACTAGAAGCCTTGGATAACATGTCACCCTGTCATCTGTATTCACAAATGATAACCTACCTTGTGAGGGCAAATATTTTACACAGGCTGCTGTGTCTATGCCTTTTCTTTGCTTGCTTTTACCAAGAAGAGTCAGTGTTTTCTAGGACACATGAGATTGGATTAAATGGATTTCTGGCACTCAGTTGTCACTTGCTCTGGGCTGAAAGACGGCCTGATATGGTCCTGTCAAGACAGCCAACTAGGAGAGTTCCTTTTATGGAGAATAGGGAGAGCAGACCGCCAAGAGTATCTGTAATCTAGAGGTCCCTGTGTGTTGATGAGTTGGCTACGATCTCAGTGGCTCTTCCGTGAAATAAGCACTGGCTTATTCATTCCGGTGCCCTCACAGCAAGCGCTGAAGAGGAGTCACCTAGTATTTCTAGACCTCATAATACGTCACAGAGCAAGCTCTGCAAAAGGGCCCCAGCTTGCTTTTCTTTCTTTTTTTATTTATGCATTTTAATATCTAATACCTTCACTTGGTTCAAAATTCAAACTGTACAAAATGATATACAGTGAAAAATGTCATCCCACCCATGTCCCAGCCACCCAGTCTTTGTTGTAGGGTCAATCAATGTTATCCTTTTCCTGTGTGCCCTTTCAGACATTTTATGCATATACAAGAACCTATATATATATATTTTTTTTCTCTCTCTTTTTACACAACAGTAGCATTCAGGACATACTGCTTTTTAGCTGCACGATATTTTACCGCAGGGGGCAGCAAACTATGGCCCACAAGCTAAAGCTCCTGCTGCCTGTTTTTCACAAATAAAGTTTTATTGGAACATAGCCATGCTTACCATGTGCACATTGTCTGTGGCTGCATTTGCATTACACCAGCAGAGGTGAATAGTTAAGACAGACACCATATAGCCTGCTAAGCCTAGAACATTTACTATCTGGTCCTTTACGGTAAAAGTTGCCAACCCTTGTTCCAGCTCATGGATATCCCAGGGTTTATTTAATCTGTTGATGAATGGTGGCTTCCAATCTTTTGCTATTATAAATAAGACTAGTCACTAACTTTGCATGTCCCTCATTTCCCAGCATAGAAATGTATCTGCTGGATACCTTTATAGACACGGAATTGCTGGGGCGAAAATTATGTGCATCAGTAATTTTGATAAACATTGCCAAATTACCCTCTATAAAGGTTGCAACAACTTACATTCTCTTCAGAAATGTCTTCATGTCCATTCCCTGAATCCTCATGGATCCCATGAGTTCTCACACTTTGTGATCACTTTGTGATCTTTGCCAATATCATAGGTAAAAAATGGTTTTTCAGTATACTTTTTTTTTTAATATTTATTTATTTTTGGCTGCATTGGTCTTTGTTGCAGTGCACGGGCTTTCTCTAGTTGCAGCAAGAGGGGGCTACTCTTCATTACAGTGCATAGGCCTCTCATTGTGGTGGCTTCTCTTGTTGCAGAGCACGGGCTTCAGTAGTCGTGGCATGCAGTCTCAGTAGTTGTGGCGCACAGGCTTAGTTGCTCCACAGCATGTGGGATCTTCCCAGACCAGGGCTCGAACCCATGTCCCCTGCATTGGCAGGTGGATTCTTAACCACTCTGCCACCAAGGAAGTCCCAGTATACTTTTATTTTGCATTTGTCATATTATGAGGAAGGTGCAACATCTTTTTACATGCTGAATTTCATCCACATTTGCTTTTGTGTGTATGATTAGATCATATATTTTGCCCATTTTTATTAGGTCTTGGACTTCTTATTACTGGTTTGTAGTGGCTCTTTGTACATTAGGGAAACTAGTCCTCTCTCCATGATATAAGTTGCAAATATACTCCTAGCTTGGTACTTGTCTTTTTTTTTTTTTTTTCCTTTTGGCCACACCACAAGGTTTGCAGGATTCTAGTTCCCTGACCAGGGATTGAACTCCAGCCCCAGCAGTGGAAGTGCGGAGTCCTAACCACTTGAATGCCAGAGAACTCCCTGTCACTTGTCTTTGTACTTAATTTATGGTAGTCCCAGCTAGCTTTCAAAAGATATTGTTAGCCCAGTAGGGAAAGGTTAATATAGGAGCCAGGAGGCCAGGATTTGGTTCCTGTCACTGTGTACTACGGTGGTGTGAACCAGCTGGTGCAGCTGGGGGCACGGGGGTGGGGAATCAGAGTAGGGAGAATAAAGAGACTGTCTCATCAAGGGGGGCACTGCCAGTCCTCTGCCTGCTCTTTACCCCACTACCCAGCACAGCCACGTGCATTGTAGAGGGCGCGCCCAGGTCCTCATCTCCTATATTGTGTTTTCAGCACCATGACTGGTCAGTACGCACCCACCATGGCAGCCTCGTCCTCACACCTTCCACCAAGGAACCTTCACTCATTCATGTAGACTCTATTTGTCAAGCACAAACCAGGCGCCAGCCCCATGCTTGGAGCTGTGAACATGAAGTCAATTCTTGCCCATCCCAGGCTACCTGACTCTGCCAATCTGAAAGCTGTCTTAGATATTTCTTGACAGTAGCTCTGGGAGGGTGGGAAGGAGTCGTGGGAGGGAGGGGATGGGGGATATATGTATAAATACAGCTGATTCACTTTGTTGTACAGCAGAAACTGGCACAACAGTGTAAAGCAACTATACTCCAATAGAGAGATTTAAAAAAAAAAAGTAGCTCTTTCCCAAGGAACGTGTAGGGATCTTACTTTGAAACTAAGAGATCTGTAAAGACAAAACAACCCAAATCCCTGAGAAATTAAGGTAGAGTGGCTTGTAACTCAGTCTCCTGGCAGGGACAGAGCAGAGGCGAGCCTTCTTAGGAACAGGATAATCTCCATGAACCCGAACAAAAATGCTGTCGTTTAGACCTCTCCAAACATCACTTTAGGAAGAAGAGTATGTTTTTGTCCTCAGAATACCCCTCCTTGCTGAGCCTATTCTGCCTCTTTCATCAGCGGGGCGTGCTCGCTCACGACCAAGAGGGCAGCGGGTCCACCAAGCCACGTGCTCCTCTATGTTTCCTTTGGCAGCTTCGACTGAGGCTGGCAATTGGCCTCATGCCCTAAAGAGAGCAGCTCCAACAGCCAAGCAGTAAATTCAAGGAGAGGTTGGCCCAGCCTAGCCAGGCCAGCTCTACTGCCAATGCTGACATTTCACCGAGTGAGACATGCACTCCTTTTTAATTCCCACTAAGGACAACCCATGTCTCTGGTGAAGCGTGGATGGTGTCCATCTTTCTCCCAAGTAAATCCCACACCTGGCTGGGGTCGTTCAGGTGTGTGTGCTGCCTGTCAAAAGCTATCCTCAGCTAAATAACATTTATATGACACTGGATGACTGGAAAGTACCTTATAATCATTATAATAATGACAGCCAATCCTCCTAATGAAAAGGAGATTTGATTTAATTCCATTCCTGGTAGACCTTCTTCTTCGGTTGTCTTGAGCCTGTGCCTGGGACACATTGCAGACCTTCAATAAACATCGCTGGGTGTGTTCCAGGAGTAAAAACCCTGTTAAGTGCCCAGGAGGTTGAGTAAGAAGTTGTTCCTGCACACAAGGTGCTACAGCTGAGTGTGAGGTTGGCTGGGGGGCAGGTGGGAGGCAATGGACAGGAAGACCACTCGAGGCAGATTGAGCTGTGCCGGAAAAGCAGGGCCAGCAGAGCATTTATGGAGGGCTTACTGAGTGCCCGACAGTGTCCTGAGCACTTGACAGGCTGTTCTCATTTCATGCTCCCAACCCGAGATAGGTACTGTGATTTTATCCATTTTATAGAGGAGGAAACTGAGGCACAGAGAGGTTAGGTAAATTACCCAGTTAGAATGAGGCAGAGTTGGGATTCAAGCCACATGTTCTGACAGTAGAATCAACACTCTTAACAGCAAGGCTGACCCAGACAGATCACATGGAATGGGGAGGACCTGGATTTATCCTGTTTTTTAAGGAAGAGTACAAATGACATCTTATATGAGGCTAAGGAGGGCTTTGTCTTGAGGGACCAAAAAGTTTGGCCAGACTTCTATCAGGATCCGTCCAGACCACAATTCTGTGCCTTCTCCCTGGATAAGATTCCTCTATTACTCAAGATCAGGAACCCTGGAGTCCCCAAGGAGCCCACTGCTTTCCCTTTCTCCGTGAAAGGGGCCGTAATGAGGTCAGCGTGATCGTGTGAGATCTGAGACGCTTAAGAGCAAGGCCGTTAGCTCTGCCCTGGGGCAGAGCGATGCTCGCCCAAAGCCGTTCCCCAGCTGCAAAAACCAGAAAGCTTGTGACTTGCTGGAACCCACGCAGCTACTGCTCAGGGAAAGGCAGGCGGCACACATCCACCCTCGAGGGCTCCGCCTGGACACCTGTTCTGCCGAGAACGCATGGCGCTCCGCACTCCGCCTCCTCCTAAACACTTGCTCTCCCCTCACACTACGCAGCGGCGATTTTTCCCAGTCACCAGGGTGTTTGGGGAAATGGCAACGCTAATCAGCCAAGCGGATGGGGTGTGGAGATGGCCCTTTCCCCTCCATTTGGAGACCCTCCAATTCTTCATTCTGACTGCGTCGCCAGCCTGCTGCTCTTTTTCTGTCGTCACATCCATCCTTCATGGGCAACGCCATGCCAATTTGTAAATTTTAATTTGAAAGTTTTTACCATATTTCAAAATGCCAACATGATCTCCTGCCTCAGAAACATAGCTGGAGTACAAACCTGGGTCGCCCAGCTTGTGCACAATGGAGCCAAGATTTCAAGCTGCTTTGCAAGGCTGGGGACCAACATGTTTGACTATAAGCACACATCCCAGCAACGGCACCGAGTGACAGATCACAGTGCTCCCTTCCTATGTTCAGGGGCTAGAACCACACACCTACTACAAAGGTGAGTCAAAAATTACCTGCACTCTGGCTGTAGGATTTGTAGAAATTTTAGTACAACCGAAGTGCAGATAATTTTTGACTCACCCTTGCATCTGGAGGCGTTAGGTTGAAATGGAAACAGAAGTAGAGTTATTATAATAACGAGAAAACAGAAATCTAAAAAGCCATTAGACAAGAACATGTGAAACTTTTAGGTGAGTTAAAACAATTAACTGTCTCCAGATGAAGGGCAAGCTGATTTGAGAAGATTTGGGACATGATGGAAAATAGCACTGAGGGACTTCCATAGTGGCACAGTGGTTAAGACTCCATGCTCCCAGCACAGAGGGTCTGGGTTCGATCCCTGGTCAGGGAACTAGATCTCACATGCGTGCTGCAACGAAGAGTTCACATGCCGCAACTAAGGAGCCCATATGCTGCAGCTAAAGACCCAGTGCAACCAAATAAGTGAATTTTTTAAAAAAGCAACACATTATTTAAAAAAAAAAAAAATTGAAACCCATAGTGATCAAACTAATTTCTTTTTCTCTTTCCATCTTTTTTTTTTAATAGTTAAGAATTAGTTTTATTTAGAGAGAAACACACTCCACAGAGTGTGGGACATCTCAAAAAGTGACAGTGGCCTTCTCTTTCCATCCTAATTAAAAAACAGTGCAAGAAAGTTTCCCTTTGGTGCTAGGACATCATTAACACTTATATTTATTAATTTCACTTTTCAACAAAGAGAAAGCCAGCTTTGAGACTCAGCTGCTTGGCAAGCAACATTTGCTAGAATATAATACACGGGCTTGTATTAATTTTATTGATTTTTTTTTAGTTATCTCTTATCTTTGGCAAGTAATACAGTTTTATCAGTTTCTGTAGCAATCTAGAAGTTTGCTTCCATGGACCAGGCATCATGTGGAAGTTTTAAATGCAGATTCCTGGGCCCCACTCAGGATCTCTTGAATTAGAATCTGCATCTTCACAAGGTCCCCCAGATGATGCTGACACACATGAAAATTTGAGAACTTAACTGCAGTTTACATTTTAAAGACATTTATTTACAAAGAAAAAGTGAATTGGTTCAAATAAAAATAGTTTGAATTAGTATTTAGATATGTGACAAACCATGCTGGTTGTCCAAGAATATTTAGGAAACACTTGGGTATAGCATTTTGCTAATAAAACTAAGACATGGGGATTCATCTCTCCAGAGACCAGTGTGTACCACCGAACCACAAAATACATTATCTGGGTTGAGAGGAGGGACAGTGTATTCTGGGCTGGGGCTATAGCCTTGGCCAGTAGATTTATCCCACACCTGCTCATTAAGGCTTTGAAATGTGCCTCCATGGGACTGGGCTTCCCTGCATGCCCAGCTCTTACCCATCCTGTGCTGGGGACGTTTCCCAACTGCTCTCTGCAAGGAAATGTAAACATATGTATTTATGTGTCAGTCGAATTCATACTTCTACTTAAAGGTAGCATAAACGTTTCTATTGATGTTTTCTTTATGTAATTCTAGAAATAACAAATTTTAAGGTAAAGTACCTTGTTTTTCCATTTGCACCTACAGCTTCTGTGTGACTTGCTGTGTCTTGTGAAATCTGCCAACCATTTTTATAATTCTGTCATCAATAATAGTGTTACAAAATCACATTACAGAAAAATGCTTGATTATTAATATCTGATTAAGCAAATAGTCACTCATATCAATGATGAGTGAGGATAGCTCTGCTATGCCTTTTGCTTGATATTTTCATTGACCTTAATGAGTTCACTCATCAGTATCGTGAGGGACTTCTCTGTGAATCACATAATAATTTTCAAATACTGGAAGAACGGTGCCTCTAATTTTTATGCCACTCACAATGCAATAGCTACAGATATGACCTGCTTTTAAGTTTACTCTTAACACTATTAACATTTTCTGCATCCCTTTCTTAAATCTGGACAATCAACAAAACAATCGTTCAATCCCTGGTTTGTAGTGTTTGATGATTTCCATGGTGTAAATACTCTCACCGTGGCTGATTTCAAACTAGTGATTTGATGTAAATGAGCACAGAGTTGGGAAGAGATGTGCAGGGGTACAGCATTATGTGTTATTTCCACCACACAGGTACCACTGATGTAAATAACCTCAATAGCATAGCTAATGATAAAATGTAAAATAATTAGGCAGTGATGATGTGTTTATTTATTACCTTTTTTTTTTTTTTTTTTGGTTGCATTGGGTATTCTTTGGTGCGTGCAGGCTTTCTCTAGTTGCAGAGAGCAGGGGCTACTCTTTGTTGCGGTGCATGGGCTTCTCATTGAGGTGGCTTCTCTTGTTGTGGCTCTCGGGCTCTAGAGCGCAGGCTCAGTAGTTGTGGCTCACGGGCTTAGTTGCTCCATGGCGTGTGGGATCTTCCCAGACCAGGGATTGAACCCATGTCCCCTGCATTGGCAGGCGGATTCTAAACCACGGCGCCACCAGGGAAGTACTATTTGTTACCATTTTTAATATAATTGATTTGATTTGAACGATATAATTTAATTTTCAGTGATGGCTCACAAAATTCCTGACAATTTAACACTTGGCTCTGGTGAGCTGTTAGGAACCAGCTTCCGCTTACAGCTGCCCCGGCCACTCTGACTCCATTTGTCTGCCAGGATGCCCCTTTCCTGCCCCCCACCCACCCGCACAGCCCATCTGATCAGGCTCCTACCCCAAAAAGAGGAAGAAAAACTGGGCTGCTAATCACAGGACTTGGTAAACAATGAGAATATTTTAGGGTGATCCACCTTCACTTTGGGGGAGACAGCTCTAATTTGGAGGGTCTTAAGTTGAGGCATTGGTGAACCTGGCAGCATTAAGTACTGGTTGCTAAGAGCACAGCACTGGGGTCGGCTGCTGGGCTTGAATCCCAGCTCTACCCCTCATGGGCCATAAGATCTTGAATAAACAGCTCAATCTCTCTGCGCCTCAGTTTCCTCATGTAAAATGGAAATACCAATGACCCTTGCTCCACAGGGTTGTAAAGATGAAATGATATATGGACTTAAAGTAGTTAAGGGAATTCTCTGGTGGTCCCACGGTTAGGGCTCTGCGCTTTCACTGCCGGGATAGGAGAACTAAGATCCCACAAGCCACATAGCGCAGCCATTAAAAAAAAAAAAAAAAAGTTAACAGAGTGCTTGGCACAAAGTAAGTGCTCAATATATATTAGTTATCATTAGTAGTATTCAACTCCTAGTGGCTTTTACAAAATCATTTTTTGGCTACTATTCCTTGTTACATGTAAAAAAAATATATAGCCAATATTTGCCTGCTTTTAAGGTTCTAAAAGCCTCCACATGTGTAACCTGATGGGAGTCTCACAGTGACCCCAGGAGGCAGCCATCACATGGTTATCATTCCCCACTCAATGTCATCTGTGGGCGGGGACTGGAACTCAGAGAGGCTGAATGATGGCCCAGGGACACACAGCCACGGGCCAACCAATTAGAGCCAGGTCCACGGGTTCTGTTCTCCGTCAGCTGCTCCCAGGGCTTTAATGAACATTTTTGTTGAGCTCTTTATAGCCTCAAATACCAAGAACTGGCAGAACTACTACTGAGATGTAAGCCTTTTGACTTGGGATTTCTTAGCTAGTCAATTAGGTTGGACTATTTGTGCCTAATTCTGTAAATAAGCATTTATATGTGGTAAAGATGGCAAATTCAGAAAGCCAGTAACTTAGGAGACAAAACTTTTCTCCTACATCACTGGCTTGGAGACATTTCATCAGACTGCACTGAAGATAAATGAGGGAGAGCTCTCATGTTTTCCCTTTTCTCCAGCCAAGAGTAACAAAGACTTGCTCCCTTGAATGTAGGAGGAATCAGAATATGTCCATCTTGGGGCTTCTCTGGTAGCACAGTGGTTAAGAATCTGCCTGCCAATGCAGGGCACATGGGTTCGAACCCTGGTCTGGCAAGATCCCACATGCCACAAAGCAATTAAGCCCGTGTGCCACAACTACTGAGCCCATTCTCTGCAACTACTGAAGGCTGCACACCTAGAGCCTGTGCTCTGCAACAAGAGAAGCCACTGCAATGAGAAGCCTGCACTCGGCAATGAAGAGTAGCCCCCGCTCTCCACAACCGCAGAAAGCCCACACACAGCAACGAAGACCCAACCCCAATAAGTAAAAATAAATAAATTTTTAGAAAAAGAATATGTCCATCTTGTTCTGGGGAGAAGATCCAAAGCACAGACCTTCCCCGTATATTCACAGTTGTGGTCAGATGGGTTCTACCGGGAAATAGGGACTCTCAGGTCAAGTTGGTTCACTCCTTATTTGAGGAAGGTGTGGGGCAACTGGCGTGATGGAGAGGGTTACAAATTCCCAATGTTTATCAAAATTACAAATGCCTTTTTTTATGGCTGTGTTGGGTCTTTGTTGCTGAGCACGGGCTTTCTCTAGTTGCAGCGAGTGGGGTTTACGCTTCGTTGCATGGGCTCTAGGTGAGTGGGCTTCAGTAGTTATAGCACACTGGCTCAGCAGTTGTGGCTCGCGGGCTTAATTGCTCCGTGGCATGTGGAATCTTCCCAGATCAGGGATCGAACCCGTGTCCCCTGCATTGGGATGCGGATTCTTAACCACTGTGCCACCAGGGAAGTCCCATGCCTACGTTTTTGACTCAGCAGTTCCACTACAGGAATGTACTCCCTCAGAGATCCTGCCATGTATGGAAAATGAGGGACGGCATCATTGTTCATCACAGGACAAGACTGGAAACAAGCTAAGTGTCCATCAGTGGGGAACCTCCAAATAATCACAGTACTTCCAAGAAAGGCAATACCATGCAGCCCTTAAAAGGAAAGTAATTGATACTAATGAGAAAAAAATATCAAATCGTACACTTTAAATATATGCAGTTTATTGTATGTCAATTGTATCTCAATAGTTCTTAAAGAAAAAATTTTAAAAAAGAAAGAAAGTAATTGATCTATGTATTTACTGCTGTGGAAGAATTTCTAAAAATACATTAAGTACCAAAGCAAGGAGGGATGCTCATACACATGTATTTATAAATATATGAAATATTTCTGGAAGGAGGTATAAGAAGCTAGAAACAGAACGAAGTAATTAGGGCACAGGAAGAAAAGGAGACTTTCTACTATATATTCTTTAGAAAATCTTTCGAATTTTATTCTATTTGCATGCATCATATGTTCAAACTAAATAAATATTGGAATACAAGTTGGAGTGGACGCCTACAGAAAGAGAGTAGTTTTTAAATCACATGGCTGTTTCCTCTGCGTTAGAGGCCGCGGAGTGGTGACAGGAGAGGGTGAGAGGGAAGGACGGGTTCAGGCCCCGGCTCCCCCCTGCTCACCCCTGACTTTCCACAGCAACAGGCGGAGGTGGCCCGCAGGGCCCAGACCCAGGAAGAGAAGCTGGCTGCTGCCCTCAGGGTGGAGCTGCACAACACGTCCTGCCAAATCCAGAGCCTGCAGGCTGAGACGGAATCCTTACGGGCCCTGGTGAGTGGGCCAGGAAGAGCCCTGGCCTTTCCTAGATCAACCTTAGCTCTCGACTGTCTAATTGTAGTCAGATGGCTTTCCCATCTCACAGCACATGAGTTTGGAGGCCTGCAAAGGATCACCCCACACCCACATGGCAAATGTAGCAGACACAGTTAGTGCCCCAGCGAAATCCTCTTGACCAGGTGCTGCGGTGACTGTGCCTGCTGACGCCCATAGACGCCCATAGACTTGCCCTCCGCCAAACAGAAGACGCCCGGCCGGACAGTAGGCCCGCCCCCAGCCCTCAGCCATTGGCCAATGACTGACTGACAGGGAGCTGAAAAGCCCAGCCCACTTGCTTCAAAGTGGACTCCGCTCTGTGGTGTAAGCCACACGCCAGAGCTCTCCAGGGGGTCGGGCTGCAGCCAGAGCCCAGCCGCGACCACCTCCTGGCTTAACACTTTACATCGCCCTGACCTGCTTTCCTTCTCCCCCTTTTCCTGAAAAAGGAACCCCTTAATTACGGACAGGTACCAGGATCCCTGCGTTAGGCTCTGCTTCCGGGGAACCCAAGCAAAACTAGTAAGCTAGTTAACGCCCCAGACGCACTGTGGTTTGTGGACAGATCTCTTGCATTATTAATTACTATTATTAGTTAAAATAATTATTAACGATATAGCAATCCACCCTCTGATCTCTGGGATGGACTGAAGTTCTATTAGAGTCAAGCACAGCTCCTCCTGGATGCCTTCGGGGGCCATATGTATTGATTCAAACCACAAGTGTTTGTACACACCAGAGTGCATGAAGGGGTTGGTTTGTGGTTGGTTGGTTGTTTGGTTGGTTTGTGTATCCCTGGGCAACTGAGATAATCTGGACTTCGCTGAGGCCCAAGAAGCCCCTCTCTCCCATCAGCCTCAGGTCCTGGGCTGTTCGGGTACCTGTTCTTCCAGCACTCCCCATGTGCCTCACCTCAGTACTTCCACCCATATCAGCTCCATCACAATCCACCAGTCCCACCTCCAACTGGAGCCACAGCCTGCCACAAAGTTAGCTCAAGTATTTGTTATAGTTGTTTCCCCTCAGAAACAACTTTCCTCTGCCTGCTGCCAAGATCTTCCCATCACCCCCAGTTCCCTTCCTTCAAGGGTTGTCAGTTCACTTGGTCCATTGTCTTCAGCAACAAGGTCACATGATGCCCAGTCAACTCAGGGAAGATGCTCAGTCTTGCTACAACACAACACACATCTCATTGCTCCACTTTTCTCTGAGTCATCCTCTGATGGGATCTGGGTCAGTGCAAGGGAGTGTGAGGAAAGGATCTGAGGTGAGAAAGATCAGGAAACTACAGCCCAAAGCAATGCTACTTTAACTAAAAAGTTGTCTGAAAGAGATTGCGTTGTTCAGAGTCATGTGGATTTTATGCTAATCCGTTTTATTCACCCGCCCTAACCCTTGATAAAACATCCTAATGTTAAGAGTGCTACCTTTTGCTCCACTTGCTTTAGACACAGTTACGAGGCTGCCAGATGCCCTCATGGCTGCCAAAATTGCCACTCTCTGGTGATAGAAAGTTCCAGGCAAAAGTTAGGGACGTATCCTCTAGCCACATCATCAAAAAAAGCCTGGAGGAATTGCAGTCTAAGTGGCTGAAGCCCACTCAGCATATATTCCACACACGTGTTTTGGGAGCCTACTATGCGCTAAGCCCTCCCTTAGACTCGGGAGAGGCAAACATGAGTTGAAAGTTTCCCGTCTTCTAAACCTTCCTAACGTGTACACAAATGATGGAACGAAGCAGGGGTACTTCCTGTGTTCCCCACAGTGGCTACTCCCAGAAGTCTCCATCCTCACAAGCCCCCAGCCCACCCTTACCTCCTTCCCTTGGCAGACGCTGTCACCTGCACTGTTCTACAGGGAAGATGAATGTTCCCCAGCTTAAGGTCTCCGGCTTCCTTTTCCCACCTCAAAGTAGCTCTGAAGCTTTATCCACTCTCTCCTCCCTTCCATAGACTCCATCTGTCCCCTGTTGCACCATCTGGGACATTCCTCTACTGTCCCCTCCCTCCTGCATTATCAGTGTCCCCACCCCCTGGAATTTACCCCTGGGGATAAAATAGAAGGTCTTCCTTTACCAGACTTTCTAACACCACCCAACTCGGGCTTCATTTCAATGTCCAGAACTCATCCTTTGCTTTCCTACACTTGAGCCCTTGGATGTGTTCTCCCGTTTCTAGAAGGAGACTCCGCCCCCTTCTCTGCCCCCTCTACCTGCTCCTGTCATCCACACCCTGGGCACAGATGAGGTGGAGCTCACCGAAGTGCCACACCCACCGTGAAGCCTAGACCCTGACTCCAGAGCTGGAGTGACCCCTCCCACCCGCCACCCACTCACACGCAGAGCCTCTTGGTCCATGTGGTTAAATGAGCTCACGGACACGGAAGGCACGTCAACGCCTTGAGGGCAGGGACCATGCCTGATTAGTTTCATGTGCCCAGAGCACTTGGTACGGTGCCCAAAACACAGTTTCTTCCAAGTGACAGTGGCAGTAATAGGAGCTGGCTCCCCTGCATTCTCTCATCAGAGCTCGACTCCTTGGGTGTGAGAGGTGATCCATCCAGCGCATTGGTGGCTGCAGGAAAGGGGGCACGAGTGGGAAGATGTCTCAGAATATACAAGAGGACTCAGCAATGACTGAACTTGGGAGGGAAGCAGGGTCGGGACATATCTTTCCCTGGTTGCCGGTTCATGTGGGTTCACCAGCTGGAGCATGAGGAGAGGAGGGGCCCGCAGGTTCGGAAGGGAGCCGACGGCTCCATTGTGGGCACCTTGATTCGAGGGGCTGTGGCCTGTGTATTTTTCCAGTCAGAACCTCGGGAGCAAGTCTGCTTGGGGGAGAGGTCTGTGCTAGATGCCTCAACGCAGGACTTATCCCCAGAGAGGACCAAGTCCCGAGGGTGGTAGACACCCCCCCATGCAGCACAGCTCACAGAGAGGCGGGCTCAGGATGGCGCCAACGGGCAGCAAGGCGAAGAGGAACTAGCAGGATGTGCTACTGAAACACTAAAGAAAGACACGCGGCGTGTGTGCAGGGCAGAGACGTTGGTTCTGGCTGTGGGAATCTGGGAAGAGCGCAGGCGGAGACGGCATTCCAGCTGGACGGTGGGTGGGGGCTCACAGAGCAGGGAAGCGGCCCAGGGGGTGAGCAGTCGCCAGCAAAAAGGCCCCGAGGCAGCTCAGGGGGCCAGATTTCTTTGAAGAAACACCTGCAAACTGCCTCCTGTGTGTGTGTGTGTGTGTGTGTGTGTGTCAGTTTCTCTCTCACTTTTCCTCTTTCATTCTCTCACTCATCTGCTTCTCCTTTTCTCTCATCCCTCTCTCATCCAGCATCTCTCCCGTTCCCCATCCCTCCTTCTTCCTCGCCTCCCTCCCCACCCCCACCCCCTTCGGAAGAATCAGTGCATTAGACTAAACAAGACACTGGCTTCCCCAGGAGAATTCATTACTTCCCCCACTGAGTCACGTCAGCCCGTCAAGGTCATCATCCCGGGAGAAATGGACAGACCAGGCCGATGCCAGCCCCTCCCACTGCTCTGCCCACCTCCCTCTTCCAGGGCTCTGCCCGTCGGCCTTGGGTTTGGACCGTGTTCTCTCTCTTGTAGAAACGAGGCCTGGAGAACACCTTGCACGATGCCAAGCACTGGCACGACATCGAGCTGCAGAACCTGGGTTCGGTGGTGAGCAGGCTAGAGGCGGAGCTCAGGGAGATGCGCGCGGAGGCGGAGCAGCAGCTGCAGGCCCGCGAGCACCTGCTGGCGCACAAGGGCCAGCTGCAGCGGGAGGTGGCGTCCTACCACGCGCTGCTGGACCGCGAGGAGAGCGGGTGCGTCTCTGCTCGGCTTTCTTAGGAAAGGAGTAGGTACTCACAGGCTGAAATGAAATATTTTTCAAACACTATAGAAGTAATGAGTGTGTAAAAAAGAGAAATCACCCCCAAACTTCCCAACACCCACCCCCACTGCCAAAGCCTGTGTCCTTCCAGGATTTTTCTATTCACATACACACAAATATATAAACGAATATATGTTACATACTTATGTGCGTATGCATATATGTGCGGATGTCTGTATGTGTTAACATATGCAGACACACAGACACACACCGTAGACATACCTGTATGTGTTCATACATACCTTCTACTGCATAGTAGTGGTTAGGAATGCTTTCTTTCAGCTGCATGTAATAAAACCTAATTAACGGCACTATAAACCAACGCTCCTGGAACTTTAATGTGCACTCAAAATATGCCAAGCCTGGGCACCCTTTCAAAATGCAGATTCTGTTTCCACAGGTCTGGGGCGGGGCCTGAGACTCTGCATTTCTAACAAAACTCTCAGGTGATGCCTATACTGCACTTTGAGCAGTAAAGACGTAAACCATGTTTACCTAAGAGTTCCAGCATTGAGGTAGGCTAGGCTGCTCCGTGATGTCCCAAGATCATTTCATCCCTCTGATGTGCCATTCCTGTCTTCATCTTTGTAACCCACGATTGCCAAATGCCTACCACAGCTCCAGACATCATAACCAGACCTCATGCATGGCAAGAAGAAGGGGAGGGAAGAGGAGAGCAGAAAGGCTTTTCCCTGCACGGCTCACTCCTTTTTCTCAGTGACGGAAAAATGTTTTGGGAAGACCTCCAACGGACTTTCCCTTCTATCTCACATGACCAGACCCACCTATAGAGGGTGCTGGGAAAGCAACTATTTAGCTTTTCCAGCCTCCATACTGGAGAGAGGCAAGAGGCTGGGAAAGGCATGTCTACGTCTATGTACGTATGTGTGTGTACGTGGTATAGATGTATGCCCATGCACATACATATGCAGGCTTTTTTTAACGGGTAAGGATTCCTGGAGCGTATGCATGAGTCTGGGTGCTTAGCTTCCTTGCCAGCTCTTTAAGGAAGTTCAAGCATTTATTATAATTCTGTATCTTCGTATTGCCCTCCAAGGTCCCTGCCCTGGCACACGCTGAATGAGGACTAGAATAGCAGCTCTGAGAGACAGCTTATCGATTATGTAGTACAACCCCTCAATATTCCAGAGAGAATAAGGCCAGAGCAGAAAAGGATTCACCCGTGATCACTCAGAGGGAGTTGGCGGAGCCACACCAGAGCCCAGGGCTCCATTTCTCAGAAGGCAAGAGGACCACGTGGAAGCAACCTAACCATCACCCCTTTCAAACAAAAAACATGGCATACAGCTCTTTTCCAACTGTCTTTTTTCCTGGATTGATTTCTGTTGATTATAAAAGCTAGATGTTTGTAACAAAGCTAAATTTTGGCAGATGCATGAGTATCTGAGTACACAAAATCATATGAAACAAATACAGAGGATTGCCATATATACATTAATATGTATAAAATGGATGAGTAATAAGAAAAGATATCAAATTGTACACTTTAAATATATGCAGTTTGTTGTATGTCAGTTATATCTCAATAAAACTCTTTTTAAAAGGAAGAAAAACAAACACAAAATGAAACAAGATGTACTTCAAGAATATAAGAACTACCTCCTGTGAGTGCCTGCTATGTGCCCGCACAGTCTTAAGCTCTATGTTATCTTCACAGAGCTCCTAGAAACCCTACCAGAACTACATCCTTATCCCCATTTTACAGAAAGGAAACAGAACCTCAGAGGACTTAAGTCACTTGCCCAAGGTCACACAGCTAATAACTATGGAGATGGGATTTGAAACCCAAACTGTCTTGTTCCAAAGCCCAAATTCTTTCCATGAGACACCTGCCTTTCCTATAATCCTATTGTGATTTCTTTACTAATTTCATCACCCTTTGCTTCTCTCACTCAAATGTGTTTTTTGGGTTTTGTTTGTTTCAGCTAATGGAGAAACACACTCTTTTCATGAAGAAAATGCTGCCTTCTTCACCAAGTGACCAACAAAGTTCCTTGAGGAGTCCCCACTCCACCCCACCCCACCCCACCCCACACCCTGAGCTGGGTTCCCTGGTTGGTTCAGCTTGAGCTTGAGCTGAAAAGCTTCCTGGAAGTGGAGAGGGTCCTGCTGCCTGAATTCAATAGTCTGTAGCTTGAGCAACCTCCCTTGCCCCTCCCCAAATAAACGCTTTGTGTGCAGCTTCCAGTCTGCCTCCCTTGTTCAACCCACTGGCGGATGGAGATGGATATCGCTTTACCTGCCTGGCCTTTCCTCATGGGGCTGTTCTTAAAGGCTTCCGGAAGAGTCCTTGAGCATGACGCCATCTTCCTCGTTGTTCAAGGGTCAGCGGCTCTTGGGTTTATCAACATAAATGTGCTTCCTGGGCGAGAGTTGTGCCCATGGCATGCACGATTGCCACCACTGGGGGCAAAAACAACGTTCTTGCTAGAGAGGGGTCTGCAAGTATCATAATAGCAGGCATCACAGAGCATCCAGGTGTCTTCAATGTGCTCCACATGGGCAGTTATGTGCAGACACACATTTCACTGCTGTTGGCAGAGCACCTCTCAATCAGTTTAAAGGGAACTTCAGTTTAAACCTGTGGGGGATGCATGAGGTTGTGGTTGCCTACACTTGCAGCCTCAGAATATACTCACAGGGGCCTTCCCCAGCCCTCTCAGGGCTCAGGCCAGCCAAATATAGTTCATGAATCTGCCGCCTATCCAGACAAGCCTCCCCTGCCTTCTGATTAAAACTGAAACCACCACCTGTGCCCTAGCGCGGTCTCTCAGTGCCCCAAAACCACACACACACACACACACACACACACACACGCAGCCCAGACTTAATTTCTTAATTCTTCCCCCAAGCTTCTGTCAGTCCACCTGTCGCACAGAATTGCAGGCCAAAATACCCAAGCTGAGTCTCTGTCCTCACATAAGCTGCAAATCCAGACAGGACCATGGATCCAATATGGGCACATTGGAGGACACCCTTCCTCAGTACCTGGGCTTCCAAATAGCCAAGGCCGACATAAACGGAATCTTATTTACCCTTAAGAAAGCTGGAAAAAGGGGAAAAGCAAGACATGGGGTCTCCTGGTTGAAATTGCTCCAACTGGTTTCCCCTTTTGGCTTCCAGATCAAAGGAAGTGTATGAATAAGTCCCGTGGACAGGACAGCTATTGACCCTTGCGTGGCACCTCTGCATAATTCCCTTTATTGTCTGAGACACAGAAATAATCAGGGCACAGAATAATCATCACCTAATGACGCATTTCAGCAAAGCACAGATCCCCTCCGTAGCTGCACACCCTGGGGGGCCCATGACTGAACCACTGGGGAGTACGCCGCTGACCTAGCTATATCAAATGCCCGTTCACTGAGGTCTGTTTCTTTTCTTACATGTTACAATGAATTTTTGCCCCTCCAGCCAAGATCTAAGTCCCTAACCTAAACAGAGCTAAAGGGCCCCAGAAGCCCAGCCATCAGAAGGAGGTACTTCTGTGTCTGAATGGCTGTGGATTTTCCAGAACCTGGAAGCTGTCTCAGCCATGGGAGGAAGGGGAGAATGGATTTGCACACCCTCCTGAGTTTCCAGCAGTTTCCACCAGACAGCACGCTGTGCTGGGTGGCACACACTCGGGCCCCTCGGCTCCGTAATTTCAAAGAGCAGCTGCCGTAAATCATTAAGTTAATCATCCTTTGGCAGGGAGAGCCCAGCAGACTGGTGCTTCCAGTTCTCAGCATGGTTTCTTGCTGTTTCTAATGAGGCTTCATTAACAGGTAAGAAAAGGCACTGCTGGCCCCCTTGACTCCACCAGGGCCTCATTTAACTCACGCTTCCTCTCACAACATCCGGTACAATTACACTCTGGCAGCGGTTCACTGACAGGTGGCAGGGAGGCTGCTGCTTGTGCTGGTCTCAAGGACAGAGCACTTGTTCTGGGGAAGACCCGAGAAGCGCTTCTGACGAACTCCTCCGGAAGTGCAGACGGGCTCTATTTCCAGACCAGGTAGCTCCACTGACTTCTGGCCTGGTTCTGGGAGCACAGTGTAAACTCCCACTGAGATTGCTAGAACATCCATTGGATTTCAGACAAAAGTCTTTAAGTCTCACCTTCATTATCTTCTGTAACACTTCCGAGCATCTGCTGGTACCCAGACATTTTGTTGGACTTTGTGGATCCCAGTAAAAAGAAGACACAGTCTCTGCCATGGTGGGTTTACAATCTTGTTGAGGAGTTCACATGTGCACATAAAAGGAGAAACAAAGCAAAGCAGGCGGGGCAGCTCATTACAGTTTGTACAACCCCTTCACATAATTCAGTTTATCACAGAAAACATGAACATAGACATTCAGATCTGATCTCTGTTGGTTTCGGTAAGATGATTCATCAAGCACCATGCTGGTCTCTGGTTATCTCCAAATAGCATACAAAATATTTTTTCCAGATTTATTGAGAAAAAGTTGACATACAACAGTGTATAAGTTTACAGTATACAGCATAATGATTTGATATATTGCGAAATGATTACCAGGGTAAGTTAACATCCATTATCTTATACAGATAGCAAAAGTATTTTTCTTCCTTGTACTGAGAATCCTTAGCATTCAGTCTCTCAGTAACTTTCATCTATGCCATACAGCAGGGCTAGCTATAGTTATCATGTTGTATGTTACATCTCTAGTACTTATTTATCATACAACTAGAAGTTTATATCTTTTGACCACCTTCATCCAATTTCCTCTCCCCTTACCACCTACCACTAGTAACCACAAATCTGATCTCTTTTTCCATAAGTTGCACTTTTTTTTTAAGATTCCACATATAAATGAGATCATACAGTATTTGTCTTCCTGTGTCTGACTTACTTCACTTGGTGCAATGCATTCAAATTCCATCCATGTTTTCACAAATGGCGAGATTTCTTTCTTTCTATTGGCTGAATAATATTCCACTCTGTGTGTGTGTATGTGCGTGTGCGCGCGTGTGTGGTGTGGTGTGTGTAATCTCACAAATTCTTTATCCATTTATCCATCAATGGACACTTAGTTTGTTTCCATATCTTGGCTTTTGTAAATAATGATACTATGAACATGGGGGTGCAGATATCTCTTTCACATAGTGTTTTCATTTCCCTTGGATATATAGTCCCAGAAGTGGAAATGCTGGATGATGTGGTAGTTCTGTTTTTAATTTTTTGAGGAACCTCCATACTGTTTTCTGTAGTGATGGTACCAATTTACAATCCCACAAGGATTCCCTTTTCCCCACATCCTCTTCAGCATTTGCTATCTCTTGTCTTTTTGATGAGAACCATTTTAACAGGCATGAGGTGATATCTCATTGTGATTTGGATTTACATTTTCCTAATGATTAGTGATGTTGAGCATCTTTTCACTACCTGTTGGCCATTCATGTGTCTTCTTTGGAAACATGTTTTGCATGCCCTTTGCCCATTTTTTAATTGGATTATTTGATTTTTTTGTTATTGACTTGTATGAGTTCTTTACTATACTTTAGATATTAACCCCTTAACAGATGTATAGGTTGCAAATATTTTTCCCAGTCTGGAGGTTGTCTTTTCTTTTGTTAATTGTTTCTTCTGCTGTGCAGAAGCTTTTTAGTTTGATGTAGTCCCACTTGTTTACTTTTTATTTTGTTGCTTGTGCTTTAGGTGTCATATTCAAAAAATCAGTTGCCAAGACCCATGTCAAAGAGCTTTTTTCCTATGTTTTCTTTGAGGAAAGAAAGGGTTTTTTATGTGTTTCCATCTTACATTTAAGTCTTTAATCCATTTTGAGTTAATTTTTGTGAGTGGTGTAAGAAAAGGATCTATTTTCATTCTTTTATATGTGAATATCCAATTTTCCCAGTTATTGAAGAGACTGTTTTCTTCATTGAGTATTTTTGGCTTCCTTGTCAAATATTAGTTGAACATATACATATGGGTTTATTTCTGAGCTCTCAGTTCTGTTCCATTGGTCTATTTGGCTGTTTTATGCCAATATCACACTGTTTTGATTACTATAGCTTTATAATATAGCTTGAAGTGTGATGCCTCCCACTTTGTTCTTCTTTCTCAGGATTGCTTTCACTATTCAGGATCTTTTGTGTTTCCATGTAAATTTCAGAATTGTTTTTTCTACTTCTGTAAAAAATGCCACTGGAATCTTGATAGGGATTGCACTGAATTTCTAAATGGCTTTGAGTAGTATAGACATTTTAACAATATCAATTCTTCCATGAACACAGAATACCTTTCTATTTATTCGTGTCTTCTTTGATTTCTTTCATCAGCGTCTTATAGTTTTCAGCGTAGAGACCTTTCACCTCCCTGGTTAAATTTATTCCTAAGTATTTTATTGTTTTTGATGCTATTGTGCTATAGATAGCCTTTCATAAACACATCATCTTGGGCTTCCCTGGTGGCGCAGTGGTTAAGAATCAGACTGCCAATGCAGGGGACACAGGTTTGAGCCCTGGTCCGGGAAGATCCCACATGCTGTGGAGCAAGTAAGCCCGTGCACCACAACTACTGAAGCCCAAACACCTAGAGCCCGTGCTCTAGAAGAGAAGCCACCTCAATGAGAAGCCCACCCTCGACAAAGATTAGCCTCTGCTCACCACAACTAGGTAAAGCCTGCACACAGCAACAAAGACCCAAAGCAGCCGAAAACTTAAAAAAAAAAATTTTTTTTAAACACATCATCTTTTTGTTTTGAGAAATGGTAAAAGAGGATGGTGCCTCTTTGGGGCAATTCTAGCATCTTATCTGGGTTGCTGGACTTAGAAAATAAAAATACAAGGTGCCCGGGTAAATTTGAATTTCAGATAAATAATGAATAATTTTTAATAGAAGTATGTCCCCCATATAGTTTGAGACATATGTCTACTAAAAAATTATCTGGCAGCCCCAATCATCTCAGACAGAAACACTCCATACTTTATATTCCCCAGAGTTATCCGACCTCAAATAATACACGAAGTTTTGTCCAGAATTTCTAGTTTGGATATTCCAACACACAGGAAGGGGAAGGGGTGACCCAGGCCATGTCCTTGCGCAGTCTTGATTGAAAACTCAGTCTCCTGACACAATAGCACAGCAGGTCCAATCATGTTCAACAAATTAATCTGCTAGTCGAGTGATGAAATAAAGCAAACTATTTTCTCTGCTGAAGTGACTGGCTTAATTAGATCATATAGACTGGTTATTCTGAACAATAGATTGAGCAGGAAACGGGGTTGATCCCATGGTAGATGTGCTGTGCTGCAGAGTCAACAGAAAACCCAATTGTCTCTGTCATGTGCAAGAGGAAATACTCCACTTTCTCCAGCTCCTCCTAAGAGTGAAAGGTAATTCACACCACAGGGAGTCAAGCTTTTGGTGTAGTTCTAGGATTGGACACAAAAGGTATGTTGCATTTTAGGGGAAGGAGTTTTGCAAAGTGGGTGAGCAACAAACTACCTGATTTCTTTGGACAAATCTTAGGTACGTTGGTGTTTTGTTCTGTTTTGTTTTCTGCAGCCAAATTCCTTACTGATGGCCTGGACAGGAAAAACATATAAACAAAGCTCACAATTTTAAACTAAAAACCCTACTTGGCGAACCTGACTAGATAATTAATACAAGTTGCTAACCTCCTTTATGATAATTGGTGGTGCTCTGGGTTCTTTGAGAGGGAATCAAAGGACAGAAGGGCAGGAATCAATAGACTAGCAGTAGATTCAGCACCTCATCATTTAGCTACCGGTGACCAAGAGAAAAGAGGCAAGAGAAACACGTAGGGTAGTTCTCTGTCCTGGGAAAGTGAAAGAGTGGTTTTACACATTATTTTGGGAATTCAGTCTTAGCAGTTTACCTGAGCAACCATCATGGTTAGTAGCGGAAAACTTGCTCCAAGATTAAATCTTCTTCCACAATAACCATTTATGCAGCCCTGTTACATGTCACCATGCCAGGTGCCGAAGATACAGAGATGTACAAAATGTGGACCTGCCTTCAAATAATCTAGATCAGCGCTGTCCAATAGAAGTAGAATGCAAGCCACATGTCACTTTTAATTTTCTAATAGTCACATTTTTACAAGGGAGAGGGGGACAGGTGAAACTAATTTTGATAACATATTTTACTTAATCTCATTATATCCAAAATCCTATCATTTCAGCATGTAACTGATATTTTAAAATTATTAATTAGAAATTTTGCATTCTTTTGGGGTACTAAAGCTAATCTGGCTTATATTTTACCCCTCCAGTCCTTCTCAATTTGGATACTAAATTTTCATCAAAAGTACTTGATCTGTATTTAGCTCTCATAAAATTTATAGTTGAAAAAGTAGATTCACAAATCCAAGCTGTTCCAAACATACTTAAATGCCGAGACCAGCTCGGCGACTCGAGGTGAGTGACGGTTGCCGCAAGCTTGAAGAACACACAGACACAGACTGAAGAGAAAGATGGGACCGGGGAACTCAAGACCTCTAGGATCAAGAGCCTCGCTGATTGATCCCACCTTGCTTTTATTGAGTTCTCGGCATAGCCTAAGGGTCTAACACTCCCAGGTTAATCCCATAAACAATCAAAGGCCTCACATGACTGGGGGCAATGATCTTTGTTTGCCTCCTGGGTCCTGATTTGAGCAGGGTGTGGATTTGAGCTGGGTGTGGATTTGAGCTGGGCGTGGCATGGGTTTGAGCTGGGCGTGGAGAGCAAAGCAGCCCTGGGGGCAGGAGACCTCTCTCAGATATTGGGGGTCTGTGCCCCACCCGTGTTGGCCCCCCTGCGACTGTGCCTGTCTTAGGTTGTTCCTCCCTTGAGGAATCTTACCCGTCTCTGGCTAACCAGTCATCCTCCAGGGCCAAACACGGTGATATAAGGAAGGCTCTATGCACCACCCCTGTTGGCCCCTCTGCGGCTGTGCCTGTCTTAGGTTGTTCCTCCTCT
Organism: Hippopotamus amphibius kiboko; assembly: GCF_030028045.1. Classification (NCBI taxonomy): domain Eukaryota; kingdom Metazoa; phylum Chordata; class Mammalia; order Artiodactyla; family Hippopotamidae; genus Hippopotamus; species Hippopotamus amphibius. The sequence goes on from NC_080191.1 coordinate 114,365,286, forward strand.
GAGGAATCTTACCCGTCTTTGGCTAACCAGCCATCCCTCAGGACCAAACAGGGTGATATTAGTCTCCAAGCCCCGCACCCTCAGCTCCTCCACTGCTCAAGCAGGACATTCTGAATCCCATCGATCGGCCCACATACTTCAACATTTTCAATGTTTCAAAAAGGTTCCAGAATGTCTTCCCACACTTAAAAGTTTTCCGAGAAGTGAATTGAGGACCAAAAAACTGTTTTCCTTTGATGTTTACAACTATATTGACCACCTATATTCACTTTTTTCAGAAGAGTCCATGTAACTTTGAAGCAAAAGCATGTCAATTTCAAAACCACACTGGTCCATTCACTCTTGTGTCCAATTATTAATATTATGTTTAAGAAGATATTGCATAAATTGAAAATCAATTCTATATCTATAAATTTCAAATATGAAATGTTTCAAACTTTTCTTATAAGTTTACAGGACAACTATTCTATACTGCTTCAATTTTTAAATTAAAATTTTAATTAAATTTAAATAACAATTTGAATTCAGTTCCTTAGCCACACTAGCCATATTTCAAGAGCTCAATAGCCACACCTGGCTGGTGGCTACCATATTGGACAGTGCAGATTAAATTGAGTAGAGGTGGGTGGGATGTACAATGGGCTTAACCATGAAAACGACTGAGGTCGTATTTACAAGCTTATTTGTGAGAAGTCCTGCTTTCACTTCTCCAAATATGTCTGAAGTGCCTGGCAGGCAGGCGTCCCAGAATATCGTAAGTGAGTATAAACTGAGTGGCTGCCATTCCAACCGTTTTGCAGCTTCCTGCAGGTAATCCTTCTACTCCACTGCACTGCTTCTCATAACCAGCTCTTTTTTTTTTAAGTATTCTCTATTTTTTTATAAAAAATGATATATATTTTTAATACATCTTTATTGGAGTATGACTGCTTTACAATGTTGTGTTAGTTTCTGCTGTACAACGAAGTGAATCAGCTATATGTATACATATATCCCCATATCCCCTCCCTCTTGAGCCTCCCTCCCACCATCCCTATCCCACCCCTCTAGGTCATCACAAAGCACCAAGCTGATCTCCCTGTGCTATGCAGCAGCTTTCCATTAGCTATCTATCTTACATTTGGTAGTGTATATATGTCAATGCTCTCTCACTACAACCCAGCTTCCCCTTCCCCACCATGTCCTTAAGTCCATTCTTTACATCTGTGTCTCTATTCCTGCCCTCCTACTAGGTTCATCAGTACAGTTCTTCTAGATTCCATATATATGCATTAGCATACGGTATTTGTTTTTCTTTTTCTGGCTTACTGCACTCTGTATGACAGACTCTAGGTCTATCCACCTCACTACAAATAACTCAATTTCATTCCTTTTTATAGCTGATTAATATTCCACTGTATATATGTGCCACATCTTCTTTATCCATTCATCTGCCATGGACATTTAGGTTGCTTCCGTGTCCTGGCTATTGTAACTAGTGCCGCAATGAACATTGTGGTGCATATATCTTTTGAATTATGGTTTTCTCAGGGTATATGCCCAGTAGTGGGATTGCTGGGTCATATGGTAGTTCTATTTTTAGTTTTTTAAGGAAGTTCCATACTGTTCTCCATAATGGCTGTATCAATTTACATTCCCACCAACAGTGCAGGAGGGTTCCCCTTTCTCCACATGCTCTCCAGCATTTATTATAACCAGCTATTTTGGAAGGAGTTCCCCCAGCAGACTGCTTGGCCTCCTGTGACATAGGTGTTTCATTTTATGATGCATCCCTCTCCTTTCTTTGACCTCCTGGAAGAGGTAATGAATCAAGAAAGGCCCACATGACTTCATGTCTAGCTCCCACTTGCTCAGCTGAACCATCCTGCCAGTTCGCTCTCCCTCACAGTGATTTGCTCTCCAAGGTCCCTCAGTCTAGCTGCATCAGGACTTAACCACCAGCCACTTCAGCTCCTCAGACAGATGTGAACCCCACATCTGGGCTGAATTCAGATTCTTTCCTCGGCCCCATGCAAATCAGGGTATGTGACCAGGCATCTGTTTCAATGTCTCCAAATAGTTCCTAAGTTTTGAGAAACTCCCGAACTGTCAGTTGTAGTTAGGGGGCTAATCTCCTCAGAGAACAAAAGGGACCTTTAGGGAACAGTGCTGTCCAACTCCATAGGGTCTCAGCTGGACCCAGCCTGAGTGCCCTATTACATACTACGTTCATGGAACTTAAGGCATCACTGATTATAAAATGCACCATTACTGGATGTAACACTGAGAAATATAACCAATCCAAATGGAAGCCTACTAGGAGACCCCAGATAAAGCTGAGACACTAAAGCCCTTAGTTTAGGGGTAAGTGAGAAATATACAGAAAAGAGATAGCAAGAAAAAGACAAGCAGACTGGGACAGCAAGAGAAGCTTCAGCCAGAGCCTGAAGCTTATACAACTTGGAGCCATCTTTAAGAAAAGGAATAAAGAATATCTCACTCTTGCAAATTTTACAAAAACAGATGAACATGTGAAGCTGTGACTCAGGCCCCTTGCAGGGCTTAGGAAGAGCCACGCAGTGAGGGGACTTGAAGTTTTAGTTTCATTGGCTTCGGGTAGATCTGTTTCTGCCCCCAGGGGACTGGTAGAAGCAAAGAGAAACCCTTTGTGAATGAACTCAATTTTAATCCAACTGGAAATCAATAACACATCATCAACTGTTATCATATCTTGATTTCAGAGATGTTAAAGTGTGAAACAATGTGCTTCTTAAGACCAACGAAATATGGTACTTATAAAGGAAAGTGGTGATGTAAATGTTGGTCCTGTTTTGACTTAAACAATAACAATGATGATAATGATGATGGTGATGTTGTTGATGATGATGCTGATGATGGTGATGATGATGATGATGGTGATGGTGGTGATGATAGTGATGATGATGATGATGATGATGATGGTGATGGTGATGATGATGGTGATGATAATGATGATGGTGATGGTGATGACAGTGATGACAATGAACATGATGATGATGGCTACCATTTATCAGGCTCCTTCAGTATGCCAGCCTTCTTATATAATGCTTTTCTGTTTCCCCATAAGAGCTTAGTGCCACCACCAAAGACTTGAAGATTCAGAGTGGTGGTCCCTACCTTATCTGCAACTAACTCACCTGGGTGGTCAGTGCACAATCAGGTGGGTCATGGAGAATGATCACAGGGTAAGCAAATGGCAAGGTGAATCACAGCAAAATTGCAGGGGTGGTTTTCACTGGAGCAAATCCACACAGCCCTGGCACCTGGTGTGCCACTATTGACCTGGAAAATGCTTTTCTCCCTCTCCTCTCCTGTCCCTCCTGGCAGAGACAATGGTATACATTTCCTGTCTTGCCTCTGGCCATGTCTGCTCCCCTATACTTGGTCACAGTATAATCTAGAAGGAACCAAAACACCAAGCTGATCCACTGCATATTTTCATGATGTTAATTGGACATGGTGGGCCTAAGGAGCTAGCATCTAGGTCCCTCAGTAAGGCATCTGCATGGCAGATGGGGGAGATTAAACACTGAGAACATGGGTGAAGCCTCTAAGTATCCAATGGTCTGGGGTTGTTGGAACAGACCTTCTAAAGTGAGATACATGTCCTTTACATGCCAGCCACCATGAGGAAAGAGGCGCAAAGCTGGATTTTCAGAAGCAACACAAACTGTATTTGTCTGTGAACTAAACTCAGTAACCCATAAGGCTATAAGTTTTGGGGTTTGAGGATTTTTTGGTTTTTTTACTTTTTATTTTGACATAATTTAAGACACCAAAGAGTTGAAAGAATAAATTTCAAAGAATTCCTGTATACCCTTCACTCAGATTCCACAAATATTTACATTCCAGATAGATAGATAGATGGTTAGATAGATAGATATAGATAGATGATAGATAGATAGATAGATAGATAGATAGATAGATAGATAGATAGATGATAGATAGATAGATAGATAGATAGATAGATGATGGATGATAGATAGATGATAGATAGATAGATAGATGATAGATAGATAGATGATAGATAGATAGATAGATAGATAGATAGATAGATAGATGACAGATAGCCATCCCAAATTCTTAATGCAGTTTTAAGCTTTATTAGCTTCAGAAATATAAATGCTACAAACTTACAAAAAATTATTTTAAAGTATTAAAATTTCTTGTATACTTATCTAGCTCTAGAAATTTTGACTGGCAAACATTGAGACAAAAACTTTAAATTTTGTATTTATTATTTAAAATTTATAAAATTAGGTAATAATTTCTAATTAGCAGACTATTTTTTAATAACAGTTTTAGGTTTATGGAAAAATTGAGCAGATTGTACAGAAAGTTCCTATATATTCTCTCTCTCCCATGCAGAGTTTTCTCTATTACTAACATCTTTTTTTTTTCTAAGCTCTTTATTGGAATATAATTGGTTTATACTCTTGTACCAGCTTTTGAGGTACACCAAAGTGAATCAGCTGTATTTATACATATATGCCCATATCCCCTCCCTCCCGCAACTCCCTCCCACCCTCTTGTCGTGACCCTCTAAGGCATCACCCATCATCGAGTTGATCTCCGTTTGTTATACAGTAACTTCCCACTACCTATCTATTTTACAGTTGGTAGTGTATATATGTCTATGCTACTCTCTCACTTCTTCCCAGATGCCCCTTTGCCCCCCGACCCCCAACCCTGGGTCCTCCAGTCCATTCTCTGCATCTGCATCCTTATTCTTGTCCTGTCACTGGGTTCATCTGAACTTTTTTTTTTTTTTTATATTCTGTATATATGAGTTAGCATACAGTATTTGTTTTTCTCTTTCTGGCTTACTTCACTCTGTATGACAGACTCTAGGTCTATCCACCTCATTACATATAGCTCCATTTCATTCCTTTTTATAGCTGAGTAATATTCCATTGTATATATATACCACATCTTCTTTATCCATTCATCTGTTGATGGGCATTCATGTTGCTTCCATGTCCTGGCTATTGTAAATAGTGCTGCAATGAACATGATGGTACATGCTTCTTTTCGGATTATGGTTTTCTTTGGGTATATGCCCAGTAGTGGGATTACTGGATCATATGGTAGTTCTATTTTTAGTTTTTTAAGGAACCTCCAAACTGTTTTCCATAGTGGCTGTACCAACTTACATTCCCACCAACAGTGCAGGAGTGTTCCCTTTTCTCCACACCCTCTCCAACATTTATTGTTTCTAGATGTTTTGATGATGGCCTTTCTGACCAGTGTGAGGTGATACCTCATTGTGGCTTTGACTTGCATTTCTCTGATGATTAGTGAGGTTGAGCATCTTTTCATGTGTTTGTTGGCCATCTGTATGTCTTCTTTGGAGAAATATCTATTTAGGTCTTCCTCCCATTTGTGGATTGGGTTGTTTCTTTTTTTGGTTTTAAGCTGCATGAGCTGCTTGTATATTTTGGATATTAATCTTTGGTCCGTTGCTTCGTTGGCAAGTATTTTCTCCCATTCTGAGGGTTGTCTTCTTGTCTTATTTATGGTTTCTTTCACTGTGCAAAAGCACTTGTTTCATTAGGTCCCATTTGTTTATTCTTGATTTTATTCCCATTATTCTAGGAGGTGGGTCAAAAAGGATCTTGCTTTGATGTATGTCATAGAGTCTTCTGCCTAGGAGTTTTATAGTGTCTGGTCTCACATTTAGGTCTTGAATCCATTTTGAGTTTATTTTTGTGTATGGTGATAGGAAGTGTTCTAATTTCACTCTTTTACATGTTGCTCCAATTTTCCCAGCACCACTTATTGAAGAGGCTGTCTTTTTTCCATTGTATGTTCTTGCCTCCTTTGTCAAAGATAAGCAGCCCATATGTGCTTGGGATACCTCTGAGTTCTCTATTCTGTTCCATTGATCTTCCTTTCTGTTTCTATGCCAGTACCATACTGTCTTGATCACTGTGGCCTTGTAGTATAGTTTGAAGTCAGGAAACCTAATTCCACCAACTCCATCTTTCCTTCTCAAGATTGCTTTGGTTATTTGGGGTCTTTTGCCTATCCATACAAATCATAAGATTTCTTGTTCTAGTTCTGCGTAAAATGCCATTGGTAATTGCATAGGGATTGCATTGAATCTGTAAGTTGCTTTGGGTAGTACAGTCATTTTCACAATGTTGATTCTTCCAATCCAAGAACATGGTATGTCTCTCAATCTGTTTGTATCGTCTTGGATTTCTTTCATCAGTGTCTTATAGTTTTCTGCATACAGATCTTTTGCCCCCTTAGGCAGGTTTATTCCTAGGTATTTGATTCTTTTGGTTGCAATGGTAAATGGGAGAATTTCCTTAATCTCTCTTTCTGCTTTTTCATTGTTAGTGTATAGAAATGCAAGAGGTTTCTGCACATTAATTTTGTATCCTGCTACATTACTAAATTCATCAATTAGTGCCAGTAGTTTTCTGTTAGAGTCTTTAGGATTTTCTATGTATACTATCATGTCATTTGCAAAGAGTAACAATTTTTCTTCTTTTCCAATTTGGATTCCTTTTATTTCATTTTCTTCTCTGATTGCTGTGGCTAAAACTTCCAAAACTATGTTGAATAATAATGGTGAGAGTGGGCACCCTTGTCTTGTTCCTGTTCTGAGAGGGAATTCTTTCAGTTTTTCACCATTTAGAATGATGTTGGTTTTTGGTTTGTCATATATGGCTTTTATTATGTTGAGGTAATTTCCTTCTATGCCCATTTTCTGGAGAGTTTTTACATAAATGGATGTTGAATTTTGTCAAAAGCTTTTTCTGCATCTATTGAGATTATCACATGGTTTTTATCCTTCAGTTTGTTGATATGATTATCACATTGACTGATTTGCATATATTGAAGAATCCTTACATTCCAGGGATAAACCCCACTTGATCATGGTGTATGATCTTTTTAATGTGCTGTTGGAGTCTGTTAGCTAGTATTTTGTTGAGGATTTCTGCATCTATATTCATCAGTGATATTGGCCTGTAATGTTCTTTTTTTGTGACATCTTTGCCTGGTTTGGGTATCAGGGTGATGGTGGCCTCATAGAATGAGTTTGGGAGTGTTCCTCCTTCTGCTATATTTTAGAAGAGCTTGAGAAGGATAGATGTTAGCTCTTCTCTAAATGTCTGATAGAATTCGCCCGTGAAGCCATCTGGCCCTGGGCTTTTGTTTCTTGGGAGATTTTTAATCACAGTCTCACTTTCCATACTTGTGATTGGTCTCTTCATATTTTCTATTTCTTCCTGGTTCAGTCTTGGAGGATCGTACTTTTCTGAGAATTTATCTATTTCTTCCACATTATCCAATTTATTGGCATATAGTTGCTTTTAGTAGTCTCTCATCATCTTTTGTATTTCTGTGGTGTCCGTTGTTACTTCTCCTTTTTCATTTCTAATTCTGTTGATTTGCATCTTCTCCCTTTTTTTCCTGATGAGTCTGGCTAATGGTTTATCAATTTTGTTTATCTTCTCAAAGAACCAGCTTTTAGTTTTATTGATTTTTGCTATGGCTTCCTTCCTTTCTTTTTCATTTATTTCTGATCCAATCTTTATGATTTCTTTCCTTCTGCTCACTTTGGAGTTTTTTTGTTCCTCCTTCTCTAATTGTTTTAGGTGTATGGTTAGGTTGTTTATTTGATATTTTTCTTGTTTCTTGAGGTAGGACTGTATTGCTGTAAACTTCCCTCTTAGAACTGCTTTTGCTGCATCCCATAGGTTTTGGGTTGTTGTGTTTTCATTGTCATTTGTTTCTAGATATTTTTTGATGTCTTCTTTGATTTTTTAGTGATTTCTTGGTTGTTTAATAGCATACTGTTTAGCCTCCATATATTTGTATTTTTTATAATTTTTAAACTGTAATTGATATCTAGTCTCATGGCATTGTGGTCAGAGAAGATGCTTGATATAATTTCAATTTTCTTGAAATTACCGAGGCTTGATTTGTGACCCAAAATGTGATCTATCCTGGAGAATGTTCCATGTGCACTTGAGAAGAAAGTGTATTCTGTTGTTTTTGGATAGAATGTCCTATAAATATCAATTAAGTCAAGATAGTCTAATGTGTCACTTAAAGCTTGTGTCCTTATTTATTTTCTGTTTGGATGATCTGTCCATTGACGTAAGTGGGGTGTTCAAGTCTCCCACTATTGTTGTGTTACTGTCGATGTCCCCTTTTATGGCTGTTAGCGTTTGCCTTATGTATTGAGGTGCTCCTATGTTGGGGGCATAGATATTTACCATTGTGATATGTTCTTCTTGGGTAGATCCCTTTATCATTATGTAGTGTCCTTCCTTGTCTCTTGTAATAGTCTTTACTTTCAAGTCTAATTTGTCTGATATGAGTATTGCTACTCCAGCTTTCTTTTGACTTCCATTTGCATGGAATATCTTTTTCCATCCATTAACTTTCAGTCTATATGTGTCCCTTGGTCTGAAGTGGGTTTCTTGTAGGCAGCATATAGAAGGGTCTTGTTTTTGTATCCATTCAGCCAGTCTGTGTCTTTTGGTTGGAGCATTTAATCCATTTACATTTAAGGTGATTATTGACCTGTGTGTTCCAATTACCATTTTCTTAATTGTTTTGGGTTTGTTTTTGTAGGTCTTTTCCTTCTCTTGTGTTTCCTGCTTAGAAAAGTTCCTTTAGCAACTGTTGTAGGGCTGGTTTGGTGGTGCTGAATTCTCTTAGCTGTAGCTTGTCTGTAAAGCTTGTGATTTCTGCCTCAAATCTGAATGAGATTCTTGCTGGGTAGAGTATTCTTGGCTGTAGGTTTCTCTCTTTCAGGACTTTCAGTATATCCTGCCATTGCCTTGTGGCCTGCAGAGTTTCTGCAGAAAGATCAGCTGTTATCCTTGTGGGTTTTCCCTTATATGTTGTTTGTTGCTTTTCTCTTGCTGCTTTTAATATGATTTCTTTGTGTTTAATTTTTGTTAGTTTGATTAATATGTTCCTCGGTGTATTTCTCCTTGGGTTTACTCTGTATAGGACTCTCTGTGCTTCTTGGACTTGATTAATTATTTCCTTTCCCATGTTGGGGAAATTTTCCACTATAACCTCTTCAAATATTTTCTCAGACCCTTTCTTTTTTTCTTCTTCTTCTGGGATGACTATGATTCAAATGTTGGTGGGCTTAATGTTGTCACCAAGCTCTCTGAGACTGTCTTCCATTCTTTTTATTCTATTTTTCTCTTTCCTGCTCTGTGGCAGTTATTTCTCCCATTCTATCTTCCAACTCACTTATTCGTTCTTCTGCCTCAGTTTTTCTGCTGCTTATACCATCTAGAGTATTTTTAATTTCAGTTATTTTGTTGTCCATTACTGTTTGTTTGCTCTTTAGTTCTTCTGAGTCTTTATTAACTGTTTCTTGTATTTTCTGTATTTTGTTATCGAGATTTTGGATCATCTTTACTCTCATTACTCTGAATTCTTTTTCAGGCAATTTTCGTATTTGCTCTTCATTTATTTGGTCTTGTGGGGTTTTTCCTGCTCCTTTGCCTGCATGGTGTTTCTTTGTTTTCTCATAGTAGTCCAAACTTCAGAGGTTGCTTGTCCCGGCAATAAAGGGGATTAAAGAAGACTGTCCAAGCCCCAGACTAATGGCAGAGTGTTGAGTCAAACAAATACTAAGTCAAGGAAACACATACATGTATAAGACACACTAATACTGAATCCAATAGAACATAAGGCACTAGAAAGACCTGACAGAAGAACCCCAGTATGCTATCAGACAAAGAGAAAACCAACAGAAATTCAAAATCAAAACAAAGCAAAAGAAAAACAAAAACCAAAACTAATGAACAAACAAAAAAACCACCACACACACACAAACACAAATCCAGGGAGATTTTGAAAGCTAGGATCAAATATAATAAAGAGCAAGTGTACCACCAGGCAGACTGAAGATTCTCAGAACAAAATCAGACAATGATACTTAGAACTAAGTTAAAGACAAAACCTAATAATAAAAATCAAAGCAGTGTGTCATCTGGAGAATAAACAGAGCAGACCAATAATATTGCTTATAAGTATATTAAGATAAAATAAACTAAAAAAGGATAGAAGATGGCAACAGAAGAGCATAGTGTGACTGGAAATATGAAAAGAAAAAGAAAGAAATAGAAATGTATTAAAGATAGAGATGATAAGAAGGTAGGAGAGATACTGTCAGCACTACAAAAAACGTAGCTAGAAATAGAAATACATAAAATGGCTAAAAATAAAAATAGAATAAAAAATAGAAAAAAATATGTTATAAAACATGTAGCTCCCTTAGGACTAATATCGTAATTAATAAAATTTAAAAAAATTAGAACTGACCCCAGAATGGACCAGATCAATAGAATTAAAACTAATATTTCTGTTTCCTTGTAGGTCTCAGCTGTAAGTGTCCTTCTACCCACCTTGGGCTTCTTGTATTACTCTGTGACCAGCAGAGCATCTTTATTGTTCATGTGTAAGCACCAGTGTGTGGGGAGAGAGGGGGTACAATAGTGGCTCCTTCCCCTGGGAGTGAGTGAGCAGTGGCGCCCTGCCTGGGTCATGGCAGCTCAGGTGGCTCAGGCTGAGAGAGCAACTCCAACCATGGCTTCTCTCCCCAGCTGCGACTCCACTGTGGTGCTCTGCCTGGGTCATGGTGGCTCAGTCGGCCATGGTGGTGCCTGTTACAGAGGGACACCAGTGGCTCAGGTGTTAACAGAATGTCTCCAGAGCTGGGCCACTCTGCGGGCTTTTGGCTCTTGGCTGTAGGCACTCTAGGCCAGCCCTATCCAGGGGCCTTTGTTATCCCTGAGTGTGTTAGCCAGGCCAACAGGGGTCCTTCCTTTGTCCATCACAGGTGCCGAGAGAGAGGCTACACTCACGGCTCCTCCCCCCTGCTGCCACCATGGCCACCCAGCTTTCCATGGTAGGCACTCTCTGCTGCAGATTTCTTCCCTCCTGTCCTCTCAGTCTGTCTCCCCACAGCCAACAATGTTTCTCACCCTGAACCAGTTCTCCAGTTCCCATGTTCCGGCTCCCAGACCCCCTGTTCAGCTGTGAACCAACATCTCAGTCCGGACACGCTGAACCATAGTGCGGACCCTCCATGTGTTTCTCACTCTTTCCCACCTGCCACAGCTCAGCCACTTCACCCTCTTTGAACAGTCCCAAATGCCTCCCTTCTGACCTGGGGAAATTCCCTGTTGGAGAAGAGGTTTCCCCATCAGGTAAGGGACGTTTCCCCAAATTCAGCAATCTCCCCTCTGTTTCAGATCCCCCTGCCCCAGGGTGTGGGACCCGTCCCTTTCCTTTCTTCTCCTCCTCTTTCTCCTTTTCTTTTTTTTTCCCCTCTGTCCTACCCAGTTATGTTGGGATCTTTGCAGTCCTTTCTGGTGTCCGAGGTCATTTCCTGGTGTTCAGCTGGTTCTCTGTGAGAATTATTGTGTCTTTTGGTGTATTCCTGATGCATCTGTGGAGAGGGAGGTATTCCACATCCTTCTACTTCACCGCCATCTTTCTTCTCCTTTTCTTTTTTCTTAAAGATTTATTTTATTATTTATTTATTTATTCATTTATTTATTTTTGGCTGCATTGGGCCTTTGTTGCTGTGCACAGGCTTTCTCTAGTTGTGGCGAGTGGAGGCTACTCTTTGTTGCAGTGCTAGTGTTTCTCATTGTGGTGGCTTCTCTTGTTGTAGAGCACAGGCTCTAGCAGTGTGGGTTTCAGTAGTTGCAGCACATGGGCTCAGTAGTTGTGGCATGGGCTCTAGAGCACAGGCTCAGTAGTTGTGGCACACAAGCTTAGTTACTCCATGGCATGTGGGATCTTCCTGGTCCAGGGCTCCAACCCGTGTCCCCTGCATTGGCGGGCAGATTCTTAACCACTGCACCACCAGGGAGGCCCTATTATTAACATCTTGCATTATTAGTGTGGTACATTTGTTACCACTGGTGAACCAATATTAATACAGAAAGTCCATAGTTTACATTAGGGTTCACTCTTTGTGTTGCACATTCTTTGAGTTTTGACAAATGTATAATGACATGTATCCACCATAACAGTAACATAGAGAGTAGTGTGACTGCCCTAAAGAGCCTCTGTGCTCTACCTATTCATCCTTTCTGCCTACTGGAACCCTTGGCAACCACTGATCTTTTTACTGTGTCTATAGTTTTGCTTTTTCCTGAATGTCATATAGTTGGAATTATACAGCATGTAGCCTTTTCTAATTGCTTCCTATCACTGAGCACTATGAATTTAAAGTTCCTGCATGTCTTTTCATGGCTTGATAGCTCATTTCTTTTTATTACTGAATACTATTCCACTGTATGGATGAAATATGGTACACTAATTATTTTTATCAATTCATCCATTGAAGGAAATCTTGGTTGCTATCAATTTGGGGCCATTATGAATAAAATTGCTATAGACATCTGTGTACAGGTTTTGTGTGGACATAGATTTTCAACTCATTAGGAATTCTATGTATTACTTCAGAATACATGTTTTAGTTTTATATACTGTCAGCTCTCTATACTAGAAAACATGCGATTGTTAGCACAGCTACACCCTTTCTCATTTTCCTTCTCTTTCCGTCTTAGTATTTTTTTTTTTTGCTCACATCATTTTTACTTAATCAAGGTCTGTAGTATTCATTCTTTTCTGAAACTATAATTCCTTTTATTGCCCAGCCTTAGTCTGTCTATATTTAAATGAACTATGATTAGTTTAACCACAGCTTTATCATTCTTGGATTCTTTATTGTGTTTCATCTCTTGGTTAAATAGATTTACCTTTAATGAATTTTCCAAAAAGTGCTGATGCCTGATGCATACTTGGCTTCCTGACTTCCTTCATGTTTGAGCATGTCTGACTGATTCTGTTAAGTTTGGATAAAAATTGACTAGGTACAGTGGTCCTGGGTCACACTTTGTTTCCCTCAGAATTTGGCAGACTTTACTTCATAGTCTTTGGCTTGGACTGTTGTGAAAAAGTCTAAGGCGAGCCTAACTCCTGCAGCTTCTTTCTGGACACCTATATAATTTTTGTCCATTTTTCAACTTCTTAAATAGATCAGAATGTAGATCTGCTTTGATCATCATCATTCTTAATCAGTTTTTCCAAGTATGTGATATGCCCTTTCTGCCTAAAAATTTTATTCTTCTTTCATTTCAAGGCAACTTTTTTGTATTATGTCTCTGAATATTTTTCCTGTTCCATCTGTGAGACTCTCTACTTCAAAGCAACCCAAGTGTCATCTGTGCCCTCTTCATGTCTATCATCTCCTGTCTAATTTTAAAAATTGTTGTTTCCCTTTGCTCTGCATTCATTCTGATTATCTCAAGACTCTCCACCAAAATTTGACCTTCAGCTCTATCTATTCATAACTATATTGTTTTATTTATTATATATCTAATAGTATTAACTTTTATTTAGCTCTGCAATATCCTCTTCAACCCATTCTGCTATCTTAGCTGATTATATCATAGATATTATCACATTAAATTAAGAATCTACATGTTCTTGAGAGAGGAATCAAGATGGTGGAGTAGTAGGACATGCACTCACTCCCTTTTGCAAGAGCACTGGAATTACAACTAACTGCTGAACAATCACTGACACAAAGATGCTGGAACTCACAAGAAAAAAAAAGAAAAAGAAAAAGAAAAAAAACCCACATCCAGAGACAAAGGAAAAGCCTCAATGAGACATAAGCACCCACGAGCCTCCTAGATAGCTTCCTCCACAAGGGGGCAGACAGCAGTATCAAGCAGTATCAGCAGTACTTCATCTTGTGGAACTGAAAACCACAGCCAGAGAAAGAGAGAGATAATGAAAAAGCAGAGGACTTTGTACCAGATGACGAAACAGGATAAAAAACCAGAAAAACAACTAAATGAAGAGGAGATAGGCACACTTACAGAAAAAGAATTCAGAATAGTGATGGTGAAGATGATCCAGGACTTTGAAAAAAGACTGAATGCAAAGACTGAAAAATTTACCAAAGACCTAGAAGAATTAAAGAGCAAACAAACAGAAATATGCAACACAATAACTGAAATGAAAAATACACTAGAAGGAACCAATAGCAGATTAACTGAAGCAGAAGGATGAATAAGTGACCTGGAAGACAGAAAGGTGAAAATCACTGATGTGGAAAAGAATAAGAAAAAAAGAATGAAAAGAACTGAAGACAGCCTAAGATACCTCTGGGACAATGTTAAACGCACCAACATTCGCATTATAGGGGTCCCAGAAGGAGAAGAGAGAGAGAAAGGACCCGAGAAAATATTGGAAGAGATTATAGTTGAAAACTTCCCTAACATGGGGAAGGAAGTAGCTACCCAAGTCCAGGAAGTGCAGAGAGTCCCAGGCAGGAAGAACCCAAGGAGAAGCTCACCAAGACATATAGCAGTCAAATTGACAAAAATTAAAGACAGAAAAATGTTATTAAAAGCAACAAGGGAAAAATGACAAATAACATACAAGGGAACTCCCATAAGGGTAACAGCTGATTTTTCAGCATAAACTCTGCAAGCCGGAAGGGAGTGGCATGATATATTTCAAGTGATGGAAGGGAAGAACCTACAACCAAGAATACTCTACCCAGCAAGGATCTCATTCAGATTTGATGCAAAAATCAAAAGCTTTACAGACAAGCAACAGCTAAGAGAATTCAGCACCACCAAACCAGCCCTACAACAAACACTAAAGGAACTTCTCTAAGTGGGAAACATAAGAGAAGAAAAGGACCTACAAAAACAACAACAAAACAATTAAGAAAGTGGTAATAGGAACATACACATCGATAATTACCTTGAATGTAAATGTACTAAATGACCCAACCAAAAGACACAGACTGGCTGAATGGATACAAAAGCAAGACCCATATATATGCTGTCTACAAGAGACTCACTTCAGACCTAGGGACACATACAGGCAGAAAGTGAGGGGATGGAAAAAGATATTCCATGCAAATGGAAATCAAAAGAGAGCTGGAGTAGTGATACTCATATCAGATAAAATAGACTTTAAAGTAAAAAATGTTACAAGAGACAAGAAAGGACACTACATAAAGATTGAGGGATAAATCCAAGAAGAAGAGACAACAATTACAAATATATATGCACCCAATATAGGAACACCACAATACATAAGGCAAATGCTAACAACTATGAAAGAGGAAATCAACAGTAACACAATCATAGTGGGGGACTTTAACACCCCACTTACACCAATGGACAGATCATCCACACAGAAAATTAATAAGGAAACACAAGCTTTAAATTACACAATAAATCAGCTGGATTTAATAGATATCTATAGGACATTACATCCAAAAACAGCAGATTATACATTCTTCTCAAGTGCACATGGGACATTCTCCAGGATAGATCACATTTTGGGTCACAAATCAAGCCTTGGTAAATTCAAGAAAATTGAAATCATATCAAGCATCTTTTCTGACCACAATGCTATGAGATTAGAAATCAATTACAGGAAAAAAACTGGAAAAAACACAAACACATGGAGGTTAAACAATACACTACTAAATAACCAAGAGATTACTGAAGAAATCAAAGAGGAAATCAAAAAATACCTAGAGACAAATGGCAATGAAAACACAATGGTCCAAAACCTATGGGATGCAGCAAATGCAGTTCTAAGAGGGAAGTTTATAGCAATACAATCCTACCTCAAGAAACAAGAAAAATCCCAAATAATCTAACCTTACACCTAAAGAAACTAGAGAAAGAAGAGCAAAGAAAACCCAAAGTTAGTAGATGGAGAGAAATCATAAAGATCAGAGCAGAAATAAATGAAATAGAAACAAAGAAAACAATAGCAAAAATCAATAAAACTAAAAGCTGGTTCTTTGAAAAGATAAATAAAATTGATAAACCTCTAGCAAGACTCATCAAGAAAAAGAGGGAGAGGACTCAAATCAATAAAATTAGAAATGAAATAGGAGAAGTTACAACGGACACCACAGAAATAAAAAGCACCATAAGAGACTACTACAAGCAACTATATGCCAATAAAATGGACAATCTGGATGAAATGGACAGATTCTTAGAAAGGTATAACATTCCAAGACTGAATCAGGAAGAAATAGAAAATATGAAAAGTTCAATCATAGATAATGAAATTGAAACTGTGATTTAAAATCTCCCAACAAACAAAAGTCCAGGACCAGATGGATTCACAGGTGAATTTTATCAAACATTTAGAGAAGAGCTAACACCCATCCTTCTCAAATTCTTCCAAAAAATTGCAGAGGAAAGAACAATCCCAAACTCATTCTATGAGGCCACCATCACCCTGATACCAAAACCAGACAAAGGTACTACAAAAAAAGAAAACTACAGACCAATATCACTGATGAATTTAGATGCAAAAATCCTCAGCAAAATACTAGCCAACAGAATCCAACAACACATTAAAAGGATCATACACCACGATCAAGTGGAGTTTATCCCTGGAATGCAAGGATTCTTCAATATATGCAAATCAATCAATGTGCTACACCATATTAACAAACTGAAGGATTAAAAACCACATGATCATCTCAATAGATGCAGAAAAAGTTTTTGAGAAAATTCAACACACATTTATGATAAAAACTCTCCAGAAGGTGGGCAACGAGGGAACCTACCTCAACATAATAAGGGCCATATATGACAAACCCCCAGCAAACATCATTCTCAATGGTGAAAAACTGGAAGCATTCCCTCTAAGATCAGGAACAAGACAAGGATGTCCACTCTAGCCACTACTATTCAACATAGTTTTGAAAGTCCTTGCCACAGCAATCAGAGAAGAAAAAGAAATAAAAGGAATCCAAATTGGAAAAGAAGAAGTAAAACTGTCACTCTTCACAGATGACATGATACTATACATAGAAAATCCTAAAGATGCCACCAGAAAACTACTCGAGCTAATCAATGAATTTGGTAAAGTTGCGGGATACAAAGTTAACACACAGAAATCTCATGCATTTCTATACACTAACAATGAAAGATCAGAAAGAGAAATTAAGGAAACAATCCCATTCACCATTGCAACAAAAAGAATAAAATTCCTAGGAATAAACCTAACCAAGGAGGTAAAATACCTGTACTCAGAAAACTATAAGACACTAATGAAAGAAACCAGGGGCTTTCTAGGTGGTGCAGTGGTTAAGGATCTGCCTGCCAATGAAGGGGACATGGGTTCAATCCCTGCTCTGGAAGATCTCACATGCCACAGAGCAACTGAGCCCGTGCACCACAACTATTGAGCCCATGTGCTGCAACTACTGAAGCCCACACGCCTAGAGACCATGCTCCACAACAAGAGAAGCCATGGCAACGAGGAGCCTGTGCATCACAACGAAGAGTAGCCCCCACTCACCGCAGCTAAAAAAAGCCCACGCACAGCAAAAGGAGACCCAACACAGCCAATAAAATTAATTAATTAATTAATTTTTTTTTTAAAAAGAAAAAAAAAGAAAGAAATCAAAGACGACACAAACAAATGGAGGAACATGCCATGTTCTTGGATTGGATGAATCAACATTGTGAAAATGACTATATTACCAAAAGCAATTTGCAGATTCAATGCAATCCCTATCAAATTACCAATGGCATTTTCCACAGAACTAGAACAAGAAATTTTATGATGTGTATGGAAACGCAAAAGACCCCAAATAGCCAAAGCAATCTTGAGAAGGAAAGACGGAGTTCGTGGAATCAGGCTTCCTGATTTCAGGCTATACTACAAGGCTACAGTGATCAAGACAGTATGGTACTGGCACAAAAACAGAAATATAGATCAATGAAACAGGACAGAAAGCCCAGAGAGAAACTACGATCAACTAATCTATGACAAAGGAGGCAAGAATATACAATGGAGAAAAGGCAGCCTCTTCAATAAGTGGTGCTGGGAAAACTGGACAGTTACATGTAAAAGAATGAAATTAGAACACTCTTTAACACCATACACAGAAATAAACTCAAAGTGGATTAAAGACCTAAATGTAAGACCAGACAGTATAAAACTCCTAGAGGAAAACATAGGAAGAACACTCTTCGATGTAAATAACAGCAAGATCTTTTTGATCCACCCCCTAGAGTAATGGAAATAAAAACAAAAATAAATAAGTGGGACCTAATGAAACTTCAAGGCTTCTGCACAGCAAAGGAAACTGTAAGCAAGATGAAAAGACAACCCTCAGAATGGGAGAAAATATTTGCAAACGAATCAACAGACAAAGGATTAATCTCCAAAATATACAAACAGTTCATCCAGCTCAATATCAAAAAAAACAAACAACCCAATCCAAAAATGGGCAGAAGACTTAAATAGGCATTTCTCCAAAGAAGACATACGGATGGCCAAAAGGCACATGAAAAGCTGCTCAGCATCACTAATTATTAGAGAAATGCAAATCAAAACTATAATGAGGTATCACCTCACACTGGTTATTATGGGCATCATCAGAAAATCTACAAGCAGTAAATGCTGGAGAGGGTGTAGAGAAAAGGGAGCACTCTTGCACTGCTGGTGGGAATGTAAATTGATACAGCCACTATGGAGAACAGTATGGAGGTTCCTTGCAAAACTAAAAATAGAACTACCATATGACCCAGCAATCCCACTGCTGGGCATATACCCAGAGAACACCATAATTCAAAAGATACATGCACTCCAATGTTCATTGCAGCACTATTTACAATAGCCAGGACATGGAAGCAACCTAAATGTCCATGGCAGATGAATGGATAAAAAAGATGTGGTACACAATGGAATATTACTCAGCCATAAAAAGACATGAAACTGGGACATTTGTAGAGACATGGATGGACCTAAAGACTATCACACAGAGTGAAGTGAGTCAGAAAGAGACAAACAAATATCGTATATTAACAGATATATGTGGACTATAGAAAAATGGTACAAATCACCCGGTTTGCAAGGCAGAAATAGAGACACAGATGTAGAGAACAAACATATGGACACCAAGTGGGGAAAGCGGAGATGAATTGGGAGATTGGGATACCAAATAATACACTCTAAATATATGCGGTTTATTGTATGTTAACTGTATCTCAATAAAAGTTCTTAAAAAAAAAGAATGAGTATATACATATATATATGAATCACTTTGCTGTACAGCAGAAATTAACAGTAATAAATAAATAAATAAATAAATAAATAAATAAATAAACAAAGGGAAAAAGAAAAGAATCTACGTAATTTTTTGGGGGAAAACACTTATGGAGAATATGCCCTGGTTTAAGGGTGATATTTTCTTCCATGCTGATATTTCTTTCCTTTTTTCTTTCTTTCTTTCTTACAAATTTATTTATTTTTATTGGCTACATTGGGTCTTCGTTGCTGCACACGGGCTTTCTCTAGTTGTCATGCGCAGGAGCTACTCTTCGTTGCAGTTTGCAGGCTTCTCATTGCAATGGTTTCTCCTGTTGCAGAGCACGGGGTTCTAGGCATGCAGGCTTCAGTAGTTATGGCACGAGGGCTCAGTAGATGTGGTGCATGGGCTTAGTTGCCCAGAGGCATGTGGGATCTTCCCGGACCAGGGCTCAAACCTGTGTCCCCTGCATTGGCAGGCGAATTCTTAACCACTGTGTCACCAGGGAAGTCCCCACGCTGGTATCTTTCTATGTCATTTATATTTGAATCATTTATTCAACAAAGATTTGAGTACCTACTACTGCAAGACAGTGTTTTGGTCTCTGGCAATACCACAAAACAGAAAAAATTCTTGCTTTCATGGTGCTTTTGCTGTGTGGGTTTGCTTACGTGTGTACACAGAGTGTGTGTGTATTTGGGTTTGCTATGGCATGTTTAAGTAATAACTACATCATTTTTTGCCATTTTACTGATAGTTAACCTGGGCTGTGCTACCCAGACCTTTCATTTCTCTAATGAAGTGAGACTGAATTTTCCTTGACATTTATTATTTTCCCATTCTCTGGAACCAGTTTGAATTCCCTTCAGGGCTTCAGATTAAATTATCGATGTTGATTTTTATCTATTTTTCTGTAGCCTGAGGATACAATTGTTGTGATTAAATTTATGGACTTCAACCTTACAAATGGGAATTCAGTTTTTTGTCATAACAAACTTTTCTTTATAAATTTAATTTTAATTACAGACTATGTAACTACTTTTTCAAAAAGTTGGAAGAGAATAAAGCCATCTATATATGATTCTATTGACAACAATTTATATGATTTTTTTTTTTAGTAACTGGACCATTACCTAAAAGTGAAAAAGCTGAGGAACCAATAGAAGAAGCCCACAGTCTCCATGGTAACTTATAAGAACGTGTGTCATATGACTCTGAGAACTCCTTATTGCCTATTTAGGAGCAAACCATTAAGCCTTTTTCCACACAAGTGAGCAATGTTAAAGGTGTTCCATATCTTGGTTGTATTTCATCACAAAAATAATATACACATAGTTATGATCCGTGTGCAAGTGTAATTTCATTTCTGTCCAAACTGGAAATACAGCCGCCACCTTCTCCTTTGTCTTCCTCTCAGTCAAGGATCACATTGGTTTCTTGGGTGGACTGGAAAGGAATGGTGTCAAGTATCAGAAATGAAATATGTCCTCTCGAGGTTTTCTCCAAAACCAAAGAAGAAGGCAAGAGGCAGGACTTTTGGCAAAGTCAACAAACACATGGCTTCCCTGGTAGCACCGTGGTTAAGAATCCGCCTGCCAATGCAAGGGGACACAGGTTCGATCCCTGGTCCAGGAAGATCTCACATGCCTCGCAGCAACTAAGCCCGTGCGTCACAACTACTGAGCCTGTGCTCTAGAGCCACGAGCCACAACTAATGAGCCCATGCTCTGTAACTACTGAAGCCCGGGCCCCTAGAGCCCATGCTCTGCAACAAGAGAAGCTACCACAATGAGAAGTCCACGCATCACAACAAAGAGTAGCCCCCGCTCGCCACAACTACAGACAAGCTGTGCACAGCAATGAAGACCCAACACAGCCAATAAAAATAAATAAATAAATAAATAAATTTGTTTTAAAAGAAACACACAAAATTGCCTTAAAGCATTCACAAAGAAACTTTTCAAGGACTGACTCTCAAGGGAACCAAGTGTAGAATGATAATACTAACTCAGACTAAAGAACACTCCTGCCTCCAATCATAAAATGTGTCTGAGTTTCCTGGTAGCCAGGGCAAAAAAGAAAATAAAATAGGTGTTGTGCTTCTTTTTGCCTTATAAATGAATGTTTTCCAAGTTATTGCAAGACTCCAAATTTTTCCCACCTTTGCTCTCTGAAAGGACAATTTTTACCTGGATCTTTATGTATACAATTATGAACAATGAAATAGCATTCTCAAAACGTAAGGAGAGATCTACTTATATCTTTTATGATTCCAGAGATGAAGACAATAACGAAAGATGTAGTTTTACAAAGTCAATGTCACAAAGGAATTCTTCGAAGTCCTGTCTAGATTAATGAATCCCTTGTGCTACTTTCTTCTTACTCAGTGTTCTATTTTCCACTGCTCCTGCCTTTGTGCACTTTCTCTAATTCTGTTTCTCTCTTGGGCATGAAAGCAACATCTGTTATAAGCCATTGTTCAACAAACCATTCTGACAGCCAGAAGAGAATGAGTAAGCTGTTGTCAGAGGCAGGTCATGGTGAAAGCAGGAAGCAGGAACCATTCTTCCAATGATGCTCTCACCTCTGCGTGGCCCTTACATCCCCCACCCTTGGTGGGTCCTCACTGATCTGTGGGCTTACAGCTTCCCACTGCCATGTCCCTGTCCAGGCTCATGTCTCAAATATTCCCACAGCTTTAAGATTACCTCTTCTCTCTCTCTGTTTTAATTAGTTTATTTATTTTTATTGAAGTATAGTTGATTTACAATGTTGTGTTAGTTTCAGGTGTACGACAAAGTGATTCAGTTATATATACATATATATCTATGTTTTCAGATTATTTTCCCTTACAGGTTTTTACGAAATATTGACTACAGTTCCCTGCACTCTGCAGTAGGTCTTTATTGGAGGTTACCTCCTCTCTTTATTTTCTATCAAAACCTCTCTGTCCTCAGGGCTGAGTAAAGCATCAAAAGGAAATTATGTATATCAATCCAGGTTCAGTCAGGCAAGCAGAACTGCAATGAGCTCTGGGATAAGAGATTTGGAATAGACCTTATACAATGATGGGAGGAGCTGGGAAGTGGAGGTCAAAAAGGAGTGAGATGAGAGAGTCGCCAGCCTGTCAATCAGAGAAGTACATCCGCTGTTGAAGTGGGATGTAAAGCAGAAGCTGATGGAGAAATGTGTACGAGGCTGTGCCTGTGTGGGCTTTGGGTCCACAGCATCTGGTGATGGGCCTGAGGTTGCTGTTGGTCATCAGGGACAGCACTTGGATAGAAGAGCTGGTCTCAGAGTGCAGGAAAGCCAGGGTGAGCTGGAAGGTGCTGGCACCTCTTCACCTGTCACTGCATCTAAACATGACGATAGGACTTCCTAGGTGGTGCAGTCATTAAGAATCTGCCTGCCAGTGCAGGGGACACAGGTTTGATACCTGGTCCAGGAAGATCCCACATGCCACAGAGCAACTAAGCCCACAACTACTGAGCCTGCACTCTACAGCCCACAAGCCACAACTATTGAACCCATGTGCTGCAACTACTGAAGTCTGTGCACCTAGAGCCCACGCTGCATAACAAGAGAAGCCACCAAAATAAGGAGCCCATGCACCACAATGAAAAGTAGCCCCCACTTGCCACAACTAGAGAAAGCCCATGTGCAGCAACAAAGACCCAGCACAGCCAATAAATAAATAAATACATTTATTATAAATAAATAAATAAATAAACATGACGACCTCCAGAAAGTGATGGCTGCTGCTTCTCCTCCACCTCCTGAATTTGGTGCAAGTTCCTCTTTTCGCCAACTCTAAGCTGAAACCACACAAAAAAGGAGATTCTGGAAACATAGTTTCCAGTTAACCAAGTTGACAATAGAACAATTCAGCAGAGTATGTTTAGATAAATTCACACTGAGTTAGAAACGCCTGATACTCTCTGTGAACTCCTCTGAGAAGGATACTTTCCAGTGAAGCATTTGTTCAGAGGGGTCTCGGGCACTGGCAGGCCAGTGACCAACATCCTTGGAGGGGGATGAGATAGCTTCCTGCTGCCCTCATTACTTGCTCCAGGGCTCTGCAGCCTCTCCACCACCAAACCGCTGATCATAGACAACAGTAAAATGTAGACTCTGGAGGGCTGGGATCGTAGCCCAAAGAAAACCACCACAAACTCATGATTTCTTTAAAGTCTTCCCTTTTATCTTTATTATTCCTGCAAACCCTGTGTCTTCCTTTGCTAGTTTCAGTATCAAAATGAACTTTAAGTTGCTTACTGGTTACATTTCTTAATTTTTTTCTACCCTAACCATTCACTTACACGCAAGAAGGTGTGCCCATTCATCCTGTGGCTTCAAAAGCCCCCATCACACCGTCATGTATGTCCTGGGAAGTGCACACCCAAGACTGAGAAACAGGCTTTCGCTGGAAAGTGGCTCAACTAATCAGCCACTTCCGTGCTTCAAATGCCCAAAGGCTCCCGACCACTCTCTGGATCGAGTTCAATCTCCCTAGCCTGGCATTCAAGGCCCTCACCATCTGGGGTCACCCTCTTCTCCTGCCTCTCAGCACCCACTTCTGCCTCCTGAAGCCTCTCTTGCAGCACATTCCTCAGGGTCCCTGACCACCCTGTGCTCCTGCTGCTTCTGAACCCTTCCCCGAGCTGTTTCCTTTCCTCTGCCCCACTTCTTTGCCCGAAGAAATCTTCCTCAAGCCTCAAGACCCTGCTCCTATGCCTGTCACGTCCCTGAAGCATCCCCACCTCCATCTTTGTTTGCACCGTTACTGCCACGGCTTTGACTCCATTACCTGTTAGTGTTTTGTCTGGCTTCCCAGGTGGCCTGTGAGCACCTCGGGGCAGGCACTGTCAGAAGCCTACCCAACAGCCACGCCCCTCTTCCTGCTTGCTGATGGAAACCCAATCGTATTTGGAGAAATAACGATTAGGCTAAACCCGTTGTGGTGATCCCACAGTCCTCTTCCAGTGAGTGACATAAGCTTGGGCATGTGACTCATTTCTGGTCATTAGGGTGTAGAGAAGGGATGGTAGAGCTCTCTCTCTCTCTCCCCCCCCCCCGTCCCATGTAGGACACAGCAGGAAGGCAGCCGTCTGCCAACCAGGAAGAGAACTCTCACCAGAAACTGAACCATGCCAAACCTTGACCTTGGACATTCAGTCTTCAGAACTAAGAGAAAATGAATTTCTGTTGGTTAAACCACCAAGTCTATGGCATTTTGTTATAGCAGCCCCAGCTGCTCATGGATACATTCTTAAATAGCTGCTATTTGTTAAGGGCTTGTCATATGCTAGACACTGTTCTAAGTATTTTTTAAGCACCAATTCATTTAATATGCCCAACTTTCCAGTGAAGTAGGTACAATTACCATCTTACCCATCATACAGATAAGAATCTGAGGCACAGAAATGCTGAGTACTTAGCCCTAAATCATGAAGATGACCAGTAGCAGAGCTGGGATTTGAACGGAGGTTGTCCGGCTCCATATTCACACTCTCAACCACTATAATATTCTACACGTGCTGCTCAAGGGCTGGCCTTGTCAGTTCCTCTTACAACTCTCCAAGGCCAGCATGGTGCCTGACCCTTTGTAAGGCATTTATTGAGTCCTGATGTACTAGGCAATCTGCCAAGCTTTGTTAACAACTGTCTAATTTCAGCCTCACAACAGGCCTATCAGCCTGGTGGCTGAGGGTCCTGTTTGCCCAGGGCTAAAGGGGTTCTTGGGATGCAGGACTTTCTACTTAAAACTGGGGTGCGTTGGTCACCTTACCTATTAGGTCAGCTCAGGGCTGAGTTATGACTTTTGTTGGTCCAGGAACTCTTGCTTTTGAGGGCCCCTCCCACCGCAGCAGATTTTGGTGGTTCCTAAAAAACTCACATTTTTATGACATGAGGAAAAAAATGTAAAATGTTTTCTTCAACCCTAGAGGTTAATTTTCTTCCTTCTGGTTTTAAAAGAAATCAAACATTTTAGTAAGCTCCTAAAAATATCATGTGCCCCAGTCATTGCAGCCACATCCTCCCAGGCGTAACAACGTGTTGGCCCTGAGTCATAACTGTCATAATTCCCATTTCACAGAGAGTTTAAGTAACTGCCCAATAATTGTACGTTTAGAAAAGTGATGGAGCCAGGATTGGAATTCATTCTAACTCCAGAGCCTGTGCTTTTAGCTTGCTCTATCAGTGTTTTCAAACATTTTCGATGGTGACTCACAGTAAGAAATAAGTTTAATAACACAGTGCAGTACTCTCTCTCTCTCTCTCTCTCTCTCTCTCACACACACACACACACACACACACACACACAGAGGAACCAAAAGGTGAATGTAACAATATTTACCCTTACCGCACATAATTCATGCTGGTGTTTCCTATTCTATTTTATTTGGTTCTATTCCATTTTTTAAAAGCCAATTGCAGCCCAACAGAGTTCACGACCCATTACTATGTTGTGACCCACAGCTTGAAAAACTCTGCACTCCACTTTAATACCATTAATAAATATTTGTAGAATGAATGTCTTGGGTGTAGAGACAGGATAGGGACATCACCCAACACAAATATTTTCAGCCAAATGACTGTCTGTTTCATCTGTCTTTTTAACAACTGAAATAACATGAAAAGGAAACGTGCTATTTTAGAAACACAATGCCAGCGATTGAACATTTTAAAGTATCTGCTTCCTAGAAAGAATGTGGTGAGAGCTTTGATTTTACATGGTTTTGTCTCTAATAAGTCTTAACTCTCAGCATTCCATTCTTCTTAAGACAGGGCATGAAAATGTGCTTCCCAAAACTCAGGATCCCAGGGGCTAAAATGAGTCCACTGTTTGGGGTCTATATATGCCTGTTTCCTCCTTGATTCACCAAACACGAGCCTTTCACCAGTTTCCTTAACTGTGTGCTACAGGAAAATGTGAATTTCAAGCTGTCTATGTAGATAAATAATTGTTACTAAAATAGATAAAAAATGAAGATCAGGTCATGTAAATAAGCTATTGGGCTAATTTAAAATCATTCTGAAGCCTGTAGGGGTTCAGAAGTCCCCTGAAAATAGATATTCAATTCCCATGGAATTAAGAACACTACCCTTCTCCCAAAGAAATGGCTAAATGGGATTTTAAAGTGATCTCTCAAGTAGTTATGGATATATGTACAGATTTAGATAAATTTAGACACACCTAGGATGCTTATAACAACCTGATGTATGTATTAATTTGCTAGGGCTGCCATAACAAAAGCCCACAGACTAAATTGCTTAAACAATAGAAATTTATTTTCTCACAGTTCTGGAGGCCAGAAGTCCAAGATCAAACTGTCAGCAGATTTGGTTTCTTCTGAGACCTCTCTCCTTGGCTTGCAAAATGGCCATCATCTCACTGTACCTCACGTAATCTTTCCTCTCTGTGCACAAGCTTCCCTAGTATCTCATTGTGCGTCCAAATTTCCCCTTCTTTTAAGGACACTCGTTAGATTGGATTAGGGCCCTCTCTAACAGCCTATGTTTAACTTAATCACTTCTCTAAAGGCCCTAACCCTATATACAGTCACATTCTGAGGTGCTGGGGGTTAGAGCTTCAACATATGAATTTTGGTGGAACACAATTCACCCCATAACAGTATACAGTAGCTAAATACATTAGAACCAACTGAAATATCTAACGGTAGGCTAATGATTAAACTCATTCAACAGGACTTCCCTGGTGGCCCAGTGGTTAAGAATCCACCTGCCAATGCAGGGGACATGGGTTGGATTACTGGTCCTAGAAGGTCCCACATGCAGCGGAGCAACTAAGCCCATGCGCCACAACTACTGAAGCCCGCGGGCCTAGAGCCTGTGATCTGCAACAAAAGAGGCCACCGCGATGAGAAACCTATGTACCACAACGAAGAGTAGCCCCCGCTCACCACAACTAGAGAAAGCCCATGCACAGCAATGAAGCCTCAACACAGCCAAAAAATAAATAAATAAATAAATAAAAATAAATAAATTCACTCAACGAATATATACTGTGTGCTTGCAGGGCCAGGTACTGCACCACTGGGTGCTGAGTTCCAGTCCACAGTCGAGTGGGAGCAGGAGATTGATAGACAAGCCATAAGTGAGGCAGCCAAGCATGATACTCACATGCTCAGACTCGGGATGTAGACTTCCTTGCTCCCCCACTTACTAGCTGGAGGACTGGGCAAGTTGTTTCACCTCTCTGTACCTCAGTTTCCTCATCTGTAAAATAATAGCCCCTACCTCCCAGGTCTGTTTTGAGAATTAGTATTTATAAAGTACTTAGAATAGTAGCCTGCACACAGCACTATGAGTGGTAAATAAAGCAATTTGCTAATATCTACATGAGTCTGGCATTGAAAATGAGGTCTGTGGTAGATTGCATTATTGGCCCCAATTTTACCTCCCTCCTTGTATCCAGGCCCTTTGCCATGTAACTCTGTGATTCCTCCACAAGAGGTGGAGTCTGTTTCTCTGCCCCTTCACTTCAGGCTGGCCCATGTGACTTGCCCTGGCCAATGGGATTTTAGCAGATGTGAAATCAGTAGAGATTTGAAGTGTGCTGGAGGGGCGTGTAGCCTTGTGTTTCTCTCATCATCATGAGAACATGCTGGAACTAGCTTGCTGATCCTATGGGCAGGATGGAGATATATGGACCAGAGTCACCCCATTTGACCCAAAACTTAAATGAGAATTAATGCTAACTGTGTGTGTACTGAGAATTTAAGGTTACTTGTTACCCAGCAGTAACTGACTAACAAGTGGTTGACTGAGATTATTACATGACATGAGGAAATGGTCCCAATAAATTAATGATGACAAAGGCAGATTACAAAGCAATTCATAAAGTAAGATCCTATTTTTTATTTTAAATAAATTTGTGTATGTGTTTGTGTGTATCCCTGAAAAAATACAGACCAAAATGTTAGTCAGTGATTGTCACAGGTAGGTGGTCATTTTTATTTTGTATGTATTTTTTTCTATGCTTCAAGTAAGCGAAATGACCATGTTTGGATTTTGTATTTAGATTGTGAAACATTACTTGAGAAGATATCTAGGTGGATGGAGAGATGAATGGTAGCTGGGTGGATGGAAGCAGTCCCTCCCTGGTGCCTGTTCTCTCATCCCAGACTTTGGTCTGGATTCTTCTGTGGCAACCAAACCCACACTGCAGTGGGGCTGGAGGCCACGCAGAATGTCTGTGATTGTAGGATTTGGAAAATGATTTGTAAGGATAGCCTTTCAAGGTGAGACATCTTGTTAAGATTCTTCGAGGCCCTCAAATATTCCTGTAGGGCTTGGAACATCGTGTTTAAATACATTTGGACACATGCCAGGTCAGGGTGAAATTAGAGGTTAACATTTAGTTTAAGAACAAAACAAGAGAAGGCCTGAGGAACAAGCTTGAAATATCTGCTCTGCTTGCAGCAATTACTTCATGTAAGGGCACACTGTCCCACACCATTGCCTTGGCCTCCCCAGAGTGATGAGCCCTGGTAGACGGCACCAGGGTGCACATGGCATGGCCTCTCCAGCCAGAGCAGGACAAACTGTGCAGCCCTGGCTCCGTCTCACTCTCATTCAGAATCCACACTGGCACCACAGTGGCTTCCAGGCCTTGGTAGGAGACACTGTTGGTATTTTCTTTTCTGATCTTTTTTTTAATCATCTTTGTTGAAATATAATTTAGAGACAATAAAATCCATCCATTTAAAAATGTGCAGTTCAGTGAGTTTTGACAAATGTACACACAGCAAGATGTAGAACTTGTAAGATGTGTGTGTGCATATATGTATATTGCAAGATATATATATATATCTTGTAATCAAGATATAGAACTTTGCATCACCATTTCAGGTTCCTGCGGGTCCCATTGTAGTCAATCCCAACCCCCATTCCCAGCCTTAGGCAACCACTGGTGGGCTTCCTGACTGTAAGTTAGGTTTGCCTCTTCTAGAATGTGACAGAAATGAAATTATACAGCATGCACCCTTTTGTGTCTGGCTTCTTTTGCTCAGTATAATGTTTCTGAGATTCATCCAAGTTGTTGTGTGTGTCAATAGTTCTTTTCTTTCTTTTGCTTAAGAGTATTCCATTGTATAGATGAACCACAATTTCTTTATTCATTCTTTTTTTTTTTTTTTTTGGCTGTGTTGGGTCTTCGTTGCTGTGTGCAAGCTTTCTCTAGTTGCAGTGAGCCGGGGCTACACTTTGTTGCGGTGTTTGGGCTTCTCATTGTGGTGGCTTCTCTTGTTGCAGAGCACATGCTTTAGACTCATGGGCTTCAGTAGTTGCAGCACTCAGGCTCAGTAGTTGCAGCACGTGGGGCCCTAGAGCTCAGGGGCTTCAGTAGTTGCGGCACCTGTGCTCAGTAGTTGTGAGGCAAGGGCTTAGTTACTCTGCAGCACATGGGATCTTCCCAGACCAGGGATCAAAGCCGGGTCCCCTGCATTGGCAGAAGGATTCTTAACCACTGTGCCACCATGGAAGTCCCTCATTTACCTTTTGATGGACATTAGGCTGGTTTCTAGTTTGGGGCTATTATAAATAAAACTTTTCTTTCCTTTTTTGAGTTTCAACTGTATTTATTCGATAGCTGCCATTGGACTCAATAGCTACAGAATGAATAATTTTCCCTGAAGCTTGCTTTTGCACTAGGAAAAAATACCTGTGATCAAACAAGTTGATAGTTCATTAAGTCATTCAACCAAGCGCTCATTCAATAAGCCATTCATCCAGTAAACATTCACCTATCACCTACTATTATTCCCAGTAATAATTTAGTAATATTCTTTACTGAGTGCTTAATAACTGTTAAGGTCACCATGCCTCAAATGTTACTGGGATTATCACATTCATTTCTCACAACAGTCCTGCAGGGTAGCTGTGACTGGTCTTGGTTTAAGGTGCTTCTTAAACCATAACGTGCTATGCAAATAAAGTTGCATTTTTTAAACAAAATAACTTTCTGTACAACTTTGGTTTTTCATTTCTCTATTGGCCTGCCCTCCTTTCTCTCACTCACTCCACTAGCTATGAATTGATGAGGTTTTATGACATCTCTTCTTTAATCAGGACCAAATGGTCTGTGACATCGCTCAGGCTTTTATTTTTATTGGCAGACACTGAGAGGAACACATTACACTCCTGACATCCCTGGTGTCAGAGCTAGATTGGTATTCACTCCAGGTGCACACGGAACACTTCATTCTCCAGACACACGATTGAGCCAAGGTGCTATATAAGTCAAATAAATAAGTAAAGTGCTGGAAAGCCAAGGGCAGTTCTGTCCTTATGTGGCACACAGAAATATAGTCAACGTCCTGAGATCCCACTGAATGCTAACACGCACAGGGAACTTTGGGGAAAGAAAGAAAAAAAGAAGATGAGACAGAGAAAGTTTCTCTTAACTCTTGAAGAGTTTAATTAGTATGAGAGCCATGAATAAGCTGAAAGAATAGTTATCAAGAAAGTATAAAGAAAGGGAGCAAACTAGCATATCTTGAGCTTCTACCATCTGCCAAAGAATGTGCTAATCCAATGGTTCTCTAACATGGCAGGTCCTCAGGATTCTCTAGGAGACTTGTGAAAACACAGATTGATGGACCCTACCCCCAAAATTTCTGATTCAGTAGGCCTGGAGTCAAATTCAAGAATTTACATTTTTTTAAATATTTCATTTATTTATTTTTTGGCTGCATCGGGTCTTAGTTGCAGCACAAGGGATCATTCATTGTGGTGTGCAGGCTCTTTATTGTGGCATGAGGACTTCTCTCTAGTCTTGGCATGGGCTCCAGAGCACACAGGCTCTCTAGTTGCGGCACACAGGCTCAGTAGTTGTGGCATGCGGGCTTAGTTGCCCTGCGGCATGTGGGATCTTAGTTCCTCCACCAGGGATGGAACCCGCATCCACTGCATTGGAAAGCAGATTCTTAACAAATGGACCACCAGGGAAGTCCCAAGAATTTACATTTCTAACAAGTTTCCAAGTGCTATTGATGATGCTGGTCCAGGGACCACACTTTGAGATCCACTCAGAGTTGATAACATGGGCTAGACTCACATATTATCTCATTGAAACACCCCAAGAGCACTATGAAGTAGGTTTTCATTGTCCCCATTTTGTACATGAGAAAAGTGGAGTTCAGAGAAGTTCCATAACTTCTGGGGTGGGGGAGTCCTGGGGGGACTTCCCTGGGGGTGCAGTGGTTAAGAATCCACCTGCCAATGCAGGGGACACAAGTTCCATCCCTGGTCCGGGAAGATCCCACATGCCGCAGAGCAACTAAGACCATGTGCCACAACTACTGTGCCTGAGCTCTAGAGTCCCCAAGCAACAACTATTGAGCCCAAGTGCCACAACTACTGAAGCCCACTTGCTTAGAGCCCATGCTCCACAACAAGAGAAGCCACTGAAATGAGAAGCCCGTGCACCGCAACAAAGAGCAGCCCCCACTTGCCACAACTAGAGAAAGCCAGTGCGCCGCAAAGAAGACCCAAAGCAGCCAAAATAAATAAATAAATAATAAATAAATACGTTTACAAAAAAAAAATTTTTTTTGCCCTGAGTCCACAGCTAGTGAGCAGCAAAACCAAACTTTGAACTTAGATCTGTCTTACTCTAAAACCCATGGTTATTCCCACTATTTCAAACTTCCCCCACACATTTCCTGCAAAAGCAGACCTAGAATATTATCTGAGCTGGTCAATGTTGTCAGAATCTCCAGTGTTTGAAAATAAACAGGCACAGTGACATCATCTAGGATCACATGCTCCAAAATAATAGGGTAGTTAACTGAATGGTTTGGAAAGGATCCAGAATGTAGGAGTCAATGACCCTGACCAAAACTACCTGCTTCTTTGAAGCTGCTCAGAATGCAAAGAACTTCAAGGTGACCCAGCACCCCTGCTTCCTTCTTTCATAAAGACAAAGCCTGGTTACAAATCAGATTTTCACCTGACTCTCTCTCTTCTGCTTCCCATAAGCTTCCTGCTGCATTAATTCAGAATAAGGAATAACTCTAAAATGTGTAAAAGCAAAAACTTCAAACATAAGTAGATTTTCTCATGTGAACAAAGAAGTTCTTTCTGTTGAATTCTTGTCTTCTAAAAGACTTTAACTCAGGGACTTCCCTGGTGGTCCAGTGGTTAGGACTCCATGCTTCCAACGAAGGGGACACAGGTTCTAAATATCGTACACTTTAAATATATGCAGTTTACTGTGTGTTTAAAAAAAATCAGCCTAAAATCATCTTATGCCGAAAAGGTAAAAAAAAAAAAAAAAAAGAAAAGAAATGAGAGAGGAATTCCCTGGTGGCACAGTGGTTGGGAATCCACCTGCCAATGCAGGGGACACAGGTTCGAGCCCTGGTCTGGGAAGATCCCACATGCCGCGAAGCAACTAAGCCCATGCACTGCAACTACTGAAGCCCTCGCGCAGAGAGCCCATGCTCTGCAACAAGAGAAGCCACCGCAATGAGAAGCCCTCGCACTGCAAGAGTAAGCTCCTGTTCACCACAACTAGAAAAAGGCTGTGAGCAGCAATGAAGACCCAACGAAGCCAAAAATAAATAAATAAATTTATTAAATAAAAAAAGAAATGAGAGAGAAGACATCACTATAGATTATACAAAGATTAAAAGGATGATGGACAACTTAACTTTATGGCAATAAATCTGACAACTTAGATGAAATGGACAAATTCCTTGAAAGACACAAACTACCAAAGCTCCTTAAGAACAAACAGATAACGTGAATATCACATCTATTAAAGAAATTTAATTTATAATTTAAAACCTTTCCACAAAGAAAACTCCAGGTCCAGATAGCTTTACAGCTAAATTCTACCAGACAAGTAAGAGAGAAATAATATGAATTCTATACAAATTATTTTGGAAAATTGAAGAGGAAGGATTATTTCCCAACTAACTGTGAAGTTAAAATTACGCTGAAATTCAAAGACGTTACTTCAAGACCAAAGACTGCACTTAATATTAAAGGGAGAAAAAAATCACAGTTTCAGTAATGCCTGAAAAAATGGAATCCTCAGTCTCATAAAAGCTCCAGGAAGTAAGCAAGTTTCATTTGTGTCCCTGCTTTGCAGATAAGGAAATAGGATAAGGAAAAATGTTGGGAAAAGTTTGACCTACACACCTCGCCTCTGGTGGTAGGGAAGGCAGAGATAGGAAGATACCCCTATAACCTATTTCACAGTTTCCCTGTGGATGAGGTTAGGAAAAGTTCGAAGTCACTAGAGAACAGAAAAGATGGTCCTTAGGGAAGGACTCCGGAGATGGCAATTCACCTCATGGGAAGATTTTTTTTAACTTTTTTTTTTTTTTTTTTTTTTGGCTACACCATGCAGTTTACAGGATCTTAGTTCCCTGACCAGGGATCAAACCTGGGCCCCCTGCAGTGGAAGTGCGGAGTCCTAACCACTGAACCACCAGGTAATTCCCTAATTTTTTTATTATAGAGAATTTCAAACTTATCTAAAGAAGATAGAAGATAATGAAGTCCCATACTGCTTACACAGCCCCAACCAACAACCATCAACCAGTCTGTGACTCTAGACCTCCATCCATTTCTTCCATCACACACAGTAGTCCCCCTTCTCTGTGGGGAATACAAGACCCCCAGTGGATACCTGAAACTGTGGACAGTACTGAACCCTATACATATGGCGTTTTTTCCTACACATATATACCTAAGATGCAGCTTAATTTATAAATTAGGCACAGTAAGAGATTAACAACAGTAACCAACAGTAAACTATCGGGCTGGCCGAAAAGTTCGTTCAGGTTTTGCCATAGCATCTTGCAGGAAAAAAACCCAAACGAACTTTCTGGCCAACCTAATAGCACAATTATAACAATATACCAGAATAAAAGTTATGTGAATATGGTCTCTGTAAAATGAGGGTTACTTGAACATGAAAACTGTGATACCATGACAGTTGACCTGATAACCTAGACAGCTATTAAGTGACAAATGGGTGGATACGCTGGACAAAGGGATGATTTACGTCCCAGGCAGGGTGGAGTGGGATGGTATGGGATTTCATTACACTACTCAGAATGGTGTGCAATTTTAAATTTATGAATTGTTTACTTCTAGAATTTTCCATTTAATATTTTTGAACCAGAGTTGACCACAGGTAACTGAAACAGGGCAGAAAGCAATATAGGGGGGACTACTGTATTACTTTGAAGCAAATCCCACCCATAGCATCATTTTATCCATAAATATTTCAGTGTGTCTAAAACAGAGCCTCTCAACCGCAGCACTGTTAACATTGTGAGCCAAATAATTCTTTGTTGTGAGGAGCCGTCTGGTGCATTGCAAGATGTTTAGCAGTATCCCTGGGTTCTACCCACTAGAGGCTAGTAACACCTTCCCCCCAGTTTTGTTTTGTTTTTTTAAATTTATTTATTGGCTGTGTTGGGTCTTCGTTGCTGCACACAGGCTTTCTCTAGTTGTGGCGAGCGAGGGCTACTCTTCGTTGCGGTGAGCAGGCTTCTTGTTGCAGTGGCTTCTCTTGTTGCAGTGGCTTCTCTTGTTGCAGAGCACGGGCTCTAGGCATTCGGGCTTCAGTAGTTGTGGCACTCAGGCTCAACAGTTGTAGCTTGGAGGTTCTAGAGCACAGGCTCAGTAGTTGTGGCGCATGGTCTTAGTTGCTCTGCGACATGTGGGATCTTCCCAGACCAGGGATGGAACCCGTGTCCCTGAATTGGCAGGCAGATTCTTAACCACCATGCCACCAGGGAAGTCCCCTCCCAGTTTTAACAACCAAAAATGTCTTGAGATTGCCAAATGTCCTGGGGAGTAAAATCTCAAAACTGAGAACCACTGCTGTAAAAGATGAGGGCTCTTTTTTAAAACATAGATATGATACTAACATATATTTTTAAATTAATAATTTTTTCTTAATGTAATCAAATATCTTGTCAGTGTTTAAATTTCTGTCTCATAAATGGTATAAGTGGAATCTTTCCAATAGTCTTTTAAAAAATAAGGATTCAAATGAGGTCCATACATTGTGACTGATGGATATGTCTTTCAGGTATCTTTTACTCTATAAGTTTCCCCTCCATTCTTTTTTTTTTTTTTTTTTTTTAAGAAAAGAGGTCATTTGACCTGTAGAGTTTCCCACAGTCTGGATTTCACTGATTACATGTTCATAGTGTAGTTTAACATTTTCTCTGTACCTGAGGTAAACAGCCACTGATGATCAGTGCCATTATAATTCTATCATTCTTTCTCCACTTATTAACTGAATTCTTGTATAAAGGGAAACTTCCCCTAATGAGCAAGTTCTTTACATTAGTGATGGCCACCTGCAAGGCTGGGATGAGTAAGATTGGTGATGAGCTAGAGGGGTGGGATAGGGAGGGTGGGAGGCAGGCTCAAGAGGGAGGGGTATGGGGATATATGTATAAATACAGCTGATTCACTTTGCTGTACAGCAGAAACTAGCACAAAAGTGTAAAGCAATTATACCTCCAATAAAGATCTGGGAAAAAAAATAAAATAGATAACATTTAGCACAGGGAACTCTACTCAATACTCTATCATAGCCTATATGAGAAAAGAATCTTTAAAAAGAGTGGATATATGTATATGTATAACTGATTCACTTTGTTGTAGACCTGAAACTAACACAACATTGTAAACAACTATCCCCCAATAAATTAAAAAAAAAAAAAAGATTCTGAAGCCCTGTCGAAATTCAGTAGAAAGAATGGCAAGGTTGACTACTGATGTCTGACGTGGGGATGTGATGGGACAGTAGTAGTGATTCCTATCCCTAATCTAATTAATTTACTCCCCTCTTTAAGAAGTGAAGGCTCAGTAGAAAGAAGAAAGATCGTTACATGCTTAAGGACAGAGTGTTGAATGTCATTATGGAGTCAGGGCAGGCTCAGAATCAAAGTGGTTATTTTTCTTTTTGTTTTTCATGATAATTCCCAGTATTGACAATAGGCAAGGAGATGGCACTTTCAGATACTGTTTGTGAGAATGTAAAGTGGTGCAGTTTTTCTGGCAGACAATTTGACAATATGTAAAAAAAAGTTCGCATACGCTTTGATCTAGAAATTCTACTGCCAGAAATTTATCGCAGGGACGTACAGAAAAACTCAGTGAAGGTTGTTCATGACAAGTCTGTGGTAGTGAAACACTGGACACAACCTCAGCATTCGCCTGCAGGAAATTCGCTAAAGGCAGTGTGCTATCCCGTCAATGGGCTTGCAGCCATGTGAATATTACAGAATACATAAGGGCACAGAAAGATGCTCATGGCATATTGTTGAGTGAAAAAAAGACAGATCTAAAGTAATATCTTCAGCAAATCCCTTTTTCTATTTCTAAAAAAGGAATTTATGTGTATAAACAAATGCATGGAAAAAGAGGTCTCAGTAAATATACCAAAGTATGGACAGTGAATACTATAGTATTAATATTACCTGATGGTAAAATTAGAAGTAATTTATATTTTCTTCCTTTGGCTTATCTGATTTTTCAAAATTTTCTATAAGTAATTCATATTATTTTTTAGAAGAAAAACTCTTAATAACAAGTACTTTAAATTATAGTTGCCAAATATCATGGGACATACTTAAAAAAAATTAAGTAAAATTAATTTTTTGGACATACCAAAAAATTATTCATTGTTTAATCTGAAATTTAAATTTAATAGGGTGTTTTGTATTTTTATTTACTAAATCTGGCAAACCTACTTTTTTTTTTTTTTTTTGGCAAACCTACTTTTAATGCAAAGCAATCAAAGGAGAGATCAGGGTGCCGGACCCTGATGTGCTGGCCCCTTGAGGACAAGAGAGTCATTGATCGTTTCAAGTCTTTTAAACCAGGAAATAGGATTTGATGGAATAAGGAAGGAAGATCAATTTGGAAGCCACGTAGTCCTTATCTGAAATCTGGACTCTGCTACCACCACCATCCCCACTCCCCCACCCTAGCACCATTCACCCCACACCCTGGATGTCCCAGGGTGAGTCACTTGTCTCCTTTGAGCCTCAGTAATAATGCCTGGATCAAGTGAAAACGTGTGTGAAGGCACTTAGTAAACTGCAAGTGTCAAGCGGCACATTATTATCACGTTAGTAAATTACACACACAAGGACACTGAACAGGAACAGAACATCTGCCACAAGCCAACTGCAGAATTGTTCCTTGCAGCAGACTTTGATGGCTCTCTGAGGTCAAAATAACTCAAGGTTTAGTCACTCCAGGACTGAACCCATACATTAACATCTATCCAGATTGTTCTCACGACCCTATTTGTAGATGCACTGATCATTAAACAGCGTTGGAACACTTTGCCGCAAGTCAGTTGTTAAATTACTTGGCGAGTGGCTCGAAGGAAGCCTGCGTGGTTTACGAGTTTGGCAGCTCATAACTCCAGGCGTTCACCTTATCCTCACACACCAGCCTCAGTCACCTTGGAAACTGCCCTGCTCTAGATGCAGAGCACAGAACGCCCAGCTGACATGGAATTAATCAGCAGCCACCTTCTCTTCTGGTCTCTGTTACTGAAAAACCGTCAGTGCCTCTCAAGCCTGACAGCCGGAGGGAGGATCCAATGGGGCAGTTCCAAGCATCTTCCAGGGGAAAACTAATACAGGAGGTTGAGGTTTATCACAATGTGGAAAAACAAATTAAGGGAGAAAGAAATTAAGGGAGAAGGAAAGAGGAAAGGAGGGAAGGAAAAAGAAAAAGAAGAAAAGTTCAGAAGGAAGAAAATTAGAGTATTACCCTGTTTTACAGATGAGGAAACTGAGGTCCAGAAGCCCAAGATCACATGACCAGTAACAGCTCCTCATGGAAGCCAGACACTCTGGAAAGAGGTGACAGGAAAATGCAGCTTGTAAGTGAAGTGTCATGGCACAGAGGCGCCACAGAGAGAGGCGGTCACCCACCAGCCCTTACCCCAAACACTAACCCTGATCTGGGACTCGCCAGCCTCCAGAACCCTGAGAACTAGATCCCTGCTGTTTAAGCCACCCAGTCCATGGTACTTTGCTACAGCAGCCTAAGACATCTGGCAATTCTTCTCATTGTGGTGGCTTCTTTTGTTGCGTAACACAGGCTCTAGGTGCACAGGCTTCAGTAGTTGCAGCACACGGGCTCAGTAGTTGTGGCACGTGGGCTTAGTTGCTCGCGGCATGTGGGATCTTCCTGGACCAGGGCCCAAACCCTTGTCCCCTGCATAGGCAGGTGGATTCTCAACCACTGCGCCACCAGGGAAGTCCTGGCAGTTCTCCTTAACTGTTGGAGGAACTGCTGAACTATTTTCCATGCGGCTGCACCCTTTTTCATTCCCACCATCGGTGTCTGAGAAGGGAGTTCCAGTGTGGAGTCCTACCTTTCTCAGCCCGAAACTTAGGTCTGCTACAGACTCAACTGAGTGACCTCCTTATGTAACCTCTTGGAGTCTCAGTTTCCTCATTATAAAATGGGGATAACAGACTTGAGGGAAGATTACATAGATGACATACAAAAAGCTCCTAGCACATGGTGCTCAACAAATGTCAGTGGTTTCCTGGTCAGTGTGGAGAGAATCACAACATCTCAGTGTGGGAGGGAGCCTGACAGGTACAACACATGATGCTACTTCCTGGGCTATCATAGCAGGGTCCCCCGTCCTGAGTCCTGCCCGAATATCCCCATCGCTGCTCACTGTGAGGCATCAGGGCCGGAACCAACTCCATAGGACATAGGGAGGCATTTCCCAGCATTTCTTGGAATCCTGGCTTTCATAGGGTATAAAGGAGTGCTATGGGGTTGGGGGGAGGAATTCTAAGGTCAAATAACTGGGAAACACTGGGTTAAATAACACCAAAGCAAGTTTCTCTTCTGCAGGACTCCTCAGAGCATTGAGCAGTAACGCACTTTGAAATCCCCAATGAGGAATGGAGTGAGTCTATAGCGTTTCTTAAAACTCGCTGTCCGAGAGAAAAAAGATGGCGGCGAAGTAGAGAGACGTGGAGTGCATCCCTCTCCACAGATGCATTGGGAATGCACGGAAGGACACAGTCATTCCCACAGAGAACCAGCTGAACACCAGCAGACGGCCTCGGACACCGGAAAGAGCTGCGGAGAACCTGACATAGCCGACTGAATATTCGTCTAATCCAATAATTGGACATTAGTCTGAGGCTTGGACAGTCTTCTATAAACACCTCTATCACCAGGACAAGCAACCCCAAAAGCTTGGACAACCATGAGGAAACAAAGAAACACCATGCAGGCAAAGGAGCAGGAAAAAAACCCACAAGACCAAATAAATGAGGAGGAAATAGGAAAAATGCCTGAAAAAGAATTTAGAGTAATGATAGTAAAAATGATACAAAATCTCGATAACAAATTAGAGAAAGTACAAGAAACAGTTCATAAGAACTCAGAAAAACAAACAGCAATGGATAACAAAATAACTGAAATTAAAAATACTCTAGATGCTCTAACCAGCAGAATGACTGAGGCAGAAGAACGAATAAGTGAGTTGGAAGATAGAATGGAAGAAATAAACGCCACAGAGCAGGAAAAAGATAAAAAAATAAAAAGACTAGAAGACAGCCTCAGAGACCTCAGTGATAACCTTAAACGTACCAACATTCGAATTATAGGCATCCCAGAAGAAGAAGAAAACAAGAAAGGGTCTGTGAAAATATTTGAAGAGGTTCTAGTGGAAAACTTCCCCAACATGGGAAAGGAAATAATGAACCAAGTCCAAGAAGCACAGAGAATCCCATACAGAATAAACCCAAGGAGAAACACACCAAGACACATATTAATCAAACTAACGACAATTCAACACAAAGAAAAAATATTAAAAGCAGCAAGAGAAAAGCAACAAACAACATATAAGGGAAAACCCATCAGGATAACAGCTGACCTTTCTACAGAAACTCTGCAGGCCAGAAGGGAATGGCAGGATATCCTGAAAGTCCTGAAAGAGAGAAACCTACAGCCAAGAATACTTTACCCAG
This sequence comes from Hippopotamus amphibius kiboko, assembly GCF_030028045.1. Classification (NCBI taxonomy): domain Eukaryota; kingdom Metazoa; phylum Chordata; class Mammalia; order Artiodactyla; family Hippopotamidae; genus Hippopotamus; species Hippopotamus amphibius. Next base: position 114,405,432 of record NC_080191.1, read on the forward strand.
CAAGAATCTCATTCAGATTTGAGGGAGAAATCAAAAGCTTTCCAGACAAGCAAAAGTTAAGAGAATTCAGCACCACCAAACCAGCCTTACAACAAGTGCTAAAGGAACTTCTCTAAGTAGGAAACACAAGAAAAGGAAAACACCTACAAATACAAACCCAAAACAATTAAGAAAATGGTAATTGGAACACACATGTCAATAATCACTTTAAATGTAAATGGATTAAATGCTCCAACCAAAAGACACAGACTGGCTGAATGGATACAAAAACAAGACCCTTCTATATGCTGCCTACAAGAAACCCACTTCAGACCAAGGGATACATATAGACTGAAAGTGAAGGGATGGAAAAAGATATTCCATGCAAATGGAAGTCAAAAGAAAGCTGCAGTAGCAATACTCATATCAGACAAATTAGACTTGAAAGTAAAGACTATTAAAAGAGACAAGGAAGGGCACTACATAATGATCAAGGGATCCATCCAAGAAGAACATATCACAATGGTAAATATCTATGCCCCCAATATAGGAGCACCTCAATACATAAGGCAAATGCTAACAGCTATAAAAGGGGACATCGACAGGAACACAATAATAGTGGGAGACTTGAACACCCCACTTACATCAATGGACAGATCATCCAAACAGAAAATAAATAAAGACACACAAGCTTTAAATGACACATTAGACCATCTCGACTTAATTGATATTTATAGGACATTCCATCCAAAAACGACAGACTACACTTTCTTCTCAAGTGCACACGGAACATTTTCCAGGATAGATCACATCTTGGGTCACAAATCAAACCTCAGCAAATTCAAGAAAATTGAAATCATATCAAGCATCTTCTCAGACCACAACGCCATGAGACTAGATATCAATTACAGGAAAAAAACTGCAAAAAATACAAACACATGGAGGCTAAACAATTCACTATTAAACAACCAAGGAATCACTACAGAAATCAAAGAGGAAATCAAAAAGTATCTAGAAACAAATGACAACGAAAACACAACAACCCAAAACCTATGGGATGCAGCAAAAGCAGTTCTAAGAGGGAAGTTCATAGCAATACAGTCCTACCTTAAGAAACAAGAAAATGATCGAATAAACAACCTAACCTTACACCTCAAACAACTAGAGAAAGAAGAACAAAGAAACCCCAAAGTGAGCAGAAGGAAAGAAATCGTAAAGATCAGAGCAGAAATAAATGAAAAAGAAAGGAAAGAAACCATAAGAAAAATAAATAAAACTAAAAGCTGGTTCTTTGAGAAGATTAACAAAATTGATAAACCATTAGCCAGACTCATCAAGAAAAAAAGGGGAAGATGCAAATCAACAGAATTAGAAATGAAAAAGGAGAAGTCACAACGGACACCTCAGAAATACAAAAGATCATGAGAGACTACTACAAGCAACTATATGCCAATCAATTGGATAACCTGGAAGAAATGGATACATTCTTAGAAAAATACAATCTTCCAAGACTGAACCAGGAAGAAATAGAAACCATGAACAGACCAATCACAAGTACAGAAATTGAGGCAGTGATTAAAAATCTCCCAACACACAAAAGCCCAGGACCAGATGGATTCACAGGCGAATTCTATCAAACATTTCGAGAAGAGTTAACACCTATCCTTCTCAAACTCTTCCAAAATATTGCAGAAGGCGGAGCACTCCCAAACTCATTCTATGAGGCTACCATCACCCTGATACCAAAACCAGGCAAAGATGTCACAAAAAAAGAAAACTACAGACCAACATCACTGATGAATATAGATGCAAAAATCCTCAACAAAATACTAGCTAACAGACTGCAACAGCACATTAAAAAAATCATACACCACGATCAAGTGGGGTTTATCCCTGGGATGCAAGGATTCTTCAATATACGCAAATCAATCAACATGATACATCATATCAACAAATTGAAGGATAAAAACCATATGATCATTTCAATAGATGCAGAAAAAGCTTTTGACAAAGTTCAACATCCATTTATGATAAAAGCTCTCCAGAAAATGGGCATAGAAGGAAATTACCTCAACATCATAAAAGCCATATATGACAAACCAAAAGCCAACATTGTTCTCAATGGAGAAAAACTGGAAGAATTCCCTCTAAGAACAGGAACAAGACAAGGGTGTCCACTCTCACCACTGTTATTCAACATAGTTTTGGAAGTGTTAGCCACAGCAATCAGAGAAGAAAAAGAAATTAAAGGAATCCAAATTGGAAAAGAAGAAGTAAAATTATCACTCTTTGCAGATGACATGATACTATATATAGAAAACCCTAAAGACTCTACCAGAAAACTGCTAGCACTCATTGATGAGTTTAGTAAAGTAGCAGGATACAAAATTAATGCACAGAAATCTCTTGCATTCCTATACACTAACAACGGAAGAGCAGAAAGAGAAATTAAGGAAACTCTCCCATTCACCATTGCAACCAAAAGAATAAAATACCTAGGAATAAACCTGCCTAAGGAGGCAAAAGATCTGTATGCAGAAAACTTTAAGACATTGATGAAAGAAATCAAAGATGACATAAACAGATGGAGGGATATACCATGTTCCTGGATTGGAAGAATCAACATCGTGAAAATGACTGTACTACCCAAAGCAATTTACAGATTTAATGCAATCCCGATCAGATTACCAATGGCATTTTTCACAGAACTAGAGCAAGAAATCTTACGATTTGTATGGAAACGCAAAAGACCCCGAATAGCCAAAGCAATCTTGCGAAGGAAAAATGGAGTTGGTGGAATCAGGCTTCCTGACTTCAAACTATACTACAAGGCCATAGTGATCAAGACAGTATGGTACTGGCACAAAAATAGAAAGGAAGATCAATGGAACAGAATAGAGAACTCAGAAGTAAGACCAAACACATATGGGCACCTTATCTTTGACAAAGGAGGCACGAGTATACAATGGAAAAAAGACAGCCTCTTCAATAAGTGGTGCTGGGAAAATTGGACAGCAACATGTAAAAGAATGAAATTAGAACACTTCCTAACACCATACACAAAAATAAACTCCAAATGGATTAAAGACCTACATATAAGGCCAGACACTATCAAACTCCTAGAGGAAAACATAGGCAGAACACTCTTTGACATACATCAAAGCAACATCCTTTTTGACCCACCTCCTAGAATCATGGAAATAAAATCAAGAATAAACGAATGGGACCTCATGAAACTTAAAAGCTTTTGCACAGCAAAAGAAACCATAAACAAGACTAAAAGGCAACCCTCAGAATGGGAAAAAATAATTGCCTATGAAACAACGGACAAAGGATTAACCTCCAAAATATACAAGCAGCTCATGCAGCTTCATACCAAAAAAGCAAATAACCCAATCCACAAATGGGCAGAAGACCTAAATAGACATTTCTCCAAAGAAGACATACAGATGGCCAACAAACACATGAAAAGATGCTCAACATCACTCATCATCAGAGAAATGCAAGTCAAAGCCACAATGAGGTATCACCTCACACCAATCAGAATGGCCATCATCACAAAGTCTGGAAACAACAAATGTTGGAGAGGGTGTGGAGAAAAGGGAACTCTCCTGCACTGTTGGTGGGACTGTAAGTTGGTACAGCCACTATGGAAAACAATTTGGAGGTTCCTTAAAAAACTACAAATAGAACTACCATATGATCCAGTAATCCCACTCCTGGGCATATACCCAAAGAAAACCATAATCCCAAAAGAAACTTGTACCATCATGTTTATTGCAGCACTCTTTACAATAGCCAGGACATGGAAGCAACCTAAATGCCCATCAACAAATGAATGGATACAGAAGATGTGGCATATATATACAATGGAATATTACTCAGCTATAAAAAGGGATGAGATGGAGCTATATGTAATGAGGTGGATAGAACTACAATCTGTCATACAGAGTGAAGTAAGTCAGAAAGAGAAAGACAAATATTGTATGCTAACTCACATATACGGAATCTAAAAATGGTACTGATGAACTCAGTGACAAGAACAGGGAAGCAGATACAGGGAATGGACTGGAGAACTCGAGGTATGGGAGGGGGCGGGGGGTGAAGGGGAAACTGAGAAGAAGCGGGAGAGTAGTACAGACATATATATACTACCAACTGTAAAATAGTCAGTGGGAAGTTGTTGTATAACAAAGGGAGTCCAACTCGAGGATGGAAGATGCCTTAGAGGACTGGGGCAGGGAGGGTGGGGGGGAATCGAGGGGGGGGCGTCAAGGAAGGGAGGGAATATGGGGATATGTGTATAAAAACAGTTGATTGAACCTGGTGTACCCCCAAAAAAAAATAAAATAAAATAATAATAAAAAAAAAAAAAAACAAACAAACAAAACAAAAAAAAACTCGCTGTCCTGGGAAAGGAAAGTCTGCATCCAAACATAAGGCATCTGTCCACACAGCAGGGAAACCACATACAACCACCAAGCTCCACCTCAGCTTGAGTTCTAAATACTCACCCCTAAACGTTTGCATTGTAGAAATTCTTGCCTTTCCTGCTTTATCCCAAATGGCGACTTAGAAACGGCAGCCACTGCTGCTCTGCCATCTTCCTTAATGTCTCCATTCATCCCTGCTGCTTGAAGCCAATTTCCAAGTTCAAGTTCAAGGCGTTAGGTAATCTTCCCAGGCTGAGCGAAGAAAGTCAGCTTGTCAGGATTGAGGGAGCTCGCCTTCCCCATTCCCACGCTGGCCCTGAACACAAGTTGGCAGATTTAGGTTTCCCTTCTCAGCCAGGGTTCTCAGCTGAGTTCAGTAAATTTCCAGAGAGCCAACGTTCTTGGGTCTTGCAATTGCCCTTTTGTATATTTATGCAGTTGTTTTTTTTTAATCCGTGATTTCTTTGGAGGCTGTAACTAAGAGAGGTAAGCAAAGGTCAGGATCTGGGACAGAACAAAAGCCTTAGCAATTTTTTGAGACCTTGGGGAAGGGGCTGAAGGGATTGTTCCAGAAGACCTGACCTCTAAAGTTCACAGTAAAGCAAATGCAAATGAGTTATAACCTTCTGTTGCCACCACCTCCCAGAATGGCAAATAATTCCATCTCAGATGGCGTTCAGATAAATGATCCTCACTTCACGTACAAGCTTACCCTGAGTCCTTTATTCTCAAGGGCACTGAGTAAATAGGCTTTTTCCTGAACTCTTTTAACTAGAATGAAGAAAACAGTCTCAGGATGACCTCATGACAAGAACAACTGGTGCCCGTGAATCTTTATTAAGCACCTACTATGGGATAGATGCAAATCGTCCAACAGCCGGAGAGAAGAGACAACCGCACAAATGCACACAGCTGGGATAAATACAGCCCAGCCCTGGGACCACCACCAGCTCCTCCACACTGTCTGCTCAGCTGGAGTTTGGGAAAGTCAAGAATGTGTGTAATGTAAGGAATCTGATGCACCCAGCCCTTATCAACCCTGTCCGAAGACTGCAGCTGCAACAAGGCCCTTAGGAAGATTTACGCAAGCATGAAGTTAGAAGTGGGTTCGTCTTTTTCAACACACTTGAAAGCAATAGGCACTAGATATAGTGCAAGAAAGGCCGGTGGGAAGGTGGACCTCTGCCTAGGAAGCGGGGCCCTGGCTGCAGAAACTATGCAGTGGCATGTAGCTCAGGACTTTGCATGTCCCTGGATCTTAGCTTTGGTAGGGGCTGGGGGTAGAGCACCAAGGATATTGAGGAAGAGAGGCAGCCTGCTATGGCAGGCTGGAGGTCACCAGCCTTGGCTTAACCTCTGACAGGCTGGGTGACCTCACCAGATCATTTCCCCTTTCTGACCTCAGCTTCCTTATTAGTAAAAAACAGTGAGATGGTTGTTCTAGATCTGTTGATTGTGATTTTTTGTAATTGTATTTTGTAAAATTCATATAACACAAAGCTTGTTGTTACTGACATTCAGTACATTCACAATGTTGTGTGACCATCACCACTGTCTAGTTTCAGGACACTTTAATCACCCCAAAAAGAAGTCCTGCACCTATTAATCAGTCAGTCCCTATTACCCCCTCCCCCTAATTTCTGGCGATCACTAATCTGCTGTCTCTATGGATGTGTACAATTCTATGGCCTTTTGTGACTGGCTTCTTTCACTTAGAATAATGTTTCCAAGGTTCATCCGTATATCAACACTTCATTCTTCAGACTTTCCTGGTGGTTCAGTGGTTAAGAATCTGCCTACCGGTTCAGGGGACATGGGCTCCATCCCTGGTCCAGGAAGATCCCACATGCCGAGGAGCAACTAAGCCCGTGCACCACAATTACTGAGCCCGCATGCCACAACTACTGAAGCCCACGTGCCTAGAGCCTGTTCTCCGCGACAAGAGAAGCCACTGAAATGAGAAGCCTGTGCACCACAACAAAGAGTAGCCCCTGCTTGCCACAACAAAGCCAGCATGCACCAACAAAAGACCCAATGCAACCAAAAATAAATAAATTAATTTAAAAAAGAGAAACTTCATGAGATAATAAATGTTTTTAAAAAAATACTTCATTTTTTTTTAATGGCTAAATAGTATTTCATTGAGGAGATATACCATTTTATCCATTCATCACTTATTAGTTATGGACATTTGGGTTGTTTCCACCTTTGGGTTGTTGTAAATAGCCAAGCATTTAATGAGCATTTGTGTACAAGCACCTGTTTGAGTATCTGTTTCCAACTCTTTGGAGTGTATATCCAGGAGTAGAATTGCTGGATCATAGGGTGTTATGGACTAAATGTCTGTGTCCTCCCAGAATTCATGTGTTGAAGTCTTAACCTCCAATGTCATGGCATTTGGAGGTAGGGCCTATGGGAGGTAATTTAAGTTTAGATGAGGTCATGGGGGGTGGGGTCCTCATGGTGGGATTAGTGTTCTTGTAAGAAGAGGAGACCAGAGCTCTCTGTCCCAACCCCCGCCCTCACTCATGTGAGGACACGGTGAGAGGCAGCCCTCTGTAAGCCAGGAAGGGGTCCTCACCAAGAACCTAACCCTGATCTTATATTTCCAGCCTCCAGAACTGCGAGAAATAAATGTCTGTTGTTTAAGCCACCTAATCTATGGTATTTTGTTACAGCAGCCTGAGCAGACTAAGACACGTGGTAATCTGTGCTTAACTTAGTACGGAAACATCAAACTATTTCCCACAGTGGCTGCATCATTTTTCCTTCTCACCACCAAGGTTTGGGGGTTCTATTTGCCCCTCATCCTCACCAAACTGATACTACCTTTAAGCAGGGAGGGAATGTAGTAGTAAAACCTTTTCTTCTAATGAAATCTTTCTTGGAAACCTATTATAAGAAAACAGATCAAAGAGAAACTGCTGGGGTGGAGGTGACAGCACATCTGAGGAACCCCCGAGGGTTCGAAGAAACACAGTTTGAAAACCATTTGCTCCAGGTGGGTTTATTATACACTTCCTGGCTTAGAATCTGAATATCCCATCTCGATTGCCTTCCAAGTCCATCCTGGTCTCTGGAGGTTTGGCCTAGAGAGGACTCTCCCAATCTTTATCTTTTAGGAAAGGCCTGAGATTACAGTGCTCTTCAACATGTGGTATAGGGCCCACCAATGGAAGAATAAGCTGGTTCCTTTTTTTCTTTTTTCTTTTTTTGCCCACGCCCCATGGGCATGTGAAATCTTAGTTCCCTGACCAGGGATCGAACCCACATCTCCTGCATTAGAAGCATAGAGTCTTAACCACTGAACAGACAGAGAAGTCCAGCTGGTTCTTGTTAAAATTAAAATTCTGGGATCCCACCCCAGACTTAGCAAATGGGAATCTTCGGGGAAGAACCCTCAATTTTTGCATTTTTTATGTACTTCCCAGATGATTTTGATGTCCCCAAATTTGAGAACCACTGAACTGGGGGGGACTGAGAGGTGAAGGTTGAGAGTAAACACAGAAGATTGATAAGGCCACAGTTTTACTGAACTGCTGTGAGCTCCCTCCTCTGCACTTTGAGTGAAAGGGAGAAGCTGGATTTTGCTTTGGGATCCAAGTTCCAACTGGGGCTACTCAAAGGTCATGTTGGCACCACCTCCGGCCCACAGGACAGGGAAGTTCCAAAAGATAAGGACGCTCTTATGACCTCAGGAACTGCGCACAGTGTTCAAACATTTCCAAGTGCTATTTTTTTTTTTAATGATGGTTATTATGGTTACTTTTTTAAATCTGAAAATACAGCAAATCAGTCATAAGCAATGACTGTTTATGTGAGTTTTTGTAGCATTAAGCAATGCCTTCTTTGTGCTGAGAATCAACATTATTTACTTTGGGAATCTTGCCCAGATTTCTGTCAACTCATTTACACGCAGTTTCTCCTCCCAGGCTGGTGATTCAATGAAGTTTTCCCCATCTGGGGCAGGGAACAAGGAAAACTGTCATATGTAGACCCAGCCTAGTGCAGTGAGCTCGTAAGGATCATCAAAGGCCCCCTACCCCAGTTATAGCCCCGGAGCAGGAACCCCCTCTTCAGGCTCTGCTGGAATTCATCCAAGAATGAGTGGCTCCCCACCTGTTTTGGTTACCTGCTGCTACATAGCAACTCTTGCCAAAACTCAATGACTTGACACAAAAACTATTTTATTCTTAGCTCTCACCAGTCTTTGGACTGGCTGAGCTCAACTTAGCAGTTCTGCTACCTGTGATGTTGGTTGGGGCTGCAACCACATAGGGGCTTGACTAGGCTGAAGAGCAGGGCTGCAGAGCCCATGCTGAGTCACTCACATGGCTGGGAGCTGATGCTGGCTGGCAGCTGGGCACTCAGCTGGGGCTGTTGGCTGAAATGTTGACATACAGCCTCTTCATGTGGCTTGGGCATCCCACAATATGGCAGCTGGGCCAGGAGAGGGAGTATCCTAAGAGCAAGTGTTCCAAGCACTGATTTGGCTCTAAGACCTTGGATAAATTACCCAAGCTCTTGGAGCCTAAGCGTCTCTGTTTATCAAATGAAGATAATACCTTCTCCATCAGATTAATGTGAAGACTAAGTGAGGCAGTGTACGTAAAGCCCTTCACCCAGTGCTCTGTAAACAAGAGTGGCTTATGATCATAGCCACACCAATACTTAACCCTGAAGCATCCTTGATACTACATGCTGAATCTCTCTATTCTTTCTCCCTGGCTTATACAAATTGCTGGGCTGCCACCCCTGACTTGAAGGAAAAAAAGAGGTTGCCATCTTTAGTGTGGTCCTATAGGACTAGATGCAGAAATCAGAAACTATGACGTGACTCCTTGGAATGTATCTTAAAGGGAAAAAAAATCTTACAAATATTCAAAGATATTTGAATGTTCCTTGCAACAGTGTAAGTAACATCTTATCAATTAGAAGCTTATCAACCTAAATTTCAATCAGTAATGGATGGGATGTGATACATCCATATTCTACTGGATATTTGTTGCTTTTAGGGTATCCAGCATCTGATCATCCTTACTTTTAAGGGGAAATTCTAAGATACGAATGAAGCACCCCTGCTTTCCACTACAGAAGCAGGAAGAAGGCAGAGGTGCCCACTCCCTGCTCCCTGGAAGGCAAGGTACAAGCATGTGAGCTGAGTGGCCAGTGTGATGCTCCTACCTAAGGTTTTGCCCCTAAAGACACAGGGACAGTTAGTGAGTGTTTTTCAAGATTGCCATGTTGGCAGTGGAACCTAGATTCCAGTGGCATAGAGGTAAGTGTCTAGTGAGGCAGAGCTGCCTCAATGACCTAGACTGCTCACCTTGGAACTGCTATGTGCGAGAGAAATAAACTTGCATGTTCATTAAATCACTCTAAGTTGAACTTTCTTTGTTATGGCATCTTAGCTTACCTTAATTATGGTGATTTTAGAACATGGCCACAAATGCTTTGCTACTCCTTCCATTGAGAAGTAGAGACTATGTGCCCTCTTTTTGAATCTGGGCAGGCTTGTAACCACTTCAATCAATGGGCTTTGGTGGAAGTGACTTCCAGGGCTAGGTCATGAAAGGCCATGCAGCTTCCTTCCTGCTTGCTAGAACACCAGCTCCTGGAGCACTGAGTCATCTTGTAAGAAGTCAGTCTACCCAGAGGCCCCACACTGTGAGGAAGCCCAAGCCACATAGAAAGACCTTGTATAGGCACTCTGATCAGGAGTCCCCGCTCAGCCCAGAGTCCAACTCATGCCAGCCCAAATCTCCAAATATGTGCAAGAAGAAGGCTCCAGATGATTCCACCACCCCACCCCCACCCCAGCCTTTCATCTCACTCCTAGTTTGAGTTTTCCCAGCCGAGGTCCCAGACATTGAGACATCATCCCTGCTGTCTCCTGCTGGAATTCCTGACCCACAGAATTTACAAGTATATTAAAATGGTGATTGTTATTTCACTAAGTCTCATGGGTTGTTGCACAACAATCGCTAATGGAGCACTAAACTGACATACCATAGATTCTATGGGCTACCCAATACCCTTCCAAAAATTTCCCTTTTTGCTAATTAAGTTAACCACAGTGCTTCTGTCATTGCCATCAATAGTCTCGGTTGGTAGATATGCAATGAAACACTATGCCACCCTTAAGCTGAGGCAGCTCTATATTAACTGTCACAGAAAGATGTGCAATGCAATTTTAAGAGAAAATGGCAGATTCAAAAATAATAGGTACAGAATGGTTCCAGTTTTGTAAAATAAAATTATTATTTTTGCATAGAATAAATTCTAAGATGCTATGTACCAAAATTATACAGTATTGTCTTTAGGTATTGGACTTACAGGGTTTTCTCTTATGTTCACCTGTATTTTCTATTTATAATGAACCTAGTTACAGTTACACATGTAATTTTCTAACTCAGAACATTTTTTAAAAGAAATAAAGCCAGGGTTATAGATTCAGAAATTTAAGAGTGCCTGGAATACTTCTCCACCCCTGGGGATTTTGCACGTTCACCAATGAGAGACCTTGAAGCACGTGATCTTTGGGGAGTGGTAGCCCCATTAGGCAGTGTAGTAGCCCCTAATAATTCCTCCTCTTCCTATAAACATATGCTGTTCCTCACATGAAGGAGTATGATTTATTTCCCCTTTCCTTAAATCTGGGCTGTCCCTGTGACTGCTTTGGCCAATGGAATGCAGCATAAGATGTTCGAGGACTTTTGATCTCAAGTGTTAGGAGATTTAGCAACTTCTATTTCCCTCCTCTTACATGCTTGTTCTTGGGATGTTCCCTCTCAGAACCTAGCCCAAGTCATGTGGAAAGGTCACATGGAGGAGAACAAAGATGTTCCCATTGGCAGCCTTGGATGAGCTCCTAGCCAACATCCAGCCCCAAATGCCAGCCATGGGAATAAGTCATCTGGGATTCCAGCCCAATTGAGCCCTGATGACTGCAGGTCCAACAAACATCATGTGGGGCAGAAGAACCACCAAGCTGAGCCCCGTTAACCCACAGACTCATGAGAGATGCTAACATGGTGGTTGCTTTAAACCATTGAGTTTGGGGGTAGTGTGGTAGCCAGCCTCCAAAGGGCTCCACTGACCCCCACCTCCTGATATTTACGCCTTGCATAGTAGCTTCACACATTGTACCAGGGTTGGTCTGTGTGACCAATAGAATAGACCAGAAGTGATGCACACGGTATGTTACTTCCAAGATTAGATGATAAAAGGCCTCGTGGCTCCTGTCTTGGCCACTCTCTCAGGTCACTCTTCATGTTCTGAGCAACCCTTGGGAGAGAAGTCCACATAAGATGACCAGCTTGTCCCGACGTTGCCCAGGACTTTCTGGTTTCAGACTGAATGTCTCACATCCTGAGAACCTCCTTAGTCCTGGGCAAACCTGGATGATTGGTCACCCTCCACCTGCATGGTGAGGAAAACAGAGTTGGAATGAGCTCAAGCAGCAGCAACCAGGGGCCCTGCCAGGCACTGTTCTTCAGGAACTCTAGGAGCTTCTGGACCACAGGGAGCAAGAAACCAAGACTTCTTAGCAACAGCCACACGAGGGAGCCTTCTCAGGAGCCAATCCACCAGCCCCAGTTGAGCCTTGAGACGACTGCAGCCCCAACCAACAGCTCAACTGCAACCTCATGAAAGACCCTGATCCAGAGCCCCCCACCTAAGGTGACCCCCAGAGACATGTGAGACAATAAATACTGGTTATTTTAAGCTGTTCGATGTGGGGTAGTTTGTTAAACAGCAATAGGTAACTTATGCAGGTGGTCTATTTCCCCCTAAGAGTAACAGAACAGGGGTCACAAACAGATCATGGTTTCCGCCTACTTTAAACAGCTCTGATGGTCTTTCTGTTTGGCGATTTCTTTTCCTTTCCTGAAAATCAACCTGAGGGAATTCTGCTCCCAGAGTTCCTGAAGAACAGTGCCTGGCAGGGCCCCTGGTGGCTGCTGCTTGAGCTCATTCCAACTCTAATTGTTTTCCAAGCTTTAACGATGAATCTCTTGGGCTCACAAAGTCCTCCTGCCTCTCCATTTCTAAATGCTCTCTGAGGCTGTCCTGATTTCCCTGAAGGCTTGAGGTGTTTACCTGGGCTGCTTAAATCACCTTCTCTGCTAGAAAGTGTCCCTTGATATCTAGCAACATGGATATCTGTGCGCAGGGAGCAATGCACAGGGTCATGGCCTGTCAGGCATGCAGATATTCTGTGGGGGCCCGAGAGGTCTTAACCTAAGATCTCTCCCAACTGGGCATCAAGGTATCTAAGATTTCACCCTTCGAGTGTGATAAATTCATTTGGGAGAGACAAACTATCCACCAGCACCTTTCTTCCTTCCTTTCTTCCTTCCTTCCTTCCTTCCTTTTTTTTGGCTTTGTTGGGTCTTCGTTGCTGCATGCAGACATCCTCTAGTTGTGGTGAGCCAGGGTTACTCTGTTGCGGTAAGTGGGCTTCTGTCATTGCTGTGGCTTCTCTTGTTGTGGAGTACAGGCTCTAGGTGCATGGGCTTCAGTAGTTGTGGCACACAGGTTCAGTAGTTGTGGCCCACAGGCTTAGTTGCTTTACGGCATGTGGGATCTTCCCAGACCAGGGATCAAACCTGTGTCCCCTGCACTGGCAGGTTCTTAACCACTGCACCATCAGGGAAGTCCCACTAGCACCTTCTTCTGAATGAGTTTATTAAAGACATTCTGCCCTGCCAGAATAGCATAAGAGTACAGTAGTTGGAACTTAATCCAGGGGAGAACAGAAGGCAGATGGGATCTAGAAAAGCTGACCTTGGTCCACCCCCTAATATGTTAGACTGACTCTGTGTACAGTTAGGCTGCAGGGATGCACACGTGCAGAGCTCCCAGCATGCTCGGCGGCAGGCTACTGTGTACACCCAGAGACCCAGAGACACGTTGCAGAGTAAATGAAGGTACAAGTACCATTCACTGACCTATTAGTTCCTGGGGACTGCCACAAACTAGGTGGCTGAAAACAACAGAAATGTATTCTCTCATAGTCCTGGAGGCTGGATGTCCAAAATTAAGGTGTCAGCAGGGCTGGTTCCTTCTGAGGGCTGTGAGGGTGAATCTTTCCAAGCATCTCCCCTAGCTTCTGGTGGTTTGCTGGCAATCTTTGGTGTTGCTTGGCTTATTGATGCGTCACCCCAATCTTTGCCTTCAAGTTCAGATGGAATTCTCCCTTTGGTTCTGTCTCTGTGGCCAAATTTCTCATCCGAATTACCTCATCTGAAGTTCATCATCTGCAATGACCCTATTTCCCAATAAGGTCACATTCATAGGCACCAGGTATAAGCACTTCAACATCTTCTGGAAGGACACAATTCAACCCATAACACTGAGCATTTAGTAAAAAACCGTTAATATCCATGGGACGCCAGACACTTGCTATGATAGTCATTTTATATACATTATTTCTAATCCTCACAAAGATTTCCCACTTTTATAGATCAGAAACTGAGGATCAGAAAGATTACAGGGATTGTTTTAACTCACACGGCTAGAAAGAAAATGTAGGCTCTGGAATCAGATAGCCTGGTTTCACCACTTAGCTGGGAGGTCTTGGGTAAGTTATTTAACTTCTCTGTGCCTCAGTTTCCTCATTTGTAAACTGAGGATAATGACAATTATACTTCCATCATAGCCAAAAAATAGATAGATAAATAAAAATTCCCATGCTTATCCTTTAAAAACATTTTAAAAAAAGAATAAAAGATGCACAGAGCCTGGTGAATTCATGGTAGCTGTTATTTTAGTTGTAGAGTCAAGTGAGATAAGATAGAAGGTGAAAAACAAAAACCATATGATTTCAGTCATGTGTGGAATCTAAACAAACAAAACATAACAAAAACAGACCATAGACGTAGAGAACAAATTAGTGGTTGTGAGAGGGAAAGGTGGTTGGTGGGGAGGAGTGAAATAGGTGAAAGGGGAGGGGTCAAGTGTATGGTGATGGATGGTAACCAGACTTTTGGTGATGATTGTTTTGTACTGAACACAGATGTCGAACCATAAGAAAAGTAGCGGAGTCAATATTTGTTTATTTATTTATTAAACCAGAACATTTATTGCGTGACTAATCATTGAAATCCTTAAGGTGAACTGGATGCTGGAACAACTGCCCTCTTGGGTTTAGGTGTTGTTCCTTCACGGAATCCATGCCTGAATCTCTGGTATACAATTTTTAGGTGTCTCATTCGACCAGTCCTGGTGGTATTTTGTCTCTTGGCTTTAGCACTCCAGTTATGCTTTCTCTTTTGCTTGGCCGGGTAGCCACATTTGCCACAGGTCAGCTTCTGAAGGTGGTAGGCCTTAGAGCCACAGCGGCGGCATAACGTGTGCGTCTTATTCTGATGCTTTCCAAATGATGACCTTCCCTTCATCATCTTGCTTCTGCCAACGAGACCAAAGAGTGGAGTCAATATTTAAATCCACGTCTCTTTAGCTCTGATCCCTTCATTTTCTCCTTTCTAATCCAGCATAGCTATTGTCAGGCACTTCTGCATCCATGGTCTCCCTGAATCCTCACAATAAACGAGATGGTGAACACTTGTGGTTATAACATTATAGATGAGGGAACTGAGATGCAGAGAGGGGAGGTGACTGGACCAAGGTCACCGGGCAAATAAAATATTCTCATCGAGCTCTGCTGCTTCTAATATTTCTTCCACTATGCTATCTGTTATCCCAATATACAGACATAATAGAGTAGAACATTTTCCTCTACAAAGATTTGCTTGATAACCTCTGGATCCAAGGTAATTAGCCAAGATTTTGAGTTCAGTCAGTGGCCTACCTCAAGTCTATGGCAGGCAAAGGGTCCTGTTTGCATAAGGGTCAGTTCCTGCCAGGCTCAGAAAGCTCAACCGGGAAGGTCTGCTGTTAATTCTGAATTCTTCAGAAGGAAGAACTCTTACATATACACACACAAAGAATGCTTATATGAGGCTTAACCCCCGGGGACAAAGCAACAGACTATTGAAAGAGGATGGGTTATATAAGACTTTTTAGCGAGAAGGCCTGAAAGGTGAGAACCAGGCCCCATCCAAAGTTCCTTGGCAAACCAGCCCTGCGGTAGGATTCCAAAAGACAAAAACAAAAACACGTGCAAAAACACTGGAGGTGAATTCCCTTGGATTTCTTTGATAGGCTAGAAAGAACAAAAGCAGCTAAATTCTCTCTCTGGGCTTTCCCCTGGTCTTCCCTCCACCCCTTCTGCCCCAGCCACCCTTCCAAACACAATTCAGTCCTATAAACAACCAAGGAGAGCAGACACCCACAGGCTATATCTGACCCACAGATGACTTTTGTTTAACCTGCACATAGTTTTTAAGTACAGTAGTTGTAAACATTTTTGTTTGTTTGTTTGTTTTTTGTTTTTTTGCATTTCTTTTTTTTTATTTTTTAATTTTTTTAGGTACACCAAGTTCAATCATCTGTATTTATACACATATTCCTGTATTCCCTCCCTCCCTTGACTCCCCCCCCACCCTCCCTGTCCCAGTTCTCTAAGGCATCATCCATCCTCGAGTTGAACTCCCTTTGTTATACAGCAACTTCCCACTGGCTATCTTGTAAACATTTTTAAAGTGAGAAGTTTTACCTAAGAATCTGGATTTTTGTTGTTGTTGTTTTTACTTCTTTTGGAAAATCAAAGGTTCTGGCCACGTGGCTTCATATCCCTGAATGGTAACTATGACAAAGTTGCATAGTGGCTGCCTCCAAGTTGATTATTTTTATACCTAGACCACTTGACTCACTTATCTTCCCTGCCTGACCCCTGTGGGAATCTGAATTTTTCACTCAGGCCGGGTGAGACTTCTCCTCTGCCTATCAAGTGAAACAGATCTAATCTCACCCTGGCATTCAAAAATCCTCCACAGCACGACTTATTCAGACTTACTCCCATGACTACACTTCATTCCAAATCTATCTACTCCTTCGTGCCCAAACAGGTCCCTTACCTTCCCACATTCACACATTTGCTGGTGCTTTTTTATTTCCTCTAACATGCCTTCCATCCCAGCCAGACCTGGGAACTCTCCCACACCCTCAAAGTTCTATATGAGGGCCTTTTTAGAATCTCTTAAACAGATATAATCTTTCTTTCATTCGAGGCTCCAAAGTACCACATTATTTTGAAGTACGGGCATACCTCATTTATTGTGCTTCACGGATATTGTGATTTTTACAAATCTAAGTTTTGTGGCAACCCTGCATTGTCAGATGATGGTTAGCACTTTTTAACAGTAAAGATATAAAACTATTGCACACTTAATAGACTATAGTATAGTGTAAACATTACATTTATATGCCCTGGAAAACCAAAAAAATTCATGTGACTCACTTAACTGCAGTATTTGCTTTAGTCCGGTGGTCTAGACTGAACCCGCAATATCTCCCAGGTCGGCCTGGACTTGCTCTGGACTTTCACAATTTCACGCATTTACATATTACACGTTCTCCTCCTGTGATTCACTTCTGTCCTGGCCAACAGTCCAGCTGAGCCCAGCTTGCCAATCATCTTCACCAGGGCCTTAACCCTGGTGGATGAAGAAGCTGTCTTAACCTTCCTGACCAACCCAGCCACCACATAAATACCATGGAGTGGCCTCAGTTAATGCCACGTGGAGCAGAAGAACTGTCTGGCTGAGCTTTGCACACGTTCCTGACTTTTGTGACAATTCTGTGATATGATAATAGGGTTGTTGTTTTAAGCCACTAGGTTGTAGGCTGCTTTGTCACATAGCAGCAGATAACTGAATGGTTCAGAAAATAAAAATCTTTAAGCTTGTTAATTATTTTCAAGTCCTTTTACAAAATTAAAAATATACACACACACAATTTAGAGAAGGGGAAGGGAACTAATATTTATTGAGCTCCTAATTTCATTTCTTCCTGGCAATTTTATACGCATTATCTTTTAAAAAAATATATTTATTTATTTATTTATTTATTTTGTCTGCACCAGCTCTTGGTTGTGGCACGTGAGATCTTTGTTGAGGCATGTGGGACCTTTAGTTGCAGCATGAGGGATCTTTTTTAGTTGGGGTATGCAGGATGTTTTTCAGTTGTGGCATGCAAGCTCATAGTTGCGGCATGTGAACTTCTTAGTTGTGGCATGCAGACTTCTTAGTTGCAGCATGTGAACTCTTAGTTGCTGCATGCACGCAGAATCTAGTTTCCCTACCAGGGCTCGAACCCGGGCCCCCTGCATTGGGAGCATGAATTCTTACCCTCTGGACCACCAGGGAAGTCCTTATATGCATTATTTTATCTAACACTGAAGGCGATCTAGCTTGTGTTACTATCTATATTTATAAAAAGAAGAAACCAAAGTCCAGAGAAGTTAAGTAACTTTTAGATGATCACACAGCTCGTGAGTGGGGAGAGTAGGGCGGGGGATTGAATAGCCAGTCTACCTATCCAGCTAAAAAAATCCATGTTTTTGTCACCATCTCACATCCCTACACCATCTCTCTTGGCTCAGACTGTGGTCTGCATTCCACTTAACACAACATCACATGTGCTTCTTCATGTTGTTGCAAAGCCTTCAAAACCTTCCTTTTATTTTTTTTTAATAGAAAGAGATTTATTTATTTATTTATTTATTTATTTATTTATTTATTTATTGGCTGCGTTGGATCTTCGTTGCTGTGTGTGGGCTTTTCTCTAGTTGTGGCGAGTGGGGGTTACTCTTTGTTGTGGGGCACAGGTTTCTCATTGCGGTGGCTTCTCTTGTTTCAGAGCATGGTCTCTAGGCATGTGGGCTTCATTAGTTGTGGCACATGGGCTGAGTAGTTGTGGCTCGTGGGCTCTAGAGCACAGGCTCAGTAGTTGTGGCACATGGGCTTTGTTGCTCCGCGCCACGTGGGATCTTCCTGGACCAGGGATTGAATCTGTGTCCCCTGCACTGGCAGGCAGATTCTTAACCACTGCACCACCAGGGATGTCCCCAAGCCTTCCTTTTAAATGGCAGCGTATTATTCCAACCATAGTTTACATACCATTTGTCTATTGTTGAGTATTTACATTCTTTCCAAATCTTTTTGCCATTCAAAGGAATTCTGACAGTTGCATAGTGTCAACCTAGAGTAGGAATGGTAGAGGAAGGGTGGGCCATCCTTTGGTATTACTAGGAATCTCATTTACAGGACTCCACCTCCAGCCCCTCCACAGCCCTCTCCACCCTGACTGCCTTAATGAAACTTGTCACCAGCCATCACTTAAGGAGAGTGTCATAGGCAGAGCAGAGAAGGTGACGGAAAAACAATTCCCTTGGAATTCACACCCATTCAGGCCAGATGAGTTAATTACCTTTTAGCAATTTAATGCTTACCTCCTCAATCTTAGTTTTGACAGCTGGAAATATTAAGATTGTGGCAGGATACTTATTGGTTTTCAAAAGATTATAAATCCTATTTCAAAAGGGCCAGGTGAAAGGTTTTTAAATCCTGTTAAGAACTTTAGCTGGTATCTGGCTAAAATTGAGCAATGAGTAACCATTAAATGGTTTTAAACAGGGGAGTGATAACCTGATCTGATTTTTTTTTTAAGATTTGTTTGTTTATTTATGTATTTATGTATGTATGTATGTATGTATGTATTTATCAGCTGCATTGCGTCTTCATTGCTGTGCCAAGGCTTTCTCTAGTTGCAGCAAGTGGGGGCTCTTCTTCCTTGTGGTACGCGGGCTTCTCATTGTGGTGGCTTCTCTTGTTGCAGAGCACAGGTTCTAGGTGGGTGGGCGTGAGTAGTTGTGGCACGTGGGCTTCAGCAGTTGTGGCTTGCAGGCTCTAGAGAGCAGGCTCAATAGTTGTGGTACACGAGCTTAGTTGCTCCGCGGCATGTGGTATCTTCCTGGCGCAGGGATGGAACCCATGTCCCCTGTATTGGAAGGCAGATTCTTAACCACTGCACCACCAGGGAAGTCCCTGATCTAAGTTTTTGATACAGAAAAAAATACCCTGGTTTGGAGAGCAGGGTTTAGTGATTAATGGGACATGGGGTGAGGAACAGTGAGTACTCTAGCATGACCCTAGGGCTCTGCCCATGGCAGCTGGGTGGGTAGGATGAGAAGCAGGAAGGGAGGGGAATGATAAGAAGTTCTCTCTTGGACCAGGTGAGCTAGGCATGCCTGAGGGCAGGGCCTGGGGCAGGCTGTGATTGGTGCAGGCAAGCAGGCTGATTTCAGATGCTCATGCCCCAGGTCTCTGGCTGGCTGGCTGCTTGGTCACAGGGACTGAGGACCAGAGGGAGGTCCCCATAGGCCAGGCCAGCTCATGGAATCAGAGGGTTCTAGGAAGTCACAGCTGGCCCAGCAGAGGAACTAGGGACACTTGGGAGGCCCCGAGTCCATGAGGCCTTAAAAACCCAGAGACTGTTAATCCGCTCCTTCCTACCAAGGGACCTGGGCTACTCCATCTTCAGGGACTGTTTGAGCTGGAGGTCATCAAGTCCCTGGAGTTTTCAATTTGAAGATTCTGACGGATTCTATACTTAAAGGAAAGCACCACCTCAGATGTAGCCCCAGGAAGAAAATCCCCTGGTCCCTGCCCCCCCAAAGATCTACAGCCAGCCAGTGACAAATTCCAAGGTGACTAGCACAGGCTGGGATCAGTGCTTTAAGAGAGATGCAAAGACTTGGGCCACCTGGGAAAGGCAGACTTTAATCCCATCTGGGTGCCTGGGAAGGTAGAGAAGTGATGGGATTAAAGCCCTAAAAAACAGGTTGACTTCCACAGGTAGACAGGAGAGGGTGCAACATTCTCAGAAGAGGCAACGGCCAATGAAAAGATCCAAAGAGGGGAAATACAGGAGGTGCGGGAGGCTGGAAAGCTTTGCAGCGGCATGATCTTTCCAGATGCAAAGAGAGACAGCTGTGTGTACAGCTCAGACACAAGATTGTGAGGATCTGGGGCAACAATCCAACCTTGGCCCCCAAATCATCTTCATCCTCAGTGGCTAAGACAGAAATTTCCTGTGACATCATCTGGGAAAAATGCTAGGAAGCTCATTATGAACTTGCCCTGTCCCCACCTCCAAAAGCAACTTTCCAGAGCATTTTGAGGTGCATTTTTTGTACTAGCCCCGTCTCTCTCTGTTTTACTATCCTACCTGTATTTTTCCTTTTGCCATCTTTCTATATAAGCCTTTAGATGAGGAAATAAGGTATGTAAAAATAAACCTATTAAACACTAAACCATATCTTTCAAAACCATTCCATTGTCCACCAAATCTCAGAGGAACCATGAGTCTCATGGGTAGAGCCAGACAGGGCAAGGGTCCAGGAGAAGACCTAAAGGAAGTGCGAGAAGGAGCAGGCTTGGGAAGGGGACTTGGGAAGGAGACAGTGTTTGGAGTGAACTGGAACTGAACACAGAAAGTCCTCAGGAACCTCAGGAGGTTATCAAAGTCGACCTGCACACGGAGTTGGCTTCCACTAAGGCTAGTCAGGCAAGACCAAATGCCAGGTCATTTTCATACAAATGTCTCACTCAAGGGTAAAGGGAGGTTTTCAGGCTGAGCATTTTCCACACCCAGAAAACGAAGTTCCCTTTTGCATAGGACACCCCGGAGAATGAGATGACCCAGGGACCTGGGAACTGAGTTGGGGTATGGTGATAGGCAGTCCTGGAGCCAGCACGTATTTGTTGCAGTTTGGTGGAGCAGGGCAGGGTGCGCTGGGATTGGATTTGTCATGGATGTGGGGATAGGGGAGACAGAAGCGCACAGCATCACTAAGAACCTTTCATTAACGTTGCCATTTCATTGAGAGCTTACAAGCAGAGTTATTCTTCATTGAGCTGTGTTTGGCAGCAGCTTTAATACATAACTCTTAATTGTGTCTTATTGATTTATATAATTTTACAATTGTTATGAACACAAGACATGCTCTTTGTTCCTCCAGGGCCAAGACCCACAGAGGCCCATAAGGAGGAGATTTGCCAGCAAAAAAGGTGAAAGATCCCTGAAGCCTCACAAAAATTTTCCAGTTTCTCCCCTTCTGGCATTTCTCAGGCTGGGCATCCCACTGCGTGCAGAGGTCTGCCTGAGGATGGATCTGGGGATGGAGGGGGTGGGGTGCAGCCCCCAGGATCATACCACCTGAGATCAATTCCATGCAGGGGCTTGGGCCGATGTCATCAAAACGCTTTCTTTGTGTAACCATTCGACTGGGGGCTAATCAATGATTATCTGAGGCTATGCCAGGCTCCTCCCTCAAACCCCAGACTGGGGTGTGGGCCAGCAAGTCCATTTCTATTTGGGTTGAGAGGGAGGGTGCCTCCCCAGCTCAGAAGACTGAGTGGAGGGCAGGTAGCACTGAGGTCCTCAGGGGGAGCCGCAGGAACTCTAGGCAGATGGGTACTTTGCGGTGGCTATTTTGGTCCAGCCATTTTGAGGTCACAGGTAGTTTAGCATGACTGAAAGCTGTATAACCAGGAGATTTGAGAGAAGAGGCCAAAATACCAACTGATTTCTTTTTTTTAATAATTTTTTTATTAATTAGTTAATTTATTTATTGGCTGCATTGAGTCTTTGTTGCTGCTGCGGGCTTTCTGTAGTTGCAGAGAGTGGGGACCACTCTTCATTGCGGTGCACAGGCTTCTCATTGCGATGGCTTCTCTTGTGGAGCATGGGCTCTAGGTGTGTGGGCTTCAGTAGTTGCGGTGTGTGGGCTCAGTAGTTGTGGCTCGAGGACTCTAGAGCACAGGCTCAGTAGTTGTGGCACACGGGCTTAGTAGCTCCGAGGCATGTGGGATCTTTCCAAACCAGGGCTGGAACCCATGTCCCCTGCTTTGGCAGGCAGATACTTAACAACTGCACCACCAGGGAAGACCCACCAAGTGATTTCATATTTAGTAACTACAATTATGCAGCATGAAACTTTAATTTTTTAATTGTTTTTTAGATTGTCTTTTTAATTGTTTTTTTAATTGTCAACAAATGTTTAGTGATTGTTTACTATGGGGCTGGTGCCCACTCAACTGGCACTGAAGATCCAATAAGGAGCAGCAGGGTGGGAGAGGACAGATAAAGGACCAGTCATCAAAAACCCCCATGCAACTAGAAATCACATTACATGCCTTAGTAATAACATGAATACTATTAATAATAATAACCAACATTAACCGGGATGACTATTTGTCAGACCCTGAGCTGGGTGGTCTTCAATTCCATCCCCTCATTGAATCCTCACAAATCCACAAGGCAGGTGTGTTTATCATCCTTACTTTACAGATGAAAAAACCTGAGATGCAGAGAAGTTAAGTGACTTGCTAGGAAGAGGCAGAGTTGTGATTCGAACCCAGGACTGACTCTAGAAAACAGGAACTTGACCATGAAGTAAAGAGCAAGGCGCTTGAGAGAAGGTAGAGGACTTGCTTTCAGCATGGGAAGCTCTTTCTATGCTCCCTACACCCTCACCCTTTTCCTGCTTTTTTAGCCCAAGTAGGATGACAATACTATTGACCTACTGACCTGGTAACCAGCACTGGGCTGGCTCTGATTCAGAAGTAGAAAATGCCAGACAATTTCACATCATGAAATAGGATTAGGACTGGAGTTAGGGTCAGGGAGAGTATAAAGGTACCTACCAACGTAATTATATCCTTGCACTCTATGATCAAAATGATTGAGTCAGAAGATTTTGCTTTGTGCCAGAGTCATCTGACTGGCTCCCAAAGAGACCACCAGAGGGTAGTTTCACCTTAGTGAGTTTACCATAGAGCCGAACCTGTTTCACAGCCAAGACAGTGTTCTGAGGTTTGTCAGCCTAGAGAAGACTGACTCCCAGCAATTCAACTCATAGGAGGCTGAAGTATATAAGATACCCATGTGCTCATTAACAGTTGGTGTTAGTCCTTCAGCAACTGGATGTCTCCTCCCTCAACCAGAGCACGCTTTTCCCAATATAAGCAATCCCAGGGAGCCAAATCAGTCATCAGCAGGCTGGTTGATGAGTTGAGGGAGGCAGATTTCATCCAAGTTGGGGTGGGAATTCTGAGTCATCTCCACCTCACAGCAGAGCACTGTGTGAGCTTCATTTTCACATTGCTCTTTCCTGGACAGTGTAGGTAATAAGTGCCAACCTCTAGCCTCTTGGCTTTACCCTACTTCTTTTCCCTTCCTCTTTCTATTTGCCAGCCTCATTCTTTATCTTTATTTCATGCACCCTCCATAGAATATAATTGATTAGATTGCTGATTATTCAACTATCATCACATTCCAGCCCTTCCCCGCTGAGATTACATTAAGGAGGTCACCTTGATGGGTGGGTCGGTTGTTCCCAAGCTCTTCATTCATTTACGAATTTTTTTGTTTGTTTATTCTCAGATATATTAGGTTGAAATATATGAAACTGCTATTTTTATTTCGGTAGGTTAAAAACAGTCAGATAGCTGCAACTTTACGTGGTTCAACAAACCGCAGACCTGATCCACTTGGGTTTAATGAGTCCAACTCCTTTTTGCAAGCCTTGGTGGTAGGTGTATACATGGGGGGTGCGGAGCAGGCAGTCATGCATGGCAGCCCTGTACCTCTTTCTGGAAACAGGCTCTTCTGGGTAGCCACTGGTGTCTGGGACCTCATTCCTCTTGCTGTCCATTTATCCTCCAACTAGAACCTTAATGTCAGGGACAAGCTAACAAGGGACTTGAGCCTGAGCAAGAAGCTCAAATTCCTTGCTACACATGACTGAGTATGTATTCTAAAGCCAACAAGGAACGATGCTAAGGAACACTTAAGATAGTCCATGATCTGTGCAGTCCCCTGTTAATGCGGAAAACTGGGGACTAGTGGAGACATTTTACAAACTTCGGTCAAATGCCTATGTGATGTGGGCAACAGCACCATTCCTACCTTCAAGCACTTTTGTTACCAAACACAAGTCCGTGTTTCCAACGCATAGCGGGGTGAAACAATACCAAAATGTTGGAGTTTGGAGCAGAGAAAGATTTATTGTGGGGCCATGCAAGGAGATGGGTGCCTCATGCCTTCAGGACCCCAAACTCCCCGAAAGCTCTCAGTAAAGCCCTTTTATAGGAAAGATGAGAGAGGGGCGTTGTTAGTTGTTGCAAACTTGGTGTCAGATCTTTTGTTCTTGAGGTCAGGTCACGATGTTCCAGTAAACCTCCACCAAAACAAATGTTATTCTCTGTTCTGACAAGAAAGGGCAAGGTTCCAAGGCTCAACTTTGGCCCTCCAAGGTCCAGGCCTGTCTAAGGGGGGGGGGGGTCCCTGCAGGAGGTGACCGGGGGGCGGGGGGGATGGTTACCCTGCCTGTGAGCGTTTGTCCAGCTCCCAGTCTGGATCCTCCCTCTAGTGCCCAGGCTGGGCTGAAGAGGCAGATCTCAACTGGCAGCGCCCTCGGGGCCAGGTCCCCAGACCCTGCCCAGCCGTCATCACTGAGGGAGCCAGTTGCCCAGGACCTCACCCACCCTCAGGCTCCTCAGGCTGCCCAAACAGGGACGGGATCCAGCAGGAGACAGCCACCTTCATTAGGGCATGGAGGTGGGGATGGGGGAGAGGTTCATAGCTGTTTCAAGGCCTGGACCTGGCCAGTGGGTGGCCGTGGTGAGGGCTCTGGAGCCCTGTAGGACACAGTCCTCTCCCCAGGCTCCCCAGCTCACCTGCTGACCCTGAGGCCAGAGGGCCTGGAAGGCTCCAGAGAGAGGGCTGCGATCCCCCTCTCACCACACTCTCTGCCATAAGGACCACCACAAGGCTGACTATTGGCGGAGGGGACCCCTACAGGTGCTAACAGCCTTGCGTCTGCCCTGACCCTACTACATTTTCAATATGCTATAATTGTGTATATACTTGTGTGCTTCTGGCTACCACTTTTCCACACAGTAAGCTCTGTGAGGGAAGGGCCTATATCTGACTTATACTTAACTCCTAACATCAGGCCTGGCATACAGTAGGTGCTCATTAAATAAATGTTTTATGTAAATGAATGAGTTAATGAATGGATGGTTAAACAACAAATCATGGAAATACCAAGAAGGCATCAAACACCCATAGCAAATGAAAGATCTCTGGGCCTTTAAAGATCAGGAAACAGGCTGCCTGTAGAAGTTAGCAGAGGTTTCCCTAGAGGAGGCGACCTGAAAATAGTTGCTCCCCAACTGGAAAAGGTCATTGGTGGAACAGCCCAGGCAGTAGCTCACAGATCTGAGAGAGAAAGCCACAAATGAAAACTTACTCCCTATTTCTTGGCAAGTCTTTGGCCAGCATGAGCTGCATTCCTTTGAGCTGAGCATGTGTGGAATTTCCAGCCTAGGTAGCAGAATGGAACTTGGAACGAATAGCTCAGCAAAAAAGAACCCAGCGACAATGGGACTGGGCCCAGCTTCCCTGTGCCAGCTCTTGAACTCACAGAATACTTGAGCTCAGTGGGCCTTGTCTAGGGAGATAAATGATGTCCTTTGGGTTGTACCACTTCAGAGAGAAATTTCCATCTCCAGACGGCATTAGAATCCTTAGAAGATGTGCTGAAATAACTGGTAATGGTCTGAGTGTTCTCCACGATTCAACTTTCTATCTGCCAAGGGCAAATGAAGGTCTGTTTTGCTTTAAAGATGGAGGAGGTCCAAACATCAAGAGAGCTGGATGATGCTTCATGGTGAGGGTGAGGGTGAGATGAGGAGTGTGATGATGGTAGGATTCAGGGCTCTGTGTAACCCATCTGGAGGAGCATAGAAGGGGAGATTTAAGAGGAAAACCTGGTAGGAATATATGCTGTCAGTTTTAGGTCAGGGAATTCAAAGAGAAAGAGACTAGCTTCATGGAGGAGAGAATTAACTACAGACAATGACACAACCACAAAGACCCTGGTCTCTACTGGCCTGACCTGAGTTTTTTCATCTGATCAAGTTTGGGGAGCATGCCATCAATCACATTGAAAGATGCAGTAGTAAATTTTGCTGCATTAACCCTCAACTGCTGTTCCTTCTCTGCTTTTTCCCATCGTTAATTCTTTCAAGACACTGATACATTGATGGGAACCTAAGAAAGGGAGGACTGAATTTCAGTTATTCATATCTACATCTTTTCTTCTAGGGAGTTGAAGGCAGGAATGACAAATTACTCTGCCTAGAATAAAGCACATTGCCTTCAATATAGCTAAATAGGTGCTTCACAGATGAGGAAAGAAAGAATAAAAGGAAGGAAGGGAAAGAGGGAGGAAGGAGGGAAGGAAGGGAGGGAGAGAAACGAAGAAAAAGCAATTTGATCAGAGATGTTAAGGAAGGTGGGGGAGGGGGCAATACTGAACTTGGCCTGCATCACAGGAAGATACCTGGTGTCACAGAAGTTACCTAGACACCCATCCCAGGTGGCTGGGGACAGTTTATGTTTGGAGAATTATACATAAGCTTGCTGTTGGCCAAGGCCAGGTCCTTGATTTGCTTCTTTGACATATTCTGAACTTAGTACTTTACTAGTAGTGGAGATGGAGGGGGCACGGGGGAGACAAACTTTAATGAAAAACCTGTA
Source organism: Hippopotamus amphibius kiboko (assembly GCF_030028045.1). Taxonomy (NCBI): domain Eukaryota; kingdom Metazoa; phylum Chordata; class Mammalia; order Artiodactyla; family Hippopotamidae; genus Hippopotamus; species Hippopotamus amphibius. The sequence continues at coordinate 114,432,362 of NC_080191.1, forward strand.
AGGGAAAAGACAAAGAAGTAGCTCCATTTACTGGCTGTGCTCTATCTACCCCACAAGGCTACTAACATAAGTCTGAGTCATTTCCTCAGTGGTTGTGACAGTTCTCTGTCTTTAGAAGGAGGAAGTGGAAAGTTTAATACCTTACATTAGACCCCCCTTTCATATGCAAGGATTCATTTCATTCTCAAGGCCCAGAAGGTACTTAAATGGTACAACTATGTATATAGCATGAGCACACATTTGGTCTCCATTCCTATGATATGCCATTCCCCTCCTATCAGGGATAAAAAAAGATAGATTACAGTGATTATCTCTTCAGGGCTGGGGGTACTATTTAAATGTAAAATCATTTATCTTGTCCAATGCGTATTAAGCACTGTGCCGGCAGCTATAAAGGTACTCTTTCCCCACATATCTTGCAAGACCTAAAATCTCCATTTTACAGATCAGGAGCTGGAGGGTCAGATTTATTTAGCTTGACCTTGGTAGACATATCAATACCTACTAGAGGGTGGAGTTCAGATAAAACCAGTCTCCTTTTAACTATCTACTGGCTTACTAAACTCTTTGAGTAAATGAGAACTAAACTTCAAGCCCACTGCTCCTCACTTTCATGATAATCACCCCCTACGATGAAAATGAGTAGTTGCCAGACCAGAGAGGGTGAAAGTACAGAGGCCAGCAGAGCAGATGGCACCATCTAGCTAGCTTAACACAGGGCCTTGCCGTCTCGCTAAAGTTCAAACGACTACAAGGCCACACTTAGCTCCGGACTAGCAGACACACGTGTATCCTACGCATGCGCCCAGATGAGACCTACCCGCCCCTTCGACCGGCCCTCTTTAGCCAAGTCACCAAACCAGCCCTCTAAATGCCCGCCCTCGAGGCGAAACCCTCGACCAATCGGGAGGCAAGTCATCATATACGTCACTTACTTAGCATATTCTCCTCTCCCCGCCCCCAAGCCACGGCCCCGCCCCGTCTGAGGCAGGGATTGTCGCCTAAGCGCTCCGTCCTGGCACCTGATTGGCTCCTTTTCCAGCTCCGCCTCCGTGTCCTCCCGCCGCCCGCCCCTCCACGCTCCCACAGAGGCGGGCGGAGCTAAGTACGCAGGCGCGGGCGCTACCTCTCGCTCCTGGTGGCCCGCCCTCCCTCCTCCCCCTCCTTTCCCTCCCCACCCCCGTCCCCTCCTCTCCGGGCCTGCGTGCGCGCGTCTTCCTCCTGCACGCTCCGCCGCTAGCCAAGCACTCTCGCCGGAGCCTGTGGCCCGCGCGTTCCTTTTACCATTTGGTTGCGGAGCGGGCGGGATCCTGCGCCGCGCTCGCGGCAGCAGTGGCAGCCCCGGCGGGCTCGGGCGGCGGCAGCGGCACGCGAGCCCCGAGGAGGACCGTACCACCGTCCGCCAGCACGCGGGGGGAGCCGGTTGCCCCCGCTGCACACGCCTCGGCGACCCCGCGGGGCTGAGGCGTCGCCGCCGCGCCCGGGAGCGTGAGCGCCGAGCCGCCCTCGACCCCGAGCTCGGAGCCCCGCGGGCCGCGCCCGCCGCCGGCCCCACCCATCCGGGCCGAGGAGGCCGCGGCCATGGCCGAGACGGAGGAGAGGAGCCTGGACAACTTCTTCGCCAAGAGAGACAAGAAGAAGAAGAAGGAGCGGAGCAACCGGGCGGCGAGCGCCGCTAGTGCTGCGGGCGGCGCCGGCGGGAGCAGCGGGGCCGGCGGGAGCAGCGGCGCGGCGGGCGCGGCGGGCGGTGGGGTGGGCGCGGGGACCCGGCCAGGCGATGGCGGGACCGCGGGCGCCACGGGCCCCGGGGCCGCCGCCAAGGTTGTGACAAAGGTGAGGGGCCGGGGGGCCGGGGAGTCGGGGCCGGGGCTTGGGCCGCGCCCGCCTGCCCGCCCCCGCCCGCCTGCCCGCCTGGGGGAGCGGCCGGGGACCGGCCGGCGGGCTGATGGGCGCGGAGGCTGCCACGTGACGCGGGCTTCCCACGGCCGGCCGCCCGCGCTCCCCGCGGGACCCCAGCCGCCTGGCTCGGGCCGGGGCGCGGGCAGGCGGGCGGCGGCACCCTCCCGGGGCATCGGCCGGGGTCGGAGCTGCATCGGTGGGGTGACGTCTGCCCTGAGTAATTTGGCGTTCTGATTTCAGCCCAGTCGCCCGAATTTTCTAACAGTCACGTCTGTGGCAGCTCTGATGGGCACGGCTTGGTGTCGAAGCCCCTAAAAGAAAAGTCTCATAGCGAGACCGAGCTAGACGTTGAGGTGTGGGCTTCGTGCGGCGTTTCCTGGTTGCTTTTAAAGTAACAGGTCTCATGAAGGAGCCCAGTGGAAGTAGCAAAGTTTAGTCACGTTTGTCCTCCAGCCTAGTCACCCTTGGGATTGAGCAAGGGCTTTGGCCAGAAAACGAGTCCACACTTTAGGTTCCACTTTTGATCCCTTTTTCGTAGTCTGATAGTTGTCTAAGTTGTGTTTTCATAAATAGCTTTAATTGATCAAATGGTGTCTGTGTTACAGGATGAAGATGAGTGGAAAGAATTTGAGCAAAAAGAGGTTGATTACAGCGGCCTAAGAGTTCAGGCAATGCAAATAAGGTACGGTCTTGTGGCAGATGTGTTTAGATAAGCCATGGGATAGATACTGTATGTTTGGGGGTTTTTAGCCCCCAAACAGCATCCCAGTATTCCTGGGCGTTAGATCTGCTTTTTAGGACTCTTGATGGATTTTGCCTGTTCCTTCTCTCTGATGGCAGTCGTTCTATATGCTGATCGAGTTAGCTGCCAGCTCCAAAATCCTGTGAGAGCTTGCCTACTTCGAATCTTTCGTTAGGCCTTTTTGAGACAGCTAAAATGGATTTTGTGGTTTCAGAATTTTTACTTTTAATATCGGTGGGTTGAACTTAGTTTTCCTTTTTGTTTCAAAAAATAGCATGCGTGGTTTTCAGATCCTCTCTGAGAAGCAAGTTATATACGTATTTGTAACTGAAGCATGGAGGGAAATACGGATTTTACTTATTCACACAGTGAAACCAACTTGTGTAATCCGCGGTGAGGTCAAGAAACTGAACATTACTCATGGAGAATGCCCCCCTCCTAACCCCTTGTAGTCACTGTTTTCACCCCAGAATAACCACTAACCTAACACTATAGGTTAATTTTTCTAGAAATTTATAGAAATGGAGTCATAGTCTGTAAGTATATTTTTAAAGTTCAAGAAAACAGTAATTTCTGAAAAATGGATTGGGTGGCTTAGAGGATTTGAAATTAACGTATTTTATCAAGTCCAGTCTATGGTAGTCACATGAACTTCAGGTTCATGTAAATAAAAGTCATGTTTTTGAGGGTCTTATGAAGTAGAAAATCTATTGGTTTCGATTAAAAACTCGTTTATTCCCAGTTTCAAGAAATAAGTGACCCCAGGGAATTCCCTGGCAGTCCCGTGGTTAGGACTCAGGCGGGCGCTCTCACTACTTAGGTACCCAGGGCTCCTCCCTGGTTGGGTAACTAAAGTCCCACACTCCACATGGCGTGGCCTAAAAAAGAAAGAAGTGACCCCCGGGCACTGCCTCCCAGTTTGAAGTTTCTTATTTACATACACCCATGACTACCTGGCACAGTGGAAAAAATACTTTTCCTTAACAGAATACTGTCTTTTGACCTCTCTAGATGGTAATATTTATGGTGTTAAATAACTTATTAAAAAACTAGCGCTAACGTTTATGACATTTGTTGAATACTTACCATAGCTAGGCATTCATGTCCTAGGTTCTTTTCACATTGTTGTGTGAGCTTAAGCAAAGTGAAACCTGACTGATAGTGGGAAACTTTTAGGAAATGCAGCTTCTCCACATTTGAAATACCTTCTGTGGTCTTGTGAAGCAGAGGTGATTAGACTGGATTTCCAACCACTTCTTGGCTTCCTCCACGGGTTTTTGAAGAGGTGTAGTTTAGAAAATACTCGTTTTCTTTCTCCTGGGGCTTGACCTTTGAAAATGGGGAGGTAGGGATGTGGAGTTATTAACAGCCGTTTGTGGTTGTGGAACTGTGTGTTTGGTTCCTGTGTTCTACTGTAGAATAAGGCTCTTGCTCTGCCTTCCCTGATTGCGGGCCCTGGACTGCATGTTCTTGAAGATTCAGACTTACTGAGCAAGAGCAGCACTTTCTGAGGGAAAAGGTTTCAAGTTCATTGAATGCTAGAAGTTGATTTTTATGGAGGATATTTAAACTGCACCTATTTTTGTCATTGAATATACATCCTATATCCATTCAAGGATATTTTTTCTTCCTTTTTCGCTACTCCTGAGGTGGTGAAACATTTCTAAAATCACTTATATCCTTCACCTTTGCCAGGGGCATGAGTAAATCTCAACTCCTATGAGGATTAAGTCTGCTTGACCTGAAGTAGACCAGCTTTTATACTGTATTTTTCATATTAGCATTTAGTCATTGCCCCTGAGTGGCCATCCAGAGGCCTTTCTCTTACCTGCTAACATTGAAAAACATCACCTCCTTCGGGAAGCTGCTTTAGTGGATCCTTAGTCACTGTGGAGTCTGGGGTCTATCTCCGTTGCCTTCATAAATCAACAGAGGGGAGTCTTAACAGCTGAAAGGCTTGAGGGTGAGACGCCATCAGAGGTTTAATAATAATGATTAAGACTGGAGCAGCATGGGTTTGAACTGCATGGGTCTCCTTACACGCAGATATTTTTCCATAGTAAATGCTGTATTACATGACTGGTGGTCGGTTGAATCTGCCCACATGGAGGAACTGCAGGTTTGGCATGTTAACCCCCCTGTTGTTCAAGGGTCAGCCATATACTGAGTATCTTTATAAACTTTGTATTGAACGTTCTTGACAGTGAAAAACTCAGTAGGAGCGTGAGTCCCCAAGGAAAGACACATTGGTTCAATAGAATGGGAAGTAGGTTACTGACACAAGCAGGGCCGTAGTTGATAATGTGGCAAAAACATGGACTTTAGGGAAGGACAAACCTGGGCTTACATTTTAGCCCTGCAGTGTATGTGTGACCTCAGGTGAGTTACTTTGCTGGTGAATGTTCTTTTCTGCAAAATTGAGATGACTACTCAGGATTTTTGTGAGGATTTTGAACAGGATGTAATATATCCACTTGGTTAAGGTTAATCAGCTTCTCTATTCAGGGGGTAAATTAGAATGACTTACTCTTTGGAATTTCTCTGCTATTTAACCATGAGGGATCTGCTTTATAATACCAGTATTTGAGGAGAGGGGGTAGTGGAGGTGCATAGTATTATCATGGCTGCAGTCCTCCTCTGGTGAGTCCGTTCGCTATGGACTTTACTAATAGAGAACGTGGCATGTTCAGGTTAGCATCATTATAACCATGCAGACAAAAATCCTTCTCAGAGTTGCTGGAGATCTTGAATGATTGTCTTCTATGGCTTGGTCTTACCTTTTGGGTAGAAGCCCTTAGAAGGGGAGAGGAATGAGATCTCTCTCTCCTCTGGGATTGGAGGGGGGATGGATATACCTTTAATTTGTTATCTTTTCTATCCATGAGAGGCAGCCTTGCTATTTCAGTATGGGACAAGTAAAAATGAAACTTTGGGAATTGACTTAAACATATCTTGAAATTCTCCATCTACAGTCTTAATTTTTTCTCCCAACTTTTTGTGTTGAAAAATTACAAACCCTAGAAAAGTTGCAAGAATAGTAGAATAAAGTAACCTTATACTCTTTGCCTGAGTTTTACCAATTGTTTTTGCCACATTTGCTTTCTCTTTAGTTAAGCTGCATACAGTCTTAAAAGTTCTCAGCACTAGTCCTTAAAGTAAGTTAGCATGCTGGACGTTTGTTGAAGGTAAGTGTGCAATTGAAAGGGGAAAAGTTTTCAGCAGCAGAAGACATACTATATTAACATCCTCGCTCACATTTACCAACTAGCTCAAGATTTAAATACCAAGAGTATTATGAGGTCATGTGTCAAGTTTTGTGTCTAAGTTAATCTTATTTAAGATTACATCATTGTTTACAGAGAAGTTCTGAGAGGCAGGCTGTTGCGGTGGTGATAAAAGAAGGGCCTAGCACTTGAGCTTAGATTATTGGTTTGTAGTAGGACCTGTAGGCCTTTCCCATCTTTTAAATGGATTTGAGGGAGAAAGATTTCACTTACTACTAGTATTAATGGTGAGCATTTGTCATGTTTCAATAAAAAATTGAGTCCTTGGAGCCCATTGGTTTTCTTAGGAATCTAGATCTTTAAACCCATTAGGTAGAGCTGGTTATGTTGGTTAAGTTGTCCTTTGAAGTGAAGAAATCGTTCCAGCATCCAGGCTGGATTCGTTGTGGCAAATATTTGTTGTGACTGCTGTGTGCTGGACATTGGGCATCAGTGGCAGGATGTCCTGGCCTTGTGAAAAATAACTCATGCTCCACTGAACACCAATAGATCATTTCAGTGATGTGTAGGGGCTGTGGAGTCCAGGAGAAGAGACACTCAGGTCTACCATGAAGGGGTCAAGAAAGTCCTTGGATGAGGTACAGTGACAGTTTAAGTCACCAGGCATGGCTCATAGGCCATTTCTATCTCCCCGGTTTACTCTTGTAACAGTGGTTGGAGAGTAGGGTCAAATCAGTGGTGCTGCCCAGCATTCCAGCAAAAGTGCAGGCCAGCCTGGATTTTGTTTTAGCTGCTGTAGTGTTGGGGAATGGGGAGTTAGGATGCATAAATGCTCCTGTAATGTCCCTTGAGATAAGGAGGTAAGAATGTTCTGCTCTTTATAAATATACTGCTATAGGATGTGTGATCCTGATCAGTCTTACTGAAAAAAGTGAATTTCTCAAATCTCAAAATACAGAAAATTTTCGTATCATATTTTAGAGCTGTAAAGAGTAAAATGAAGTAAGAGGCAACCTGACAGAATATGGGTTCTAGAGTCCCGCTGATTTGGCTCTGCTACTTTGAGGCCTGGGGAAGGTACTTAAGTATCTGAATATCAGTTTCCTGCTATGTACAATAGGTCTTCTCCCTGCCTTAGTGTGATTTTGAGATTTAACTTTGTAAAGTGGGTACAGCACTGCCTGGCATGGTAGACACTCAGTAAATACACCTTTTTGTAGTATTATCATTCCCCCACCCCACCAGTAGTGCCTTAGAGACTAATGCACGCTTAAGACAGTGTACTTGGATTGTGGTGCTGAATTTACAATAGCATTGTAGTTTTTGAAACATCAAATTTAGCTGATGAGAAGCTGTATATTATATTTGGGTCAGACGTCAAATTTCAGCCTAGTTGTCTTCTGTGGAGATAATTTTTTGCTACATGTTTGGTTTTTGGCATTTGGAGGTTTGACATTTTCTGGAATATGTAAATATGAAAGAGTAACAGGATATTTAAGTTATTTCTATCCTGCTATTGTTACTGTGGCATTTTGGCAAGGCTCTTAGCATCTCTGGGCCTTCTCTCCCTCTGGATGAAGTGTCTTGACTAGATAATTTCCAGTGTTTAGTTTAGCTAATATTTCAGAAACTTACAAAGCCAAAATACTAGGTTGTCTTTATGCCTATTATCAATATACAACCCCTCTAATTAAAACAGATCACTCTTATTTTCTGGTAATAGTTTGTAATCTAGAGGTATTTTAGATTTCTGATTTTTTTTTTTTTTATTCACTTGTCTCTAGGGGTGAAAAGGTGATGAACATAAGACAGTAAAGGAATCTTCTTTTACTTGAGACTCAGCATTCTTCCAGACCAAATTGGAGTTTTTCTTCAAAAAACTTTTCTCTTTTTTTGCAGATTAGGAAAACAATGTTTTTGTTTTTTAGAACACTTGAAAAGTATAACAGCATAAAGAAATATGCAAGAATTATTCATAATCCCTTCTGCTTAGGAATAATCAGTGTTAAAATTTTTTTTGGTTTTCAGTTTATTGCAAGCTGATAATCTATAGTTTAAATAATATTAATCACCAAATATTAAAATAATTTAAGGGAAAAGCTATTTTAAAGTTATGTATATTTTAACAGTTGTGAGTCAGTGCATAGCTGAAATTAACCATTTCAAAATGTAACTGACCAAATGAAAGTTATCACCATTTGGGGATATAAGAGTATAAAAGTGCCATGAAGTCACTTAAATCTTTGTGGGGATCTTATTTATCTCCCTGTCTGGCATGGATTGGGTTGCTGGGACATTGCTAAACTACATAGTCATTTATAAGGTGAGTAATACCTGTGCTTTTACTCATAGACCAAGCAAATTACATTATAGTGTAATTACATAGGTTTGGCTTCAGAAGTGGGTAACTTTGGGGGGGGGGGGTTATTTTATTTATTTATTTATTTTTACAATTTGATATTTTTTCCCCTTATTAGTAATGTATATGTGGCAGTCCCAATCTCCCAGTTCATTTCACCCCAACCCCCCTGCTTTCTCTACTTGGTGTCCATGTTTGTTCTCTACATCTGTCTCTATTTCTGCCTTGCAAACCGGTTGATTTTTAAAGAACCTTTTTTTGGAACAATTTTGATGTTTGGATACTACTATTAGACTCCTGAATAAATTATGACGTTCATACTCTTTTTTTTTTTTTTTCTTTAATACTTGGGTGGTTTTGGGTTTTTTGTTTTTATAAATTTATTATTTTTGGCTGTGTTGGGTCTTTGTTGCTGCACACGGGCTTTCTCTAGTTGTGACGAGCGGGGGCTGCTGTTCCTTGCAGTGCACGGGCTTTTCATCGTGGTGGCTTCTCTTGTTTCAGAGCATGGGCTCTAGGCACACAGGTTTCAGTAGTTGTGGCACGTTGGCTCAGTAGGCAGGCTCAGTAGTGGTGGCGCATGGGCTTAGTTGCTCCGAGGCATGTGTGATCTTCCTGGACCAGGCCTCGAAGCCGTGTCCCTTGCACTGGCAGGCAGATTCTTAACCACTGCACAACCAGGGAAGTCCCAAGATTCATACTCTTACCTGATCATTCTACTTAAAAGCTTTAGGAAGCTAGGTCATACTGCTTAATATCCATTTTAAAAGAACATGTTTTCATGTTGGGTTCCCCTCCCCCCCAAGTGAAAACTATGTTTTTTCCTGTTTTAAAGGCGGTATATGTGCTACTTGTATGAAAACTCAAATATTAAAAAACATGTAATACCAAACGCTTACAGCACTTACTGTGTGCAAGGTACTGTTCTCAGTGCTTTGTCTATTAATCAGTCTTCATAATGGGGCCATTATCCCCATTTTACACATGGAGAGACTGAGGCATACAGAAGTTAGATGCTCTGCTTAGTCTTCCTGGCTAGTAAATGACAGGGCCTGGGTGTATTGAACCAAGCAGTTTGGCTTTAGAATTTGCTCGTAATGGCTTGCTGCATGGAGAAAATAAAGTCATGCATTCTAGCACCCGCTTTTTAACATTTACCCAAGAAATCATTCTAGATATCTTTCTACTTATATTAGGTGCATAGATTTTGTTTTAGTACACTGTTGGTTTATATAACATGATTATTACTTCCATGTTAGTATAGGCCTAACATCATTTTAAATGGCTACAAGGGATTCTCTTATGTGTTAGCAAAAAGGAAAACTGAAGGCTGGCTTAGCCATACTCTCCACCCTTTTTTCCTCTCAAGCTATAGTCAAGTAAAATCTTGCTGTAAATGCAGATTAAAGGTAAATTTGTTCCCCTCTACCCTTTCTTGTTGCCACCCTAGGCCTGTAAATTCTGGAATCACCTCTGGTTGGTGGGCAGTATATGATGGTACCATTATCTGAGTGTCTTTAAAGGAGACCATTAGCTATTCAAGAAATTTGTCATATAGCCAGAACTTACATGTCATATAGCCAGGACTTGACATGGAAGGAGAGCACCCTTAGAGGTCACTTTGCAGACACCAAGAGAGGCCCTGATCTTCCTTAGGTCACAGCCAGGGTGGGAGTCATGTGTACGTTGTTATGGCCATCATCATGGATCAGATATCAAAAGGAGAAACTGAAAGAGTGGAAGGCCAGGGACAGAGCTTTAGGCAGCAGCATGTTTTTCTAATAGAGGAAAGCATCATTAGATCGATGACGGAGATTGATAAGATGAAGACCTAGGAAACACCACCACTGTCATGGAAAATAATCCATCCAGGGAGAAAGTCGGTGGTCTGTGCCAGGTGCATTATTTGCAAGGGCAAAGAGTTGCAAAAAGGAAGTTTGATTTGACAGTTATCTTTGTGCTGTCAAGTGAGTGGTATAGAGAGGCAAGATGTATGTACTTGATAATTTAGCACATTCGGGTTTACATAAAACAGTAATAGGTAATCGAATGCGAGGAGAAATAATCTGATACTTTGGAGAGATTAGAGACTTCTGACTCGGGTCAATTCAAGAATAAAGGAATAGAGACTTCCCTGGCAGTTCAGTGCTTAAGACTTTGCCTTCCAATGCAGGGGGTATATGTTCCCTGGTCATGGAGCTAAGATCCCACCTGACCTCATGGACAAAAAACCAAAAAACATAAAACAGAAGCAATATTGTAACAAATTCAATAAAGATTTTAAAAATGGCCCACATGAAAAAAATCTTTAAAAAAAAGAAATTAAAAATAGGTATTAAATAGAACAGTTCAGGCAGTCGTGGAATGGTATATTTTGCATTTATAATCACTAGTAAGGCAAAGACTGAGTTCTTGTATTCTTTAAATGGGTGATACATCTCTGATGTTAGGGGAACCAGTTCTGTATATTCCATATGTCTAGCCAGTAGAGACTGACACTAATAAAATCTGAAACACTGATGTAAATACTGAATGCTAACTTGTTTTCCTCTGTTGGAATGTGAATTAATTTTGAGAGTATTTTGTTACATGTACTAAAGGATTAGCAAATGAAATTATACAGCTTTTAAAAACCATGCATTTGATCACGAAAAATATGCATACCATAAATGCCTGTTTGTATGCTTTGGTCCTAGAAAAAAAAATCTAGTAATTGTACTTTTAATCTTTCAAGTTGCCCTTTTCTCTGCATTTCAGATTAGATTGACCTTTCTTCCCTCCCTTAGTAGGGACTGCTATAAATAATCAACACAGATTATTATAAGCCTGGGATGTCAGTACATTAAATATTTCTAGCTGTTCTTGAGTGTATGGAGTTTGCAAAAAGGGAAATGTCAGAGTGGTCTTCTGAACCTTTTTCCAGTGATGAATCCTTTTACATGAAGTTAAGTTAAAGTCCCAGTGCATAAAATAGATAAAATCCCCTAATTCGTCCTCTTTTTTTTTTTGTTTTTAAACAAGTGAGGCATTTGAACTTGAAGAGGTTAAGTACCTTCTCCAGAATCACAGATCATTATTGATAGAACTAAGGATTTGGACTGACAGTTCTCCTGGTGTTTCTATAATTGAATTCACTTATTTGTTTTCCAATAGTGAAAAGGAAGAAGACGAAAATGAAAAAAGAGAAGATCCAGGTGATAATTGGGAAGAAGGTGGAGGTGGAGGTGGTGGTATAGAAAAATCTTCAGGTCCCTGGAATAAAACAGCTCCGGTACAAGCAGTGCCTGCTCCAGTAGTTGGTAATCTTAATTTTTCATTTTCATAAAGATGTCTGTGTATAATTTTATATGCAGTCAGCTTTCAGCTAAATGCATGCTTGCACTGGGTGAGTGGGGTCTTCTTTCCATTCCTAGGAGAGAGAGCTTTGTGTCTGATCTAAAGGCTTTCATATCCTCAATAAAGCAATTTGAAAGTTAAGGCTGTAGGCTGCTTAAATCTTAGAGCAGTCCTATAGCTTGCAAGATTTACATGTTTAAGCTTTTTTTTTGTTTTTTTTTCCAGTTTTTGACAGCTGACTAAGGAATATTGGGTACCTGTGTCTTTTTTTTTTTTTTTCCTATTCCCATTTTACTCTGTCTGAAGAATGAATACTAGGAAGGGTGGATTTTATCACTCCTGAGGGGATGAAAAGGGCTTCTTGGCTGGGGGGAGAGTGGCAACGGTAAAGAAATCTTAGATCTTACAATGGTTTTTGGCCCATCAGTGGGACAGAGTATGTAAACATGTACAGTGTATCTGTGGTATTAACATTTTTTTGGTTGGGGTGTGGGGGGCAATTAGGAGAAAGGCTCTAGGGAGGCAGTAATGAAAAAATGTTGAGAAATAATGCTCTTTTTTTCTAAATGGGAATTATCTTTTTATTTTATTAACTTAATTTAATTCAATTTAATTTATTGGCTGCACTGGGTCTTTGTTGCTGTGCCCGGGCTTTCTCTAGTTGTGGCAAGTGGGGGCACTCTTGCAGTGTGCAGGCTTCTCATTGCGGTGGCTTCTCTTGTTTCGTTTCAGAGCACAGGGTCTAGGTGCTCGGCCTTCAATAGTTGTGACGCCCAGCCTCAGTAGTTGTGGCACACAGGCTTAGTTGCTCTGCAGCATGTGGGATCTTCCTGACCAGGGATCAAACCCATGTCCCCTGCATTGGCAGGCAGATTCTTAACCACTGCATCACCAGGAAAGTCCGAAAAATAATGCTTTAATGTATACCCATTTTATACAAAATAATATAAAGAATAACAAATCACCCCAGATGTTACTGTCCAAAGATCACAGACTACTACCATATGGCAATATTTTTTCATTTTTCTTTCTAGCTGCGTTACACTTCAGCCAGTAAATGATGTAGATGTTCATTTGAAAGGAAGCTTTTGATGGTTGGGAAACGTGTAAAACTCTGAATCCATATTGAGGATGGGGGGGATGATATGTAAGAAAAAGCTGGAAGGCTGTGTTCCCCAAATCTTGACCATGGTACAAGACTTTGGGCTGCCTTTTTTCCCTGTTTTACTAGAAAATAAAACATTCATTGATGATGTAGAAGTGGTCATATTCTGAAAGGCAGTCCCTGATGAGGCCTCTCTCCCAGGGCCACCAGATTCCTTTCCCACTTCCAATGAGTTGACCTAATAGGACTCATTTACATAGATAATTAAAATTATACATGGAAGAGAAATTAGAAGACTACCTTTACCGTAGAAAAATAGGCCTTCACTTTCTGACACTTCCTCAGATAACTTTCCTTCTGTTGTTCAGAGACCCTTAATGCAAGTTTTGGCTTTTTTCATAACTGTTAAATGATCAAGAATCCAGGAATAGCTTATTAAAATGCCAAGCACTTGAATAGTCTCTCAAAACTGTTATGAAATGTTAGTTACAGAAACCCCAGAACCAACAATGACGAGTGGCGTGTATAGGCCTCCTGGGGCCCGGTTGACCACAACAAGGAAAGCACCACAAGGACCACCAGAAATCTACAGTGATACACAGTTCCCATCCCTGCAGTCCACTGCCAAGCATGTAGAAAGCCGGAAGTAAGTATTCTCAGTATTGTATTTTGTTTTGGAGCCCTGTCCCTTGGCCAGGGAGTGGGGTGTTTGGGACTTCTGAAAACCCACCTAGGGAGTTGTAGTAAAGCCCAGGCTGCAGCTGGAGAGGCAACTGAGAGTTAGGGTAGGACTTATATGCCCAGGACTTGGAGGATGGGGAGGACCCTGGAGAGGGGCGAGGGGAAAGAGCACCAAAGACAGGCTTCCTCTTCAGGTTTCTCTTATCCCTAGTTTATGTCATTCTGTGGCATGACAGCTCTCATCTAGTGAGAATTCTTAATAAATATTAAGTACATTATTGCTGCCTCTGTGTTCCTTATAATATAGAAACTCGAAAAGTCAGCAATATTTCATTGTATTCCTAGTTAATTTAAGTGAAAGATGTTGGCATTTATACATCTAATATTAAAAATAATCTTATTTCAGCAGGTACTTAATGAATGCTACCTGGAGTTAAATGATCACACGTGGCACATCCACATCTTATTTAGGGACATGAGTTTTTTAAAAAGTAAATAAAATGGGAAGAAATGTAAATGACATCAGATGGAAATTTTTGGGAGTGGCTTTTAAATTAAATCCCAGCCTTTTTTGCCTCTTTGAGAGCACAGCTGGCTTGAATTTAAACCTCCACTTTGACTTGTTCCTCTGCTCTGTCCTACACAAGGGGCAGTGATTCACCACACTCATCTTTATCTGATCCACTCCCATAAAGTAGAATTGCAGAGAGGTCTTTGAATAATGAGTAGAACTTTACTTAAATAAGAAAATTGTTGTCCTTACTTTACACATAGAGAGATATATGTATTGTCTTTTATTTGCTAAGAGTAAAAGTGAGTCTTCCAGTAAGGAATCACCATGTCATTAAACAGCTTTTTAAGTTTCCAGGTCGTAAAGGTTTGAAGTTGGTCCTAAAATAGGTTTCCAGTTAATAGTATTCAGTAGATTTGCTATCACAGAAAATAGGACTGTAGAGCTTCCGTACAGTATTCTCTGTTTTCTGTTCAGTTGAAGCCTTAGAAGTGGTTTTGATAAGGATTTTATATATCAGTTTCCCCCTCCTGTCCCTTTCTCAAGATTTTTCCAAGGGGTGGCTTTTATTAAAATTCAAGGAAGGATATTTTCAAAACAACCTAGTGAAGAAGAAATATTTACTGATTACATTTCTTTTCCCTTAGGGATAAAGAAATGGAGAAGAGCTTTGAAGTAGTAAGACACAAAACTAGAGGTAGGGATGAGGTTTCAAAAAACCAGGCCCTTAAACTTCAGCTAGACAACCAGTATGCTGTGCTTGAGAATCAGAAAAGCAGCCACACACAGTACAATTAAGGAATGGTGTTTGCTAACCCTTCTAAGGTAACTAGACCACAGCTAACCACCACGGACAGCCATCCATCATCTGATCTCTGCTGGATCTACAACTGATACAGACCACTCGGTATACGTGACCAGACCTATTGCACTATGGAAATTTAAAGTGTCACAACTGCTCTTTATGTGTATTGGATTTAGGGGGATTTACATTGTTATATAAATGTGTGAACTAGATTCAGCAGTGTTCTTTCATAATTACTCTTCAAATACAAAAAAAAATAAAAAAACGGCAGCCAGTGGTCATTTCAAAATCTTTTTATGTTCAGATACTGAGCCTTCGTAAGGGTTGACTACCTCAGATTTGCTGCACTCATTGTGGACTTCATGTGGATCACAACTTCTGGATAAGAAGGTTACAGCTATTGTGTCAGTGTGAAACTTGAAACCAGCTCTACTGGATTCCTAGCAGAAATCCTGCAGAAAGTCAGCCATCTGGGTTCTGATCTGCTGTAAAAGATGAAGATTGAAGTGACCTTAATTAACCTGTGCTGTGCCCCACCCACGAGGAGTACTCAGTAGTGGGCTGTGGCTGTGTTAGACTTCCTGGAACATGCCGCTCTCGAAAGAACTGATGTGTTCAGATAATCTGTGTAGGGCTGTGATTTATAATTTAAACTTTGAGTTGTATTCTGAGGTAACCACAAATTAAATTCAACCAAACTTGGGTTACCAAGTGGGAAAGGGGGTTGGAGGAATAATCTTATTTCTTTTAGTAATTTTTTTTATTTGGGTAGTGTTTTTTCTGTGTTCCATATTAAGGCCTTTTCCTTTTTCTTTTTTTCTTTTTTGCTTTGACTTGGAATAGTTCTTTGACAGAGCATATTGCTTGGCTAAGTAACCTGAATATGCATTGGAATTGGGAAATGTCTCATGAATTTGCCAGTCTCTAGAGTGGAACCAAATGGTCTTTGATGTAAAAGGCAGTAGATGCAGGGGGCTCTACTTCAGGTGCTGCTAAAGCCTCCTGTAATCAGGTCTAAATTATGTAGTAAACTGTGGTGGAAGGAGTATGGTTTCTGCTCAGGCCAAGGGAGTCACTGACCTGTCCCTACAAATTCAAAGCAGTGAGAGCAGAACCTCAACCTAAAACCCACTTAAGTTTTCATGGATCTTGCGTGATCTTTGACAAGAATTCCAGATGCACTTGTGCCCAAACATTTAAGGTATTAGACGTTCTGTAGACGCAGAGATTGTCCCAGCCTAGCTCTGTTGTCAACCTTCTGGTGTGTCTTTATGTTGTTCATTTGGAGAGTCAGGGGCAAAAGACAGGTGATATAGCACTTCTGTTTTTAGTAATTACAGCTTAAACTATCCAGTAATTTTTAGTCCTAAAAAGGGACATCAGGATGCTACCCAGGATTACTGAAAAGTCTTTCCATCTAATAAGATAGTCTGGTAATTTCCTAGTTTTGTATCTTCGGTTCAATAGATATATTTCAAAGTGGCATGTGACCACTTGATTCAGAGTCCGGGTTTCTCTATAATAAAATCCCTTTGCCAAATGTAGGAGTTGCAGACTTGCTACTGGCAAGAGTGAAGCAAATGAGTGAGTAAAACTATTGTGATGTGGGAGCATTTTCCTCTAGGAGTTCAGTCTTGATAAAAATGTCAGTGCAGTAATTGCACTCCTAGGAAGGTTACAGAATCACCTGAGAGGACCTGCAAACCATATCTGGGCAATAATGTTGGCGTTATTTGAGGTTGCAGGCAGGATGCCTACATTCTGATGTACTTGGGTAAGTAGCTGAGCCAGCCAAGGAGAGGCTGGATGATTGAGAAACAAAGGATTCTTGGTTAATCTGAAGACTTCATTTGGAAACCAAAAATCTTTTAACAAATAATCTTGTGGACCTTGAGCTACATATTTCCCCTGAAAAAAAAAGTATGCATTTTTTCCAGCAAAATTTTGTTGGGGGTTATGTTACTGAGGAATGAACTGAGATGAATATGTGGAAATGTTATTTCATGGCATAGAAATCTGAAGACCTGCAGGAGATTTAAAAATTCCAAACCTTGTTAGGACTTTTCACAGGATTGTGAAATTATCAAAATGCACATGAATCAAGTTTTAATATGCTGTATGATGGGTGGATGAGGCTGTCCATTGTACCATTTCTTTCTTTAAATTCTCAGGCATGGTTTGGCAGTGCAAAAACTCTGTAACATTAACAAATTCAATAAAAAGTAAATATATGGATTTTGGAGTCTGGTGGTTTTTACTCTTGGTAACTTATTCTCTATTTTTGAAAATGGAGAATTAATGACATTCACCCTTTGCTCTAGAAGGATGATAATCTTATCTCGAGTGACCTTTCCATTTGAGAAATATTTGCTGAGTACTCTTAATGTTTAAAAAAACCAGACCTGGAATGAAGCTGTGATGAATATTCTTTTCCAAAGATACACATTGAAATGTACTCTTGTCTTCATTGCTATATTAAATTATATTATCTTAGACCATGGCAGGGGAATCTACAATCTCTGCTATGTAAACTGAAGATTTGAGGCCTTGTCCTCTGAGAAGCTTACAAATTTCTCAAATGAGAGCCATTTTAAATTTCAGGTTTTAGTCTGGATTATAGTCTCTAAATTTCTAAACTAGAGAAAGTATATTTTCTGTAATTTTTGGTTGGAGCGTGAATGTTTTTGAAATATCAAAAATCAAATACAAGTTTTTTTAAAATGAACTGTTCATTTGAGAATGTAAGTGTGTGTGTGTGTATATTTTTCATACCTACAACTCATTTATTTTGTAATTGGAAGTATGTACCTGTTTATAATGTCCCTCGTCTATTTTGCCCATCCCCCCATGCTTGCTCTATCTATGACTGTTACTGTTATGTTTTTGTTTTTTTAATTCTACATATAAGTGAAATCATTTGATTTCTTTCACTAAGCATAATACCCTCAAGTCCATCCACGTTGCTAGTGGCAAATTTTCATTTTCTTATGGCTGATTATTATTTCATTGTATACATGTAACACATTTTCTTCATCTGTCTGTTGATGGACACTTAGGTTGCTTCCATGTCTTGACGGGGATGTATGTGTCTTTTCAAATGAGTGATTTTGTTTCCCTTGGATAAATACCAAGGAGTGGTATTGCTGGGTTGTATTTTTAATTTTTTGAGGAACCTCTGTACTGTTTTCCATAGTGGCTGTACTGGTTTGCAGTCCCACAAATAGTGCATGAGGGGTTCCCTTTTCTCCGCATCCTTGAAAACACTTGTTTGTTGTCTTGGTAGGTGTGAGGTGATACTGTGGTTTTGGTTTGTATTTTTCTGATAGTGATTGATGTTGAGCATCCTTTCATGTGCCTGACTGTTGTATGACTTGTTGTGGAAAAATGTCTTCTCAGGTCCCCTATCCATTTTTAAATCTTTTTTTTTTTTTTGGCCATGTTGTGCGTTGTGTGGGATCTTAGTTTCCTGACCAGGGATCAAACCCGCCCCCCCTGCAGTGGAAGTGCAGACTTCTTAACCACTGGACCACCAAGGAAGTCCCTGTATGAGTTCTTTTTATATTTGGATATTAACCACTTATCAGATACATCCTTTGTAAATATCTTTGCCCACTCAATAGGTGGCCTTTTCATTTTGTTGGTAGTTTCCTTCACTGTGCAAGAGTGCAAAAGCTTTTTAGGTTTAGTTTTTTTTTTTTTTTTTGCCTGAGGAGACATAAAAAGTGTGTGTGTGTGTGTGTGTATTTACTAAGACCAATAGTAAAGAGCATACTGCCTATGCTTTTTCTTCTAGAATTTTTATGGTTTCAGGTCTTACATTAAGATTTTAACCCATTTTGAGTTTATTTTTGTGTATGGTGTGAGAAAGTAGTCCAGTTTCCCAAATAATTTATTGAAGAGGCTGTCTATTTTCTGTTGTATATCCTTTATACATAGATTAGTTGATGTTATAAGTGTGGGTTTGTTTCTAGGCTCTCTGTTCTGTTCCATTGATCTATATGTGTTTTTATGCCAGTACCTTACTGTATTGATTACTGTACCTTTGTGGTATACTTTGAAATCAGGGCTCATGTTACCTCCAGCTTTGTTCTTTCTCAAGATATTTTTAGCTATTTGGGGCCTTTAGCATTTCCATACAAGTTTTAGAATTATTCTAGTTCTGTGAAAAATATGGCGTTTTGATAAGGATTGCATTGAATCTGTAGGTTGCCTTGGGGAGTATGGTCATTTTAACTATTCAATCCATGAACACAATATATCTTTTCATTTGTTAGTGTCATCAGTTTCTTTATCAGTGAGTACAGGTCTTTTAGCTTCTTAGATTTATTCCTGGTTTTCTTTTTGATGCAACTTTAAATGGAATTTCTTTTTATGATAGTTGTTAATGTATAGAAATCCGACAGATTTCTGTATATTAATTTTGTATCCTGTAACTTTACTGAATTCATTGCTAAGTTCTAATAGTTTTTTGGTAGCACCTTTAGGATTTCTGTATATAGTATTAGTCATCTGCAAACAGTGACAGCGTTACTTCATCCTTTGAAATTTGAATTCTTTTTATTGCTTTTTCTTGTCTGGTTGCTGTGGCCAGGACTCACAATACTGTGTTGAATAAAAGTTGTGAGTATGGGCATTCTTGTTTTGTTCCTGATTTTAGAGGAAATGCTTTCAGCTTTTTATCATGTGTTGTTAGCTGCGGGCTTGTCATATATGGGTTTTATTATACTGAGGATTTTCCCTCTGTACCCACTCTGTTGAGAATTTTTATCAGAAATGGATTTTGAATATTGTCAAAAGCTTTTCTGCATCTATTGAGATGATCATGGTTTTTATTCTTCAGTTTGTTAATGTAGTGTATCACATTGATTGATTTGGGGATATTGAACCATCCTTGCATCACTGGGAGAAATCCCACTTATGATCCTTTTAATATACTGTTGAATTTAGTTTGATAATATTTTGTTGAGGATTTTTGCATCTGTGTTTATCAATGATATTGGCATGTAATTTTCTTGTTTTTGTGGTATCTTTGGTTTTGATATCAGGGTGTTGGTGGCCTTGTAGAATGAGTTTGGAAGTGTTCCTTCCTCTGCAATTTTATTTTTTTGGAGTTTGAGAAGGGTAGGTTTTAACTCTGAATGTTTGCTAGGATTCAGCTATAAAGCTATCTGGTCGTGTGGACTTCTGTTGGAAGTTTTGTTTGTTACTGATTCAATTTCCATTCCTGTTAATAAGTTTGTTCATGTTTTCTGTTCCTTCCTGATTCAGTCTTGGGAGATTGTACATTTCTAGGGATTTATCCATTTCTTCTAAGTTTTCTAGTTTATTGGCATATAAATGTTCATACTATTCTCACGATCTTATATTTTTCTGTGGCATTGGTTGTAACTTCTGTTTTCATTTCTCATTTTTACTTACTTGGGCCCGCTCTCTTTTCCTTGGTGAATCTGGCTAAAAGTTCATCAATTTTGTTTATCTTTTCATGGAATCAGCCCTTGGTTTCACTGATTTTTTTTTTCTGTTGTATTTTTAGTCTCTGTTTCACTTATTTCTGTTCTGATCTTTATTATTTCTTTCCTTCTACTTTGGGTTTGTTTTCTTGTTTTTCTTTTTCTAAGGTTATTTGAGATTTTTCTTGTTTTCTGAGGTTTGTATTACTGTAAACTTTCCTCTTAGAATGGCTTTTGCTGTATCCCATGGATTTTGGATCATTGTGGGGGTTTTTTGTTTTTTTTCAGGATATGTGTATAGTGATTAGCATTTATTTATTTATTATTTATTTTTGGCTGCATTGGATCTTCATTGCTGCATGCAGGCTTTCTCTAGTTGTGGCAAGCAGGGACTACACTTTGTTGCAGTGTGCAGGCTTCTCAGTTGCGGAGCACAGGCTCTAGGCCCATGGGCTTCAGTAGTTGCAGCAAACAGGCTCAGTAGTTGTGGCTCGTAGGCTCTAGAGCGCAGGCTCAGTAGTTGTGGCACATGGGCTTAGTTGCTCCACAGCGTGTGGGATCTTCCTGGACCAGGGCTCAAACCTGTGTCCCCTACCTTGGCAGGTGGATTCTTAACCACTGTGCCACCAGGGAAGTCCCCGGATCGTTGTGTTTTCATTTGTCTCCAGGGTTTTTTTTTTTTTATTTCCTCTTTGATTTTTTTCAGTGGCCTATTGGTTGTTTAGTAGCATATTGTTTTTAGCCTCCATGTGTTTGTATTTTTTGCAGTTTTTTTTACCTTGTAATTAATTTCTAATTACTTATGGCAATTACTTATGGCATTATGGTTGGGGAGGATGCATCTGTTAAGTCCATCTGGTCTCATGTGTCATTTAAGGCCAGTGTTTATTGATTTTGTGTCTGGATAATCTGTCCATTGATGTAAGGAGAGGGTGGTGTTAAAGTCCCCTACTATTGTGTTACTGTCAATTTCTCCCTTTACATCTGTTAACATTTGCCACATATATTGAGGTGCTTCTATGTTGGGTGTATGT
Source organism: Hippopotamus amphibius kiboko (assembly GCF_030028045.1). Classification (NCBI taxonomy): domain Eukaryota; kingdom Metazoa; phylum Chordata; class Mammalia; order Artiodactyla; family Hippopotamidae; genus Hippopotamus; species Hippopotamus amphibius. Next base: position 114,453,508 of record NC_080191.1, read on the forward strand.
ATATTTACAATTGTATATTTATAATTGTTATCTTCTTGGATTTACAGTTGTTATATTTACAACTGTTAGATTGATCTCTTGATCATTATGTAATGTCCTTCTTTGTCTCTTTTTAAAGTCTTCGTTTGGAAGTCTGTTTTGTCTATTTCTTCCCTGGCTTTCTGTTCATTTCCATTTGTGTGGATACCTTTTCCCATCGTCTCACTTGCAGTCTGTGTGTGTCTTTAGATCTAAAGTGAGTCTCTTATAGGCAGCACATAAATGGGTCTTGTTTTTGTATCCATTCAGCCACTGTGTCTTTTAGTTCATTTACATTTAACGTAATTATTGATAGATATGTACTTATTGCCATTTTGTTAGTTGTTTTCTGGTTGTTTTTGTAGTTCTTTTCAGTTCCTTTTTTTGTTCTCTTCCCTTGTGATTTGATAACTCATTGGTGTTATACTTTGGTTTCCTCTCTTGTGTGTGTATCTGTTGTAGATTTTTGGTTTGTGGTTACCATGAGGTTTATACATAGCAATCTCTCTCTATATATGATTATTTTAAGTTGGTGATCTCTTAAGTTTGAACACATTTTTAACAACCCTGCATTTTTACTCCCCCATGTTTAATGTTTTCGACACTGTATTTTACATTTTTTTGTTTTATGTATCCATTAGCTATTTGTGGATATAGGTGATTTTACTACTTTTGTCATAAAACCTTCCTAGTAGCTTCATAAGTGGTTGATCTACCACCTTGACTGTATGCTTGCCTTTACCAATGAGATTTTTCTTTAGTAATTTTCACATTTCTAATTGTGGTCTTTTCTTTTCCACTTAAAGAACCAGTTTCTTGTAGAACCAGTTTAGTGGTGCTGAACTTTTATCACATATGTTCTTTGCCTCTTTATACTCCTGGGACCCCTATCAGGCAAATGTTAATACACTTGATGTTGTCCCAGAGGTCTCTTAAAGTGTCTTTACTTTTTTTTTTTTCTTTTTTCTGTTCAGCTTGGGTGATTTCCACTACTCTGACTTCAGTTTGTTGATCCATTCCTGTGTATCATCTAATCTCCTCTTAATTCCATCTAGTGTATTTTTTTTTCCATTATTGTATTCTTCAGCTCTGTTTGAGTCTTCTTTATATTTTTTCGTTAAACTTCCCACTGTGTTCATCCATTCTCCTGGGTTCATTGAGCATCTTTATGATTACCTTGAACTCTTTACTGGATAGATTGTTTATCTCCCTTTAGCTCTTCCTCTGGGGTTTTATCTTTTTCCTTGTTTGGGGCATATTCCTCTATTTCCTCTTTTTGCCTAACTTGCTGTTTTTATTTCTATGTGTTAGGTAGGTCAGTTGTGTTTCCTGATCTTGGAGAAGTGGCCTGATGTAGGAGATGTCTGTGTGTCCCAGCAGCACACTCCCCTCTGGTCACCAGACCTATATGCTCTAGGGGTGCCCTCTCTGTGACTTTCTGGGCTCCTCTTTTGTGGTGGGGCAGACTACTGTGGGCATGCTGGTAATCATGACTGGCCCCTGATCCAGTTGGTTACCAGGCCCTGCCTAGTACAGAGGCCACTAGCCACTGGTGGACAGGGCTGATTCATGGGCCACTGGCCTTGGGGGTGGGGGTGGCTTCCAGGGCTGCTGCCAGCCTGCTGGTGTGAAAGCTGAGTCCTGGGATGATTACTTGCAGGTGTCCCAGAGCTGGTGTCTACCACTGGTGAGTGAGACCAGGTCAGGGGCTAGTGCTGGCCTAATAAAGGGTGGAGCTGGGTCCTGGGGTCTCTGGTTGTAGGGGCCCAGGGTTTTGGAGTTGGTATCAGCCTGCTGGTGGTCAGGGCCAGGTCCTGACATGGCTGGCTTAGGGCTTTGGAGGTCCTGGGGCTAAGTGCATGCCCAGTAGGGGCCAGGTCCTGGGACCCTGGGGGTCTCAGGGGTCCCCACAGCTGCTGCTGGCCTGCTGGTGGATGAAGTTGTGTCCCCATGCAGATAGCTGTTTGTCTTGGGGGGTGCCCAGGACTGGTGCAGAGAGGCTGGTGGGTAGGCCCAGGTCTTGGTGCTGATGAGCTGGAGGGAGGATTTCAAAATGCCGTGTGCCAGCACCAGCGTCCTCGTGATAGAATCAGCGCCCCAGAATGGCTGCCCCCAGCCACTGATGTCAACAGTTTACTGTTTGGTCATTCTTTGTACTTGATTGAGATTGTTCTCAACAGCCCTGTTTAAAATAGAACACACACAAAAAACACACTTCCTGTCACTCTTCCCTCCTGTAAGTTCATCCATAGTTTGTTTTTTTTTTCACCAACTTTGTTTTCTGAGATAAAAATCACCCTTTTAAGTTGTACAATTAAATAATTTTCAGTATATTCTCAAAAATTACGCAACTATTACTACTTCTAATTCTGGAATGTTTTCATCATCCCCAAAAGAAATCCCATACCCATGAGAAGTCCTTTACCACTTCCCTTCAAATCCCCAACCCTAGGTAACAACTATTACTTTTTCACTATAGATTTCTCTATTCTGGACATTTCATATAAACAGGGCTATTGAACATGTGGTCTTTCTTGACTGGCTTCTTTCATTTGGCATGTTTTTGAGATTCATCCATGTTGTAGCATGTATCAGTACTTCCTTCCTTTGGATTGTCAGACAGTAGTCAGTTGTGTGGATATACCATATTTCATTTACCCATTCATCATGCAGTGAACATTTGGATTGTTTCCACTTTGTCCTTGTTATGAATAATGCTGCTATGAACTTTCATGTATAAGTTTTGTGTCAACATGTTTTTCAGTTCTCTTGGGTGTGTATCTAGGAGTGAAATTACTGGGTCATATGGTAACTTTTTGAATAACTACCAAACTCTTTTCCAAAATGGCTGTGCAGTGTCTGAGGATTTTGATTTCTCCATAGCCTTGTAATTACTTGTTCCCTGACTTTTAATTCTAGTCCTCCTAACTGGCGTGAAGTGTTATCTCATGGTTTTGATTTGCATTTCTGTAACGATTAATGATGTTGAGCATCTGTTCGTGTGCTCATTGGCCATTTGTATGTCTTTGGAAAGATTCATCTATTCAAATCCTTCGCTAATTTTTAAATTGAATTTTTGTCTTTTTATTATTGAGTCGAGTTCTATATATATTCTGGGTACATGATTTGCAAACATTTTCTCCCATCCTCACTTTCTTAATAGTGTCTTTTGAAGCACAATTTTTTTAATTTGATGAAGCCCAATTTATCTTTTTTTAGTTTTTATGCTTTGGGTGTATCTAAGAAATTACCTAACCAAGGTCACAAAGATGCTTGTTCTAAGAGTTTTGTGATTTAGCTCTTTCACTTAGAACTTTGATCCATCTTGAGTAACTTTTGAGTTACTTTTTGAATACGGTGTGAGGTAGGAATCTAACTTTAAGAGGGAGACAGTAAAGAAGCCAGCCTCTAGGGCATCCATGCCGACCTTGGGGTGGGAATGCAGCAAAAGGCATTTTCAAGCCTAATTTGAAGAAAGGTTAGTTTCTTTTTCCTTCTCTAGCCTTAAATCTAGCAAGAGGAGTGGAAGCACAGCCTCATGGTTAAGAATACACCAGAGCTGAAACACCTGGGGTGGAATCCAGGTTCCTTCATCACCCGCTCTATGATTTAGGTAAGCTTACCCAGGCTTCATTTGTTTGGTTGGTTGGTTTTGGGCTGTGCCATGCGGTTTGGGGGATCATAGTTCCCTGACCAGGGATCGAACCCAGCCCTGGCAGTGAAAGTGCCAAGTCCTTGAACCACTGGACCACCAGGGAATTCCGATGAGTTGCTTCTTGAGCTTGATATAAAGGTAATGACTATTATGAGGAATATATTAATCAAAGAGCAGAAATACTGCTCTAAATAAGCATTTTTATTATCTAAAAATCAATGAGAAGGGACTATGTCCACATCAAGTGTTCAGAATATATATATATATATATATATATATCATTAAGGTATTTTAAGCCTTTTAAAATTATAACCCAAGTGAAAACTAGCATTTTAGACAATAACTGGATATAGTAACAGAAGATGGGCAGAACTTAAGTTGTCAACTCTTATTTTACCTGTGAATACCCTCCCCCAACTGCACTCCACAGGGATCCAGTCAGAGCAGCAGCAAGAAACTTGTGTAAGGATGAGATCCTTTGTCTCCAAATATGATGGAAGATAGTGTGTAAGTATGAAGGAAGCAGCACCCACAGCCTGTCTTAACTGGTAACAGGCTTGAACAGACAGCTTTAATATCAGGTGAGAACAGCTAAAGAGGCACCCTTTCTCCCTAAAAAAGGCAGCAGATTCAGCTGAGGGAATAATTTTTAAAATTTGTTACAAATATTTAGTGTGATGTTCTACATTTTTGCAGTGCCATTTTAGGAAACATGGTCTTCTGTTTTTTTCTTTAAACCTGAGCAGTTTTTGACCCCAAGCTCTTGGGTTTTAAATCTTAAACCAAGGTATTTTACCTTTTCTTTATTATGACAAAATACCTGGCAATAATTTTCTCTACCATCTCTTAACTCCTGTTGTATAATTTTACCTTTTTGCCCCAGAAAACTAAAGCTTTTTTTTTTTTTAAGATCAATTTTATTTTTATTTATTTGGCTGCATCATGTCTTAGTTGCGGCACTTGGAATCTTCTGTTGCAGCTCTCAGGCTTCTCTCTAGTTGTGGCACGGGCTTAGTAGTTGTGTTGTGTCGTGCAGGTTTAGTTGCCCTGTGGCATGTGGGATCTTAGTTCCCCAACAAGGGATTGAACCCGAATCTCCTGCATTGGAAGGCGATTCTTAACCACTGGACCACCAGGGACGTCCCAGAAAAATCAAACTTTGATTTTGTAATCTTTCGTGTAAGGGAGGCAAAATGTACAAAATAAACTATTGATAATTTTGAATGTGAGCATATGGAAACTCAAAACATTCCCTCAGGACAGAGACTCCGTGTCCTTGATTTTCAGCTCCAAAGTTCAGACAGTATATCATCCCTAAAAAGATTGCAGCTGAAGTTTTTATCCTGTATCGATTTTCTTCCTAAGAAATGAGGCAACTCTGTGGGTTACATCCCTGCTTCTCAAACTGCTTCATTTTGGAATAACCTGGAGATCTTTTAAAAAATACTGATGCCATAAAAAATAAAAAAAAATAAAAAAAAAATAAAAAATACTGATGCCGGACTCCCACCCCCAGGCATTCTGATTTAATTGGTATGGAATGTGACCTGCACACAGATTTTTTCTTTTCCTCCAATTAATTCTAATGTGTGGCAAAGTATGGGAACCACTGGGTTACGTCAGAGTGAGATGAGTGATCTCTCTGTGACTGAGTGGGAAAACAGTCCCAGGACTAGAGTACCTAGGAAATCCTTTCGATTGTATTCTTAGCCCACGGAGAATTATCATATTTCTAAATGCATTATTGGAGAGTGTGAAATGGAGGGAAATGGATGCTAAAATGGGGAGGGGGAAAGACCTGTAAGCTGAAATACTGTGTTTTTTTTTTATGTACACCTTTTTATAGTTCAGTAATTATCAGCATAAAGACTGTGTTAAATAGTTCTCACTTGCCAGAAAACTGCCTCACCATCAATATAATTACTGTAGCCACTTTGTTTTCCTTCTAGTACAGTAATTTTGTTTGACTTGTGTCTTGACAGTAAACCTGACCATTCCAGAAGTTACTCACTGTAAATGTTAATCTGCCTTACACCAGCTGCTTGTAATTTGCCCTTCCATCATGTTGCCCAGCGACAACACCTCTGGGTTCTAAGGGTTTCTGTGGAATTCTGAATTCTCCCTGGCGACTAGGATATGAACATGATTAACTTTACCAGAGACAGGCTCTAGCAGCTGCACTATCCTGTGGCTCACCTACTCAGCCCTGGAACCTCAGATGCTTTACTGCCCCCAGTCCTGGCGGGTGATCGGCTTCAGTCACTTTCTAGGGTCGTGTGGGTTGCACTGAAGCATCCTTTTGAATGGCGTGTGGGCACAGAGAGGAATCCTCTTAGGCTTGTCTCTGACTTTAAATTGCTGGAATTACTGCAGTTGTCTTCCTGGGTTTCTCAGATTTTACAATTCAAATGTATGCCTTTAATTAGGACCTGAATTAAACTTGAATGTCAGGGACTCCCAACCTCAGTAGCACCACATTAGTGTAATGAGGGTGAAAGTGGGTTGCACCTTCTGTTACGTTCCTGTGTCCTCCTCTGACACTCCCTTCTTCCTTCTCTGTCTTTTTTTTTTTTTGGCTTGTTGGGTCTTTGTTGCTGCATGCAAGTTTTCGCTAGTTGCAGCAAGTAGGGGCTACTCTTCGTTGTGGTACGCAGGCTTCTCAGCGCAGTGGCTTCTCTTGTTGAGGAGCACGGGCTCTAGGTGCAAGGGCTTCGGTAGTTGTAGCACAATGGGCTTAGTTGCTCCGCAGCATGTGGGATCTTCCCAGACCAGGGATCGAACCCGTGTCCCCTGCGTTGTCAGACAGATTCTTTACCACTGCACCACCAGGGAAGTCCCCTCTATCTTTTTTAAACTTAGCTCCAGTCTGGCAAGAGTGTTAAATAGCAAATCATTTGTTAGAATTTTTTAAAAGTGCTCATATAGTATTTAACCTTGGGCCTGGCACTCTTCTAAACAGGTAACAAATGTTACTCATTTAATTCGTGGCATTCCCTTAAAGATGGGAAATAGGTTCTGAAAGTTTAGGTAAGCTTGCCTGGGTAGGCTTGCCTGAATCACAGAGTGGGTGATGAAGGAATCAGGATTCCACCCCAGGTGTTGGCCTTGGCGTGTTCTTAACCATGAGGCTGTGCTTCCACTCTTCTTGCTAGCTAGAGAAGGAAAGTGGGAAAGTAATGTTTCTTCGAATTTGGCTTGAAAACGCCTTTTGCCACATTCCCATCCCAAGGTCAGCATGGATGACCTAGAGACTGGCTTCCTTACTGTCTCCCTCTCAAAGCAGCAGAGTGTAGAGTTCCTGATACTGAGGTGAGTTGTACTACCTTTAAAATTTTTTCTGGGTGTGGGATTTTATTGTTTTTATTTCTAATACATTAGTGCAGAGAATAGTACAATTTCCTCAAACCCATAGCCCAGCTTCAACAATCATCAGTCTATGGGCCACTCTCATTTCACCTGGGAACACCCGCCCCATTTCCCAGATTAATTTAAGGCTAATCCCAGACTTATTTCGTGCATAAATATTTCACCTCGGGATAAAGATTCCTAATCATAACACCATTATCACACCTAAACAACTAACATTTTCTTAATATCAAATATCCTATTTGTGTTAACATTACTCTGATTTCTCCTGGTGCTTTACAGTTGGTTTGTTTGAAACAATCCAAGCAAGGATGACCCATTGCATTTAGCCTTTACAGCTCCTGTAATTTTCCCACTGTATTCTTTTTTTTAAAAAGATTTATTATTTATTTATTATTTATTTATTGGCTGCATTGGGTCTTCGTTGCTGCACATGGGCTTTCTCTAGTTGGGGCAAGCGGGGGCTACTCATCGTTGCAGTACATGGGTTTCTCATTGCAGTGGCTTCTCCTGTTGCAGAGCACGGGCTCTAGGCACACCAGCTTCAGTAGTTGTGGCATGTGGGCTCAGTAGTTGTGGCTCACGGGCTTAGTTGCTCCTCGGCATGTGGGATCTTCCTGGCCCAGGGATCAAACCTGAGTCCCCTACACTGCACCACTAGGGAAGCCCCCCACTGTATTCTTACCACAATTCTGGTCATTTGGCTTGTAGAGTCGTCCTCATTTGGAATTTAGCAGGTTACTTTCCTATGTCTCCTATAAATGAATACTGTGCCCATTATTAATGTATAGCCTTTAGTTTCCAAAGCCACTCTTCTTTGCCTTCCGCTATTAACGAACTCTGGACCCTGTACACATCTCTGCTTTGCCAATAGAGGGCGCTGGAGGAACACCATAGTTAGCAAGAGGACCATGCCTTTCTTGGGGTCCACTGGGCAGATTGGCTTGTGGAGCCTGGGATGTTCACCTCAGCAGCCCTTGTGGTTCAGCCATGGCTCACACCTTCCAGCTGTTACTTCAGCCCATATCCCCAGCAAGTTTCTCTTCCACTGGCAGGTTGGCTGTTCCAGTGGCAGCCATGCTTTCCCCTCACAGGTTTGAGCCTCAGCCTTGGGAGGGACCCTGCCTTTAAGTTGCTAAGTTCCTTTCTTGTTCACTCTTCCTCAGCTCTAGGGCTAGTGGCTGCTTTCTGTAGTTGCCACTGCTATACCCCTTAGCACACTCTTTTACCGTTCTTGATCGTTAACCATTTTTACTAGTTAAATAATTCTTTATATTTTTCCTGTCTAAATCACTGGTTTAATTTTTTTTCCTGACTGAATGCCAGCTGATGAAATGGTACCAGGAATGGTCTCAGGAGACAAACCTTCCAAGATTGGATTTGGGGATTGGTTTGGTGCTGCCTTTGGACTCAAGCAAAATGATGAGCTCCTTGCCAGTGGGAAATGGGATACTCATAGTCCATGGCGGGCATTACAGCTTAGCTACCACCTCTGCTTGTGATGACGTGTCTGCTGGAGCAAGTGCTTGAGAGCCCCTGGACTTGGGCTGCACTTGACTTTTATGGCAGTAACAATGTCTGCAAGGGCTAGGGTGGGGTTGGTTCTCCATGCGCTGGAGCGCTTACAAGAGGAAGTGACAAGCTCAGGTCCTTAAACTCTCAGCTCAATCACAGGCCAAGGACCACAGAGCGTCCATGGCAGCATCAAGAGAATCATTTCATGGAGCCAGGGGGCTGGTGTTGCTGAAAATCAAACAAAACAACCTGTGCAAGTTGCAGAATTAGGACATCAGGTGAACTCACAACCTCATTAAGTTGCTCACGTGAGATTTAGGATATTGACTGGGAGAGATGGGGAAACTTGGAATGACAAGTTCTGGTTAGACTCAGACTAAACTGAGAGTGTTAAGTCAAGTCCCTCTGAGCCTTCCTTGTCAGTGGACACAGTTTGCCATCTTGTGTTAGCTGAGGAGGCTAATCTTTTCTTGAAAATCTTGAGATTCTTCACTTGGGTCAGATTGCCTTGCAAAGACATGCTCATTCTCAAGAACTTCTTTGCTGCCACTACCCCCATAGCAAATGACCAAAACAGGAAAAAAAAAAATTAAGATTTCCCAAATGTTTATTAGCAGAAATCTGAAAAATACACGTGGGAGTAGTATTTGAAGAGCATTAGAGTAAGGAAAATAGGATATACCACTAGGTTAAGCTGAATCCACTGATATGGGTTCACTTACCAGAGATTCTGGACTTAAAAGTATGAGCTCTGAAGTCTCTAACGTATTACTTCGTTGGTTGACTGAAACTTGGACTCTGGGGTAGCCTGTATTTTTAGTTTTGGTTTAGTTTTTTTGAGGTATAATTGACATGTAACATATTAGTTTCAGGTGTACAACATAATGATTTGATATTTGTATATATTGCAAAACGGTTGCCAGGATCAGCCTGGTTAACATCCATCACCATACATAGTTACAAAAACTTCTTTCTTGTGATGAGAACTTTTGAGATCTACTCTCTTAGCAACTTTCAAATATGCACTACAGTGGTGCTAACTGTGATCATCCTGCTGTACATGACATCCCCAGGAGTGAGTGATTTATAGCTCTTGATCACCTTCACTCACCCACTTCACACCCCCTGACCCCTGCTTTTTGGCAACCACCAATCTGTTCTCTTTATGAGTTTTGATTTGGTTTAGACCCACATGTAGGTGAAATCATATGGTATTTGTCTGACTGATTTTACTTAGCCTTATGCCCGCAAGGTCCATCTATATTGTGACAAATGGCAAGTTTTCCTTCTTTTTTATGGCTGAATAATACTGTGTTGTATGCATCTACCAATTTTCTTTGTCCATTCACCCATCGATGGATACTTAGGTTGCTTCCATATCTTGGTTTTGTAAGCAATGCTGCAGTGAACATGGGGGTGAGATGTGGTTTTTTGTTTTTGTTTTTGAGTTAGTGTTTTTGTTTTCTTCAGATAAATACCCAGAAGTGGAATTGCTGGATCACATGGTAGTTCTGTTGTTTTTTGAGGAACCTGCATACTGTCTTCTGTAGTCACTACACCAATTAATATTGCCCTTAGTGGGACAAGGGTTCCCTTTTCTCCACGTCCTCACCAACTCTTGTTATTTCTTGTCTTTTTGATGATAGCCATTCTAACAGGTGTAAGGTGATATCTTGTGGTTTTGATTTGCATTTCCCTGATAAGTGATGTCAAGCACATTTTCATGTACCTGTTGGCCATCTGTATGTCTTACTTGGAAAGATGTCTATTCAGACCTAGAGCACAGGCTCAGTAGTTGTGGCACATGGGCTTAGCAGCTCCTCGGGCGTGTGGGAATCTTCTTGGACCAGGGATCGAACCCGTGTCCCCTGTATTGGCAGGCGGATTCTTAACCACTGCACCACAAGGGAAGTCCCCAGGAGGCCTCTTGATGTGTGTTTAACTAGAAGCCTACCCCTCAGGCTATTGTAATGAAGATGAGTACTAGGCCTCTTTCACAGAAAGAATGGATTCCAGTCTGTTGCCTCCCTGCTCTGCCCTGTGAGTGGTAGCTGTTTAAGAACTAGTTCTCCAGTTGTTACAGTCCTGTGGGACCTGTGGGACCTGTGGGCCTAAGCCCCACTGGCTGCCAGAGCCAGATGATCAAGTGGAGCCCTATAGGTAGCAGCTGCAAAAATCAGGGCACCAGGCAAGTGCACAAGCTCCTTTCTGGGAGGTACCGGCGACCTGGAGCAAGGCAGAAAGAGAGTGCACAGAAGGCAGGCATGGCGGCCTCAGTCTTTCGGAGAGTGTTTCAGTGGTCCCCTCTGTTTGTTAAATGTCTGGCCCTTAGGCCAAAGCATTTGGTTTATTGAGGTGTAGTTGATGTACGATATTATATGTTTCAGATGAACAACAGTGACTCAATTTTTAATTTATTTATTTGTTTATTTTATTGGCTGTGTTGGGTCTTTTTGCTGTGTGCAGGCTTTCTTTTTAGTTGTAGTGAGTGGGGGCTACTCTTCGTTGTGGTGCACAGGCTCCTCATTGCCGTGGCTTCTCTTGTTGTGGAGCACGGGCTCTAGGTGCGTGGGCTTCAGTAGTTGCAGCACATGGGCTCAGTAGTTGTGGCTCATGGGCTCTAAAGCGCAGGCTCAATAGTTGTGGTGCACGGGCTTAGTTGCTCTGCGGCAGGTGGGATCTTCCTGGAGCAGGGATTGAACCCGTGTCCCTTGCATTGGCAGGCGGATTCTCAACCACTGCACCACCTAGGAAGCCCCATGACTCACAATTTTTAAAAGTTATATTCCATTTATAATATAAAATTCCAAGCTTTACATTAAGCAGCTGGGCCTCTTTTACAGAAAGACTGGCCCTTTCCAGCCTGCTTCTACACTGTAGCCTTGTGGGTCTTGTGGACACAAGCTCCATTGGCTGTTGAAGCTAAATGTTTTGGAGGCTCGTCTCTCAGGTACATGTCTTAAAATTTGGGATGTCAGGTGCGGGGTTCGAAGCCTTTGCTCCTCCGGGAGAAGCGCAGGGCTGCCAGTTCCCTTCTGATTGTGGGTTGCTCTGCTGGGGCTGGGGTTTATGGTGAGATTGTGTCTCAGCTTCCCTCTACCTGCTTTGATGTGGCTTTCTCATTTGCCCGATGTGTAGGAGCCACTTAGCTAGTTTTGTGGTTTCTTTTAGAGGAAGTTGTTCTGTATGTAGCTGTGGGTGCAGTGTGACTGTTAGCAAAACCACTGAATGAAACTGCCCACCCTGGCCAGGCACCATAGTAACCACCTGCATGAGTTATCTTAAACAGGAGGTCCTTGTAAGGAACTTGGAACTAACAAGCTACCACCAACCGGAAGAATTTGGGAAAGGTCAAAAGGAGAGAGGAGACTCCAGTCCATATGTTCTACCAACCTCCCAGAATCCTTCTCGCCAGAATCCATCTCGGCTGAGTGATGTGAGCCCTACTTCCCGACCAGGAAGGACTGAGTCAGAATGACTGGCCAGAGACAACCCAGAAACTAATCCCATCGCCATTAAACCCAAGACTTTGAGCCACACGGCAGAGCTATCCTCCTGGGTTCCCTTACTCCACTGCCCTCCGCCCGGGCACTCGTTCCCAGTAAAGTCTCGCTCTGTCAGCACGTGGCTCTCCTCGGACAGTTTATTTCTGAGTGTTAGACAAGAGTCCACTCTTGGGCCCTGGAAGGGGTTCCCCTTCCTGCAACACGTCTATGGGAGAAGTTCAGGATCCACTAACATCGTCATCTTGAACCAGGTCTCTCCTTACTCAGTGTTGATTGATTTTACGTAGTAAGAAGGTGTGGAAGCTTGACCGAATTCAAGTTTAAGTCGTGGGGCTGGGGGCAAGAATACTTCACAGATGTTCCCTACTTCCCATTGCATCACATCAGGCTGTATGTCTGGCTGTCTTCTTGAGTGATCAATGAGTTCAGGTATTATCAGCCTGATCCACCGTTATAAAATTCTCCATTTGCCTAGATCTGTTGTAACAGGGGAGAGCCAATTCTGACTCCATGTTGGATCTGTTTCTTTTACTTTAACCTTTGCTTTTTGTTGCTTTTGTGATTATAATCACTGTCTCTAGCTGTGAGTATACATAATAACCTGCCACAGGCAACCCTACCCCTCTGCCTGTTACAGTGCCTTTGTTCAGCTTATAGAGACATTCTGACCCTGAACAGGGCAGATAAATGACTTTTTAACTTTACTTCCTCACCTCCTCCCCTGGTCCTATAAAAGAAACAGACATCCAGACCCCATAAGATGGTTTTTGGTGGACCTTAGTCCCCCATCTTCTCAGTCTGCCGGCTTTCCGAATAAAGTTGCTATTCCTTGCGACACCTCGTCTCCTGATTTATGGGCCTGTCCTGCGGCAAGCAGAGAGAGCTTGGACTCGGTAACACTGATTTCATTAGGACCTATAAAATGGCTTGCTTCTATCATTTCTTCTGCACTTATTGCCTGAAACTATCCTATAGGGCTTTTCCTCAACTGTCAGGCTATCCTGAAATGCAGTTCATACTGGTAGGAGAATTGCTTGATTCTCTTTCCTTTATCAGTTTCTGTTGCTTTAAAATTTTCCTTTAACATTCTCTTATGGCGTAAAAAAGCCTAAATAAATATCTGTACCATGGCTTTTCTTCCCATAAATACCTCACAAATTTAAAACACTTCACACTTTACAGAATCCCAAATGCTAAACAAGCATGAGATGACTCTTCCAAAAGGTTACCACTACTCATAGGGTGGTAGAAAAACAAAGAGCTGGGTGCCTTGCTTGTTGAGATATAAATTAAAAACTGTTTTTAGGGCTATAGAATGGGGGTAAGCACACTATGTATGGCCCACTGTCTGTTTCTGTATGGCCTTGAGCTATACAGAAAAATGGGTTTTACATTTTAAAGAGTTGAACAAAAAATGCCACAAAGACCGGCCCACACAGCTTAAAATGTTTATTCTCCAGCTTCTACTGAGAAAGCTTGCCAACCCCTGCTATAAAGCAGCATGTATGTAAGCACCTCTAAGTGAAAGGCAAATCTGTGAAATGGTTGCAGGAGATGGAAATGTCACGTCCTGGGACCGACCGCCAAGTAAGGATCTTTGGCTTCACGCAGGAACAACTTCAGGAGCAAGCCAAAGAAAAGTGAAAGCGAGTTTTAGAGGGATATGCACCCCACAGGCAGAATGTGGACCTCTTGAGAAAGTGAGAGTGGCCCCAGGGCGTGGGGTTGTTTGTTTTTATGGGCTAATTTCCTAGGCTAATGAGTGGGAGGAATATTCTTGCTATTCAGGGAAGGGTGATGATTATTTCCCAGGAATTGGGCCACTGCCCACTGTTCCGGTCCACATAAGGGGGAGTGGTTTTTAGCGTTACAATACGGGTATAATGAGCTAAAGAATGGCCAGACTATTCTCAAAGCCACCTTGGTTTCAGCCAGTTCAGCTCGTTTTTATTGCATCCCAGTAGCCACACCCCTCCTTCATTTTCTAGCTGTTATGTCCTGCCCCTTTCCCTTCTGTCTCAAAATAACAGGTTTGCACTAGAGCAGTGGTTTGTGTTTTGGGGAGGGAAATCACAGATGTGAACCTAACACTCAGCTCTACCTTATGAAAGTGTGCGTATGCCATTCCTGGGCGTTACGGCCCAGCTTGTGAACCTCTGCACAGTAACACTGTGTGAGTCTGCTGGGGCTGCCAAAAGAGAATACCACAGAGTGGGTGGCTTAAATGACAGACCTCACAGTTCTGGAGGCTGAAGTCTAAGGTCAAGGTGCTGCCAGGGGTAGCTTCTGGTAAGGCACCTCCTCCTGACTTGCAGACAGCTGCCTCTGTGCCCCCACATGGCCTTCCCTCTCTCCTCTGTGCCCATGAACTCCTGGTCTCTCCTCATAAGGCCACCAGTCCTACCAAATTAGGGCCCCACTCCTAGGACCTCATTTAAACTTAATAACCCCCTTAAAGACCCAATCTCCAAGTACAGTCATGTATGGGGTTAAGCTTCAATCTATGAAATTTTCTTTGGGGGGGGGTCGAGGAGGACACGATTCAGCCCATACTATAAATACTAAATCTGAGTATAACTGAGTGCTGTGTCTGCCCTGAGGCTCCTGCCTCTGTAAGCGCTCTGAGAGAGCATGTGCTCTAAGTGGTTTGGTGTCAGATTTGTTGGATAATGAATGGTGATCAGGTCAGACTAATGAACAAGAAAATTCATGGAAGAATGTAAGATGCTAATTTAAGTGGCACAGATTAAAATACTGTAGTAATTCTAAGGAGAAAATAAGAATAATCAAGGAAAGTTTTTTTTTCCTTCACTTTTTAAATGAGATATCTACCTATGCTTGGAATTGTTTGCATGTAAGAAGACCCTGCTGGCATTAAGACATGTATAGTGTAAGAGTCAAAGTCTGAGTTGAAATGATGTTTTTTAATAAATAAGTAAATTTATTAAAAAAAAAAGAATTTATCTAAATCCTTTAAAATAAAAGCTATATTTTCCACTCTCTCCACCTTTGGGGGCGAGGGTAAGGCATTCCATAAACACCACCGTAAGGTAAACTTTAAGATAAAGCGTATTTCCTAGCTCCTCATTTTATAGATGAGAAATTTCAAGTTTTAACCATTCATTATAGAATGAACTGAGTTGAAATGATTTATGCAGGGTGTAGACAGATTCTGGAAAGTCAAGAGAACCTGAGATCTGGAGCCTTAAAATTGTAAACTGTGTGTTGAACTGAAAAAACAGTTCATAATCTTGGCAGAAAAGAAAATGGTACATTAATTTTTTTTCTGGGATAGAGAAATAGGAGAATAACATTTGTTTTGTCAACAGTGTGCTCATCAAGAAGATTTGAAGAGTAACTATTTCAAAGAATTTTTAAGTAGTGAAATTCAGGGAGAAATTTATTGCAAACTGCCAATGAAAGGACCCAGCCAACACAAAATGGCTCTAATAAACCCAGGCCTGTGTATTTTTGGTTTGGGGAAGGGACAGGAATACAGTTTATATAACAATGCTACCTGTTCGGCGTTGTAGGAATTTGTGTTGTTAAGGGCAGGGATAACCTCTACTCCATTGAGAGGAAAATCTGATGAAAACTTCAGGGGTTTGATGTCCAGGTTTAGGACTTTAATCCATCACCATCTAACTGCCTTTAAAAGAATTATTAGGAACTGAACAGTTTACATCAAAATTACAGTCAAACAGAAGGGGATTGTGGTCATGCATGTAGTATCTGGTGTTTAGGTTTAAAATTAATAAAGGCTAATGCAATATTATAGTTCCTTTTTTTTTAACCCACTGGACAACAGCCTACATAAACAACATCAGAAACATAACTAGATTCACTTTTTAAGCTGTTTTACAAATCTTTTATTGCTTCCACAAGAGAATGTACACCAGAATGTTTTTCTTTTTAAAAATTTATCTATTTGAACAACTACTTTGAGTCACTAGTTTTATTCTTTATTTCTTTATTTTCCAAGTTTTGGTGCCCAAACTTGGCAAGCATCATGGAGATCTGTACAAACATGCATATACATATATACACACACACACACACACACACACTTAAGTTTAAAGCCTCAGTCCCTCATTAAACCTGTGCTCAGGCTCCTGTTAAAAAGAGATAAAATGGTGAGAAGCTAAACATCAGGGAAAATATGAATAAATCCCAATTGATAACTTCCTTCTTGTTATGAATTAAAGCATATATTTTAAGGCAAAATCTATCATCTTGCTTTTTAAAACTTCCATTCAGCTACAGACTCAGATATTTACAAGAATATAAATAAACAAAAAGCCCCTTACACATATCAATATGGTTTAATGACAAGCTAGCTGAGGGAGCTGCATTTTGTTATTTCAGGTAACTTTCCAGGAACAGTTAATATTTCAATGATTAAAATTTCAGGTGTTAAAAACTAACTTCAAGCAGGGTTCTTCAGGTTCTTGTCTTTAAATTACTATACAAATCCATCACAGTCACATTCAAGCTATTAATTTCAAAAACATTTAATGTTCGGTAACTGAGTAAATACCATTACTGTACTCTAGGTCGTTTGATTTTATTTTTCTCTGTAGGAGCTTTCCTCTTTTGTGAGAATCCAGGTTCCTTATTATTCTGAAGAAATGAAACTGCTTCTGGTAGACAATAATTTTCTACTTGAGGAGGGGATTCCTATAAAAGGGGGGAAAACCCAACATTGTTCATTTTTTTCAGGTTTCAAACTGTTAATTAGGTAATAGATTCCTTTGCTCTGCTTTATGACCAAAAACTTATAAACGTTTGTCTTTCAAGGTAGCTATTTAGCACTTGTCACCTTTAGCAAACAGATTATATGTAACAAAATTTCACCTTTTATCAGAAAAATGAGGGACTTCCTAGGTGGCTCAGTGGTTAAAAATCCACCTGCCAATGCAGGGGACATGGGTTCGATCCCTGCCCTAGGAGGATACCACATGCCGTGGAGCAACTAAGCCCGTGAGCTACAACTATTGAGGCCATGTGCCACAACTACGGAAGCCCATATACCTCGAGCCCGTGCTCCACAAGAGAAGCCACCACAATAAGGAACCCACGTACCACAATGAAAAGTAGCCCCCACTCGCTGCAACTAGAGAAAGCCCATGTGCAGCAACGAAGACCCAACACAGCCAATAAAATCAATTAATTAATTTAAAAAAAAAAAGAAAAATGAGTTTATAGCTCAGGCAGAGTGGGCCTAGCTCAGATCTTAATGGTTTTTCATCTGTAAAATATGTATTAAATACAGAATATGGAAAATATGGTAAAATACAGTTAATAGCTATCATTTAAGTATGAGATGTTATGTTTAGTGTAAATTTTTGAAAATCTTTAAAAATTTTTCCAGTAAACATGTGAGATAGGTGTTTTTTATTCTCCATTTTACCAATAAAATAAAAAAGGTTAAATAACACAATGTTACATAACTAGCAGGTGGCAAAGCCAAAATTTACATACTTCTCCACTTGACTCCAACACCCTTGCATTTTTCTTGCTCACAACCATATTCCAACATAAAAGGACCTTTTCCTCTAACTGTAAATATAATAAAACTTAATTTTCTGGCAACATGGCAGACTGAAGAACACAAAAATGAATCACCACCACAAAGGAGTGGGTAAGTGCCTTTCAATTTAATTTAAAAATGGTACAAATCAACCGGTTTGCAAGGCAGAAATAGAGACACAGATGTAGAGAACAAACATATGGACACCAAGGGCAGAGAAGGTGGAGGGTTGGGGGGGAATGAATTGGGAGACTGGGATTGCCATACATACATTACTAATAAGAAAAAAAAATCAAATTGTACACTTTAAATATATGCAGTTCATTGTATGTCAACTGTATCTCAATAAAAGTTCTTAAAAAAAAAAATGGGCAGAGGATCTGAATAGACATTTTTCCAAAGAAGACATACAGATGGCCAACAGGTACATGAAAAGGTGCTCAACATCACTAATCAACAGAGAAATGCAAATCAAAACCACGAGATATCATTTCACACCTGTCAGAATAACTAATATAAAAATAGACAAGAGATAACACGTGTTGGCAAGGATGCAGAGAAAAGGGAACCTTTGTGTGCCACTGGTGGGAATGTAAATGGTACAGCCACTCTAGAAAACAGTATGGAGGTTCCACAAAATATTAAATATAGAACTATTATATGGTCCAACAATTCCACTTCTGGGTATTTACCCAAAGGAAACAAAAACACTAACTCAAAAAGATATCTACACTCCCACGTTCACTGCAGCATTATTAACAACAGCCAAGACATGAGGGTCCAGCAGTGAATGAATGGATAAAGAAAACTGGTAAATGTTCACATACACACACACACACACACACCCCAAATGGAATACTATTCAGCCATTAAAGTGGAAATCCTGCCAATTGTGGCAACATGGATGGACATTAAAAAAGTCAGAGAAATACAAATACTGTATGATCTCCTATAAGTGGCTTCTAAAAAACACAACCCTCAAAACTCAATAGATACAGAGAACAGATTGGTGGCTACTTGACAGAGGCAGGGTGAGGGGTGGGCAAAATGGATGAAGGTGGTCAAGAGGTACAAATCTGTTATAAAATAAATAAGTCATGGGGATATAATCCACAGCATGATGGTTACAGTTAATAGTACTGTATGATATATTTGAAAGTTGTTGAGAGTCAATCTTGGAAGTTCTTATCACAAGATTAAAAAAAATGTAATTATGTATGGTGATGGATGTTAACTAGACTTATTGTAGAGATCATTTCATAATATATACATATATTCAATCATCATTTTGTACACCTGAAACTAATTGTATATGCCAATTGTATCTCAATTTAAAAAAAAAAAGTGCCCAGACTTATCATTTAGGAGGATTGGAAGACTCCTCTTTGGATAAAAATGAAACAATTGAAGAAGCACATAAAGTTATGAATCTAGGAGAGGTATCCAATAACTAGTCCACCCATACCATCTCGCCCAGCTCAAAATGGACAAGACCCAACTGTGCTCAGTACTTCTAATCAGCTTTTTACCCCCTACTCTAAACCATGGACAGAAAGCCAAGAATTACCAGATACCTGATAAATTCTTCTAACATGGAGGATAAAAACCCAAATAAAGGGAAAACACAGCTTGGTGGAAGTAGAGACTATGCAGAGATAAGAAAACTTAAAAAAAATACATCAATAAATCCTCTGAGAGCTCACAGAAGGTATCATACCCATGAAACAAGAAAACAGGATATTAAAACAATAAAATGTAAATTCAAAAAATGAAAAAGGTCTAAAACATGATAGCAAAATGAAGTAGAGTGGAAGACTGAACTGCAAGAATCTCTCAAAAAGTGAAGATAAAAATAAGTGAAAAATAAAATCTAATATACAAATAACAGAAGTACAGAGAGAACAGAAAGTAGAAAAAAATCTCATCACTGAAATTATGCAAGATTTCCCAGAACTCAAAGAGAGAAGTTACCAGACTGGAAAGGGCCCACCACATGCCCAACATAATATAAACAGCTCTTTATGACAGTGTATCATTCTGAAATTTCAGAAAACTGGGACAAAAAGAACTTCCTAACTAGATTACAGTTACATGTAAAGGATTACGAATCAGATGGCTTTAGACTACTTAACAGCAATACTAGAAGCAAGGAGACAAACAATCAAAAGTCTAAGAGAAAGCAGTTTCCAACTTAGAATTTGATACCCAGCTAAACTATCAGTCAAGTATGAATGAGCACAGGAAAAAGAATTTCCACACATAGAAAGTCTCAAACAATTTACCTCCCATGTGTTCCTTCTCAAGAAGTTACTAGAAAAGACCTCCATCAAAATGAGAGCAGATCAGGATGACATGGGATCCAGAAACAAGAGATTCAACAGAAAAGAGACAGAGGGCCGTGAATGGAGCACCTGGGATGATGGTAGAGTACAGAAGTAGACAGAGGGTGACAACCAGACTGCAGCAACATGACTGAAGACATGCTGAAAGCCATTATCACCACGATCCCTGCAGTCACTGCATCTAGTTTCTAACCTGAAGTCAGAACACTGGGGTGAGCCTATCTCAGAGGCCTATGTGTACTTGGCTTATCTTGGCCATGAACTTGACATGAAGCTGCTGCTCTCCCCTCCTTAGCCTGCTGCTTCACCCTACAGAAGTGTTCTGTTTTGACCTATTCCTGAGAGCTAGAGCTAGGCAATGATGAGCTCATATGCAGAAAAGCAGAGCAGCTCACTCTCCCAAAGTGTTTCTGCAGACATCTAGTATTTGACACACATTACGACCCTGAGAAAGGCAGCGACATGAACAACCAGGAAGGAGCAAAAGGGAGCTCCTACGGGACTAGCAATTTTCTATTTCTTATCCTGGACACCTGGATGACATTTTGCTACTTTTTAACGAGGACATATTTTCTGTACACTCTTTTATATGTAAGAAAAAAAATACGCCAAAACTATAGCACATGTACAAACACAATATAGCACATGTATAAACACATGTACAGCACAAATTAAGCAATTAATCTACGTTGGGTCCATCTTAGATGGCAGCTGTATCCCTGAAACGATCAGGAATTTCTGGAGGGATGAGGTATGGGAGGTTCTCTACATCCCCCAACCCCTGCCCTTTTCCCAATGGGTAATATTTTAAAGTCTTATGTCTCAACAAATAGAGATTTTTAAAAAGTTACTTAAATGTTCATGGAGAGCTAGTACTGGTTTACTACTTCCTAATAAAAATACACCCCACTGCTTTATGACAGAGGCTTTGTATGCATGTTTCAGGCATTCCTTCTTCTAAACCCTGGCCAATTCCCAAACACAAGCAGCAACAATAACAAAGCAGGTTAGTTTTGGCTTCCCTCTATTCCTACACTAATCTGTTTGAAAGCCCTTGTAGTAAGACATTTACGATCATGTGTCATATCCTGCTGATTCCCGATGGCATCTTAGGCACTCGGGTGTCAAGATTTTTCTTTGCCCATTCAAATCACCCAACATAGGCCAATTCTGAACAGGAGTATAGTGAGCCCTCCATGTAGCAAGTGCTTGATTTCTCTGACTGTCTAACACAGGTATTTCCACTGTAACAAAGCAAAAGGTCAAAAAAATTTAAAAAGGACCCTTGGGTAAATGTTTCTCCTTGGACTTGTGGAATCAATTTCTGCTTTCTTTATATTCCAACATTTTAGAGAGCGCTTTTAGAGGTACCCAAATTTTTATATTTAGCTTCATATTTAACTTCCAGGCTAAATGTTTACATATGTGTTCATTATTTTAAAAAACAGACTGAAACTGAAAGAAGCTGAATAGAGCAGACTAACAGGAGATTAACATTCCATGAATAACAAGCCGAGAGTTTTGTTGTGTAGTTACATCTCTATGCATACAAGCACATTTCTGGTAGCAAGGAGATCAAGGACAGGATCTTACAAACCTGCATAAGAAAGTCAGCAATGTATTCTGTTTTCAAGCAGTACACATTCTGGGCAGCAGCTTCTGCTATATTAACTCCTGAGTCATCCGGTTCCAGTTTATTAAAATCAGAAAAGAGATGTGTAGCTTCTTTAAATAAAGGTACAGAATGACCAGGTAGCACCTAAGGAAAAAACAAAAAGCATCATAATCTATCCGTGTTCCAAAGTAGTTCAACTGCATAATCTACACATAAAGATTACTACTTCACAAGGTACAAAAAACCAAGAACTGATCACAGCAACCTTGGTTAGAAATAACTGTTGTAAAAAATTCAGTAAGTTGATTCAATACAAACCTTTGCACCTCCTGACTGAAGAAGGCGTTTGAATCCTGCTTCTCGGGATTGATCAACATGTAAAATAACCTTCCACCCACTAAATGCCCCCTACAAATAAAAAAAAATCAGTGTTGAAATTATCTGGAAAATAAATGACAAAATAATACAAAAAATACATTATACATTATTTTCTCTGTAGACTTAATTTTATGTCAGTGAATAATCTTATAACCTTTACTTCTGATGGACACAGTGATAACTGTCTTGGTCAGAATACTGTGAAAACACAGAGTCCCTGGTGTAGGCCCGAAATAAATACTTGAAGAATGAAGGAAAATGACTTAATGATTAGGTAACATTAAAACAAAGCAACTTGACATTTGTTTAGTCTTTTCTAGCATTTTTTTCTTACAATTAATAAGAGCCTAAAGCACAGCTTCTTAGATTAGATGAAGACTCCGTTAATATTTCTCTTGAAAATGCTTACAAATTGGAAATATAAAATATTTAAGTACAGAATTAACAATTAATGGAAGTCAATTTTCTAAAAGAAAAGGAATCAAGGCTAACAGGGACTTGAAGACAGCAGAGAACTCAAAATACAACACAAAAGATGATACTACTCGGGTTCTTAACCTTTTTGTGAGTCATGGACCCATTTGGCAGCCTAGTAAAACCTATGGATCTGATCTCTAAATTTTTAAAAAAATACAAGCTTTATTGAGATGTAATTTCCATACCATATCAATGTGTTTTAAATGTCCAAAATAAAATATAAAGTATTATAAAAGAAACCATTTTATTGAAAATTATCAAACTATTTAAAAATTTGTGACACAATAGATGTGCTTCTATATTAAACCTATCATAGCATTGGGGTTGAAAATACCATTTAGTCAAAAATGCATTTAAATACACCTAACCTACCAAACATCATAGCTTACCAACCTACCTTAAATGTGCTCACAACACTTACATTAGTCTATAGTTGGGCAAAATCATCTACCACAAAGCCAATTTTATAATAAAGTGGTTGAATATCTCATGTAATTTATTGAATACTACACTGAAACTGAAAAACAGAATGCTTGTAGGTTCCTCGGTTGTTCACCCCCATGATCACGTGGCTCACGGGCGGTGTGGCTGCTGCCACTGCCCAGCATCACCGGAGACGACCGCACTGCACAGTGCTGGCCTGGCAGAAGACCGACATTCAAAATCCCAAGTGCGGTTTTTACTGAATGTGTATCACTTTTGCACCATCATAAAGTTGAACCATCGCGAGCTGGGGAGGTCTGTATGTACTATAATTTTAAAGTTGTGATAAAGATAAACAATATTTCAAGTTGCAACCATAATGCAAGCAAAATATCTGATTTCTGTGGGGCAAAATCATAGTGCAGTTAATAGTGTTGTGATCTGTTGCTGAGACGTATAATGAAGGAAATGCTAACTTTCAATTAGGGGTAGTTAAAACTAAGGATGTATTTCTTGCCCCATCCAAAGTTTATAGCCTTTCTGCACCCCAATGTTCACTGCAGCATGATTACAATAGCCAGGATATGGAAGCAACCTAAATGTCCATCAACAGAGGAATGGATAAAGAAGATGTGGTACATATATACAGTGGAATATTACTCAGCCATAAAAAGGAACAAAATTGGGTCATTTGTAGAGATGTGGATGGACCCAGAGGCTGTCACACAGAGTGAAGTAAGTCAAAAAGAGAAAAACAAATACCATATATTAACACACATCTATGGAATCTAGAAAAATGGTTCAGATGAACTTATTTGCAAAGCAGAAATAGACACAGATGTAGAGAACAAATGTATGGATACCAAGGTGGGAATGGTGGGGTGGGATGGATTGGGATCGACATATATACACTACTATGTATAAAATAGATAACTAATGAGAACAGACTGTATAGCACAGTGAACTCTACTCAATGCTCTGTGGTGACCTAAGTGCAAAGAAAATCCAAGAAAGAGGGGATATATGTACACATGTGGCTGATTCACTTTGCTGTACAGCAGAAACTAACACAACACTGTAAAGCAACAATACTCCAATAAAAAATAAATTAAAACAAAACAAAGTGTATATAGCCTTCCTGAATCTGATCTATAAACCTCTTTGGGAGAGTCTGTGGACCCAAGTTGAGAAGCCCTGAAGCTAGATGCTGAAAAGATTCTTTGGAAGAAATACAATATAGGTCACATTTTACATACATAAATGATTTTTAAGAGAGACATCATTACATATATCTTACTGTTGATCACAATTAGAATAATTAGAACTCAACACTAAGCTCAATTTAGAATGCCCAAATTAAGTATATCAATCAAAGGATAAAAGACAAATAGAACTATTCTTATTTTGTCAAGCACATTCTCTTAAAAAAAACCCAAAAACTGGACTAGTCAAGACATCGAATGCCATTTACACTACCTACATAATTATATATGTTAATACCTCAACAATGCCCGATTCTTGTCTTTGCTGGATTTTTTTCCTCCATCTCATTGCTGCAAGTGCTAGTTTTCGTTGCTGTACATTGATTCCAGTCAAAACATCAAGTATGGAGCTACTGCCCCATTCATAGTCTTCTTCCTAGAGAATTAGTCCAACAAACTTTTTGAGTTTCTACAACATGTCCTCAAAGAGTCCACAATCTAATAAGAGTTACAAGCTATACATTCCATTCCTTTAAATACAGAGAATACTAAATAAGCATCAGTTTATGAGCATGGAGGAAATGTAGATTAATTTGGCTTCATATGAAAGTCAAGTACATCTGGCTTTTAATTAGAAATCAGAAAAATACTGCCCACATTTCTAAGAAACAGATAACTGTATCTTAGCAATTGGTAATATTTAGGTTAGTGGGCTTCACCTACTGTAAGATGAACTTCACAGAAGGACATGGTCTCAGAGGAGTATGTATTAACAGCTTGATTACCTGTCTATACAAGAGAGATCCCTAAGGGATCTTGATTGAAAACTTCAAAAACTACATGATAGATATTACTGCGATGGTCAGTTAGGAACCAAAATATTTCAAATAATTAGTTTAATATTTTATATGCTGGAATCAGTTATTAAGACATTTACTCTTAAAGAAAAACAACCCTTTACATTAATTTGCACACATACCGGCATGAAGCACCCAGCAGTCCTGCAAGCTTCAAGGTAGGAGCGATGGAGTACCCACTTCCCAGCTGCCACTGAGGCTAAATACTTCTCGTTTCTAAGTGGATGTCCCACAACAATGTGTGTACAGTTGGGATCAAAGCACTGCTTCTCAATCACTAATCCACCTTAGTTAGAGAAAAACTGGTACTTTATTGATTCTTAACTGAGGGAAAATGTACCTCAACTATGCAGAGAAATTATCTATAAACAAAATGCACCAAATAAACAAAACCCCTAACATATGTTACATATATATTTTTATAAAATAATGTTTATTATATTTAAAATACATAAGTAGATAAAACAGTAGAATAAACCCCCATACACTGGCTACCTAGGTTCTAAAATTATCAAAATTTTACTACCCTTACTTCAATTTACCCCTTTTTTGCTTAACAATTGTAAAGCAAAATACAGATATTTTAATCTACCCTATGTATTTGGTATGCATCTCTAAAATATATGGAAATTTCTTCATACAGCTACAATGCCATTATCAGATCTAATATAATTAATAAAAATTCTTTGCTATCTCAATACTAAATCCTTGTTCAAATTTTCCTGCTTGTCTGAAACTGGTTTGTTACAATTAAAATTATAAAAAGAAACAGAATACAAACAAGGGCAACAAACCACAGTTGGTTGTTGCATCTCCTAAGTCTCTCTCAACTACCATAGCAATTTTCAAGCACTGAATATGCATAACCAGGGAAATGGAGGTCAAGAGGAGGCATCTACAGACTAAAAGCAGAAGAAAAAAATTTTCTTCTACTTTTAGAGGAAACAAGGTCAGCAGACCAACCTAGAAGCTGGGGAGGAAAACTCACGCTAGGTAAACAGAGAGGAAGGAGAAGGTGGGAGCTGAACCCTCTTCTCAGATATGTATTATAAAGTCTGACTTTCAGCAAAGAAGGCATAAGTAAATATAAGCTTATGTAAAGCATGGCTTTTGATTTATACTTTAGAGGTTAGGCAGAATGGTATCAAGGACTTTCTAAGATTTCAACAAAACAATGGAATTCTACGCATGCTTTACAGATTACTCTAATAATAGCAACAACACTTTTTGGGCACTTAACTATATACATGCCAGGAACTGTTGAAAGTATTAACTCATTTAATCCTCACCACTCTATGAATGTACTATTATTATGTGCAATTTACACATGAGGACACAGGTACAGAATCACAGTGACAAAAGAACAGTAAAGTAAAAATTCCATTATTAATATCAATATCTGATTCTACAAAAGAAATTTATTCTGTGACCCAGACAACCTAACAGACCAATTTATTTATGAACATCAGTTGGCCACAGCTGCTTCATTTATACAATGATGGGTCTCTTTGCATTCTAATATCAAAAGCCCTCTAGTCACAGACTCCCAGTTCAGCACAGTCTGCACTCATCTGCCTCTGCTCTCTGTCCTCTTCTAGACAAGTCTCTACTAGCTGCTAATAATCTTGCCCAGAGTTTACAGAGATGGAACAATCTATAGAAGTCAGACATGTGAAAGTGTTCCATTGGTGAGCTCTAGGTAAAGTTTGGCAATTCTGACTAATCTTAACAATTCTGACTAATCTCCATCTAATTTACTATGTGACTGGGAAACAAAGTGTTCCATGTGAGTAAAGCTTCCAAAAAACTATAGCTTCTCAAGTGTACAATGGTATCTGACAGAAATCTTTAAAGAAAAAAAGCATATATCATAGTTCTCCACATCCTTAAAAGGAGAGCACTAAATGACATTTAATCTTTTCTTGATGATTCAGGGCCACTATTAAAACCAACCATTGTTTCTTAATGTTTTCTCTAGGTCAAGCTGTTAAATTAAGTTGTCTTCCAATAACGTTCTTAACTCTATAGGGCTGCTTTGTCCAATACAGTAGCCACCAGCCACATGTGGCTACTGGACCCCTGAAGTACAGCCAGTCGAAATTGAGATGTGCTATATGTGTAAAATATATCCCAGATTTCAAAGACTTACTAAGAAAATTGGCAAATTATCTCACTGATATTTTATACTAATTACACATTGAATATAATACTTTGTGTATACTAGGCTAAATGAAATATATATTTAAAATTAATTTCACCTGTTTCCTTTTCTCTTTAAAATGTAGCTGCTAAAAAGTTTACCCTTCTAGTATGCTGCTTCCAGAATGGTGTCAGATGGAGAGCCTGACTAGTGGAATAAGAACATCGCATGAAGAGGAGCTCCTGTCTGGACATCACTGTACCTTCAACTTCATAAAAATGTAGTTTTAATTATATTTTAAGTCTATAATTCCATTGATTTTGTCCAAGGTTTCAACAATGAACAAATGCTCAAAGCCCCACAAGATTCTTAATGGTTGGTTTCAGTTTAAATCTTTACATATTTAAATCCTAGATTAGAGCTTTATAAAATCAAAGTTCTACTGCTGACTCAGTGTATGGCCTGAGACAAGTCAGCCATCTTTTTAATCGCAATTTCTACAGCTTACAAATGATATCAATAATTAGCTAAATTTGACTTCCGAATAAGGTTACTATATGGGACATTTTTGACCTAAGTAAAATACTTGTACCTAGTTTTTCAATCAGATGACAATAATCAATACGTTCTTGAGGATTCAGAGATGACAACTGAAATATGTACTGTTTTTTTAAGTCTTCATGAGTCTCCTCTATCGTTATAATCTGGAATGAAAGAGTTTATTTTAGAAAAAATTAACATTAACAAAGTTATCAGGTCTATGGTTCTTTTATAGTGACATTTTACTTAGTCTTCTGAGTTATCAAATACAGAAATAATAATAGAATGCAAAGAAATGCAGTTTTCAACGTTTGACGAACCCTTGATTTTGACATCAATAAATTCTGAATGCAGCATAACAGCAATATCCAAAAGCCTTAACACCATAGTAAGGATAAACAAACCTTTTCTCTAGGGTGTGGAGCCACAGGTGGGTTGGCTAGGGGGAAGGCAATACTGGGGGCTTGAGGCGTAGGGATCAGGTGGCTGTCTTTTATTGGAGTTTCCAGTTCTTCAGAGATCGGGTGTTTTGGGGCTTCAGTCACACATATGTTCTCAGGATCACAGACAGCTGAGGGCAATAAAATGCTGCAGTGTGATGTTATCCAAACACGACTAAGAACAAAGTCTGGGAAATACTCTCATCTGTCTTAGCCAAGGTAAAATTAAACACAAATTCTGGAATGTAAAAAGTACATGCAAAAGAAGTAGCCTATTTCTAGAGCTAATAAATAAATGCAATCAGTTAGCTTTAAAAGGGCAAATGGTTTATCTGTGGGCTTTCTAACCCTTTCTTTAAATACCACATTTTCATCGATAAAATGCAAACCAAAAATGAGAGCAATTCTACACTTGGAGAAAATCAGATGCAGTGATTAATCTATATACCTGGCATAGAGAAATAATCATGTGATGTGAAAGAGAAAGGGGGGGTGGGGTAAAGATGACCAATGATGAGAGATAGGAAACATTTTGTTTCCAAGGAAAAGTCCAAGGAAGAAAAAACTAGGGAATTCAGAAAGAAGCTCATACAACTCCAAAGAACAAATGTAGATATGTGCTGGGTGGAATTTAGAAGACGACAAATGAAGATAAGATGACTGGAAGACGAACCAAGCATTAACTACACAAACGCAAAAAGGACTGGAAAAATGTCTGGGGGAAAAAAATGCCTAACCCTCAATTTTCAAATTTAAGAGTCAAATATAGTTTTCAACTTACTCATAAATTACCTCAATTTATATTTAACAATTATTTTTCTGATTTTTTATTTTATAGTTTAAACCCAAATCTAGGGTTTGGGTTTAAACTTTAAAAACATCTAGTAAGTTTTTTGTTTGCGTGTACAATTCAGAGAATCACGAGGTGCTTATCTTGTTTATTTTCAAGAGGTCAACATGTACTTAATACAAGTAAATAGATTTCTTTCTTGTTACCCTGTTCAGCAATTTCTGAATCATGTAAAGGCTCCTGGAAAGGAGAATCCTCCAATTTTTTAACGTCAATCTGAAGCTCAGAGTATTGTGTGGGACAACTAGGCCACTGCAAATTGCTGGCAAGTCTTGCTCTCTCCTCCCTGGCTGTAGGATCATCCCAAATGATCTGTTCATTTTGGGAGGGCTCTGTGTTGACATCAGGTACTGTTTGACGAGACTGCCTAAGGAATAAAAGTCACAATTTTAATAACCATAAAATCCACACTCATAAATTCTGTAAATTAGACTGTAAATTGGTGGTTCACCTTTCTATGTCCACCATCTAGCACATGGTAAGCACTTAAAAATACTTATTGGATAAGTGAACTTTTTAATTTTTAAAATGTTTCTTCCAGAAACTTACTGTTTTACCTAGAAAATGAAACATATTTTGACTGAATGTCCATATATTTAAAACTTCAAAGGAAAAGTTTACTCTCGTTTGAAATTTTAAAAAATTCTAAAATGATTGCTGCTTTTAAAAAAGTGACTTCTGGGACTTCCTAGGTGGCGCAGTGGTTAAGAATCCGCCTGCCAATGCTGGGGACACAGGTTCGATCCCTGCTCCAGGAAGATCCCACCTGCCGCGGAGCAACTAAGCCCATGAGCCACAACTATTGAGCCTGTGTGCTGCAACTACTGAATCCTGTGTGCCTAGAGCCCATGCTCTGCAACAAGAGAAGCCACCAAAATTAGGAGCCCATGCAGCACAATGAATCGTAGCCCCTGCTCTCCACAACTACAGATAGCCTGTGTGCAGCAATGAAGGCCAAACGCAGCCTATAAATAAGTAATTTTTTTTAAAAAAGGATTTATCTTAATTACATAGGCTTAGCGTAAAATGGTAATGTTTAGAAACCTGGTTACTTTGCTAGTACGGGAAATGTACTATCTATAGGCTGTCTTAAAAAAAGGTCCTTTTGGCTACTGGGAACCAAACCTCCCAGAGTCTAAGGTAGACCAGCCTTACAGTGAACTAGGGTGAAGCATGTTTTATGGTATAACTGTAACAATTCCACTGGAAAGTAAATAGAATTCCAATATCTTCCTTCAATGTATATACTGAATATTTCAATGTATATATACATATACACGGACTCTTGGTAAAAATAATTTGCCAAAGCTGATGGTACTCCCAAAGCATTCAGTTACCTCAAATACAAGGAAGATGGCCCTTTATTCTCAATGGCTATTTATTTACTCTGACTTTGGCACAAGATTTAGGCTCTCTAAAATAATAAAACACGATGATCTGAAATCTATTAAACAAAAAAACATTTTTGCTCAGTACTCAAATAAACAGCCTCATGAAATATACAGTTAATGTAGATAAATGCATAGTTCAATTAATCAATTCAAGATATAAGTATCATAATTCATCACACAATTAGAGATTTTTCTATCAAGGAAAGAATGAACTTATTCCACTGAACTTAAGTCACGTCACACTAAGATCTGTAATCACCTTCCCTAGAAGACAGATTTATAAATACAAAATGCATGTAGTTCCAATAAGAAATAAGTGCTTAAATATATATACATGCACTTACTGTTTAATAACAATATTATTTAATTCTAATACTAAGAACAGAAAGGACTGTCCATTGAATCCATTTCTAACAAGGCAAACTGGATCTTAAAATCATTTCTTTCTCAGGGGAGGTAATAAAATGTATTAATCACGCCTCACTGGAAGCAGCTGCTTGGTATGGAATAAACAAACCTCTGCTTCCTGTCCCCAAGTAAGGATTCCAGAACTGCTTGGAAGAAGAGAAAGGAGGAGGAAAGTTAGGAGGGAAGGGAGGAAAGAAAGAAAAGCTATTCTGCCATCAGTGACAGGTACGGACCTCAGTGCCTCTAAGACTCTACTTCGTCCGCTGCGGGCAGAGCGAGCGCTGTCAGGGGTTGAAGAGGCACTGTTACAACCACTTCTTGAAAGGGAAGTCCGCTGCCCCTGGGGTTTCACTATTGAAGTTGCAGACATTATCTCCTGCAGCTGCTTTTGAAAGGTCTCTCTCATCTCCAAGGTCTGTGTCAGAGCTTGAAACAAACACAGATGCATCAATCAAGATAAGTTTCTCCTTTCTATCACACCCTATTCACCTTAACTATCTTGTCTAGATTTGGTTGAACATAAATTTATTAACTTGACATTTACTGAATACTTACTATAGGCTATAGTAATGTACTAAGACTATGAATGCTGCAGAACATAAAGGCAGCTCTTACTACGAGGACTGCCTAGGAAATAACCAGGAAACCCTTCGCAGACACGGTGTGAAGACCCACAGTTGTCATCCTTTTGTAGAGCTCCCTGCCTGCTTCTGACCCTCTCAGGTTCTGTACTACACCCTGAGGTACATTACAGTCATTTATGATTTTCCCCTATGGTCTTCGAAAACACAGACCACAACATATTTCTCTTTGGTTTCCTTGTAGACTAAACATTGAAGTAGGTACTAAATAAACATCTGTGGAATGAACAGAATGGGACTAACTAAACAGGTAAATCATAGATAGGGAAAGCTCTGGTAGGGTGAGTAAGGAAAACAGAAAATATTAATCCATTAAAAAGAGGACACCTATAGATATAACGCTATTCATTCTTTGTAATAGTAAGAAATGAGAAACACCCCACATTCCCATCAACAAGGAACTGACTAAAGAAAGTGAGCCATTCATACTGTGAATACTATACAGTTGCCAACAAAGGGAAAAAGACTGAAGAAGCTCCTTATGTACTAATATGGACACTCCACAAGTTGAGCTGTTAAATAAAAGGATCAAGATCAAAGTATAAAACAGGATATATAGTAGTTCAATATTTATGTATTTTTTTCAAAGTGGGGAAGGAGAAAACATATGTTCATGATTGTAGGCATAAAACAGCTCTAGCAGCCGTAAGAAAACAACATCAAAGGGTGGGAGAAACTCCTTACACTGCCTTCTGTACCTTTAAAACCATGTGAATTTATGTTACAATATATTGTGCATATAAGAAAACTTTTGGAAAGTCATGAAAAAAACTGAGTCACAAGACAAATTTTTTTAAAAAATTACCAACTCCACCTATCTTTAATAGGATAGGGCTATATCATCCTAACTCTGTAAAATACCCAGTTCCACACATTTCACAGGTTTCACACTTAAATCACTTAAAGTTTTGCTAACTATTACTTAATGACTGGCATAGAACCTCAATTCAATCCTCAAATATATGCTTTACTTGTTTTTAGCAACATAGAAAAAAACTTTATTTGTCCATCTGATGCAAAGGAAGCATTCCATATTAAAGATACATATTAATCATTTTTTTGTTTATAATTTAAAATATTTTACCTCCTTTAGAGTCATTCCTTCCATTTCCATTTGATGTTGCTGATTCTTTATTATTGGTGGTCATATTGTCCATATCATTTTCTTCTATGGGCAAATGATCTGGCTATTGAAGGAGAAAAATTACAATTTCTTAAACCAAGTCCAGTGTAAGGTTTCACAGCAATATATAACTGTACATTCAGCTTACAGAGGGGTGCATACACCATCCACATCATTTACCTCATCATCCTTCATGGTCGAGTCAGCTGAGAGTAGTCGGTTATTACAAAGTTTGCCATCTTGCACTGCACTGATATTCAAGCTCATTTTGGGATTATAAGTATGTGGATAAAGAGATTCAGGAAGATGTTTATACTCCTGGGCACACTGCAATATAATGGTGTGCTTTAAAACAGGACTGAAAAAAAATCTTAGCAAGTAAATGATAAGTAGGATAAAGACGGTCAATACATTATGTTCTAAGATTGCAAGAGTTCACAAAATTAGTTTTGAAAAGTAGCTGACACTTAAAAAATTCCATCAAATGACAAATTGTCCTCACTTTTTAATGCCATGTCCACTAAAGTATGAAATCTAATTCTATGTCTATGCTTTTGCCAAGGTATCAATCACATTCCAGGGAACACCCAGAGAGAAAAGCAAAGAGGACAGGAAAGAAAGAGTTCTAAGTGGTATTGGCATGCTAAATTAATTCTCCTTTAATTATTTTAAAATTTTCTTTCATATTTTTAATTAGTAAAAAGAATCAGAGAATCTGAAAGCGTACCCATTAAAGACTCGTTAAGCATTTAAGGATTAAAGATTTTAGTTTTCGGACGCCAAAGAAATGAAATATATAATTAACTAAGGTTACTGAACTTGTTTACATACAGAGAAATGGGTTTGTGCCTTGAAATATTGTTTATATACAATTTCAATTAACAGGGAGGGGAGGGAAAAAAGTATGGCTTACTTCTAAAAGCCAGTGCTCTGAAACAATGTGTACTCCTCTTTCTTTCACAGATTTATACTCCCGATTAGTGTCATTTGGTCGCCCCTGATAAATGAAATGAGTCACTGTTTCATCAAAACTCCACCTGGAAAAACCAAACACACAAAAAGATGAATACCCAAGAGAAATAACTACATTCATTTAAGATGATCATTACTCTCTATAAACAGAATACCTTCACAAAACTTTCAAGAACCAGAGTAAGCAAAAACATTCAATGACAGGCTCCACTTTCATTGTCTAATTTTATATGTATATCTCTAGGTATATAAATGCAGAGAGATATTTAGAAGGATATTCTTTAAAATATTACTTTCTTTTGTATACTTTCCTGAATTTTCAATTTTCTCTTCTATATCATCATTTAATAAATGTGATATAACAATAAAAGTATTTTCCAGTTAATGAAATGGCAAAGCGTCCAATCTCTCCTCTAGCTGTTGGCAGTCACTATTCACTGTACACTTGCTCTGCACCCCATAATAGACTGTGTATTCTACATAGCTTTATTTCATCCATTCCTCACAACAGTCCTAAAACACTGTATTTTACCCATTTAACTGAAGGACATGATTAAAGTAATTTGTGCAAGGATATTCAGTGAATAAGAGGTAGAAGCTCTTAGCTATTACGTTGTGCACCTGATTTCTTCCCATTTACTATATTCTTGACCTACGAAAATAATCTAAAAAAAGTAAAATATGTCATCCTTCAAAAGATCAAGTAAAAACCAAGGAGGAGGGGCTTCCTAGGTGGCGCAGTGGTTAAGAATCCACCTGCCAATGCAGGGGACACGGGTTCGAGCCCCGCTCCAGGAAGATCCCACATGTCACGGAGCAACTAAGCCCATGCACCACAACTATTGAGCCTGCGCTTTAGAGCCCGTGAGCCACAACTATTGAGCACATGTGCCGCAACTAAAGAAGCCCATGAGCCTAGAGCCCATGCTCCACAACAAGAGAAGCCACGGCAATGAGGAGCCCGCACACCACAACGAAGAGTAGCCCCCGCTCACCGCAACTAAAGAAAGCCCGCGCACAGCAATGAAGACCCAACACAGCCAATAAATAAATAAATTTATAAAAATAATTTTTTAAAAAAAAGGAGGAAATAAAATAACTGTAAAATGTAATCACCAAAATAAACAGAGGTTTCTCTTTATGGACACTTAACACACTTCCCATTTCCTAAATAAGAAATATCTCTGAACTTTTTTTTTTTTTGGCCATGCCGTGCAGCTTGTGGGATGTCTGTTCCCCGACCAGAGATTGAATCCAGGCCATGGCAGTGAAAGCTCAGAATCCTAACCACTAGGCCACCAGGGAACTCCCATTTCTGAACTTCTTAAATAGCCAAGTTAAACAAATTAGGAAGGGATATTACCTCCTAAATTATACTACAAACATTCTATTTCCCACTGTCCATATATCCTTAAAAATAATAGTGGAAACCCCCTGGCTAATTTAATTGTCTTTCTAATAATTGTTTTGATTTCTGCTGTGAGGTAAAACAGTAAAACTTAAATAAATGATCAAGATAATTCAGAAAAATAGAGGAATATTTTTTGTCTGAATCATCTTGGTTTACTACTACTCAACCCACTGTGATAACACAAAAACTCTGCCTTTGAGTCCTTAGATTCTTCAAGAACAGACTATCAATTGCTGTAGACAGTAGATGTAGACAGATCAGGAGTTGGCAATTTTTTTCTTTCTACTTTCTTTCTTTCTTTTTTTTTTGCTGCACTGTGAGGCATGCAGGATCTTAGTTCCCTGACTAGGGATCAAACCCATGCCCCCTGCAGTGGAGGCACAGAGTCTTAACCACTGGAACACCTAGGAATTCCCTGGCAAATTTTTTCTTAAAAGGTCAGATGATATTTTAGGCTTTGCAGGGCAATCTCTTTACAACTACTCAACTCTTGCTTTGTATGAAAGCAGCGACAGATAATATGTAAACAAATAGGTATCGCTGTGTTCCAATAAAACTTTACTTATAAAAAAGAGATGGCTGACCTGCCCAATCCTTGGTCTAGATCAGTGCTTTGAGCAAGACTGTCGAAATTCACATAGGTTAAAAAATGTTATAAAGATAATTAAATGAATCTAGAACCTGTTTTACATACAAAGACAGTTTATATGTTTTGCAGTTTTAACACACACTAATACACCAGACACGCAACTACTGAGTAATTGACAGAAGACTGTACTTTGCTTACCTTGAAACTTTGCTAAATGTGAACAACTCTTGGTAAAGTCATATTACCAACAGAAATCCTGCTCATGGTATCTGAATCTCCATACCTGTTTCAGCCTCATAGCTGTAGCATTTGAAGTGCTCTTACATATGTATGCAAAAACATAAATACTCCATTTCCCTTTCGTGTTATTAGGCACAGGCATTTACGTACTAAACATATATCCTATTATTGTGTACCTTCTACTGATCCTTTTTTAAATTATAAAAGTAGGTAAGTAATATTTACAAAATTCATTTTAGTAGAAGGAATGTTGTATAAATATTTGTAATAAAAAGCCACTGCTGCATCTGATGTGTTGGGAAGATCTGGTCTAGATGTTTAACTGAAGGGATGTTCCAGCTTATGGAAGGGAACATCTTGGACATCTTTACTTGAGAACTGATTATCCTATGAACACATACATATTGTAACCTCTACATATTACGAGCTCTTCCTTCTCATTCATTACCAAGTCTGAGAAATCCACTTGAGGAACACATTTAATGCAAACTTTAAATTAATGCAATCGACCAGTTAAATCCTATTTAGGAATTGCAGCAATAGATTTTAGTTTTTATACTGAGAGAACTGGCATTTTACTTATTTAGGCCGCATGGCATGGCTTGCGTGATCTTAGTTTCCCGACCAAGGATCAAAGCCAGGCCCCCAGCGGTGGAAGCACAGAGTCTTAACCACTGGCCTACTAGGGAATTCCCAAGACTGGCATTTTAAGTCTTATAAAAACACAAGTCCTATATGTTCCTTTCAAATCTTACCTCAAGCACACATCCAAGGAAGCATTCAATTTTGACAAATATGTATACTCTCATAGAACTATTGTGAGAATGAAATGAGATAATAATTGCCTCATACTAAGCACTCAGCAACCAGTAATAGGTAATATAAATATAATAGCAGTTATATAATAATAGATAATTATATAATATATAATCACATAATAGTAGATAATTATTATAGAGTGATATATCTATAAAATAGACAATACAAATAATAGTTATAAGTAAGAAAGCTTCACTCTTCTCCAAGAGATGAATTAAACATTAAGGTGCTTATAACTATCACAGATACATTTTATTTTTACATTCTCCTGATCTCATTTCTTTGTAAAAAAAAAAAAAGATAACTGAAATGACTTCCCAAAGGGAAAGATAAAGCTAATCATATTCCTCAAACTGTTTCTTACATGTAAAATCAATCCATGATGCTGTCTATGAATGGCTGAAAACAAGTGATCCAGAAAGCGAGCACCACAGACAATGGAGGACTGGCTGGAAAAGGCGAGGATCTCTCAGTCCCCGATACTAATGCCATCTGTGCTACAGACCTGTCTCTAGTTTGTCTGTCAGGTTGAAAGTGGATCTGATAATCTAAGCCTCCAAAGTAGTAAAAATGACAGAAATTAAAACATCCTCAAAAAGACCATTTTAATTCAGGAGTGCTGCAGTACCTGGTACTACTTACAGAAAGGCTCTAATTTGAAAATCACTAAGAAACCTGGTTAATCTCAGACCTAAATTATAAACTCCTTTAAGACAAGGATTTTTTTTTTTTTTTTTTTTTTTTTTAGATTATACTCATTCATGGATCCCAAGTTTTTATTTTCTTTTTTTTTTAATTTTTATTTATTTATTTTTTGGGCTGCATTGGGTCTTCACTGCTGAGTGCAGGCTTTCTCTAGTTAAGGCAAGCAGGGGCTACTCTGTTGCAGTACGCAGGCTTCTCATTGTGGTGGCTTCTCTTGTTGTGAAGCACAGGCTCTAGACGTGCAGGCTTCAGAAGTTGCAGCACGTGGGCTCAGTAGTTGTGGCACACAGGCCTTGGAGCACATGGACTTCAGTAGTTGTGGCGTATGGGCTTAGTTACTCTGCGGCATGTGGGATCTTCCCGGACCAGGGATTAAACCCATGTCCCCTGCATTAGCAGGCAGATTCTTAACCACTTAGCGACCAGGGAAGTTCCCATCCCAAGTTTTTAGAGTAGTGAGTGTCACAAAATAAGTTCTCATATTTTTGTTAAACATGCCCTAAAAACAAACTTTTAAGAGTGAATTGATATGGGAAAGGGTATTTTAAAAGGATGTGGTAAATTAAAAATCAAATGGAGAATTTATTGAGTTCTTGATATATTTCAGACGCTATTTGAAATGCGTTACATTCATTAATTTATAGAGAAACACATATTACAGAGCCATATAGATTAAATAAAACAATGTACTTAAGGAGCTTAGCACAAGTCTTGTGTTCAATATACGGTAATAATCATCACTATTCTTAAAAAAAATCAATTGGAGAGATTTGGTAGATAATGTGACAAACTAAAAGGCAAAAAAATAATGTTTTTTGTAGATACTCACAACAGTTTTAGGTTTCCCTATAAATTTAGGCCATATTACCACCAAAGAGAAAGATGTCCCAACTACCTGTAGTCTGCGCCTAGAGAAGCTGCAATCCCATTTAGTTCACTCTGCTTCTTACTGAGCTTTTTACTAACACATACCACTACCTTGTGAAGTGGCTTTGGAGCTTCTTCCTGCCCACGGAAAATAAAAGAAACAGGTCAACCATTATTGTTTTGAATTTTTTTTATCTAAAACGTCCTTTTAATGAGAGATCTAATTCTACCTTTTCTGACTGGGCATCCTTCAGTTGAGGGCTGGCAGAAAGAGCGACAGCATTTCGAGAGCTATTTGCCAAAGCAAGTTTCAAGTTTCTGACAATGACTTCTGAAAGTGGTGTACTCAGTTTCCTTTTCTGCTGGCTGGGACCTCCTGGAGTTTTCAAGGCTGCAAGTGCATCCTGTATGTATGGAGTGGGAGAGGGAGAAAGGAAGAGAGAAAAAGGAAGAGAAAAGGAGAGAGAAAGAAAGAAGAAGGGAGAGAAAGGAAGAGGTAAACAGAATAAGGAAAGAGGAGGAAAAAAAGAGGTAAAAAGAGAAGGGGGAATAATTCTCCATATTAATTGGATTATAGCTTTAACCTCCTCCAGCTTTCCTCCAAACAACAATAAAAACAATGAACTATTATCTATTATGAAGAAAAACAATTTCATACTGTCCAGCAAATTGGTTCAAAGACTAACAAGCTTACATTTTCAGCAGCACTTACCACATTTGTCTGATCTCAGAGTTGAAGTTGGTTAAAATTAATGATACCAAAACCCAAAGTAAAGAAACAAAAACAGAGAAGGAAATAAGTAAGCAAGGATGGATATAAACAAGACATGAACTATAAGGAAAGCTGAAAAGTTAGACTGAGCTGAGAATTGTGAAAATCTTCAAAGGTCCAAAATATATTCCTATTCCCAAGCCACCCACAACTCCCTTGTGAGCAGAGGCCACTGCTGTTCCAGGGCTTGTGCCCATTCTCTTTCCCATCTGCATAGTATTCCATGTACACAGCAGAAGGTATTTAACCAGTGCTCAACTGATTAATATTTATTTTTTATTGTTTTACTTATTTATTTATTTTGGTTGCGCTGGGTCTTCACTGCTGCATGCGGGATCTTTTAGTTTCAGCATGCATGCAGGATCTAGTTCCCCAACCAGGGATCGAACCTGGGCCCCCTGTATTGGAAGCGCAGAGTCTTACCCACTGGACCACCAAGGAAATCCCTCAACTGATGAA
Source organism: Hippopotamus amphibius kiboko (assembly GCF_030028045.1). Taxonomy (NCBI): domain Eukaryota; kingdom Metazoa; phylum Chordata; class Mammalia; order Artiodactyla; family Hippopotamidae; genus Hippopotamus; species Hippopotamus amphibius. Next base: position 114,492,759 of record NC_080191.1, read on the forward strand.
TATTTAGATTAACAATCTTTTGCCAGTATAACAATGCAAGTGAATAACCTTGTACACACATATGTTGCACATGCAAGAGAAAAGGGAATCATTTAAGCAAAATGTACGCACCAACACTGACCCTGTCATGAGCAAAGCATTAGTGTTTCCCAACACACTTGACAGCATAGTGGGTAATCAGAGTTTTCTTTTTTACCAATCTGATGGGTTAAAAAATATACCTTCATGCTTTAATTTTCCATCCTCTTACAATGAATGAGGTTAACATCTTCATGTATGTATAATATTTCTATTTAATTTTTTGTGACAGATATCTCTTCCTATCCTTTGCTTATTTTCCCATTAGGTTATTAGTCTTTTTAAAACATTCAGTTGCATAAATATATCTGTATATATTTTTATGCACATACATACCCACTCTGATATACATATATTTGTTCCCAATTTGTCATTTGTCAAATGTTTGCCATGGAGAATTTTTTTTTTTAAACAAATACTTTTATTGCACATTTATGAAATCTGCATAGCTGAACACAGAGAATTTTTTAATGCTGTCAAATTCATATGAATCTTTTATTTCTTTTGGTATTATGCTATAGTTAGAAAGGCCTTCCTCACAATGCAATTTTTTAAAAACAAACTCACTCTTTCATGGCCTGTTCTAGTACTTTTATGCCTTCATTTCTTGTACTTAAATAATCTGATCCTCTGAAATTCATTCTGGTGTAAGGTTTGAGGCTTTATCACACCTGTTTTCTCAGATGGCTACCCAGTCATCTGATTTGAATGTCCCCTTAATCGTATAATGCATTCTTCTATCTATGGGTGTAATCTTCTGCACTGATTTGATTATTCATGTGACAATAACATGCTGCTTCAATTAGTGCAGCTTTATAAGATGTTTAATAATTAGTAGGGCTAGTGCCTTCCCTTAATTATTCTTTTCAGAATTTTTATACTATTTCTGCTTACTTTTTAAATAGGATCTATATTACCTTTTCAGATCTTTATGATGTTTAATCTTTTTTCGAGAACATGGTAAGGCTTTCTATTTGCTAAAGTTTTTGTTTGTTTGTTTGTTTTTAATTTCTCGGAAAGATTTAAAAGGATTCTTCATATACAAAAGAAATCAGAGCTTCCACACCACATCTACTCACCTTCTGCACCTGTGCCATGAACACTGCTTCCCTTCTGGTACTTCCCCAACTTAAACATTAGATCCCAACCCCTCTCCCTAACTCTCCCCTCTCATCTGCACCATCGATTGGATCTCTACTGGATCTATCACACTGGCATACAGTTACTTCTTCCATGTTAAAAACAAAACAACCTTCTTTTGATCATATTTTGCCGCATTTCCTGATTCCCCTTTAGAGTAAGACTCCTCAAATGTATGGTTTATAGTCAATGTCCCGAACTCTTCCCACATTCCCGTATGAACCCACTGGCTTCCACCCCTACAATGTTACCATAACCCTTATTGTTAAGATCACCAGCGACCTCCACAATGCCAAATCCTGTGGTCAACTTCTTGTTCTCACCTTTGTTGATCTTTCAGCAGCATGCGACAGAGTTAACCACTACTTCCTCAATACTTCTTACTTGGCCTTTAAGACACTCTCTAGGCTTTCTTTATTTTCTTTTCCCTTTCTTTTCCCTAGGAAAGGAGAGGTGGCTCTTCTCAATCTCCTTTGCTGTTTCCTTCCCTAAACATGAGCCCCTACAGGTGTTCCCTGGACCTTTTCTCTTTTCTTCTCCTGCTCTCTTGGCATCTCTTCTAATATGGCTTTAAATATTACCTACAAACTCTGATCTCCAAATTTCTTTCTCTAGCCCAGACCATTCACCATTTCTCAAACGTCAGGCTTTATGTGTAACTGCCTATTTGACAAAAGTACGGATGTCTCACAGGCATCTCAAATTTCATGTGTCCAAAACATGAACTCTTGATCTTCAGGCTCCAATCCCAAAGCATTCTATTCAACTCAGTTGATTGGCAGCTCCATTTTCCTAATCTCAGACCAAAAATTCGAATAAGCCAAATTCTAAACATTTAAAAACTCACCAGGTATTAGGGAAAAGGGATTGAGAATGATCAATATCCAGACATATCCTCATAAAACTGTTAGACTTTAAAGATAGAAGAAAAACCCACATGACTTCAGGCAAAAAAGATGAAATACAAAGACAACATGATTAGATTGGCATCACAATTTTCAAAAACAATACACACAAAAGCAAGGTAGCAACGGAGCAGCATTTTCAGGAAACTCAAGGGGAAAAAAAAAAAGCAAACCAAGAATAGTACATCCAAACAATCTGTTGAAGAATCAAGGCCTTAGCAAAAGTTTTAAATGCGCAGAACTTCATTCCTCCCAAAAGATGACAGGGAAGCTTCACAAAGGACAGATGGTGAGTATTTCATATATTTAAATGCAGAGTTAAGATTAAAACAAGGGTGAGGTCCATGGGTTGAAGAATATATAAACATTTTATTTTCTGACAAAACAGACAAATGTAATTAAAAAAGTGGAAGAGAGAAAAGGTGGAAACAGGATAAGATCACTAGCTGCAAGAGAAACAGTAAGAAGGGGATCTAGAAATAATTTAAAACTGACATATAAAAGGTTAAGAAGGGGGATTAAGAACACTATAACAAAACCATGAGAATAAAACAAACTTTCCTAAATACCAGAAGAAAAAAAAAAGACCCAAAGAGGACACAAGTGAAGAAACATAATAAACATATATGACATAATCACAAAGCAATTATAAGAATACATAACAGAACTGAGACCAGATACAAGTCATATTAAATGTGAATGGGCTTAACTTGCCTAATTGAAAGATTTCCAAAATGGCTCAAAAAGCAAACCCAACTCTATGCTGTATCCAGGAGACCCACTTAAATTACAGCTATCCAAGAAGGCTAAAAATGAAGGAATGCACAGATTTATAAGGGAAATGAAAACAGTAAGAGAGTAGTGATTGAAATCCTGATACCAAAGTACACTTCAAGCCAAAAAGCACTGAACAAGACAAAGGACACATCCCTACTTATATAACAGTTATGAATATCTATGCACTAAGTAACATAGCAATTATCTATTTAAAACAAAAACCATATCAGATGTAAGGAGAAATAAAAACACACTAATATTAGGAAACTTGAAAATACCACTCAGTATAAAAGGAGTTAAATGAACAAAAAATAGGAAAGGATATAAAAGATCTAAACAATATAATTAATAAGTCAGATCTTTTATCTATAGAGAGAAAACCCTGGTAGAGAATATATCTTCTTACCAAAGAATCTCCTCAAAAATCAAGGAATGTTTTAAAAAACTGATCATATATCAGGGTACAAAGAAAAGATTAGTAAGTTCTGTGAAGTAGAAATATTACAAACAACAGCGATCACAATGCAATAAAACTAGAAATTAAAAACAAAACAAGCAAAATCCTTCCATCTGGAAATTAATGAAAACTCTACATATCTGAGTAAAAGGTATATGAGTATTCCTTATACTATTTTTATTTTGCCACTTTTTGTAATTTAGAAATTATTTCCAAGTATAATATTTAAAAAAAAACCCCAACTTATAATAAAGTACACTTTAAAAGGCTGGGGAAACTGGATGCTCAATACACTCGTGGTGGGAGTATAAACTGGTATAACCATTTGAACAGCTTGTCAGTCTATACTGAAGGTGAAAGATGACACAGCAATTTCAATTCTAGGTATATACCAAAAAAGCAAAGCATGTACACATATTCCAAGAGACACGCACAAGAATGTTCACAGCTGCGCTATTTGTAAGAGCAAAAAACTAGTATCCACCTAAATGTCCATCAACAGTAGACTGGATATGTAGATTGTGGTATATTATAACACAGCAATAAAATCCATGAATTACAGTTAGAGGTAGCAACATGGACAAATCTTCTAAACAAAGGTTGAACAAAAATAGACTCAAAAGAACACATGTTAAGATCCCAACTATTTAAAAGTGAAAGACAAGCATAACAAAGCTAAGGTTAGAAGTCAGGAGTACTACCTTGGGGAGCAAGGAGGAAGCAGTGATGGGAAGGGGGCACATGAGGGAGATTCTACAGCATTGGCAATGATCTCTTTCTGAACATGTATTGTGGCTTCTCAACTGCTAACACGAATGTTTCATTTATCAGTACGTTTGCTGTACTCTTCTGATGTATGTCAATTAAAAATTAAGTTTATATAAGGGGTGCTTTTTATTGTGAGGCCTAATATATGTTCAATTTTGTGTCCCATATGGAATCATGGGCCCTTCTGTTTTCAGAGAAAAAATTCAATATACCATATTACATCAATGTGAAGAAGAACCACTGATTGTAAGATGAAGTACTATTTTATATATCACAAAAGAGAGAGAGACACACACACAGAGACTGCTAAATACACTACAACTAATCGATGAAACCTTTAAATGTGTTATGTACCTTCACTGAGATTGGTTTTAGAACCATAATCCTTTCACTGCAAGGTAGAAGAATGGTCTCAATGACTAGAAACATTTCTACTATCTTCTCGCCTCCTGATATTATTTCATTTACTATTCAAAGAGTCTATGAGCTTTGAGACCTTAGAAATCATCTAGATAGGCTCCATGATTCTACAGATGGGGATAACTAAACTCAAGGAGTTTGACTTAAAAGCCTGCAAGAGGCAAAGCAGAGGCCTGACTCTGGATCTTGCAGTCCCCAAACCAGTGGTTTTCCTCTACTTCTTAAGGCATAAGTAACAGTGTTAATCATAGTACAAAATGTTACTTCAGAAGAAATTTGATGAGATTTAGCTTGGAGAAAACTGTCCTATGTATCAGTTTATATTTATTTTCTGAAGATGAACAATTTGTAAACTTCATTTAAGTCTGCTCCAAAACATACTAGTAAAAATTATTAAACTCTGAGTAAAACCTCAATAGATAAACCATATCATGATTTTGCAAAGGTTCATGGATAAGAAATCATGGTCTGAACAGCCATTTGAAAGGCCAAAAACTACTAAAGGATTAGTGAAGAAAACTATCTTTGGGGAATGAAAGGAAACCATCTGAGAAGGTTGAATTAGCCCTTGATTTGTGAATGAATTTCTCAGGAAGGGAGCCATACTCCAGTGCTCAGATCAAAGGAAGATGCACACTTAACTCATCTTTTTAAGCGAAACGATTGAAAAGTAAAGTGATAACAGACATTTTCAGAAAGAGCACTGGGTGTACTCCTAGAATCAAAACATAAGTAGCAATGTGTTTATATTATTTTACAGTTTATGAAATTATCTCATTATACAATTTCACTTGATCCTTATGATAAACCTGAAAGTTTTCAGAGTAAGTGACATTATTCTCTTTGTAAAAAAGAAGGAACTGATGCTCAGATATGTTAAATGACCTGAGTCACAGCGTTCATGACAGATACAGGATTTAAACCCAGATGTCCTGATTTCACACCACATGTATCTCTAGCTGTTACCTCAACCCTGGGTATATATAGGGACTCAATACTATAAATCTATTTGCCAACATTTCTGGAAGTTACTACTACAAACTTCAGAAGTCATGGAGAACTTGGTGCTTTAACTTTATAAACTATAAAACTGTTATCTCCAGGACCATTTTCTATAAGCCTTACCTTCACATCAAAGGAGGGCTTGAAGAGTTTGTCCTTGGACAGAAACTTTGATGGTGTATCCAGGTGTAATGAGGGCTCCTTCTGAAGTGGTGGTCCTGCTGCGGGGGAGACTGAAGCCTGTGCAGAATGCTGTGAGATCACCGCACGGAAAGCTTTGCTCTGAAAGCGGTTCATATCTAAAGGTGTAATGCTTGTTTTTCTGTGAGTTTCCAGGTATGTGACAGGATGCTCTGGAGTATCTGGATTTAGATTCACCCCGTTCGTTGTTTCAGTTTCCAAACTTTGTTCTAGAGATTTAAAATGAAAAGAAACAAACATGAGCCACTAATATCTTTTTGTCTCTAAAGAGGCATATATGAAAAGTGATGTTTTTATATCTTATTGTTACTTTTCACGTGAATTCTCAAATATACTCCAACGCACAAAATTATATACCTACCTTCAAAGAAACAAACCAGATGATATATTATATGTTTAGTTAGACAAGCACATCAACTGAAACAATTAATGAAATTAGATTTCCTGTTTCATCTTGCTGTAACTTGAAATATTCTCAATAAACCTCATAATTTGCCCAAATTATATAAATAAATGTCATCTTAGTCAATGGCAGAGTAAAAAAGAAAATCCCAATTACACATACTCAGAATTAACAACTACAGTCAAGTTTTTGGAAAGTACTTAATGAAACTTTAGTATGACCTAAACAATACTTTGCCTCAGTTATAAAAATTTCCAGCTTGTCGAGATAAAAATAGTAAGTAATAGCTTTGAGAAGCTTCCCTGAAGTTTGCCCAGGGATGCCATCATCTTACAAGAGAGGCTACTGTGTCCTCCTACCCTGTCTCCTACCTTGTTTCAACATTTAACAAAACCACTTATTAGATGGTTGCTCCACGCCAGGCCCAATCCAGATGATGAAAATATATAATGCACAAGACACATGTACGCCTTGCCTTTTCAGAGCTTATGACTGAGCCAGGAAACATGAAAGTAAACTAGAATGGTAACACTGGGATAAGAGCTACAAAACGGACAGGGTGTTATGCCAAGACAAAGGCCATACTTGGTGAGTCAAAGAAGGATTTCCAGGGAAAGTGATATCCAAGCTGAGAACTGAAAGGAGGAACAAGCACGCATGAGGTAGGCAAGAGATAACATGCAAAAATCCAAAGATGAGAAACAGAGAGCACTGTGCTCAACAAGGTGTGTCAGTGTGAGCCACAGAAGGAACAGTAAATGGGATCCAAGCGCATATCTTTAGACTTCAAACACGGGACCCTAAAATGCTCCTATATTGTTCTGTACCCTCTAGCTTTCAGACAGTGCCTACATTTGACAGTATAGATACAAATTAAACATTTGTGCTATGAATACATATGTATTTTGCCCATACCCTCCAATAATGACTGCCCAAGAGTGACTCACATGAAAGGGAGAAATTTTAATGACCTGTCCTAAAAACAAGCTTTAGCACATTCATATCCCAGAAACTGTGAAAATATATATAAAAGGACAAAATAAAAGTATTAACCTTGTTTAGGTGACTTTTCAATCAGAAAATGGCTTTCATTTGCTCTCTTCCCCAGTCTCGCAGTCTCCAACAGCCAGGCTATAGTGACGGCTGGTAAATTCCACTTCTTGGCAGCTTCGTATTTAGAACCACCTGGTTCCTTCAATACAAGATGTGTACTGGCAAACATGCCTTTCTTTGCATTGGATTTGCGAACAAAGAATTCTTGAACGCTGAAAGTTACATTTAAAGAAAAGCAAATGTCATACCCACCATTAGCTGGCAAAGTAAGAATGAAGTTTCTTATACAATGGTTAGAGTTCTAAGTATAAGAAAAATACTCACAGATTAAAAGTTGGCTCTAGTTCTTAAATTACGCTAATCCCCTGACAACTGCTTACTCTAGGATAAAAATGCATTGCTATAATTAAACTTTTTATAAAAACATAAGCAAATTAAACTAGATTTACAAGAAATAAGCAGAAAATCATCTAATTAGTCATCACCCACCCACCTTGTTTTTCCTCTCAAAAGGAGGCATGGAACAACTAGGGGAGCAAAGTAAGAGTATGAATAAAACCCTGTGTCTTTTAGCCCACTACAACTTCTCCAAGCATTTTCACATATCTTATTCGATCCTCTCAATATTTGTGAAATACCAATATTTTATAAATTATTGTAAAGAGACAACCTGGGAAAAGATGCAGAGAAATTAAGTGCCTTCCTCATGATCAGAGAATATTAAACAGCCTATGGGGGCAGAAACAGAATATGAGATATAAACAGAATTGTCCTTTCTTTTAGGACTTCTGAGTTTTAGGTCTAGTTCTTTACTTATAAGATTTTTTTAATATCCCACATTTTTCCTAGTACTTTCATGGACTCATTTTTCACATTTAACCCCCAGGTCAATTAATTTGGTACTTATTTTGGTATGAGATGTTGCTCCAACTTTATTGAATCATATTTATTGAATAAACCATCTCTTCCTCAATAAGTTGAAATATCACTTTTATCACATATGAAATTCCTGTTTGTATTTAGGTCTATTTCTAGACTTTCTGCCTGTTCATTCAACTTTCTGCTTCTTATAGACACACTATTACCTAGTGAGGTTTACAAAATATGTTTAAGTAACTATTCTATTTCAGAATTTTTATGACTTTCCTGCTTGCTAATATTTTCTTACGAATTTAAGAATTAGTTTGCTTACCGCCCTCTCTAAAAAATTTCTTTCTAATGTTTAGTTTTCCTGTCCAAGAACAGGTACATCTTTCATACTGTTCAAGTCTATTTATTTCCCTCAATAGCATTTTACAAGTTTCTGTAGCTCTCCCAAGTTTCACTTTAAACTTTTTTTAAAATTTTTATTTTTTAATTTTTTTAAACTTCTTAAAAATTTATTTTATTTTTGGCTGCGTAGGGTCTTTGTTGCTGCGCACGGGCCTTCTCTGGTTGTGGTTAGCGGGGGCTACTGTTCGTTGCGGTGTGCAGGCTAGGTAGTTGTGGCATATGGGCTTAGTTGCTCCGCGGCATGTGACAGGATCTTCCCTGCCCAGGGATCGAACCCGTGTCCCCTGCACTGGCAGGAAGATTCCCAACCACTTCGCCACCAGGGAAGCCCCTAAACTTTTTTTAAAAATTAAAGTATAGCTGACATACAATATTATATTAGTTTCAGGTCTACAACGTAGAGACTCGACATTTAAATACATTACAAATGATCAACACCAAAAGTCTAGTGGCCATCTGTCACCATACAAAGCTAGAGCAGAACTACTACTTTCCTTACGCTGAAAACTACATCCCCATGACTTTTTAATTTTATAACTGGAATTTTGTACCTCTTAATCCCCTTCACCTATTTTGCCCAACCTCCCATTCCCTTCTCCTCTGGTGACTAATTTGTTCTCAGTATCTGTGAGTCTATTTTGGTTTTATTTTGTTTCTTCATTTGTTTTGTTTTGTTTAGATTCCACATCATGTTGCTAGGTGTTTTATCTCTTACTGCAGATTTAGGAGACCTTTGTTTTCATTAGCTCTTCTAATGGGTTGTACATATAAAGGTCAGTGACTTCTGTATATTGTACATAACCACTTTGCTGGAATTTTTCTGTGGGTATTGCTTTTAGTTTGTTGCCGTATTTTGTTATTGTTATTTTCTACAATTTCAGTTTTTTCCAAAAGCTTACTGTTTAGTATAATCCTAGTATGGAACACAGCAAAAAAAAAAAAGGAGACACACCATTTAATGAATTATCACAAGACGAAACCCTTATATCCACCACCCACGGCAGAAGACAGAATCTTACCAGTCACTCCAGAGCCCCTCCAATGTGCCTCTCCCCAGTTAGCACACCCTCCCCTTCCTTGTTAATCAACAGTAGCCACTATTTGGATATTTATGGTTGTCATGTCCTTACTTTAGTTTTATCACATGGTGCATCCTTAAACACTACATTTAATTTTTTATGTCTTTCAGCTTGCAAGTTCCCTCTTCTTTCCCTGTCCCCTTGTTGAAGACACTAGACCATTTATAACGTAGTTATCTCAGAGTCTGGATTTTGCTGACTGTATTGCTGTGCTGTAGTGTAACATGTTAACTCCTGTATTTCCTATAATTCAGTAGTTGAATCTAGAGGCTTTATTAGATTGAGGTTTCATTATTTTGCTAAGACGACTTCAAGGTGGTGATGTATACTTCATAAGCAGGCATATAATGTCTGGTTTTCTCTTTATTATGTGATTAACTGTTGATTCTCAATGCCTAGATTCATTCACTAGGAGTCACAATCTTATCGTTCCTTTTACACTTATTTGTTGGAATATTTCTCTCAAGGGAAACTGTCATATCCATTATTACGGTACTCTCATACAGACTGTATAGGAAAGGCAGGATAAATACTTGATCCTTTCTCTTTATTTATCAGCCTTTAAAATAATGAGTTAGTTTCCTAGCATCCTTCAAACATGACCAATTAGCTTAGTTTGCCTGGTGCCATCGTGAAGCTATGACTGAAATATTATTTGATGTGTCTGGATCCACTGCTGTTATTATCTCTAGTGATACTTAACGTTTCCTGTCTTTGGCCAGGGGAGGTCCTTTTGACATAACCCTTCCTAGCAGTCTTCAATAATACATCAATACTTGCTCTCTGTTCTGACAAAATATTCCAGACTCACTGGTATCTTTCCTGCCCCAGACCTGGAACTGATCATTTCTTTAAGTTTCAGTTTCTCTTAGTGGGAAATGGTATTTTAAGGTCACAATGTGTGCACTGGTATTGTTTGTTCCTATCACGTTGATAATGATTTCTAGGCTTCTAAAAGGTTTTGAATTTCTCTTTGAATCAAGAGTTATTAAAAAGTTCTAAAATGTCCAGTTGGTAAAGTCTTTTCATTTTCTATTTCTATCCACTCATCTCTAGTTATTTTTTTTTTTTTTTTGCACTGTGATTAGAGAATATGGTCTCCATTCTTTCTCCTTTAGGGAACTTATTGAAGTTTTCTTTGTGGCCAACTTCATTATAGGCAATGTTTATCAGTGTTCCACAGACACCTGAAATGGTATGGTCACTGTTTGAGGGTGGATAGCTAACTATGCTGTTTAAATCTATATCCTTTCTCGTTTTCTATTTGACCTGTCATGAAGTAAAAGGTGGGAATTAAAGTCTTCTACAATTAACGTGTGTCTGCTGATGCCTCCTTGTATCTCCTGTTGTTTTTGTTCTGTGAATGGTAGTCATGCTCTATTTGGTATATACATATTTTTCACCCTCGCTGTCAATAGCACTCTTTATTTACACTGCTCTTCTTTTTCCTGTTTAATGCCTTCTGATTTGAATCCAAACTTGTCTGACAAAATTGCAACCCTCTCCTTTCTTCTGACATATCTTTGCCCATCTTTTTTTTCCCCAAAAACGTTCTGAATCATTTTGGTTTAGGTGTGTCTCTTGTTTAAAAAGCATTTTAAGTGCTGCTTTATGATATCATGGAGAAGAACTTTTCCTTTAATGAAGAAGCTTAGCTCATTTATATTTATTTATATAACAATTTTCTACTTCCTTTTTAAATTGCCACCATGAAAGTTCACTTACAGGTTGGGCTAATTTGGATTTTGGAACTTTTAAATTCATTTTCTTTTTCCCAAAGTACTCATTATTCCCACTTAACATTTGCACTGCAGAAAAACGATGAATGTATACTGACAAAGAAGAAATCAGCCACACGGCACATGGAAGGGAGTAATTCTTAGACAAGCAATATTCAGCAATGACCCATGGATCAGCTTTAATATTCTGTTTCCTGGTAGGTAAGCATTAATGCCTGTAGTCTTAACATCTGCCAGGCATCCGTCTAACAGCATTCTCCCCCTCCCACTTTGGGCCATCACATAGATACGCAACACACTCCTCATAAATATTATAAAGACACCTAGAGAAATCCTAATTTGAATGCTCTTCGATAAGTCAAAACAAATAAAAAGTACACTATTTTTAGTACACTAAAAATACTACATACCTTGCTCCAAGGCGATTTGCTAAGAAGGTCAATGAATCTTTTTCGGCTCCTGCACACTGGCTGAATGAAAGAACACAATCCTCTAAAGGAGTCATTCCTGTCATTACTGGGACTGGTGTGAAGAGAGGATTTGACTTTGGATCCATTAAAGTCTGATAGTCTATACAAGTTACCTTTTAAGAACGTGAGAAATAATAACGTCAACCTGAAATAAGTGACTCATGGTTAACACTGATTCAGTTACAGTAGCAGTAACTTTAGTTTAGATGAAAAGCAATTTTACTTTAATATAAATGTGTATATGCTCATTCTCAACACATTTGAAATTATAACATTAAAGAATATATACACATCAATCCATTATATAGGATATTAAAATCAGATTTATCACTGAATTTACTGAATGTTGCTTTAAATTTAATTTTTTCCAGTGTATTAGTTTATCATTTTTTCTCTCAAGTCTTTGAAAGTTGAAAAAAAAATCAATGATGAAATTATCAGTGATAAGCCAACAGGATGGAACAGTACAAAAGTGCATGTCATGCTTTGGTAGTAAGAAATCAGGGAAAACTGATATAGTGAGATGACCTGGAGTAACTTCCTAGGTAGGAAGGAACACTGCTGGTGTGGCCCCTCTATTCTACCAGGATTAGGACCAAGAAGCTTTTATTATTTACAGTATTTTATTTTTTATAATTTCCTTATTTTATTATTTATAATTTCCTTTGCTAAAAGCAAAATCCAGACAGTGCTCAAACCCAAATACCAATTTACTGAAACTGAACTGCCTAAGAAATAAACATGCACTCTTCTACTTTTCAACTGCTGCAGTGTTTTCTTACCAGCCAGGTATTTGTAACAACTTCTCCCACAGTTGCCTGTACTTCACACCCCAGCAGAGGAACCACAGCATAATCAGCAACAACTCTGCTCTGAAGCGACACAATTTTTCCAGCATTTTCTCTTATGACAGTTGCAATATTAGATTCATTTTCATTACTGAAACCCAAAACAAGGAAACTCTTTTGGCTAAATAAACCTTCTTCAGTAACTGTAGAAGCATCAGGGAGGCAATGGCTGACGGAAGGCTGGTTTTCCTCTTGCAGAGAAATATGAGTAGAATCATTAAGGGGCCCAACTTCAGACTTCACAGCTTCAACTGGAATAGAAAAAGAAATGTTTTCTAACAGGTAATTTATTTTATGAAGTTTACTTCCTAGTAAGGATATTAGGGTAATGTGGAACCTGAGACCTGTGACCACACTTGTAAAACTAAGACCTTATAAGTATACAATGAAGAAAGAATATGAACCCATCCCATCCTCTGGGTTCCCAAGGGTGTTATTGGCATTACTATCCTAGGACAACAGCAGTCATGTTACTATTCTAAGTACTCCTAGTGTACTAGAAAACTCTCATTAGCTGAAAATTATGAAGCTCCAATAACTCCATGGGCCTGTCTTAGTTCCAAAACTGGGTCAGATAATTCAAAGCAGAATTAAGAAAATATCATTAAGGAAAAAAAAGAAGTAACAGGCATAAGTGGTCAAGCCCTTCACATGGAAATAACTGAATAAATGCAATAATAAGAGAATTATGGTTCTCTTTCAAAAAACTTCTAAAAAGTTCCTTACTGAAATTGGAGCTATTTAGCTTCTACATAGATTTCTTAAGAAAACAACTGATCAAGGACCCAACAAACGGTCTCAACTATTTCATTTTAGGATAAAGTTGGCTGATAAATGAGTAACAGAAGAAAAAAGCATAGCTATTTTAAAATATAAACATCAGTAACAAAAATGTAGTCCCTAATATGCAATAAATATTATGAAATCAATGCTAAAAGTTTAAGAGATAAAAACTCAGTATGTTTTTGAAAACTGTAGTGGTGCTATGTTGAAGGGTAACACCTTACAGCAGAGATTGACAAACTACAGTCTGGGGCCCAAAGTGGGCCCAGGGCCTGTGTGTTAACGGTTTTTACATTTTTAAATGGTTGCAAAAACAGAACAAAACAAAATAGAATGTATGACACAGACAGAATGTGGCTGGCAAAGCCTAAAACATTTACTGTATGGTCTTTTACAAAAAAAGTTTGCCAAGCCCTGCTTCATGGGATTCCAACAAGCCTGGAAGGTATTCAAAGATTCTTCACCTATTTATTTAGGCACTGTGCCTAAGTGCTTTACATGCATGTAATTAATGCTCATGTACAATAAGGCTGGCTCTACTGCTATATCTATATCCTTGCTTCAAGAAGACTATCAGCCCTAAAGAGGTTATGTAACTTACCTAAGGTCATACAGTTATTAGGTGGCAGAAATGAGATATAAACCAAAGACTTCTGACTCTAGCGTCCATAACATTATGTTATACTGCCATCTTCTTATTTCTATCCTCATCTCCAACAGACATGACTATTTTCACTTTTAAACTAATTACTGTACATATATATTTTAATTCCTACTTCTTCAAACAAAATTATTTTATTTATTTATTTATTGGCTGCATTGGGTCTTCATTGCTGCATGCAGGCTTTCTCTAGTTGTGGAGAGCGGGGGCTACTTTTTGTTGCGGTGCAAGGGCTTCTCATTGCGGTGGCTTTTCTTGTTGTGGAATACAGGCTAAAGGTGCACACGCTTCAGTAGTTGTGGCATGTGGGCTCAACAGCTGTGGCTTGACGGCTCCAGAGCACAGGCTCAGTAGTTGTGGCACAGGGCTTAGTAGCTCTGCAGCATGTGGGAACTTCCCGGACCAGGGCTCAAACCCGTATCCCCTGCATTGGCAGGCAGGTTCTTAACCACTGCACCACCAGGGAAGCCCTAATTCCTACTTAATACAAGTATTTAAATTGCTCTTACTGACACTGAAAAAGCAGTTTTGTCCAGAGCACTTACTGATCAGTAGGTCAGGAGACTCTTTGACCATCAGTTTCATGCTATAAGGAATAAGGGATAACAGTATATTTATAATGTATAGAGATCTATGAGGATAAATAAGCTTAGATGGAAATAAAGGTGACATGATACTATAAAACATTTTGCAAAGTAGTTTTTAAAGTAGATATTTCTTCTCTTTTTTTCTTTTTTTTAAATTTTATTTATTGACTGTATTGGGTCTTCATTGCTGCGTGCAGGTTTTCTTTAGTTGCAGAGAGCGGGGACTTCTCTTCGTTGTGGTGTGCAGGCTTCTCATTACTGTGGCTTCTCTTGTTGCGGAGCACAGGCTCTAGGCGCGTGGGCATCAGTAGTTGCAGCACACGGGCTCAACAGCTGTGGCTCACGGGCTCTAAAGCAGAGGCTCAATAGTTGTGGCACACGGGCTTAGTTGCTCCGCGGCAGGTGGGGTCTTCCTGGAGCAGGGCTTGAACCCGTGTCCCCTGCATTGGCAGGTGGATTCTCAACCACTGCGCCACCTAGGAAGCCCTAAAATAGATATTTCTAATATGAAAATGTAAAATAATTTTTTGCAATTAAAATTGTTCACATCTAGGAGAAAAAAAAAAACAACTTCGTTTGAAGTCTATATATAGATGGGAAGAAGGAAGAAGCCCAGGGGAATTTTAGACTACTACTATAAAAACAAACTAGAAATACTAAGTTCTTATGAATTATAAGTAAAACCCTGAAGTTATTAAAGTCTCAGAATAAATTAACATGTTCTATAGTATAGTAGTTCTTCCCATTTATTTTAGCAATAGAACCCTTTTTCAAATAGATGTCATTAAGGAGCCCGATAGATACTTTTTGGTAAGCCTATTATTGAAAAAGCTCTCTCAAATCAAAACTAATTTTGTTTTAAGAAGTAACTGTAAAATACTTGATTACATTCTTTTAAAGGTGCTTGGGGATTCACTGAGGTTTATTGCCACTAAATCCTTTCAAAGTCAGTAGACTACTAGTTGCTTTAGAAAGGAAGGTTTGAGAAACTAATTGCCTGCCTCCAGCAAGTACCCTTGAAGGATAGTGCATAAAACTGCTTCCAGTCAATCTGTAGCTTCTTTATACCAGAAACATACTAAAAAATTAGGATGATCTGATATGATACACTACTAAAGCATAAGCAAGTGGTCTGACAAAAGTCAATTTTGCAGTACACCATGAACAGAAATGTGTGGATTAAAAAAAAAAGGAATACTGAAAGTTCCCTTCTAGAAATATGGTAGGCTAGACATTCAAAACCTTCTTACTATAAAACACCTAAAACAGAGGATGAAATATTAAAGGTATCCTTATAAATACATAGCTGAGTTTGCAAGAAAGCAAGGGAAATTCTCAAGGGCTAAAAATATAGTAGTAGCGTGAATCCAGAGCACTAAGTGATTACTAAAGCTTAACGATTACCATTTATTTTGGCGGTGACACACACCCTTAGAATTTAAGGATATCACATGGAGGGACAGGAGTCAAGCCTTTGGTCTCACACAAATTAGAAGTGGGGCAGAGTATACCCCACCACTCAGAAACCCTAAAGGGAAATGCCTTCAGTAAAAATATCGACCAAAAACCAATCAACCACCACCACCACCACCACCACCACCAAGTCCACCTGCAAAAGGAGATGACAAGTACACTTTGTTTTGGCTTTGGATCAAGGAGGGAAATCATCTTTCTTGAAAATCTGTCATCGTAGGCTAGTCCTCAGGGTAGGTTAGGGCACATATTTACAGTGGCCTGATGGTCCAAGAAACGTCCAGCCAATAAAGTAACTTAGAGGTTGTTGTCCTAAGTTGGGAAACTCCTAGGCTCCTGGCAGGTTTAAACATGAACCTTTTCTGGAGGAACAAATTCTCATCCCAGGCTTCTTAGAATCCCCAGACTCTTAATTAGTTTACAATAAATATCAGAAAACACATGAGGAAACCAGGCACCATGAACAATCAAGAGAACTACCCCTCCCTCCCGCTCAGATGTTGCAATAGGTTTAATGTCTCAAGAAAAAAAGCCCCAAAAACATGAATACAGAATAACAGACTACTGAAAGAACTAGAACTTCTAGGAACTGAAAAAATACTGAAACTGAAAGTCTAATGGATGAGTTAAACATATTAGGCAATAGCTAAACAGAGAAACAGTGATTTGGAAGGCGAATCAGAAGAACTTACACATAATGAATAACAGAAGACAAAAAGATAAAATCAGAAGGACAGGTTAAGTGACACACAGCTAATAGAAGTTAGAGAATACAAACCAGCAGCCCCCAACCTTTTCTGCACCAGGGACCGGTTTTGTGGAAGACAAGTTTTCTAAGGATGAGCGGCGGCGGGGCCAGGAATGGTTAAGACGGTAACGTGAGCAATGGGGGGTGATGGGGATCGGCAGATGAATGGCTCGCTTGCCTGCTGCTCACCTGCTGCTGTGCGGCCCGTTCCCAACAGGCTGCCGACCAGTACCCGTCAGCAGCCAGGGGGTGAGGACCCCTGATATAGAGAATGAAGGAGAGCAATATTCATAAGACATAACAGATGAAATTTTCAAAAAACCAACAAAGGAACAAAAACCTCACTAATTCTCAGATTCAGAAAGCACAACAAATTGCAAGTAGGACAAATAAATGGTAAAATTCTAGGACACAAAAAATAAAAGGTATTAAAAATAGAAAGATTTCCTATAAAAGAATGACAATTAAACTGACATCTGACTTCTTACCCAGCATCCATGTAAACAGATAACAATGAAACAATATCTCCCAAGAGCTTTCACAAATTAACTATCTAGAACTGTGTATGTAGCAGAACTGTCTTTTAAGGACAAGGGCAAAATAAAGACATTAACAGTAACTGAAGAAATTTCCAAAGGATATATTTCAGAAAAGGAAAATGATTCCAGAAGAGAGGTATCAGATGCAATAAGGAATCAGCAGCAAAGAAAGAGCTAAATATGTTGGTAAATCAAAACAATTACTGACCATATAAAATAGTAACAATGTCTAACTGTGAGATTAAAGACAATGAAAATACTAGACAAAATCATATAAGCTGAATATATCCGTGAGTGCATGTGTAAGGGGGTATGGTTAGTAGTGATGCTGAAGATAAAGTGTTATAAGATTCTTGCATTATTCAAGAGGAAGATAAAAATTCTACTTAATTTTAAATTTTAAGCTATGATGCTAAGGGTAAAAAATTAAATTTCCAAGGGTAATCACTGAAAACATAAAAGAGTATATATAAACTCCAAATCAGTAGAGGGCAAGATGTAGAGCTGGGAGTGTGATTTGGGGTAGGAAGGCACAAGCTCAACCCATCTAAAAGAAGACAAAAATGTTAACAAGAAAGCACAGAATAATGGGACAAATGGCACAAGAGGGCAGAAAATAATCAAAATATATCACAAATAACAACAAATGTAAATCAACCAAATTTGCAGTCAAAAGAAAATCAGTCATACTAGAAAAATACTGAGGCACGTGAGGCAGGGATAGGTATCTTAATATCAGATAAAATAGATTTTAAGTAAAAGGAAAAAAAAATTAGGAAAACGAGGATCACATGTAATAAAACTTCAAAATACACAAAAAAAACTGAATTTGACAGAATTACATGGAGAAACTAACAAATCCAGCATTACAGTGGAGTTTAATATCTATTTCATTAATCCACAGACAGAGCAGACAAAACTTGATTATATCATAAAAATGTACAGAAACCACCAAGCAATCATAGAAAAAAATTTCCTGAGGCACAGAACATTTATGAAAACCACTTCCTAAACTCCTCATAGACCAAAGATATGATAAAATTGGAAAATATTTATAATTGAACAATTACAAAAATGCTACATAAAAGATCTTCTGAGATACTTTCAGAGAAATCTATTGACATAAATACTTAGATAAAAAGACTACAAGAAAAAAAACCCCAACAAATTGTGCAACTTAAGAAATCAGAGGGGAGAATAAATTAATGAACCAAAAACAAAAATCAAAAGTTGGTTTGTTAAAAAGACTAATAAAATTGGTCTTTAAGTTTCCTAGAAAACAGCTTACCAAAATTGATTCAGGAAGAAATAGAACAATTAAATAGTCTCATAGCCATTAAAAAATCAGTACTATAAAATCTTCCTACAAAGGAACACCAGGACCAGTTAGATGGAACAAGTATAAGGGAACTCCAATCTTACACAAACTGAGATTTTAAAAAAAGAAAGAAAAACTCACCAATCCATTTTATCAATTAATAACAAAACCCAACAAAGACAAGGGGAAAAGGAAAATTATAGGCCAATATCACACCAAATAGATAAAATTCTAAATAAAGTATCAGCAAACTAAACATAGTAAAAAAAAAAAAAAGATGAATATATCATATCCAGAAGAATTTAAACTTAACTTTGTAAAATCTGCTAATACAATTTACCACACCAAGGAGGAAAAACCATATAATCCCAATGAGCACAGGAAAAGTACATAATACGTATATCAAAGCCCTAAAGAAGAAGAAAAACCACAGAACTGTTAGAAGAAAACATACAAGAAAAGCTTCATGACATTAGATTTGGCAATGATTTCTTAACCAAAACACAGGCAATGAGAAAAAAATAGATAAATTGGACTTCATCATAATTAAAACTTTTGTCCATCAAAGTACACAGTGTGAAAAGGCTACCCATCTGATAAGGGATTAATATTCAGAATATATAAAGAACTCATACTACTAAGGAACAACAAAAAAAATCAGCCTGATTGAATAAAGATTTCTCTGAAGATGTATACATGGCCAATAAAAACATGAAATGATGCTCAACATCATTAATCATCAGGGAAATGCAAATCAAAACCACCAGTGAGATATTGCTTCATATCCATTAGGATGACTTTTATTAAAAAAAAAAACAAACAGAAAATACAATATGTTGGTGAGGATGTGGAGAAACGGGAACCCTCTGTGCACTGCTGGTGGGAGTGTAAAGTGGTACACCATTGTGGAAAACAGCAGGGTGGTTTCCCAAAAAATTAAACATAGAATTACCATATGACATCAGTTTCGCTGCTGGGATTATATCTAAAAGAACTGAAAGCAGGGACTTGAACAGGTATCCGTACAACAATGTTCACAGCACCAATATTTACAATAGCCAACCATAGAGACAACTCAAGTGTCCCTCAACAGACAACGGAACAGATAATTCCAACATACGATGGAGTATTATTCAACTTTAATAAGGAATGAAATTCTGACACATGCTAAAACATGGATAAACCTGAGAACATTACGCTAAGTGAAATAAGCCTGACACAAAAGTACAGATATTGTATGAGTCCATTTATATGAGCTACCTAGAACAGTTAAATTCATAGAGACAAAACAGAATGGTGGTTGCCAGGGACTGAGTGGAAGGTGGAATATAGTTATTGTTTAATGGCTATAAAGTTTCAGTTTGGGAAGATAAAAAAGTTCTGGCACGGATGGTAATGATGGTCCCACAACAATGTGAATATAATTAATACCACTAAATTGTACACCTTAGAATGATTAAAACGGTAAATTTTATGGTAGGCATATTTTACCACAATTTTAAAAAACTCAATACCCAAAATGTTTTACAGAAAAGTTTAAATAAGAGACTTAATATTCAAAGTATTTCATTCTTATACACCAGCAAACAGTTCAAAATGTAATTTTAAGACATAAGAATTAAAGTATCAAAAAGAACAAATGAACATAATATAAATAGAAAACAAAAAATTAGGAACAGCTGTAACATAGCATGTCTAGGATCTTATGAATGTAATTACACTTTACTGAAAGGCATTAAAAATAGGTAAAACTGTATGCTGACATTCTACATTCATGGGTAGGAAGATCTTTTCATTGTAAAGATGTCAATTCTGCTCCAAATTATAAATTCAATACAATCCCTACCAAATTCCCATACTGATTTATGCAAACTGACATACTAATTTTAAAAATTTGTATAGAAGCAAAGGTCCAAGAACAGGAAAGATACTTTTGTAAAAACTGGAGAGTCTTTTTATTTCAGATATCAAAACATATTACACAAGTCCATTATAATAAGATGTTTTATCATTGCAGTATCTCAATGGAATAGAATAAAAAGCCTAAACACAGATCCCCGCTTAATAGACCCTTAATAAATGACAGGAGCAGCAGTACAAATTAGTAGAGAAAAGATAGCCTAGTCAGTAAGTTTGAAAACAAGTGATTATCTGCATGGATAATGTGAATGCTTCTTATCAAATACAAAAATCAAATCCATGTGGATTGAAGACATAAATGTGAAAAAGCAAAACTTTAAGACTTCTAAAAATATACACAAAAATAACTTTATGACCTTCAGAAGGAAAACATATAAAATAGAAAAGCACAAACCACAAAATAACAGATTGAAAAATCCAACTACTTTAAAACATTACAGGACTTCCCTGGTGGCACAGTGGTTAAGAATCCACCTGACAATTCAGGGTACATGGGTTCGAGTCCTGGTCCAGGAAGACCCCACATGCCATGGAGCAACTAAGCCCATGTGCCACAGCTACTGAGCCTGTGCTCTAGAACCCATGAGCCACAACTACTGAAGCCCACGAACCTAGAGCCCATGCTCCGCAACAAGAGAAGCCACCACACTGAGAAGCCCGTGCACAGAAACAAAAATTAGCCCCTCTCGCCTCAACTAGGAAAAGCCCACACAGCAACAATGACCCAATGCAGCCAAAAAATAAATAAATATGTTTTTAAAAAGGCAAAATAAAACATTATACTCAAATAACCCTCAAATAGATGCTCTACCTTATTAGCAATCAGTTATAAAATTAAAACCACAACGAGATCCCACTTTACACCCATCAAATTAATGAGAATTTCAAGCCTTATGAGAAATTCTAAATGTTGAAAGCATGTGCAATGACAGGAACCCTTACGACTGTTTTACTATAAAGTGGTAAACTAGAACAAACACTTCAGAAAGCGATATACATTAAGTAAGAAATTGGAAGATGTACATATTCCAGGAAACAGCCATGCCCACCCTAGAAAAATTTTTGCTCATACGCACAGAGACGTGCATAAGAACAATTGGAGCAGTACTGTTTGCACTGGCAAAACAAAACAAAGAAAAACAAAAACAAAACAAGACAAAACACACAATAAAAATGCCCTTAGGTGGGAAAATAGATAAACTGTGGTATGTTCATATACCGGTGTGGTATATTCATAACCAGTTACTTGGATGAGATGAATATCTCTCATGTTCAGGGTAGGGCAGCAAAAGAGTACATACCATGTATCATTTATGTAAGTTAAAATACACACAAAATGAAATAATGTATATATTACTTACAGATATATACACATGTCCCAAACTACAAAGAAAATTGGGAGGGATTCACAGGAGAATTTTGACCAAGCAGAATATTCTGTTTTTTTAATAGCTTGATTAGTAGTATACAGTTACTCATTAAATTGTTCTTTATATGTTTTTGGATGTATTAAATACTTCATAATAAATTTTTTTTAAAAAAGAAGAAATGCTGCTCACAACTCTTTATTGGCAATTTTGCTTATCACACTGAGAAGACCATCCTGAGATGGTAGTCTACAGCACAGCATTATACCCATTAAAGACCACAGTTACCAAGTAAGAGGCATTTGTTATAAGGTCAAAATAAAAGCTCAGGGTGTTACAAACTCACAAAAACCAAGTGATGCCTGTATATAAAACAGATCTAAGAGGAACAGGTGAGTGGAAGAGAGAAGAGAGCGTCAGAAGGTCCGGAATCCCTTAGCCTTGCCTGCTTAAGAAAAAGAAGTTACGAACATAAAACTTCAAGGGAAGAGAAAGCTTAGTTTAACCTAAATTCTAGAGAACCTAGCAGAAATCACATATGTATGTATTCCACTATCAAAATATTTAATGACTGTAAACACTAATCACTCTTTCTTACCTATTGCTGGGTTATTAGTCGCGTATTGAGAGAGCAGATCTTCATCAGCTTGCTCATGCTTTCCATCAGGAGTAAAGTCTTTGTTAGAGAAGCTGTTCTTCCTTTTTAAAATGGCCGTTTTACTTTCAGGCTGATCTGAAACTGGAATTTCCACTGGCTGGTAGTTAGCATGGATATATGGCTCTTCAGGAAGCATATAACCTTTACTAAAACACTCTAGCAACCATTTTGCTCCCACCACATGAGGCCTACAAAAATAGTACATAATTATGTATTAGTTTAAACTATAAAGACCATAATCCCACTTGCCATGCAGTTTCCATAATTGCCAGGACATACAATTTTAAGAAAAGTCATTACAGAGTATAAATTGCTTTGAATTAAAAACCGACAAAACCTGTGGGCTGATTTATCCCAAAACTGCTTCAATTCATCTTCATAATCTCCCACAATAACATGAGTTACATCTTCATTGAGTTGATTAAAACGAACTCCACCTCCACTGTTAATAAGTCTTCTCAGTTTATCTAGCTTTCTGCCACTAAAACCACAAAGATAGATCTGCAAAGAAAGAAAACATTTACTTTAGATTAACACATTTAAAATGGCTTATTTCTCTCAATAAAAACCTATTTATTAAAAGCATATATATAAATCCATTGTGTGTAAATAAGACAACTCTTTTTACATTTTAAGATACATTAAGGGGACTTCTCTGGTGGTGCAGTGGTTAAGAATCCGCCAGTGCAGGGGACACGGGTTCGAGCCCTGGTCAGGGAAGATTCCACATGCTGCGGAGCAACTAAGCCCATGTGCCACAACTACTGAGCCTCCACTCTGGAACCCATAAGCCACAACTATTGAACCCATCTGCCACAACTACTGAAGCCCACGTGCCTAGAGCCAGTGCTCCTCAACAACAGAAGCCACTGCAATGAGAAGCCCGTGCACCAAAACGAAGAGTAGCTCCCACTCACTGCAACTAGAGAAATCCCACGCACAGCAATGAAGACCCAACACAGCTAATAAATAAAAGAAATAAAAATAAATTTTTTAAAAAAAAAGATACATTAAGAAGTGAAGTATATTCTGAAACTTTGATTTTTAAAGAATCCTTAAATTTTATCAATTCTTCACAATCCTATAGCATTATTATCCTTTCTGGTAGATATTTGATAAGTATTTTGAGGCTTTAAATAAAATAGAAGCCAGAATAATTCAATCATTTTCTGAACATTAGTGCATAGCAATTTCTAAAATGCAGGTAGCTTCTTAAATTGGTCTTACCACTTGTAAATTTTAAAGTAATTACAGAAAAAAACTGGAGTTAAACACGTGAATTCAGAAAATCTAGGTTTAAATTTTGGTTCGGCTGCCAATGATTAACCACATGACCACCTCAAGATACTTAGACTCTTTAAACCCATTTTCTTACTTATATATTGAGATATCTTTTTTCTCACAGAGTTGAGTAAAAACAAGAAAATTTAGGAACTTCCTAGGTGGCGCAATGGTTAAGAATCCGCCTGCCAATGCAGGAGACATGGGTTCAATCCCTGCCCAAGGAGGATACCACATGCCCCAGAGCAACTAAGCCCCTGCGCCACAACTACTGAGCCTGAGCTCTAGAGCCTATGAGCCACAACTATGGAGCCCATGTGCCACAACTATTGAGGCCCACGTGCCTAGAGCCCCTGCTCTGCAACAAGAGAAGCCACCACAATGAGGACCCTGCGCACCACAATGAAAAGCAGCCCTCACTCTCTGCAACTAGAGAAAGCCCATGTGGAGCAATGAAGACCCAACACAGCCAATAAATAAATAAATAAATAATAAATTTATTAAAAAAAAAAAAACAAGAAAATTTAAGTCAAAGAGTTAAGCACAATGCTTTGAGGGAAATACGTATGAAGTAACCTATTTTAACTACCAATATGTATATATACATATTTTTGGAGGCACAGATGGGGTTATGCAAATATCTAAATCAATTTAATCAATATAACAATCTTCTTCATGTCTATTTTTACATTACTTGTCTTTAAAAAATTTCTTAAGAATGACCAATCTATTCCTAACTGCATTTATATCCCAAACTAAATCACCTTCATCATTAGAATACATTTTAACAAAAATGAGGAATCATACATTTCCTACAAGAATTAAAAGTCACAGCTAGAATTAGCATAGTCTAGATAAAAGATTATACAACACACTTCCTGTTCTGCTAGTAAATTGATAAGTTTTAAATGTATAAAAAGGAAGGTAATTTGCCCAATTTCCTTAACAATAAAATAAGGTTAAATCCTTGTTGCTCCCTGAGAATTAATGCATAGCCTATTCACTCTACAAGCAAGACTATATTAAGTACTCAGTTCTAGAAGATACATATGATATTCCCATCAAGGCATTTGTAAATAGCCCAAGAGATATTAAACAAAGCAGTGCTCTGGAGTAGATGGCTGGCTACTAATGTCTGTGAGATTCTGAGCAAGAACTTTAATTCTCTAAGTCTCAGCCTCAATAATATGTCTTAGAGTTATTTGTCGGAATTAAATGGGATTATATATAACACATTAACAACGTATATGAAGTAATTAGCACAGTGTCTAGCATATTATAAATATTTAATAAATGATAGCTATAAGTAAAAATCCATTAAGTAGTTTAGAAACTAAATGATCTCAAAACACAGTAGATGGAAAGATTATGGTAGTTAGGAGGGTTCAGAGAAGAGTTGAAAAATGATATGAACTTTAATGGATGACAGATGAAGGTACATCCCAGGCAGAGAGCCCCTAACAGCTAAGACAGACATGGCCTAATACGTGCATCTGCGTAGCTAGAGTGGAGGGCTTATGCAGATAAGGAGCAAGCCCAACTCTGAAGGGTCTTCCAAGTGAAGCTACCAGTACTAACGTATATTATCACTTATTGCATTTATTACATGATAAAGACATACCCGACAACCATCTAATAAATCTTCAGGTGCCTGAAATGCACTGATATCCAGATTTTCCAGATTTTCAAGCGTAGGCTCCACTTTGCTATTAAGAACTGAATTACATATTGATTCATTTATGCAACTTGCATTGATGTTGGAAATATGGCTGACATCTGAAAGAGTACGACCTACATATTAAAAACAAAGATGTATAAATTTATAGAGATAAAATAATTGTGATTACATTTTTCTGCACATGAACTTTTTTTTTTCAATAAACTGCATTTTTTTTAGCTCTTTATTGGAATATAACTGCTTTACACTCTTGTACCAGTTTTTGAGGTACACCAAAGTCAATCAGCTGTATTTATACACATATCCCCATATTCCCTCCCTCCCGCAACTCCCGCCCACCCTCCCCATCCCGGCCCCCTAAGGCATCATCCATCCTCGAGTTGATCTCCCTTTGTTATACAGCAACTTCCCACTGGCTATCTATTTTACAGTTGGTAGTATATATATGTCTATGCTACTCTCTCACTTCATCCCAACTTCCCTTTCACCCCCCGCCCCCCCAACCTCGTATCCTCCAGTCCATTCTCTGCATCTGCATCGTTATTCTTGTCTTGTCACTGGGTTCATCAGTACTATTTTTTTTTACACATGAACTTTTCTTATACAGAAACAACCATGAACAATTTCTAAAGTAAGATTCAAATGCTTTTACTGAAATCTTGGTAGCAAAGTATCAAAAGGGAAAATAAAACTAAATAAGGCTCATATCTTATTTAAATAAAAATATATTTAATACATTCTCTTGATAGTGACTTGCTTCCAATAAAAATCCAAGTTGCTGGCTTTAAGGTCCAGGAAGGTTACATTTGAAAAAAATTTATAAGATTTGTTAAATTGCCAACATAATACCTCCGAAACAGAAATGGTTTTAAATTTTATGACTACAGATGATTTATAACAATTGTAGCAAACTAATAAAGAAAATGTACTAATATCTGCATGCCACTCAAGTTTTAAAAAATTAATTCTCTTATTTTAAGTCTTTATTAATATTCTTAATTTCTTTAATCATCTTGTGCATTATATGAAGGTATGAAGAAAGTATGCATTCATTATAAAAAGAAATATCCAAAAAAAAAAGAAATATCAGGAGTTCTGAACTAATTTTTTAATACAATTTGGTTATTTTATTATACAACTATACCTGGAAGCATGGCAAGAAAAGACAGAATTCCCTACTGTATCTCACTGATTCTACTTATAAATCAATTCTTACACAGAAAACATTGTCTTAAAAATGACTGTTTACTTTAATCCCAAAGAGACTTACTATCAATTGTGTTGATCTGGCCAGTAGGAGTTGAAGTATCAGGCACAGTCTTTGTTTCTGGTCTAGGCTCTGTCTTGTACATGGATTCATCCTGACAAAACCCTTTTTCAACACTGTCAAAAAACCATTGTGTGGTCACACAGTGTACATTCCATCTCTTGGCACATTCATATTTTTGACCTATTATGTTCAATAAGGGAAAGAGAAAGAGGGAAAGAGAAAGAGAGAAAGAGAAAGAAATGCAAACCATTAAAACCTATCTTTGCAGAAATATTTAAATGACATGTTATAAAAAAAATCCACCTGAGATAAAATTAAAGTTACCAGCAATCACTCTTACTTATGTGGTTTTAATAAACTGCATAAAATAAGCATAAAAATTATAAATGTCTGCAATATAAAAAACACCAACTTTCAAGAGACTACCTATATCAACAGGCTTCCACCTGAAGTCCAGAACAGACAGGCAAAGAGATAAATAAATCACCTTAAAAATATTTACCTTTTATTGCCTTAAAAAAACTTTTAACACAATGTATTTTAAAATGGTATCATAGAGGAATTGAGGACAATATGTAGTAAACAATAACAAGAAAGGTTTTTTTGGACATTCTTGAGATGAACTACCTTCAGATTCAGAAAACCAATAGCAGTTATCAACTTTACTCACAATATAATATCATAATTGGCCATACCCAAAGCTCTCAAAGACAATTATTAATTGATTTTAACTTTTTTCCCCTAATTTTAGTTCTTATTTAGGTAGCTTAATAAAACACAGTACAGATATAAAAAGATATAAAAATATTAATAAAACTCTACTCATCAATTTTTATATATTTTAAGAGTACTAGTAGAAAATATTCTCCAGAATAGATATAAAGGTTATAGAACACCAAAATTAATTGCAATTTTAAGGAATTCTTCTTCTTGGTAATATATTTTTCTTCTTTTAGTTGTCCTATGTTCTACAAGGTGTATCTTCAAGTTAAAACTTGTAATTCATTCAGTTACGCTGATTCAGTCAATTAAAAACTAAGCCAAGCCTTTAAAATTTATCATTAGAAAGAAATGTAATATAGCGACATCTATTAGCTTTCTTGTTATTCATCCAAAATTTCTCATCTATTAAGTACGGGGTAACCTGTGGGGACTTTAAAAAAAAAAATCCAAAACACCTGACAATAAATTTAGATAAAACGCCACTGAAAATTTTTGTTTTTTAATATTTATTCAATGACCTGATAAACACTTAGACAGTCATGTAATTTTTCTACAGATTATAAACCAAACTATCTTTGCAAGAAAAAAAAAATCATAGCAGATTTATGAAATGTCTGAAGTATGAAATGTCTGAGTAAAGGTATTCTACAATGATCTTAAAATGTTAACTACCAGAAATGCTGCATTTGTCCATTTGGGAAACAGTTTTACCTTTTGGTTCTTGCACAATGAGGTGTGTACACTCATTCATTTTCAACTGTCCCGTGTACTGACCGCCATGCTTAACTGCGAGTCGCTGAATTGCTTTCCTGTCTAAGCCAATTAAGCCAGTCACACAGATTATGCAACCAAGAAAAATAGGACACTTGAAGTCTTCCATGTTTATATCGGTATATCTAGCTATTTTTCTGGGGAAAACAAACAATAAAAAAAGAAAAAAGTTAACATATTAATGAATTGGGAGACTGGGATACCAAATTGTATACTCTAAATATATGCAGTTTATTGTAAAAAATAAACAAATAAAAAGTTAAAAAAAATAAAATAAAAATAAATGACATTCCTTGAAAACAGAAAAAAAATACGAAATAGTTTAAATTTTACCAGAAGAATAGTGACAAACAGAAATATCACTAATGCTTTCCTCATTTTTTAGGATTTTAATCATTATTAAGAAAAGGGAAACTGACACTGACAGAATTATAGTAATTGCTCATCTAGCTCAAACCATGTCTCTAATGAAAACTAATGTTTTAGAGTCTCCCAAATAAAACTGTTTTAAGGGAAAATACATATTTCATTAACTAAAAATCCATGCTGGTCAAAGCGGTGCATTTACCAAAATTATAAGTTTAAATTTCTACCAAAAAACCCAAAGGTTCTTTGGTTGCCTACTAGAAAAATAGACTTTTAATTCTTCCATTATACTATACAAATAATAAGGAATGATTTTTTGCAGAATGCCAAAAAGTAGCAGTATCATCCTGTTGCTGTGCTAGGCAGTTTGCTGATGAAACAGGCTAGGAATGAGGATGCCAACATGGAGACACGTTTCAGATGTGCTAGACGATGCTGAAAGGAAAAGTGGAAAATCCCTGTTTAATTCAAACAGTGGTGCCTGGACTTACTGGTTGTTAACCTAATTCTAAGGGAAATTCAATTCTATCCTTTGAAATAGGCTCTAAGCTCCATGAAGGCAGGGATGCTGTCCCGTTTTGCTCTCTCCTTATATCTAACGCCTAGCTCAGGCCACGTACATAAACTGGCTCAATTAACATTTATTGAATGCTCACACCTCAGTTAATGGTTTATATACATTTATATTCAACCTTAAATATGTCCCTTTTGGGAGGGAATATGAATGCCAAAGTGGCACAGTATTGAAGGATAATGCGACATAAAAGCTAGCTGCCACACTGATTTTCCCAACTATCTTATAAACGTTTACTACTGAAAACCATTTTATTAACAAAGCATTTCTTATCCTGTAGCTAATGCTAAGCCCATAGCCCATTCTACCTATCAACCTATACTTTGATAATAAGAGTTTGTAGATTACCTTTTGTTTTCATTGGAGAAAAGAGTAATGATCCTATTTTTGTCCCAAAATAAATCCAAAGGGTTTACCATAAAACCTCCCCTATGAAAACCCACAATGTGCCAAAATGATTGAATGTATCATTTATTCAAATCTAGAAAATATCTAAATATCTTTCTTACTTCTCTTGTGACTTCTCCCAAAGTGTTTGTATCCAAGAAGGAAGCAAAATAGGTTTATTTAGGTTTGCAGCAACTAAATATTTTTTGCTACCAACTTCTCCTGCAATAAGGTGAGTTACTGATATGTTAAGGTCTCTGTATACGCGTCCACCCATCATTTGTACATATTTATGAACTTCTTCCTGTAGCCCCAAAAGAAAATATATTAATACTGAAACAAACAATATCTCTTCCATTTTTTAATACAGTATCCCATGAACACCTTTTGCTGTTAGCTTGAGTGCGCAAATGTTTCTCATCACTATAAAGTTAAATAATTAATGAAATTACTTTTCGGAAGATAAAGTATAAATTTTAGAATAATTACCTTTATACACATTATTTTCCTACATTTATCTTTTGCAACTCCATAAATTTATTTAACTATGTTGCTTCTACAGTAAACACTACATATTTTAATATACTATATACATACTGATACTTAAAAATATACAAATTATATATAGGATATATAAAAACATATATATTACATGTAAATCTCAGAATCCTTTTTTAAAAGATTAAGCAACTATGGTGGAAAAACGTGACTCAAAAACAAACTCATTGATTATACAGGGAAAAAAGTGAGTTTCCATTTTACTTTTTTTAAGAGTGATTTTTTTTAACAGTTGAACTTTTTTAAAAATTATTTTATTTATATTATTATTATTATTATTATTATTATTTGGCTGCTTTGGGTCTTCATTGCTGCGCATGGGCTTTCCCTAGTTGTGGAGAGCAGGGGCTACTCTTCGTTGCAGTGCATGGGCTTCTCAATGCGGTGGCTTCTCTTGCTGTGGAACATGGGCTCTAGGCGCATGGGCTTCAGCAGTTGTGGCTCACGGCTCTAGAGCGCAGGCTCAGTAGTTGTGGCCCTCGGGCTTAGTTGCTTGGAGGCACGTGGGATCTTCCCAGACCAAGGCTTGAACCCATGTCCCCTGCATTGGCAGGTGGATTCTTAACCACTCGGCCACCAGGGAACTCCCTGAGTTTCCTTTTTAAATCAGAACAAAAAACTTCAACTAGCCAGTTTGCAATAAAAGATTTCACTGCATTCAATTATTAAAAAATAAAAAAAGATATACACTGTCATCTTGACTTTGTTTTAGGTCATAAAAAACACCAAGTGCGAGGTCTTTCAAAATATCCCCTACACAGTGAAAAAGTAAATGTGGAAGTACATATACATTGACCATGATATTCCGCTCAACACTGCAACACCTACCCTTTTGTCCTTCTCCAGGCTTGTACAAGATACAGTTACATCAGACATAACCATGTTATACACTGGATGTTCAGCTCTTGGGACACATCGCTGGTGGTGCATACAAAATATGACTACCTGAGGACCAACAATTCTGCAGCCAAGCTACAAAAACAGAGAAAGTTTAGTAAGTATGAAAAGACTCCCAGTTTTATAAAATTACATTTTGCAATACTGTATTTACCAATTCTTTACAGAAGTTGATGACCACTGTAGAAAAACCACCAAATTGTTACAAGAAAAAAAAATAAAGACCATTATATAATTTCTCAGATACACCACGTTAACATACATACACAAGCGAATCAAACAATACAGGCTATCAAAAGAAATAAGCTCCAAAAGCCACACTCCCTCAAAACTGCCATTAAAATTTTAATCTCTGAAACGAACACAACCTTAGCGATAAGGGATATGAGTAACAGTCTTTTGACATAATAATTACGAAATATATACATTTACTTTTCAAATGAAGCACCTAGCCAATGAAGCAGTTAAAAAGCGTAAGAGCCCAAATAACCCCCCTCTAAAATACCTATTGTGCTACAAAAAAAGTATAATCCTTGGCAGTTTCTACATTTGTGTTTTTTTCTTTTTAAGCTCTTTATTGGAATATAATTGCTTTACACTCTAGTACCAGCTTATGGGGTACACCAAAGTGAATCAGCTGTATTTATATACATATCCCCATATCCCCTCCCTCTGGTGACCCCCCACCCCCACCCTCCCCGTCCCGGCCCTCCAAGGCATCTCCCTTTGTTATACAGCAACTTCCCACCAGCTATCTATTTTACAGTTAGTAGTATTACATTTGTTTTTTAAATACTTTGCAACTCAATGTCTTTCCAAGGAAGACCCACAAAAACTTCTCCTAATGTATCACTTTCATTGATGACTGAGAAAGGGGACAATCTTGCTCAACATCAGCACATCCAAGCCAGACTAAAAAGCCTACAGTTGCCAAAGTCACCAAAGCATGACTGATGTAAATATCTATAGGGTAAATGATTGTTGCTATCTTTTCGGTCAGTCAAAAGAAAACTGAGTTTTTGATGCTATTGAGTCCATCTGGCAAGCGGTGTTATTTCCAAAAGGAGGGTAAGACCAACAATGCTTTTGGCAAAGGTGGGCACAGACGTTCCATATACTGTACAGATAGTACTGCATCTACCTATTCTTCTACGTTTTCTTCTCCTTCAAACAAGAATCACTTCTTTGTAATCTGGATGGAATTACAACCAGTTTACTTTTATGTCAATACATCTCTCTTGTCCAGACACCAAAAAAGTAATGAGTCAGACTCTACAATCAACAGAAAGAAATAAGATGGCTCAATGGTATATTAGCAATGCTCATCCCCAAAGTGCCTCCTTTTAGCATATAATTTTTCAGACCCTATACAAAGTACAGGTACTAAAATTCATGAGCACATAGGAAAGACAGCAAGTAACGAAACATTATGTTGAAGTCTTTTCCTGCTCTGTTACTTTTCCCTAATATATCCTGCAATCAAACTGAGTTTAAGTACAGTAGAACTTGATCAATAAAATGCTTCATTACAACAGGGTTAAATTATACTAAGTGAAGTTAAATTCCCTGAAATATAAAAATTACGTATTAACCAAAGCCTACTATAACACGATTAGCCTTTAAAAATACTATTCTGGTCTTCCAAAACCAAAGGATTCCTCTCAATTCATAATTTGAGAAATACTTCATGATCAGTAAAGAACTTATGTCCACTGAAGCAAAAACAAACCAAAAACCAGACTACCTGAAAGAACACATTAAAAGTTAGCAAACCTTTTTGAGATGATCAAAGACATCGCCACTAAAAGGGTCACAGATATAAAGTGATCTATCATTCTCCTTTATTTTCAATGCCTCTTCTTCTGTAATGATCTGAAGATATTCTTCTGATTGGAACTCTTTTATTGACTGAAAGAAAAAATGAGAATGCATATGAAATAATTCACCTGTATTTACGTCCTATGAACTCTATCTTCAAAATCCATCTCAAACCCAGCCTTTTTCCTATTGAAAGGAACCATCATCTCTCACCAGACCTGGCAGAAGTCTCCAAAGTGGTTTCCTCTCACTCCCTTTCCCTAAATCTATTCTCCACCCAGCAGCTGGTAATCTTTTTAACAATACAAATCAGCTCATGTTGCTGTGCTCAAAACCTCCAGCAGCTTCCCACCACACTCAGAATAAAATCTACTTTTCTTACAATCACCTACAAGACCAGAGTCTGGCCCCTGCCTGTTTCCCCATACTTATCTTCTTCTAATCCCTTTTGCTCACTCTTCTCTAGCCCCTCCTGCTTTCTTCCACAGCCCAGAACAAGCTAAGCATGACCTCATTTAGAGGTTTTGCTCTTTTCCCCCTGCTGCCTGGAATACTCTTTACCCCAGGACTTCACCTGACTTATTTCACTTCAGCCACATCTGCTCACATGTCACTTCCTCAGAGATGCCTTTCCTGATCACACTTCTCTAAAATATTCTTTCCCTATCCCTCTAGTGTTATTTTATGAAGAAAAATATCATATATATTATATATATAAATATAAATACACACACACACACATATACACACATACCATTTTTGTCTCTCTCCCTTCTAAGAATGAAAATTTCATGATCTTGTTTGCCAAAATATCGTGGCTCCCAGTAAGCACTCAAATACTTTCTGAACAAATTTTGAGGTCCTTACATTAAATACTTAGGGCAATCCTTTTAAAATGGTTGCCAGATCATGTCACTCTTCTGATTGAAACCCTCCAGTGGCTCTCCATCTCACCGGAAGAAAAAGCCAGTCTTTACAATGGCCCACAAGGCCCTCCATGACCTCTTTACTCCTACTCTCTGAAGCATACCTTAACGTTCTTCCCACATCCCTTCTTCACTACACTAAAGTCACACTAAAGTGGGACAGACACTGCAAGAACTTTCCCAGGGCCTGTGTATGATTATCTCCTCTGCCTGAAACCTTCCTCCCCAGACACCCACCTGGCTCATTATCTCACCTCCTTCAAGTGGACTCAAATATCATCTTCTCCATAAAGTCTACCCTGGTCACACTCTATTTAAAATAAACTGCAACCTTCCCTTCTCCCCCAACAAACATTCTCCAGAACGCTTTAACCTGTTCTGCTTTTCTCTTCCCACAGCACTTGGCACCTTTAATATGATATATGGTTTACTCGTTTAATGTCTGATTAATGTCTATTTCCTCCAGCTAGAATAGAATGTAAGCTCTGAGAAAGTATGGATCTTTGCCTGCTCTCATCACTGATGTATCCCAAGTACTAGAACAGTGCTTCTCAAATGATGAACACTCGATAATTATTTGTTGAATGGACTTTAAAGAAAAACCTGATACAGTGTTGATACACAACAGTGTTCCTTACAGTTTAAGGTACACAGGATATTGTTAAAAAGCAGATTCCAAAAACTGGTAAGTCTGAGTTGGGGTCCAACTCTCAGGCCATGGTGATGCTACTAGGGGTCTGTGAGTAGCAAGGTTCTACACTACTTAGATAATGTAATACTGTACATAATGAAACGTACTTTTAACTATTAACAACAAAAAATGAAGTGTAAACAATATAGGACTGACAAGTTTTTTCAACACACAAAGGTTTATAGTTAGTAGACAAAAGAAAAAAACAACTTAATTTCCAAGAATAGTAGGTCCATCACTTTCAACAGAAATGTCATTAAAGATTTCAAGCCCCTCATAATACATAATGATATATTAACATCAACTCAAAAATGTGTAACGATGAGATATCTGCAAATAGTAAAACTATTATGAAAATAAAATAACTATGACTAAGACATAAAAGGCCTAATAAATCAAAAACACTAAAAACAAGAAAATGAACCGAAGCATCAAGCAAGACATTTTCCAGTAGTCTTACCTCAAGAGCTTTAAAAAAACATTCAGAATTGCCTGAAGACTTTAAAAACTTCACAAAAAACGGTTCTTGGTCATTTGGGGACATTTTTGAACTGTCAAAATAAAGGAACCATTAACAAGAACAAAAACACGTTACATATTAAGTTAAATGTTTAAAGCACCTATTCTTCTGCTCAGACAAGAATGCCACAGGACAAACATTCTGGCTTTACCCATGAATTCGTCCATTACGGTTTGTAAGAAACACTGGAATGTGGGCAAAATCAAGGAAAAAGATGGCACCACCAATCCTTGCAAATCAGAGGACGAAATTAATGTCGCTAAACTGAATGCTTCGAGGACCTTTGCTTTGGGGCTAAGTCCCCAAGCCAATGGTCCTTCAATTGCATTTAGCTTAAGGATGCTCAGAACGAATCGGTCCCTGCGGGTACCCGCGGCCCCCGAGCGACGTTCAGCCCTCCCTAAACGGACTTTAAACATAAACATGAAAGCAAGCCAGCAGAGTCAGGCCCCTAACAGGCCAGACGTTCTTGCTCCCCAGGTCCCAGGGAAAGGCCCGGCTCTCGGTCCAGCCGCAGTCACATCCTCTCCGGCATCTAAATCCCATCCGCCGGTCCCCAGGACGGTTACAAGGTCCAGAAACCAGGGCCCCGAGGGCCAGAGGCGGCGTCGAGAACCCCCAGAGGGGTGGGGAGGGAGCTGGGTCCTCACTCGGGGCCTCACTCACCTCGGTGGAGCCTGGGGGTCTCCGGGCGGCGAGTGGGGTGCCGCGCGGCCCGCTGGACGGCGGCTGCGGTCGGGCGCCAGCCCGGCGCACACCCGCCGCACTCAGCAGCGCCCCCGGCCCACAAGCCGACCCGGAAATTGCCGAACCCAGAACCGACTTTCCCGCCAACCGCGCGTAAGCTCCCGCCCCTTCCGGCGGAAGTGACGCCACGGCAGTTGCGGGAGGAGGGCGGAGACGGAGGGAAACAGAAGTGGGCGGTACGGCTGAAGCGGTCGGCGGTCGGCGGAGAGGTCCCGGAAGGGCTGGGCCAGCAGCCGCGCACTCAGAGCTGGCAAGCGCGGGCCTGGGCTCCGCTGGGAGTTGGCCAGGCGCCCACGGCTAGAGGATGGGGCCGCAGGCCGGAAGTACCTTAGAGGAGGCCCTAACACATCAAAAAATAAAGGCAGGGAAAGAGGGTTTATAAATATTTTATCCCGAGAAACCATGATTTATCATCCAAAACAACTCTGTGAGGCCAATAGTGGTATCTCCATTTTACAGATGTAAAAACTGAGGCTTAGGGAAATTAGATGACGTATTCAAAGTCACAGTAAGTGGTATAATTAAGACTGCATCCAAGTCTTTTTGAGTCCAAGGACTAGCGGACTGGATTCTTGTTCCTCCAGTGTAGCCCAAATGTACTCACCAGCTACCACAGCCAAGAGGTCTAAAGGGTAGAAAGACGTCCGGATGCCATGAATTATACGCCTGGTGCAAAGGGGTCTTTGCCAACTTCAGTAGTTCCCCCACCCCCAAATGAGCATCTCATTTTCTCTGTAACTCCCCCCAGTGTTGGGCAGATTCTGGGATGGAACCTAATGTTCAAATAGCACAGGTCAGGGGAGAGCAGGTGAAATAGGACTGCAGGATCTCCGCTTGTTGGTGGCAATGACAAACTGCTTAGCTAGTGTTTCTCCTCATCTTATTCTTGACCGTTGAGATTGAGAAAATCATGACTTGAGTAATGTGAGAGTTTACTGACTCTCAATTCTTTTTCTTTTTAGTGTCTCAAGATGGCAAAGAGCAGCTTGGGTCAAAGTGTGTGAACACACCTGTGGAAGGTGAGTCAGAATCAGTAATACTGGAACTCAAAGGTAAAGGCCTGTTGTCGCGGAGGAGGTGAGGGAAGCCTTACAAATAAACCAACGCTACTAGAATTGTAAAAACAAACAAACAGAAAAAGAGGCAACCCTGCCCCAGTCCATGGTGAAGGAGCAAGTCTGTCGTGAGCTGTGTAGTAATTACTACGCGTGGGGCGCGTCCCAGTGGACAGAGGGCCCTGCACTGTGCTCCGCAGTCCTCTAGAACGTGGCCATCACTGGCTGCGTCCCGTGGATGGGAAGGTGAAGCTCAGGGACTGTGTGACTTGCCCGGGGCCGCACAGCCGGGAAGTGGCCGCGCCTGGGCTTGAGCAGAGGCGCCGTGACTGGAACCCCCGTGCCCTTCCTGACCCAACACTGCTCCCTGTCACACCCTGCTCCCCGTCTCTGCACCGGGGCACGAGCCCGTTCCTGACATTTCTGGGGCCCAGTGGAGGCCTGGGAGGAGGCGGCGGGGTGGGGGGAGTCATAGATGCTGCTGATGAAGAGGAGGAGGAGGAGGAGATGAACCCTGTAGCTTTTGGTGGCCGGCTTTGAATAGCAGGGGAGTCGACCTCATCTCCAGAGGAGGAGACCAGGTGACAGTTCTCCCATCTGTGTCTCCACCTGGGCAGAGAGGCTGTGTGTCTGTCCCTGAGGTACCTAATCTCAGGCATTGGCTGGAGCAGTGGTTCACTTCTAACAAGCCTGAGCACTTGTTAGAAGTGAACATTCTTGAGTCCGACCATAGGTCTGCTGCGTTCCAGGATGGGGCCGCTGCTCTGTGTTTCAGCAAGCCCTCAGGATGATTCTGATGCATATTAAAGTTTGCTTGAATAGCAGTCCCTTAGTAAAGGGATTGTGGTCCATGAAGATGGTGGTGAAAGCAGGGAATAGTTGTGATGTGCCCTCAAGGCAGCTGCCTCCGAAGATGGGGTCTGGGCATTAACTTGCCCCTCACCTCCCATGTTCCTTGGCACTTCTGTCACCTAGAGCCAGACACTCCAGACCTACCTACTTGGAGTAGGATTAAAGGGAACTTTATCTGTTTATAAAATGAAAAAATACAGGAAACAAATACGACAGAATAGTTACTTTTAAAATATGGGTGGTGGGAATATGAGTATTTCTTGTTATATGTTGCTACATATATAAGATTTCTGAAAACTAAAACAAACTAAAAATGGATTTTTTTCAGGGTTTTGTGTTTGTCTGCAGTGCTATAAATGAATAAATATGTATAAATAAGGGGATGTATAATTAAAAAATGAGATTAGTAAATGATCTTTCTTGCTGCAGAAAGTCTTTGCAGTGGCAAAATATTTATTTAAACTGGTTTCTTCAGTACCTGGGAGGTAGAACATAGGCCTACTGAGTCTGTTGAAGTGTTAGGGAAGAGGAAGTAAGATAGAATGTTGGTGGCATGTGTTGGTTGTAATTGGCTTCATTTAATTAGGTATTGTAACAAAGTGGTAAACTCGGGGAAGAATTGGCTTATTTGCAAGCAAAAAATAAAAGGAATTAAAAAATGCAAAACTGGGGTTTTGTGAGGTTGGAAAAGTTGACTGCATCTAGGCCCTAAAAAACAAGAGAGAAACCTGAGAGAGGTTTTCCACAACAAATGTGCATTACAGCCTAGCCACCTGGAAAAGACCTAGTTAAGAGTAGGGTCCTCCCACCCAAGCTGGGTAGGCACCATTAATTGAGAGAGAAAAAGGTAGGGGCCGGAGAATAGCAATGAGGCTTGAAAATTAGTCCAGGAGAGAACTGGGTGTGGCAGCCACTGTGGGGAACAGCTCTGCTATGGCTTCCAGGCGAGCGTGGACATAGCCACGCAGGCAGAGGTTGGAATTGCAGCGTATCTGAGCCAAAACACTCCATGATCCTGCTGGAACGTGAGAGGAGGGAGCCCACCTCCCACTTGTCTTCCTGCCTCCCCTAGGAGGTTGTCATCAGATAGTTTCTCATTGCCTCCCAGATTCTGATGAAGTGTAGGGCTTTCTGCACAGCTCCCCTCAGAATAGAGCTACAGAATATAAACCCACTTCGCTGCCAGCTAGATTTGGGTCCCCGATAATGGGATTTCCCACAACTCAAGTTGCTGTTACCAGCCCTCTTCTTCAGTGTCATGCTTTTCGGTGTGTGGTTGAGGACCCCGGGGAACTGGCACCTTTGGCTTCCTCTTTTGCTATCTATGGAAGTAACAAACTTGTCTCATGTACCTTCACCAGTCTCATCAGTAAGGCCTTGCCCTTGACCTTGTCTTGTATGTGTGAGGTTGATGACTACCATGTGAAACTGACTGGGAGCAAATAGATTTGAAGGTTTCTAAGGTTTTGAGGTCATGGTTTTGTGAAGAAAACCAGAAATGCAGAGTATTCCAACTTTGGTAAAACCTTTAAGCTTGTATAGTAGGATGTGGGTGAAAAGTCATACAGCCCCAAGGAACACAAGCTCCTCAATACACTATCCAGACCTGGCTGGAGAGGGTAGTAGAAAAGGGAGACTCTCCCAGAGAGAGGGCCAGGGACCTTGGAGAGCAGTGAGCAAAGGAGCTGCTTAGGGACCAGAACCTGAATCTCATCAGGCAGAGGAACCACCCAGTGCCTGCCCAGTAGGACTTCAAAGTTGTTACTGATCAGCAACAGCTAGGAGTCTCCCCTCATCCCCTTTCTGAAAAGGAATTTTATTGCAGTTACTCTGTCCCTGCTCCAGCATTGTATATCAGGTATGTGATTGGGCGGGGGCGAGGGCTGGGCGGGGGCGAGGGCTGGGCGGCAGCTCGCCTTTTTAGTCCATATGTCACTGGACCATCCGTGGATTCTGGCAGAGACTGCGTAGCAGATGCTTAGTATCCCATACACATCCCCTCAGCCTTACCACTCAAGGCGTGTTGGGAAGCCTCCTGCTGTCAGCACGTGCGTTTATTTGCATGAAGGCATTCTCTGACACCAGGAGACTGCTTTGCCTCCTGCACAGTAGCCCAGAAGGCAAGGGGATTTATGACCCATGGGGAAAAAACCCTCAAACAATGACTGACAGGAGTTGGTGTACAAAGACTCTTGTTTGCAAGCCTCTTGGATGGATATTCTACCCTGGCTCCCAGAATTCCCCCAGTAGAATTAAGCCCCAGTCTCCACACTGGTAACTGACATCCTTTGGATGCCTTCTTATCCCTGTCTCATTTCCCCATTCTCTAACCTGTGTTTCTTTACTTACCAGATAAAACATTTGAAAAGTCTTATCTAAAAGTGTGTTTTCTGGGGAAACTCAAACTAAGACAAAAGACCCACGACTTGTAGTCCTCTTTGATAGTGTGTTGTTGCTGGGATAAAACTGCCCTGCCAGGAATTCCAGTTCCCATCCTGTTTGCATCTCAGTGGGGTCATGTGATTGAATTAGACAGCCAACAGAATATAGGTGATGTTTAGCACTCGCAGGCCTGGTTCAAGGAAACCTCTTGTATTGCCTCCCACACTTCCTTATTCTAGGTGTCAACGCACAAGGCAGCCTTGGAAGCCACACGTGGAAAATGGCAAAGCATCTCTCAGTCTGGATCTCTGAATGACTGACCAGAACTATGAAGGTATACTCCCCAGCCGTGCCTCTCCAGCAAATGACCACTGCTGCCAGCGGGGCTTCATATTAGCAAGAAGCCAACTTCTATTATCTTAAACCGCTGAGATTTGGAGTTTCATCTGTTATGTCAACTAGTACCTAATCAATTCTGAAGTTGCCAGGGTTTAAACAAACATGTTGCCACTTCAAATACTGTGTTTATTTCCACAAATGCCCTTGGAAAGAGGAAAGAGTGAAATTGCTTCAGAGACAAATGCCAGAGGCCACATGGGGAAGAGCACGGACTTGGAAGTAGGCTGCCTAGTTTGAATGCTGGCTCTGACGTGTACTGGCTGTCTGACCTTGGGCAAGTAACCTAACGTCTCTGTGCTTCACTCTCTTGTACGAAATGGGGATAACAACAGCATCTACCTTACTATAAATTAATATTTGAAAAGCACTTAGTTCAGTGCCTGGCACATAGTTAATGATAAATATACAAATTCCTAATTTTCCAAAGGCCATCATGCACTCCTTAAATTGTTTCCTACAATACAATCTCCTAACCTCTTGCTTTGCTGTTATGAGAGATTGTGCCAAAGCAACAGAGATGGCTTTAGGACTCTGGATGGCTTTCCTTTGCAATGTGACTTTGTACCAGTACATAGGAATTTTCCAGAGTTTGCTGTACTCAGCGGTCAGAGGGCACCTTGGCCTATTGGATTTAGGCTGTGTTGGCTTTGATAGATCATTAACCTTAGGATCAATGCTCACCTCTTGACCCTATTTGATTTTTGTCCACAGGCCTACAGAAAAGATTGTTCAACCTACTTTTGAGACAATCCTTTATGTGCATTTATACATCTATTTGATAATTTTTTGACCCCTATAGCAGGCACTATTTTCCAACC
Organism: Hippopotamus amphibius kiboko; assembly: GCF_030028045.1. Classification (NCBI taxonomy): domain Eukaryota; kingdom Metazoa; phylum Chordata; class Mammalia; order Artiodactyla; family Hippopotamidae; genus Hippopotamus; species Hippopotamus amphibius. The sequence goes on from NC_080191.1 coordinate 114,534,138, forward strand.
TAGGTTTAGCATGTTGAACAAGAAAAATGTGGTCTCTGCCCTCATAGACCCTATTTCCTTTCAAAGGTATCAATAAAGGAGGAGTTAGTGCAGTTGTAAGCGAGCACATTATCCTGTAAAATTTGTTCATTCAGTAGCAATATACTACAATCTTAAAAAATAAAGATTAGGGACTTCCCTGGTGGTCCAGTGGGTAAGACTCCTCACTCCCAATGCAGGGGGCCTGGGTTTGATCCTTGGTTGGGGAACTAGATCCTGCACGCATGCCACAACTAAGATCCCTCATGCCACAACTAAGAAGCCCACATGCTTCAACTAAGACCTGGCGCAGCCAAAAATAAATAAATAAATAAGTGTAAAATCCTTTTTTAAAAAAGAAAGATTAAAAATTAGTAGCTAATGTAGTCCTCATTTGTGCTTCTGTCATGGTAAAGTAGCTTGTGCAAGAACTGTACTCTTGTTGAGCACATCTAGATGTGGATAAAACACCAGAAAACATCTATTTAAGAGCATTAGACATTAGAGGTGCCAAATATCTGGAAAAGGGAAGGCGTAACCCAGAGAGGTGAGATGACATTCTGCAACCACATTTCCTTGGGGGAATTTGCCACTTCCAAGTGCAAGGCAAGAGGTATCTGGCTTTGCCTGAGCAGAGGGCTGCTACTAGCAGAGCTTTGGCAAGTCTCGGGGCTAGAAAAACACAAGTGGAGACAAGATCCCCAATGAGAAGTGAGGTGCAGAGAACCAAGCCTGATGATCAGTTTTCCCCTTAAGATACTTGGCACAAGTTGAAGTTCCATGGAAAGGGAGACAAAAAAATATAATTCCACACCTTAGAGAGGTCCCAAAGAATACACCAGGTATTAGTTTCCTATTGCTGCTGTAACAATCACCACAAATTTAGTGGCTTAAAACAACACAAATTTTCACAGTTCTGTAGGTCCAAAGTCTGAAATGGGTCTCACTGGGCTAAACTCAAGTTGTCACCAGGACTGCTCTCTTTTCTGCAGGCTCCATAGGAGAATCCGTTTTCTTGCTTTTCTGGCTTTAGAGCTGCTCACATTTCTTGGCTCATGGCTGCACCCCATTCCACCTTCAAAGCCACTGCAGCCTATTTTACTTTGCCTCACTCAGACACTAACTCTTCCACTTCCCTCTTCCACATTTGAAGGACCCTTGTGGTTACACTGACCCCACAGATAATTTAGGATAATCTCTTTATTCCTAAATTGCCTGACCAGCAACTTTAGTTCCATCTGCAATGTTAATCCTCCCTTGCCATGCAGCATAACATAGTCAGTTTGTGGGATTAGGACATGGATGTCTTTGGGGGGCTGTTTTTCTGCCCACCATACCAGGATTTCAGTGGGAAAACATAGTTTTAAAATATATAAAGCAAAAGTAGATAGCATTAAAAGAAGAAAGACAAATCCACAATCATAGTGGGGAAAACTTTTATCCAGTGCTAATAGAAAAATAAGATGAAAAACTCAAAGAGCTGAACAACACAATTCTCTCTCTCTCTCCGTGCACATACACACACACACACACACGTATGTATTTGATTTATATATAGCATTATAAATAAAACATGTTACCCAACAACCACAGAATACTAATTATTTTAAAAAGGCATATTAAACAAAAAAATGACTGTATGCTGGGCCACCAAACAATCTTCAACACATTTCAAAAGACTGAAATCATTCAGAGCATGTTATTTCACCATTGTGGAACCAAGCTAGACATCAATAACAAAAGAACCAGGAAACTGAAAACACTGAAAATCAGGCAATACATTTCTAAATAAAGTCAAACAAGATATTACAATGAAAATTGGAATATATTTTGAATTAGAATATATATTTATTTTAGATAATCATAAAGATGTAATACTATATCAAGAAAAGGGAAATTTATAGCCTTCAATGCATACATTAAAGTAGAAGGGAGGCTGAAAATCAATGATCTTAACTTCCTTTTATAAAAAACAGAAAAAGAACAAAGCCCAAAGAAAGTCAAGGAAGCAAAAATCAATGAAATAAGTGAATTTACAATAGAGAAAATCAACAAAGCCAAAAGTTGGCTTTTCATGAAAGAGAAAGAAAAAATAAATTACCACTATCAGAAATGAAAGAGAAAATTGCAGAAGGATCTTCCATACATTAAAAATATATAAGAGCTTCCAGGTTGGTGAACACTTTCACGTGTTAGGAGGGTGGTGCACCCCAGTTCCTCAGGGACAAAAGCTGCTGTACATAGGACCCTTCCAGACCTCACCAATGAATCTCTTCATCTGGCTGTTCATCTGTATCCTTTATAATATCCTTTATAATAAACTGGTCAACAAAAAAAAATGAATAAAGATAATATAGTGAACAATTTTACATCAATAAATTGGAAATTTAGATAAAATGGATAAATTTCTTTTAAAAGAAAACTTAGCAATACCAAAACTTGAAGAATCAGAAAACTTGAACATTTCTTTAGGTATTAAAGAAATGTAATCTGAAATTGAAAACATTTCCACTAATAGAACTCTAGACGTGTGTCTTTGCTGAGAGATCAAGACTTATAAGCTACAGAGATTGAGATGGTGAGATATAAGTGGAAGGACTGATATATAGATCAGTAAAACAGAATGGAGAGTCCAGAAACACGTGGACAGTTATCTGGTTTTTGACAAAGTTTATACTAAAGTGCAATAAGAAAAAAAGTCTCTCTCCAGTAAATGGTGCTGGGTCAACTGGGCACATATGTGGAAGGAGAAATGAACACAGCCTTCTATCTCACACCATTCACAAATATTAGTTCCAAAAATATCTAGGCCATGTGGCTTAGCCTTGTCTTGTGTGACATCATGCTAGGTCACCAAGCTATTCAGTTTATAACTGTACTTATATAGCACCAATTAGAGAGTTTATAAATCATTTGCTAAATTCCAAGAGACCTAATGAGTGAATATTTGGGGCAAAAAATGTCATATTAAGAAAAGTCATCCACTTCTTTTAACCTAGTTTCTCTTTCACGTGAATGGAAAATAAATCTATGTTTTAAAAAAAGAAAAAAAAACCCCATAATTCCAGGTGAATTCTAGATCAAAATGTGAGGGTAAAACTAGAAATCTTCTAGAAGGGAACATAAGGGAATATTTTCATGAACTTGGGACAGGCAAAGATTTCTTAAACAGTTTACAAAAAGTGCTAAGCATAAAGGAAAACGTTAAAATAGGACTCAGAAATATTTAAAATTTCTGTTTATTAAGACACCATCGAGAGTGAAAGACAAGCCACAAAAATGGAAGAAGATATTTGAAATACATATGTCCAACACAGTTTTCATGTCTAGAATATATAAAAAACTCCTACAACTCAAAAAAATGTGCAAATAATCCAATAAAAAAAGGTATATCAGAAAAAAATATATCTGAATCACCAATAAACCTGTGAAAAAGTGTTCAACTTTATTAGTCATCAGGAAAATTAATATTAAAACTACAATCAACTTCATCATATGCTCCAGGAGAGCTAAAATTTAAAAGTTGGCCCAAGATGTAGAGAACAGACTTGTAGCTTTGACATATATACACTACCATGTGTAAAATAGATAGCTAGTGGGAAGCTGCTGCAGAGCACAGGGAGATCAGCTCAGTGCTTTTTGACTACCTAGAGGGGTTGGTTGGGGTAGGTGGGAGGGAGGCTCTAGAAGGAGGGGATATATATATACATATAGCTGATTCACTTTGTTGTACAGAAGAAACTAACACAACACTCTAAAGCAATTATAATCCAATAAAGATGTAAAGAAAATAATTTTTTGAAAAAAGTCAGCCCAAATCAAGGATTGACAAGGGTGTGAGGCAACTGGAACCTCCATACACCATTGGGAGTGGGAGGAGAGTGGGAACTGTACAACTACTTTAAAAACAGTTTGGCAGCCATTATTAAATCTGGACATAGACATATGCTGCGATCCAGCAATTGTGCCCCTGTGTATACAATCAACAGAAATGCAGACACATGCTCACCAACAGACATGTACAAAAATTTTCACAGCAGTATTACTTTATAATAGCCTAGAATTGAAAAACAAAAAACCCCAAATGTCCATCAATAGTCACTGATACATTCACCACTGGAATACCACACAGCAAATGAGAATGAACAAATTACAGTATATGAAACAGCATGGTTGACAGTCATGAGTAGTATGTTTAGACAAAGAAGCAAGACAGAAAACAGTGCCTACATTATGATTCCATTTGTGTGAGATACAATAACAGGTGAAGCTCATCTATGGTGTTCGAAATCAGAATAATGGTTACTGTTGATCATTGGTGACTCTAAGGAGGATGGGGGGCTTCTAGGGAGCCGGTCATATTCTCTTTATCTGAGTGCTAGTTACACGGGTGTGTTCATGGTGTGTCAATTTATAGGCTGTACACATGATCTGTACACTTTCTATATGTATGTATAAGTTCAATAAAAGGTGCACGTTAAAAAGATATAAATTCCTTTTTCTCTGGATTAAAAAGAGGAAAGTGTTACACGGAAGAGCTAAATCGGACTCCATGTTAGATGTTTATTTTACATTAACCTTTTTATTCTGTTGCTTTTGCTACAAGTTTAGAATGTTGCTTTATAATCTGAAATATACAGCACAGCCTGTTCTCAAACCTCTGACCTTTAAAAGTATAACACTTTTCCATCCATTAAAGTTGCAGAACAGAGAATAACATTTGCTTTCTTGGAGGTTTGCAGGAACATTGTGACCTGACCTAGGTGGACAGCTGCAAGAACAAAGGATTCTGGCACCAGGAAGTCTCCTTCCCTTTTCAGTACAGAAATGTTGCAGAAATCGGTCCCTCAAGAAACCAAGCACCACATTCAGAGGGATGAAGAACTCAGGTTTATTAAGCCGGTGGCCCCAGAGGAGCTAATGCTCCAAAGTTCTGGGCCCCGAACTCAGGGTGAGCTTTACTTTTATAGTGCACATGTTTACAAAGCATAGAAGTTTCCAAACAGAAACTTACAAGAGCAGGTGCAGAACATTCCATTTTTTAGCAAAACATCTTAAAGTTACATTGGATTGCTAGGTCATCCTGTTTTTTTTGTTTGTTTTTCTCCATGCAGCCAGCATATTTCACAAAAGCAAAACAAGCATAGAGTTATTTTTAGCTGAGTGTAAGTTTCTAACTTTCCTCTTAAAAAGAAGCCTGAGTTCTAACTCAGGCAAGATGGTTTTATGACAGACACAAGTCTGCCATCTTCTCGGTCTGCCAGCTTTCCAAATAAAGTCATATTCCTTGCCTCAAAACCTCATCTCCGATTCATTGGCCTGTCATGTGGCGAGCAGAGCGAGCTTGGACTCAGTAACAAAGGGACTGCTATTCTTATTTTCAAAAATTCTAAAGGTCAAAGGATTCCTTGAGTGGAAGGAGAAGTAGAAGTAGCTGAGAGTCCCAAACTTGGAATCTCTGGCATCTAGTGTCTTCAGCATGGGGGGGGGGGGGGTGCACCAGGTGGCCTTCAGGACTGTATGTCACAATCACAGCAGGCCCAGAGTGAGGGTTTACCCCCTAGCAGTCTCTGGGGCAAACCCCATGCCAAGAACCTTCTGATGAGTGTCTCACCAAGGAGAGGACCTGTTCATCCTTTCCTTTGAGATGGTGCTCAGCAGGATTGCTGGTCCAGAGGCTGCTTTAATCTCTGACCAGAAATACGTTAGCTATTTCCATCTCATGAGCAGATGGGCTATGGTCTCAGGGACCCTGAAAGCCTCTCTGCACAGCATGGACCTTGTGTGACCAAGGCTCCTATGCCTTTCTCAGTGTTCTCCAGCTGGCCTCGTTCCAAAGCCTAGATAGTCACCTCAGAAGCTGAACAGATGTGAGAGTTCCCCTACTTACTCCATCCTGTCCCTAGTCATCTGACACATCAGAGAGAGGCAATGTACATTTCTTGTATTGAAAACTCAGTTGGCTCGAGGTGGTGTGAACGGGGTGAGAATGGGGACGATCTCCCATTGGTTGTCCAATGATGTTGTTGTCTGTAAGATGTGGAAGAAAGAGGATAAGCTGTTTACTTTGAGGGGTGTATGTGTGTGTATTTCAGATAAGGGAAGAGAGCCCAGGTTTGTTAATAGTCTCATGCCCTTGACCTTGTGAGTTCTGTGATTTACAACCTCTTTCTACTCCCTCAGGACTATCTCTGACCTCAGTGGAAGGCAGGGTTAGTCTCTGTCAGAGGGAAGAACTTTTCATAGTCTTGGTAGGAGCTGAAACAAACAATATTTTCTTAGCAAAGATTCACCCTTTGCACACAAGAAGAGGGGGCAGAATAAAAAGTTATGGTGGGCTAAAATAACAAACTGTTTAAATTCATTATAACACATTCTTACATTCTTAAGACTCAATACTGAGGATGCTTTATTACACAAGTCTTGGTTTATAGTCTGAATTATTATATTGCCAGTCCCAATACTTAGTTTGAGAAAAAGTCTACTTAAAATGTATTCAGGGCAAAAGACTTGAACAAAAGGGCATTTAAATAGCCATAAGCGTGTAAAGATACCCAGCATCATTAGTCATCAGAAAAACAAAATTATGGTGCAAAACCACCAACACTCCCAGCAAAACAGCAAAAAAGTGGAATAGCCAAACTCCCATACTCTTAAAGTGGGTGTGTAAATTGGTTCAACCACTTGGGAAACATGTTTGGCAGTATCTGTCAGAGCTGAACATATGCCTACTTTATGAACAGGCAATTACTCTTCCAGGAAAATAGCCTGGAAATGCATACCTATGTGCAGGATAGGACACGCACCAGAATGTTCACAGCAACACTCACTATAACCGCCCAAACTAGAAACCACTATTATCAATAGGCAAGATAAATAGCATGTCCTGCATACACAATATGGGGTCATATGCAACGCCAAGATCGCCTGAAGGGCAACTCTACACAACATATATGAATCTTACAAACACAGCCTTGAGTGAAAGAAACCAGATGCAACATTGTACATATTGTATGATTCCCTCTCTGTAAAGTTAAACAGTCAGCAGAATTCGTCTATGTTGCTAGACGTTAAGATCATGGATACCTTTGTGGGGAGATGGGAAGTAATTGGAGGAGGGGCACCTCGGCTGTTACGGTTCTGTTTCTTGATGTGGGTGCCGGTTATACAGATGTGCTCACCTGGTGACAGTTCATCAAGTTTCATGCATGTTTATTACATTTCAAATAAAAGTTTTTAAAACTCTAAATTGGGAAGACTTCCCCCAGGCAGAGCTCATAGACTTTAGGAGGATGGGGCTGCGCGCCGCACGGGCGAGAAGCAGCAGCCGTCCCTGGGTTCAGCGCTTCACCTGACCTCAGCCTTCAGCAGAGGGTGTCGGGGGACTGGGGGTGGGAGAGCTTCCTGGAGGGACCCGGAGTGGGCAACCCAGACACTTTTGGAGGAAGAGTCTGAGGGTCCCTGAGAATTGCGTTCAAAACGTTGTGTCTACCTGTGCACATGCTTTCCAGGGGGAAGGGGCCACGGTTTTCACCTCGTGGACCACCCCTCAGTCCCGATGAGTCTGTGTTGGAGACGTCGAAGAGCTGCTCATCTAGATGAAGGTCCAGGAGTCAAGGAACCTGCATTCTAGTAACTAACCTGGGGCCCCGGCGGCCACTCTCATCTTGGGCCTCAGTTCCTCTCTCCAGCGGGCTCCGGGGGTGCTGCGCCTCGTGCCTCCAGGGTGTGGACCCCCAGCCCGCGAGCGGAGACCCAGCCTCGCAGCTCCGGGCGCTGGGCAGCGGTGCCGCCGAGGCGAGCCGCGGGCGAGCAGTCGGGGCGAGGGGTGGGGGTGTGGGAGGGCGATGCGCCGGAAGCGCGAACCCTTCAGAGCAGGCGGGCCCGCCCCTCGCGGGCAGGTAAAGGTGGCCGCGGCCGCTGGAGCCCGGGAGGTGTCGCGCGCCGCCGAGGAGAATGAGGCTCGCCGTCTGCGCCCTGCTGTGCGCGGGGGCCCTGGGTGAGTGCGCCCTGGGAGCCGGGTGGGGGCCGGTCCTCTAGGATGGGGACCGGGTGCAGGCCGAGGGTCAGCCACGGCGGGACACTGCGCTGCCTCTTCTGCGCGGCTACGAAGCAGCCCAGCGCCTGGCTGGCCTCAAAGTGCCTTCCGCCGCCGGTGGTGCATCCGTGCACCTGACAAACTTGCAGTCTTGCGGAAACCCTGTAGCCTAGGGCAGGCGTTCACAGACTACGAAAAGCCGGCCAAATCCCGCCAGCCGGCTGATACACAGCCGAATGAGCTATGAATGGGTTTTACATCTTTACATGGGTGAAAGAAAATGAAAAGGAAAGTAGTGTTGACACATGAGAATGAGATGAAATTCAGATGTCAGCGTCCATAAATAAAACTGCATTGCAACACGATCGTGCCCATTCAGGTAAGTATGGTCCTCGGCTGCTTTCAGGCTTTACGGGCAGAGTTGGGTAGTTGCGACGGGGACTGTATGCCCCACAAAGCTAGTAATTACCTAGCTAGCCCAGTACAGAAAAAATTCGTGACCCTGGGTCAGTTCATCCAGTTTGCAGTGAAGGAAACAGGGTCAGAGGAGAGAAGGGATTTTTTCCAGGGCTCACAGACAACAGTGATAATTGTCTGTGAGGGGATGCAGCAGGGGGTAATCTTGTCATGTCAGGTATCTAACCAAAAGGATATTTCCTGCTCTGAACTGTACAATGCCTCCCATCCCTACTACACACCAGGGAGGTGGGGGAATATAGGGGAGAAAAAAATCACCCTAGAACGGGATCCACCTGCACTCAGGGACTCTGGGTGGTCCCTTGCCCTCTCTGAGCTAATTTCCTTCTTAGTTCAGTAGAAATTACGTTTTCACAACAAACACACAGTTGCTGTGCAAGTGACATGAGGTCATGTGCCTAAGGGCGGAGCTCTGAGTTACCACTGGAAAAAAATCCTGCACATAAATGTAGGGGGCCCCTTCCCATGTTGGGAGGCCGGCAGGGCTCTTGGCTGGGTAACTGTAAGGAAGGTAATGGTGCAAAGTCACTGAGCTCATGCAGGTTGAAACCCCTCCCTGGCTGGACAGTTGGGTTCTGTCCAGCCGTGGTTCTGTCAGGTCTCAGGCTGTCTTAAATCATTTCTGGGGTAGGGTGTCTATAATGGGGGGAGGGGTAACCTGGGTTGGACAGAAGAAGGTAGGAAAGACAAGGAGTGCTTGGGAGTGGTGCCGGAGTGGGGGCTGCCTGGCCCAGTGCTGCCACCTAGGGCTACACAGGGAGCTCTGCAGGGGCTGGGGAAGGCTGGCAAGGTCACTACAGCTGTGGTCCAACTATGGCCACAGAAAATCCAGAGGGCAGCCCCCTGGCCTCTCCCACATTCTTCCTCAACAGGGCTTGTGTTGTTTGTTCTCCCTTCACCCCCTTTCTTGGCAGTGTCAGGCGCTGACCCAAAGTTCACTTTCCCAGTCGGCTCTGTGTTTACTAAACAGAGGCAAGAGCTGCCTCTTGCCGGCCCTCTGCTCACCCCACCCCAAACATTTCATCCCTCTTGGCCACTGGACAAGGCTGGAATTGAGGACGTGCCTTCTTCAAAGCTCAGTGTTCTTTTCCAGTAAAAACTCTGCTGGTGGTAGATGACAGGAATGCAACCAAACTAGCTTAAACGAAAAATGTCGAGGAGTGGCAGTGGTGATTAGTAGGTCTTGCAAGAGCCAAGAACCAGGGGCTCAGAACAGCCTGTACCTCCATCTTGGCTGCCACCTTTCTCCACCCTCTGCGCTTCTGGGGAAGAGATTTCTCCATGCAAGGAGCGTGTGGCCACCAGCAGATTTTCCCTTCCAAGATCAGATTGAAATATTCACGATGGGCTCTGATTGCCCCTTCTTGAAATTGTCACATGGTCAGATGGAGTGTTATTGATGGCTGGCCTGGTTTAGGTTGCTTGACTCCATTGACTCTTAGCTTGCTTGTACACTTTCTTTTAAAAATCATTTTTATTGAAGTGCAACTTCCATTTAATAAAATGCCCTCCTTTAAGTATACATACAGTTCAGTGAATTTCCATATGCCTACCCCCGTAACTACCACCACAATCAAAATATAGAACATTTTCTTCACTCCCAAACTGCCCCCTACCCCTTCCCAGTCATCCCCATTTTTTTTCCCACATTAGATAAGCTTTTCCTTTTCTAGGATTTCATGTAAATGGAATCATGCTGTATATAGTCTTCTGTGTCTGGCTTGTTTCATTCCGCACAATTGTTTAGAGATTCATCCACGTTGTTGTGTGTATCAAAGTTCACTCCTTTTTATTGCTGAGTAGTATTCCATGGTATGACTTTACCACAGTTTGTTTTTGTTTTCCATTCATTCGTTAGTGAATGTTTAGTTTGGGGATATTATGACTAAAGCTGCTATGAATGTTACTGTACAAGTCTTTGGGTGGACATATGTTTTCATTTGTTTGGGGTAAGTACCTAGGAGTAGCATCGCTGGGTCATAATGGTAAGTGTATGTTCAACTCGTTAAGAAAATGTCAAACTTTTTTGAGTAGTTGTACCATTTTACATTCCCACCAGCAATATGAGAATTTCTGTTGCTCCACATCCTGCTAACACTTGGTGTTGTCAACCTTTTCAATTTAGACATTCTAATAGGCGTGTGTGGTACCTCACAATGGTTTTAAATTGCATTTCTCTGATGAGTCATAATGGACATTTTTCATGTTTTTATTGGCCACTTGTATATCTTCTTTTATAAAGTATCTGTTCAAATATTTCCCCATTTTTCAATTGGACAATTTGACTTATTGAGTTAAAATGCCCCTATGTATTCTGGATCAAGTCCTTGGTCAGATAGATGTATCGTAATTATTTATTCCAAATTTGTGGCTTAGCTTTCCATTTTCAAAGTGATATCTTCTGAAGAGCAGATGTTTTACATTTTGATCAGGTTCATTTACCTAATTTTTATTTTTTGTTATTATGTTGTGTGTCCTCTCTAAAAGCATAAGTGGCTACCCCCAAAGCTGCAATATTTTCCTCTGTCTTATTTTAGAAGTTTTATAGCTTCAGCTTTTATGTTTTGGCCTATGATACATTTTTAAGTTAATTTTTATGTCTGGTGTAAAGTAAGAGTTGAGATTCACTTGTCTCATATGGATATCCAGTTATACCAGGACTTGTTTTTGAAAAGAATGTCCTTTCTTCACTGAATTACCTTGGCAGGTTTGTTGAAAATCTACTGACCCTGTGTATATGAATGAATTTCTAGACTCTCTGTTCTGTTACATTAAGCTTTATGTCTCTCCTTGTGCCAATATCACACTGTCTTGGTAACTGTAGTTTTATAAGTCTTGAAATCAGGTAATATAAATCCTCCTACTCAATTGTACTACTTCAGTGTTGGTTTAGCCACTTAGATCTTTCGCATATCCAAACACAGTTTTTGTTTGTTTGTTTGTTGTTGTTGTTGTTTGGCTACATTGGGTCTTCATTGCTGTGCACGGGCTTTCTCTAGTTGTGGTGAGCTGGGGCTACTCTTCTCAGTGCGGTGCCTTCTCTTGTTGCGGAGCATGGGCTCCAGGCAAGTGGGCTTCAATAGTAGCAGCACGTGGGCTCAGTAATTGTGGCACACAGGCTTAGTTACTCTGTGGCATGTGGGATTTTCCCAGACCAGGAATCAAACCTGTGTCCCCTGCATTGGCAGGTGGATTCTTAACCACCAGAGAAGTCCCCCAAACACAGTTTCGAATCAGGTTATCAAATTCCATCAAACACAAGTTTAGGCTTGGATTATTATTGGGATAGCACTTAATTTATAGATTATTTTGAGGAGAGTTGGCATCTTAACAATATTGAGTTTTCTAATCCATGAACATTCTATACCTATTTATTTAGGTCTTCTTTCATTTATCTTGGAAATATTTTGTAGTTTTTATGTATAGATCTTGTTCATAGTTTGTTAAATTTATCCCTAGTTATTTCATATTTTTGAATGCCAATGTAAGTAGTATTTTTAAAGTTTCATTTTACAGTTTTTTCTCTTTTTAGCACTGTAGAGATTTAACTGATTTTAGTACTTTGACCTCAAATCTCAAGATCTTTCTAAATTAATTTATTCCTTAAAATTTTCTGTGTAGGGAAACGTTATCTATGAATATAGACAACTTTCTACCTTCTTTTCCAATCTGTATGTCTTTTGTTTCTCTTTTGAGCTTTGTTAAAATGGTTAAGACCTCTATACAATGTTAAACAGAAGTGATGAGAATATCTTTGCCTTGTTTCTGACCTGAAGGGGAAAGCGCTCAGTCTTTCACCATTATGTATAATATTAACTGTGGGGGTTTTTTGTAGTTGCTCTGTATCAGGTTGAGGACATTCCTGTCTACTTTCTTACTTTGCTTTCTAATTTCTTACTTTGCTTGGAACTTTGAATTGGCAAGTACCATTTCTGTTCTATTGAGATAATCGTATGGATTTTTCTGTTTTCTTCTGTAATATGGTGAATTACACTGATTAGTTTTTGCAAATTAATTCAACTTCGCATTCCTGAGTCAGGAATAAACGTGTGTGTGTGTGTGTGTGTGTGTGTGTGTGTGTGTGTGTTCTTGTACTCAAGAATTTTTTTTGGTTGGATTTGATTTGTTAACATTTCGTAAATGATTTTTGTGTTTATATTCATGGGGGATATTTGGCTGTAGTTTTCTTTACTTGTAATGGCTTTGTTTGGATCTGGTATCAGGTTAATGCTGGCCTTAGAAAATGAGTTAGGAGTATTACTTTCTCCTCCACTTTATAAGATAGTTGCTGCAGTATTGGTGTTATTTCTGTTTTAAGGGTTTGATAGAATTTAGCAAGTGTAACCACTTGGGTCTGGAACTTCCTTTAACATTCATTGTAGTACAGGTTTGCTGTACCCAAATTCTCCCAACATTTGTTTGTCTGGAAAAGTTTATTTTTGCTTTCAGTTCTGAAAGGTATTTTCGTTGGTTATAGATTTTTAGGTTAGCAAGTTATTTTCCCTTTAGCACTTTAATGATATAATTCCATTGTCTGTGAGTTGTGTGGTTTCTGACAAAAAGTCTGAGATACTTATTGTCTTTGTTCCCCTGTACCTAATTTTGTCTCTTTTCTCTGGTAGCTTTAGAACTGTGAGTTTGTAGTTTTCATAATTTTAGGAAAAATTCTGGCCAAATATTTCTTCACATATTTTTTCTTGCCCTTCCCCCCTTTTTTATGCTGGACTCCAGTTACACATATGTTAGATCACTTGATACTTTATGACAAGTCACTGAGGCTCTGATCATTTGCTTTTCAGTCTTTTTTTTCTCTCTGCTTTATTTTGGATAGTTTCTAATAATGTCTTCCTGATCGTATTTTTCTCCTGCAGTATCTAATCTGCTGTTAATCTCATCTGATGGAATTTTCATTTCAGATAGTCTATTTTTCATCCTTAGCAATTCTTTTTGGCTCTTTACATCTTACATTTGTATCCTTATAATGCTCATGTTTTTCTTTTCTTGCGGGGGTTCACTATTTATTTATGACAGATATTCCACATCCATGATCCTCTTCAGTCAGAAGTTCTTTGAGAGATGCTGCTGGCCTTGGCCAGTTGGAGAATAGTCATCTGACTCTCCCATCCTATGAATGGCCCCACAGATAGCCTAGGTTTTAAACTGGCTGTTGAACCTGCCTATCACTTTGTCGACCTCGGCCAAGTTCATCTGGATGGACATGTGGTCTTTGGCACTGATGATGCAGTTGCTGGCAGGGCATTTCCATGGCAAGTACAGGCCCACGAACTCGCCGGCCATTCCGAGTGTTGATGGCATGTTTGCTGGCACCACAATGAGAATGAGAGCAGAAAGGAAGTGTCACGTTCCCTGGCAGCGCTGCTGTTCATGTTTTTCTTGAAATCTCCATGCATACTTACAACATTTAAAATAGCTGTTTTAAAGTTATTTTCTGTTAATATCCTCATCTCTTTCATTTCTGATTCTATTGACTGATTTTTCCTCCTGGTTATGGGTTACATTTTCCTGCACCTTCACTTGTGTTTTAATTTCATTGCTTGCTGGGTACTGTGAATTTTACCTTGCTGAGTATTGAATTTTGGTGGGTTTTTTGTTTTGTTTTGTTTTTAATTTGTGTCAACCTTTTCTCTGGCAGGCACTCGTAATGTCTTCAGATCAGCTTGATCTTTTCAAGACTAGTTTTCAAAATGTCTAGGCTGTGTCTAGAATACCCTTCTTTCTAGATCTAGTTTAACTTACTTCTGGAATCTTTCATAAATGCACTATTTATTCAGTGAGATTTTCTCCACTCTGAATGGTGGGAACCCAAATGATTCCTAACCCCATTTAAGTTCTGAGAAATGTTTGATTTAAGCTCCCCATCAAATTTTTTTTCCCTAGCAGTTGTCCTTGCCTGGCATCCACAATGCTCAAACTGGCATTTAGCCAGAATCTCCAGGGTATGAAGATTCTGGATCTCAATCTCTCTCTCTTTCTCCTCTCTTTTTGAACTCCCTGCTCTTTGGTACCCTATGCAGCACATTCTAATTACCTCCACATTTCCAAACTATGATCTGTCTCCTCAGTTTGGGATGACCATCAGGCTGTTTTCTCTTCTCTGCCCTGCCATCTGGACATTTTGTCTTGGAAGAAAGCTTGTGTGATTACAGGGCTTACTTTATTTGTTTCTCTTCTCTCAGGGAGCACAGTCCTACACTTCCTGTGGTCCAGTGTTTTAAAACATTTTTTTCATGTGTTTTTATCCCAGGGTTTTTGTTTTGTTTTGTTTTGTTTTGTTTTCCCAGTTGTTTAAAGTGCTAGGGCAAGTCCCATATCAGTTATCTCTCATAGGTGGAAACAAAAGTCCATCCTGGTTCGATTTGTTTTGTTTTGTTTTGTGTTTTATTTGTTTTGGATTTATTTAGTTCCCCATTTTAGTGCCATGTTTTTGTCAAGACTTGAGCTTTTCCGCTAACGATGCAAATATTATTCACCCTATCTTATACTCACACTGAATGAACTAGTCGTTACCACTGGGAAGAGGGAAGGGGTGAGGGGCAGTAGAGGGGTGGGAGAAGAAAGAAGGGTTATTATAGGATTATATGAAATCATCTGTGTGAAACTTTTGCAAATTGTAAAGCATTGTAGAATGTAAAGATTCTTTCAATAATAAATAAATAAGTAAACAATTTAAAAGCATCAAGGGCAAAAGCTACAGTTTTAATCATTTCAACATAAACACAGGTGACTGAAAATACAAACTTTCAAAAAGGCTTTCCCAGTAAGTGCAAACTTTTGAAAAAGAAAAAAACTGCAGTTGTATACAGTAGCTCTTTGTGTAACTTAACCTGCTTGCAAAGCTATTTTCATTTATAGACTTGTATTGTCTCTACGGTTACCAGTCATGTCCAAGAGCTGGAATGTTTTAAGAATCTGTATTGGCAAGTAGAGCAAACATGCTTTGAAAGCCTCAAAATGCAATATGAGCTATTACTCTACACACTTCTATTCTGCACAAGGGCACAGGGCCTGACAGCTCCATTCTCTCACTGGCTCTCCTACCCTGGGCAGCTGCTATGGAAGGCCTGTTCAAACAGAGCTGAAGCACTCCATTTGTCACTCCCTGTCTTTGGTGTGGGATTCTCTCTAAGGAAATTTGACATCTCCTGTCCCATTTATTTTGATATTTCCTGCTTGCAGACAGTTAAAAGGCAATACAGGCTTTGGAGTCAAACAGACCTGGGTATTTCAAGTATTAGCTTCACCTCGAGTTATTTGATGTCAGAACAGCTTTTTTTGTGTGCTTGTTTAAACTCATCTACAAAACAGAAACACCAGTGTTTAACTGGCAGGACAGCTGTGGGCATTCGAGGAGGGTCGTGTGCCTGGCCCACCTCCTGACACACAGGGCCTCCTCAAAAACTGGTAGCTGTGACTGCTGCTACTTTCATCTGCTAGATTTCATCAAGATAACATTTTGCTCAACTACCACAAATTTGTAAACGGCATTTTGCCTTCATAATATTGTCAATGCTAATTACTACAGCTTAAAGTGCCAGTGATGGGCTTCCCTGGTGGCAGTGGTTAAGAACCCACCTGCCAGTGCAGGGGCACAGGTTTGAGCCCTGGGCCAGGAAGATCCCATATGCCACGGAGCAACTAAGCTGGTGCTTCACAACTACTGAGCCTGTGCTCTAGAGCATGTGAGCCACAACTACGGAGCCCACGTGCCACAACTACTGAAGCCCGAGTGCCTAGAGCCCGTGATCCACAACAAGAGAAGCCACTGCAATGAGAAGCCTATGCACCGCAATGAAGAGTAGTCCCTGCTTGCTGCAACTAGAGAAAGCCCATGCACCCAATGGAGCCAAAAATAAAATAAATAAATAATAAAATAAATCTTTAAAAAAATAATAAAGCACCAGTGAAATGAACAGACATTGATTTTAATGTCCCAGCAGTTACTACCATGTAAGGTTATAGTATCCAATGCCAAGACAATCACTAAGCCCAAAGCTTCCTTCCTATAAGATTTTTTTCTTTTGTGAAGTGAAATTCACTAACATAAAATTAATTATTTAAAAGTATACAGTTCAGTGGTATTTAGTAGGTTCACAGGGTTATGCAACTACCAGCTCATCTAGTTGCAACATAGTTCCCTCCCGCCAAGAGCGCATCCTGTACCCATCCTCCTCTCCCCCATCCCCGATCACCACCAATTTGCTTTCTGTCTCTATAGATTTACTTATTCTAGATATTACATATAAATGGAATCATATAATGTGTGGTCTGTTTTGTCTGGCTTCTTTCATTTAACATGCTATTCAAGCTTTATCAATGCTATAGCATGTAGCAGTACTTTATTCTTTTTATGGTAGATGATATTCTGTTGTATGGATATACTATATTTTGCTTATCAGTTCATTCACTGATGTACATTTGGGTTGTTTCCACCTTTTTTGACCATTGTGAAAAGTGCTGCTATGAATATTTGTGTATATGTTTTTGAATACCTGTTTTCAATTCTTTGGGGTATATACTTATGAGTGGAATTTCTGAGTCAAATGGTAATTCTATATTTAATTTTTGGGGAATGATTTTGGCTTTTTTCTCCAAGGGAAAAGACACAACCAGAGAAGGCACAACCTGAGGTTTTATGTGAGCCAGGCAGCCAATCCAATTTATGTCTACCCCTCTCAGCCAATCCTTGACCTTGTCTTTAACCTCTTCTTCCAACAGAGAAAGGTGAGTGTTGTGGGTCCCTTACACCCCTGGCCTCTCTCCCCTAGGGCTGTGTCTGGCTGCCCCTGAGAAAACTGTGAGATGGTGCGTCATTTCAAGTCATGAGGCCAATAAGTGCGCCAGTTTCCGCGACAATATGAATAAAGTCCTTTCAGCGGATGGTCCTCAAGTCACCTGTGTGAGGAGAACCTCTTACCTTGAGTGCATCAAGGCCATTGCGGTAAGTCACTGCTGTCTAAGAAGAGTGGAAGAAAATCCATACTTTCTCCTTTTTTCTGTGCTTCTTATGGTTTATTGCTTCAGAACAACTTTATCCCCAAAGGACCATGCTTTATCCCCAAAAGACCATGCTTTAGAGGAGAAAGAAAAAAGCTAAAGACTTGAAAGTACAGAGACTAGGTGCAGATGAAAATATAGGTGCTCAGCGTTCATTAACAGTGAAAACAATAATAATAATAATTAAGCAACTGATAGAGAAGGATTCAGTGGAAATGCCCATGGTAAAGCAAAGCCAGAATTACACTGGAAGAGAAATCTATGAAGACTCAAATAAACAAGAAGCTCAAGTATCACTATTATTACTTAATATTGTTTTTGGAATTTCCTAGTAATGCAGTGATATAAAATGCATATGAGACAGAAACAAACAAAATATCAATATTTTCAGATGCTTGCATGCCTAGAAAGTACAATGGAATCAAGAGAAATGTTACTATGATTATTAATGAAAAAATTAGTTTGGTTAAAGATAAATATATCACAATTAATCTCATTTTCATATATCAACAGTCACTAGTTGGGGGAAAAGTAGCCCCAAACTGTGATCTCATTTACATTTAAAATGACGTACAGAAAAATGTTTCAGGGAAAAACATCATATGAGAGACCTGCAAGATTGTTATAAATGTAATACAAAAGTCTGAGACAAATGAATAATACTTATTAATAAATTAAAACACATGCTATATTCCCAGACAGGAAGACTAAACTTCATATATTTACATATTCTCCCAAAGCTAATTCATAAATTTAATATAATTGTTATCAAAATTATATTAACAAATTAAAAAGTCAGTAAGTTTACAATTCTTAAGAAGAAGTATGGGTGAGAATATAAAATAATATTATGAAAAATAAAATGAGCAGGGGAGTAGCTGAGGCCTGCCTGAAACTGTAACATATTTAATAACAGTATTACAAAGAACAGGGTCCTGGGACAGATGTAGAAAGCCTGGAAGAGAACAAAATTCAGACATATTCCCAGCTTTCTATATATACATCCATCTAATTATCTACATGATATGATATAGATGTGAACTGTGATGAATATCTAACACTGGGGCACTAGGGTCCTAGGCTTAATGGTAAGATACACACAGATATAGATATTGTATGATAAGGCAAACTTTCCAAACAAATGGCTGAGAAAGGATTCTTTAGTTGGACAACTGGATAGCCGTTTAGAAATAAAATCAACTGAGATTTTTAATCCATTTACCAAAATAAATATACTCCCAGCTTGACTTAATTTGACTAATGTAGATAGATATAAAAAGATAAATTACAAAAGTAGACAAATTTGGAGATGTACAAATTTTAAATCTCCGACAAAGAAAAAGCCCTAAGCATACAGAAAAATATATTCACATCAGCTGTAACAAAACAGTGCAGTGTAAAAGCTATAGAAAAATGTCATTGTTTTTGCGGGGGCGGGGGGGGATGTTATTCCAGGCAGACTTTTTTATTTTTTTTAGAGTGTACAATTTGGTATTTTTTTCATATTAGTAATGTATACATGGCAATCCCAATCTCCCAATTCACTCCCCCCAACCCTCCCCGCTTTCCCCACTTGGTGTCCATGTGTTTGTTCTCTACATCTGTGTCTCTATTTCTGCCTTGCAAACGGGTTGATTTGTACCATTTTTCTATAGTCCACACATATGTGTTAATATACAATATTTGTTTTTCTCTTTCTGACTCCACTCTGTATGAGTCTCTGGGTCCATCCATGTCTCTACAAATGTCCCAGTTTCATTGCTTTTTACAGTTGCATAATATTTACAATGCACTTTTTTATGGATATCATAATCCAGATCATAAAAAAATGCTCTGCTTTTTAAATTTCTGAACTTCAGTACCAGTTAAAATAGTAACATTGGAGTCTTTTGGGAGGCAAACAGCTAGCAGCTACGTTCATCAGTGTAACTGAGCCTCTTTATGTATATATACAATGGACTTTTTTATGGACTCAGCCATAAAAAAGAATGAAATCTTGCCATTTGTGACCACAGGGGTGGACCCGGAGGGTATTATGCCAAGTGAAATAAGTCAGACAGAGAAAGGACAAACACTGTATGATTTCATTTATATGTGGAATCCAAAAGACAAAACAAATGAACAAATAAAACAGAACCAGTCATAGATACAGAGAACAAACAGGTGGTTGCCAAAGGGGAGGTGGGTAGGAGGAGAAAAGATATAGGTGGGGGAGATTAAGAGGTACAAACTTCTAGTTGAAAAAAAAAAGATTTCCATTTCCAGGGGCAGGGAAATGAACCCACCTCATTTTTGAGAAGAAGCTTTAAGGTTACTGCTTCTCTCAGGAAGGAATCCTTGGCTGACAGATCCTTGACGAGGGAATCCGGATTTAAGGGTGCAAAACATGACTTCCTGTGGGTGGAGATATTCTACAATTCATTCACTCACTTGTCCCACAACATCTGTTGGACACCTACTGACAGTAGGTGCTGGGATTTAGCAGGAGAAAACAACATAAAAATGTCCCCACCTTGGTGGAGCTTGCATTTCAAAGGCCAGAACAAACAATAAACGAAGAAGGTTTTGTCAGATGGTTGATAAGGGCTTAGGAGAAAAACAGAGGGCTTCCAGCATTTCTGAGGTGGTAGTTTTAAGAGCACGGTCAGAGAAAGGCTCACTGAGTGGGCTTTTGAGCCAACACGAGGGAGGTGGAGGAGGTCTAAGCCGTGCCAAGTATCCACGGGGATACTTGCCAAGTGTCCCTGACAGAGGGTTAGGTGAGTCTTCCTTAGAGGTGAGGGACTTCATTCATGTCTGGCTTTTTCTCTTTCAGGCAGACATAGCAGATGCTGTGACCATTGATGGAGGTTTGGTGTTTGAGGCAGGCCTGGCCCCCTACAACCTGAAGCCCGTCGTGGCAGAATTCTACGGATCCAAAGATGGTGCGTCCTCCGCGGGGATCTGGGTCTCTGTGCTGACACAGCAGCCACAGGGGAGGCAGGGACTCGGCGTTATACTTGTAGGGAACAAAGCTGCTGGGGTTCTTTGGACTGTGGGAGGCTGTTACCTCCGCTGACCCACGGGGGCTGGGACCTTGGCTCTCCCTGGGAAGCTGTGAACTTTGAGCATCCTGATGGGAATGCCTCTGGTTCTGCTGAGTGAGAGGGGACGTGCTGTCCAGAGTCTACCGCCCACCCAGCAGCATTGCCCATCCGTGGAGACACATGGGCCTGGACAGCCTCTCCGTGGGCGAAGTCCCCTGCAGGTGCTAGAGAACACAAAGAGTTTGAAGAATGGGGTTTGGGGAGTTGAAGAATGGGGCACTGCCTTACTTGCCCATAACTGTCACCAGTGTGTATGTGAGCATGGTCCGCCTCAATTTGTCCAACTGGCAGGGCCCTGGCAAAATCCCGGAGATGCCCTGCGTACCTTCCTCCCACACCTTCGTCTTTGTGTCTGGGCTGCAGACAGAGAAGCAGAGAAGGGAGAAAAGCCTTGAGGAGAAACAGTAACATCTCAGTGACTGGGAACTGCAGGCCCTGTAATAGCTGGTGCAGAAAAAGAACTCGAGTGTATTGCCTTCAATAGGGGCAGTTTCCTTTCTTCTGTCAATCAAGGGCCTTTCCCTTCCCTTTTCTGCCTGCTTGCCAGGAGATGCTGCAGGTCCTAGGATCCCCGCAAGTTCCACTGTACACACCCTGCAAGATTAGTGCAATGATATGGCATCTTCCTTTGGCCCTTCTTTCTCTGCTCCTTGCAGATCCACAGGCTCACCATTATGTCATAGCCGTGGTGAAGAAGGGCAGCAATTTCCAGCTGAACCAGCTCCAAGGCAAGAAGTCTTGCCACACAGGCCTGGGATGGTCTGCTGGGTGGAACATCCCCATCGGGATACTTCTTTCCTCTGACCCAGTCGAAAAAGGTAAGCTAGCCGGGGCGGGGTGCCCTCAGGCAGGGCTTCTACTCCCACCGCCCACATGGATCGTCCTGGGGCCTTACAATCACTATCAAGTGTGTGGGTTTCATAAACTCCAAGATGGGGTGAGGACAACCTGCTGTAAACATGCACTAGCTGAGTTTGCTGCACCACTGACCCTTGGGAACGGACAGCTGAGTCTTTCCTTCTCTCAGCAAAGGAGCCCCTGTCTCTGAGCTCCTGGCAGCCCCACATTCGCGGTAATCTCAGCGCTTTGGCTTGACGAGGGCCATCATGGAGGCTCATGAGAAAGGGGAGCTCCCTTCCAGCTGCCCAGGAAGGCTCACTGGGGGTGACCGCCACACCGCCCGCAGTCGGGCCTCGGTGCCATGGGTGAGGGCTTGGGATGAAGGCGAGAGGGGATGAGTGGACCAGAGCTATGATTTTTTGTGTACTCCAGTCCCTTGTTCAGTTACAGTGAGCCAAGGTGAGCCTAGGGTGCCTATATCAGTCCCTGAAAGATGATGGCCAAATTTCCTGTGCTCTGCAAAAGTGTGTCTTTTTGAGCCCTGCCAACTTTGCAGCATTCATGTTTCACCTGTGTTTGGGGCTGCCGAGGTCGGATGGGGCGCTGCAGCCTGGGCCACAGTTCTGGCTGTGTTTGCCCTTTCTTGGGGTTCCTGGTTGCCTCAGCGTCAGACGTCGTTGAACGTCCGCCTGGGCGGTTACGAGGCGGCTGTTGGCACACCCCCGCTCCCACGAGGCGAGTTAATCCAACCCCTGCCATGCATTCCTGGAAGAGGGATCCCTGTGAGCCGCACAGGCCCTGGATCAGAAGAGGAGAGGGGTGGGTGGGACCACGCCCTGAGATAAGGAGGGGCTGTCAGGGGCTCCTGCGTGTTCAGCGTCCTGCACCCCCCACGCCCAACCCCGAGCCTCCGTGCTGGTGAGTTAACCAGGTGAGTGGCCCTGGGGCGGCAGCTTGGGGCAGTGCAGCTCAGCAGCTTTCGCGCCCTGCCGAGGACAGGCAGGGAAGCCTCTCCTGGGCTGGAACCCCGGGCCCACACACGAGCCATCCACGGCCTTGGACCCAGACAGTCGGCCACATCTGCACACCTGCTTCCTCACGGCCATCCAGGGCAGTGCATGCAGACCCTTGGGCCCTCACATACGGCCACTCACACACACACACACACACACACACACACGTGCGTGCGCACGACCCAGAGGCCCTGCCAGCTCACTCCCTGAGGTCCATGTGTCTGTGTTGAACAGCAGTGGCCAAGTTCTTCGCGGGCAGCTGCGTCCCCTGTGCGGATCAGAAGGCCTTCCCCAAACTGTGCCAACTGTGTGCGGGGAAAGGGCCGGACAAGTGTGCCTGCAGCTCCCACGAACCGTACTTCGGCTACTCGGGGGCCTTCAAGTGAGTGGGGCCTCCTTGCTTCTCCTCCTCACTCTCATGATGGGGAAACTAAGGCACCGGGCGTGGGTGGGGCCTGCCCCAGAGCACCTAGAGCATCAGTGTGAGACCCAGGGTCTCAAGTGCCTCCCACAGCCCACCCTCATGCCTGCCCGTCCTGAGGAGCAGTCTTCTGCGGGGGAGCCCCTCTCATCTCCCCAGAGCCTGGGGTCTGGACCAGGGAGGTCTCTGGAATCCACAGGCACAGGCTTGGGCTCCCGGCCGGGCCAGAGGCTGGGAAGCCTGCCCCCCACCGCCTGCTTCTTTCTGCCTGAGCATCTCCATGTCAGGGACCCCTGCTGCCTCTCCCCAGCTCCTTCTCAGCGCCCTGCCTGCAGGCACCTCTCCATATTCCACGCACTGCGAGAGACGTAGCTACCGCTCAAAACCAGGGCAAAACTGTCCCGGAGTCCAAGGCTCTCTAGAGTTTTTATCCTCTATGTAAAAGGCTTTAAACCTTTATTTATTTGTTTGTTTGTTTGTTTATTTATTTATTTAATCTGTTGCTTTTGGCCGCCTTTGAAGAGGAAGGTTGAGGGTCCCTCTTTTGCACCATCCCTCCCCAGAGTTGCCTGGGATGTGGCTTTGGGGGCTCCTGCCTGCTTCAGACCTGGGCTTGGCGTTGGGGGTTCAAAGGTTCCTCAGATGGGGCCATTGCCTCTGTGAGGACAGACGGAAGCCCGGGAAACTGTGGGCAAAGCCCTATGAGCCAGTGGCCGGGGCAGAGCCTGGGGAGGGGGCCCTGGGGGAGAGGTGAGGCTGTGTTGTGGACCGGGGCCTGACCACCGCTGTCCTGTTCCTCAGGTGTCTGCAGGACGGTGTGGGGGACGTGGGCTTCATGAGGCATATGACGGTATTCGGTAAGTGTTGGATGGAGGAGGAATCCTGTGAGCCAGACCCTGGTCGGAGGAACTTTCCTAAGTTCCCTTACGTCTAAAGATCTTTAATGAGATATGAGAGTTTCTGTATAAAAAACACTTCCATTATTTGTACTTTATTTAGTGCTCAGTTTATTCAGCCTATAGATCTACTAAACAAATTTTCTGAACATTTAAGCATTACTCACCAACTAAGAAAACAAAACAAGTCTTTTAAAAATTTTTTTGGCTGGGTTGGGTCTTTGTTGCTATGCACCGGCTTTCTCTAGTTGTGACGAGCAGGGGCTACTCTTCCTTGCGGTGCACAGGCTTCTCATTACGGTGGCTTCTCTTGTTGTGGATCTCGGGCTTCAGTAGTTGTGGATGTGGGCTCAGTAGCTGTGGCTCTCGGGCTCTAGAGCACAATAGTTGTGGAGCATGGGCTTAGTTGCTCCACGGCATGTGGGATCTTTCTGGACCATGGATTGAACCCGTGTCTCCTGCATTGGCAGGCGGATTCTTAACCACTGTGCCACCAGGGAAGTCCCCAAAACAAGTTTTAATAATCAGATACTCTTCGTCACTGAAATACCAGTTTCAGATCTAATTACATTCTCCTGAATGCTTCATTATAAATGGCTCCTAAATGCTTTAATCACCTTAAATAAACACAAATTATTATAATGATTTCAGAACTTATTAGCACATCTATAATTAAATCTGTTGCAAAAACATTACTACCATGGACAAAAATGTATTTCTGTGTTAAAAAAAATAAAAAACCCCTTCCAGAGTTTTGGGCAATTTATCAGAAACAAAATAGTATTTCAGACAAGTCCAGTTTACAGATTCTGAGTTTTATAACCAACTAAATTTCTATCAGATACAGAGCACACTTGTATTGCTTAGGATGTTTAAACAAGAGATGTATAATGCTGGGTTCATTTTTAAAATCGATGTCTGCTACCTCTAGGAGAATTTTGAGCCCTCACTTTTTCCAGGGGCCTTGGGTCCCTGCAGCCAGGTGTCTTTCCCTAACATGAAACAGAAGCGTCTCAGCTTCGTTCCCTTACTCAGCCATTCACGATTCACTCTCCCCTCATTATCGCATATTGACCTGGTTTGTTAGCCTTTTGGCAATTGCTGTGTATCTCCTTATCAGTGATTTTAATTAGTGGGGTCCTCGGTGGGTTTTGTCTCCCAGAATCAAGTTGTTCTTGAGAGCTGTCATCGTTATATCCTGTGGCTGCTCAACTTGGCACAGTTAGGCCAATGGACAGCGTCCTCAAACGCTCACCCTGGAAAACTGAAAACATCCTCACTTTCTGAAAATACCCAATTGTCCGAGACCATCCCACTTTCCCTTTGCTGAAAGTCACGTGTCCGCTGTTATATAAGATCCCTCATTGCCTTTTAAGCAGAACTTTCTGAGAAACTATATCCACTGGGCTTTAGTGGGACTGAGGTGGAAAAGTTATTTCTTTCTGAAGCTATTAGATCATATTGATTCTTTTAATTCTTACATTACCAAATTGTTTAAATTTTTTTCTCTTAGTATAAAGATTTAAAATGCATTTTCTCTGCAACATGTCTGATTAAAATGGAACTATTCACAGGAACTCTAATTGTACTGCTCCTTCTCTTTCTTTTCTTTTTTCATTTCTAGTAATTTATTCATTTTTGACTGTGTTGGGTCTTCTTTTTTTTTTTTAAGCTCTTTATTGGAATATAATTGCTTTATGCTCTTGTACCAGCTTTTGAGGTACACCAAAGTCAATCATCTGTATTTATACACATATCCCCATATCCCCTCCCTCTGTGTTGGGTCTTAGTTGCAGCACGTGGGATCTTTCATTGGGGCATGTGGGTTCTTCGTTGTGGTGTGTGGGCTTCTCTGTAGTTGTGGCACGGGCTCAGTAGCTGCATCGCGTAGGCTTAGTTGTCTCGTGGCTTGTGGGATCTTAGTTCCTTGACCAGGGATCAAAGCAGCGTCCCCTGGATTGCAAGATGGATTCTTAACCACTGGACCACCAGGGAAGTCCCTCTCTTTCACATGTGAGATTTTATCAACCTAAGATCTTCTATATGAGTTTCCTAGGGCTGCCATCACAAAGTACAGTCATCTTCGGTATCTGTGGGAATTGGTTCCAGGACCCCTGCAGATACCAACATCTGCAGATGCTCAAGTCCCTTATATAAAACTGTGTAGTATTTGCATGTAACCTATTCACATCCTCAGTATACTTTAAGTCATCTGTAGATTACTTATAAGACCTAATACAATGTAAATGCTATGTAAATAGTTTCCTGTGTGGCAAGTTCAAGTTTTGCTTTTTTGGAATTTTCTGGAATTAAAAAAAAAACTTTGATCTGCAGATGTGGAACCCACAGATATAGTGGACAGACTGAACCGCACACTGGGTGGCTTAAGGAACAGAAAGTCATTGTCTGAGTTCCAGAGGCTAGAATTCCAAGATCAAGCAGTTGGTAGGGTTGGTTCCTCCTGAGGGCTGTGAGGGAGAACCTGTTCTGTGCCCTTCCCATAGCTTCTGGTGTTTGCCAGCAGTCTTTGAAGTTCCTTGCCTTGCAGTTACATTACCCCAGTCTCCGTCTTTCTCTTCATATGGCGTTCTCCCTGTGTCTAAATTTCCCCTTTTAGGAAGGACACCGGTCATACTGGATCAGGGGCCCACCCCACCCCACTCCAGGATGACCTCATCTTAACTAGTCACATCTGCACTGTCTCTATTTCCAAATAAGGTCACATTCCGAGGTGCTGGGGGTTAGGACTTCAACATATGAATTTTAGGGGGACACCATTCAACCCAGAGCACCTTTTAATACCTAGACAAGGGGAACCAAAGAGCCTGTTTTCCTTACACAGTTTTCGGGTCCTACTTTGTACCTACAGAGTGTCCTGACTGGGCCCCAGGCCTCCATCCATCCCTCCACCCTTCGCCATCTTTCCCCAGCAGGCTCTGCCCCCCAGGGAGTGTTGCTGCTTTAGTGGGGGACCTGGATTGTCCTAGTGTGGCGCTGTGTCAGCCCCAGACCAACTCAGACTTTGATGCGTTCCCTTAAGCCTTGGAACCTCAGTCTCCTCATCTCTAGAATGGGATAATCGCGTTACCAGCCTCCCCCAGTTGTTATGAGGATTAAATGAGACAGAGCGTGGAGAGCCTTCACCCCCGTCTTTGGTGTGCTGTGAGCTCTCAGAAAATGCGTGCTGTCACCATTTGTGTTAGCAGAGCGCTGGATCTCTCTACAGTGAGAACCCGTTATTTCATCTCCCGAGGGCTCAGCATCCTCACCTGTATAAAATGTATTTGGAAAAGATTCTCTTTTAGTCCTCTTCAGGCTGTTAAAAAATGGTTAAAGAAGACAGTTTAGGTGATACAAACTTTCACACTTCGTGAAGTGGGCAGTCTCCATTCGTAGAACTGCCATATAGGGCAGAAGGCAGGAAGCTTTGATAGAATGAAGAATAAAGAACAAGGAAGAGAAGAATAGATAACATCTGATTGGCTGGGGCCACTTTGCCGAAGGTGAGAAGGAAGAAGGAAGTAAGTACAGAGCCCAGAGTTGGCTTGGTGTCGGGGCCTGGCTGACTGGATAGACTGTGTTTCTGGTTAAGCAGAACATTTACAGGCACAGGAAGTTATCTAAGTTTCGGTGCTGATGTGGCATCCCAGGCAGGACCGGCTCCATCTTGGGCTTAGAAAGTTATTTTAACAAATCCCCAGACGATTTGGGATTCAGGGAGGGGCAGGGACCACACCCCACGCTCTGCTGCTGTCGGCTCACGTGGACTTCCCGCCCCCAGAGAACCTGGCTAACAAGGCTGACAGGGACCAGTACGAACTGCTCTGCAGGGACAACACCCGGAGGCCTGTGGATGAGTACGAGAGGTGCCACCTGGCTCGGGTCCCTTCGCATGCCGTCGTGGCCCGAAGCGTCGGTGGCAAGGAGGACTTGATCTGGGAGCTTCTCAACCAGGCCCAGGTAGCCCCACCCACCGTCCTCCCCTCCTGCGTAGGGGTCCCTGCTTGGATTTGGGGCGCTTTCCTTCACTCCCTTCCAGCCGCTGTGGAACTCATGGGTGTCCGGCACAGCGGGAACCAGGCCACACGTCCTCCGCTTCACAGACAAGCACGTGGTCTGGATACATGATGGGCAGCAAGTGGCCATAAAACTCTTTCCCTTGGCGTCATCGACGCCATGGGCCGAAGACTCTGCAGAAGCCCCTCATTGCTCCATTTTATTCTTCTCTGTTGTTAAGAGGTCCTGAGGCTGCAGTGCAGATGTCCCTCCTCTATGAGGTGCTCCCCTCTTATCCCATTGGTGGAGGACGCCTCAACGGCAGGTTCCCAGCCATGAGTATTCCGGGTCCTGCGCCGGCGGCCCTCTCTCCCAGCCCACCCTCATCCGTCACCTGTCCCATCTCTGTCAGAGCCCTCTGCTCCGCCCTGGGTATTCAGAAATGAACTAGAGATAGACCTGCCCTTGGGTCACGCACAGACGACTGTGGAAGATGCAGTGAGCACGTCACACGCACAGATCATCACCAGAGGGCACAACCTTGGGGGCTTGGATTGTGTACTTTGAAGGGACTGATCTACAGGGTGTATCTGGAAAGGTTCTGGGGCCCCGGGAGCAAGCTGTGGGCACCCCAAGGACATGTGGAGGTTTGCCAGAGAAGGCAATGTGCAGAGCTACTGCAAAAGCTGAGAGCAGATAGATGTTGCAGAGTATGTGGGTAGGTGCTGAGGAATGGCTCTGGGCCAGTCCGTGGGAGTTATAAGCAAAGGGCCCTTCTTTTTTTGGAGGGCGGGAAGGAGGAAGGGATTGCTTGAATTCCTTCAGGGGCAGGCCTGGGGTGGCAGACACACCTGACCTCCAAGCTCGACGGCCTTGGGTTACCACCCGCTCTGTTGCAGAAAAGAACTGATCCCACGAGAAACCAAGCACAACACTCAGAGAGTTGGAGAACTCAGGTTTATTGAGCCGGTGGACCCAGACGAGCTAACGCTCCAAAATTCTGGGGCCCCGTTTCAGGGGAGTCTTCTCCTTATATAGGTTAAAACATACAGCTATAATTGGTACAAACTGATTGGCTACAAATCACTATAGGTCACGGGCAGTTACAGAGCGTGGGAGTTGCCATGGGTTACCCACATAGTAGGGGGTCCTAACAGGAACTTGTAGGAGCCGGACATTCCATTCCTATCAGGACTAAGGTCCCAATTTGCATTCTCACATTGGTTGCAGGTTGAAGTTAATGGTCACTTAACAAGTCTATGTGCAGCAAAGGGTCTCAAAGGCTTGGGGTGGGTGCCTGAGAGCGAGACAGTCTTCCCTTATCTGATCACTCTTAGTCATTCATTTTACTGTTTAACTGAGAGTGGCGAGCAGGCCTTTGCAAGATAGAGGAGAGTAAGCAATTACAAGCATGGAAGTTTCAATTTCCTCATCAGCTCCAGGATGAAGCCCGCCGGAGGCACTCGGGGCAATCCGACGGCCAGGAAGGAGGCTCCCACCACTGGCTGCCCCATGGGAACGCAG
Organism: Hippopotamus amphibius kiboko; assembly: GCF_030028045.1. NCBI lineage: Eukaryota > Metazoa > Chordata > Mammalia > Artiodactyla > Hippopotamidae > Hippopotamus > Hippopotamus amphibius. The sequence goes on from NC_080191.1 coordinate 114,563,462, forward strand.
CAGGGGAGAGGGGCGGCTGCCTGGTCCATGGTGACCGTCACCCTTTGTGCACGCCTGCGGAGGGCAGCCCCTGGCAGTTTCCCTGAGGCCGCACAAGGCGAACAGGCTGGGATTTGAGTAAAGCGTTTGCTGAAGAAGATTCGAGAACCCCGTGAGCCATAGGGTCTTTGGAGGGCCTTGCCACGGTCTGCCCTCTCAGGCACTCATATATTTCTCTCCCTTTCTGCTCTCCTTGTCTGGGTTGGGACTTGTTTTTCCTTTACGTCTCTATGCTAGTCTTCTTCCTTCACTGTTTCTTTTATCCTTTGAACAGGAAAATTTTGGAAAAGACGAGTCAGTCCAGTTCCAGCTGTTCGGCTCTCCTCATGGGAGGGACCTGTTGTTTACAGACGCTGCTGTTGGGTTTCTAAGAGTCCCGCCTAAGATGGATGCCAAGCTATACCTGGGATACAAGTATTTTTCTGTCATGCGGCATCTACGCAGAGGTGTGTGAGGTCCTGGGAGGGGCCTGGAGGGCGTGGGCGTGGTGCGGGTGGGGCCGTGGAGGCTTTCCTGGTGTCTGCAAGCCTCGCCTCACCCAACCGTCACTGGCCTGTGAGGCCCAAGGGTGCTACCAACTGCGTTGGGTTCATGCAGGGATTTTTCTGCTGAGCTGGGGAAAAGGCCTGACTTATGGGGTCGCAAAATGCTTTGAAAGACCTTCAGATTACAGGCAACCTGAAGCAGTGATGGTCCTGGCTCCTTTGTGTTCACCAGGGTTGCCCCACCCCGCAGTGGGTCTCTTTGACAAGGAAAAGAGCCCATCCTGAGCTAAAGTGGGAACACGACCTCTGCCAGGAGCAGAGCTAGAATTTCAGAGGGTTTTAATCCAGCGCCTGGCTTCCTTTGGCTCTCCATGGTTTATTTCTTCCTTCCTTGTGTCTTTCCCTTTTTTTCCCCCTTCATTTAGTTCACTAAGTAGTTATGGAGCATCTGACAAAGCCACGTGATTGATGTGAGTGTACTGGGTGAGGGCGAGAGCAAGCAGGCCCACCCAGAACAGATGACACTGGCTTCCAACCGAAGGATGCCCCCTGGTTAGGAGAACCCCGTCCTGGAAGAGAAAATCCCAGACGGCCCTGAGCTGGGCTGATGCTCTGGGGAGGCCTCCCTGGGGAGGCGATGTCTGAGTGGGGGAGGTCAGGAGGGGGCTAGCTCTGCCTTCACTGCTCTTTCTGGGAACCGAGTTCACCATTTCTCCTGGGAGATGATAGGCAGGGATGAGCGGTGACATGGGCCTGAGACACGCCAACTCTGCTGCTGTCGAGAACGGCCCCATTGGGCAGCCACTCGGAAGCCAGTGATGCTAACTGACCCCCCCCCCATCCCCCTGCATCTGGGGGCTTCCTTTGGATCCCTGGCTCTTCTCCACCAGACCCAGAGGCAGAGGACCCCCAGAGGGTGATGTGGTGCGCAGTGGGCCAGCAAGAGAGGGCCAAGTGTGATGAGTGGAGTGCCCTGAGTGGTGGCATCTTGGAGTGCACCATGGAGGAGACCACCGAGGGCTGCATCGCTGCTGTCGCGGTAAGGAGGGCCCGCTTTGCAGCTGGACTCTGACCCCCAGACACGTGGTGCTTCTGCGAGTCTAAGGTGAAGGCCCCCTTCCTGGATGTCTTCCCATCAGCTGTGAGGCTGAGACACACCTGTTAGCACTGCCTACACACACCCCACCCTGCTGCTCCCACTGGCATGGAAACACAGAGCATCCCAGGACCCAGACTCCTTAAGAGCTCAGCTCTGGAGTCCAGGGAGCTCTGGGGGGTCCTGCCTAGGAAGTACGGTAACATCCCAAGGTGTGGTCAGGGCCACTATGGACTGTGAATCCAAATCAATCTTTTCAGTTCTCTGGACAGGTTACTTTTTTTTTTTCTGGTGATAAAATTATTACACGCTGGAAGAGAAATGAAAAATAAATGATCTCATGCACAACTTCATAACAGAAATCAGCACCACATAAGTTCTGAGTTATGATGCTGTGTTGGTATTAACCATCCTTTTCTCTATGAGCAGACAATATTTTTGAGATTAGAAAAAAATAAACATAAATAAAAGATTGAAAAATTGACAAACTTAGGAGACTACAGTTCTTCTTAAGAAAGAAGATCTAATTTTGGTAAACCTCCCTGGGACCAACTCATAAGATTAAAGTCTTGCTATTTATACAGTCTCCTAAATTTGTCAGTTATAAGTTTTCAATGAATTTGAGTACTTGTTACATTGCCTGGCATGTAATAGGCAGTCTATAAATGTTAACAGTTGTTATTATGATTTCAATTCTTGAGCACAATTGGTGTACTTTCTTAGGTAATGAAGTATTCATTTAAAGTATGGTTTTCATGGCTATATCATAGTCCCCCAAATATTTCTGCCTCAATTTATTTAACCAATTTCTAAATGTCTATATTTAAATGATTTTGAAATCCTCTGCTGTTATAAATAATATGGGGTTGAAGATTCTTGTTCTGTACCCAACAAAATATCAAAGTCCATCTTTACTCTTCGTGACAGTGACTATTTCTGGAGTTACTTACTATGTGCCGTGCATGTGTGTGAGCTCTTAACTTGCGTGAACTCATTTATTCCTCATGATAAGCCTGTGAGGTAGATTTTTCCACCCATTTTGTGAATAGTATTTAACGACGTGTCCTTTGAAGTAGTCAGATCGTGGAGGCTGTCACATTCCATCATGGTTACGAGCAGAAGCTAGGGAATTAAACTACCGAAGTTTAAGTCTTAGTGACCATGTATTGGGTAAATTACTTAGCTTCTCTCTTCTTCAGTTAACTGATGTATAAAAGGGGGAGGGTTATAGAACCTACCCTGCTGGGTTCTGTGAGGGAGTCCATGAGGAAATCTCTGTAAAGTGTTTAGAACAGGGCCTGGCACATAGTAGGGCTTGGTAAGCTTTTGCTTCTATAGTTACTACTGTTTTAAGATAGATTTCTAGACGAGCAGTTAACAGGGGAAGAGTAAAGAGTATGCCTGTGTCTCTGTGTTTTTTTCTTGATGACCTTATCTATGAGTATAAGTACACATTTTTTTGGCTCTGTTGTTGGAAAAGTTCATTGATTGCAATCGTAAGTTCATTGTTAATAAGTTATTAATTAGAGTAGAGTGCCAATGGGGTTATAAGAACAGACTTGAACTCTGCCATATGGAAGAACACATGTTCCGTAGAAACAGATTAAACACGTTCCCTGAGTCTGACCGTGAGGATTGTTGAGTGAGTGACAAGGGTCACAAAGGAAGTGTGGTGACGGCATGTCCAGGACTCGGAATGGGGTCTCCTGAGATGGCACACAGCTGTCCAGGGAGCATGACCTGGGTTGAGTGCTTGCTTCTGGGTTAACAGGCTAAAGGCATGTCCAGTTTTTTGTGTGGCAGAAGCTTTGGGTCATACAGCATTTGGTTTATCACAAGGATATGTGACATGAAGCCAACGAGATCGAAACCTCCGAGGGTGAGACAGGATGACAGCCTCACTGTTGGTTTATTTCTTAACTTCAGAAAGGAGAGGCCGATGCCCTGACCTTGGATGGAGGCTTCATCTATACAGCGGGCAAGTGTGGTCTGGTGCCGGTCCTGGCAGAGAACTACTGTAAGTGGAGGGGAGGGTCTCTGTGTTTTCTTCCCTCTGGGATATGGACGTATTGAAAGGTGGGGAGATAATTTAGTTCAGTGCTGAGATAACAGTAGCTGTTGTTGAAGTATAAGGAGTTGGTAGATAATGTCTATCTTCCCCAGTGTCAGAACCAATCAAGATATAGATGCAGAACTTAGGCAGAAAGAAATCAAAATAAAACCTTTATTACTGAAAGAGTGATATTGGAAGGCATGGCATAGAGCTGGCCATGGGGCTTGTCAAATTGTCCTTGAGTTAGAGTCACCCACCAATTCAGGAAGACAGGTCTGCCGGCTGACCCCACGGCTGAGGGCAGAGGAAAACACATTCTGTCATAGACGAGGAGATTGAAACCACCCTCTCTGCGTTCTCTTCAACAAAGAAAGAGCCACAGGTGTGCCTAGATCCTTTTGCCCCATTCACTAATCCAAAATTAGCTCACTCCAGCTGCACTGGAACATTGAGGGGTGGGGCCACAAGGTCATGGTCTTTGTGGGGATCCACCCACCTAGAAAAATACAGCCGGGGGAAGAGAGGATTTCACCATCTTTTGTTAAACCCCTCATCTGCTAGGCAGTGAGTGAGAAACCATATGTATCCTTCAAAACAAAACAACTCTGCGAAGTAAACAGTGGTGTCTCCATTTTACACGTATAAAAACTAAGGCTTGGGGCGGGGGGGGGGGGGGTTGGATGATATGAACAAGGTAGAATAAAGACTGCAGCCAGGTCTTTCTGACCCGTGGGCTGGATCCTTCCCCTCCAGCACAGCAAGACTGTAATGATTGCCTACACAGCCCAGAGCTCTGAAGGGAGGAGTGTCAGGATGCCTAGAATCACACAGCAAATTGAAAGGGCGCCTGTCAAGGTCTTCAGTGGCTTCGGCTCCCCACCCTGCTCCTTTCAATGAGCATCTCATTTCCTTTCTCTGTAACTCCTTGAGTGTTGGGCAGATTCTGGGATGGAACCTAATGTTCAGATAGCGCAGGTCAGGGGAGAGCAGGTGAAATAGGACTGCAGGATCTCGGCTTGTTGGTGGCAATGACAAACTGCTTAGCTAGTGTTTCTCCTCACTTTATTGACTACTGAGATGGAGAAAATCATGACTTGAGTAACGTGAGCGTTTACTGACTCTCAATTCTTTTTCTTTTTAGTGTCTCAAGATGGCAAAGAGCAGCTTGGGTCTAAGTGTGTGAACACACCTGTGGAAGGTGAGTCAGAATCAGTAATACTGGGGCTCAAAAGTAAAGGCCTGTTGTCGCGGAGGGGGTGAGGGAAGCCTTACAAATAAACCAACGTTACTAGAATTGTGAAAACAAACAAACAAACAAAGAAAAAGAGGCAACCCTGCCCCAGTCCATGGTGAAGGAGCAAGTCTGTCGTGAGCTGTGTAGTCATTACTACGCGAGGGGTGCGTCCCAGTGGACAGAGGGCCCTGCACTGTGCTCCGCAGTCCTCTAGAACGTGGCCATCACTGGCTGCGTCCCGTGGATGGGAAGGTGAAGCTCAGGGACTGTGTGACTTGCCCGGGGCCGCACAGCCGGGACGTGGCCGCACCTGGGCTTGAGCAGAGGCGCCGTGACTGGAACCCCCGTGCCCTTCCTGACCCAACACTGCTCCCTGTCACACCCTGCTCCCCGTCCCTGCACCGGGGCACGAGCCCGTTCCTGACATTTCTGGGGCCCAGTGGAGGCCTGGGAGGAGGTGGCGGGGTGGGGGGAGTCATAGATGCTGCTGATGAAGAAGCGGAGGAGGAGAATGAGATGAACCCTGTAGCTTTTGGTGGCCGGCTTTGAATAGCAGGGGAGTCGACCTCATTTCCAGAGGAGGAGACCAGGTGACAGTTCTCCCATCTGTGTCTCCACCTGGGCAGAGAGGCTGTGTGTCTGTCCCTGAGGTACCTAATCTCGGGCATTGGCTGGAGCAGTGGTTCACTTCTAACAAGCCTGAGAACGTGTTAGAAGTGACCATTCTTGAGTCCGACCGTAGGTCTGCTGCGTTCCAGGATGGGGCCGCTGCTCTGTGTTTCAGCAAGCCCTCGGGATGATTCTGATGCCTATTAAGCTTTGAAAACCACTGTGATGGAGGATCTTAAGATGAAAACAAGTGCTCCCCTGGGTTTGGTTTATTGGACAGGAGAGCTGGGGGAGGTGGGGGGGGCAGAGAAGCGTGGGGTCATGTGAGGCCCTGCACCGCCCACCTCCACAAAGCTGCTTAACCTGCAGCAGCTCCCCTTGTGCAGCACCCTCTTCCCTCTCTGCTCTCATGGCTGACATTTCTGAATTGGGTGTGTATCCCCAACTCTGAGGGCTGACCTTTCATGGTTCTGACTATAGAATACATAACGTCAGAAAGAATTCTAATGGATTCACACGTGATTGAAATTTCCAGAAACTGCGGTGATGTACAAAGGGAGGTCAATGCGGATGCTTAGAAGACGGTTCAGGGTGATGGAGAAGGTTAGATTGGAGTTGAGATGGAGGGGGGTTAATCCCAAAGCCAGATGACACACACACACATCCCAGATGACAATAAATAATGCCATTTGTGCAGAAATATTTACAGATCAGGAAAGACATTGTAAAAGTATTTGGCTGCTGGAATGGCATGATAGAGCCCAGTCTGATAGGCAAGAGCTTGTGGTGGCCTCAGGAGATTCTGCTTCACTATTAAAGGGGCTCTGGTACTGCTTCTGCCATTAGCAACACAACTGGAAACCTATCCATGCAACCTTCCCTTCCCGTTCCTAATGTACAGTATGCTCATATTAGCACATTTCAGCCCCCTAAATAGCCCCCTGCATGGGCATCACTGTTACCATTTCCCGGAGGAGAGATTTAGGATCCTAGATGCTGAGTGACTTGTCTGAGGTCATTTAGTAACTGGTGAGTCAGGTCTTCCCCTGCCGTGTTGACTCCCAAGTTTTCCAAGCGTGAATATAGACACCTCACCCACAAGAGCAAGAAAAGGTGTGTGTATTGAGCGAGGTGGTGGTGAAGCGCATCACCCATGATTCCAGTCTCTGAATTCAGCCTCGCAGTTCAGGCCTTACTCAACAAGCGCAATTCTGTCACACTATACTGCGATAGGAAGACATCGCATATCAGTGGTGTTCCCATCACAATCAGGTACAAGACGAGAATGCCCACACCCACGTTATTTTGTAAGTGAATGCAGAAAGAGGAGAAAAAGATTAAAAAATATATATTGGGGAAAGGACGAGATTAAATTGTCATTGTTAGAAAATGGTATTATTATAAACCTATAAAATCAGAGACTTGACTTTAAGAAAGAAACCATTAAAGCTCTTTCTTATGCAGGTGAAGAGAATGGAGTTGAGGACACAGGGTGGGTGGGGGATGGGGGGGCGGGCACTAAGGGGAAGCCTGGACGAAGTGAGAGAGTAGCATTGACATATATACCCTACCAAATGTAGAATGGATAGCTGGTGGGAAGCTGCTGCAGAGCACAGGGAGATCAATTCGATGATGGGTGATGACTTAGAGGGCTGGAATAGGGAAGGTGGGAGGGAGTCGCAGGAGGGAGGGGATACAGGGATATACTGGGTGATGACTTAGAGGGATGGGATAGGGAAGGTGGGAAGGAGTCGCGGGAGGGAGGGGATACAGGGATATACTGGGTGATGACTTAGAGGGATGGGATAGGGAAGGTGGGAAGGAGTCGTGGGAGGGAGGGGATATGGGGATATATGTGTAAATACAGCTGATTCACTTTGTTGTACAGCAAAAACTGGCACAACAGTGTAAAGCAATTATATTCCAATAAAGAGCTTAAAAAAATAAAGCTCTTTCTTTTGAACTTCTATTCAACAGAAATATTTAAACAGGTGCACACTCAGACATACAAAGATTTATTTAGATGGGTGATTTTTAATAGGGGAAAATGAGCCACAACTTAAATACCCATCAATAGGGGGATTATAAAACATTGTACTTCCATACGGTGGACATAACTTAGATAAAACTAATAAATAGAATGAGATAGGCGTATCTATTTCTACTGAATCAAAAAGGTAGGTATCTATTATATATCACTGAGGAAGAATAGAGCATTGGCAGAAAAGAATGTACTGCAGGATTCTATGGAAAAAATATGAAGTGTGTGTGTAAATATTTGTGAGTGTAGGTGTGTAGACGTATCTGGAGAGCAGGAGAGTCAGTCTGTTTGGCTGAGTACCTAACAGAGATGGTTACTAGGGGGATCTGCTAGAGCAAGGTGAGGGCTTCAAGCTGTTCCCCTGTCCCTGAGAGAGTGGCGGGTGTCCACTATAAACTGGAACTTGCCATCTGCCTGTACAAGAATTAAATCACTTTGTGCTGCTGTAAGCTGCTGACCTTCCACATCCCCTGAAGGGAATTCAGGGTGGAGATTGGGAATGAAGCACTCTGTGCTTTGGAGAATGGGCGGAACAGGTCTTCCGATAGTTAGATGTTTTCAGGAGCTGATTTTAGGAGTCCAACCCTTGCATCTCCCCACATCTAGAAAAGCGCTAAATCGCTACATGGTGACGTCTGCTCCTCGGGACTAGCCGAAAACCCCTACACAAAAGTGTATTTGATTGCATGAACTCCTCCTTCACCAAGAATACATATATACTAATCTTCCCCCTACCTCTTTGGAGCAGTTTCTCAGAGCTATCTGGGATGCTGTCTCCCAGGCTGCCGTCCTCGTTTTGCCCCAAGTAAAGTCAACTCACAAATCTCACGTTGTGCAAATTTTTTCAAGTCGACACAGGCAAGGGCTAGCTGCCGCAGCTCTGCAGTACATTTTGGGAGGGTCCTGGAGGTGCTGAAATTACACCCTGGTATCTCTGTTGCAAGGTTATTACGTGGTGGCAGTGGTCAAGAAGTCAGATGCCGACCTCACCTGGAACTCTCTGCGAGGCAAGACGTCCTGCCACACTGCAGTTGGCACTTCTGCAGGCTGGAACATCCCCATGGGTTTCATATACAACCAGACCAGGTCCTGTAAATTTGGTAAGTGTGCTCTGAGCAGTGGTCTGGCAGCCTCTTCCTTGGGCCTTTGCCTGTGTAGGGGAGAAATTCAGTTCAATGAGTGGTATGAGGTGTTGGTGTGGTCAAGGGCTGAACAGACATGTGAGCAAGCGTCACGTCTCCTTAGCAGGACTCCCCTTACTCCTCGCCCATTGCTTCTGAGGGGAGTGGTTTGGCCCAAAGGGCAGATCTCGGGGAAATAGACTACTCTTTATGTCTTTCATCTGGCTCAGGGAAGAAGCCTGGGTTGCAAAGTAAGAGTGGGTGCAGGTGTGCATATGTGATACGTGTGTATGTGTGTGTTATTTTCCCATATAAACTGAATTGGCTGCTTGCTTTTTTTTTTTTAATATTTTTATTTAGTTATTTATTTTGTCTGCCTTGGGTCTTTGTTGCTGTGCGCAGGCGGTGAGCAGGGGCTGCTCTTCATTGTGGTGCTCAGGCTTCTCAGTGCGGTGGCTTCTCTTGTTGTGAAGCACAGGCTCTAGGCACATAGGCTTCAGTAGCTGTGGCACATGGGCTCAGTAGTTGTGGCTCACAGGCTCTAGAGCACAGGCTCAGTAGTTGTGGCACACAGGTTTAGTTGCTCCATGGCATGTGGGATCTTCCCAGACCAGGGCTTGAACCCGTGTCCCCTGCATTGGCAGGTAGATTCTTAACCACTGCACCACCAGGGAAGTCCCGGCTGCTTTCTTAATTGAAAACCTTACACCAGTAAGTGTTTGCGTCCTTTAGCTTTCACTTTCACCCTCACCTCTTTAAAATTTCCATACTAGTCATTTCAGCAATACTCTTGCCAATACCTAAAAGGCTCCTGCACCCCTGCTTTCCCCAACCATCTGACAAATCCCAGCCCTGCAAGAACCGTGTCATCCGCTCTCCTGGCCCTCTGCACCTGAGCAGCTGAGCACAGCTTGAGAATCTCACAGGGCAGAACGGTTCATTTCATGGAGATGCTACTGCTGCTGGCCTCAGCACCCCACCCCCTACCCCCAGCGCTCACGAGCACCCCCCTCACTGTTCCTCTGCTCCACACCCCACACGTCCCAATAATTATCCTAATGTCCTAGTTGTCCATATACCTCCATCCCACGCTCACCTGTCATCTCCCTTTCTGAGCACATGATCTCGACTGCACCTGCAAGAGACACTTGAAACCATCAGGAAGGTTCCCATCAATACCCTACTGCCAACGCGGGGGGCTCCTGCTTGCTGCCTCTGCTCAGCCTCCCTCCACAACCCAGCCAGTCCTCCTCCCTGCCCTTGGCTGTGGGCCCCTGCCTCGCTCCCCTCCCCAGGGCTGCACCCCCAGTTACCACTTCTTCCTCTGGTATAACCAACAATTTCTTTCAACATGTAAATGCACCCAATGTCGTCTTTAAAAATCCTCCCTCTCCCTCCATTCCCCTCCCGCTCCTGCCTTCTCCTTCTCCCCTTTATGGTCAGACCTCTTCCAATCAAGGTCTGAGCCACTCATCCCGCTCATGGCTACCCTCCCTGCCCTTTGGCTCCTCTGCCTCGTTCCACAGGGAGAACTCTGGTCAAGGCTACTGGGACCTCCGTGTTGCTCAACTGGAAGGATGGGCTCCTGTCTGTTCTTCCATGATCTTTCCTTCTTCAAATCACCTTACACCACGATCTCTTGGCCTTTGTGAAAACACACTGGCTTCTTTTATCTCCTACCCCTACAAAGTCCCTCTTTCCCAACCCGGTTAAATGTTTGAGTTGCTTAAAGCACCTTTTTTCCATCACTCTAAACTCAGCCGCCAAGCACTCACCTCCATGCCTACAGCCTAGATGACCATCTGAACAAATATACGCACAAAGCTAGGCACAGAGCAAACATTAGATAAATATTTGCTGCTCTCACTGTTACGTCTAAACGCTGATAACTGTCAAGTTTTTGTCCCCAGCGCAGATCTCTCCTTGATCTCCAAACCTATGTATATTGAACTGCTTGTTTGACATTACCTAGTCCAGTATTGCACAAGTACATTAAACTCAACCTGTACAAATTGGAATGCATCATCTCTGCAGAGCCTGGTCCTGCCCCAGAGCTACCTAGCTTGATGGAGGCCCCCACAGTCCATCCACTGGCCCCAGTTGGAAACCAGGCTGTCATCCTCCACACACCCATCCGTCACCAGTGACGTCAGCTTCTCCTCCTTCCACCTAGCTCCTCCCTCCCCTTTGTGCTACTGCATGCTGCCCTCATGTCCCCTGGACTCCCGCGGTAGCCTGCTGCCCGCACCCCACATCTGTCCTGGCTCACCCCACTGCTCCACCCCTGGCCCAGCATCGTCTAAAGCCCTTCTGAGGCTCCCCATTTCTCTATGAATAAAGAACAAAATGTACACAAAGGTGTAAAACATCACATGTGGTCTGGACCCTGACGCTCCCCTCTCCTACTCACTGGACCATGGGGTGGTCCAGCCCCATGGCCTCCATTAAGCTCTCTGTGCTGTTTGCCTCCTCCCCCAACCCCTGCCTAGGCCTTTGCAGATGCGGTTCCCTGTCTGAAAAGCTCGTCCCTTTGCCCTTCACTTGGGTAATTCTTATTTATTCTTCAACTCTCCACTTGAGGCCTCTCCCTGACTCCCAGGTCTACACCAGGTTCCTTTATCTGTAGCCACGGAACCATGTTCTTTTTCCCAGAGCACAGTGGGGAAACACGATGATGGGGAAACATGAATTTACTGGCGTGGTTCCTTGAGTCATGACTGTCGTCCCAGAAACTTGGGGTCCAGGAGGGCGGGGCTCATGTGGTTTCCTCACCATGATGCCTGGGGCTTGGCACAGGGCTGGGTGCTGGGTGCTCAGGCCCCTTCCTGGCCTTTGAGTCACGATGGCAGACCTTGTAAAGATGGACAAGGGCAGTAGAGATCAGAAAGCGTGCAGGAGAGGTTCAACCAGCCAGGACTTCCAATTGTGTCTCTTAGGGTTAAACCTGTGGCCACCCCTCCACGCCACTGCCCTGTGCCAGGACTTCTGTGATCTCACAGACCCTTGTCCCAGCCTCAGCTGGGCCCTCTGTACTTTGCTCCAGCTGCAGCCTTCTTTTTTTTGCTTCTTCCATAAGGTTCTTATTTCTAATCATAAGTACCTGAGTATGTCTTTATGTCACTCAGGCAATTTTAGGAACAAAATCGGAGGCTTTCTTGCCAACACAGGCAGGGAGAGCTGACCTCTCATTTCCTCCTGTGCAGATGGATTCTTCAGGCAAAGCTGTGCTCCTGGGTCTGATCCAGCATCCAGTCTCTGTGCTCTGTGCAGCGGCACGCCCGCCCACACGTGTGCTCCCAACAGCCGCGAGCAGTACTACGGCTCCAGTGGGGCGCTCAGGTGAGAAGCATCCATCACCTTTCGCTTTGGTACCAACCTGGTGAACTTCCTGTCCTTTCACCTTTCTCATCATCCCACCATCCGGGTGCTGCCTTTAGGAGGAGCCAGAATTAGAGACCAGAACTGCATATTCCCAGGGGCCCCGAGGACTCAGGCCCTTCCTGGAGCACTCTCGGGCAGAGCGGGCGGACTCACGGCAGCTGGGGAGAGGCAAGAATTATGGGCACAGGTCACAACCCTGCTTCTACTTTTGATCCTTCCTTCTGTGTGGTTATAGACAAGTCACAGGATCTTTCAGAGCCCCAGTTTAAAAGCAAAGGGAGGACACCAGATACGTGCTTCTTACACCTGATTGATGAGCACATTTATTTTTTAATTTATCTTTAAAATTTATTTATCTGTTCATTTACTTGGGGGCTACTCTTCGCTGTGGAGCACAGACTCTAGGTGCGTGGGCTTCAGTGGTTGTGGCACACGGGCTTAGGTGCTCCGTGGCATGTGGGATCTTCCTGCACCGGGAATTGAACCCATGACCCCTGCATTGGCAGGCAGATTCTTAGCCCCTGTGCCACCAGGGAAATCCCCTGATGGCTCCATTTGAAAACGTATTCCTGGGCTCGTCCATCCATTCAAGAAATATTTATTGAGCCCCTGGTATATGCAGGCACTGTACTAGGTAGAGGGGTTAGAGCAACAGCAAGACACGTGGCCCCGGAGTCTCGTGGGGAGAGTAAGACCATAAACACATAAAGGATGGTCACTTCCTGACTGTGATAAGTGCTACGGTGGGGGGACAGGGGGACCGAGGCGGGGATGTGGCAGTGACTCAGGGGCGATCTTAGAGAAGGTGGTCAGGGACGGACTCAGCATCAGAGGGGCCATGTGAACTGAGGGTTAAATACTGGGAGGGCATCAGGCCTGAGAAAGTCTGGAGAAGAGTAATCCAGGAAGAGGGGACAGCAAGGACTAAAGCTGGGGCTGGACAAATCATGCTGTGTTTGAGGCCAGAGAAGGCCCCAGCGTAGAGCACTGGGAGGAAGGGGATCAGGTGAGGGAGGAGGCTGGGGCTGCAGGCACTGGCTGTCTCGGTGCCTCGTGAGCCTGGCGAAGGAGGGGGAGTCGGTTCTCAGTATGAAGGCCACTCTGTGGAATTAGGCTCGTGTGGAGAACGTGTGAACCTCTAGAAAAGGGCCTTCTGTGCATCACACTGCCAGACGGCTTTGTCTCTCCCTCGCCAAAGCTTTGTCACTTTCATAAGCCATACATAAATTACATATTTTCACCGATCCCACTACAATAATATATGCTGAGCATGAAACCTAGGCTAAATCATTGAACTTTACATTGGGAAGTGCGCTGGTATGAGGGTCCATGGTCCCGTTTGGGTGTGATTACGATAGAGTCACAGAGACCTAGTCCTTGGAGTTCTGTCCCGAACCACGACGTCCCCCCTTAGACATCACATTCGCCCTACCACCTCCTGCCCGCCTTTGTACCCCTTCTAGCTTCCAACGTTCCTGTTGACCTGAGATCCGCTGATCCTGTCCTCACCCACCCTCGTGTCCTGTCCCTGCTCCGGATCCAGCATACATTCCCAGCCAGCCGTGATAATTACCCCCCTGTGCACATCCTCAAATGCCTGTCGCCTCTCCTGGCTGAACCGCGACCTGGGTTGGAGGCAACATTCCACTTTGGTGCCAGCGCCTCCAGGCTACCTGGCCTCCCAGCTCAGATGAGCGAGAAGTCTCTAGTCTGCTCCCACCCCACTCTCCTACAAGATCATTGCATACTCTTTCCTGTCTTCAACCCTCCAATGCTTCTTCCGCCATCTATCGCATCTTTGTTTCCTCTTTCACCTGAGAAAATTGAAGGACTCAAAAGAGAAACACCACAGTGTCCCACTGCCACATTGCCCACGTGCCTGCCCATGGACATGCCCTCCTTCCTCTTACTGGGGAAGAGCAGGCCGTCTCCTCCCTGAGCCCGGTCCTGCGCCTGCATCCTTTGCCTCCCCGGCAGCCCGTTCAAGGGCATCGCCCCTGCACTCCTCCCCTCTTTCTCCTGCATCATCACATCTTACTCTCGCTTCCATCAGCATACAAACATGCCGCTATTTTTTCATCATACACATAAAGAAATAAGTAAAACTTTTCTTGAGCTCACTTTCCTCTGCAGCAGCTTCCCATTTCTCTTTTCTTTACAATAAAATTCCTTGAAGGAGGATATTTTAATGTCCTTGTTCATTTCAGTTTCTTTCCTTTCAGTCTCCCCAAAACCTAGTTTAAGAATCTGTTCACCTCCCCCACCCCAACCAGTGGAGTTGGTTTTATTATTGTATTTAAATTATCTGCAGAAACATTCCTCCTTATCATTGGCATGTGGGGAGACTACTCCCACCACACCCTCCCCTGCCCCGCAGTCTCCCCTCTCCCATGCACCACCACCCACCACGCAGCCAAAACTACACTTTAAACCGCCGACGACCTCTGTGTTGCTAAACAAATCCAAAGCCCAGATCATTGGCACCACTGATCCCTTCCTCCTCTTGCATACATTTTCTTCCCTGGCTTCAGGACATGACACTTCCTTGGATTCCCTCCTCCCTCTCCTGTGACTGCATCTCAGCCTCTTTGCTGGCTCTACCTCATTCCCCGACCTGGACATGTTGGCGTGCCCCAGGGCTCCGGCCTCGGTCTTCTGTCTTCACTCTCAGACCTTGGTGGTTTTATCTGGTCTCGATCTATCTAAATGCTGACAATTCCCATATTTACATTCCTGTTCAGAACGTCTCTTCAAAACTCCAGATGAAACTCCAAACTCATATACCCAACTGCCTGCTGGGCGTGTCCACTTGGATTTCTAATCACCAAGTCAGGTTTAAATGTCCCAAGCTGTGCTTCTGGAATTTCACACACTCCCACCCAAACCAGTACCCCCTGCAGTCTTCCCCATCTTAGTTAAAGGCAACTCCGTTTTTTCTTCTGGAAAAAGTCAGAGCCTTGGTGTGTGTTAACTGTGTCAACTCTCTTTCTCTCAGACCTCATATCTGGGTCATCATCAAATCATGGTAGCTCTGCCTGCAAAGGGTAACGAGAACTGACCTCATCACCCATCTCCACTGATACCACCTTGATCTAAACCAGCATCATCTCTCCCCGGATCGTAACCCCCAGCAGATCTCCGTGCATCTGTCCTATCTTCCTCCCCAACCATAATCTAGTCTCAACACAGCAGAGAGTGTGATTCTATTAAAACATAAGTCAGAGCATCACATGTCTCTGCTTAAAGCCCCCAGCAATTTCCCATAGTAGAGTAAAAGTCAGGGTCCTTCTTTGACCTATGTGGCCCCTTTTTGATCTGGGAAGGCCCCGTGTGTCCTCATCGCCTGCATCTTTCTCCTTGCTCTGTCTGCTCCATCTGTGATCTTGGCATCACAGCTGTTCCTTGTAGACATCAGGCACACTCCTGCCTCAAGGCCTTTGCACTTTCGCTTACCCACCTGGAGGGCTCCTCCTTCTCATGTCATCAGGGCTACTTCCCTCATTTCCTTTAGGATTTCTCAGGGAAGTCTCTCCTGGCCACTCTATACTTCTACACACACACACACACCCCCACACACACCCTTGCCAATATTTCATATCCGCCTTTCTTGCTTTATGTTTTCTTTAGCACTTTTCACTCTCTAGAAGACTATACGTTTTATCTTCTGATCTTGGTTCATGTCTTTTTTCTTCAATAAAATGAATGAGGACTTTGGTTGCAAGTGAAAACACCCATGTGAACCATCTTAAGGCAAGGGGATATTTTAACAGGTGCTGTGGGAGCTTCCTCCTTGTAAGGGCTGAGACCTGAGTCTCAGGAGCAGCCAAGATACTCTAAGGCGAGGGTTACCAGGTAAAATTGGGGTCATCCGGTTAAATTAGAATTCCAGATAAACAGCAAATGAATTTTAGCACTCTGCTCCTCCTCTCTCTCTCTCTCCCTCTCTCTGCACATCTGCCTCACTTCTCTCTCCTCGCGGGGTGGCTTCCTCTGTTTCTCAGTCCACATGGGGGGAGCGTCTGTGACCGGCAGCACCAGTGTTGTTACAGGTCCTCAGTTGTAAAGAAGCAAACAGTCCATAATGTATTGCCTCAGGTCTCAGGACATGGGATTGTCGGTGCAGGTCAGGGGAGAGCTTCCTCCTCACACAGCTCATGCCATGACGTTGCGTTGTAAAGTTCTAGCTGCCTCCACTGTGACCAGGTGGATGAAAGGAGATGGGGAGGGGGAGTGAGTTCTCAAAAAAGTATTAAAACTTGGTAGACCAAACGAGAGCCAAGAATTTAAAAATAAAATCATACAAGAGGAATTTTGTTTTCTTAGATATAAAAATCATATGATAATACTACTTAATACTGTAATAATCTGATCAATACAGGCTGGTTTATGTGAAGAATGACAAATAAATCAGTGGAAGAGAAAAGACTTCCAAGACAGATACATGGACATATTATACTTAGTCTAAAACAAAGATGACATTTCAGATCACCGTGGAAAGGATGAGCGATCAAATAAAACGGGTACAGTGAACTGGCTTCTGGATCCGGTGACCCGGGCGGGAACAGATTCAATAGTGAGTCAGTCCCCTAAGATGACTGGCAAGGGTCAGAGAGTCGTGTGCAGGGGTGCTGATGGTAAGCGATGATCCTTTTAGGTGTTTGGATGAGTCCTGGAGAGAGGCCTGGTGCTTAGGGCAGTGTGGGGTCAAGGCAGGGCTTATTGTTTGCTTTTTAAAAGAAGCGTGAATGCTGGGCTTCCTAGGTGGCGCAGTGGTTAAGAATCCATCTGCCAATGCAGGGCACACGGGTTCGATCCCTGCTCCAGGAAGATCCCACATGCCGTGCAGCCACTAAGCCCTTGCGCCACAACTATTGAGCCCATGTGCTGCAACTACTGAAGCCCACGCACCTAGAGCCCATGCTCCGCAACAAGAGAAGCCACGGCAATGAGGAGCCCGCGCACCACAACGAAGAGTAGCTCCCACTCACCGCAACTAAAAGAAAGCCTGTGCACAGCCAAAAAAGACTCAACATGGCCAATATAAAAAAAAAAAAAAAAAAAAAAGCGTGAATGCTGATGAAAAGAGCCCAGTGAAGAGGGCTATAGAGAAAGAGGAGGACTGCAGTGGAACGTGCCTGAGTGTGGGCAGAGTGCAGACCACCCACGGGGGAGACTTTTGCTGGAGGAAGACCTTCCTTCCTCCTTTCCAGCAAGAGAGTGCTGGAGACGTGGGCTGCCAGATTTGGCAGAAGGATGCTGAAAGGAAGCCCACGTGATGAGTTCTGTGTTTCCTCTGGGAAGCCAGAGTGCATGTCCGAGTGTGAGTGTTGCAGAGGGGTATGTGGAGAGACAGAGGTTTACAGGAAGTGGGAGAACGTGTTGGGGTCCCTGCTCTATAGAGTGGGGGGATGCTGTCTCAAGCAGCGGTCTCATACATATGGAGCCCAAATCAGAATCTCCCAGAGGGCTTGTTAAAACACAGATGGCTGGACCCTAGCCCCAGAATTCCCGAGCCAACGCGTCTGGGATGGGGCCCGGGAATGTGCATGTCTAACTAGCCCCCAGCGGTGCTGATGCTGCTGGCGCAGCCCGCCCTTGGAGACCGGCAGGTCTAGAATAGAGAAGCGACAGCAGGAAAGCCCAGGTGAGGTTAATGATCAGGACGCTCTGGTCTACGTCACCGCCGAGGTGCAGACGCACCCGAGGCAGATGGTCAGGCTCATTCAGGACTGAGATTGTGTTGGCTGGGGGCCGGGGGCGGGGGCCGGGGGCCGGGGTGGGGAGAGGGGGTGGTGGTTCGGGTTAGGGCACGATTGCCTAGGAAAATTGAATGAGAGTAATTGATCCTAGCTGCGGATAGAAGGACGTGAAGATAGGAGTGAGAGAATTGGAGAGGTACTCCTAAAAATTAATAATCTCAGTTATTAATTATTGGTATTAGTAATATCAATTTCCAACTGATTGAATGTCACAAAACTGACTTTTAATGTGCTCAACGTTTCTCACAAAGAATGCACCTTAAACATTTTTCAGGGGATTAAGTGTGAAAAATATCTCGTGACACACATTAACTTTGTTAAGGCTGAGTAGACATATGGGTGTGATAAGACTCCTTCAGAATCACGTCTTTCCTGCTGACTTTAATCTCTGGTGTGCGTTTTGGTGCAACCAGAGGATTTTCCTTGGATATCCCTATTAATAGGAGAACACAAGCATCTTCTGCGGAGAAACCGATCCGTGTTTAAAATAAGGAACCAAACAATGGGCATCCGCGACAGAATCTAAACAAGCAGATTTCTTTTTCTATGACGTTTCCCCTGGAGTTCCCAGGGACGGTGGGTGTTACAGTAGCGTGCGTGGAGTAAGTGGGCCATGTGAGATGTGCCCAGTGGCCCGGCGTAGGGGGTGGGAGCTTCCAGTGATTCCCTCTCGGAGCCTCTCCCTCCCACTGCTGGGGGTCCTCCTTGCTGACCTGACCCTCTCTGTGCAGGTGTCTGGTTGAGAAGGGAGACGTGGCCTTTGTGAAGCACCCCACGGTCCTTCAGAACACTGATGGTACGCCCCTGCGCCGTCCTTTCCTCCCTCGGAAAACCCAGAGTCCTTCTGGGAAATCACTCCCCAGATGGGCAAGGGGGGCAGTTTATTAACCCCATCAGACTCTGGTGATTTAGAGAACGAGAAAATTCTTCACATCTGGGCAGACTTGACAGGGTTGGTTATCTTATTGGCCTTGAACCAAGCTGACAAACACACGGAGGCCACAGTCCATGTGAGCACATCTGGCTGTCTTGTTTTTAGGCATTCTTTATATGTTCTGGATGCAAGTTTTTGTCAGCTCTGTGTATTGCAAATATCCAGCCCCTCTCTGAAAAGGCTTGCCTTTCACTTTCTTAATGATGTCTTTTGATAAACATTCTTCATTTTAGTATTGTTCAGTCCATCAGTCATCTCCTTTCTGGCTAGTGCTTTTCAGGTGTGTTAAAGAAATCTTTGCCTTTAACAAAATCTGTGAGTTTCTGCATGCTTCTCTTCTGCTTTATTGTAAAGGCCATGTTGTCTTGTTTGTGCCTCTGTGATTCTCCCAGGCACTGGTGGTCAGTCACACCCCGCAGTGAGGGTGCCTTGACCAAAGCCATCAGTTGTGGCCCATTCACCTGCTTTCTCTCCCCAGGAAAGAACCCGGAAGCCTGGGCGAAGAATCTGAAGAAGGAGGACTTCCAGCTGCTGTGCCTTGATGGCACCAGGAAGCCTGTGACCGAGGCTCAGAGCTGCCACCTGGCCGTAGTCCCAAGTCATGCTGTGGTCTCAAGGAAAGATAAGGCAGATTTTGTCCGCAGAATGCTCTTCAACCAACAGGTGTGGGAATTCAGTCCTCAGCCCCCAAACAAATGGTCAGGTCACTTGCAGAGGTGCACAAACACACCCCAGCCCAGTCGCACACACTTCCTCTCTGGACGGTGGGCCCTACCTCTGATGAAAGCGGAAGGCTGGCGGCTGTGCTGGCTTCTTGCCCTGGGGCTGTCTTGCATATCACAGTGGGCTGGAGGTCTCGGACGCGTGGGCATCGCAAGTGTCTCCCTGAGACTCACTTGACTCTCTGAGCAGAGTCGTGGTACCTCTTGGGCTTGTTCTGTCACAGAAATAAGGGCATTGGCCCAGTGCCCTTCACACTAGGCTGGGCTACATGTGGGAAAGGCGGAACAGAGGTTACTCTGTGTGACCTAGGAAGGATCCCAGTGTGTTTTCTGAACATGGGCAGGCTGAGACTGTTTTGGCCTTCATGAAGGTCGAAGAGCCAACATTCAGACAACTCATGACCTCCACAGGCAGCCAGCAAGGGCTGACCCTATGGAGTAGTGGCTATCTGAATAAGATGATCTTAAGGAAACCCAAAGCCTCGACTGCCTTTTGCCCTAGCACACCCCATTCCTGGAGGAGCCCTAAATGAGTGATCCATCTCTTAGCATGTGCTACCCACACATCCCAGTTAAAGGGTGATGACCCAGGGCCAGGTGGAAACACAAGAGGCTCTTGGTCATGGACTTTTGAAGGGATGGGTCCCACACAGAGCGAGCTGCCACGTAGGCTACAAGGGAAGTGGAGAGAGGAAGAGGGGGGAGGGGCAAGAAGAGATGGAAACGGTCAGGGCCTGGGGCAGGTCCAGAGAACAGTAGAGGCAAGGTAGCAAGGGCTCCGCAAAGACATGCGAGGGTGATCCACAGAGTTGAAATCCTCTGGCAGTGATTCGTGGGACAGTGATATAGCAGCAAACTTGGAGCTGTTTCTATTGAGCAGTTGCTTTACATACATCATCTCAATATTTAGTGTAATTACCTCCATTTACAAATGAGTAAACTGAAGGTCACTGAGCTCAGTCAAGAATTTTCCTAAAAAAAAAAAAAAAAAGAATTTTCCTAAAGTCACACGACAGGAAAAGCCAGGGCCTGGATTTGAGCCCAGAGGCCATGCTTTGTGGTGCCTCCTAAGCTGTCGCTGCGTCCCAGGTCGCCCAGGGGCTAGAGCTGAGCAGTCCAGCAGACTTGGGGCTCCTGAGGCAGAACACACAGCTCTGTGCTGCCCGGTGCTGCTGGTCACTCGCTGTCTGTCTGTCTGACCCAGGAGCTCTTTGGAAGAAATGGGTTCGAATACATGATGTTCCAGCTGTTCAAGTCCTCAGCCAAGGATCTGCTCTTCAGCGATGACACAGAATGTCTGGCTAACCTTCAGGACAGAACAACTTATCAAAAATACTTAGGGCCAGAGTATCTTCGGGCTATTGCTAACATGAGACAGTGCCTACCCTCTGGTGAGTAGAATACACACCGAGGAGCAATAATGTGGGGGTCAAGGTGAACATTTGTCTTAAGGACGACCATGTGCCAAGCCTGGGCCAGTACGAATAGGAACACAGAGATGCAGAGGGCTTGCTCCTGGCCCTGCAGGAGGATTCAGGCTTCCCAGGGAGGCAACTCAATTAGGCAACGGTATAAAACACTACCTAAAAATGCCAAATCGTTTGAAGGAGCCAGAGAGTGCAGTAGAACTGGAGATCATTTGGAAATTGAACTTGTTTACATGTGTATTTCCATTTTTTGGCTAATAGAATGAAAATGTCTATGTGTGAGCACTTCAATGTAGGCAGAAGGTTGGAAATGACACATACATACCACTCATACTGGACCAATTTTCAAAGATTTTTAATAAAATATATAATTAATATTAATAGAAACAAGTGGTGTTAGCCTAAATAGGCCACTTCTACATATATACATATATAGAAGTAGCACTAAGTAGGTCATTTCTTTCTATTTCTGTGTACTATAGACATGGCATAGCTGCCTCAAAAAGAAATAGGTTGGAGAAATGAAATGAGAGCTGGAATAATCAAATTATTGGGAGTGTGTTTGAATTTTTATTAAATTATGTCATGTGTTAGAGATGTGGAGAGTAGGCGGAGAGGAAAATGTAGATGTGTAAGGATAGCACTGACATCAGTTGGGGGTGATTTTAAAAAAAAATCTTTATTACGTAGCATTTACTTTTAAAAAATATGAATGGAATCATGTTTGATAAGCACAGGCAATACCTGATGGTCTTTCTCTTATGTTGCCTCTCACAGAACTTCTGGATGCCTGCACGTTCCATGGAAACTAAAAATTGATCAAAGTGGGCAACCTCAGAGATGCTCAGAGACTGCAAATACAGTGGGGCCACATTCTCACTTGTCTGCATGGTGTGTGCGTGTTAACATCAGTTATCTTTATAATTGTGTACCCTAACTGATGCAAAAATTAAAATGAATAAAAATTATTGCATCTCTTCAGAAAACTTCCTGAAATGTTCTCAGATTTTGGTGAGGGGTAAAAAATGATTTCTTTATACTAGAAGTGTGCTTCTGAATTTAATATATATTAAATTATATCTTTTTTTTGACCTCTACAAGACTAGCTCGACTTCCCTCCCTATTCTTTGATTATTTTACCCAAGAGTCAACTCACTTAAAAAGAATTTCAGCAATAAATCTGCCTGAAGGGAGTCTGAGTGATGATGATAAGTGTGCAAAAAAAGTAATAGTGTGTGCAGTATCAAGGATTTACATAATGAAAATAAAGGATAAGGAATGAGTTTGTGCATTTTAAAAATATATTTGAGCATTTAAAATTCATAATGGAATCAAACCCCTGATCAGACTAATTGAAAAATATTAAAATTACTGCAAAAATCTAATCCTACTACCCTTCTACAGTCAGTTTCCTGAAAGTGTGACTTACATTCATTTAAGAGCTTTTCTTATCAGAGATTTTGCCACATCTATTATGACCATGATTCCAGCCTGTGATAGTGCCTCAGTGAACGCTGCATGGGAACCTGAGTTATACATTGTGAAGTGTGAGTTTGGTGTGTGGACTTCTGCTTCTGCCTGTGAATGACTAAGCAGTACAGGATTTGCTGTCCTTCCATAAACAACTAAAAAACTGGAAGAAATATGTAAAACAAATGTTTTCAAACATTGGGCAATAGCAGTGTGGGACTATGATCCTTGCAAGAAGGAAAAGAAAAGAAGTGAGCAGAGCAATGAACTTACTTTTTGCTTAGAGGAAATTTCCAGATCATGGCAAAGGGAGCAGGAGCCCAAGAGAGCCCATTACACTGAGTTGAGGAAACAGAGATAGGAGTTTGGGGAAGCCAGAGTGACTGGAGTTTGGGGAAGCCAGAGTGACTGGAATTCGTATACAGAAGAGATCTGCACAGCCGTCTCCTTGAAATGTTTGGCAAAATACTAATGTGCTTGTGTGTAGAATGAAACTGAAGTCCATGAGGCTAGGCAAAGAATGACTGTGAGAGACCCGTAAGCTCAACAATGCCCAGGGCCAGGAATCAATCACGTTCCTACCAACCAGGGTGAAGAGACCTCACTGAACACCTAAGCTTTTCACTGAAGGCAGCTGGGGCTGCTCCGTGACTGCCCTTACCAAGAGCGACACTAGCCTTGGTGGAATCAAGCAGATCTGTACGTCACTCGACTGCCCTCTAAAATAGACCTCAATACTCACTAAAGGAATACAACAAAATCTAAATATTCAACGGTGTGGCATGCATAATATCCTGATGTGACAATTACCAGATGGGCAAAGAAGCACAAAATGTGACCCAGAGTCATCAGAAAAATCAACAAATAGAAACCACAGAGATGATGGTATTCAGACAATAAATTTTAAACAGTTGTTATAAACAGGCTCAAGGATTTAAATGAAAACATGAACATAACAAAGAAAAAAGCATAAAGTTTAAAAAAGAACCAGTGAAAATCTAGAATGGCAAAAATTATGTTTCAAGGAATTTGTTTCATCTAAATTGTCTATTTTTTGCCATAAAATTGTTGACAATATTTCCTTATTCTTCTTTTAATATTTATACAATGTGTAGTGATATCTCTTCTTCCATTTTTCATACTGGTTATTTGTGTTTTCTTTCTCCTTTCTTGATTAATCTAGCTACACTTTATTAATTTTCTTGAACTTTTCAAAGAATGAATTTTTGGTTTTATAAATTTTCACTATTGTTTTTTAATCTCATTTTCTGTCCTTAGCCTTATTTTCTTTCTTCTACTTATTTTTCATTTAATTTTATTTTTTCTTAGTTTCTTAAGGTGCAAGCTTGGATCAATATTTAGAACAATTTTATTCTTCTAATATAGACATTTACAATTATAAATTTCCATTTAAGCACAACTTTAGCTGCATCCCACAAATGTTGATATGTTTATTTTTGTTATCATTGAGATAAATTTTTTTCTAGTTTTTCAAAGATTTCTTTTTTGATCTGTTCATTATTTAAAAGCTATTTTAAATTTCCAAATATTTGGCAATTTTCCAGATATGCTTTTATAATTGATTTCTAATTTAATTCCTTTGTGGTCAGAAGACATATATTCTGTATAACTTTAATCCTGTTAAATTTATTGAGGATTTTCTTTTGTCAGCATATGACCTGTCTTGGTGGATGTTCCATGTATATTTGGGAAAAAAATAGATATTCTTAATTATTTGGTGTAGTTCTGTAATGTATAGTGTAGTTCTATAAGTAGCAGTTAGGTTGAGTTGGTTAAAGTTATTGTTCAAATCCTATGCCTTGACTCATTTTCTATCTACTTTTTGCATTAATTACTGAGAGAAGAGGATTGAACTCTCCAAATGTAAGTATGGATTTGCTCATTTCTCCCTCCAGTTTAATTGGATTTTGCTTTATATATTCGGAGGCTTTGTTAGGTACATACACATTTAGAATGTTATGCTTTCTTGAATTGATTCCCTTATCATTATGAAATATCCCTAGTTGTCCCTGTAGTACTTTTTCTCTTTAAATCTATTTCAGTGGATGTTAATATAACCCCTCCACCTTTCTTATGACAGTTTGTGCTTGGCGTATTGTTTTACATTCTTTTACTTTTAATCCATCAGTTTCTTTATATTAAGGAAGGTTTCTTATAAAAAACATATAGTTGTTTTTTCTGTTTTCATTCAGTGTGACATTCTCCTCCCTTTTAAATTATGTGTTGAGTTCATTTATCTATAATGTAATTGTTGATATTTGTTTTCTATCTGTTTAATCTGTTCTTTGTTCCTTGCTTCCTCTTTTCTGCCTTCTATTGGATTAATGGAATAATTTTTAGTATTTCATTTTATCTTCTCTATTGGCATATTAGCTATTCTTTTTTTAGTATCTTCTTCAAGGTTTGCAATATACATCTTTAGCTTAATACTAGCATAAATTATTTTATATCACTTTGTGTATAATGTAAGATCCTGGAATAGTAAGCTCCACTTTCCCCAGTGATGTGCAGATAAACTTTTAATGACCAGATCTTCAAGGTAAAAAAGGCCTTGATTTGTATCATTTGTCAGTTTCATGGAGGACACACTGTCACTGTGGATGATTTCAAGCTACCAAAGTGATATCAATGAATTCCGAGTTGAGAAGAGATACACACAATCAGCTTTTTTGTGAGCCAGCGCAAGCTGGCCGCACTACCCCACTGATTTCCCTGTTTTACTGCTTGTGCTCTTATTATCATCCATTTTACTTCTACATATGCTAGAAACTCCACAGTATATTTTTATTATTCTTACATCAAGCTGTCAGTTATCTTTTAAAGACATTTTAAAATGAAAAAGAAAAACCTTTAATATTTACCCACATCTTTACTCTTTCTGGCCCTCTCCATGCTTTTGTGTAGGTTATAGATTTTAGATATTTTTGTGGCTACATCTTTCTGGCCTGCTTTTGTTGTCTGTAGAGATGTTATTTTTCTTCTTATTCAGTTTCTTTGTAGTAACTTTGTATAGTATTTGAACATGATACTTTCTGTTACCCAATTTTAGGTGAAATTTGCTTTCCTGAACTTTTAAGACTATTTTAAAGAAAGTGTTTCTTACTTTACAGAGCTCCCTCTTCTGTTGTTTTGTGCATTATTCAAAAACATAGTAGCTGCTTTCTTGGGTTTCTTAGTTTTATTCCCTTGTCCTCTTTGGTCTAGACCTTCTTTTTACTTCTTCCTTGTTTTCCCTTTCCTATACCGATTTGATTACACTTTCAGCAGTCTCTTGCTCCAGACTGCTCCAGGTCCTTTTGTCCTTCTCAGGAAAGGTGTTTTCACATCTGCTCCTAGGTTATCTCCCTGCAGGATACCCACAGGAAGCCACAGGCATGCTTATGCTTTATACTGGGGCTTCTAGGAAGACTCTCTTCTAGAGTTTCACCTGCTACAGAGTCCTCAGGCTCTGTTGTCCAAAGCCTCTGAGACTGTTGCCTGTGATGGGCTTGAGTTTCTGCCACCAGTTTCCCCCACCAGGAGAGCCACCCTTGCAGTCTTGAGTGGAGTAGACCTGAGGCAGGAGCCTAAAGATCCTGGTCCAGTAGGGATCTCTCCCTGGCTGGGGAAGACCTATCAAGTACCCTACCTCTACTTTCTCCCAATTCTAAGACTTGGAAAGAAGAGACCAGAGCAGATAATTAATGTTTAGTATTTCAACATGTTTGGGGTACTAATGGACCCCGTGAGGATCAATGAAATCCTGGGGCTCTCACCCTAGTAACACACACACACACACACACACACACACACACACACACACACACACACACCCCTTCGTGTATAATTTTTGTGTATTCATAGCTCCAGTCCAGTGATTCTTCTGCAACCTCACACCACCTTCCCCAGGGGTGAAGGAGTGGGAATAGAGGCTACTTAATCTATTTTCAGGCAGATGCTACCCTGTGGGCCTAATAAGTCTTGATGCACATATAGACAGGTTGCGTTTATGTAAAGGGCCTATCTGTGGAACATTTAGGACAGCTGAAAGGGTAGGATAATTCGATTGTAGAAACCAAGAGTTGACACCAGTTGCCTTCAAATCTGTATAGATCAGAGGTTTACTTTGGAAGAGCAGGTGGACTTTGCTATCCTCTTTCCATGCAGAGCAGGGACAACAAACAATGGCATTTGCTGTCAGGGCCATGGAGGAGTCTGGATCTGTTTGTTTTGTCCCAGGAGCACTAGACTTAGTGCTTAACCAGCCACTCCTCACAGGCCCACCTGAAGATCTCAGGACTTGGCTTCTGTTGGTGAAAGAGCATGGGAAGCAAAATCCCTACACGATTTAGCAGACGTTATGAATGACACCTTTCGAGAAAGCACGTCACAGGATGGTGGGATAGCTCAAGACATTGAGCCCAAAGTCCTGGGTTCTGGCTTTGTCTGCCTCGCTGGGCACCCTACCAGTTATGTCCTCTGGCTGGGCCTCAGTTTTTCTCTCTATAAAATGAGAGAGCAGGTGGTCTTGCAGGGTGTGTTTTGCTGAAGGGCCCGTTGGCAATGGGAGGTGCCATGAAGATATTACGTGGGTCACTTCATCAATTCACTGGCTGTGTTGTCAGTACCTAGTCTGTGCTGAGTGTTCTGTAATAATGATAGCATTGCCATCCATTAGCGACTGCTACATGTCAGGCAGGACCAGCACTTTAACAGCACTGTGAGTAATCTTCAAAAGGACCTGAGAAAGTAGGTAATCGTATTCCTATTATTAAAGAGAAAACAGATGCTAGGAATAGATAAGTAACTTGTCCAGTATCATGTAGCTTCTAAGTGGCCTATGATCGAAAACCAGGAGTCTCTGACTCCAGTTTCTTACCCATTGTATTCCACGGGTTGCACCTGATAATCCCCACTATCTGTCCTCAGAAAGGGAGAGGTGAGTAAAAAGCTTTCATCGGTAACTAGCACACAGAGAAAAAAATCTGCAGCATCTGATTGCTGTATTCTTTATGAGGCATTGCCTAGGATCTAGCGGTCAGCTCGCTTTAGGGCTCCCAGATGTGGTGTGACTCGAGGAGCTGGGGTCACAGTGCTGTGCACACAGGAATGGAAGGGGAAGATACTGGTTATGACATAAATAAAAATAAGAAGGAGAATAATGTGTTAGGTACTGTACTAGGTGATTTACTTTAATTGCTAATTTAGTTTTCATAATAACCCTATGAAGTATATATTACTATTTTCATTTTCTAGGTGGGAGACTGAGGTGGTGAGAGTTAAGTAACTTGCCTAATTCACTGAACAACTGAAAGTCTTAGTGAATAGAAGTGAATGTGTAGAAGCAAATGACCAAACCACACTCGCTGTAGTGGTGTTCCCAGTCAGGGAGAACCAGGGCCACGTTCTCCTCTCGTCCCAGTCTTTGCAGTCGCGATCGTTTCTCGTGTTTACTTAATGCTGCTTCTATCACCACTGCATTCCTGCTTAGCACTGGGCAGATGATATCCAAACGCAAGTCTGGGAATTAACTCCACTTCTGGGAGAAGATTCCTCCACCTGAGATCCTTCCTGTATTTTAAAATCCAGACTCCTTGACACTCTGGTGTCCTGGCCCACTTTATACCAGGCTCTCAGAATTCCCCAGCCTTCCTTTCCCCTCCATAGCATCCCACCGTGTGGCCTGGGAGAAGTCAGTTGCCAGAGGGGGCTTTGGACAGATGTTTCATCCTGGGACAGATTCTGCCTGTTTCACAATTTCGCCTGAAATCAGCCCTGCCATGGAGCTCTAAACTGTGCCCCGGCCCTGACCCCCAACCCTCTTCCCATCTTTGCCAAACCTGTCC
This sequence comes from Hippopotamus amphibius kiboko, assembly GCF_030028045.1. Lineage (NCBI taxonomy): Eukaryota > Metazoa > Chordata > Mammalia > Artiodactyla > Hippopotamidae > Hippopotamus > Hippopotamus amphibius. Next base: position 114,591,679 of record NC_080191.1, read on the forward strand.
GAATGCCCTGCAAAGAGCATGCCAGAGAAGACCAACTTTTCCTGCATACCTGCCTTTGATCAGGGACGTTTGTTCCTTTACACATGACAATTTCCAGAGTCCACTTAGCTCCAGGGTCAGTGGCCTCTGCACCTGTTGGCCTAGAGGTCAGATAAGGCCGGGTTAGGTTGAACATTATACGGATGAGGAAAGGGTTTTCCTAGGAGGTTCTTTCGCTTGCAGAATGGACATCTCTGGCTTTTGAAACAAGGACAAATAGCTGCTAGTCTCTCCCAGTACACTATAGAAGAAGGATTGAGTTGAGGAAAAGATGCCCAGAGCTTTGTTTAACGGTGAAAAATGCTGACCATCTCTGTTCATTCCTCACACGATCCTGCCCTCTGCCCTTCACAGTTTTCTGTGTGACTGTGAAGACAGGTAAAAAGACTCGTTTTCTTTTTCCTTTTCTCTACTTTTCATTTCCCTTCCCTTTTTTTGTTCTTTTTTTTTTTCTCAGTTAAAAAAATCCTTATTTGTTCTCCTCCTTTTCCTTTCCTTGAGGTGGCTAGGGGAGTGAAGCCTCAGAGACTGGGGCCAAAGAGGCAGCTGGAGGATCAGGAGATTGATAATACACAGGGGAACGGAACAAAGAGCTAAAAATATTGAGATCCAGCTCTTTCACTGTCAGGGAGAAGGGAGTTGCAAATGTGGGGAGGGAGAAAACGAAAAGATTTACTGTGGCGTTCAGCTTGAATTGGAGGAATCAGTGTGAACTCATGGTTGGAGAGAGAGGGAGACAGAAGTGGATGTAGATGTGTGTTATTATGCAGATCTATATATCTATATCTAATCTATGTCTATATCTATATGTCTGTTGAAAGATCCTAGTATCAAGTTTTCTCCAAAGCAGTTACCACACCTAGCACCCACATTCTGATTCCTAAATGACATTCTATACTAAAAGGATAAAGTTGCTTAGAGAAATGAGATTCCTGAAACAGAAATTCCAGAGCTGGTACAGGGAAAGTATGAGATAGGCCTGAATGTCTTATCCTGCCAGAAAGTAAAGTGCCTAAAAAATTATGAGGCTTGTAAAACAATACACAGGAGTAAGCTTGAAGGGCCATAACAATCTGATCTTCCAAATAAATCAGGAGGAGAGTTCGGGGAAGATGGCAGAATATAAAGCACCAGGAATCAGTTTTCTCACTCAAACAATTACACCGGTAGAACTGTTTGATGTAAGTATTTTTGAACTTTGGAGTCTGCTGAAGGCTTCCAGCTTCTAGGGGAAGATATAAAGGGTAAATTGCCATTAATTTCAGTCAATTTCAGTTCTCAGCTTAGCAGTGGCTATCCATCTCCCTCCCCACTGCCCTGCATCAGACAGCTGTGCTTGCATTCCAGGAACAGGTTGCACACAGCTTGCTCAAGGGGGGCAATAAGGATCCTGTTATGAAATATTAGTGATCTGTGTTATGTTCATTGATTGCTGCTTCTGAACAAGGAGGTGCACATACAGAAGAGGGAAGCCATTGTTATTGCACTTCCACTCTTTGTTGCAAGAGCCTCCTCTTCTGAGTGACCTCCAGAGGATTTAAAGGGCCAATACCTTTTTACCACCACCATCACCAGCCCCCTCCCCCATTCACTTTTCTCTCTTTCTCCCTTTTGAGAGTGAGACACTTAAGACTAGGGCATTAAAAAGCAACTGCATATTCAGGGAAAATTAGAAAATTATTGTGCATATAGAGGGAAAGGAGCGGGATAAAAAATACCTGAAAATATTTTAAGTTTGTACTTCAGGCTGACCCTTGGCACAGAGATAGTCTACAGCAATAAAAACAAAACAAAACAAAACAAAACTGCAAACCCTGAGGAAGAAGGAGGATCTGATTTCCAGAGTTACGATATTCCTAGATTCAAATGTCCAGTTTTCAACAACAAGAGAAATACAAGGCATACAAAGAAACAGAAATGTATGACCCATTCAAAGGGAAAAAATCAACAGGGGGACTTCCTAGGTGGCGCAGTTGGTAAGAATCCGCCTGCCAATGCAGGGGACACGGGTTCAATCCCTGCCCCGGGAAGATACCACATGCCATGGAGCAACTAAGCCCATGTGCCACAACTATTGAGCCTGCGCTCTAAAGCCTGTGAGCCACAACTATTGAGCCAATGTGCCGCAACTACTGAAGCCCACACACCTAGAGCCCATGCTCTGCAACAAGAGAGGCCATCGCAATGAGAAGCCTGCGCACCAGTGAGTAGCCCCCACTCACCTCAACTAGAGAGAGCCCGTGTGCAGCAATGAAGACCCAACACAGCCAATTAAATAAATTAATAAATACATTTATTAAGAAAGGGATAGACAATAAAAATAGAAGAAATTGGCAAAATTTAGTGGCATACCGAACATGAAGCTGACCAAAGATAATTTGAAAACAAGGGTGATGATATATTATGAGGCATTAACTTAATCCATTAAAAAAAAAATCAACAGAAACTGTCTCTGAAAAAGACCTGTTGATGGATCTGCTAGAAAAAGGCTTTAAAACAACTGTTCTAAAAATGCTGGAAGTACTAAAAGAGGTTGTGGAAAAAGCGAAAAAACAAAAAATGATGTATAAACAAAATGGAAATATCAGTAAAGAGATAGAAACCTAAAAAGAAATCTAAAGGAATTCTGAAGCTGAAAAGTAGAATAACTGAAATAAAAATTTATTAGAGGAATTCAAAGGCGTATTTGAACAGGGAGAAAAATCAGTGAACTGAAAGATAGGACAATTAAAATTATTGAGTCTGAGGAACAAAAAGAAAAAATATGGAGGGAAAGTGAACAGAGAATAAGGGACCTGTGGGTCATCATAATGCAGAATAACATATAAATTATGGGAGTCCCAGAAGCAGAAGAGAAAGGAGTAGAGAGAATATTTGAAAAAATAATAGTCAAAAATTTCCCAGGTTTGATGAAAGACATGAATATAAACCCAAGAAGCTCAAAAAACACCAACTAGGGTGAATTCAGAACACACACCAAGACATATTATAACCAAACTGTCAAAAGCCAGAGATAGAAAGATAATCTTGAATGCAGCAAGAGAGAAGCAACTCTTGACATACAAGGGATCTTCAACAAGATTATTAACAAATTCCTCTTCAAAAACTTTGGAAGCTCTTCTCTGATGATGCAATGGTTAAGAATCCGCCTGCCAATGCAGGGGACATGGGTTCAATCCCTGGTATGGGAAGATTCCACATGCCATGAAGCATCTAAGCCTGAGTGCCACAACCACTGAAGCCCGTGTGCCTAAAGGCTGTGCTCCACAACAAAAGAAGCCACCACAATGAGAAGCCCATGCACTGCAACAAAGAGTACCCCCCACTAGCTGCAACTAGAGAAAGCCTATGCAGCAACAAAGATCCAATGCAGCCAATAAAAAATAAATAAATAAAATTTAAAAAAAGTTTTAAAAAAAACTTAACAAAAAAAACTTTGGAGGCCACTGGCAGTGTGTTGATATATTTAAGGTGCTAAAAGAAAAAACAATATCAACCAAGAATCCATATCTGGCAAAACTGTCCTTCAAAAGTGAGAGAGGAATTAAGACATTCCCACATAAATAAAAGCCATGGACATTTGTTACCACTAGACCTGCCCTTCAAGAAATACAAAAGGTAGTCCTGCAAGTTGAAATCAAAGGACACTAGACAATAACTTGAAGCCTTAATGCAGAAATAAGATCACAATAAAGGAAAATACATGAGTGATTATAAAAGCTAGTATTATTGTAACAATGGTTTGTAATTTCACATTTTGTTTTCCACATATATGAGATTAATGCATAAAAATTATTAGCTTGTGTTTTCAGACACATTGTATAAGATGTAATTTTATGAAATCAACAATTGAAAGGGGGTAGGGAATAGAGCTGTAAAGGAGCAATTTTTTTATGTTATTCAAGTTAAGATGGCATAAATTCAAATTAGAGTGTTATAACTTTAAGATGTAATCTCCATAGTAACCACAAGGAAAATAGATATAGAATATACACAAATGGAAATGAGAAAGAAATCAAAATGTTTCACTACCCCCCCCCCCAAATCAACTAAACACAAAAGAAGATAGTAACACTGGAAATGAGGAACAAGCAAGCAAAAAAAAAGCTATATGGCATACAGAAAACAAATAGTACTATGACAGAAGTCCCTCCTTATCAGTAATTACTTTCAATGTAAATGGGTTAAGCTCTCCAGTCAAAAGACAGAAATTAGCAGGATGGAAAAAAAAATGATCTAACAATACATTGTCTGCAAGAGACTTGCTTTGATCCAAAGACACAAATAGATTGAATGTGAAATTATGGAAGAAAATATTCCATCCAAATAGTAACCAAAAGAGAACAGGATTGCTTATAATAATATCAGAAAAAATAAACCCTAAATCAAAAAATCTTAGACAAAGAAAGACATTATATATTAGTAAAGATTTCAATACAGCAAAAAAGACATAATAATCACAAACATTTACAAACCTAATAATAGACCATCAAAATACAAGCAAATATAAATATAAAGCAAAAATTGTCAGAATTTAAGGGAGAAATAAATAGTAGTTGGAGATGTGAATATCCCAATCTCAATAATGGACAGAATAACCAGATAGAAGATAAGCATGGAAATAGAGGACTTCAACAACTCATTAAACTGACTAGATCAAACAGACATATACAGAACACTCCACCCAATAACAACAGAATACACATTCATTGCAAGTGCAAATGGGACATTTTCCAGGATAGACCATATGTTAGGTCACCCAGTAAGTCTCAATAGATTTTAAAAAATAGATATAATATAAAGTATCTTCTATGACCACAACAGAATGAAGTTAAAAACCAACAATAAAAGGAAAAATGCAAAATCCACAAATTTGTGGAAGTTAAGACACTCTTAAACAACCAATGGATCAAGGAAGAAATCACAAGTGAAACTAGAAAATACTTAGAGATGAATCAAAATGAAAACACAACATACCAACCAAAAACTTATGGGACACAGCAAAAGCAGTGCTAAGGGTGAAATTTATAGCTACAAACGCTTACATTCAAAAAGAGGAAAGATCTCAGATCAACAGCTTACTCTTACAACTTAAGGAACTAGAAAAAGAATAACAAACTAAACTCAAAGCTAGCAAAAGGAAGGCAATAATGAAGACTAAAGATAAATGCAATCAGATAATAGAATAGAAAAACTAGACAAAAATCAATGAACTCAATATTTAGTTCTTCAAAAAGGTCAACAAAATTGACAAACCTTTAGCTTGATTGACTAAGAAAAACAGAAAGAACACAAATTACTAAAATAAGAAATGAAAGTGAGGACATTTCTACTGATTCTACAGAAATGAAAGGGATTGTAAGAGAGTGAATGAACAATAGTATACCAACAAATTGAATAACCTAGATGAAATGGACAAATTCCTTGAAACGCAGATTCTATCAAGGCTAAATCACAATGAAATAGAAAACTGAATAGGCCTTTATCTAGTAAGGAGATTCACTCAGTAAACAAAAATCTCCCAGGGGAAAAAAAGAGCCCTGGACCTGAAGACTTCACTGCTGAATTCTACCAAACCTTGAAAAAACTAAAACTAATTCTTCTTAAACTTTTCAAAAAAAAAAAAAAAAAAAAAGTAGAAGAAGGCACACTTCGTAACTCATTCTCTGAGGCCAGAATTATCCTGATACTAAAGCCACGAGATCACATCAGGAAAAGAAAATTATAGACAAATATCCCTATAAAGATTGATTTTCAATCCTCAACAAAATACTAGCAAACAGAACTCAGCAGCATACTGAAAGGATTATACACCATGACCAAGTGAAATTTATTTCTGAGATGCAAAGATAGTTCTACATATGAAAATCAATCAATGTAATACATCATATTAACAGAATGAAGGAAAAACTCCATATGACCATCTCAATTGAGGCAGTAAAAGTGTTTGACAAAATTTAACAGTCTTTCATTGAAAAAAAAATCACTCAACAAACTAAGAATGGAAGGACACTACATCAACATAATAAAAGTCATATATGGAAAAACCCACAGCATAAATCATACCCAATGGTGAAATACTGAAAGCTTTTCCACTAAGATCAGGAACAAGGCAAGGATGTTCACTTGTACCACTTTTGTTCAACACAGTAATGAAAGTTCCATCAGAAAAATTAGGCAAGAAATAAAAATAAATGCATCCAAACTGGAAAGGAGAGAGTAAAATTCTCTCTGTTGGCAGAAGATCTGATCCTGGATGCAGAAAATCCTAATGATTCCACCAAAAAATTAAAAAATTCAGCAAAGTAGCAAGATACAAAATCAAACCACAAAAATCAGTTGCTTTTCTATATATTAATGATGAACAACCCAAAAGAATTTAAGAAAACAATTACATTCATGATATCTTCAAAAAGATGCTTGGAAATTATCTTAACCAAAGAGGTAAAAGATTTGTACAATGAAAACTACAAAACATTGCTAAAAGAAGTTAAAGAAGACATAAATAAATGTAACGACATTCTGTGATTATGAATTAGAAAATTTAACAATGTTTTGCAAGGTGAAAAGAGTTCTGGAGATGGATGGTGGTGACAGTTTGCACAGAAATATGAATGTACTTAATACCACTGAACCATACACTTTAAAATGGCTAAGATGATCAATTTCATGTTAAAAAAATAAATTTCATGTTATGTTTTTTATCAATAAAAAAATGGGAAAAAAAGAATAATAGTAATGTATTATAACTCACTGAATATAAAAGAAACTCCCAAGCCCATGCTGATAAAAATAAATAAATGGAGGAAGAGAAGGACTTGTTTACTTTAGAATATCAATTGATAACTGTACAACGAATGATATAATCAGAAAATCACTATTTGGCAACCAATATAGCAATAATTGATTCAGTCAAGAATCATCACTGAATGCTAAAACTGGAGGATGAAAGTCTGATGAGGGCCAAAATATGAGGTAGTCTCAAAGTATCTCCCCACAAACTACTCATTAATTACAAAGGAAAATTTACAGTGTAGAAACCTGTTAGACACCACCTTAAGCAAGCAAATAAAGTTAACAGAAGTGATAGTGGGACAAATTACTATTGTGTTCCTTCTAATGCAATACTCTGAGAACCCAGCAACACTTTTGTGATGTTGCTGACAAAAAATGCACACCCTGAATCAAATCATGAAGCAATTTCAGACAGAGCCAAATTGAGGGACTTTATCTAAAATGCTGTTAAATGCAAAAATAACACATTAAATCACATCAGCCAAATCCAGAATGTTGGAAATATCAGAGGACAAGTGATGCAGTTTCTTCGACAAGTAAGTAGTATAAAAGGTAAAACAAAAGAGTAGAAGAGATTTAAGATATATAACCAGTTCAACTCCTGGATCTTATTTTAGGTCCTATTTGAACAAGGTAACAACATTTTTTGACAACCAGGGAAACTGGTATATTAACTGGGAATTAGATGATAACATAGAATAATTGTTCATTTTGACAGGTGGGATAAATGCATATGGTTATATATTAAAAATTCCTTAGCTGTTAGAGATGCACACTGTTATGGGTAAAATAATGCAATGTCTGTTATTCCAGAAAAAAAAGGGGGGAGTGGGAGGGTGGATTAAATAATATTGGCAGAATGTTGACAATTATTGAAGTTGGGTAAGGTGTGCATGGGAGTTTATTACGTAATTTTCTCTATTTCTGTGTATATTTGAAAATTTCATATATCTATGTAAAAGAAGGAGGAGGAGAGGAATCTGAAATAAACCTTAAACCATAGGTAGTGAAGAGTTTAATTTGCTTCTTAATGTGAAAAAATTGGAATAAATATAAGAACTAAGTTATATACCAACTGTGATGGATGGATGTCTACAAATACTTATGTAGTGGACTGTGTATAATTTTCATTAGTACTACTAGTAGAGTATCAAGTCATAGAAAGCACTTAGGTAATTTTATTGATAATGAACACCTGAATTGGATAGACATGATAATTATAGTTCAGATGTCATTAGAGTTAGGCAGAAAAGTTTAGAAAAATCAAATGCATTCTGCTCTAATCTTGGAATGCTACAACTTATACAACTTTTACAACCAACCAAACGTCTATTTAAGGTCTTCTGCATTTCCTTATAAACTTTAGAATTATATTGTCATTTCCTACCAAAAAATATAAAAAACTTATTGGGAGTTAAATTGGGAGTGCACTGAACCTATATATTATAATTTGAGAAGAACTGGCATCTTTATAATATTGGGTCACCACTCCATTCTCTGGGTATAGCCCTTCATTAACTTAGAGTTTCTTTTTTTTAAATTAATTTATGTATGTATGTATGTATTTTATTTATTGGCTGCGTTGGGTCTTCATTGCTGCATACGGGCTTTCTCTAGTTGATGCAAGCGGGGGCTACTCTTCATTGTGGTGTGTGGGCTCCTCATTGTAGTGGTTTCTCTTGTTGCAGAGCACAGGCTCTAGGCATATGGGCTTCAATAGTTGTGGCACATGGGCTCAATAGTTGTGGCTCATGGGCTCTAGAGCACAGGCTCAATAGTTGTGGTGCACAGGCTTAGTTGCTCTGTGGCATGGGGATCTTCCCAAAGCAGAGCTCGAACCTGTGTCTCCTGCATTGGCAGGCAGATTCTTAACAACTGCGCCACCTAGGAAGTCCTAGAGTTTCTTTAATTTTTCTCATCAGTATCTTATAGTTTTGTATGTAAAAATTTTAGACATTTTTTTGATAGACTTATTCCTGGACAATTGTGATTATTATACTACTTTAAATAGCATTTTCTTTTTTTTTTATTTTGAATATAGAAATATAATTGATTTTTGTATATTTATCTTTTATCCAGCAGCACAGCCTAACCCATTTATTTTTCTAATATTTAATCTAGTTTTTTAAAATTTTATACATTTTCAATTATATTTGTGAAAATAACAGTTTTAGTTTTTCTTTTCAATCCTTTAACATATTATATCTTTTTCATACTTGAGCAGACTGGCAGGTAGGACTGCAAGTAAAAGTGTTGAATAGAAATGATAATAGTAGACCTTCTGATCTTTTTCTTGATCTCAAAGGGATAGCTTTTGTTTACCATTTCACCACTGAAGATGATGATTTCATATATAAATTTCTTATATATATTTACATAAATATTTCTTTTATGCATATTTCACACACATGTACTCTTTATCAGATTAAGCAAATTTCCTAAAAAAAGTTTGCTAAGAGCGTTTTTAAAAGAGTCATTGTTGTTGTATTTTGCCAAATGCTATTCCTCTACCCACTGATGGTCATATAATTTTTCTCCTTTATTCTGTTAATGTGATCAATTACACTGATTGATTTTTTTAGAAAGATAACTTGCATTCCTGGAATAAACTCAACTTGTAATGATTTAGGATCCCTTTTAGGTGTTGACAAATTCAATTTGTTAATGTTTCGCTTAGAATTTTTGCATCTATGCTTCATAAAAAGAATTTTTTTTTATCTTTCTTATGATATCCCTGATGGTTTTTGTTTTTGCTGTACTTATTGGCCTAAAAATTTTAGTCTAGAAGTGTTCCTTCTTTTTTTGTTACCTGGAAGAGTGTGTGTAAGAAGAAGAATTCTTCTTCAATGTTTGGTAGAATTCATCTGTGAAGCCCTGGACTATTCTCCATGAAAAGAATATTTTTATGGGCTCCCCTGGGGAAAGAATAGAAATCTAAACATCATCCATTGTTCAGGGACTTCTGAGGGGCAGAACTGAGAGAGAGAGAGAGGTGGTGGTGTATGCCATTTCAAATTACCTGACATTTTCCTAAAAAGACTCTGCTCTTGGTTACCAACTAGCAGGCCACATATCCCTGAGCTGGCAGGTCTGCAGGTTAAGGAGCACGGTTCTCAGGCTGCCTGATTCCACCTTCCCCATGACCCAGAGGCAGGTCTTTCAGAGGAGAAGCCTTGGTGTTGGGCAGAGAGCAGTGAGGGGGAGGGGGAGGAGGGAGGGGTTCAAGTAGACTGAGGCTCTTTGTTTGCTCTGTTTCTTTGTAAATGAGGCAACATTTAGAAACAAATATTGGTTCGGAGGACCAATGCCTTCATGCCATTTCCTTCAGGTCAGCTACCCAACTCCCCTGCACGTACACACAAGTTCAGCTCTTTCAACAAGAGGGCCAATCCTGTTGAAACTGAACAGTTTTATTCAGTTTATGGTGGAAGATTCGGGTTATGACTTAGATTCATCTGTAACTGGAAGCTCTCTTCTCTCTGTCTCTCTCTCCCCTCCTTTTTTCCCTTCCTCCCTCCCTTTCTCCCTTCCTCTTCTGGACAAATAAAGAGAAGATCAATATAGAAAAAAAAGGAGAGATCAATATTTAAAAAAAAAAGAGCAATATCAAGGAAGCAGCTGTGGTCTAGAGAAGGCTGCGACTTAGGAGATTTGAGTTCAGGTCCCAGAGCTCTGTGAATGAGGACCTGTCATTTTACTGCAATGTTCACATCTAAAAAATGGGGGGCTGATCTTATCTCCTTAGGCAGTTAGTCAAGATCACAAGGTCTTGACCCAGAACAGTAACTGGCATGTGAAATAGCTGAAAACATGATCCTCTCTTTCCATCTGTGCGTGATAAGCCAGTGCAAGCCTGAGGTGCTGCAGTCGGGGCAGCCAGACCTCTCCCAGAGACAAGCCCCTCTGCAGCAGAAAATGGGGCCTGTGCGTCCGTGGAGAAATGGCAGGGCTGGAGGTCCCTGGTCTGTCTCTCAGTGTGACCCCAGACAAGACTCTTGGCCGCTGTTTGTGTCCCTGTTTCGTAGGAGAGGCAGTGCCCCTGGGTACACACGCTCTGGAACCAGACAGCCTGATTTTGCACCTGGCTCAACAGCTGACCTTGGACAAGTTATTAACCCCTCAGGGCCTCAGTGTCCTATCTCACCTGTAAAATGGGGATTCTAATGCACAGATCTCAGAGGGCTGTGGTGAAGGCCCAGTGAATCTCTCAGCAAGTGTTTGCCACTGTTAAGCTGTAAATGAGGAACAAGGAGTTTCCTGACCCCAGTGTGTTTCTAGTAGAGAATTAAACACCATAAGGGAGAGCACAGGGACAAATGTCACGGGCCACCAAGGACACAGAACACTGACACTTCACCTCTCACCTCCACACAATCCCATACACATTACAGATGTGGGCACAGCCACATAACTAGGGCATACACACATGTGCACCTACAGCCAGCCTTACCGCTGCCTCCTAGGAGAGACAGACACAGGCCTCTATCCTGTCCTCCTGAGCAAGAACCAAGGCCCATGAAAGTAGATGACGTGGGATCCTGGTCTTCGTGCCTCGTCTGGCCCGTCTTCAGATCCCATGGGCTCTGCACTTCCTCCCCTGCACGTCTTGGGCTCGGACTCAGAGGGCTCCACTGAGGCAACGCATGGGCTCAGCCTAGCCAGAGTGCTCCCCCTGAGGGGCTCAGGCTAGGCTGTGGGCCTGTCCCCAGAGGAACTGCCTCAGGAAAGTTTCTGTGTGTGATTGCGGAAGGGGCCCAGGGGAAAGGATCATGGCCCATCTGCCTCCCATGGGCTCCACCAAGCTCCCCTGAGCTTATGGATTAGCTCAACATTCCACAACTCTCCTTCCAGCTTCTGGCTGCCCCTGCAAGCTCACTGCAGGACCTGTAGAAGGCATGAGAGGAGTGTGGGTGTCCTGCTCTACGGAGTCTCTCCCAGCCAGCCCTGCCCCTGGCTTTCCCCCTCCATCTTCCTCCCTGTACCTCGAGGTGCCCCCATGAGGCCAGACCACCCCTAATGCCTGCTGCAGAGGGCAGCAGGAATACACGTCTCCTGCCAAGATTCTGGGTTTCCCATGGCTCAAGCAGGAGGGCCCACAAGGGCGGGACGGAAGGAGGGCAACAGCTGCCACTCTTCTTCATGGTGAGGCAGGGATGTGGAGGGCCCGGCTTGGCTTCTGTCCTCGCTGTAAACAGAAAGTCCCTGCTAAAGCAGTGCTCTCTGCAGTGGGGTGTGTGTAACCCCGTGTACATGAGACAATCTACTGGGGTGTGGAGAATCTATCCTAGCTTCTGGTTATATTTACCCCTCATGCAAAAGATAAAGAAGTTAACTCTCACTCCCGTTTCATATGAGGATTTGCACTGCCTCCCAGCTGGTCTGCAGGCCAGGCAGACACACATCATGGAGGGCTTTTGAGGTCTCCTGAGGGAAGATGGGGAAAGCCTCACAAGGGGTGGGGTGGGGAAGGGGATGCTGGAAGGTTGTGACTCCCTGACCTAGCCTTTGCTTTTGGCTTCTGTGGTTCCACATTTTGTGGTTTGCATACACCCAGTAAAATGGGTGTACAGATTAAGTAATGTGATTTACCTCATCAGATCTCACAAAAGGCACAAGTGCCTTAGAAAGACTCCTAGTGCAAAGAAGCTAGAAGTAGAAGATGATTCCGATACCACACACACAGGTGAACTAAAATAAAATGGCACTACTGATGTATCTTCTAAGCCTGGTGTAAATTAGTGTAAATAAAACCAAAAACAATGATCATCTGGTCGGGTTGGATAAGTAACTTAAGAAAACCCTAAAATTATCTTGATGACTCTCTGGAAAATGGATTTACATCTCCTATCAGGAATCGTGCCCCTTTCCTACATGTATGTGTTGCCTTGAGATATTTTTCATTGGGTATAAGGCAGAGTAAATACACATTTAAAAATGAGTGTTTCATCTTTATCTCATTGTTTAAAAATTTTCTATTCCTTTCACGATTGAAATGGACATAATACTAGTTTAAAAAGTACATATATTCATAATGTACAGCCTCACTATTTTTCCTTGTAAGGATGGACAATCAAAATGGTTTGGAGACCACTTTTCTGGAGGGAGTCAGGGATGACTCAGGGCATTGACATCAGGGCTCATCCTCTCCTGGGTCCCTTTCTTTGTGTTCATGTGTCATTTGTCCTGAGTGTCACAGAGTCTTGACCACATTCCTGGGCAGCTTCTTATGGGAGAGACTTTGTCTCTCCTGTGACTCTGTCCCTAGCCAAAGTGTCCAGCAGGCTTCATGAAGGGACGGAAGGTTACCAGTCCAGGATCCTGTGCTCAGGAGGGCACGTGGGGAAGGACAGCTCCTTTAAGGGCCCAAGAAGGAGCAGGATTTCTGGGTACACATGAGGACAAGTGAAAGGGGTTGAGCCTATTGTCTTTGACTTGTGGTCAGCTTTATTCTTCTCTCACACCCTCTCCCAGGACGGTCTCTGCCTATCATTCTCCTTTCTCCTGTTCTAGTCTGCGTTTGCGGCAGTTCCCTTCCTTCTTTCATCTGTGGAATGAGCACATAGGCTGATTCAGGACCAGCTCTGGCACCCCGGGATTCAGAAGCAGAGCCACCCACGCCCTCCCCTTTGCGCTGCAACGCTGCTCCTGGCACAGAGCAAGCGCGTGTGAACAACGGGTTGATTTTTCTTTAATTCCCTTCCTATCAGCACTTTCGTGTTGGAGTCCATCCAGGGGTCTGTCCCAGAGATCAGAAAATGAGGTGATCAGCCTGGGCGAGGAATGAAGGGGGAGGGCTGAGGAGCGATTGGGCAAAGCGGGCTGCGCAAACACAGGAGGTCAAAGACTGTGCTTGGCCAGCCCCGTAGGGGATAAAGGCGCGCGGGGCGCAGGAAAGCGGCGCAGAAGTCGGTCCGTCTGTGCTCGGCCCTCCGCGTCGCAGACCCGGGAGGATGAGGCTCGCCGTCCGCCCTCTGCTAGCCTGCGCGGTCCTGGGTGAGTGCGGCCGCTGGGAAGGCCCGCAGAGTCGCCGGCCCGGGCGCCCGCTGCATTCCGGAGCCCGCCGCCCCATCCCTGGGCTCCGCGCAGGAGCTGGGAGCCCGGACCTTTCCTTCGCTTCTCCCCGCGGGACAGCTCTGGGCCTGCCGCGCCTTCTGGTCCTGTCTGTGCTTCTGCCACCTTTTCACCCTCTCCTTGCTTCCTCCTCCTGTCCAGAAAGCCTTGTAGGAGCGGAACTCCGTAAATTAGAGCACTTCCATCACGATTTATCAAAACCCTTTGTTATGGTCTTAATCAAGTCCAAACTGCTTAGGATGGCATTCAAGGCCTCCCCAGATCTGGTCCTGCCTCCACGACAATCCGATGTCCCATGGGTGCCATTGGGGCTGGCCATGTCCCACTAATGAGGCAGGGCCATTGAAGGGATAGGAGCGTGGGATTTGAAGCCAAAGTTTTTGGGTCCTCAGCAGTGAGAAAGATAGTACAGCCTGGCCTGGGAAGGTCCTGTGAGAGTAAATGGGGCCATGAATCCAAGCACAGCGGAGTGGACTTTGCTGCACACATCTGTGCTTCAGAGCCTGTCACCATTGGGCCCCCTTTGTCCTCTAACTTTTGCTGGCCACTCGTGGTACATTTATCATACCTTTGGAGCCTCCTGTGCTTAGTTACTTGTCTCTCCTGAAAAAGTTAACCCTTAAGAGCCCACTCACCTGACTTGCCTTTGCTTTCCCCCCTCCCAACCTCAGAGAATCTCACAGGGCTGTGGAAGGTACATGCGTGACTAAGGACAAATTCCTGCCTTTGGGACCTCAAGAGGGGTGGTGTGGGGGGTGGGGGGGGTCTGGAGGAATGGTTTTGGGGAGGGTCTGCCACTGACTCCTTGTTGCCTGCTTTGCTATCCCATGGGCAGAGGTGGGATAAAGGGTGGCTGGGAGAGTAAGTTTCCCGTGGCCCCTCTGTGTCTATCCTGGAGACCCATTCCCTCCCCTTCTCCTGCTTTGTGCATCGTGGATATTCATGAGCTTCCTGGAGTCAGCCCAGTGCTGTTGATCCACAGAGCGGAGATGACAGAGGGCTTTGGGGACAGTGCCAAATGCTCGTATCATGGGGACAGCACATCTGCAACCACGTGGAGTAACTGTTACAGACATGGCTGGCTTCAGCTTCTCCTAGTGGCAGCCAAAAAGCCTAATGGAAATTAAGGGAGGGGTCACTGGAAACGACACTGAATGTGTCGAGTTTCTAGTTACTCTGGAACAGAGGATGACAGACAGGCATCATAGGCAAATTCATTGCCTCATCAATCATTTACCCCTATGTACTGGCCAAGCACATGGAAAACAACTCAGAATGTTATCTTCTTTTGTTCCCTGGGACAGAGACCAAAGTCTGGAGACTTGATTTCTAGGCCAGTCTCAGCTACTAGCAAGCTAGGTAACCTTGGGTAAAGCATCACTCTCTGAGCCCAGTTCCCTCACCTCTAAAAGATACTAATTACTAGATGATGTAATTCCTACCCTGCTGGCTTCCCAGAGTTGTAGCATTGAGCCAACACCTTGGTGTAGCTAAAAATCCCCTGTGTATCCTGAAGCTTGTATTCCATGGCAGGCCACGGGTCATGAGGTGAATGAAGGAGTCTCAGAGAACACAGAGGAGCCCTTTGTTGTCTCCAATTAAGAGCTGAAGGTCAAGCCGGCATCCCTCTGGCTAGCACAGGCTGGTCAGCGGGAAACTCGTGCCCAGACTCAGAATGCAGTGGAACTTGTGCCCCTTGCTGTCCCTGGACAGCAACGCGTGTGGACAGGCTGGAGGGGAAGTAGCCTTCATGACCCTCCAGAGGGTGTTGCTGTCTCTTCCACTGGCACAGGGACCTCTGGCCTCTCTCCCCTAGGGCTGTGTCTGGCTGTCCCTGAGAAAACTGTGAGATGGTGCGTCATTTCAAGTCATGAGGCTAATAAGTGCGCCAGCTTCCGCGACAATATCAATAAAGTCCTTCAGACTTCTGGTCCTTTTGTCTCCTGTGTGAGGAAAACCTCCTACCTCGAGTGCATCAAGGCCATTGAGGTAAGTTGCTGCCGCCTAAAGGAGAGCAGAAGAAAATCTCTATGTTCTTTCTCCTGTCGTTTCAGAATGATTCTGGACTCACAGGTAGGAGGCTGAAGTGCGGGGCAGTCAGCCCCTAGTGCTAGTAAAATCACTTTAGAAATGGAAATAAGGGCAGTCATCTTTAATGAGTCAAAGTAAAATCCAACATGCTCTGAAAGGGGACTATTTTGAGCTACTAAATTCTCTGAACTCAGAGAAGAAAACAAGAATGCGTGCTATCAAAGTGACCATGTAACACTCTTTTAGAGGTTCTTGATGAATCACAAGAAGCAGATGAATGATACACACAGGGAAGAGGAACACATAGGCGTGATCGCAGATGACAGCTGATCCTTCTGACTTCTAGGTTTTCCAAAATACTCTTCTCTCCTTCCACACTGCTCCTGCACTTGTGAACATGTGTCAGACCCTGTGCTGGACAATGGGGCTGCAGTAGTGAATTTAAACACACATGCTCCTTACTTTTGAGGAGTTTATAGTCTCATCAGGAAAAGAGAAAAACACACAAACAGGTAGACGTGAAATTTCAAATTGTGTGATGTACAACGGAGGGAAAGACACAGAACTCTCAGAGGAAACATGCTTTGGCCTTGGTGTCAGGGACAATCTCCTGGAAAGGAAGCAGTGAATCTGAGAGCGCAGGGATGGGCATGGGTAAGCCTGCCAGAAGCTATGGGTGGAATATGCCAGGTAGTAGCCCATAGCATGTGCAAAAGGCCTGAGATAGGGGAGAGCTGGGCTTCTTTGAGTTTCTGTAGGGAAGCTAGGGTGACTGGAGCAGAGCAAACAGGAGACTGGAAGGAGGAATGAGGTGGGAGAGGTAGACTCAACCAAATGGAACATGATGAACTCAAGGAATCAGTGATTTGGTATAAACAACTGGTCTGTTGTGTATGTGTGTATGTGTGTGTGTATGTGCGTTTATTGAACCTCAGTTACTACCATGGCTTAATTATAACTCTTGATTTATGACATACTTTCAGCTTTGGTATATGCATACTTCTCTTTGTTTTTAAATATATTAATAACATAAAATAATATTATCCAACAAACCCACCAGAGGTTCTCAAAACTTTATCATTGCCAATAGCTTACTTCTAGGGCTACTGTGTGGCAGCATTGGATTCTATGGGAACACCACCACTTGGGGTAGTGTAACCCACTGGCCCTACTTTCAACTACCTGTGTGTTTCCCCATCCAGGGCAAACAGAATCCTAAAATTTTCTTGCCTTTTACTTTGACTCAAGACGTATATAAGTATGAGGGGATGATTGTATAATTTTGCTTCTTAAAATATTTTAATGGCATTTTAATAAACATGCCATTGCTATGTGTTGTCTTCTCATACTTGTTTTTCCCTTCTCAATATTATGCTGTTTTCACCCACGTTGTTGAACATAGCTAGTGTTCATTCATTTTCAGAGCTCTACAAAAGTCCATTGTGTTGGTACACCACAATTTACGTTTTCTTTTCTGGTCATTAGGCATTTGGATTGTTTCCAGCTTTTTGTTATTCTAATCAGGGTCTGAGGAATATTTTTATACAAATCTCCTGGGACACAAGTATTACTAGTTTCTCTTTAATATGTATTTAGGAGCAGATTTTCTGTGCCTTGAGATATGTGAGTATTTGAAGACAATGCCAAATGTATTTGGTTTTTAAGCAAATCCAGTGTGGTTGTTCCAGTTTCCACTCTCATCAGCAGTGTGTGAGAGAAGAATCCACATCATTCTTGATGAATTTGATATTTTATCATTATGAAATAATCGCCATTTCTGGCAGTGCTTTTTAACTAAACTCTATTTTTCTGATATTAACATACTACATCAACTTTCTTTTGGTTAGTATCCTTGTATATCTCTTCCCATTCCTTTATATTCAACTTTCTGTGTGCTTATCTTTCAGGCGTGTCTTTTGAAAACTGTATATTGCTGGATTTTGTTTATTAATGCAATCTGACAATCTCATTTATTTTATGTGGTCAGTTTAGACCATTAATAAATTATTATTTTTATTATTGACAAATTGGGTTCTTAGTCCCGTTTTCCCCCTGATTTCTGATTTTTAGAAATTGAGTTTGTACATGTGTGTATTCATTTGGATTGTCTTCTCGTTATTCCACCTTTCCTCCCACAGGAAGTAATTTAAACAATTTATTTATCAGAATCCCTGTTGCTCTCGTGGACTCCATGAGTTAAACCTTGGCTCCTTGGTTCCTGAACCCCTGAGGCCCCAATGATTCCTGCCCAGGATCCTGGTATCTGGGCCAAAAAAGCCCCAGCCTCACTGCTCTAGGAAAAGCTCTTATTTGTTTACCTATTTATTTTTATTCTGTGGTGTGTGAGTGGGTGGGGAGAGTCTCTGGAAGTTTCGCCTATCTTTTGAGATACTAAGAAAGCCCTAAAGATTGTTTCATATATGGAGACTAGTTGTGGAATAAAAGAGTCCTTCCCCAATGCAAATGTATTTAATGGCACTGAATTGTACACTTAAAAGTGGTTAAATGATAAATTTTATGTTGTTATTTTATTACAATTAAACAACAAAAACAATTCCAACCATTGAAAGAAAAGTTTCAGTGAGACAAATATATAGTTTGCCTTACATTATTATTTTATTTCATTTAGAAATACCATTGTCTTATTATTTACCTATAACATGGGTCTATATAAAAGACGGTGCTTCTCACTTCAAGACAAAATAAATTCTAGACCTAGGGGGAAGGTATCTATAATATTTCAAGTGAACTGTTGGTTTAAAGATGAGAATTAGTAGAAGCAAAAACTAAAAATGAAAATAAAAGACCCAGCAAGTAACACTGTTATGGAAGAAATAAACCCACATTGTGTCGCTTCAAATCCTAGCTCCATGACTTACTAGCTGTGTTGGTCTGGGGAGGTGACTTAAACTTTCTGTGTCTTTATTTATTTATTTATTTATTTTTTATTTTTTTTTTATTTTTTTTTGGGGGGTACACCAGGTTCAATCAACTGTTTTTATACACATATCCCCATATTCCCTCCCTTCCTTGATGCCCCCCCCTCGCTGTGCCTTTATTTTTTAATGTGTAAAATGGAGCTGAGATGGACAATGGTGTCTGACTAGTTGATTAAATGAACAATCAGCCCTAATGGAAGTAGTTGAGCATGTAACACTCCCTTCAGAGTGTAAGCAAGAAGTTAAAGCCAGAGAAAGCACCAGTCCCTGAACAAAAGACTCCTGCAGTTAAATGGACCCAGGACAGGAAGGAAAAGTACTGAGTACTGAATAAGAGTGGAGAAGAATGTCCTCAAGGCTCCCCTTTCCCATAAAGCGTTCTCCACAGAGGCATCTGAGGAAGACCTCAGTCCAAGATGAAGAGGTCACCACATGAAAGGACCTGAACTTGAAATGTACATATGTGTAACAGCATGACCAGGCAGAGGGACCTGAGTCCTTGACTGCAGCCCCCTCAGAACCTGTAACGCAGGGCCGTGCATCCAGTCTGGTATTGCACGGGGCAGCTTTCCCCCTGAGAGGCCTGCTGGTAAAGCCTCTGTAATTTAGGTCAGTCTTGAAAAATCACTATAGTTTTCTGGGCCAGCAGCTGGACTCCTCACCACGGAAAACAGAAAAAATAATCCATTCCTTCCCCTGTGCAAGAGTTAAGGAATATGGTGGCCAAATCTCCTTACCAGGGAGGTAAAGTTAACTGAAGCCCATGATGTTGTGCAAGGTCTGACCAAATTGAGGGTTCCTCTGGCCCCAGATCCAAGGAGCATCGCCAGTTACCCCCACATGTCCAACTATAGGTGGGCCTTGCTCAGAAGTAAGAGCTTCAACCGGACGCTGGTCTGTTCTCTTTCAGAATAGCGAAGCAGATGCTGTGACGTTGGATGCTGGTTTGGTATTTGAGGCAAGCCTGAAACCCTACAACCTGAAGCCTGTAGTGGCAGAGTTCTATGGCTCAAAAGATGGTAAGCTCTCCCTGGGGACCCAGGAAGGAGTTTGTGGCCCTTGTTCTCTCCTAAGAGACGCTGAGTCTTGTCTCATTCAAGCAGGTAATGGAGACTAGCTAGTGATGAGCTTTCCCCATTGGGGAGTGAGTGGGGAATGAAGGGCCCTATCGACCCCCATAGCCACAACTCAAGGCCTCTGGGAGCTTTGGGCTGGTTGAGGACTGGTGCTCACGACACTGACCTCCTGGGCAGGCTGTGTGCAATTGGAGCTGAACCCGATTCAGATTTGTAAAGAGGAGTCCTCCAAGAACTACAGGTGCCACACCCAGGGGAGAGAGCACACAGGAGCATGCATTTGGAGACCTGACAACCTTGCATCTCTTCTGAGAGCAACTTGATTGTCCCTGGGCGTGTGTGAGGGACAAAAATACTTAAAGAAAGTCAGGAATGTGGTCTCTGCTGCCAAAGCTCCAGTTTCCGGGGGGTGGGGGTGGGGGGGTTGGCTTGATAGGTGTAAGCAGATACTCCCTGCGAGGTCGGGGAGGGCAAGAGCATTGGGCCACATGTGCACACGGCCTTCCTGCTCCTGGGTTTGCCTGGAGGGTTATTACAAATGTCTCCTCTGTGGTCCTTTCTTTCCTCTGTAAGCCTAGGAAGGTTTTTCTGATCCTTCCCTCTTTAGGACCCAACCCAACATAAATGTTACCTCTGGGTTCCCCTTGCCTACTCAGGGGCCCAGTAGTGATAAGCGATGCTTCCCTGGGGCCCAGTTTGAGAGTCTTTCAGCCACACTGTCCCTTTGCAGAACCGCAAACTAACTATTACGCTGTGGCCGTGGTGAAGAAGGGCACCAACTTCAAGCTGAACGAGCTCAAAGGCAAGAAGTCTTGCCACACAGGCTACGGCAGGTCCGCTGGGTGGAACATCCCCATGGGCAAGCTTTACTGGGAATTGCCTAATCCAAAGGAATCTCTTCCGAGAGGTAAGCGGGCAGGAGGGTGAGTGCCCTCAGCAGGCATCTCCTCTTTAGATGCCCACACAGGCCACACCGGCATCACTCAGATACGATCAGGTGATGACAAGTGATGACTCTGGGAGTGGAGGTTGGAGACTAAATAGCTTTAAACTGGCAGGTCTGCTGCGCCAGCACCCGTTAGGGGCTGTCACGAGTCCTTTTTTTCCAGAGCTCCTGCCACCCTACCAAAGGCTGTCCTGAGGAGTGGGGGGAAGGGAACAGAGGGCTTCAGTCAGGCCCAAGGTTGCTGGGCCCCACTGTCCACTTCCCTGGGATGCTTCCCTGTCTGTGGCTGATGCTTTTGCTCTTCTGCTGGAGCTTTCCCTGGTGGCCATCTGCTGGCTATGAACTTGGCCCGCACCTCTCCAGGCGGGTCCTCCATCTCTCAGGCATGGATCCCAGAGGAGACCTCTCTCTGAGCTGTTGCAGTCTGACAAGGCAGGGACGGGGGCTGATGGTGACCTTGGTCTTGGAAGGTGGCTGGCACAAGCCTGGTTCTTGGGGAGGGAGGTGGGAGGGAAGGGGTTAAACTCATCCCTTTTTGGAAACCCTTAATCTTGAAGAGTGAACACTCATAAAGGTGAACTGGGTCTGGGGGTGCTGGTTTTGTTTGGGTCTCCCTATGTTCCCTCGTGAGCCTAGGCTGGGAGCTGTAATTGCCTCTGGCCAGGCTGGCTCACGCCCTGTGCTTCTGTGTCTCCGTGTTGAGCAGCAGTGGCCGATTTCTTCTCGGGCAGCTGCGTCCCCTGTGTGGATCAGAAGGCCTTCCCCAAACTGTGCCAACTGTGTGTGGGGAAAGGGACGGAAAAGTGTGCCTGCAACTCCCACGAACCGTACTTCGGGTACTCAGGGGCCTTGAAGTAAGTGCGACCGGCTGCTGCTCCACCCGGGCTCCTAAGTGTCCAATGTCCTCAGGTTGGGAGTCTTCCCTGGCCCACAGCAGAGCCCAGTCTGCAAAGGGGCTTCCAGGGGTCTAATCCCCTCACAGGGACTCAGGGACACAGCTGGGACTCCCCAGACCAGGCCAGTGCATACGCTCTTCGTGTGACATTGACAAGGAAGTCCCTCTCCTGGATCTCCTCTTTCTGTCTCCCCACAGTTCTCTCACAGGACTAGACAGAGCCTGAAATGACAGGCATGGCCCTAGTGTCCAGGACGTTCTTCAGTGACGGACCCTCTGCTCTCCATTAGAGCAGTGTCACCTGCTCAACGTGCTGGCCTCTGTCCTGCCTCCTGTCCCTCTCGCTGTGCAGGCAGCTCATGTGGCTGAGTTCTTGCTCCCTCTTCTCCCTTGGTTACGTCCTAAAGTTTTAGAGCCAGCCAAGGGCACCCTTCCTCCCTCAAGAGACACTCTGCCTTTACCCTCCACCAGAAGTTTGAAAACACTTTTCCCCACGGAAATATCTTCAATGTCTTTTTGATGCTTTGGGGCTCATGGTGAGGGTCCTCCGGCTCCTGTGCGCTCACCGCCCCCATCTCCATAGTCCCTGGATATCAGCGCCACATGGTACTCCCTCAGTTGCCGCTCTGCGCAGAGGCCTCCCCTAGGCCCTCCCCTTGCCCCAAGGCTGGACACTGTGGTCAGACCCTCAAGCCTGAGGAGAAGGGCCAGCCCTGCAGGAGCCCTCCTAATGTGTCTCCTCCCCACAGGTGTCTGACGGATGGCGCTGGGGATGTGGCCTTTGTCAAGCACTCAACAGTATTGGGTAGGTGATAGGAGAATAAACTGCAGGTCCCTTCAAGCAGAGGGCCTCCCTTTTCTTCCTGCCTCCTTTTTCATCCTCAGTAGTCCGACACGAGCGAGCATAGTGTGTTCCTCCTTTCTCACCGCTGGGGTGTTTACCTGTGCAAAGGTGTATGCCTTTGGGGCCCCCGCCTGGACTCCTGGGCCTCATCCTATCATTCAACCTCCTGGACACTGGGACCCTTTCTCCTGGTCAGTGTTGCAATAGCAAAGGGTTGGGAGCACATCTGGCCGACCTTGGCCTGCAGTCAGCCTGCTGAGATGAGACCTTTTGTGGTGCAGGCAGTCACCCCTGCACTGGGCATCGGAAGCTTCTTTACCTGTAACTGGCTGTGGGCTCTGAAGCAAGTCAGTTTCCTTCTGGCCCTCACTGTTCACTCCAGGCTTCACAGCTCACACAGTTTATCATTCCGTGGGGAAGCGAGGGAGAAGAGGGGGCACACCGCAGCCCACGCTCTGCCTGCCATCGGCTCATGTGGGCTTCCCTCCCGCAGACAACCTGCCTGAGAAGGACCAGGAAGACTATGAACTGCTTTGCCAGGGCGGCCGGAGGCCTGTGAACGAATACAAGAATTGCCACCTGGCCCGGGTCCCTTCCCATGCCGTTGTGGCCCGAAGTGTGGACGGCAAGGAGCACTTGATCTGGGAGCTTCTCAACAAGGCCCAGGTATCGAATCGCCTGTCCTCTTTCCCGCTTAGCAGTGCCTGCTTGCATTTGGGGCATTTTCCTTCACTTCCTTCTTGCCACTGTAGAAGTCCTTCTGTATTCAGGACACAGTGGGGACCATGCCACACACCATCCGCTTGTAAGAAAGCACCCAGCAAAGCCTTCTTGGAGCTGCACAGAGCCTCGTCCTGCATTATCATCTGCCAGACTCTTACATTCCGGACATCCGTTTCTCTCCTGATGGAAAAGAAATGATCTTTCTTCCAAGGTCCCTCAGCCTGACTGCACACACAGCTAGCTTTCCTTCACTAGAGCAGGAGAATGCCAGAACTGAGCCAACATTCTCTTATCCAGCCCTCCCACCTGTCCATCTGTCCATCAAGGCAACCACACAGTGTCAGCCTCTGAAGGAGATCCGTTTCTTGTGCTCCGTGAGCTGTCATCCAGCCAGGGAGACAGGCACAGAAACACGTTCAGCGACATTGGGTGTTTGTTATGCAGCCCAAGGGGGCTGTGAATGGAGAAGGTGCTGGCGGGGGTGGGGGGTGCGGGGAGAGCAGGTCCGACTGCCGTCTCTCCTGGCATCTTGAAATCTTCACAGTTTTAATTTAGTTTCCTGAGTTTTAAAATTTTCTTCGGTCCTATTTTGCAGCATTCCTCGTTGCTGTAGCCATTCAAATCTGTGTTTTACTCCAAACAGGAACACTTTGGCATAGGCACATCTGAAGACTTCAAGCTCTTCAGCTCTGCTCCTGATAAGGACCTGCTGTTTAAGGACTCTGCCAAGGGGTTTTTAAAGATTCCCCCCAAGCTGGACCCCCAGCTGTACCTGGGATATGAGTATGTCACTGCTCTTCAGAACCTAAGAGAAGAAAAGACACGTAAGTATTTGGGAAGGATCATGTGGCTCTAGGAGCCTGGAAACCTGGGGAGGGTGGGGCCCAGCAATAGAGTCTTTCCAGGTACTGAACACTTGTCCCGACAATCCTTTATCTGCACGGCCTGTGCAGCCCAGTGTTAGATGGAGGCTAAATGGCATTAGTCATCCTGAGATGGGCCTGGACAACACCAAAGGGCATTAAAGGAAATTCACGCTTAAAGTGATTTGTATAGAGGCTTCCCTGGTGGCTCAGTGGTTAAGAATCCGCCTGCCAATGCAGGGCACACAGGTTCAAGCCCTGGTCCGGGAAGATCCCACATGCCTCGAAGCAACTAAGCCTGTGCGCCACAACTACTGAAGCCCGTGAGCCTAGCGCCCGTGCTCCGCAACAAGGGAAGCCACCACAGTGAGAAGCCCATGCACCACAATGAAGAGTAGCCCCCACTCTCTGCAACTACAGAAAGCCCACACACAGCAACAAACACCCAACACAGCCAATAAAAAACAAATGATTTGTATAGATGCCAGCACTGTTTCCTGTGTATAAACCAGGGCTACCCTACCCACTTTGTGAAGCGAATTAGCCTGGCACAAAGTAAGGTGAATAGAATGAAATTGCTACAAATGTGCACATCTGAAGCCAACACTATGGTCAGCATGTGCCATGGGGAAGCTGGCGTTTTAGACAGGTCGATGCTGCTCCTGAATTTCCTTGTGTCACTGAGGATGTGTCTGAACATTCATTCATTCAACAGACATGTACTGACCATCTAGCTATAAACTATGCAACATGCTGGGCATACAATGGTGAGTCAAAGATATATTAGATTCTGCTGTCATGGAACTTTCAGACCAGTGGGGAAGACAAATGTTGAAGGAATAGTCACTCCATTGAATGATCAATTAAAAATGAGAGATTTCCTCAGTAGAAGGAAAATAAAAACAAAAACCCAGAACAAAATATCACGGCTCTACGAGAGTGCAAAGCAAAGAAAGACAATTCCCGGAATTGAGGTAAGGCTTCCCTGAGGAAGTGCCTGTTGAGCTGGGTCTGAAAGTTGGGTAAGTGTCCATTTACTCAACAGACATTTATTGTGCTGACCATGAGCCAGGCACTAAGGGTGCCGTGGGGAACAAGACAGGCATGGCCCTTGCCTGGCCAAGCTTATGTTCTCCTGCACGGAACAGACAGTAAACAATGAATAAATATATAACATCAGCTCAGACGGTTAAGTGCAATTTCTAAACAAAGAGGGGGAAAAAACTCCAGCCTGAAGTGATAGAGTGCCTTGGGGTTGGGAGTCGAGTTGACTTCTCACAAGAAATAATTTTAAGTTAAATCTAAATGATGAGAAGCCAACCAAGAGATGGTTACTGCCTTTGATATCTAAGAGATTAATTCCTGGAATGGGATCTGAAATGCTGAAGAATCCCAGAGTTTTCATGCAGACAGTAACATAACCAGCAGGCAACATCTGGGCCTCTTCTCATCTCTGCTTCTCTTCCTTATGTCCTAGGCCCAGTCACCCCAACGGGTGAATGCAAGAAGGTTAAGTGGTGTGCAGTGGGCCAACAGGAGAGGGAAAAGTGTGATGAGTGGAGTATAAATAGTGATGGAAAAATAGACTGTGAAACAGCAGAGACCACGGAAGACTGCATTGCCAAGATCGCGGTATGTCACTCCTGCCTCCGTAGGGCAGCGTCCCTGCCATTGCCGCCTGCCTGTCCCCAAGGCTGAGTGAGTGTTCCTAGGAACGATGTGAAGAGCCAAGTTCCCAGGAATCTTGCCCGCACTGTGGGAGCCTCAGGACCTTTGAGCTTGTGGATCTGAAGGGCTGCTTAAGGCTTGTTTCCTCCTGGTGTTAGCACGCAGTGGAGCGCAGTCTGAGCCGTGTCTACTTAGGGAGGCTGGACCTCAGTGTGGGGGAGCCTGAGACCCATGGTGTGCCACGGCAAATGTGATGGGGTCGTGTTATTGTGCGAGCACGCGGAAGTTCAGCTTTGTTGATCACAAGAGCATCCCATGTTTGCTTTTAGAGAATGTTGAAAAACTGAAGGATATAAAGAAAATACATAAAAACTAATTGTAACCTTGTAACTCAGAGAAAATCCTGTTAACTGTGCTCATATCATACATACAATTTAACACCCTTTTCTCACCTAATGTCATCTAGGGAGCTTTTCCCTTGTCACAAATCATCCTTTGAAAACATAATTTAAAAAATATATATTTCAGTTTATTTTTGAAAGACGATACACTATTCTGTTTACAGTGGTTAAGTCTGGGGACCAAGTTTATGGGGGACTTTTTTTTTTCTTTTTCTGTTTTCAAATTTAAATTTAAATTTTTTCTTTTCCATTATGGTTTATTATGGGATGTTGAATCTAGTTCCCTGTGTTATACAGTAGGACCTTGTTATTTATCCATTCTATATATAATAGTTTGCATCTGCTAATCCCAAACTCCCAATCCATTCTCCCCCCCGTCCCCCACCTTGGCAACCACAAGTCTGTTCTCTACGTCTGTGAGTCTCTTTCTGTTTTGTAGATAAATTCATTTGTGTCATATTTTAGGTTCCACATATAAATGGTGTCATATAGTATCTGCTTTCTCTTTGACTTACTTAAGTCAGAAGTAAGTGAGTGCCTATGATAATCTCCAGGCATCACTTCACTATTTCATTCTTTTTTTTTTATAGTATTCCCTTGCGTATATGTACCACATCTTCTTTAACCGTTCACCTGTTGATGGACATTTACGTTGTCTCCATGAAAACACGATGTTTTAATTTGACAGCTATTCCAGAGTGTGGATGTACTGCAATTTGTTGAACCATTTCCTTGCTATTGAGCATTAAGTTTGGTCCTATCTTTGTGCTATTATGAATCATACTTGCGTGTTTTTACTCACACATTTTGCCCAAGTAGTTTCCCACATATCTGATTATTCCTTTAGGGTATATTCTTCAAAAGTATATTTCTAGACCCGAAGGAAAACTTGGCAGTCTTGTTGAATTTAAGCATCTCTGAAATTTGGGGCTTATTAGCTCTATTAGGTCATTAGATCTAACAGATCATTTGAGTTTATCTGACTCATTCATTAAAGATCTTGTATTTACCACACACTGAAATAGCACTCGGCCAATGTGGCCAATATTCAGGGCTGGGGCCCCCATCAGGAGGCACTCTATGCCACAGGCACAGCCCTGAGTCCCTGACTCCATTCATCTTGCAAATGAGAATTCATGGCATCAGAAAGGTGTTGTGAGAGGATCTCTGGGATAGTGTGTCCCATGAGAGGACAGGGGAACAGAGGATGTGGGTCTTTGCTCCTGAAGAAACTAAACAAAGCACCCAGAGTTGATCATCAATCAGTTCATCATTGTTTGGGTGAAAATGGGAGTACATTTTATTTTCTATGTTTGGTGTGCCTGACTGATCCTTTGGGGGTCCAGTACCAGCACCTTCTGTCTCCCGGGGCCTTCATGACCTGTGCTGGCAAGGCTGCTTCAAGGAAACAGCTGGAAGGGCATGTGGGACAGGAGATGGTCACTTTTCGCCTGCTGTGATGTGCTGTGTCTTTGCAGAGAGGAGAAGCTGATGCCATGAGCTTGGATGCAGGCCACATCTACATAGCAGGCAAATGTGGTCTAGTACCTGTCCTGGCAGAGAACCACAGTAAGTGGAAATTGCTACTCTAAGTGTTTCATTTCCTCTGGGCCATGGAGAGAGGAAATGGAAAATCACAGCCTGATTTATACCATATAGGCCATAAAGCTCTTGTTTACGGAGCACCTCCTACTTCCTAGCCTCTGGGCTCCCTCATCTCTAGTCCCAACAGTTATCTTGAAGGATGGGGTCTTCTATCATACCTTCCACAAGGGAGTTGGAGGCTTTGCACTGGGAAGTTCTAGCTAAAAGTGATCCTCTGCAGAGGACAGCTAGATTCTCATTTGGGATTCCTGGCAGATTTTCTTGCTTCCAAAGCTCACACTTCTCCTGTTGCCCTGGTGGAGAGATTCATGTACAATTGGCAGAGACCACTGTGGCCACAGGATAGATAGAGTGGGAAACTTGAAATTTACAATTTGGGGCTAAATTCCAAGGGCCAGGGAGCTAAAGTGAACTTGCATAATCCAGACAGCCTGAACCTTTTGGAAACTGGTGATATGTACAGAGTTTTCCTGGCTCTTTAAATTCTGAGCTGCACATGGGAAAGATGATTTCCAATCTGTAAATGAGTGCTTAATGCCGTCTTTGTTTTCTGCCCTACAGAAACGACGGGCACACTGTGTAAAAATAAACCAGAGGAAGGTGAGTTGAGATTGGTAACCTCATGAGTTTAAGATAAATTCCCATTGCTTTTGGGAAAGGGTAAGATAAGCTTAAATTGAAATCCAAAGTAGATAAGAGACCCGTTTTCAGAATGCAAAAGAATCATGGAAGGAGAGTCATTGGCCATGATGATTACTCCTCTACACTTGCCATGACTTGCACACGGGACTGCCCATATAATCCGATAAGGTATGTCTCTTTGTCCTCTAAGGATGCATAAGAGGGCCAGCAGCTCAGAGAGGTTACAAGTGGCTTGGACTCCCACATTAGGCAAGCAAATACAGGCCCCCCTCCCCACTCCTGACTGCCTCTATTGCACGAGGCCTGCAAAGTTTTAGATGAGAGTTAGCACCAGCCCAGGAGCCTTGCTGATAGGCGCCTCGCAGGGCTGAGGGGAGAGGCTCACACAGGCAGATGTCTAGGGGCATGAAAGTGCCCAGCCTCCCAGCCAGGGCTAGGCCCCAGAACCCAGGCCAACCTGGCTCTCACCCAGGGCTCTGGCTGGTGATGGATCTGGGACGATGTGGCAGGACCAAGACAGGAAATCTTATCAAAGCGGGCTCTGGGGCCCGCGCTCAAGTCCTGCAGGTCATTTCCAGCCATTAGTGTGCAAGTCTGTCCTCATCACTTTTCTCAGTTACCCGAGCCTCAGTTCCCAGCCTCCCCCCATCATACTCGGAACCAAGCTATTTGCCGAAAATATAACCCTTCTTACTCCATGAACAATAAGTTTTGCATCTTTTCTGTTGGAAACAATTTCCTGAATTAATTACACTGGAAAACTGAAATCATGAGTTGATATTCTTTCTAGTTCCAGTTTTAAAGAGCAGCATGTATTTGCTGCTAATGATGGCAGCTAACTTGATTTTGAGTTTCCACTTTGCTTATTTATTTTGGTGTAAACCTGTATTCTTCTTACCGCAAAATATCTGGCCAGAATATCCCTGTGCTTTACTGCTCATTTACCACTCTTTCCTAACGTACCCGTCAGTATCCATTCCTCTGCTATTCCACAGTGGAGGGTGAGTTGCTGGTTTATGTCAGTAGCTCCATGCATTTGGGGAAGGGTTACACACCAGCCATTGCTCTGATGATTACGTATTCTTACTATCCTGTTTTTAAAGTTCATATTAATCTCCACCTCCTGGAATGACTTGTAGCTCCCCTCAGTCAGTTATTGGGAAGACCCTTGCAAAAAGAAAAGGAATGACTTGGGATAATTTTACTCCATAGGGAGATGGCAGGCTTTGATTGTAGACAGACACTTTGGAGGGCCCAGAGGTGTTAATACTCCCTTTTGGGGTGTTTTTCTTGTAGGATACCTTGCTGTGGCTGTGGTTAAGAAATCATCAGGTGCTGATCTCAACTGGAACAATCTAAAAGGCAGGAAGTCCTGCCACACCGCAGTAGACAGAACTGCTGGCTGGAACATCCCCATGGGTCTGCTCTACGACAAGACTAAGAGCTGTCAATTTGGTGAGTGAGCTCTGGGAGGGCACTGTTGTCAGGGCCAGGTGGAAAGAGGTATACTGGGAAGAGTGTGGTATGGTATAAGATGCCATGGCCCTAGTTCTATGGTAATACAGTTTGGTTTAGTGAAGTTCAAGGAAATATCTAAAAGAAATGGTGGGGCTGGGAGGTGGATCAGAATGGTACTTTTCAGTTGCACACAATGGCTTAAGTGAATATGTGTTTACTTCTCTCTCTCATGAAAAAGACCAGAGACAACAGTCCATGGCTGGTACTGTCATTAGAAGCCCAGGCTCCTCTCTCTTACTGCTCCATCATTCTCAGCACGGGGCCTCCATCTTCAAGGTCACCCATGGTTGCCATTAGATCCGTGATCCAGGCAACCTCAAGGAACAAGGAGTAAGGGCCCTTGATGTATGCACCACCTTGTTAAAGGAGCCATTCAGGAACTCTACCCCAATTACTTCAGCTAACTTCTCATTGCCCTGAACTTGGGCACATAGTCACATTTAGCTGTCAAAGAGGCTTAAAAATGCCATCTTTTATTTGGGCACATTTCTACCCCAAATAAAACTAGATTTTTGTTAAAAAAAATTAAAAATAGAACTACCATATGGTCCAACAATTTCACTTCTGGGTATTTACTGGAAGCAAACAAAAATACTAACTCGAAAAGATATGCACCCACATGTTCACTGCAGTATTATTTACAATGGTCATGATACAGAAAGAAGTGAAGTGTCCATCATGAATGAATGGATAAAGAAATTGTGGTTTATATATACACAATAGAATATCTATCAGTCATTAAAAAGAAGAAATCTTGCCACTTGCAACAACATGGATGGATCCCGAGGGCACAATGTGAAATAAGTGAAATAAGTCAGGCAGAGAAAGACAAATACCATATGCTCTCATTTACATGTGGAATCTAAACAAAAATAAAACAAAACAACCCAAGCTCACAGACACAGTAAGCAGATTAGTGGTTGCCAGAGGCAGGGGTTGGGAATGGGCAAATTGGTCATGCGGATGTTATGTACACCATGGTGAGTATAGTTAACGCCGTATTGCATATATCAAAGTTGCTAAGAGAGCAGCTCTTAAAAAATTCCCATCACAAGAAAAAAATTTTAATGTGATACACCACATTAACAAATTGAAAAATAAAAATCATATGATCATCTCGATAGATGCAGAAAAAGCTTTTGATAAAATTCATCATCCATTTATAATAAAAACTCTCCAGAAAGTGGGCATAGAGGGAACATACTTCAACACAAAAAGGCCATATATGACAAACCCACACTCAACAGTGAAAAGCTGAAAGCATTTGCTCTAAGATCAGGAACAAGACAAGGATGCCTAGTATCACCACCTTTATCCAACACAGTTTGGAAGTCCTAGCCAAAAGAAAAAAAAATTTTAACCCTGTATGGTGATGGATGTTAATTAGACCTATTGTGGTGGTTATTTCACAATATAGTCACAATAGCGAACCATGTCATATACACCTGAAATTAATATAATGTTATATGCCAATTATATCTCAATAAAAAATTAATGGAGAAAAAATTAAAAGAAAAAAACAACTTGATCTTTATTATGAAGAAGCAAGGGGAAATGGCCATTGGGTGGACAGCTACAAGCCCTGGGACTTTCTAGGCAACGTGGTAGGAGGGATCCTTGGGTCTCTTTAAGATCTTGGCAGTCTCACCAAATGACTGCTCAGCTCCTAGGCCCCTTCGAAGGTGGAAATCAGTTTATTCTCTGTGTCCTCTGAATATCTTCAGGTATGAGCTTAGTTCTGCCTCCTCAAATTTGTAAGTTCACCATGGACATGTTTTCTCATGGTTCTTATTTTCTTTAACTTCCTGAGTACTTCCTCCCTGCCACCTCCAAATATGTGTAGCTACTTTAAAAGGAGAGGCCTCTAAAGGGGCGGTGCGGATTTGGAGATGGCAATCACATTTCTGCACTGACATGTTCTGTGACACCGGTTTGACAGGAAGCAAAGCCTGGCTGGGGTGACATTCAGGAGTTCTGTTGCCCACCAGCAAGGGCAACACCTCTGCTCTCCTGAGCCTCCTGGCAGTTATACAGCCATGCGAGAGCAGCTGAACTGTGAGTGAAATTCCCCAGCACATTCTTGAGCTTGCTCTTCTAATAAATACCAGAGAAAAGAAACACCTGAAAACAAGTGGCACAACTCAGAGAGTGAGACCTTCAATTTTACCTCCTTTTAGTCAACTTTCATATCATTTCCATCTCATCTCTCTTTTGGTGAATGATGACACCATTGGGATGCTGATGGAATCCCCTCCACCTGAATTGTACTGGTCACTCACCATTCCCAGCCTCAGTTAAGTTTCCTTTCAAAGCCTACAGCCTGGCAGATCCCAAATTGATGGCAGGTCACATAGCAAGTATGTTCTACCGATCCTGGGCCATACACACCTGTGATGTTTCAGATAAAGGCCACTCATAGTGACTCAAGAAGAGTTGACTTTCTCTTGTCCTTCTGCACAGATAAATTTTTCAGTGAAAGCTGTGCCCCTGGGTCTCAGGTAAATTCCAACCTCTGTGCTCTGTGCATCGGCTCAGAAAAGTTTCCTGGAAGGGAGTGTCTTCCCAACAACAATGAGAGATACTATGGCTACGCAGGGGCTTTCAGGTAAGTCTTATAATCCTCATACAAAAATAATAATAATCCCAGCCTTGACAAGATTCCTTTTCAGAAACTCAGGTGAGATTCTTACATTCCTAGCCCATTAGTCCTGCATGTTCGGTGTCACATTTACAAACATATATAGAAACCTGTGTGAAGAGGCATCCAGGTCCCTCCAGGATATGGTCTCCAGACCTGGCTGTCATAGACAGCAAAGACTGGCAGTATGGTGCAGGTCAGAAGTTCTCAACAGGGGGTGATTTGCTCCTCAAGGGACATTTGGCAGTGTCTGAAGATGTTTTTGATTATCAGTGGAGTTGGGGGTGCTGGCATCTAATTGGGAGAGGCTGCTAAACATCCTACACACATAGGACAGCACCCTACAACAAAGAATTATCTGGCACCTAATGTCACTAGGGCCAGGTGAGGAAACTGTACCATAATTAAATAAACACAGGAGTCAAGCGTCTGGCTCATGCTCTTCCATTCACCTCTGGGGGAACCTACAACTATGGAAATATATCAGTACAAAGGTAAAGTACATGATTTCTACATCTTTGGTTACATTTCTATCTCATGGAGTCTTTATCATTTTTAAAGAGACACCTGTACACTTTACGACCTTATGTTTTTAACTCTCCTGTCTGACTTAGGCCTGTGTTACTTAGTGGTTCATGAATCCATCAGCTTCATGACGATGGTGGTATTGTAACTAAAATTCTCACGAGGGAAGGCAAAACAAAGATTATCCCAGTCTTCCAGTTAGAACCATGTTGTGAGTTAGAGTAAGCACAATTCACAGTCCACAAATTTCCAATTTTACAAGTAGACTATGAATAAGGAATCACCTTGCTAGAAAAATGCCCCTCTAATATTTGTGTTGAAGCTAGGAAAAGGATGTAGCTCTGTTGAGAAAATGTGCCAGAATTTAGAATTTAGTGTGTAGAAGTGAAATTGTATAACCACAAAGCATAACAGAGGTCTTATTTTCTTTTTATTACTAACATTAGTAATGTGTAAGGTTAGTGATACTAGGTTAGTGATCCAATGGGAGTCACAATGGCTGATAACAGATGGCCAGCCCTGGATCTATAAGGTGGACTTTCTGAATGACAGATGTGTCTCTCATCTCTTTTCTTCTCTCTCCCTTTCTGGGACTCTGCAGGTGTCTGGTTGAGAAGGGAGATGTGGCCTTTGTGAAGGACCAGACTGTCAAAGAGAACACTGATGGTATGTGCACAACCCTTAGTCCCCATAAATCAGGGTCACTGGTTCACTTCTGTTCAAGATGTCTTTGTGGAAGTGTTATGGACTCTGTCAGGGTCCAGAGCTCTGGTTCTCAACCTGTTTGCCCAGTGAGGAGAGAAGTGTTCACTTGGGTAGGCAGAATGGTAAGGACCATGGCTTCCCAGTGGCCCTGAATTCTCTCCCAGCAGCCTTTCCACAGGTGCAGGCACTGTGCCTCCCTTCCCCTAAATACATCAGTGCACATTTCCTAAGAACAAGGACTTTCACATACTTACATGAGCAAGATCAGGAAATTTATACTAACGTGGATTTAATACTCATCACGTCCACAGTCCCTATTCAAATTTTGTGAATTATCCCCAAAAGGTCCTTTATTTCTCATATTTCTAGGTCCACTACATATTTAAATATATTATAGGTCCACTGGGGAAAACATACAGAGAGTGGCACCCTTGTAG
This sequence comes from Hippopotamus amphibius kiboko, assembly GCF_030028045.1. Taxonomy (NCBI): domain Eukaryota; kingdom Metazoa; phylum Chordata; class Mammalia; order Artiodactyla; family Hippopotamidae; genus Hippopotamus; species Hippopotamus amphibius. The sequence goes on from NC_080191.1 coordinate 114,626,040, forward strand.
GAATGAGCACCAAGACCTTGGCTTCTAGAACCATTCTCCAATAGAAGGAACCAAGGCCCCTTGGAAAAATAGCTGATTCTGGGACTGGGGCAGGAAAAGTATAAGGTGAGCTTGTAACGTCATGCTGAAGAGCTCAGAGAGACGGGAAGTGTCAAAACACACAGGAGCCATTGTGAATGCCCTCCACTGGCCAAATCTGGGACATTTTGAGCATTAAAAGAAATTATAATAGTAGTAAGAGATAATAACCCATTGAATAAAATAAGAACACATCAATCCATCCTGATTAAACAAAGGAGTATGAGGGAAACATCTTCCTTATTTTAGAATGCTAATTACAGATGCAGAAATCATTACGAAGTTAACAAACTATCATCTGGCAACCAATACAGGAATAATGGATTCAAGCAAGGATCATCAATGGGTAATAAAACTAGTGGGTGAATATTAGATGGCCATGACATGAATAAACAAGACAAAATTTTAAAAATGTCGGTAAGAATGAGCATTCCACTTGCCCACTCTCTATCACCAACTGCTTATGTTATCCCCTAAGTCCAGGCAGTTATCACTTCCCTCCCTCCCTCATGTCCCTTTACCCAACCTCCAATTTTTCCAACAACTCCTTTAGCGTGAACTGGTGCAGGACCATCTCCTCTAAGAAGCCTTCCCCAATGGCACACCTCCATCCCACAACAGAATCCTCTGTCCATATTGCTCTCGTTATTGAATTCGTCACATTCTGTAATAAACTATGGCCACAGAGAGCTCTTTTTTCCTCTTCTTACGTCCCAACACCAACCACACTTATGTGGCACACAGACGTTGCTAAGTACTTACTTGCAGGAATATTGGTTTGGCTAATTTTTCTTTCTTCCCCCCTGTTACTTTTGTTTTTTCCTTTAAGGGCTGTCCTTTTTCCTGCTACCTGAGTGTTACCCTAGGCTGGTTCTTTGTCATCCCTTGATTTCTCTTTGTACCCTTCTGAGTAGGGCTCCCCTTTCTAGGCCTCAACTCTCTCTTTTTTTTTTTTTTTTAATTTTTTTTTTAATTTTTAAAATTTATTTATTATTATTTTTTGAGGTACACCAAGTTCAATCATCTGTATTTATACACATATCCCCGTATTCCCTTCCTGCCTCGACTCCTGCCCATCTTCCCCGTCCCAGTCCTCTAAGGCATCATCCATCCTTGAGTTGAACTCCCTTTGTTATACAGCAACTTCCCACTGGCTATCTATTTAACAGTTGGTACTATATATATGTCTGTGCTACTCTCTCGCTTCCTCTCAGCTTCCCCTTCACCCCCCGCCCCCCAAACCTCGAGTTCTCCAGTCCATTCTCTGCATCTGTGTCCTTGTTCTTGTCTTGTCACTGAGTTCATCAGTACTATTTTTAGATTCTGTATATATGAGTTAGCATACAATATTTGTCTTTCTCTTTCTGACTTACTTCATTCTGTATGACAGACTCTAGGTCTATCCACCTCAGTACATATAGCTCCATCTCATTCCTTTTTATAGCTGAGTAATATTCCATTGTATATATATGGGGCCTCAACTCTCTTTGCAAAGGCTCCAAAAGCCTTACCTTCTGAGGGCAATTTTATAGAGGAGGCCCACCTCCCATCTAAATAACATCCCAGGATCTCTATTTGCCCTGTGGTCATCTTTACGTACAAAGTACACTGACACTGTAACCTCAACCTGTATAAATCCAACTTCCTCACACCTGTCTCAAAACCCAGTCCCCTTCACACAGCCTCTGTCCCTACGGAGGAGTTCATTACATGCCCTGCCAGTCAAGTCTAGATTAACCTCTCAGTCAGTATGTTTTTTTTTGTTTCTTCAAAATATGTATTTCTTCATTCAATTCTGTGGTATGTTATGATATGGAAGAATCAGGATACAAAGGCAGGTAGACTGTATGGTCTAATTCTGTAGATATGTGTCTGGACATTATATGAGTCTAGAAAAAAGACTAGAAGAAATGTACCAATGTTGAAAGTGAATGCTGTGGGATTCTACTGGGTTTCAAAGTCTTCTTCCTTAAACTATGTTGTATTTTAAGAATGAGCTGCAGTAAACAAGCATTGTTTGTACTGGAAAGAAAATTTTTTATCATGCCCTTCTAGATGCCCACTGCTCCTAACCCAGACCAAATCACCTCCCATTTCATTTTTCCTAATTGCGCTGTTTCAGGCTCATACATTAACACTGATTTCCATTCATAAATTCTCACAGACCACTTTTCTTCCTACCTAAGTGTCACACTCCATCCCACACTCAGGGCCTTGAGGACCTGGGCATGTTTAGCCTGACTGCCCTAGACTCTGTTCCAGTGGGGCTGTTCTCCTCCACACCAGGCACATATCTGTCCTTGAGTCTTGATAGAGCCCTCCATCCGCCCACATAGAAGCTTCCTTTCTCCTCCTCTCAAGCCTATACACGTTACAGGACATATCTGAAACCTTGCCTTCTCCAGCTAGCCTTTCAGAGTTAACGTGCAGAGTGCGGATAATTTTTGACTCACCCTCGTATACTCAGGTACTTGTGGGAAGAGAGGCAGGCAATTTGGAGTTTTCTATTAAAACCAAAAGTGTACATGTGGAGAGTGTAGGAAAAGGGGTATTTTTACTTTATATATAAATTTAAACTCTTAAAATACTGAATTCATATATTAGTTGTTCAATTAAGTGAGAAAAATTAGAGGAAAATTAAATTAAGAAGAAGACTGCAATCCTGTATTTTGGCAGAGAAGCAAAAACCAGGAAAACCTATTTGAGAATTGCCTCAGGAGGAAGAAGCTTAAACCCTGAGAATGGGTGAGATGTTCTTTTTTTCAGAGCGAATACAGAAAAGATGAAGCAAGGGGCTGTATGCACAGAGGCATGCGTGCTTTCCGTAGAACTTGTAAGAGTGAGCCAGATTTCAAACACTGGGCCACCTTCCAAAAGGGCCTCTGGGGAAAGTTCTTTTGCTTGCTAGTGCCAGACGGTACAGCACAAACCTGCTTAGAGGGTCACATTCCTTCTACACTGGAGCAAGAGGTCCAAATGCTTTGGAATTTAGTAGAAATGAAGATTTTAAAAAAATTAATTAATTGATTGATTGATTGGCTGCATTGAGTCTTCGTTGCTGCACACGGGCTTTCTTTAGTTGCATTGAGCAGGGGCTACCCTTCATTGTGGTGTGTGGGTTTTTCATTGTGGTGGCTTCTCTTGTTGCAGAACATGGGCTCTAGGCGCACAAGCTTCAGTAGTTGTAGCACACAGGCTCAATAGTTGTGGCTCATGGGCTCTAGAGCGCAGGCTCAGTAGTTGTGGCGCACAGGCTTAGCTGCTCCACAGCCTGTGATATCTTCCTGGGTCAGGGATCGAACCTGCGTCCCCTGCATTGGCAGGCAGATTCTTAACCACTGAGCCACCTAGGAAGCCCTGAAGATTTTTTTGAATGTCGTCCACAGAATGTGGTTCACTCTCCCCTGGCTGGGTGGGCAGATTGAAAGGAATGGTCCCAGGGAATTCCTGGTAACTCTCTTCCTCTCCACGTCACTGTAACGCCTGCTGGCCACTGGGTCCAGGCCCTCCACACGCCAGTGGGTTGGTCCCATCTCCCCAGTGAGGGTGCCTTGATCAAAGCTGTGGCTGACCCACCTTTTCCATACCCAGGAAGTAACACTGAAGAGTGGGCAAAAAACCTGAAGAAGGTTGATTATGAGCTGCTGTGCACTGATGGAACCAGGAAGTCTGTAGACGATGCTCTGAACTGCAACCTGGCCTCAGGCCCGAATCATGCTGTGGTCACACGGGAAGATAAGGCAGCGTGTGTTCGCAGCATATTAGACAAACAGCAGGTATGGACCAGCCAGGGCCTCCAACCCTTTCTTCTTGGGGGAGTGTGGATTATTTGGGGATTTCCCAGCTGAGTACTAGCCTACACTCCAGCATTCTTTTTCTGAAAGTTAGAACTGGGAGGGATGGATTATGGAACTGAATCTCCCAGGCCTGGCTCTGCTTATATATTCTGCTCACTGGAGATCAGACCCCATCTGATGCACGTGTCCCAGGGTCCAAGCATCTGCCTTCCAGCTCAATCCTGACCTTGCTCTGTGGTACCCTCATCTTCCCCACTTCTGCCTTTTTTAAAATGAAGGTGACTGATCCTGTTTCCCAGCCTTTCTAGATACAAGTCATGAAATGTATTCAGTACTTCTCTTGCTTAGGCAGACTGAGAATCATCCAACAGGCAGAAGAACCTGGAAACCCTACCCTCAGGGAACTTGTCCTTTGGGGAAAACAACCAATCCAGGGCTGGCCTTATGGGGAGAAGGGCCTCCTGAGTATTTTAATCCTAAAGACCCCTCCACCCACAAACACCACCACCACCCTCCCCTCAGGGACAGCTTCCTGTCTGTTGATCCACCATTAGTTTTCTTCTTTTAAAAATTAAGATAGCACACCTTTGTGAGTCCTCTGAAGGTAAATGATACTAATAATTAGCATTTAATGAACATTTCCTAAGTGCTAGATGGAATGCTAAACTTTCTGTAATCATTATTTCATTTATAATCTTAGAAGGCCTGGAAGAGTCGAGCCTCTTATCAAGACAGGATCAAAGATGCAGTCAAATGTGAACTACCTGTACCACCCCTCATTGGGTGGCTCATATTTAATATCTTCTTTGACGATAATACTTAAAAGGGACATGTTTCTGCCCTCTCATTTCCTGGAAGCCACCTCCAAGACCATGGCCAATGAAGTGGGGAACAGAGATCAGAGAAGTCAGCAGTGGGAGGGAGGGACTTCCCCAGGGAGATGGGACCAGGATGGACCCTAGAGAGGACTTTGGGATCTCATGCAAGCACAGACTTGGGGTCCATAACTGTGTGAATGCCAGGTGGTGGATGTGGAAAGATCCCGAGGCATCCCCTGCAGCTTCCCTTTCTTCGCAGGGCTAGTTCCCAGCTTCCAGTCTCCTCCATCCAATCCGTGTATTCCCAGCAGCTCTTTGCCACAGGTCCTCATGCACTTTCTGTCCATTTCACAGGATCAATTTGGAAAAGATGGCAGTAACTGCCCGAGCAGTTTTTGTTTGTTCAGCTCTAAAACCAAGGACCTTCTGTTCAGGGATGACACGAAATGTTTGGCTCCGCTTGGGAACGGAACAACGTATCGTGCCTACTTAGGAGCGAATTATGTTGAGGCTGTGGCTAACGTGGGACGATGCTCAGGCTCAAGTGGTAAGAGGAACAGGACATGGAACCTGCAAAGTGAACATGCGCGGGCTTCTGGGTGCTGGTTACAAAATGAGGAGCAGGCTGTAGTCCCCAGGAGATGACCAACAGACAAGATGAAATGATGAGGGAACAATGCAATCCAAGCATGAATGAAAGGCTACTTGTATGGGCAGAGGGTAAGGGGACACGGGCTGAAGGCACTGAGATACTGACTCCCGGGACATGCAAAAGTCCATGCTATTAAGAAGAAAAGGAAGAGAGTTATGTGCCCATGCCCACTGCTCTGCTCTAAACACCTTTTTATACAGCGCTGCCTTGTTCAAAATGGTTCAAACCTCTAGCTACATGTGGGAATTTACATTTATATTAGTATCAAACAAAATTTTAAATTTAGTTCCTCAGTCACACCAGCCATGATTCAAGCGCTCAACAGATACATGTGTCTCCACATAGCTAAGCAACGAGAATATTTCCAGCATCGCAGAGTTCTTTTACATGGCGCTGCTCCTGAGAGCTTGAACAATGATAAGTTCCAGTTACTCTAAAGTTGCCATACACACCACAGGCATAGCTTGGAGATATTGCAGTTTCAGTTTCAGAATGTTGCAATAAAGGAATATTGCAATAAAGCAAGTCCTATGAAGGTTTTGGTTTCACAGTGTATATAAAAGTTACATTTATACTACACTGCAAAGTGTGCGATAGCACTATGTCTGAAAAATGTCTAACAATGTACATACCTTAATTAAAAAATACTTTATTGCTAAAAAACGCTAACCATCATTGGAGCCTTCAGCGAGTCACAATCTCTTTGCTGATGGAGGGTCCTGCCTCGGTGGTGATGGCTGCTGACTGATCAGGGTGGTGGTTGCTGAAGGTTGGGGTGACTGTGGCAATTTCTTAAGAATAAGACAACCATTAAGTTTGCTTAATTGGCTCTTCTTTCTTGAACGATTTCTCTGTAGCAAGCAATGCTGCTTGATAGCAGTTTACCCAAAATAGAACTTCTTTCAAAATTGGAGTTCAGTCCTCTCAAGCCCTGCTGCTACTTTATCAACTAAGTTTATATAATATTCTAAATCCCTTGTTGCCATTTTAACAATCTGCACAGCATCTTCAACAGGAGTAGATTTCATCCCAAGAAACCACCTTCTTTATTCATCCATAAGGAGCAATTCGTCATTCGTTAAAGTTCTGTTATAAGATTGCATCAATTCAGTCACATTTTCAGGCGTCACCTCTAATTCTAGTTCTCTTGCTATTTCCGCCAAGTCTGCAATTACTTCCTCCACTGAAGTCTTGAATCTCTCCAACCTATGAGGGTTGGAATCAACTTCTTTCAAACTCCTGTTCACGTTAATATTTTGACCTTTCTCCATGAATCACAAATGTTCGTAACGGCACCCTTTCCACGAGGTTTTCAGTTGACTTTGCCCAGAGCCATCAGAGGAATCACTATCTATGGCAGCTACAGCCTTATGAAGTGTATTTCTTTAATAAGACTTGAGAGTCAGAATGACTCCTTGATCCACGGGCTGCATTATGGGTGTTGTGTTAGCAGGGCGACGAGTCTGGGGCACTTTTGTATCAGTCTTAAATGTTGATTCACTTAACCGAAAATAAATATAGGGAGATTTTAACTGTCCTACCCCTCTGCTTTGCCCCCACAGACCTCCTGGAAGCCTGCACTTTCCACAGAACTTAAAATCCAACAGTGGGGCCACCACGTGATGGAGATGGGAGCTCACTGGACCCAGATGCTTTGCCTGGTTTCGCTGGTCTGAGTGGTTTGGTTGCCTTCACAGTTTGGTGGTGGCACCTCTGCAGAACAAAATAAAAATAAAAGTTACTATTGGTTTTATCTTTTAAAAACTTCATTTTTTCCCTAAATGTTTGGAAAGACTAAATACACGTGCAACAAGCCCTTCCTTCAGAGCTCAAAATTCATTTGCTCTTTCCCACTGCCACACCTCCAAGTAGGAATTTTCTCTAAAAGGGGTCTGCGTGGTCATTATAATAGAATCAAGTGTATAAGGCTGTGTGTGTGCACGCGCAAGTGTGTCTGTGTGTGCTGCTGGGGAAGGGGCAGGAAGGAGGATGCAGAGTAAGTACTGAGATGGTGTGCTCAAGGCAGTACAGAAAAAGAATATAGGCGATTTACATATTTAAAATATTTTTAATAAATGTCATCAGGTATACTTGAAGTCCTGAGTCTTACTGCTTGGAAAAGTGAATCACTGGAACCTCTTCTTACTAAAAATCATCCCTTGACCCCAACTCCCACGGCAGTCACTGCCCTGTCTCCTCCCATTCTTAGTGGAGCTCCTGAAAGGTGGAGCCTCATTCTTTCCACACCTCACTTGTTATTAATGGCTGAACACAGAAAAATCAGTCCTCTGCTCCATTCACATCCCTGCAGCTATTCAGGTCAAGGTCACCACCCACCTGCCAGCTGTGAAAACCAATTGGTTCTTTCACCCTTGAGTCTGTTTACTAACTTGATATGGCTGACCACTCACTGTTCCTTGGACCCCTCCCCCAGCTTCTCTGACACAGCAGCTCTCCGCTTTGGTTCCTGCCTCTCTGTCCTCTTGTGGTCTTATGTGGGCTCATCCTACCAGTTCTGAAATGTAGGGTAATCTTCCTGGGGTTCTTCTCTTGATCTAGTGTTCTTCCCACTTTTCAGGACCTCCCTAAGCAATGAGAATGACTCCTGAGCATCTACATCTATAGTTCTGACCCCTGCCTCCAGCATCCTACACTCACACCTCCTCCTGCCTGTGCATCTATCCTGTAGAGTTCTCACAGCAATCAGAAGCCCAACAAATAAAAAAAATCTTACCCCTTCCCTCTCCTGCTTCCCTAATCCAACTATTGTTTCCAAACATTTCTTACTGGTTAAAGACATGGTCTGCTACCCACTCACAGGAGTCATAAACTGAGGAGCCAAATTTCAATCCACTATTTTCCCTCATTCCACAGCCAAAGTCAGCAAGTTCTGTTGATTTTGCCTTCTAAACAACTCTCCAGTTTGCCCCTTTGTTTCCTAACTCCTCGATTTAAACTCTGGGGAAGAACCGCAGGCTGGGGGGCTTCTGAACCCAATAGTCCACATCTCTCAACTTTCTGGTATCCTAGGAAACAGACCCTGGGTTCACTTTGCAGTCCAGACATGATGTTCCCCTTTTTTGCACACAGCCCTACTTTGCTTTGAGCTTAGCAACACTCTGCCTTATGTAATATGCACCTAAACTCCACCCTTGCCCCAAATCCTATAATTCTTTCTTCTCCTTTGTTTGGTGAGATGCCCCACGGTTCCTCTGGCGTGTGGTCTGTCTTACTGCAATGAATCAACAAATCTAATTTTATCAACAATGTACTGAGTACCTACCATGATCCAGGCACTATCCTAGGGACTGTGAACACAACAATCCATATTATAGTCTCTGAAAATAATTTCTGTTTATTTTTATTTATTCCTCCCCCTAGACTGCCTTCTCTGTACAGAGAACTGTCTGAAATCATGTTCACCAGATACTATCGGTATAAAAACTAAGGTGATTTGTGTTTTTCTTCTTTGATCTTTCATTATTTCATTATGATGCTGAGTTTTTACTATAATAAATATCTCATTTTAATTCTTTTTAAAAAAATCCTCCATTTTTTCAAAGCAACAGAGTTAAAAGAGATAAGCCAGAGTATAGGAATCACATGATTGGTGTCCTTGAGCCTGAGATAAGTTCCATCGTGATTTGGAGCTGCTGGGAACAGGAGAGAGAAAAATGTACCCAGTGAATCAGACATTTTAATTAACGGAAGAGAAGGAAAAATGGTCTATGTTGGTTTTGCTGTAACTCTCCATCTGCTGTTAGAATCAGGGAGCAGAGCACTTTCAGCCAGCAGCAGTCAGTGTCTGCACGTCCTTCCTCTGCATCCATCCCCACAGAGCTCCCGGGAGCCTGTGGAGTCCCAGAGGTGGAGATGTGAGAGGACAGGAAGCCTCCGAAGCCATTCTCTCCTGCTGAGAATGGCAGCACCACCTTCTAACGCGAGTGTGGAAGGTGTGCACATTTCTTCTGCCTTCATAATCCCCAGGAAACAAATTGAAGAAACAGCATGACAGTATCTTATCAAAGCCTTGCTTCCTCATTCCCAAATTTCACTGCCGACATGGCACTTGTTTAACTCACATGGCTCTGACTAAAAATCCTTACACAGTGAGGACAGTTCTGGTAGGTGTTCTCCATGTCCGGCCCTTCCTCCTTCCCTGCATTTTCAGTCCCTAACAGAAGTTGTTATAAAGGAACTCTGCGTGTGTGTGGTGTGTGTGTGTGTGTGTGTGTGTGTGTGTTTGTGTGTGTTGGGTGGTGGATACAGAGGAGGGATCAGGACCATGAGAAAGAAAAAAATGGACTGTGGTAAGATTACCATCGGTTCTGATAGTTTTAATTCTTAAAGCTAATCTAAAATATAGTAGTTGGTTTACTTACTTTAACCGCCCATCCTAATACATACTCCCTTAATCTGGAGTCCCTATTGCCTACCTTTAGCAATGAAATGCCTGGAAAATGAATTTTCCTGTGTTAGAGTATATAGTCAAGCACAAAGGATCCCAGCTGCCTGGGATCAGTGGGTAAGTTACTCAACCCCTGCCTCAGTTCGCCCTCTGTAAAACTGGGAAAATGGCTCATCGTGAGGATTAAACAAGTTAATAAATTTAAAGTATTTAGAACAATGCCTGGCTCTAGCAAGCACTCATTAATGTGAGCAATTATCCTCATTACCTCCTCTCCCCTCCCCCGCGCTGCTCTCCCTGAGCTCACTGTTCATTTAGGCCCTCATTACCTGTCACAGAGATGCTGCTGACTACCTCCAGGACATGTTTCACTCCTGTGTCGCTGACTGTCCCTTCTCAGCCTTCTTTGTGCGGTTCCCTCTCCTCCTCACTCATGCTCTGTACAATTTAATGGCCGCTCGTGTACATATGCCTCCCAAATGAAAATCCAGCACCTATTGCAGATACTTCACATTTGTTTACTGTATCACCTGCTTAACATAAGATTTTAGACTTCCCAGAGGCACCAGAAACTGCATATACACAAAAGAGGCAATTTTCACCCCGGTTATGTCACCGGCCCCAAACACCCTTCAACTGAGTTCTCTCATTCACGTTAAGCACTTTGATCTCCCCAGCAATGCACACTGAGTGCTTCAGAAACAGTCTTGATAGCTCTCCTCCTCCTTAACTCAACGTATCCAATCAATCACCAAATCCTATATATTTTCCTTCTAACTATCTCTCATACCTGTGCCCTCCTTTCTACAGTTTCCACTCATCCCTGGTTCAGACCCTGTGCATCATTGCCAAAACACTGCAACAGTCCCCAGCTGGTTTCCCTGCCTCCAGTCTTTTGTCTCTCAAACCACAGTTCGCTGCTGACCTGCCAGTTGTCTATTTCACTCCCAACTGAAACTCCTCATTGCATTCTAGATAAAGTCTAGGTTCCTCAGCATAGCACACAGTCCCTTCACGTCTGCTTTTTGCCAACATTTCCTGCTTCATCTCCTGCTATTTCTGCTGAAATGACACCTGCTTAATGACAAAGACTGCAAACTGGCAGCCCCTAGGCCGGCCACTTCCGACCTGATGAGGTGTTTTATCTGGGCTACACGTTTTCATTACTTGCTAAAATTTGAAAAGTGGAAAAGTTCCCTTTAAAACCTTTCTTTCTGGCTTCTCTTGAAAAAGTGAAGAACGGGACACCTTGGTTCCACATACCTGCCTGGCAGAATGGTGGCTGCCCTCTTAGGGCAAGAGTGACAGTTTTCAACAGCCCCTGCCCCTCCCATTGATTTTCCCGACTGCTTCCCTTAACGTAGGTGTCTCAGTTGCAGCCCTAGATTTACAGTGTAGGAACACTGAATTGCAGTTTCTTCTGCACAGATCACCCTTTCTCCTGTTACGCCTGCAGAGGCAAACTCATCCTTCACGGCTCAGTTCCTGTCATTTTCCTCCAGGAGCTTTTCTCTGAACCCACGTGGACTAGGCGCCCCTTTCTGCATTCCCATACCGCACCTTACACCTTCCATCACACCTTGTGCCACATCAAAGGTCTGTATAATGCTTGAGTTCCTCACAAGACTCACCTCGCCTTACGAAGGGGGCGACTGGAAATTCTCAGGGGAGATTTCTTGAGCCGTTCATTTTATTCCTCCATCATTTTGTCAACCACCATGAAGAGAGCGGCGACATTTGACTCACATCTTAAAGGATGAGCGTGTCATTCACCTGTGGCTGGCTGCTTAGTCTTTCGGTGGGAGCACAGTGTCCAAGAGAACTACAACTCCCATCAGGTTCCTCGGGATCCCGGCCTCCGAAGGAGGAAATACAACTTAGGAACTACCGCTCCCGTGATGCTCCGCTTCGCACGCCTGCGCACAGCGCAGGGCCACGTTGCTTTGCTGTGCCGGATAGCACGATCTCAGCCATGGCTTCCGCAGACTCCCGGCGGGTGGGGAATGGCGGCGGTGTCCGGGGCGCCTTCCAGCCATACCTGGACTCCTTGCGACAGGAGCTGCAGCAGAGGGACCCGACGCTGCTCTCAGTCGTGGTGGCTCTCCTCGCGGTGCTGCTGACGCTGGGTAAAGAGGCGGCCGGTGCATATGGCGGGTGCAGGGCGGGCGGGCATCAGAGCTTGGACTGGGTTTGTGCAGACCGCGGACGCGGGGCGGAGATGGCACCTGGGGGGTGTCTAGAGAGGGAGACTCACCCCATATACCACCCTGCCCTCCTGCCTGCAGCAGCAGGAGCAGCGCAGAGTTCAAGGGGATTCCCCGTGACCCCCGGAGTGACTTCCTGGTCCTTGGGCACGGGTTACGACCCCAGCTCTGCCTGCACGCGCGGGTCTCCCCCTTCCATTTGCTTTGGCTACCAAGATTCAAGTGGTCTTGGCTCCAAGTTCGAGCATCCTGTGTTTGTGAGTTGGGCGCTGGGGATACAAAGTTAATAAAGCAAGATTGTACTTGAGGAGTACACTGTGCAATGGGGTAGGGGGTGCAGATGCAGAAAAGTTGACAGTTGATAGTGGCTGGCACTCAGCGGAGTTCCCAACAACAACGATTATGATGGTGGCAATAACAAGGAAAGTAAGTTCCAGATGAATGAAGTGTTCTGTGGTAGACTTCTTAATTTCCCCCAGCCCAGCCATACATGCATATTGTTGATAATCAAGGCATAATTTTGGTTGTTTTTCTCTTCCACAGTGTTCTGGAAGTTCATCCGGAGCAGAAGGAGCAGTCAAAGAGCTGTTCTTCTTGTTGGCCTTTGTGACTCTGGGAAAACATTGCTTTTTGTCAGAGTAAATGCTTTGATTTATACCTCTCTTAAACCTGATAGGAAATTTTAGGGCATCCCATTATTCCTGTGAGATTTACTTTGGAAAAGAAGCTGTTGCTGACAGATTGGGGAGTTAACTCTTGACTCACTTGGGCAGATGAAAAGACTCTTGAAAAACTCTTAAACTGGAATTTCTTGACCACATTTATTCTCTTGCACTTGCCACGTACTGAGATTTAGCCCTTATCCCATGTAAGGGTTTTATATACTCACTACTTTCATGCCATGGCTAAGGATGCCAGAACAGCTGAAGAGATAGAGGATGATAATCTGTATACAGTGTATAATTCTTCTGAGAATTTGTCAAAGAAACTTTTTAAAGGGGTGATTCTTCTACATATTGGCTACTTAGGCTTCTTTTCACTAATATTTATTTTTAATCTGTGTAGTATTTTTAAATATTTGGTTTTTGCTGCAGAGAGTAGCAGAGGTTTTCTCCTCATTACGCTTCTTTTTTGAGAGTATCAATTATTTCCCTTCCACTAAAGAAATGTAATCTCTAGTTATCTTTGATGGTTGCAAATGCTGATGGAAGGGCTGTAAATTTGGCCACTAACCATTTGAAACTATTATTTGAAAATAATGGTTTAAAAATAATAGTTTTCCCTCTCTTCTCATTGCGGAGAGGAAAATGAAGTTTGCAGTTAATTCGATTTTTCTACAAGCAAAAGGGAAAAAACAATCAATATGGTCCTTTTCAGCTATTGTAAGCAACATTCGTTTGTTTGACCATATACCTAGGAGAGTTAAAGTTACTTTCTTTAGGTTTGCTATTTATGTGTGCTCTGATCTCCCCCATACTGTGTTTTGTTTTGTTTTGTTTTACAGTTGTTAACAGGCCTTTACAGAGACACTCAGACTTCCATCACTGACAGCTCTGCTGTGTACAGAGTCAACAATAGCAGGGTAAGAGGTTCCTAAAATGTGGGGAGTCTGACAGCTTTACTTTACTTTGGTGTGTCAGGAAGAGACATTTCTGGGATAAATTAGTCTGAGGGCATAGGTACTGTTCATAGCATATTTTAATGGATAAATATTGTGCATGTGACAAATTCTTTTCTCGACCATCCAAGCAGTGAACTTAATCATGCCCTCCCCTGCTTTGTTGTACCTTATGCACACTGATGTTACATCACATTTTATTAGCTTGTGTTTCTGTCTTCTTTTCAACTTTACCATGAGTTCTTAAGAGTGAGCATTAAGCCATTTTCTTTAGTACGTGTATATGGGGCAAAAATTCAGAAGGTTAAAAAGGATATTTGGTGAAAACTTATTTTGCCTTTCCTATCCCTCTTTACAAGTCTTCTCCTTGGAAGTAATAACTTACCATTTTCCTGTATAGTCTTCCAGATGGTCTATGCTATACAAACATATCTGTATATATTTACTTTTTTCTTTTTTAATACTCTGTCCCCCCCCCCCTTTTTTTTAAATTAACAATATAACTGATACAGCTTGGGTTTGTTGTCATTTTTTTCTTTCTCATTTGCATACATAGTACTACCTGGTTGATTTATGAGCCACATAGTATTCCATTATGTGGCTGTACTGTACAATTTTTTTTGCTTTCTTAAAGCCTTTATTTTTGAGACATGACAGAAAAATCTTACAGGTACACATGGAAAAGTAATACATGATCACAGTTGAAAGTGAAGACAATCTAATCAGAAAGCTTTTACTCCTGTCAGCTAATGTTGAGTTTTTGTTTAATAAGAGCCTATTAGCAGACATGATTTTTTTGTTGTTACAATCTTGCTTTTACAATGTTGCATGAGTATATTTTAAAAATACCAATGAGGAATCACGAGAAGGGCTTTTCAGGTACCTCTATGGCTCCAGAATGTAGATAGTGACCGCCAAACCAATTGTAGTGCTTAGTAAGTGTTTAGTGAGTGAGTGGAAGGAAGATAGGTGGGTGGCTGGTTGGAGGCGTTAGATGTATAGATGGATGAATTAGAATGGTGATTCTAGAGACCTTTTCCTCTTTTCCTTGGGTCCCCCTCCACCCTCCCTCCCTCCCTCCCTCCCTTTTCTGGTACCTCCAGTATTACACATTGTAAGCAAAGATAAAGAGATATCCTTTTAAATGTCTTAGAGATATTTTTTCTTTTTTTAATAATGGCACTGTTTCTGACTCAGACCTTTTTAAACTGCCAAGGTTTCAGATTTTGAAATTTCTGATTTGGGAGATCTTTAGTTCTTGGAGCACTTGTACTAGATATTTTCAGTGGGATATTCCAGGGTATGCCTTAGACCTATACTTTCCAACAGAGTAGCCACTGGCCTGTGTGACTGTTGAGCACCGGAAATGGGAGTAGTCCAAATTGAAGGCTGCTGTATGTTTAAAATATACACCAGATCTTGAAGACTTGAGGTGAAAAAAAGAATGTAAAATATCAGTTTCTTGATTTCTTTATTATATGTTAAAAAGACAATTTAGATATGTTGGATTATGTAATATACATTATTAAAATTTTACCTATTTCTTTTTGCTTTTTTAATATGCCTATCAGCAAACTTAGCATTGCATATGAGACTTGCAAATTTCTGTTGAATATATAAAACCTTCCTTCTATTTTACTTCTTTTCCCACCCCGTTTATATTTTAGATCTAGTCTCTCAAAATAGGAATGTATCTAGTAATGTATCTTTTTTTTTAACCTTTTGGAATCCATACTTTTTTATATTATTTTTTTAAATAGTCAGAATTGTTTGATTCTCAGTTACATAGATATAAATGAAATTACTGTTGATGCGAGCTTGACATTAACATACACATTGCATTTGGCTATTTTCTGACAGCTTTTTTGACTATATTTATTATTATACAATAAAAATGTTTTCTGTTACCAACTGAGAATCCTTTTTTTTTTCTTTTAATTTATTTTATTTATGTATTTATTTTGGCTGTGTTGGGTCTTCATTGCTATGCGCGGGCTTTCTCTAGTTGTGGTGAGCAGGGGCTACTCTTATTGGCGTGCGCTGGCTTCCCTTGTTGCAGAGCACAGGCTCTAGGCACATAGGATTCAGTAGTTGCAGCACGCATGCTCAGTAGTTGTGGTGCACAGGCTTAGTTGTTCTGCGGCATGTGAGATCTTCCAGGACCAGGGATCGAATCCATGTCCCCTGCATTGGCAGGTGGATTCTCAACTACTGTGACGCTAGGGAAGTCACACACTGAGAGTTCTTAATTAATATTTTTGTTAATTGCTACCTATAATTTCCCTAATCTCTAATGTTGGGGGATTTAAAAAAGTTTTTTTTATTGCAGTATAGTTGATTTACAATGTGTTAGTTTCAGGTGTACAGCAAAGTGAATCAGTTGTACATGTACATATATCCACTTTTTTTTTTTTAAATTCTTTTTCCATATAGGCCATTACGGAGTATTGAGTTAGCTGTGCTAACTAATAGAACCTGTGCTATATAGCAGGTTCTTATTAGTTATCTATTTATATATAGTAGTGTGTATATGTCAGTCCCAGTCTCCCAATTTATCCCTCTCCCCATTATCCCCTGGTAACCATAAGTTTTTCTACATCCATGATTCTACTTCTGTTTTGTAATTCTACTATTTGTGATGTACTTTTTTTTTAGATTCCACATGTAAGCAGTATCATATAATCTTTGTCTTTCTGTGTCTGACTTACTTCACTCAGTATGACAGTCTCTAGTTCCATCCATATTGCTGCAAATGGCATTATTTTGTTCTTTTTTATGGCTGAGTTAGTAATGTATCTCATGGATTGTTTATAGTAGTTGATGTGGTGATTATGAAATGTGATAGTGGGTCCCAACCTTAGGTCCCTAGACTCTTACCAGGATTAAGAAAGAAAAAAAGGCTAATTACTTTGTATATTGCCTATAAAAGTTTACACAGACTAAGTGATGAGTCACAGTGTATCCCGCTGTAATTATGTGAGGTCTGTGCTGTACTGCTGACTCCCTCTTGCTGAGTAGTGGTTGAGGCTGGCTGTGGAGAAGGTAGAACCTCTGAGAAATGATCCATGGGTCTGATACATGTTCCAGGGCTATACCCAAGAGTCTTAGCATTGAGCATAGCCACATCTGCATTGAACCTGAGCTCAAGAATGAAGGCCCGGAATGAATAGCATGTAAGTGGGCACTTAATCAGTCTGCTCAGTAGGGGCATAACCCCACCCTGTTCAGTGATTGTCACATGGATCAAGAATTGACACAAAATATTGAGAGAGTTAGAACAAATAAATGGTGTGTCTAGTGGACATATATTTTAAAATTAGATTGCAGTAGAAATATAAAAGAATGTTTTGTTTTTATAAAGGTTGGGATCTCTGTAGTGGTAACATGCTATATGAGAAAGTATAGGTTCTTATCTTACAATATTTAGTTTGTGAATGTTTATTACTATTTTTCATGTTTTTGCTTTTATTCATACTGGTACATTTCCCCAGCCTCAGATGGACTTTCCTGACTTCCCCATACAGGGTTAGGTTTCTCACATACCCTCAGAACATTGGTCAAAGTTGTGATTTTACATATATATGTAATTTTACACTGTGTTGAACTTTCTGATTATATTATAAGCCCTATTAGGGCAGGGACCATGTTTTTGCCCACTCACATCTCCAGAGCCTTTCATGATTTATAAATAGAGGATGCTCTGTGAACATTTGTTTGATTCATTAATCAGTTAGTGACATTTTTTTGATTCATTAATTAATTGGGTACCATTCTGATACCTGAGATCTGATATGAAAGATTTCTGTTGTGAATGTGAATCAGGACTGAAACATTATTGTTGCCATCCTTAGGGCACTAACCTGACCTTGATTGACCTCCCTGGTCATGAGAGCTTGAGACTTCAGTTCTTAGAGCGGTTTAAAGCTTCAGCCAGGTAAGTAGGAAGTGGGATGGGCTTCCCTGAAATCTGTATATCAAGGCCAACTGTGTTGTTTGCTCTTGTGGTATTCTGGAGGCAGCCTGGTATCCTGGAGTGGAAAGAGCATAAACCCTGGGGTCAGCATTTCTGAGTTGCAAGCCCACCTTCACTTGGATTATATGAGATAATGTTTGAAAATATTTCTCAGAGTGTTCAGAAAGTGTTTACTGTTATTATCATGTCAGTAAATTTTTCATTTACTCTGAGGACAAGTTTAATAATGTGTAGAACTATTAAAATCTGAAAAAAAGAATTTTAAAGGTAGGTGGCATCTGAGAAGATATTAAAATCCAACATTATGTATTTCTATCCATAAATTATCTAAAATTGACATCTGAAAAGCACAGAAGAATATTTTCATATTTCTTTTAGTATTGTCCTAGTACGAGGGTGAGTCAAAAATGATCCACACTCAGGTTATATTAAGACTTCTATGAATTCTACAGCCAGAGTGTGGATCATTTTTGACTCACCCTCGTATTACTGACTCTTATTTCCTAAATTTCTTGTGCTTCAGTTTAAGGTGCTTTATTCTTGTTGAGTCTCTAACACTGATAGGAACTCGAGGAAAATCAAAATACCACATTTCATTTATTTTTAAGACACATTTTAATGTCTGTGACATTGGAATACCATTTATAGTTGATGGTGTCATAGTTTAATTTGCAGTATTTTCTTTCTTAGTTGAACCTGATATAATGTGTTTTAATTGATGGAATCTGGTTTGATGGAATGAGGTATTTGTTGTTTTCCTTATTTTTGAAGTTATCTTGTTTTGTATTTTGTTGTTGCTTCCTTGCCCACAAGGTGGTGGTGATGAGCAGTCTGTCACAGTTGAGGCTATTATTTGATTTAAAAAAAAAACTTTATTTTTAGAGAATTTTTAGTTCACAGCAAAACTGAGCAGAAGGTACAGAGATTTCCCATGTAACCCCACCCCGACACATGCCTAACCTCCCCTATTATCAGCATCCTTTACCCCTGTGGTTCATTTGTTATAATTGATGTACCTCAATTGACACATCATAATCACTCAATCTGTATTTTACATTAGGATTTATTCTTGGTGTTGTAGCTCCTAGGAACTTGAAAAAATGTACAATGATAGGTATAAATAGTATCATAGAGAGTAGTTTCACTGCCTTAAAAATCCTTTGTGCTCTGCCAGGTCATCCTTCTCTCCCCTAAGTCCTGACAACCACTCATCTTTTTACTGTCTCTGTAGTTTTGCCTTTTTCAGAATTTCATATAGTGGGAAACATACAGTATGTAGCCTTTTCATGTTGGCTTCTTTCACTTAGTAATATGCATTCCAATTTCTTCTGTGTCTTTTCATTGTTTGATAGCTTATTTCTTTGTAGTGCTGAATAATATGCCATTGTCTACATATACCACAGTTTGTCCACTCACCTATTGAAGGAAATCTCGGTTGCTTCCAAATTTTGGCAGTTCTGAATAAAGCTGGTTTTTGTGTGAACATAAGTTTTGGGGTAAATATCAAGGAGCACAATAGCAGAATCATATAGTAAGGGTACGTTTAGTTTTGTGAGAGATTGCCGAACTGTCTTCCAAAGTGGCTGCACCATTTTGCGTTCCCACCAGTGATGAGTGAGGGTTCCACTTGCTCTGCATCCTGACCAGCATTTAGTGTTGTCAGTGTTCTGGATTTTGGCCACTCTAATGGGTATATAATGCTGTCTAATTGTTGTTTTAATTTGCATTTCCCTGATGGTATATGATGTGGAGCATCTTTTCGTATACTTATTTGCTGTTTATAAGCTATTTAAATCTTGTTTGGTGTGGTGTCTGTAAAGATCGTCAGCCCATTTCTTAATTAGGTTGTTTCTTTTCTTACTGTTGAGTTTCAAGAGTTCTTTTATATTTTGGATAACAGTCCTTAACAGATATATCTTTTGCAGATGTTTTCTCCCAGTCTGTGGCTTGTTTTCTCATTTTCTTGATGTTGACTTTTGTAGAGCAGAAATTCTTATCTTTAATGAAGTCCAGTTTACCATAGATTCTCTTCATGGATTGTGTTGTATCTAAAAAGTCATTGTCAAACCCAGGATCATCTAGATTTTTCTCCAGTGTTGTCTCCTAGGAGTTTTGTAGTTTTGATTTACGTTTAGGTATGTGATCCATTTTAAGTTAATTTTTGTGAAAGGTGTAAGTTCCGTATCTAGATTCATTTTTTTGCATGTGGATATCTAGCTGTTCCAGCACTATTTGTTGAAAAGACTGTCTTTGCTCCATTTATTGTCTCTGCTCCTCAAAGATCACATGACTGTATATATGAAGGTCTCTTTCTGGACTCTGTTCTGTTGATCTATTCTCTCACCAATACCATGCTGTCTTTGTTACTGTAGTTTCATAGTAAGTTGGTAATGTCAGTTCTTCAACTTTGTTCTTCAGTATTGTGTTGACTGTTCTGGGTCTTTTGCCTCTCTGTATAAACTTTAGAATCAGTTTGTCAGTATCCACAAATAAGTTACTGAGATTTTGATTGGAATTGCACTGAATCTATAAATCAAGTTGGGGAGAACTGACATCTTGACACTATTTAGTCTTCCTATCCATGAACATGGAATATCTCTCCATTTTTCTAGTTCTACTTCGACTATGTTGATCAGAGTTTCATAGTTTTCCTCATATAGATTTCGTATGTATTTGTACCTAAGTTTCATATTGTGGGATGCTAATGTAAATGGTATTGTGTTTTTAATATCAGATTCCATTTGTTCATCCCTGATACTTGGGTAAGCTTCTGTATCAACCTGTATCCTGCAACTCTGCTATAATCAATTATTAGTTTCTGAGCTTTTTGGTTGATTTTTTTTCAGATCTTCTACATAGACAGTCATTTCATGTGCAAACAGACATTTTTGTTCCTTCCTAATCTATATATCTTTTACTTCCTTTTCTTGTCCTAATGCATTAGTTTGAAATTACAGTATGATGTTGCAAAAGCAGTGATTTTTGCTGTGTTCCTGGTCTTAGCAGGAAATCTTTGATTTTTTTCACCATTAAGTATGATGTTAGCTATGTGATTTTTGTAGATACTCTTTTATCAAGTTAAGGAAGTTCCCCTCTAGTCTTCGTTTACTAGGAGTTTTTATTATGAATGGTTGTTAGATTTTGTCAAATGCTTTTTTGAATCAATTGATATGATCATGTGATTTTTCTTTTTTAGTTTATACGTCAATGAAATGATTATGTTAATTGATTTTCGAATGTTGAACCAGCCTTGCATACCACTTGGTTGTTGTGATATTGTGATTTATAATGAGAGATATATATTTGGAATTATATTTCTGGCACAGAGCTTATAAAACCCGTGGAATTTCCTAAGTGATGAGAGTGATAAAGGTGTCTTTTGTTATGTTATTGAGGTGAGTTTTGGAAAGTACCTAAGGATGGGAGCTGGGTGGCAGGAGAACCAGCCATGTGGTTAGAGAGTTAGACCTTTTCATTTCCACCCAGGGAGGGGAGAGGAGAGAGGCTGGAGGTTGAATCAATCTCCAGTGGTCATTTGTTCAATCGTCACACCTATATGATCATGTCTCCATAATACCCAAAAAGGATGAGATTCATAGGGCTTCCAGGTTGGGGAACCAGAATGCCACCCTGCAGTGCCCAGACTCCACGGGGACAGAAGCTCCTTTGTTCAGGACCTTGCCATATGTATCTCTTCATCTGGCTGTTGATTCATATCCTTTAATATCTTTTGCAATAAACTGATAATTTAGTGAGTAAATGAATTTCATGAGTTCTGTGAACTGTTCTCACAAATTAATTGAATCCAAGAAGGGTAAGTCATGGGAACCTCTGATTTATAGCCAGTCGGTCAGAAGTATAGGTAACAACTGGACTTTTGACTGGTGTCAGAGGTCCCCTCTACCAAATGAGTCCAACTGAAGGAGGGAGCTGTGAGACCTTCCAGTCTATAGCCTGTCCATCAGAAGGACAGGTAGCAAGCAATCTGGGCTCATACTTGACATCTGAAATGGAGGGCAGTCTTGGACTGAACTCTTAACCTGTGGAATCTGATGCTATCTCAAAGTGGATAGTGTCAGAATTGAGTTGAATTTTAGGGCACCCTGCTGGTGTCAGGAGCATTGCTTGGTGCTGGGGGGAACCCCTATCCCCCATGTTGGAATTGGGTCCGGAACCAATCATGATGTATAATTCTTTTTATACATTGTTGGATTCAATTTGCCAGTATTTTCTTGAGAATTTTTACATCTATGTTCATGAGAGATATTTGTCTGTAGTTTTCTTGTAATGTCTTGGTTTGTGTTTTAAAGTAATGCAGGCCTCAGAATGAGTAAGGAAATATTTCCTTTGTTTCTATTTTTGAAAGATATTGTAGAGAATTTGTATACTCTTTCCCTTAAAATTTTTAAAATTGAATATATTTGACATATAACATGTATATATGTCCTTAAATGTTTGATAGAATTCACCAGTGATCCCACTTGTGCCTGGTGCTTTCTGTTTTGGAAGGTTTTTAATTGTTGATTCAATTTCTTTAATAGATATGGGACTATTCAGATTGTCCATTTCTCATGTGAGTCTTGGCAGATTGCGTCTTTCAAGGAATTGGACCATTTTACCTAGGTTATCAAATTTGGGGGTATAGAGTTATTTATAGTATCCCTTGATTATCCTTTTAACGTCCATGAATCTGTAGTGATATCCCCTTTCATTTCTGATATTTGTAATTTGTGTCCTCTCTTTTTCTTAGTTGTGCACACACCTGTATGTGAGTTTGTTTTGTGTTATTCATTAGGATTGAATTGGACAAAATTAAGGATGTTGTTTTTCACTATAGTGCTACACTATTGCATGTTCACATGCCAGTTTTTTTTTTCCCCTATAGGGCTATCGTGTTTGTTGTGGATAGTGCAGCCTTCCAGCGAGAGGTGAAAGATGTGGCAGAGTTTCTGTATCAAGTCCTCCTTGACAGTGTTGGTCTGAAGAATACACCATCATTCTTAATTGCTTGCAATAAGCAAGGTACTATCATGTTTTCTGGCAATAATAGTTGAGATTTTTCTGGTATTTCTGCTAAGAATTAATACAGTTATCTACAGTTGTTATTATTGAGGATGAGAGATAATCGCTAATGAACTATAAATTAAGGATTTTAAATCTTAAAATTTATTTATACTCTGGCATTTTCATCAGTCTCTTACCAGCCTGTTCTAAGGAGCGACAAAGGAGTGATTATTATCGTTTATTCTTTGATACAGTGTTTTTTTAATCATAAATCACTTTAATTTACCAAGTTAAGTTTATCAGATTGACAGTACGTCATATCAGATACACAGTTCAGGAAGGACAGGATGAAGTCTCTCCTTTTAAACAACTTTGCCATTTCATCAAGGAAAGTTTGCAGAAGTGGTTTTCTTTAACCTCGTAAAAATGAAAAACTTTTTAGTCTCAGCCAATAAAACTAGGCTTCAGTTTTATTAACTTTAAAATCAGATTAGAAGTGATGTCAGCATCGTGAGGTGTGAGACGTCCTCTTTGTCTCTCCCCTTCATTCTACAACTAGTAAAACATCCATAACTCAACAAAGGTTTCTCTGCTTAACACGCTAGGACACTGGAGAGATCCAAAAGTCTACTTCTGAAGGTGGGTGGACTGGAATACATAGAGGAGGTAGAACTCAGTAACAGTGAAGGAAGTGCCTGCAATATTGGCCCCTGGTCACAGTGGCTGAGCCTGAAGCCCCAGAGAACCCTGTTGCAACAGGGAAGACAGTACACATGACTCCAGCCTTTTCGCTGCAGTGGCTCCTTTGGCCACAGGGAACCCAGCAGCAGTGGCGGTGGAGCCTGTGACCCTAGTCCCCTGGCTCACAGCAGTGGTGCACATAAACTCGACAACCCCAGATGTGGTGAAGGTGCCCGTGACTCAGCCTCCTTCACCTTCCCCACTCCCGCAGCAGCAGAGGCCATAGGCCACCTTGGAGCACAAGCAGTTACAATGAGGGTACCAGTGACACATCTGGCAGAAGTAGTAGAGGGTGGAAAGTGCCAATTCTTAAATATAGCCAGAGGCAGCTCAGGTAAGAAAAGCCAAAAACTTGTGCTGTAGCAAGGAAAACAAAACAAAGGCCTCTAATTTCCAGCTTGTTGAATTGTGAGAATCAAAGAAAATAAAAGCTTTGCCTACATAAGAAAGGCATATGCTACTTCAGATGCCCTTGGCAGAGGAACAACTTGTCAAGTACCATGTAAAACCACAGTACGTGGTGTCACAAAAAGAAAATGATAATTTTTCAGAAGCCAAACATAAGTCATGGAAGATTGCAGTCTGACAGAGAATTCAAAATAGCAGTTATAAAGAAACTCAGCAAGCTACAAGAAAACTCAGGAAGGCAATTCAATGAGCTCAGGAATAAAATTAGTGAACAGAAGAAATACTTTATCAAAGATATTAAAAGTCTAAAAAGGAACCAAACAGAAGTTCTGGAGCTGAAGATGTCAATAAATGAGATGAAGAATGCATTAGAAAGCACTGAAAATAGAGCAGACCATGTGGAAGAGAGAATTAGTGAGCTCGAAGATAGAGATGTAGAAATGATTCAAGTAGAAGTAGAGAGAACTAAGATTTTTTTAAAAATAAAATTTTATGAGAACTATCTGACTTCATTATCCTTCATAAGATAATGGTCATCCCAGAGGAAGAAGAGAGGGAAAAGGGAGCATAGAATTTATTTAAAGAAACAATAGCTGAGAATTTCATAAACCTGGGGAAGGAACCGGATATACAAGTCTGTAAAGCTAAGAGAACACTTAATTATCTCAATGCCAAAAAGACCTTCTCCAGGACACATTATATTAAAGTTGTCAAAATTCAATGGTAAAGAATTTTAAAGGCATCCAGGGGAAAAAAGACAGTAGCCTACAAAGGAACCCCTGTTAGGCTATCAGCAAATTTCTTAGCAGAAACTCTATAATAGGTCAAGAGAGGATGGAATGACCTACTCAAAATATTAAAAGATAAAAACTGCCAAGAATCCTTCCAGCGAAGCTATCCTTCAGATACAAAGGAGAAATAAAGGCTTTCCCAGACAAAAGCTGAGGGAGTTCATTACCACTAGACCTGGCTTACAAGAAATGTTGGAAGGAGCTCTTCTACCTGAAATGAAGAGGCAAAAGTACACAAAACTTTGAGTAAGGTAATAAATAGATAGACTCAGAAAATTGCAACTTTACATCAGAATAGGTTGTTAAACAGTTATAGCATAAAGGTTAAAAGGGAAAAAGCAGTAAAAATAACTGTAGCTACTGCAATTTGGTAATGAACTCATAATATCAAAAAGGATAATTTGAGATGACAAAAATGTAAAAGGGGAAGGGGAAAAGAACAGAACCCACATAATGGCAAATGAAGTAAGGTGCTATCAGCAGAAATAGGACTGTTTTATCTACAAGATGTTTTGTATAAACCTGATGGTAACCACAAAATATAAGTCTAGAGCAGAGACATGAAACATGAAAAAGGAGGAAACTAAGAGAAACATGATAGTAAACCACCAGCTAAGATTTCAGACAGAAACAGTAGAGATATAGAGCAACTGGAAAACAAAAGATAAAATGGAAGTATTAAGGCCTCATTTATCTGTAATCACCCTAAATATAAGTGGATTGAATTCACCAATCAAAAGACACAGAGTGGCTGGATGTATTAAAAAACAAGACTCAGCTGTGTCCTGCCTCCCAGTGACCCATCTTAGCTCTAAAGGCAAATATAGGCTCAAAGTGAAGGGATGGAAAATGATACTCCAAGCAAATGGCAGCCAAAAGAAAGCAGGTGTAGCCATCTCAGATCAGATTAAATAGACTTCACGCCAAGCAAGAGAACAAGATGGACTTATATAATGATAAAGGGGACAGTCCATCAAGAAGATGTAACATTTAGGACTTCCCTGATGGCACAGTGGTTAAGAATCCACCTGCCAATGCAGAGGACATGGGTGCGATCCCTGGGCTGGGAAGATCCCACATGCCATGGAACAACTAAGCCCATGCGCCACAACTACTGAGCCTGTGCTCTAGAGCCTGCGAGGTGCAACTGTTCAGCCCACGTGCCACAACTACTGAAGCCTAGCATGCGCTTGGAGTCAGTGCTTCACAAGGGAAGCCACTGCAGTGAGAAGCTCATGCACCGCAACAAAGAGTAGCCCCCACTCACCACAACTAGAGAAGGCCCACGTGCAGCAATGAAGACCCAGTGCAGCCAATAAATAAATAAATGAATGAATTAGATAACATTTATTAATATATAAGCATCTAACACAGGAGCACTAAAACCAAAGGAATTATTAACAGACCTAAATGAAGACATTGGCAGCAATAATAGTAGGGGACTTTAACATCCCACTTATGTCAATGAATTGATCATCTAGACAGAAAGTTAACAAGGAACCATTGGCCTTAAATGAAACATTACACCAGATAGAATATATGTGTATAGATAGATAGATAGATTGATAGATAGATAACATTCCATCCCAAAGCAGCAGAATGCACATTCTTCTCAAGTGCACGTGGAGCATTCTCAAGGATAGGCCATATGCTGGGACACAAAACAAGTTTCAATAAATTTAAGACTGAAATTGTATCAAGCATCTTTTCCAACCACAAAGATATGAAACTAGAGATCAACTACAAGAAGAAAGCTGAAAAAAATTACAAATATGTGGAGACTAACAACATGCTACTGAGCAACTGTCATGTCAGGAAATCAAAGGAGGAAATAAAAATACCTGAAGATGAATGAAAATATGGCATACCAAAATCAATGGGTTGCATCAAAAGCAGTACAAGTTTATAGCAATACTTGCCTACCTCAAGAAACAAGGAAAACCTCAGTCTTTACACCTAAAGGAATTAGGAAAAGAACAAACTAAGTCCAAAGTCAGTAGAAGGAAGGAAATACTAATAGCCCACAGAAATAAAAATTAAAAAGATAGTAGAAAAGATCAGTGAAACTAAGAGCTGATTGTTTGAAAAGATAAAACTGACAAACCTTTAGCTGGACTCACTAAGAAACAAAAAGAGAGAAGTCTCAGATAAGTAAAATCAGAAATGAAAGAGGAGAAATAACAACAGATCCCACAGAAATACAAAGGGTTATAAGAGAATACTGTGAATAGCTCTACACCAACAGATTGGACGGTCTAGAAGAAATGAATACATTCTTAACAAACAACCTTCCAAGACTGAATCTTGAAGATATAGAAAATCTGAATAGACTGGTCACTAGTAAGGAGATTAAAACGGTTATCAAAACCTTCCAAAAAAATCAAAAGTCCAGGACTAGACAGTTTCACTGGTAAATTCTATGAAACATTCAAAGAAGATTTAATATCTATTCTTAAACTCTTTCAAAAAGTTGAAGAGGAGGGAATGCTTCCTAACTCATTTTATGAGTTCAACATTACCTTGATATCAAAGCCAGACAAGGATAACACAAAAAAAGAAAATTACAGACCAATATCTCTGGTAAACATAGATGCATAAATTCTCAACAAAATATTAGCAAACCAAATGGAACAATGCGTTAAAAGGATCATATACTATGATCAAGTGGGATTTATTTCATGGTTGCAAGGATGATTCAGCACCTGCAAATCAGTCAACATGATACAACATTGTAAAAGCCATGATCATCTCAATAAATGCAGAAAAAGCATTTGACAAAATTCAGCATCCACTTATAAAGACTCTCAATAAAATGGGTATAGAAAGAATGTACCTTAACATAATAAAGGCTGTGCATGTTAAACCTATAGCTGACATCATATTCAACTGTGAAAAAAGTGAAAGCTACCCCTCTAAGATCAGGAACAAGACAAGGAGCCCACTCTTTCCAGTCTCATTTAACATATGTAAAGATTGCATCAAAGACCTATGAGGATGAGTCAAAAAGTATCAGCACTTTGGCTGTAGAATTTATAGAAGTTTTAATATAACCAGAGTGCAGATGATTTTTGACTTGCCCACATGTTAGAAATAATGAATACAGTAAAGTTGCAGGGTGCAAAATTAATATATAAAAATCTGTTGTGTTTCTGTATACCAACAACAAGCCAGCAGAAAGAGGAATTAAGGAAACAATCATTTAAAATTTCAGCAAAAAGAATAAAATACCCAGGAATAAATTTAACCAAGGATGAGAATTCCCTGGTGGTTCAGTGGTTAGGACTCCACGCTTGCACTGCTGAGGGCACAGGTTCAATCCCTGGTGACGGAATTAAGATCCTGCAATACATTAAAAACTATAAAACATCATTGAAAGAAATGGAAGACACAAAGAAATGGCAAGCTATTTCATGTTCATGGACTGTAAGAGGTAACATTGTTAAAATGTCCATTTTATATAAAGCAGTCTACAGATTCACTGAAACAATCCCTGTCAAAATCCTAATGACATTTTTCGCAGAAATAGAACAAAAATTCCTTACATTTGTGTGAAATCATAAAAGACTATGAATAGCCAAAGCAATTCTGAGAAAAAAGAACAAAGCGAAGGTATCACATGCCCTGATTTCAAATTGTACTACAAAGCTATAGTAATCAAAACAGCATGGTATAGTAATCAGAACAGTATGACAGAAAAACAGACATACAGGTCAATGGAATAGAATTGAGAGTCCACAAATAAACCCACACACAAGTAGACAATTAATTTACAACAAAGGAGCAAAGAACATACAATGGAGAAAGGACAGTCTCTTCAGTAAATAGTGTGGGGAAAACTGTACAGCCATATGCAAAAGAATGAAACTAAACCATTTTCTTATACCATGTACAAAAGTTAACTCAAAATGGATTAAAGACTTGAACAGAAGACCTGAAACCATAAAACTCCCAGAAGAAAAGAGGGAGCTTGGACTTTGACATTGGATTTACCAATATGTTTTTGGATCTGTCTCCTCAGTCAAGGCAAACAGAAACAAAAATAAGCAGGTGGTACTATATCAAACTAAAAAGCTCTGCATAGTAAAGGAAACCATCAACAAAATGAATAGACAGGCTACTGACTGGAAGAAGATATTGTTAAATCATAGTATCTAATAAGGGGTTAATATCAAAATATTTAAAGTCAACAACAACAAAAACCAAACAACCTGATTTAAAAATGGGCAGATAATCTGAATAGATGTTTTTCCAAAAAAGATACACAGATGGTCAGCAGACACATATGAAGATGTTCATCACTAGTGAAAATGAACATCATTAATTATTAGGGAAATGCAAATCAGAACCACAGTTAGACGTTCCCTCAGACCCATCAGAGTGACAGTTGTCAAAAAGAGAAGAAATAGCAGGTGCTGGTGAGGATGTGGAGAAAAGGGAACCCTGTGCACTGTTGATGGGAATGTAAATTGGTGCAGCCACTGTGGAAAACAGTATGAATATTCCTCAGAAAAAGTAAGAATAAAACTACCATGGGATCCAGCTATTCCACTTCTGGGTATTTATCCAAAGATAATGAAAACACTAACTCGAAAAGATATGTGCACCCACTACTATATGGTGATGGATGGAAACTAAACTTTTGGTAGTAAGCACAGTGTAGTGTATACAGAAATTGAATCATAACGTTGTACACATGAAGCGTATAATGTTATAAACCAGTGTTACCTCAATAATAAAATAATCTCTCCTCTTTTCTAACAAAATAAAAATAAGATAGGCTAGTTGATATTTAGGCCGCTTTCAGACCTAATATTCTCAGTCTATGAAGAGCCCAGTGCATTTCTCAAAGGTGAGCTAGTAATAACCCTAACGATGACTAATCAGGAACCAGTCTTGGGGTCATTACCTGACCTCTTTATTTCTTCTATTTAGTATAAGGAGGGGAAGTAATATTTATTTGGCTTCTGCTCGTGCCAAACCAGTGCTTTTTTATCACCAAAGTGCATTTGATGCCATAACATACCATCATAGTATCAGCTGGAAATGCTCTTAGTTTAGTTTTATATGGCAGGTAGGGTATTTCTGTTGGAGTGAAGGCTCTTGTTAAAATCACATAGCTGGTAGCTTTTCTTCTTGTTACATTGGCTGACATGTATACAATACATGTGTTGATTGAAAGGGTCTGTAAGATATGGAAAATTTTTGTGAAAGAGCTACTCAGTTTTAGCGTCACCAGCTTAATATATTTATAAGCATTACTGTAATATAAATACTTGTGCAAATATAAAGCTTACTTTTATAATGAAACTACTAGTGATAAAAGGCTTTTTTAAAAAATGATGGGGTGGGGGCGGGATAGTTTGGGAGTCTGGGATTGACATATACTCACTACTATATTTAAAATAGATAACCAACAAGGACCTACTGTACAGCACAGGGGACTCTGCTCAATATTCTGTAATAACCTAAATGGGGAAAGAATTTGAAAAAGAATAGATACATGTATACGTGTAACTGAATCACATTGCTGTACACCTGAAACTAACACAACATTGTAAATCAACTATAATCCAATATAAAATAAAAATATTTTAAAAATAGTGGGGCGCAGAAACTTACTGGATTAAGTAGGAATTTTCCATATGTGCAAGAAGTCTTGGGAAAAGACCCTATCTGCTTTAAACAACATCTTTATTTCTTTACAGACATTACAATGGCAAAATCAGCAAAGTTAATTCAGCAGCAGCTTGAAAAAGAAATGTAAGTAAGAATAAGTCCTATTGGTTAATTGTGTCTCTTAACACTTAGGAAATATGTATACATTGCTTAATGTCTTCAGTTTTGTATAATTATCACAATTTAGCCTGAAGATTAGTGTGAAATATCCTTGTTAAATAACTGACAACAGAATTAATGGAATTACAAAAAGTATTAATGGGATGTTTATAGATATTTAAAATTTTCATGGAAAGAAAATCTCAGGTTTATTGAGACTGTAAGCTCAATTTGTTTTCCCACTGTTTCTATATCTAGTTTATAGTAGATATGAAAGATTTTAAAAACTAAATTTGAAAGCCATGGAAATTTTTACTGACAGAATAAGAAAGGAACACTTCAGAAGAATATAAAAATCTATGGTACTATTTTGTAGCGTGTTTTTTCTTTTCAAGCTTTGTGGCAGTCTCATTTAGCTTGATTTTAGTGTTTAAAAATTTGTGAATTGTGCTATAAGCTTTTGAATTGTAAGGAATCTAGCATTTCTCTGTGTTCTGCTGATTTGTAAGAGCTAACTAACAGGTTGCTTACATAGGAGATACCATCAATATTATAATAGAGCAAGTTATATTTTCTTATTGCTGTTGTGTGGGGATATTTTTAATAAAAGAATCTGATAAGGAAAAATTGTATAAATTCAACTTTTAGTATGTTTTTTCCCATTACCATGTACGTTCTCCTTTGCACATTTAACAAGCACCTATAATTTGTCTAATATATGCCAAGACCCTGCACTAGGATGCGGCTCTAGGAAGAAGTGTGATGTAGTTCCTGTACCGAGGAACTTAGAGTCTAGTAGAATATGGTTTGCTTCAGGGGCTGACAAACTCCTGCTGAGGGTCTGCAAGCAAAGAGTGGTTTTACATTTTTATAGGACAGGTAAGAAAAGAAGAAAAGTAGAAAAATATGTGGCAGAGACTAAATATCACCCACAAACCCAAAATAATTTAATTTATGGCTCTTTACAGAAAAATTTTACCAGCTCTGGTTTGTTTTCTGTGGTTTCTTTGTTTTTTTTAATTGAGAAATATATTCAATTCCATATGCTTTAAACTTTTAAATATATAGTAGAAGAAAAGTTAGCCATTCAGTCAGATTTATCAAAGACATCATGCCTTCAAATTGACTATCAAAAGAAAATTTTAACCCCTTTATTGAGGTATAATTGATATGTAAAAAGGTGTGCATATTTAACATATACAGCTCAATTTGGGGATAAGCATACACCTCTGAAACCATCAGCACCATCAAGGCCATAAAAATATGCATTACTTCCCCGAATTTCTTCCTACCTGTGGAGATCTCATCCACACGAACAAACCTGAATGTGAGTGGCATGGCAGAATTAAGAAAATTCACACAAGAGTATAGGAAAGCATGGGATCAGGAGACTCAAGACCAAGCCAGTCAAGAGTTCCGAGCTCTGATTCCCATAGCGTATTTACTGAGAAAAAGCATTCTAGCATTCTAGATTATAAATCACGATAATGGACATCACGAGGTATATGCTTCAATTAGAGAAAAAGGAAAAAGGCGGAACACCTTGTTTTTTATGACTGTTAGGGGAGATAGTTTATCTTTAACTCGGAGCTGGAGCCTGGAGCCATGGGCTATATGACTACTTTATCTCAATGGTTTTCCTTGAGACTATTTCTGCTTTCAGAACTGTCTGCAGCCATGTAGCCGGTCATGTGCTCTCAGGATTGTTACTCCAAGTCATTGTCCTCTGTGTCCTCTGTGGTTCTCTACACCTACCCACTTTATTATTTGTGTGTATATATATTTCATGAGAACACTTAACATAAGATCTACCCTATTAGCAAATTTTAAGGATACAGTGAATACTGTGCTGTATAGTAGATCTCTAGCACTTAACCTTACTTGCATAACTGAAGCTTTATGCCCTTTGACCATCATCTCCCCATTTCCCCCTCCCCCACCTTGGTGACCACCATTCTCTCTTTGTTCTATGTGTTTGACTGTTTTAGATTGCACATATAAGTGTAATCATATGGTATTTGTCTTACTGTGTCTTGTTTATGTTATTTCACTTAGCATAATGTCCTCTAGGCCCATCCATGTTGTCACAAATGGCAGGGATTTCTTTTGCAGGGCTAAATAATATTCCATTGTATATTTCCACATTTTCTTTACCTGTTCATCCTTTGATGCACATTTAGATTGCTTCCATATATTGGCTGTTGTTAATAATGCTGCAGTGAACATGGGACTGCATGTACCTCTCCGAGATCCTGATTTCAATTCCTTTGGATAAATACCCAGAAGTGGAATTGCTGGATCATATGGTAGTAGTTCTGTTTGTAATTTTTTTGAGGAATCTCGGTGTTATTTTCTGTAATAGCTGTACCAATTTACATACCCACCAGATTATGTAACAATGAACCAGGGTTCCCTGTTCTCCGTATCTTTGCCAACATTTATCTGTTTTTTTTTAATAAATTTATTTATTTATTTATTTTATTGGCTGTGTTGTGTCTTTTTTGCTTTGTGCAGGCTTTCTTTTTAGTTGCGGTGAGCAGGGGCTACTCTTTGTTGTGGTGCACGGGCTCCTCATTGCCGTAGCTTCTCTTGTTGTGGAGCATGGGCTCTAGGTGCGTGGGCTTCAGTAGTTGCAGCACATGAGCTCAGTAGTTGTGCCTCACAAGCTCTAAAGCTCAGGCTCAGTAGTTGTGGTTCATGGGCTTAGTTGCTCTGCAGCATGTGGGATCTTCCTGGAGCAGGGATTGAACCAGTGTCCCCTGTATTGGCAGGCAGATTCTCAACCACTGCGTCTCCTAGGAAGCCCTGTTTTGTTTTTCTGATGTTAGTAATACTGTCAGGTATGAAGTGATATCTCACTGTGGTTTTGATTTACATTTCCCTGATGATTAGTGATGTTTAGCATCTTTTCATGTGCTTGTTGACCTTTTGTATGTCCTGTATGTTCAGGTCCTTAGCCCATTATTTAAATTGGATTATTTGGGTTTTTTGTTACTGGGTTGTAGGAGTTCCTTATATATTTTGGATATTAACCCTTATCAGATATATGGTTTACAAATATTTTCCCCCCTTCCATAGGTTGTTTTTCCATTTTGTTGATTGTTTCCTTTGCTGTGCAGAAGCTTTTCAGTTTGATGTAATCACAGTTGTTTATGTTTGCTTTTGTTGTCTGCTTTTGGTCTCATATCTTAAAACTAATTGCCACAACACCAACGTCAGTGAGCGTTTTCTTCTTGAATTTTTATGGTATCATGTCTTATATTTAAGTCTGTAATCCATTTTGAGCTGATTTTGTGTATGGTATAACATAAGGATCCAGTTTCATTCTTTTGCATGTGGATATCCAGTTTTCCCAGCACCATTTATTGAAGAGACTATCCTTTTACCATTGTATACTCTTGTCACCTTATTGAAGATTAGTTGACTGTATAGATGTGGGTTTGTCCTGGGCTCTGTTCTTTTCCATTGCTCTATATGTCTTTTTATAGTACCATATTGTTTTGATTACTATAGGTTTGCAGTATAATTTGAAATCTGAAAGTGTGATGCCTCCAGATTTATTGCTTTACTCGAGATTACTTTGAGCATTATAGTTCTTTCGTGGTTCCATATGAATTCTAGCATTGTTTCTTTTTCTGTGAAAACTATGCCTAAGTATTTTATTGTTTTTGATGCTATTATAAATGGAATTGTTGTCTTAATTTCTTTTTCTGATAGTTCATTAGTAGTACATAGAAACAGAACTGGTTTTTGTATTTTGATTTGATATCCTGCAGTTTTACTGAGTTTGTTTATTAGTTCTGTTTTTTGGTGGAGTCTTTAGGGTTTTCTGCATTTAACATCAAGTCATCTGAAATCAGAGATAATTTTACTTCTTCCTTTCTGATTTTGATGCCTTTTATTTCTCTTTTGCCTAATTGTCTAGGACTTCCAGTACTATGTTGAAAAGAAGTGGCAAAAGTAGGCATCCTTAGCTTGTTCTTGATCTTAGAGGAAAAGCTTATAGCTTTTCAGCATTGAGTATGATGTTATCTGTGGACTTGTCATATATGGCACTTGTTATTTTGAGGTACCTACCTTCTATAACTGTCTTGTTGAGTTTTCATCATGAAAGGATGTTGAATTTTGTCATATGCTTTTTCTGCATCTGTTGAGATGATCATAAGATTTTTATCCTTCATGCTGTTAATGTTATGTATCCCTTTTATTTATTTGCAAATATTGAACCATCTTTGCATCTTGGACAAATCCCTCTTGATCATGGTATACGATCCTTTTAATACTGTTGAATTTGGTTTGCTAGTATTTTGCTGAGGATTTTTGCGTCTGTATTCATTAGGGATATTCACCCGTAATTTTCATTACTTGTAGTTAATGTCCTTGTCTGGCTTTGATATCAGGATAAAGCTGTTCTTGTAAAATGAGTTTAGAAGTGTTAATACCTCTTTAATTGTTAGGAAGAGTT
Source organism: Hippopotamus amphibius kiboko (assembly GCF_030028045.1). Taxonomy (NCBI): domain Eukaryota; kingdom Metazoa; phylum Chordata; class Mammalia; order Artiodactyla; family Hippopotamidae; genus Hippopotamus; species Hippopotamus amphibius. Next base: position 114,660,772 of record NC_080191.1, read on the forward strand.
TGAGAAGAATTGGTATTAATTTTTCTTTAAATGTTTGGTAGAATTCAACAGTGAAGCCTTGTGGTCCTGGGCTTTTCTTTGTTGGGAGGTTTTTGATTGCTGATTCAATCTTCTTACTCTGTCTCTTCAGATTTCCTGTTTATTCATGATTTAATCTTGGTATGTTGTGTATTTCTAGGAATTTACCCATTTCTTCGTTATTCAATTTGTTCATAATAGTTGTTTATGATCCTTTATATTTCTATGGTATCAGTTATAATGTTTCATTTCTGATTTTATTTTAGTATTCTTTTTCTTTATTATTCTAGCTAAAGTTTTGTCAACTTTATCTTCCAGAAAACGAACTATCAAGTTTCATTGATATTTTCTGTTTTTCTAGTCTGTTTCATTTATTTCTGCTCTGACGTTTATGTTTTCTTTCCTTCTGTAATTTTGGGCTTAGCTTGTTCTTTTTCTAGTTCCTTAAGATGTCAAGTTAAGTTGTTTACCTGAGATCTTTTTCCTTAGTGTAGATGTTTATTACTATAAAGTTCCCTCTTAGAACTGCCTTTGCTGTATCCTGTGTCTTCTTATATGTTGGGTTTCCATTTTTGTTTGTGTCAAGGTTTTTTTTAATCTGCCTTTTGATTCTTTTTTGAGCTACTAGTTGTTCAGGAGCATGTTGTATAATATACATATTTGTGAATTTTTGGCTTTTCCTTCAGTTGTTGATTTCTAGTTTCATACCATTGTGATCAGAAAAGATACTTGATACAATTTCAATCCTGCTAAATTTCTGAACACTTGTTTGGTGGCCTAATATATGCGCTATCCTACAGAATGTTCCATGTATACTTTAAAATAATGTATTCTGCAGTTGTTGGAAGGAATGTTCTGTACATGTCTTTTAAGTATATTTGGTCTGTAGTATTGTTCAGATATGCTGTCTACTTATTGATTTTCTGTCTGGATGATATATCCATTGTTGAAAGTATTGAAGTCCCTTCTATAATTGTATTGCTGTTTACTTGTCTCTTTAGTTCTGTTAATATTTGATTTATATGTTTAGGTTCTCTGATGTTAGGTACATATATATGTGTGTGTATATACACAATTATTCTATCCTCTTGATGAATAATAATGATTATTATTATATAATAACCTTCTCTGTCTCTTGTGACAGTTTTTGACTTAGTTTCGTTGATATATATATATTCAGCCCTGTTCTCTTTTGTCGTTTGTATAGAATATAATTTCTGTCCCTTTACTTTGAACCTTAAATCAAGAGTGCATCTCTCAGAGATAGCATATAGTTTGATCTTGTTTTTTTATCCATTCATTCACTCTGTGTTTTGATTGGAAAATTTAAACCATTTACATTTGAAGTAACTATTGATAGGTAAGAACTTACTCTGTTTTGTTGATTGTTTTCTGACTGTTTCATTGTTCCTTTGTCTCTTCCTCTCTTCCTTTGTAATTTGATGATTTCTTTTGTATTGTTATGCTTTGATTTTTTTCTCCTTATCTTGTATGTCCATTGTAGGTGTTTTTTTGTGATTATAATGAGCTTATATAAAACATCTTAGAATACTGACAGTCTATTTTAAGTTGATAACTTTGTATACAAAAAATTCTGTACATTAACCTCTTCCCCCACATTTTATGTTACTGATGTCACAATTTACATCTTTTTATATTGTATATCCATTAATAAATTATTTTAGTCATAGTTATTTTTAATACTTTTGTCTTTAGCTTTTATGCTAGAGTTAAATTACTTATGTATCACCATTACAATACTAGAGTATTCTGAATTTTAGTCTATTCTTACTGTGTGGTGAGTTTTATACTTTCATATGTTTTCATATTCTTGATTAGTTTTACTTCACCTTGAAGAACTCCCTTTAGCATTTCTTATAAGGCAGGACTAGTGGTGATGAACTCCTGCAGCTTTTGAGTGTCTGGGAATGCTTTTATCTGTCCTTCATCTCTGAAGAACAGCTTTGCTGGGTATAATATCCTTGGATGGCTGGTTTTTTTCTTTCTGCATTTTGAATATATTATCCCATTCTCCACTGGCCTGCAAGGTTTCTGCTATGAGATCCACTTTTAGTCTTATGGATTTTTCCCTTGTTTGTGACAGTTGGCTTTTCTCTTAATGCTTTCAACCTTCTCTCTCTCTTTGATTTTGTCTCTTTGATTATAATGTCTCATTAAAGTTCTCTTTATGTTTAACCCATTTGGGGTTCTGGGGGCTTAGTGCATCTGGATGCTCATTTCCCTCCTCAGATTTGGGGGTTTTCTATCATTATTTTTTTAGATAAGCTTTCTGATTCTTTGTCATTATCTCTTTCTGAGACTTCTATGATGCATATATTGGCTCCTTTTATACTGTCCCATTAGACTTTCTTCACTTTTTTCCTTTTTTCTTTTTGTTTTTCTCACAGAGTAATTTTAAATTACCTTTGTTCAAGCTCTCTGATTCTTTGTTCTGCTTGATTGATTCTGCTGTTGAAGTTTTCACATCCAGTCACTATGTTCTCTAGCTCCAGAATTTTTGTTTTTTATGGTTTCTGTATCTTTGTTGACTTTCTGATTTTGTTCATTTATTCTTTCCTTCATTTTGTTGAGTTGTCTATGTTCTTTTGTAGCTTACAGGACTTTCAAATAATTATTTTGAATTCTTTGCCAGGCAGTTTATAGATCTACTTGTGTCCTTACTTCGGTGTCTATACACATTTGAGAAAGTAATCACTCCTTCTAGTCTTTATAAACTAACTTTGTCAGAGAAAGTACTTCTCTAGTCAGTCCAGCCAGAGATTCTGGGTGGGCTTGCAGCTGGAGTCCTTGGGCAGGTTGGCCTTGCTCCTGGGTTTGTGGGTGGGTGGGCCTACTGTCTGGGTCTGTGGAAGCTGGCCTGGAAACTGAATCTGTCATGGCTGGCCAGGTGCCTGTGTCTGCTGGGGCTGGCCTGATGCTGGGTTCTGTGACACAGTGGGTGCTCATTTCACTTTCCTTCCCCCATGTCAATCATATCTCTCCATGCTGCACTGTGCAGGCTTGCACGAGCAGTAACATGCTAAAGTGAAACTGTCCTTTCTACCCTCTTCAGTGCATCTTTTCTTATTTCTGTGTTATACCCAGGTGCTGTACTCTCTGACCTGGATTCCTTAGCTCTCATGATTCTGTGTGGATGGTTATTCAAATTGATGTTTCTGTGAGAGGACTGGTGCTGAAAACTCCCATTCTGCCATCTTGCCGGTGTCACTCTTGATGGTTTCTGTCCCTTCTGAAATTGCGTGTTCATCATCTCTTCTCCTACTCTTGATATTCACTCTTTTGAGGGTGCATGTTGCTTGTCATTAAGCTTAAAAAAATTGGAATTAGATAATTTGTTTTTCTAAAATTTCTGTTGCAATTGTTGAGAATTATCTTTGGAAAAAAAGCAATCATAATATTATTTGTGTATCCATTTTTTTTAACAGCATAGCCCGAGTTTTCCTGTGTTTAAAACACATTTTCCTTAGTCCATTTGCTTTTCATTCTAAAGAGCCATAGAAAAACAATACAGAAAGAAATGCTGTATTATAAGGCAGTGAAATAAAATGTTAAAAAGTTATAAAGGTTAATATCAGTTAAATTAGGAGTCTAAATTTAGTTTAACCCCATTTGTGAGAATGAGGCCTTATCAGCCTTTCATAGTCTTCTAAATCACAAGATTTACTATATTTACATGGCGTTATGGCAAGAGAGCTGAATATAATGTTTGGCTGTTTTTCCTTTTGAATTTTTTATTTAGTTGTAAAATATCTTATATGTAAAAGAGTATATGTGGCACGTATATTGAGTTTAAAGAATAGTAAGGTGAATACCTATGGACCCACCACCTTGCTTAGAAGGCTCTATGGGCTCCTCCCCAAATGCCTTTCCCTGTATTAATTATTTTATTTTTTTAGTTAATTAAGTAAGTAAGTAGCTGTGTTGGGTGTTCGTTGCTGTGGGCTTTCTCTGGCTGTAGTGGGCGGGGGCTACTCTTCGTTGTGGTGCGTGGGCTTCTCATTACAGTGGCTTCTCTTGTTGCGGAGCACAGGCTCTAGGCACATGGGCTTCAGTAGTTGTGGCATGTGGGCTCAATAGTTGTGGCTCATGGGCTCTAGAGCTCAGGCTCAGTAGTTGTAGTGCACGGGCTTAGTTGCTCCGTGGCATGTGGGATCTTCCCGGGCCATGGTTCGAACCCATGTCCCCTGCCTTGGCAGGCAGATTCTTAACCACTGTGCCACCAGGGAAGTGCTAATTATTTGTTTTAAAAATACTTTTGCCTTGTATGTGTGTCTTTCTAAACAAGGTATTTGGTTTTTTCTGTGGCTTCTTCACTAGTTTTCATGAAATCCTGCAGCACCAAGAAATGCTTTATTTTGTAAGAAAGCAGATTATCAGCATGTATTCGTCTGCTTCTGGACAGCAGAAAGGGGGAGAGACGTAGACAAATGAGGCTTGCTCATGCACTGTCTATCGGGGCCAGCAGGTGGCAGTTAAGTGACTTGAATTGGGAAAGTGTTAGTGGTTAAAGAGAGTAGAGAATAGTAATTGGGCCCAGACTGGATATGAGAATCTGCAGTTTGTGGATTTCTAAGCTCTGTATCCAAATAGACTCAAGATAAATATAAATATCCTATCTACCTACACTTCACTTTCAGAAACTTAAGGTTTCTTTTATAAGACTTATAGCAGGTGACTCAAAAATATATCTTTAAGATGGCATCATGCAGGAAATCCTAGTAGAAGGGGGCGCTGAGCTGAAAGAAGGTTGATGTGACCTTGGTTCATTACTGACCTGTCATCTGGCCATGTTAAGTTGGACCCCTATCCTGTCTGTCCAAGAGAATGACCTATAAATGCAAAGGATTTTTCCACCATCCTAATAGCATAATTGACAGTTTTATAATTAAGTATTTAGATGAATGCTGAAATATTTAGAAATTAATAAGACTTCCTAAAGGCCTTTAATTGTTATGTACAAATTAAGTTCTTTTTGCTTCCTGACTCATTTTCCTTTTGTCTGACAGCAATACTTTACGAGTCACCCGTTCTGCTGCCCCCAGCACCCTGGACAGTTCCAGCACTGCCCCTGCTCAGCTGGGAAAGAAAGGCAAAGAATTTGAATTCTCACAGTTGCCCCTCAAATTGGAATTCCTGGAGTGCAGTGCCAAGGGGGGAAGAGCGGATGCTGGCTCTGCTGACATCCGGGACCTGGAGAAGTGGCTGGCCAGAATCGCCTGAGGGCTGGATCCAAATACAAGACATGACTGTGTGTATGTGACTGACAGTTGTGGAAAAGGATGTGGTAGTCTGAAATTGATGAAGAAGGGGCACAGATATAGTTAGGAACTTTTGCTTGTTCTGGAAACAAATTATTGATGAAACCAGTGTGGAATTTTTTTTTAAGTTCAGTTCTCCCTGATTGCTTTCAAGCCAGTCACTTCTATCTGATTCGTCTTCCCTTTGTAAAGTGTATGCAAGGTCCGTTTAGCATATTCTTGATGTAAGGTTAAGGTCTAACAAGCGGACCTCACATAGAGGATATTATCATGAGAATAAGATATCATCCAAAATGTTTTCTTGTCCTCTGCTTCTGTGCTTTGGTCCCTTTTTCCTGGAAATATACCTGTCTGTGTCTGGAACTGGGTGATTTCCAGTTTCCCTTGAGGTTCATGGGCAGTACATCATCTAGTCCTCTGTGAATTTTCAGATTTGTAGGTACAAGTACAATATGGTCTCCCGACATGTGAAGGCAGGTTGAAAACAGCAAGGCTGTGGTAACAGTGGTCTGTTCTTCATCAGCTCAGTGACTTGTCCACACTCCAGCCTCATAGCACGTAGGTTTCAAAAACATGTTGTGACCCTTGGAGTCTTCCCAGATGATAGAACTGTAAGTGATAAATCCCCAGATGCCACTAAAATGCACACTAGAAATGTACATTCTTAGTGGTTTCCCTTAACTGGGGAGTATATGAGGATGTAGAAGCTGATCTGTGTTTCTGGATGCATGAGTGCTCCTGGGCCGTCTTCACATGCTGTTTGATGAGCTCCTATTTTGTACTCTCAGCTTGACTGCTGTGGAACAAATAGAAGATGAAAAAAGTTCTCTGTAGATTTTTAAAGTGCATATTCACTGGTGGGTTTGTTGTTTTTTGTTTGGTGTTTTGTTTTTAAAACGCATTTTCAAAGTGGTGTTCTTTGCTGTTTTCTTAAATATATGGCTTTTTTAATGGCTTTTATAAATGATTAGTACGTTTCTTGGTAAATAAAACAACCTGTCTAGCTCTAAGCATTTAAATAGAGTGTAAGAGTAGGTACAAATGGAGCACATGTTAGGATTCAGGCCTAACTCCAAGTTTCCAGGGCCTAATGATTGCAGTGTACATAGGAACAAACTCTTCAATGCCTACTTCACACGCTCAGGGACAAGCCAACTAAAGTCTGAAAGGAGACAAGGGTGGCTGTGGATAAGTGAGACACACATCCCAGAACAGCGCGGGAAGGACCGTAACAGGAGAAGGTGCAGGGCATCCCGGGAGCGTGTGGTGGGGTGCCTAACCTGGCCTTGAGGGATGGGGAGAGGCAAAGGAGAAAAGCACGGAGCCGGTGGTGTCCCAGTGAGTGTGGCCCCCACGTACATGCACTACAGCCCAGGCCTCTGCCTGCTGTCTCCCCTTCCTGTGTGTCACTCTGGCCCTGAGTGAGGGGACCCCAGGGCACCTCCTCCCCCACCCCCACCCCATGCATCACACACGTTGCTGCTGGAGTATGAAATAAACCCAAGCTGACGTGAGAAGACGGTAGAGTCCGACCCTGGAAGGGTTCTTATTGGGTAGCCTCACCGCTGCTCATGTTCTTACTGTCTTTTGGACTTTCTTGCCCTTTCCTTATTAGCCAAGTAGTAATTTAAGGAAATAGGTAAGAACAATGAACCAGAAACCCAGAAGGAATGTGATGAATGTGGCATGTGCACATAATCATAGGTAGTGCTCACCTGAATAAACATCGATGGCTTGATGCTACCGTTAAGAGGCATGTGTGTTCTCTCAGCTTTTTTGTTTTTTTTCTGGTAATAAAGTGTTTTACTTTATCGGATGAAGCAGTACACAAAACAAATGACTGAAGAAGGGGAGCAAGGTTGAATTTTATTCAAGACCTAAAGATGGTCTTTTGCAAAAGGAAAGTTACATCTCAAACAGTGATTCTCAGATGTTAGCGTGCATCAGAATTAACTGATGCTTGTTAAACAGCTCACCTGGGGACACTGCATCTGAACATTCAATCCAGCAGTAGATCTGTTGTGGTCTCAGGAATCTGCACACTTGACATGACCTCTGCCAAGCACCTGGGGGTCCTGGGAGCACCCTCACAGGTGATCTGGCCTCCTGGAGTATCATGTGTGCCTTTAGTGTGTTTTGTTTTTAAGTTCTTTGGGCCACAAGCCCTGTTTCATTCTACTCACAGGGTGAAGCGGGCAGGCAGGTTACACAGCCCCTGCCGGGCACCCTCATCCTGCTTCCTAAGCCTGTGCCGCAGTCATCTTGTGGGTCTGGGCCAGAATGCGGTCGTGGTGACTAGTCCTTGGGAACTTGGAAGGGTTTCTGATGGGAGGTCAAATTATCTTGTGGCCCTGAAGCCATTCAGCCAACATAGGCCCATTTCTTCATGGGATGGGAGACAAGGCCAGAGTGGAAAGAGGGATGTCAGGTCACGGGAACCAGCAGACTAGGCATGACTGTATGTTACAGGTGAGACAGTTGTGGCTTGAAACACCTCCTTGGGAACATGGCAGTGTCTGAGCCCCTCATGGCGGGGCACTGAGACCTGCTTCCAGGGCAGCTGCCACCCGATGTGAATGACCCTGTGCCCTGCGAGTGGGGCGGTGCAGGCCCTGGTGCGGTGCCACTGTGGAGGCAGCCGCGACGAATAAGCCCTGGGCACTCAGTACCCTGGTAAATGCCGCCACTTCCGGAACGGAGTCTCCGCTGCGTACACAGCACCCCTGCAGACCGAGGCCGCCTGTTTGTTCCAGCTCTTTCAACACTTTCCAAGCGTTTCGGGGCCTTGGTAGCCCCTCCCCTGCCAGATGCCTGACGGTTTGCTGGGCTCTTAGTTCCTCATCAACAACAGCCGCTGTTGCTGGCGGGGTCCCTGGGGTCTGTCCCTTACGTTTCCTCACGCCCTCCGTCTCAGTGCCCCTGGGAGTCCGGTGGTCCTGCTGTGTGTGAGGCACTCGGCTGTGTTCTGTTGGTTTGAGATCATTTCAGCCAGAGTGTTATGCTTCTTTTTTTAAAGGTTTGGATTTAGAATGTAATCATCAAAGCTTCAGTTGGTTACACCTGTTCTGACCTAAAGGCGTCTCAGCAGCGGTTGAGATGCTTACTACCTCTCCTGTTTCAGCCCTTCGCCTACTTAAAGGAAGGTGGTTACCTCACCTGACTTTTGCACAGGAAAGCAGTCCCACTTCCTTCTTCAGCTGCGAAGCCCTAAACTGTTGACTACTCACAGGAGCTGTGTATGGTGCTCATTCATTTGGAAAACGCCAAGCACCCTGCCCGGCTCTGGGAGTGCTAAGTACGGCATGATTCCTGTTTTTATGGGCATATGGTCGCATTCTGAGGTGAAGAAATGTGCCTTTCAGTGTAGCCCCCCGTTTTCCCCTCATTAGCACGGGCTCCATCTTGGCTGCATGGACCCCCTGCCCTGCGCGGGCCCCGAGGTCTACTACCTCAGTGCTGCCCTCACCTTCACCCTTTCTTGTGCGGCTGTGCCACCCAGGCGGCCCCAACGTGATCTCAGAGCCTCCTGGGATCCCAGCATCCGCTTTGCGGTCCAGTCATGTGTGAGGCATTTGGTGTTTTTTTTTTTTTTTTATAGGTTTTACTTTTTTTTTTTTTTAATATTTATTTATTTGGCCGTGCTGGGTCTTAGTTGTGGCATGTGGGATCTTTTAATTGTGGCATGCAGGATACCCAGTTGCAGCACGTAAACTCCCAGTTGCAGCATGTAGGGTCCAGTTCCCTGACCAGGGATCGAACCCGGGCCCCCTGCATTGGGAGCATGGTGTCTCAGCCACTGGACCACCAGGGGAGTCCCCACTTGATGTTCTTTTGACTTAAGATTTTTTTTTCTAGATGACCCAATTTATTTTTGACTTAAGATATTTTTGTTTCAACTGAAATATGCTTTTAAAAAAATTTGAGGACTTCCCTGGTGGTCCAGTGATTAAGATTCCGCGCTCCCAATGCAGGGGCCTGGGTTCGATACCTGGTCAGGGAACTAAATCCTATATGCCGCAATGACGATCCCACATGCTGCAGCTGAGACCTGGCCCAGCCAAATAAATAATTTTAAAAAATTGGGGGTTAGCGTAGGATTGTTGAAGGTCCTTTCTGAACCCTTGGTCACTGGACAGCAGAACACAGCTATGATGATAGAGAAAGCCACTAGTCTGGAGGTGAGTGAGACCTGAAGGGCCATCTCCGGGATGTTCTCTGATTGGTGTGGAGTGACGCTGGAGGGGGTACGAGGCAGCTTAGTGTCATCTGAAAGGGGATTACGGTTCACCTTGGATTCTTGCCTTTAAATGTTTTCCAGAAATCACCGGCAGAAAGAGAGATCCAGCCCCTGCATCCACCCTTCCTAACCCTCAGCCACGGTGAGTGGAGAGCAGGGGTGACAGGAGGTGTCACACAGCCCTGACTCTCAGTTCCACCTGGAGTTCCCCTTTCCATCAACCTCCGGGCAGAATGGAGATTCTGGAAGTGAGTGTGGATTTAGTCTTATTAGTGTGTCCTGCCTCTTCCCCTTCTGAGTTGGTGGAAAGCCCAGGTGAGCAGGAGGGAGAAGCAAAGGACTTTGGACAGTGAACACACTACCATCCAGACATGAGAGGAGGGTCTTTGTAGAGCATGCACTTGAAGAAATCCGTTTTTTCACACCACACTCCCCCCACCCCCATATATGACTCACCACTTAGAAACATCAGACGAGAGGCTTTGTGTTCAGAATTAGGACACTTTATTGTTTGATCAACATGCTGAGCCTTCCACATTTTACACAGTTTTATGTAAAGTCAATGTGGCCATTTAAACCTGCTGAGCCAGTGAGAGATGGAAATGCCACCCTCTGCTCCTCAGGCCCAATCACTTTTATGGGGACCGGTGAGGGGGAAGGTGACACACACCACGTGATACAGGCTGGCTGTCAACGTATGGAGGCTTCGCACTGGAAGGAAGCGTCCGAACCTCACAGCAAGGATAAACCACGCCCTGCCCAGAGTGTCAGCCACACAGGGAGACGGGGGATGTGACGTCCAGGGAGGTTACACATTGAGAGCTCAAGGTTTTGGAACACTGAAATAGTTCATTTCAAACAAAAAAATCCAAAGGGTGCCCTGGTCTGACAATCAGAGTGGACTTGGGGACTGGCCCTTCTTTGCAATGGAGAAGCCTGAAATGTACGTGGGTTCTTTCCTGCCTCACTCAGCTACGCTGGACAGACTCTTACGTCCGAACCAGCATAGAGATGGTTGAGGAGCACGCGTGCCCAGCAGCCCTGTGTGCCGGTCACAGTCGCATTTGCTACACACAGGTCGGCAATGGATGAAGAGTGGAAACACCTTGGTTCCCAGTAAGCTTCCAGCTTACTGGGTGGTCGTAAGCAAGTCGCCCTTCTTGGTCTTGTTTCTCTGCCTTGGCACAGACAGGGTTATGGGCCCTCCGCCTCACTCTGCTGTGGCCAGGGCACAATGCCTCGCATTCTTGGGGGAGAGGTAGTTAGGAAACGAGTGCCCACTGGCTGATGCACAGACCCTTCAGCTCAGCTGCCCCGTGTGGCTCAGACACACGTCACAGCCCTCAGCTCCCTTTCTCACATCCTGACATCCTCACCGCCTTCCGTCACGTGAACGAAGGAGGCTGCTCTGCCTGCGGGACACCGAAGCCAGCGGTGCCATTATTGTCACACCTGGTACTTGAGGGCAGGGGGCTCCCAGCACTGGCCGGCCCCCAGGACGACAGAGACATTGCCCTCAAGATGTGTCTGCACCTCAGCTACCGCCTTATCAACCCTCGTTTCTGTTGCCTGAGACACTTGAACTGATCTGGCCATTGCTCCTCGGACCTGGGACACTCCAGACCGATGGAGGATGCTGATAGGAAGAGAGTGGTGACAGTGATGGCAGGGAGGCCTCTGATCGAGTCGGCATGCTAGCGAGCCTTGGACCACACAGCTGCAGTTCTAGCACGCGAGATGCTGGCGCCACACGTTCACTCTGGCACGTGCGTGCATTCATAATTACGCTTCCTGCCTCTCCCACCGTGTGCGCAGTTTTTCAGAGGCCCACAAAGCAGGAGCTTCACTGACAGCTTTTTTTTGAGATTCCTCACAGTAAAAAAGAGGGCTCCGGAAGATGATCCTGCTCTACTGCCCGGTCAGGGCTGCTCTGCAGGGAGAGAGACTAAACCACTGGCTAAACTGAGATCGTTTCCCAAAAAGGTTCCTCCCCTTTGCCTCGTGCCAGCCCACCTGGATTCAGCAACGATGGGATACTCTCACGGGAGATGCCGAGGGATTCCACGCCATTTTCTTCAGGGGAACCTGGTCATTTCATTGTTGAACCTTAACTCTGAGACAAGATCCTACCTACAAGCAAGAGGACAGTGATGGCACCTGCCTCAGATGGGAGCCAAGGGGCCAACGCCCTTCTGTGCTGGAGGTCTGGCTGTCCTGACAGGCCCAGGAGTGAGGAGTGGAGATGAGGCCCGAGGAAGGGCTGCCCATGGAACGGTGTGGCACCAAGATGGGAGGATGAGGGGAGGCAAGCGCTCTCAGCTGCAGAAGCCCACGGGGCTGGGAGGGCCTGGGCTCAGGAAAGAGGATGTTGTGTCGTTGCTGGGAAAGGAGGGCTCACCTAGGCCACATCAAGCCACATGGTGTCTACTGCATCTCTTACTATTCTTCTAGGCTGTGGTGGGAAAAAAAGGGGTGCCTTAGATATGTGTACACATGAGAAGGGGACTGAGTTTCTACCCTTTTTTACAAGAATGTTTTAAGAAAAAGTACTCTTTAGTACCAAGAAAATAAAAATCCACCACCCATTCATTCACTGAGACCCAAGGAGATCCCTGCAAATGGGGCTGCCCCAGGGGCCACAAGCAACAGCCCTCACTGCCAGCCGGGCCGGGTGCTGTCACCTGGACTCCTATGAGTTCTCACGAGGTAAGTAAACACTCTTCCAACAAGCACCACTTGGGGACGTGCCATGGGGGGGGGGGGGGGCGGTACTGGCCCACGTGGGCACGCACACCTGTGCATATAAGTACAGAGAGAAACGGTGCACATGTTCCCGGGGGCTATTTTTGCCTGTAGTTAACACATCTATGCATTATTTTATTGATGGCAAGACAATCACAAGTTTTTGGACAATATTAAGTAGTTCTTACTTCAACACGTTGCAGTACTTTTGGATTTCCAAAACTGTTATCACAATGCAAGTTCCAACTTGAGAGCAGGAAAAACAAGAATATACATTGAGCACGTGTATCTCTGTGAGAACGTGTGTATTGAAGGTGTATACACAAGTCTATCTCTCTATATAATTATGTACACATATAAAAACTCAACATGTGACACTGGAATTACGTTCGTACATTGGTCTTTGCCTTCTGGAAGAGGAGCTCAGTGGCAACCCTACTTCCTCTTTTCTTCACCTGAAAATAAACTCCTCTCTACAGATCAGCTCTGACACGCAGGCTCCTTAGCTGAGCGTGTGACGGGCCCACTGGACAAATTATCAGTGAGTCCTGCCAGGTCCCGCTGCACCTACGGACTGCCATTTTGGATTCGTTTCTGAGAAGTTCCCCATTCATCGCAATAACTTGTTGCAGCCCTGCTTTACGGAGGAATTTACCCCCTACCACACCCCAGATGGTCATTTAGCTCATCTATGACAAGCCCAACAGCGGCCTGGAGGAAGAGGCAACGCTGGCCTGGAGGGCAGGGCTTACCGATTTTGGCCAGAGTGGCTGCCCACTGCCTGGCTTTATGCCGGCTCAGGCTTGGTGAGTCTGGGTCTACTTGGAACGTTGGCCAAGCAGGCTACATCGCTTAGCGAAAGAGTTCTCTTCAGAGATTTTACAGGGAGGTCCTCAGGACTAAGTCCTTCTCAGAAATGAGTCAAAAATGGCGAGGACGGCTCTCTCTGGGGAAGCCTTCTGGGGACTCCACCTCAGCCCTACCCTCAGGCAACCAGAGTGCTGCTACAATATCTGCAAAGGTCTGTGCATACAGATTTCAACTGCACTATGCCAGGGTGGCAGAAACACGCCAAGAAGTCAGCTTTTCCACAACAGCACACGACAATATTAGCAACCAAGGATCGGCGAACAGGCATCTTCCAGGTGGCAGTTCTGCAGACCCTCCCTTCCCCAGTCACAGACGGGCCAATGCTGTGTGATACAGGCTCCAGCTTTCCTGGCATCCAAAGAGGAGGGCTTCAGGGGGCACACACGGAGATTCCTTTTGCCTTTTCCTTACCTTCAACTCAGACGTGTGTGCTGATCGCCCGGCAGGCTGTTTAAAACATTTTCAAAACTACACGTGATGCCCCTAGTCTGTAAACCAGTGCACAGTTGCCAACAGCACCCCGTCCTTCCTTCCTTCCCAAGACCTCTCGCTCTGCCAATCACTAGGTGGACCACAGAGAACAGAAGGCTGCCTGTGGCAAGTGCCCTCTCAAGGCTTTTCAGGGAGGGGAAAGAGGCAGACGTAATTCCAGTGGGCCTGCGGCTGGGCTCCCTGCAGTTCACGAGGCCTTAATTTCAGTTCGGGGCCATGACTGATGTTCCCCTCTGGCCATGGAAGAAGGACAGAGTCACAGCTGCCTCTTCAGAGGCTGTTTCGTTCCATCAGTGTTTGATTTAACCAGGTAGGGCCTGTTTTGGTGGAGCCTGGTTGGTGTGGGCCAGACAGCCCGGGGGTTGGAGCCTGATTAAATTGCCCAGTTAATTGTTTAAATGTATTGGTCTGGGGGTGGGAGGAGGGCAGAGGTGGTGAACCGTTCAAAGAGGACAGGAAGGAGGAGGTGTGTGGAAAAGGGTCTCTGTAAGTTTACAAATATACAAAAACAAAAAAAGCACATCTTTCAAATAAAAATGACTACATTTTTATCTGGCAAAAAGTTGTATACACATGATTTAAATTTTTTTTAAATTTCAACAGTTTTTGGCAATCTTAATAAAGTACAATATATTACAACCAAACCAAAAAATAGTTGTTTGAGTAACAGCTGTTAAAGAGTGACGTGATCCCTGATGCCCAGCCTCCCTCCCACCCCACCCCACCCGACTCCTAGAGACAGAGAGAAAAGAAAAATCCTCCCATCTGGATAAGCTCATCTCCCACCCCCCCCTTAGGAAGCTAACCAATAGGAAGCAACACAACAAGCGAGTAATGTCAGAGGAAGCCGGCGGTCAGGCTGCATTAGCAGGAGCAGCCGCCCTCGCTGGCTGGGGGCTCCTGGGGTTTGTCCAGCTTGATGTCGATCACTGCAGGGGGAGGGGCTAAGGAAGAGGACGCTCTCATAGGCTCCCGCCCCCGTTCCCGCCCCGGTGCCCCCTCAGTTGCCCTGCGCAGCCCCTCTGTGTCTCTGCAAACACCCAGGAACTTGCTCTTTGCTTGGCCTGGGTCAGAAGGATGCAGGTCACCAGCTCCCATCCTTCCTCCTCTTCCTGTCCCTCCCACACGCCCTCACCTGTATCTACCAGAAGCAAAAGCTCGTCCTGGGCTGTGGGACCATCATCTAAACGCAGGCCAGACAGACTCTTTCTTAGAAGCCTTCCCGGTGACCAGACTCAGCCTCGGCCTTGTTACCTGCCGGCCCCAAAGTGCACAGGATGTGGAGAGCCTGCTGGCCAGGCATGGACCTGTCCGCTACAATTGGCATTCGCCATTGGCATTTGCCAGCTACCTCTACAAAGATTAAATCACGTGCTGCTGCAGCTGCTGACTGCCAACGTCCCCCTGAAAGGTGTTCAGGGTGGAGGGCTGACAGGAGGCTCTCTGTGCTCTGGGAAAAACTGGCAGAACAGGTCTTTAGGTCGTCAGATATTTTCAGGAGCCAACGTTATGGGCCCAATTCTTATATCTCCTCATATCTAGAAAAACACTAAAACCCTTCATGGTGACGACCGCTCCTTGTGACTAGCAGTCATTTGTAAACAATATGTGCTTGATTGCATGTTTTTCCCTTTCACCAAACTACATATATACTGAGCTTTCCCTGCCTCTTTGGAACAGTTTCTCAGAGCTATCTGGGATGCGGTCTCCCAGGCTGCCGTCCTCATTTTGCCCCCAATAAAACTTAACTCGCAACTCTCACGTTGTGCATTTTTTTTTACGTTGACAGAGCCCACCTCGCAAATTACAGGGCTACATGGGCCTTGCCCAGGTGGGCACAGCAACCTCGACCCCCTCAAGCTTCCGTCAGAACAGATCACTTAGACCCTGAAGCGGCTGCTGTGAGACCCCACATCCCTGGGGGAGGGTGTCAGCACTGCCCCTGCTCCGGCCCCTTCCATGGGCGCCCTGGGGACGGCGAGCAGCAGGTGCACGGACTGGAACCGCCAGAGGAGCGGGTGCAAAGGGCACAGCCAGGCTGCTCCCTCTGCCCTCACCAGGCCGAAATCCCAGTCCGGCCAGGCCTGGGCACAGCCCTGCACAGAGTCGCCCTTCCTGTGGGGCTGGGATGGGGCTGCGAGGGGGTGGGGGTGGAAGCAGCCCTGCGATGGGACCCGTTGCCGGTGTCCTAGGGAGGTCTGTGGCCCCTGTTGTAAGGAGGATGGGAGAGGTTCTTCAGAAGTTAAGCCCTAGAAAAAGCCATGCTTCCCCTAGAGACCACTGACCACGTTCCCTCCTTACTGCTTTTTGGCTACCTGGCCACGGCACGTTTTGAGTATGACTTTGTCCACAATGTTCCCTTATTTTCCCTAAACCTCAGTGTTCTTCGGTACATTTTTATCTTGTTTTGTGAGTATGCAGTATATATATACATAAAACACATTTTTTATAACGTGACAGAGGATAAATAAACTAGTAAACAGAAAATCGACAGCTGCCTTCCGTCCCCCAGGGCAAATCAGACCGCCTCTCTGAGCCTCAGTTCCAGCTTCTGGGTGTGGCCTGAGGCCTGGGGCGGTCTGTGTGAGGGGCGCGCAGACCCCAGAGCCGTGGGGGGGCCCTGGGCGGCGCAGGGCTGGGTGGGGCAGTCGTCTCGTGTAGAGCAGGTTGGACCACGCTGAGGTCATGTCTAAGGGCACGGAAGTGGAGATTCCACTTGTCTCCATGAAACACAAATCTGTGTTCACTGGAAAGAAGGGCAGCTACTATTTCTCACTCCCTGCCCCACACTGTCCCTCCACACACACCCCGCTGGCATCCCCGCACAGCGGTGGAAGCTTAGGTGGTCTGAGCTGGACGGGGTCTTAAAGGCCTTGGAGCTCAGCCTCATCCCTGTACAGAGGAGGCCCCACAGCACAGCTCTCCGCCAGGCGAGGGTCTGAGCACTGTTCTAACACACCACGTGGATAAGCCAATGAATAAAGGGCTTCTGCAGCACAGCTTTCACTCACGTGTCAAAGGAAAAGGATACTGCCTTCTTTGCTTTTCTCCTGGACATTCTCCATTCCAGGCAGAGCCGAGGCCACACGTCGGAAGAGCTGGGGATGGGGGGAGATGCAGCGTGAGGCCCCGTCCGTCCCCTCCTGCTCCCGGGGTCTCCGCCCTCTGCCTCTTCGCACCCTGACCTCGGGCTCTATTCTTCTGTCCCACTGACTGCACTCTGGACAGCAGGGGCTGCTCCTAACTTCTCCCTCCCTCGCCCCCAGCACCCCTCACGGCATCGGCCCCGGCAGGCCTCTCACCCAGGGAGGCTGGGCACAGGGCCACGCGGGGCTGAGGGCAGGTCATGGGGATGGCAAGGGACCTACCCCAGTGCAGAAAAGGATCTAGGCCCCGGGAGACAAGCTTCCGTCCCACTGCCCACGTGGGGCCCAGGTGCAGGGAAGGGACTTAGGACCTGCCCTGGAGACAGTGACCCTCTCCTCAGGGAGGCCTGCGAGTCCACGGGCATCGAGGCAGCTGGGTGCTGGCCGTCGGGGCCACACGGTCACAGCGGAGAGACACTTTTCGGAGGGAATAAGGACATGGGCGTGTGAGTGTCATACTGTGGGTTTGCTTGGGTGTGGGTGGGTGTGATGTGTATGCCGTGTGTCGGGGAGTATGCGTGGTGTGCGTGTGGCTGGGTGGCATCTGTGTGTGCGTGCATCTGTGCGTATGGGGGGATGAGTGTGTGTGGTGTGTATATGTGCCCATGCATGGTTTCTGTGCGTGTAAGTCTATATGTGTGTACAGGGAGAACTGTGTGGTGTGTGCATGTGTGTCCGCGTGTGCACGTGTGCACTGCAGCAGGGGTGCGCAGGGTGCCAGGTGGGATGCTGGCAGACACGGAACCGAGGGGGTGACAGCAGGTACAAGGCAGAAATACAAGGCACCAGAAGATTCTGAATGCTCTCCCATCTCTCTACAAACAGCAACTACAGGAACTAGGTGAGCGCTGGGCCGAAACCTTCTCCGCTGCCTGAGCTCCCTGAACACAGGGTGAGTCTTATCCATGGTCTTACCCCAGAGCCCAGCCACATGGGAGCACCCAGGCTGGGTGACAGGACCAAAGGCAGTGAGGGCCCGAGTGGGGAAGATGCTGGGGGGCTCGGCACGGTATGGGACCCTGTGGGCGGGCGGCAGAGGGGCCTCTGAGCGCGGCCGGCAGACGTGGGAGAGCGGGCAGAGGGCTCAGCCTTCCTTCGTGGCCTTGCCCCAGGCAGCCCCGCTCTGCCCATCTGGCTGTCAAAACGGTCACAGCCTCTGCCGGTGGCCAAGCTGCCAGTTAGACGGAAGCTCTGGGGGTCACATGGGGGCCTCTGAGAGCGGATATGCTCACATTCAGAGTCCAGGAGCCTGCGTTGTGTGGAGACGCCTCTGAACCACACAGGGTTAGAACTGACCATATACAATTCCTGCTCAGACCATCGCCTGGCTTCCAGAGCATTTTGGAAAGGGGGCACCAGAGGCTCTCTGACCACTGGGCCAGAGGCTACCTGCCCTCTGCACTGGTGCCCTCTGCTTCCCCGTCCCCCAGGCCTTTCCATCAGCGCTGAGCATAGCAGCAGCCCAATGTCTCCTGCGGGCCTCGAGAGACAGGTAGCTTCCTCCTCCAGCTGACACCACGGCCACCCTGGCCTTACTCCGAAGGAGGCTGGGAAGGGGGTGGGAGTGAACAGAGCCATGCTGAGGACCTTCCAGCTGGGGCGGGGCACTGAGTCCTGGGCACTCGGCGCCTCCTGTTCCGTCCCTTCCCGCTCCCCTGCCTCCTCCCAGTGGCACAGCACTGCCCAGGCAGGGTAAACCCTCACTGCGCGTGGCCAGCTGCTGCAGCGGCCGCCTGTCCAGTGCCCCCAGACACGGCTGGCGGTGGCAGGGCAGAAGCGACCCCCGGCCAGGCCTCGGCGCCCCTCCAGCAGCACCTGTGCCCATGCCGGTCCCCTGGCCCGGGCCGCCCCTGCCCCTCGTCACCTCTCTGAGTCCTCTTTTTCTTGCAGACAGGGCTTCCTCACCTTCTGTGATCCAAAGACGCCTTCAGCAGGCGGGTGAAGCCTATGGGCTCTTTTTAAGTGTGTGAAATGAATTACATGTAAGGTTTATGTAAAGGAAACCATTTAGTATTGAAACAAACTTCTAAAATCTTTAAAGATACAGCCTGGGGACTAGCAGCACCTGTGCTTCCTCAGGAACATGCTAAAGAGCAGGAGCCAGCGGGGGTCTGACAGCCCCTGAGATACTGCGGTGCGGGAAGTCCAAGAGACCCGAGACACCGTGAGAAGGCGGCTGTGACCTCTGCTGTGATAAAGGCACAGGTGCTGCTGTCACACGGAGCCAGCCGTGTTGCCTACGCTCGTGGCTGCAGGAAATGCTAGACACCTGTCAGAGGTTAGTGCAGAGACAGGTATAGCTGTTTCCCACCCAAGTCCACTGACCTGCTGAACTCCATCCCTGAACTCCTTGGGGGTCTGTGGACCCAGGAGAAGCCCCCTGCTCCCAGGCTCAGCCCCAACCCCACCCCCTCTACGGCTCCTCTGATGATTCTGCCTCCCCAGGCGCCCCTACCTCCTGCGAGCTCCAACTGCACCGAGGGTGGGCTCTTTTCTACAAGCCTGCCGGGCCTGCCACAGCCCCGAGCACTTGCCAAGCACAAGGCAGGCACCCCAAAATGCTCATCGGACTGACCCTCTGCACGTCCATCCCGAGTGAGGTAAGAGGTAGGGAAACGCTGCTTCTCTCAGCTGCCTGGAAGTTGGCGGCTGGACACCCACAGCAGCGTGGGGGCGGCAGGGCTGGCAGCCATGCGGGGCTGATCCCACAGCCCCCGACACCCTGAGGGCACGTGGTAGAGCTCTGGAGGCCACCCGCTCCCCATTAGGGGGTGATGGCCGTGCCGGATAGCTGCCCCACCCAGTCACTAGCCCCTTGGCCAAGGCAGCGTGCCCCACCTGCTTCACGTTGTAGCCGGTCTTGGCGCTGGTCTCGATGAACATGACGCTCAGTTCTTTGGCGCGCTGCTCCCCCTCCTCGATGGTTATCTGCCTGGAAGGGAGACAAGGGGGGGCCAGTTCAGTAGAGAAGTAGCCCCTGGGTGGAGGAAGCAGCCTCAGGTGATGAGGGTCCCTCAGTCAGCCCTGAGGCCATGGCTGCCCACCAGGGCTCCCTCAGGGCACAGGGGGCACAGGGTACAGCAGGACACCAGTCCCTCGCTACTCCTCGGCAGCTCTGTCCAGGTCGGGAGCAGGCCCTGCTGTCCCTTACCTGACTTTCCCAGTGTCACCACAGCCAGAGCTAACATTCGCAAAGCGCTGCCAGTCACAGACCACCTCTCTGGGTGGTACCATCAGCCCCATTTTCCAAATGAGAACACTGAGGTTAAAAGTAATGGCTCCAGGGATGGAAAAAGATACTCCATGCAAATGGAAATCAAAAGAAAGCTGGAGTAGTGATACTCATATCAGATGAAAAAGACTTTAAAATAAAAGACACTGCAAGAGACAAGCAAGGACACTACATAATGATCAAGGGATCAATCCAAGAAGAGGAGATAATAATTATAAATATATATGCACCCAATACAGGAGCACCTCAATACATAAGGCAAATGCTAACAACTATAAAAGAGGAAATTGACAGTAACACAATCATAGTGGGGGACTTTAACACCCCACTGACACCAATGGACAGATCATTCACACAGAAAATTAATAAGGAAACACAAGCTTTAAACGACACAATAAGCCAGCTGGATTTAATAGATATCTATAGGACATTAGGAAAACAGCAGATAACACTTTCTTCTCAAGTGCACATGGAACATTCTCCAGGATAGATCACATTTTGGGTCACAAATCAAGCCTTGGTAAATTTAAGAAAATTGAAATCGTATCAAGCATCTTTTCTAACCACAATGCTATGAGATTAGAAATCAATTACAGGAAAAAAAGTGTAAAAAACACAAACACATGGAGGCTAAACAATACACTACTAAATAACCAAGAGATCACTGAAGAAATCAAAGAGGATATCAAAAAACACCTAGAGACAAATGACAATGAAAACACAATGATCCAAAACCTATGGGATGCAGCAAAAGCAGTTCTAAGAGGGAAGTTTATAGTAATACAATCCTGCTTCAAGAAACAGGAAAAATCACAAATAAACAATCTAACCTTACACCTAAAGAAACTAGAGAAAGAAGAGCAAACAAAAGCCAAAGTTAGTATTAGGAGAGAAATCATAAAGATGAGAGCAGAAATAAATGAAATAGAAACAAAGAAAACAATAGCAAAAATCAATAAAACTAAAAGCTGGTTCTTTGAGAAGATAAACAAAATTGATAAACCTTTAGCAAGACTCATCAAGTAAAAGAGGGAGAGGGCTCAAATCAATAAAATTAGAAATGAAACAGGAGAAGTTACAACGGACACCACAGAAATAAAAAGCACCATAGGAGACTACTACAAGCAACTCTATGCCAATAAAATGGACAACCTGGATGAAATGGACAGATTCTTAGAAAGGTATAACCTTCCAAAACTGAATCAGGAAGAAATAGAAAATATGAACAGACCAATCACAGGTATTGAAATTGAAACTGTGATTAAAAATCTCCCAACAAACAAAAGTCCAGGACCAGATGGAGTCACAGGTGAATTTTACTGAACATTTAGAGAAGAGCTAACAGTCATCCTTCTCAAACTCTTCCAAAAAATTTCAGAAGAAGGAACACTCCCAAACTCATTCTATGAGGCCATCATCACCCTGATACTAAAACCAGACAAAGATACTACAACAAAAGAAAATTACAGATCAATATCCCTGATGAATTTAGATGCAAAAATCCTCAACAAAATACTAGCAAACAGAATCCAACAACACATTAAAAGGATCATACACCATGATCAAGTGGGGTTTATCCTTAGAATGCAAGGATTCTTCAATATACACAAATCAATCAATGTGATACACCATATTAACAAAATGGATAAAAACCACATGACCATCTCAATAGACACAGAAAAAGTTTTTTATCATAAATGATAAAAACTCTACCCATTTACGATAAAAACTCTCCAGAAGGTGGGCACAGAGGGAACCTACCTCAACATAATAAAGGCCATATATGATAAACCCACAGCAAACCTCATTGTCAATGGGGA
This sequence comes from Hippopotamus amphibius kiboko, assembly GCF_030028045.1. Classification (NCBI taxonomy): domain Eukaryota; kingdom Metazoa; phylum Chordata; class Mammalia; order Artiodactyla; family Hippopotamidae; genus Hippopotamus; species Hippopotamus amphibius. The sequence continues at coordinate 114,682,608 of NC_080191.1, forward strand.
AAAACTGCAAGCATTCCCTCTAAGATCAGGAACAAGACAAGGATGTCCACTCTAGCCACTACTATTCAACATAGTTTTGGAAGTCCTTGCCACAGCAATCAGAGAAGAAAAAGAAATAAAAGGAATCCAAATTGGAAAAAGAAGTAAAACTGTCACTGTTTGCAGATGACATGATACTATACATAGAAAATCCTAGAGATGCCACCAGAAAACTACGTGAGCTAATCAATGAATTTGGTAGAGTTGCAGGATACAAAATTAACACACAGAAATCGCTTGTATTCCTATACACTAACAATGCAAGATCAGAAAGAGAAATTAAGGAAACAATCCCATTCACCATTGCAACAAAAAGAATAAAATACTTAGGAATAAACCTAACTAAGGAGGTAAAAGACATGTACTCAGAAAACTATAACACACTAATGAAAGAAGTCAAAGATGACACAAATAGATGGAGAGATATACCATGTTCTTGGATTGGAAGAATCAACATTGTGAAAATGACTACACTACCCAAAGCAATCTACAGATCCAATGCAATCCCTACCAAATTACTAATGGCATTTTTTACAGAACTAGAAAAAAAAAGTCCTAAAATTTGTATGGAGGCACAAAAGACCCCAAATAGCCAGAGCATTCTTGAGGGGAAAAAGTTGAGCTGGAGGAATCAGACTCCCTGACTTCAGACTATAGTACAAAGCTACAGTAATGAAGACAATGTGACACTGGCACAAAAACAGAAATATAGATCAATGGAACAGGACAGAAAGCCCAGAGATAAACTACAGTCAACTAATCTATGACAAAGGAGGCAAGGATATACAAAAGAGAAAAGACAGCCTCTTCAATAAGTGGTGCTGGGAAAACTGGACAGCAACATGTAAAAGAATGAAATTAGAACACTCCCTAACACCATGCACAAAAATAAACTCAAAATGGATTAAAGACCTAATTGTAAGGCCAGACACTATAAAACTCCTAGAGGAAAACATAGGAAGAATATTCTTCGACATAAATCACAGCAAGATCTTTTTTGATCCACCCCCAGAGTAATGGAAATAAAAACAAAAATAAATAAGTGGGACCTAATGAAACTTCAAAGCTTCTGCACAGCAAAGGAAACTATAAGCAAGATGAAAAGACAACCCTCAGAATGGGAGAACATATTTGCAAACGAATCAACAGACAAAAGATTAATCTCCAAAATATATAAACAGTTCATCCAGCTCAATAACAAAAAAATAAACAACCCAATCCAAAAATGGGCAGAAGATCTAAATAGGCATTCCTCCAAAGAAGACATACAGATGGCTAAGAGGCACATGAAAAGCTGCTCAACATCACTAATTATTAGAGAAATGCAAATCAAAACGACAATGAGGTATCACTTCACACTGGTTAGAATGGGCATCATCAGAAAATCTACACAGTAAATGCTGGAGAGGGTGTGGAGAAAAGGTTATGCTCTTGCACTGTTGGTGGGAATGTAAATTGATACAGTCACTACGGAGAACAATATGGAGGTTCCTTGAAAACCTAAAAATAGAGTTACCATATGACCCAGCAATTCCACTCCTGGGCATATATCCAGAGAAAACCTTAATTCAAAAAGACACATGCACTCCAATGTTCACTGCAGCACTATTTACAATAGCCAGGACATGGAAGCAACCTAAATGTCCATCAACAGATGAATGGATAAAGAAGATGTGGTACATATATACAATGGAATATTACTCAGCCATAAAAAGGAACAAAATTGGGACATTTGTAGAGACATGGATGGACCTAGAGACTGCCATACAGAGTGAAGTGAGTCAGAAAGAGAAAAATAAATATTGTATATTAACACATATACGCAGAATATAGAAAAATGGTACAAATCAACCGGTTTGCAAGGCAGAAATAGAGATACAGATGTAGAGAACAAATATATGAACACCAAGTGGGGAAAGCAGGGGGTTTGGGGTGGGATGAATTAGGAGATTGGGATTGCCATATATATTACTAATAAGAAAAAAAATATCAAATTGTGCACTTTAAATATATGCAGTTTATTGTATGTCAACTGTATCTCAATAAAAGTTCTTAAAGAAAAAAGAAAAAATTAAAAATAAAAATAAATAAAAACAAATAAAAACAATCCTGTTGAATTTAAAAATAAATAAATAAATAATAAAAGTAATGGCTCCAAGGTCACCTACTGCAAAGCAGCTGGGCTTTGAGCTCTGTTTTCTTCACTTTAAGGACAGGATTCAAATAAAGCAGCCTCTAATTCAGATGATTCCCTAAACAGAGTACATTTCAGGAAGCCCTCAGTCCATGACTCTGTGCCTTGTCTGACCCACGAGATGGTGGACCAGTCACTGCAGGGAAGGGCGCCGAGGTCAGCCCTGTGCCTGGAGGGCCGCGTGAAGCAGCCTCTTCAGGGCCAGCGTCACACCCAGACACAGTGATGGACCAGGCCCTTCGCACCCACAGCCGCAACAGCACAGGCATTTCACAGGGGCGGGGCCGGTGGGAGCCCAAGGGCTGCGGTGTCTGTGGCTGCCCTGAGGCCGGGCCCAGGCCACGCACTGCTGGGCTGGCCGGGTGCACAGGGCTCCACGCAGGCCTGCACGGAGGCCTGCCCTGCCCCTGCAGCCTGCAAGGTGGGGCTTCGGACACGACACACCTGTGGGCAGGCGTCTACCAGGTGCTTTCAAAGCCTCCCGTGCCCCAGGCGGGGACCTTCCCAGAGGCGGGGCGACAGGTCAGGGTGCTCACCACCCACACATCCCAGGACTCCCGTCCAGGCGGAGCCGCAGAGGCGCGGCGGGCCCCGCGTGCAGCCCCCCGCCCTACCTCTTGTCGGCCAGGTCCGTCTTGTTGCCCACCAGCATGATGATGACGTCACTGCCCCGCTCTGTCCTGACGTCATCGATCCACTTAGAGGTCTGCTGGAAGGAGTTGAGATCTAGAGGTGGAAAGCGGGGATAAACCTGGGGCGTGAGAGGCAGCCTCGGGGGAGAGGGGAAGGGTGGGAAGGGAGTGAGACCAGGAGCAGGAGGGAGGGGAGCGCGCGCCCTCAGACACCTGGGCGGGGTGGGAGCACCGTCCAGCGGGCCTGGCCCTTCCCGAGGACGCGCACGCGTGTTTGTGGCGCTGTGCCTGGGGTTTCTGAAGGCCCCTTACGTGCTAAGCCACCCTCTGGGGAGAGAAGTCACGGTGTCCGGGAGGCCACCTGGTCGTGATTTCCTACTAGTGGTTTTAGGACCCGCCTGAGAGTCCGACCTGACTTTGGAGGCTCAGAGCAGCGTGAGAAATGGGTGCAGTGGGCTTGGCTGAGCTTGGAAACAGGGTGACAGGGTGTGCGTGGAGGCGGGTGGGAACCACAGCAGCTCCGAGGGCAGGAGGGCCCCGCAGAGGGGCCTCCCACCGACGGGAGCTCAGAGGAGCTCCTGAGGAGCACCCTCAGGCCCTGCAAGTATAGGGAGGGGGAAGGCGGCCCCAGGAGCAGACAAAAGGCAGGAGAGGCCAGGCGTTTCACAGCAGCCCCCTCCTCGGTAAGAAGCCGTGACAGGCCTCGCAGGAGAGCAGTCACAGAGCAATGCCCACCACTCAGTAGCCCGCAGGCCCAACGGGAGGGGAGGCTCCGCGTCCTGGGCACCAGGGCTTCCCGCAGCCTCCTCTCCCTTCTGCTCAGTGTCAGGCTGCAGGAGCCCAGGCCTCCTCCGGGCCCGACTCCCACCTGCTCCCAGGTGTGCAGGGAGCCTGCGGTCAGGGAGAGGGGTGGAGAGAGGGCCGGGCAGAGCCGGAGGCAGCAGGCTGGGGCATCCTCCCTCCACACGCACGACTGCAGCTCAAGGGCTTGCCAGCTGTGTGCCCTGACGCCTGCCTGGGCAGCGGGGCTCTGCCCCCGCCCTACCCCCTCACCCCAGCCCCAGAAGCCTCCCTCAGGGCTGTGCATTGCTCTCGAGAACAGCTCATTTGGCCAGAAGAGCCACAGTGTGTGAGACGCGCAGCCCACGCATGGCCCTCCTGGACCCACTGGGCCTCCCCTCCCAGGGAGCCCTGTAAGGAACTGGGATGCTGCTGACAACACCAGGGCTGCCAGGTCAAGGTTGGCCCGGGGGCCAGCGTCTTCTTCCATCTTCACACACACACACACACACACACACACGCAAGCACACGCAAGCACACACACAGACTGCAGCCTGGCTGAGGCCGCACCTGGGCCCTGGAGCCCCTGTGAGCGGCTCCCGACCTGGCACCCAGGCCCCACACTCACTTGTGATGTCGTACACCACCACAGCCACTGTAGAGTCCCGGATGTAGCTGGGGATCAGGCTGCGGAACCTCTCCTGGCCGGCTGTGTCCCAGAGCTGCAGTCGCACCTGTCACAGGGAGGGAGGAGGCTCAGGGGGCAGTGGGGTCCTCACAGTGGGAGTGGGGGCTGGGAGAGGTCCTGGCTCCGTGATGCTGGCACTGCCAGCTCTGGGCAGACATGGGCTCTCCATGGTGCCCAGCACGGGCCCCAGGTGATAGATCCTAAGGAGCACCCCCGTCCTCCCAGGTCTCAAGTCAGGCACTCACCGTACGATCCTCCAAGTACATGGTTTTTGACAAGAAGTCAATCCCAATGGTTGCCTGTGGGAGAAAAGCACAGAATGCTCAAACCCAAAAGGTCTCAGGCAAAGGGGCAAAAGCTGAGTCACCCAGGCAGGGACAGAGCCAGCAAAAGGGGTCACCCATGCCAAGCCTTAGCTGGGCTCTGCTCTGCTGCCCCACCCCCCAACTTAATGATGAACCCTCTTGCCCCTCTCCAGGGAAGTGAGGTCGAGATAAATAAGGATGATGAGAGATCCTTTTAGAGAGTGGTACTTTTTGGAGAGGAAGAAAAAAGTGCTTTGGAAAGGAGATGAGAGAGCCGGTGAGGAGGCTTCCCAGGGAACATGTGTCTCCTGCCCCACTCAGGTGGGGGCCTGAAGGAGCAGGAGCTGGGTGGTCTCCCTCCCCAGCCTGCTTGGCCCTGCCTGCCTCCTTCCCTCCCAGCCTCCTCTCCCAAAGCCTCTCTCCTCAGCCCTGGAACTGAAGCACCTGGCTTGGGTTCACCACTGCCCAGCAGGTGGAGTGGGAGCAGGGCAGTGTGCCACGGTGTCGGGGCAGAGAGCTGGCCTTCCCCAGGGCCATCACAGCCACCCACAGCAGCATCTCGTTGAGAAACCCACTGGCTCTTTTCTACCCAACCAACACACTGGAAGCCAACTGTCTACATCATGCCTGTGCCCCCTCTGTCCTACCAGGAGAGGCAGCTGGGCCAGAAGACCGGGACCCACCACTCAATTGCTGTGTGGCTTTGGGGCAGGCCACCCAACCTCTCTGGGGTGAACCTGCACCCAGTGTTTGTGATGGAAGCTAAGAGGCGGTCAGTGTGAAACAGTCACTGCTACATAGTTAATACTAATGAAGACTTTGACACAGCCTGAATGTCAGGGCACTGGGTACGTACAATGTGGTTCATTTAAATGATTAGAAACCTTGGCAGCCATTAAAAATCACGTCCTTGAAAAATACTTAAGGATTTTGGGAAATGGTCATCAAGTGAAAGAAAGCAGGCTACAAAACAGCATGGATAGTGTGATCCCAACTTGATTAGCTGAAGTAGAGAAAAATACAAGTATTTTTCATATTTTCTTAGACATTGACATGAAGAGACTACACTAAGGCCTTAACAGTGTCGGTGTCTGAGTACTGACACTGTGGGTGATTTTTTTTTCTTCTTTCATTATACTTTTCTCTATTTTCTGCAATGAACATACACAGTTCTAGAAGCAGAAATAAAGCATTTGGAAAGAAAAATAAAGTTAAAAAACAAGCTTCATTGAGTAGAAAATTGAGCGGTGACTTCTGACTACAAAAACCACAACCAAGGAAGCCCGGGAAATAGAAAAACCCATGTCTGCAGGCCCCCCGGCTGACTGCAAGCAGGTGTACGTACACTCCCACCCACACCCACTCCACAAAGGAGTCACGGGGACTGCGTCCTCCTGGAAGCTTGCTTTAGTGCAAAGATAGGGAGTGTCAAGGAATCATACGATTCTAGAACATGCATGCTAAACAAACAGACACAACTCAATCCCCTCCTCTGGAGACCAGGAAAGTTCAAGCACACGCCTAGTGTGACTTTGCCAATCAGAGGCAGGGCTGGGAGAATCAGCGTGAAATCTTGGCATCACTTGGGTTCTTTCAACCCCAGCTTTGCACACCTTTCCTGCATGGTGTAGCCACTGGGGAATAATTCTGGAATTGAAGAGTCGCTTGTGGACTGAGCCTTGCTCCTTGACAGTCATGCTACATCCATTTATTGGTATATGTTAGAGGAGTGACTATCCTTGTCTTCTGATACCCACAAGGAGAAATGTACAGAGCAGGTGGACATCTCTCAACTCCAGTGCTCAGTGGGCTTCCCAGGGACTGCCAAGCTCCTTCTCTAAGGTCACCCTTGAGCTAAAAACCAGGTGTATGAGCTCAGGATTGGTGACAGGGACTGCTGGTTGTCCCCCAACATAGAGTCTCCTCTTCTACAGTGTTAGGACTCCAAATATACAGAGGAACTCATGGATGCCGCAAGTAAAGACTGTATTTCCCAGCTCCCTTTGTAGCTGGGTGGCTAAGTTCTGGTCAGTGGGATGTGAAGGTGACATGTACATCTTCTGCGATGGGTCCTTCATGGGTATGGGGGATGTACCCATAGCTGCCCCTCTCCCTTTCCCACTGCTTACAATAAAGGCAGGTGATAATGTCATACTGGCCCATCCAGTAGTGCTGATGGATGAACAAGACAGAGGAAGCCTGAGTTCCTGCCCTGTAGAGCCCCTCAGCAGCCTGAGATTCTTACACTCAGATTGCTGTGTGACAGACAACTGCACTTCTATTTCGCTTAAGTGACTGTTATTTGTGGGGTTTTTTAAAATACAGTCTAACTCTATCCTCCCTAAGAGCAAAGAACCACGGAGAAACATTCCCCTCAAGGGCAGGCAGCATGGATGGTGACGGTGATGTGTCTGATGGTAATGTAACAATGACAACCCCATTTTGCCTCATAGGTGCTTCCAGGGAGGACAGAGAAGTCACCAGAGGACATGACAAGGATTGTGCCATGTGGATCAAGCCCTGGTAAAGCTCAACCAGCGGCCTCCATAATCATAAACACCATCTACTGAGAGCACTCACATACTTTACCTTTATTACCCCTCACAAAAGCAAGCCAGTGGTAATGATGAGAGTAAGGCTGAAAGGACCAACTTCCTATCTCTCCAGCACTCTCCCACATTTACTCCCACTTTCATGCTTCTTCTACATCAGAGAAACACCTGGTTCCTTAACTGCCCACTCGCTCAGACCTGTTCTGGTCACACTTCCTGCCCAGCCAGGCTGCTGAGCCACTGCAGACCTTCCCATGGACACACAGGCTGGTGCCAAAGCACAGGCATTGCCCTCAGATGTGGCGGAGCCATTAGCTCCGCTCAAAAACACCTCCCTAAGTTTCACTTCCAATAATGGCTACGCAGCTTGTATCGAACTAACCCGCCCACAGATAACTATTATAAGCTTTGCACAAATACAAGAAACAACAATTTGCAATCACTAAAAAGTGACCCAAAAGCAGGCAGAAGATGGAGGGGTTATGATCTCCAAAGGAAGGGAAGAAAATGAAGTAAGATGCTATGCTTAACCAGTTTTTCCCCTGAGATAGCTTCCTAGTCCCAGCAAGTTAGAATGACTTGGTAAACACCTCAGGCTTTTCATCAGAACCCCAGAGGTGCCACCTTTGGGAGAAAGGACATCATCTCAGGACTAAGGTTTACATCAGAGGACTAATGGAAAAATCAAAAGAGACCTAACTTAATAAACTTGAAACATGATAAGTAAACCCTTTGGGGGGAAAAAAAAGATTGTCTATAATTTAATTCCCTATTGAAATAAAACTCAACATTCTTCAAATGACGGTAACAGCCAAGAATCTCTAAAACTTATTATTCAGTGTCCACTACACAATAAAAAAGAATTGGACATGGAGAGGCAGGAAATTTAAGCCATAATTAAGGGAAAAAAACCTCAACAGAAACAGATACCCAGATGACCCAAATGTTGGATTAGCAGACAAGGACTTTAAAATAATTATAACTGTGTTAAAAATATAAAGGAAAAAGAGGAATATTATGAATGAATTTCAAGCGATGTATGGAGACTAAAACAAAACCCAGAAATCTTAACACAAAGAAACAAAATACCTGAAATAAAAACGTCTTGGATTTGAATAACAGCAGCTAGGACCCTTCAAAGGAAAGGGCAGTAAACTTGAAGACAGGCCAAAAGAAATTGTTCAAACCAAAGCACAGATTTTAAAAAGATAGAAATAAAAATCAACAGAACTTCAAGAACTTCTAGGGCAATAGAAAGACCTGATATACATGTAGTGGGGGTTTCAGAAAGAGTAAAAACAAACAAACAAACAAACAAAAAACTAATGGTCAGGTATTTTCTCAATTTGATTAGAAACATCAACCCACAACTTCAAGAAGCTCAGTGAACCTAAAACCAGATACAAAGAAAATCACACCCACGCAAGTCATAGGCAAATTGCTGAAAACTAAAGTCAAAGAGAAAAACTTAACAGCAGCTAGGAAACAGAAAGACAAGATACATACAGGGAGACAATGACAGGAGTAATGGTTGATTTCCTTTCAGAAACAACTGAGGACAGAAGACAATGGAGCAACATCTTTAAAATTCTAAACGAGACAAGCACCACCGTCCCCATCATGTCAGCCCAGAATTCTAAAGCCAGTGAAAATTTCCTTCAACAGTGAAGGCAAAACAAAAACACTTTCAGATAAGGGAGAGCTGTGATAATTTGTCACCATTGAGCCCTCATTACAAGAAATGCTTTAGCCTGAAGGGAAATTTTACAGATGGAAGTTTGGATCTTTAAAGAAGGAATACAGGAGCACCAAAAATGGTAAGTCTGTAGGTAAATATAAAAACACGTGACCTGTCCTTGACCACCTCCGGTTTCCATCCATATCAGCAGTAATTGATAATATCCTCCTCTCTGTTTTGCCTCTGCTTCATCCTCAGTGAGACTCACTCTCAGAAGGTGGCCTCAAATCTTACTTTACAACATTAAGTACGAACCACTTCAATTCCTTGCTTTTACCCTCTAATATAACAGTGAGAACCACAGAAACAATGACTAAACATCCGAGCGCTTATCGTGCGCCAGGCATTGTGCCAAGTGCTTTATATGCGTTAATTAACTTAATCCTGATAACCTGTGCCATCAGTTACGCTCTTTAGTATTTGTACATTTCTGCTAAGAAAACTGAGTAAAGGTGATCCCTGAACAACATGGGGGTTAGAGCCACCGACCCTCCACACAGTGCAAAATCCGTGTACAGTCGATCCTCTGTTCCTCTTTTCAACCAACTGCAGATGGTGTAGTACTATAGTATTTACTACTGAAAACAACTGCATATAAGTGGACCAGCCCAGCTCAAACCCACGTCATTCAAGGGTCAGCTGTATAAGAGATGTTAAATTACTTGCCCAGTGTCAACAGCTGGAAATGACAGAGCCAGGATACAAAGATATTTGCAAAGTTATCTACGTGTGCCCAGCTGTATCCCCATCCTTCCAGGCTCTGAGCATTTGCTCCTTCTGTCAAAGCAAGCCTCTCCTTGAAGTTCTCCTGGCTCTGAGCCTCTCAGCCTCAAGGATCTTTTCTATCTTCAACCCCTCATTCTCTGCTCCTTCTTTCTCTTCATCCAAGAAACATTCTTAAAATTCTTGCATCCTTTAGTAAAACCCTTCCCTGTTACTAAGTGGCTCTCCAGCTCTGTGCCAGTCTCTGACCTCCATTCCCTTGGTATGTGCTTCCTGGAAAAGGGCCCCAAACCACTTCCTCTCCTTCCACCCACTGCTCAGTGAAGGTGGTCTGGCTCCTGCCCCTCTGCCCACTGAGGCTGCTCTGGCTGTGGTCACCATGGCCATTCATCTCCAAATTGTAAGGACACTCTCTAGGGCGGACTCTACTAGATGTACTTGACCCTGGGGACTAATCCTCTTCCTTGACACTCTTCCTTCCTTTGCTTTCATGACATGACTTGTTTCTAGCTCTCCACTCCCTGCTTCTCTAACTGCTGCTCCTCATTGGCCTCTTACAGGATCCTCTTCCTTTCTCTGTCCCTAAAATATTGGCGTTCCCTGCTGTTTCGTGTCAGGGGACTTCATTTACTATCACAGCTTCAAAAAGGATGTGCTGCTAGCTTCCCAACCTGCATCCCAGGCCCCACCTCTGTCTTGAGCCCCAGATCCAGGTATCCGACTGCTTACTGGCCAGGTCCATCCACATGTCCTCTAGACCTCTCACTAGACATATGCGTCCCACCTGGAGCCCATCGTCCCCCTCCAGGCTTACTTCTTCTACGTTCCCCATCTCGACGAGTGGCACCTCCAGAAGCCCTCCTGAGTTCCTCCTCTTCCCTTGCTCTCTTGTGCACTCCCTCACAGCAGAGGAATCACTGAGCTGATGTTGTACTATTCACCTGTCCATCTCCACCAGCACTGCCCCAGTTCAGTCCTCCAACCTCTTTCACGTGAATAGCCTCAACAGCTTCCTGACTGGTGTCTCTGCCCTCAGGTTCTCTCCTGGATAATTAATATTTCATATAGCAACAGTGTTATCTTTCTAAAACATAAATCTGACCATATGACTCCCTAACACCCCGAGGAAACAGTCCAAATACTTCAGCTTGGCCTGCAAAGGGCCTGCCCCTCACCTCTTTTGACCTCACTCCCCCCCCCCCACCCACCTCCTTGCCCAGCTTGCACTTTATACTTTAGTAAGAATACTGTGGTCAGGACTCTACATACACAAGTCACTTTGTGTTTCTGTGCCTTTTCTAATGCTGTTCCCTGCCTTTTTTAATGCTCTTCCATGTGGTTAAAACCTATTCAGAGATCAAGATTCAGCTCCTCTGCAAGTCATTTTCTGAGCCCTCAGGTTAGCCTCAGGGCCCCTCATTTAACAGTTTCTCTACTAACTGGAAAGAGCTCATACTGGTCAGCCTTTCCCACTGGCCAGTGATTTGGTAATCCTCAACAGGTAGTGCATGGACCACTTGCTTCAGAATCATATCAGAAGCTTTTTAAATATGCAGATTGCTGAGCCCAGCCCAGACAGACAGAATCACAATTTCTAGGGTGTCAGTCTGGGATTCAGCATTCCAGACAAGCCCTCAGATAACTCATCTGTGCAGTAAAGTTTGCAAGCAACTGCGCAGACCTGAGCTCCTGCTATAATTGGTGTGAGGAGGCTTTGGTCTCCAGGAGGAGGGGCAGATTCCCTGCCCCAGGTGAGACAGGGAGATGCCCATGCCTGCAGAAGAGGCTAATCACAGGTGAAGAAACCAAGTTTCTCACTCAGAACTGAGGTCATACAGATGAGGGTGGCAGAGGCAGGATCCAAGCCCAGGTCTGCCTGACTGCAAAGCCCCTGCTCCTGACTCTTGAGCTGTACTCCCTCTGCTTCCTGAAGTGCCTTCATTTCTGAAGCCGTCATTGCCCTGAAGCTGTCACCTGAGCGTGTGTGTCTGGGGTCACACCCTGTCTGGCTCCCTCTTATCAGAATCTGTGGTCACTAACCATCATAACTCGACAGAGTCCACTTCAGAGGAAGTTCATTTACTTTTTAACAACAACCAAGTCAGCTCTCTAAGGGAAGAACAGAAACAAGAACTTTTAAGATGGCCTTGGTTACCAGAAACTTTCTAGCTCCTTGGCATCATTTATTTTTCAGACACAAGGCACAAACAGTTGGCCCTACACTACCGCCAGCTGGAGTCCATCGCTCCAGACCGGCCAGATCTGCGGGGAGAAGGTGATCACAGTCTTCCCTGGGCAGCTCCTTTCTGGCATATGGTGTAAGTATGTAGTACTCATTCACTTATTCACTCTTGAGTGCTTACTATGTGTTAGGCGCAGACCAAAATAAGCCCTGGTTCCTGCCTATAAGGAGCTGTTGCCTCCCCTGGAATGCTCTTCCACATGGTTAATACCTATTCAGAGTTCAGGATTTAGCCTTGAACTTCCAAACTTGTGGAGGAGCTAAGATTAGCACACAGAACTATGGTCCCTGACAGATGGGAAGGACTACTGCAGCCAGAGGGCTCTAAGAGGAGGGGGACCTCGCTTCTGATCAATTTCTTGAGGAAAGGCAGGGCAACTCTGCCAGTCCTTGAGTGAATACTAACTTTCCAGCAGGTGAAGATGGGGAAATAGTGGAGGATGGGAGGCATGGGGAGGAGTAAGTCCCAGATGGAGGGAATGGGGGGTGTTCTGATTTTGGTAATGGCAGAACTCCTATCATACCAACTCTCTTACAGATTACAATTATAAATTCTGCCCAAAATGTAAAAAACAACTATCTGAAGGCACTGGAAAATGACAAAAGCAGGCAGAATCTAGAGGGGAGTCAACACTTAAGAGAATGGCCCTGGATGAGGCTCCTGTTTTTATGACTCTTTATTCACCTAAAGGCAGCCCTGGCTGGAGCTGGGGCGGGGGGAGGGGCGGGGTGGGTGGCTAAAACTTGGCAAGAAACCCATAGTATTACTGGTTAAAAATGAAAGGGCAGATTACAAAACTATCCCAGCAGCCATAAAATGTGGAAAATCCTAGAGATGAGAAAGCTACAGACAGGATACCCCAAATTCTGCATGCTGCCCAAATCTATGGCCCAAAGAGACCACAAGCAGCCTAAGGCTGAAAACCAAACAGACAAACAAACAAACAAAGCTGAACAGAACTTTAAGTTGCTGCCCACCATGGAGAAGGGAATTGACACTTCGGGTTCAACAAACACTGTTCCATAGGAACAGGCAGAATCCACAGTCTTAATCACAATGTATAGCATATAACTCAAAATTACTATACATATGAAGTAAAGGTCATATTTAAGAAAAAAAAGAATAAATGGAGACCAAGCCTGAGGGTGACCCAGATGTTGAAAGCAGGAAGCCTTTTCAGACAGCCTATATAATTATCCTCAAACACGTAAAGAAAAATACGCTCACAACGAAGACAGATTTTTAAAATCTCAGCGGAGGAAGAGAAACTATAAAGAAGCAAACACAAATTTAGAGCTAAAAATACGATATCTGAAATTTTTAAGTGCTTAACAGCAGACAGCAAATGACAGATGAAACAGTCAGTGAACTTGAAAACAGAGCAGCAGAGATTATCCAAAAGGATCATATAGGGACACCAGACAAAAAGAACAGCTAGCTACCCAGGTAAGCCACACCCTCCTAAGAAAGGCCCAAGAAATCTGGCTGACTTCCTGTTACCTGCCACAACTGCCATTCCCTCTCAAAGGTCAGCACAGGTCACACAACGTGTGAGTGTACTGATGGGAATGTGCGTACGAGTGCATGTGAGTAGACACGTGAGGAGTGGAGATACACAGGTGTGCGTGCAACTGTGTATCTGCATGTGGAAAGCAATGGGTGTAAGATGCTTGTGTGGGTATGAGGGTGTGGTGGGGGGGAGTCATTTCTGCTTTGAAAGTAAAGCCCAGATCGATGTATGCACGTAGCCCTGGTGATGCCAAGAGGCTGAGAGGCTGAGGTGACCAGGAGCCTCCACACGGGAGGGGGACAGATTTCTGCCAGCAGACCTAGGCCCCCTGTCAATGCCTCCTAGGGCAGAGCATGGCCAGCCCTAGGGGATCTGGCATGCAGCTAGCAGAGTGCCCTGTCCAAATGGACCTGCATGGGGGTCATGCGCCCAGAGGGCCCTGGTCTGTTTTCAGGGACTTCTGCCAGTGCCTTGGCAGGTTCTGAATGCTGTATAATGCGCTTGGAAGAGCACTGTTGGGAGTATCCTGGAAAAATGACAGCCTCTCTGGCCCTCAGCTTCTTACCTCTAAAATGGGGATGAAAACTAAACTAAACTAAACTAAAATGGGGATAATCATAGCTTCCTTCAAGGACTCTTGGATCAAGTGAGTTGGACTGCGTGAAGGTATTCTGTGCAAACAAAATGAGGACTGACCAAGTGACCAAGGAATTTCCAAAAGAAGCTGTAGAAACTTGGTCCTGGGAACCACTGTGCTTATAATCCCTATTCACATCTCGATAAATGAGTGCTCCCAGAGCTTCAGGAAAGGCTGGCCCTCAAAAAGATGGGTTCCAAAGAAACCACGGAGCCTTGGCCACAGCATTCATTCTCTGTATTCCATTTCCTCTTATGAGGTGTGTAGTACATCATTCTTGCTAAAAACTATTCCACAAGGGTGTAAAGAGGATACCAAGACAACAGGAGCAGCAGGCTTGACTCTGAGACTCTCCCGTCAGTCCATGACCCCTACCCTCCTCGGCTGTGCTGGTTGAGCCTCCTGTACTGCTCGATGCCCCTCCCAGGAGGCTGGACTGCAAGCTGCTGTGGTTAGATCACCCCAAACTTGGCAATGCTTATTTAACCCTTCAATACTGCTGTACTTGCCAACTTTACTGCTTATGAAAAATGGCACGCACTTCGTTTCATACAAAACAGGAGGAACCCTAACAAGGACAGATTTCATAGCTGCGACCACACTTATCTTCTTCTGCAGGTGGTGTTAACCAGTGTTAACAGGGGCTCAGACACACAGGGCAGAATGACGGCACATCACACGCTTCCCTCTGCACAAAAGCCCCCATTGGCCCAGCATATGCCCGAGGAAAGAGATGCTTCCTGAGGCACTTGTTGAAATCGTTTTTTGCTACGTGCATTTATTATGAAATGTAATTTTGCATCCACGTTCTGACAAGACACAGTAATAAAGTCTGCTGGGGAAATCTGCATGGTAATTTGCATAAATTGACTCAAGATTCTCTTCTCAGGCAGAGAAGTCATGAAGAGGAATGTATGTGTGTCTTCTTTTAGCGTTGGCCAGGCCTTGGCGGGTGGCTGGGGAAGCATCCGCAAGTGGCAGAAAGCAGCTGGGCATCACAAGCCCGTGACAATGAAGCCGCTGTTTGTGCTCTGCACCGCCGACCATCAGATGAGAGTATCAGGGTAAAGTCATGCAAATGAGCATGCAAATGAGCATGCAAATGAAGCTGGCGAAACTCAGGGATTCAGACCAGCAAGTGGGTGCTGTGGGGGAAGGAGACAGCAGCCTCTGGAAAACATGCTGGGCAGGGTCTGGTCTTGCCAGCAGCTCAACCAAGCGCTGCGGGGGAGGGGCAGCTGGCTGGGAGGCCACAGCTCAGGTACCTGGATTTTTCCAGACGCCTCAGCTTCAAAGTCTACACAGTCCCTGTGGCCACTTTCCTGCCCGTGGGGAGTGGCTTATGCTAGTCACCACCCAATACAGACATTCATTGATTGTTCTTTTATTTCCTGACCGTGCTCTGAAACATCAACCAAACAATACGCACCTTCCAACTTTAAATAAGGGGTGAAATGTCATCAAAATTAGTCAGTCCTTCCAAAAGCCACGTGGATGCCCAGGGATGTGTGGCCTGAAGCTCCCTGAGAGGTCTCCCACAGGCTCGTAAGTGGATGCAATGCACAAGCCCTCTCCTCAGCTCTTAGGCAGAAAGATGTTCTGGGGGGTAGATGTTCGAGGGCATCTAAGAGCTATCTACAAGTCACCTATGACGTGAATCAGGAAGGATTACTAAAGCCAGGGTCAGGGCTGCGTGATAGGGCCATTTCACTTATGAACACTAGCAGGTGCTATTGGACTCCCCCAGCACCAACTGGCAACATCCTACTCTACTCCCTTGCTGGCCTGGAAACTGTAAAAGCGCAAGTCTGCTTTCCCAGCCTCTCTAGAGGCCTGCTGGAGGGGGAAGGGATTCTAGGGAAGCTCTTGCTATCTTTTTCTGCCTTGAATACCAGGCTGCATGAAGATAAGAACCCACAGAACAAGAAGGCAGAAGAGAATGACAGCAGGGGCCTGGACCTGCCTGGTGGCATCACCGCACAGCTGGGCCACCTCAAGTCCCACCGAGACTTCTTGCACCTGAAAAACCAAACCCTTCCTTGTTTAAGCCAGGTTAGTCAGCTTAAGAGGCTGACTGCATACCTAATTTGCACATGCTTGACAAAAGTGCAGGGAAGAGGAGAGGGGGGAAAAAAAAGATGTTAGAGCAAGTCTCCCCGCAGACCAAGTCCCGGGTAAACATCCAAAAGGAGCACCTGGGTGACTGGTGGTGCCCCAGTGGGTGTCTGAGGGCAAGGTCATCTTGCCAAGCGGTCTGGCCTTCAGGGGCATCACATTTTGACCACAGAATCTAATGTTTGTGAAAGGTGGAATTCTCTTGCACCAGTATGATAAAATCACCACGTTGCTAGAGTTAACCAAAGATGGAGTCCAGCGTTCTGCCAGCAGCCTGGGGCCCTGGCAGCACCTGGCAGAGCGCCAGAGCTCTGCACACGTGCACACGCGGGCATGGTGGGGAGGCCCCCAATTTTCCGCAAAAACACTCTGTTAGCAAGTTATTGTTGACCTCATCATCATCAACTGAGTCTGTGCAGAGTTGTTTTGTTCCGTTCTCTGTAGAATATGGTGATGAACACTTGTATCAACGGTGTTTCTGGCCTAGAATTTTCCATCATCTAGGCTTTAAGACCTCCACGAGCTATGGTTTAACTACAAATTAACCACATCCCTACTGCTACAGTTTGAGGCCACTGGTCTAGGTGATGTAAGGGTTAAATGCCATCCAAACCATTTCCAGGTTAAAAAAAGCAATACCAAGAAATTGGGATGCTGGCCCAGAATCTCTGAGCTAAGTGACAGAGCCGGGATTTGAACCCAGGCCTCTGCATGCAGCATTGTTTTGGAGGAGGAATAAGAGCTGATGTAAGAGGGCATGCTGACTCTTTCTCCTCCGTGTGTGACCCCATTCTGACCACCTCGGCAAGGGTGGAAGATCCTGCCCCTGTCTCCCCAGGTGCTGGGTGCGTACCTGAACACCCCCGGGGGCTGCATGGCATCTTGGATTCTATGGAGAAAGGCCCCTCCTCCTGGCCCTCCACCTGCTCTCTACAATCTGACCCAGAAAACTCACAAGCTCTGGGGCTTCAGGAATCGGGTCCTGCTAGCCTCTCCTGGGCCCACCCACATAACAGCCATTTTCAAACATCTTCCCTTGGCTGTTCCACCATTACTTCCCACTCGACTTTTCATTTTCCTTTGTGTTGATGGCACGGATATTCTGCTGAGGGGTCTGGATAGAAACACAGGGTCCACGCCTCTCCTCTTCTGCACCCCACAGGCCTATTCAGTCCACGCACCCCTCCCACTATCCTGTGTGTCCAGGCCCAGGCTTGGCCCAGGCCCCTCACTCACGTCCCACGCAGCCCTGCCCTCCTACTCACGGAGCTGCATCCAAGTCTGCAGGCCCTGCCTGCCATCCCTGCCCCCGCCCGGGCCCCCAGACCTGTCTCCTGCAAACTCTGGGGTTTTTGATCCCATCAGCGCCCACTGTAGGAACCCCCAGTGGCTCTCCATTCCCTGCCCCATAAGCCCGAACCCCCTGAGCTTCTAGGGCCTCTGCAGCCTCATCACCTGGGCCCGCTTAACAGCTGGGACAGCCGGCGCAGAGCCTGGCACCCACAGCACTCTCAGGGGCCCCGGAAAATTGTTTTTTTAACTGTTTAAATTTTAATTTCTTTTAAAATCAAAAGAAAAAAATGAGTATAATAATAATGTTATATAACAATGAATCCAGCCTGGATTATCTTCATCTTTGTAACAATACAGTTATAAAATGTAATTTTTATATATTATATATATTTGTGTATATATATTTTGTTTTTTAACGAAGGAAGCAGCAAAGTGCCTGTGAAGGCAAAACTGCCTAAGGCCCATGAAAGTCAAAATGCAGCCCGGCCAGCAGCCCCTCCACAGCCCGGGTAAAATCCTACAACCCTCCGCTCCAAAAGGCAGAGCCCACCCCTGCCCCGCCCCCACACGTGCGCAGCACTGGGTCACTGCACCCAGGGGCTTCCACAAAGGCTTCTCCTTCAGCATACGAGTCCTCCCTCCCACGCAGCGGCATGAAAGCCTCCCTCTCCTTTCCCACTCAGCTCCCTCCCTCTCCGCCAGGAAGCCTCTGCACCCACTAGAACAGCCACTGACCCCTGCCTTGTCTGAAGCTCCATGCCCCCAAGGGGCCACAACACTCTTGACAAACTTCACACGTTAATGCGGGATGGGAGGATGGGAGGAGGAGAAAGAAGGTACCTGGACGAAGACAGCCGTGTTGGTTACGATGTGAGCCTGAGCCCCATGTCAGGACTCCAGCCGCAGCCCGTGCTCCCTGGAGGGCAGCCACGTGAGGCCCACCGCCCAGGATCTGTCCTTGCACAGCTGCAGCCTGGCCTCCACAGGACCTTGCCCTCAGAGCTCAGTGCCCAGCACAGAATGATGTCCACACACACCCTGGTAGATGGGACGGGTGCTGTGCCCTGTGCCCTGTGCCAAGGGCCCTGCTGCCTTGGCTGGTGCCCTTGCAGCATGCCATTTGGCTCCTCTGCATCTCCTGCCTCTTGCTGACCAAGGGCCCCATGCTGTGGCCACAAAAGCCATCTCCCCTGGACCCTGTGCACTGACCCATCTGCTCTCGTCTGACTGGCTGCACCTCCTCTTCAAGGTGGAGCCCCTGGCACCACCCCACCCATCAGAGGGAACCCTATCTCCTGGTCTCTCTTTGCGGCTGTGGGCTCTGTGCAGGGTTATTCACCTCCTTACAGAGACCCACCGACAGAAAGGTACTCAGTACCATCAGCATCCTATCCCCAAGTCCCCATCCCTTTCCTGTTCCCTGGGCCCGGCAGGGGAGGGGACCAGAGAGCAGCGTCCATGAGCGTGAGGGTGGCCATCCAAGGAAGACCTTCTGGCTTGACCCATCCCCAGATCCTTCGTCCTCACGGTGCCCCACTTCAGGCCCACCAGCGAAGGCGATGTGGGGGCACTTTAGGTGTGGATTTAGATGGGCTGGCAGGTGGGTGGTGAGAGGCTGGGGAATGCACATATCAAGAGAGAACGAGGTACACGTGTGTGCAGGGGAAGTGCCAGGCAGCAGGCGGCAGGAGACCTGCTCTCCCGAAGCCACAGGCCAACAAGGGAGCATCTCTCCCGGGGCCTGCCAGGCGGACAGGAGCCCCGGGACGTCTGGAGGGGAACCCTGCTCTGCATGCCTGGGTCCTCACGCCAGCCCTTCGGGGCCTCAGGCATGCTCATCCCCAGACAGAGGGAGGACTCAGTGCCACCTGAGGTTGAACTTCCGCTACCCTCCGTGCCCCAGCTCAGGGCAGGGCCAGATTCTGTGGCCAGGTCATTTTCTCCTACTTCTCTCCAAACACAGAGTAAGCACTCGACAAACATCTGTTGTCAGAGTAAGTGAATAGGGGGAAGGGGTGGGAGACAGAGCCAGAGGCACACAGAGAAGATGGGAAGGAGGGAGCGGCGAGTCTGCCCTGGGAACTGTCTGGGCCCCCCAGCTCATCCAGGTGGGGGAGGTGGAGGCGGGGCTACGCGGGGCTGGACTGGCGGAGACACAGGATATCTGTGGGCAGTGCTGGGGAGTGCTCCCCGTGTGGGGGGAACAACTGGGACATCCCCCAGGGCCCTCGGGGATCTGGTCTGCTTCCCAAGCGTCTCCGCCACCATGCTAAGAAAAAGGAACATTTCCCTCCTCCATCTCCAGAGAATTCATTAAAATGGGCCTGTGTACGCACAGAAAGGGAGCCCCAGCCGCCCTGTCTAATCACCATTAGAGAGGATACTGGGAAAGAGATTCTACCTGTAGCCAAAAAATAAATAAGTCAATAAAAAGTCAGAAAAGGCTGCGGTACAGAGGGCCCTTGAGCTTTCTTCACTTTTGGCCACGACATCGGACATCAACACTGGGCCACTGTGGCCGCTCAGACTGATGGGGTCTGAACACCAAGGCAGACAGTGCCTCCTGAAGCCACTGTGGTACCCGCAGCCACCTGACACCAGCTGTGGGCAGGCTCTGTGCTGGGCCCACGAATGTAGGGGTGGATCCGAGGGGTCCTGGCCTCAGCCAAGCCGAAAGCCCATCCAGCAGCCCGAGCAGTAGGAGTTCCTGTAAAGCTGCGAGGCCAAAGGAGTCCTGAGGATGGTGTGCTGGGGGAGAGGGAGCCGCGGAGGGGCACGGAGCACAGGGAGGGCCCTGACCACAGACAGACATGTGCTCTGAGCCTCCACAAGTCAGAGGAATTTTTCACATCAGAGAAGAGGATAGGGAAGGGCATTTCGGCAGAGGTGACACCATGAGCCAAGGCATGGAGGCGTGACAGCGTCCCTGAGTGGGAGCAGCAAGCGGGGTGGGGGGTGGGGGAGGCTGCTGGACCACGGAATATGGGACAAGTGGTGGGCCATGGGAGGTGACACTGAAGATGGAGGTGGGCTGAGATGCTGAGGGACTCAGACAACATGGGGACGAGTTGAGGCTTTGATCCATCACAGTGAGACCGCTGCAAAGGCCCTGAGGCCACCTCTACTGCCCACCAATGCCAAGAACACCAAACCGTCAAGAGCATCACTATTATCAATGGGATATCAACAAGAAGTACTACAAATAACTTAATATTTAAAAAATCAAACAATCAATCAAATATCTGTGAGATCATACACACACACACACACATGTGTACACATATACACAAATAAGCGAATATCAAGTCAGACTTAAGAACTGAAGTTAGAGCTGTGATTCAGATGCAAAGCGATGCAACAGGACTCCCTTTACAGGGAGGAGAGGCCTCTGGCAAGCCCGCCATGATACAGAGCCTGGCCTGTACCAGGCAAGACAAAGTGTGGCTGAGTGAGATACTCGTCCCAGAGCCGATGTCCAAGGATGTGTATATCACGCGGGGCCCCATTCCTTACCCTTCAGTCAATTCTTACCAAGTCCACTAGTAATCTGGTATTTCAGATGACAGCAGAAGAAAAGTAGGGATTTTGAGGGAGGCAGAGAAAGCAGCTTGTATATAAGACAAAGATGCTGACTGGTCCACAGTGAGACAGACAAAGAGAAGACACAGAACTGTTATCTGCAGTGAGATGTGCTCTGCATGCTCTGTAGGTCCAGGAGAGCAGGGAGACCTCAGCACAGCAGTCCCCGGTGTGTTCTATAAATATTTATCCTTTGAGGACTCGATGACAAAAGGATTCCATGACCAAATACATCTGGGAGATCCTGTACACTACATCTCTCCTTCAGCAAATCAAAACCACACGCTGATGCAGTAAAGGGCCTGAGAAGTCCTGCAGTAGAAAAGTCGATTTACATTTGTTCACCAGTGTTCCCTAAGCCTTGAACCTTTCTCCCTGCCTTTTTTCCTCAAATAACACCTACTAACATCCCTTGGGACTACTATTTCACAGAACCCACTGGCTTAGAAAAATGCATTATTATTTGTGTCTGTCTTAAGGAAGAAAACAATATTTTTTTTTCTTAAAAATAGTTGAAATGATTAAGTTTGGTGCCTTGTGATAACAGCTTTAGTTGCAGGGGGCATTCACTTCATCTGCACATCAGCGGTGCCAAGAAAGTGAAATGCTACTGACCTTCAAGAGCTCAGCCTCAGGCCACCCAGAGCCACTTCCGGTTGACTCCAGACCACCCTTGAGAGCCAGGAGCACACAGGTCACTCCATCCAGCCTCCTGCCCATGTAGAGCAGTGCAGGTGCATCACACCAGCCTCTCCAGAGAAGGAAGTGCCCCAGCAACCGTGTGTGTGTGTGTGTGTGTGTGTGTGCACACGCGTGTCTGTGTGTGTGTGTGTGTCTGTGTGTATGTATGTGTGTACGCACACATGAAGGTCCAGCACACAGCCACGCTGGAGGAGCAAGTTCTCCCACTGGTCCTTCACGTCCCTCATTTTGCATCTTGCCCATTCTTCTCCATATGATGACCCATCCCCCCCACCCCCAAGACACCAAACACCGTAATGGTTTAGACCTGCCATGGGGGGCAAGAGAAACAGACTGAAAAGTGTCCTTTCTCTACTGGAAACGTTTCCTTTACCGAGGTTTGGATCTTCCGAAGGGCCCAGGGTCTTTACTGGGCTGGGATCAGTGTGCAGATGGGAACCTCCCCCAAGACAAGACGGATGCCCCGGGCCCCAGGAACGCCCCACTCTCGTCCCAGCATCAGCAAGCCTGGGAGGGAGTCTAGCACGGTGCCCAGGTGGCTGTCAAGGCCGCAAACACCGTGGGGCTTGCTGAGTGGCGGGGACCCAGGAACTCACCTGGTATGTGTTGTCGAAGCTGTCATACATGAACCGCGTGATCAGAGACGTCTTCCCGACTGTAAAACAACAAGAAGACAGGGGTTCAGCTGTGATCCGAGCTAGGCTCCTCTAAACACATTTCGTGTGACAAAAACAGATAATGAGACGAAAAAACCCAGAGGAAAAGGTGAGGTGCAGAAACAGAAGTGGGAGGGGGGGCCCCAGAGAGGGGCCCTGAGGTGAGGCGGCCGAGTCTATACCGGGTGGGCTGCAGGGGCGTTCCTGCCAGGCACCAAGGAGGAGGCCTCTCCCTGCCCTGTGAACTCTTACCGTCCAAATCCAGGTCTTCCTTGACCCATAAAACCCCAACTGATGCAAGAGCCATATATGAAGAATCAGAGCAAGTGTGTGCCTTACAAGATGCTCCTGTCACATGCGCCCATGCTCACCTGGAAACAGGCTGCCTTGCCCTTGGTCCCAGGCTGGGATGGAGACATGCTCTTTCAATTCCCATTCATTCAGCCTGGGGACTGGTGAGGAAGGAGGCTTTCCAAGGAACCAGAGGGCAGGGGAAGTAAATGGGTCATTTCCCAGTGTCTCTCATGGGCAGGACTATTCTTCATAACGTGTGCCTGACTGTCCAGCTCCTCGCAGGATGTTTAGCATCCCTGGATCTCGCTGGGTAAGTGCCAGCAGGATGCCCCAGTCATTGTGACAGGCCTGGACTCCTCTGCACGTTCACAAATGCCCTCTAAGGGGCAGTAACACCTCCAATAGAGAACCACTGGTATGGCTAAGAGAATCAGGAAGTCTCTTGGGAATGACAGAAATGCTGCTAATTTCCCAACCTGCAGGGTTTGGCTTCTGACCTAACCCTGTGTAGGTCCTCTGAGGCCTGGCAGTGACCGAAATGCCTATTGCAGCATTTCTGAGCATCTGGGTGGGAAGGAAGGGCGATAAGGAACATTTGTTAGGTCAGACCCAGCATGGAGTGCTACATTGTCCCACCAAGTCTCTGCCATGGCCCTGGGAGGCTCAGAGGGGGACTGGACCAGCTGAGCTTGGCTCAGAGTTCCTTCTGCTCTGGGCTGCTGGAGAAGGATAACTCTGACAGGGAAAGCAACAGAGCAAGCACCCAAGAGTTCTGCATTCTGCCTCTCCCCAATTCTCCGATGTCCACAGGCTGGGCCCGGAGGGTGGCTGGTCACTGCCTGGACAGAGCAGAGCAACCCAACGGGGCTCCTCTGGGAAAGGTCCTTTTCCAGTTCAGAAGCCTCAGTAGTGCACCAGACGAGTGCAGCCCTCTCCTGACAGCCAGCAATTGTGAGGGAAGGGCAACCGTCTTCCATGGGGAAAAGGTACGTGGCTTGGTTCCAGGCCCTCCCAGACCTCGCCCTTGGACTTCCTGGACTTCCCGGACTGTTCCTGATTTGTAACGTTCAGAGAAAAATGAATTGAAAGCAGAGTGCTTTCCTGAGTTCTGTGAGTTGTTCTGGTGAATTATGCAACCTGAGGAGGGTTGTGGGAACCCCCAGATTTGTAGCCAGTTGGTCAAAAGTGCCAGTGTCCCCGCGGACCCCACTTACAGCTGGTGTCTGAGGTGGGTGGCACTCTAGCTGGGGACTGTGCCCTTAAACCTGGGCAGTCTGACACCAGCTCAGAGCGGGCAGCGCAGGACTGAATTACAGTACAGCCGCTGGGGTCAGAATAGCCTCATTTCTCTTCTCAGCATCTCTGGGGTGAGCAGTAACACACCCAGGATCTCTCATAAGTTTACCTGGAAACTGTCTGTTTAGCTTCCGATAGAAATTAAATCTGTAAAGTGCTTTCCAATTGTTTAAATCTCTGCTTAAATTCACATGAAGGTGAGAAGTGGGGGCTTCCCATACCGGGAGGATTGGCTCTGAGGCTATGAGGCTACAGAAAGACCTGGCTGGGAATGGCTTAGGGGACCAAAGAGTGAAAAGTGGAGCAACCCAAGCCAGAAGGATGCCATCAGGGAGCTCACGGCATCCTCTTTTTCCAAGAGACAATGGAAAGCTCCTTCCTCCTTGGGAAGAGAGGCACTGCAGGGCCCACTAGTAGCTCCCCTCTGTGGTGACACACAGCACCTCATACCTCGGGGAAAGGGACACAGTCCTCCTCTCCAGCAGGCTCTTCCCTGGGGCAGCTGAGTCGGCAGGGAGGAGAGACCGTGGAATCCCCAAAAGCCACTAAAGGAAGAGGAGGTTCATGGAGGAGCTGAGAGATTAGAAATCCCTGCAAGGCTTCTCTGCCACGTTCCCCTTCTCAAGGCACCAGCCACTGCCCATGGCTTCACAGCGGCTTGCAGGGTGGTTACCAGGTGGCAGGAGAAAATGCCAAAAAACAAGTCGTGTCTTGGGACTGTGCAGGAGGAACCTTTAGGTGTGGGGTCCTGGCCAGCACCAATATTTCCTGAGCTTTCTCAGTCACCATAATAGGCACCTGAACCCTGTATTTACAGAGTGTGTGTCTGGCATACCCCAAGGCTTTGCCAGGCACAGATTTACACAACAGCAGTAAACACAGGAGATGGGACACCTGCCTGCCTGAAACTGGCAGGACTTCTGTACTCGTGGCAACGCTGTGCTAAACCTTTAAGACCACCCTGATTAGTCACGCACCCCCATTTTATACAAGGGGAAACGAGCTGACAGTTCCTTGCCCAGGGCCAGAGCTGAGCGGGGCCAGGATGACGCAGTCGGACCAGGGACGGAGCTCCCATCCCGGACGCTTCTCAGCATCTTTGTGTCACGCTGGGTTTCAGGATTCTGCCATGTCATTACTGCCACCACTGTAGGTGTCACGGAGCTCTGGGAACAGCCTTGCCAAGACAAGGCACCTTTTTCTTGGGACAGGCTGGAGGCAGGGCCTCCCCTACTCAGGCAGTGCTTGACCCAACCTGGAAGGTCAGAAACGAGATGGGTTAGGACACCTGGGGCCCAGCGCCCCAACGGAAGCCTGGACTGAATGCCAGCCGTGTTATCAAAAGGGAATGATTTCTTCCCATTCTTCTAGGTGGTTTTTCTCACTTCTCAGAGCAGAAGCCCTCCTCCTCCCTGCCTCAGAGCTTCCCCGAGACCACCCATACTCTCTCCACGGCTGCCAGGACAACACGGCTCAGACCCTGTCTGAACTTGTCAGCTTGGCCTCCCTGCTCAGAGGCCTCCAACGGCTCCTCTTCCCCCGGCCTCGGTCTGCACCCTTCACGGCAGGCAAGCGTGCGTCAGCACCACGGCTGGTGTGTCCTCTCCCGGCCCCAACGTGAGCCAGGCCTCCACCCTGACCCGCGGCCCCAGGGCTCCAGGGCGGGGCTCAGCAGCCTGCAGGGGACCCAACCGCCCTCAGAGCAGAGCCCCGGCAGCACTGTCTGGCCCCAACCCCAGGAAACGTACCTCCACCTTAGTCCCGAGGGCCCTGAGGCAGGGCTTTACAAAGGAGCCCCTTGCCTGCTGCTGCCCTGGCATCCCGTAAAGCAGCTGGCTGGGTAAAGGGGCCATCCCGTCCACTTCCTGACCGCACACCGCACCTTCAATAACGGCCCTGGGTGGAAGATGCTGGAACCTGGGTATGGGGAGCCTGCACAGCCCACCTACCTGACCACCCTTGTTCTCACTGCAAAGAGCAGCGGGACAGCGGGAGCCATTACCTGACTGGGCAGAACCACTGGGCCAGCCAAGGGGAGGCCCGAGACGGGCAGCACGTTCAAGCAGCTCAGATGGGGCTGGGCGGGGGGAGGGGCGGGAGACACCCCCCCCACAGGCCCCCCCACCCTCCTGAGGCCCCTGCAGCTTGTGGGAGGACCGTCCTCCCCACACAGCCCGGATCTCAAGGTCACCCTGCCCCACTGCCCTTCTAACAACTGCTCCCGGGCAGCACTGCAGCAATGCGGAGCTCTTTCCCAGGGCAAAGATTCAGCTCTACCGGCAGGATTTTATTAAAAATAAGCAGGCAAATCATTACTGAGCTTTTTTCTGTCTGCTCACGGCTCAGCAATATTCTTGTCATCTTCTGGTGGTTTAGTCCCGCATGATTAAGCAGGGAGATGCATTTTCCCTCTTTCACCCAAATGAGGGTGAGAAAACTCATTCCTGAGCACTTACTCGGAGCCTCTAGAAAGAAGGCGTGGAAACGCTCACTCTAACTGGGATTCTACTCAGTGCCAGGTGAGAAATTCTTAGGTTTCCTCATTAAACCTCACCATGATCCAATGCGGCAATCCTCCTCCCCAAGGTCGTGTGGCTGGGAAGCAGGGGAGCTCACGCATAAACCCACATGTGACGCCAAAGGCCTGGCCTCGTGCACGACGTTGCACTGCTTTATGAAAGGTCGGACCTGCAGCAAAGCAGGAGATCGTGACGGAAAGGGGCCCGGGGGGCTGGGCAGTCAGGAGCGGCTGCAAGGAGGAGGCAGGGCAGCTGCGGAACAGGGTGGGTGGGTCGGAGGAGAACAGGTATTTCAGGGAACGGTGTGAGCAGATGCACAGAGGCAGGAGGAGAGAAAGCTTGTGCAAAGAGACATGAGGCAATGAGCTAGGTTACAGGGGATGGGGGGGGCGGGGAGGGGGTAGTGGCCTGGCCAGGAGCCATGAGGGACACACGTGGAGGCCTCTGCATCCACATCTGACCTTTGTCTCAGGGAAAAAGGGGCCAGACCAGGTGTGTGAGGAGAGGGGTAAACAACAAACACTGTTCAGGGAAGCTCCATGCGGCCACTGGGCTGACTTAAACCAAAATTCGTCTCTGGGGCCAGCTGTGGAGGAAGGGAAGGGACGGAGAGACAGAGGCAGGCCCGGTGGGGCAGGGACTCGATGGCCAGCCCACGCGGCCACATCGAGGAACATGATTCTCTCCCAGGGGTGGCAGGAGCTTCAGAAAGGTCTTAAGCAGAGAGGTGGTGGGAAAGGTGTGGCAGTTCATAACGTCCACCATGACTCACAAAATATACCCCATCCCATGTGCTCTTCCTACAACGCACCACTGACACTTTATCCAGAGGTAAGTCTGCGGGCCTGTGACTGTGGCAGAAATGGCACTGTGTGTGACTCTGCAGGTGCGGTTAGACAAGGCAGCACTGCTTCTGTCTGGGGTGCTCCAGCTCCCTCACGCTCTGGAGGCGAGCCCTTCAACCCAGCCGCGATGCTCTGAGGAAGCCCACGGCAGCCTACACGTGGGAGGACCACACGGAGACACCCAGGCGGCGAGAAACGGAGGCCCCCAGCCAGCATCCAACAGACGCGTGGGCAGGCGAGCCTTCAGATGGCTTGAGCCCCAGCCTTGGAGCCACCAAAGTGGAACAGAGACACCCTTTCCCTGCTAGGGCCTGCCCAGACTATAGATTCCTGAGCAAAGTAAATATTCTCATGGCCTTGAGCTGCTGAGTTTGGGGTGGTTTCTTACAGAGCATCAGGTAATCAGAGCAACAGATCTGTGCTTGAGGAAGAAAACATGTACTTCTAAGGGGGAGAAGGGCCTACAGGGGCCAGCCTGGGGGCCAGAGTCCAGCCAGGGAGGGCAGACCTTGGTTAAAGCAGAGGCAGTGGGGCTGGGAAGAAGTGGAGAGCAGAGGAGGGTGACGGGACCTAGTGACAGGTCAGACTCAGAAGGCAGCCCAGGATACCTCTCTGCCACCTGGCTTCATGACCAGCACATGACAGAGCCATTCCTCGAGCCCAAGCAAACTGGACAAGGAGCAAACGCCAAGTCATCACCCTGGCTTCAGGTCACCCACAAAAACTTTCTTTAAAATTGTCACACCAAAGCACAAATACCAGCACTACACTCAGAAAAAAAAAAATTATATAATGATTAATAATAATCATTCAACCTCATGAGCTGAAGATCTAAGCGTATTTTCCGTTGTTGACATCACCACGGAACAGTCCTTTTCTTACCCACGTGTAAGCTGCGGACCCACAGGCCTTGCAAACCCGTGGGCTGTCCCGATGAGCTTGGCTCCATGCACCCTGGAAGTTCTACCCGGGCAGCAGCACCCACCTGGATCTCATCCATGAGGACCACTCACTCCACCAGCCTCCCGTGGACCCCAGTCTCCATCTCAGTGGCAGGTCCCAGGTAAATAGATTTTTGTACATTCAGGTGGCTTCTAGGTAGCTGCAGAGGCTGTGAGGCATATCTACTCACTCAACAAACACCCACTGGGGGGCCCAGGCTGGGCACAGAATTCACAGCGAGAAGCAGACACTCCTCCGCCCTGCGGCAGCCCGCACCCAGTGGCGGAGCCAGGTTCAGGAGCAGACACCTAAGGCGCGAGGCATACTGAGAGGCCAACGAAAAGGCAAGGCTACTCTGCTGGGGAATCACAGAAGCCTCCTGCAGGAGGTGGCATCTGGG
The DNA here is from genome assembly GCF_030028045.1 of Hippopotamus amphibius kiboko. NCBI lineage: Eukaryota > Metazoa > Chordata > Mammalia > Artiodactyla > Hippopotamidae > Hippopotamus > Hippopotamus amphibius. The sequence continues at coordinate 114,711,290 of NC_080191.1, forward strand.
TGTGGGTCTTGATGGGTGGAGATGAGGTATCAGGGAACGACATTCCCGGGGAGGGACCACACAGGGCTGGTGATGTGAGGCTGAGGTGTCCTCTGCATACAGCTGTCCCTTACACATCTCACCACGGCTGCCACGTGAAGCCAAAGACTCCCAGGGCTTTGGGGTCAGTGTCCATGAAAGTCCTGGGCATGGCTGGTGCCCAGGCCACAGGCTGACAGCTGAGTGGCCTGTGAGCCCCCAGGCTCCCACTCTGACACCGTCTCCCTCCACGAAGGACCCCTCTCCGCCCCGTCATCTCCACAGCGGATGAGGGTGGAGGTGGAGAGGTTGCTGTGAAGGCCAGAAACGGGGAAGAATGTGAGGCAGAGCAGCAGAAATTAGCTGGGGACTTGCTGGAGGTTCTGCCAAGAGCTGGCAGCGTGTGCCCCACCCACAGGGTCTCCCCCTCACTGAGCCACGCCCGAACCTTGCCCCACAATCTGTTCTCAGCCACGTGCTTATGTTTACCGCCCACACCAGCACGGGGGCGGCCTCCTCAGGGTCACAGAGTTGGGCCCAAAGTGGGAGGCAGGAAAGATGTAGTGGAGCTCACTGCCAGCTCCACACTTCTGGGGTGGGCTCCCCACCTCTTAGAAGCCTGTGTTTTTAGGAAAGCAGTCCCCATGCCAGGAAAAGGGTCTCTGCGTCCTTGGCCCACAGCCCCCATCAGCCAGCCCAGGTCAGAAAATGCCCACAGCTGTCACAAGATGGCCCTCGGAGCTGAAAAGGCAAATCTGCTTTCCCCAAGGCTCAGGCCAGTAACCACGTCCCAGGATGGGCCCAGCTGGCTCAGATCGCCCATCAGCTCAGTTTCCAGGACACAGATGGGAGATGCGGGGGAGTGCTGGGAAGCACCTGCCCACCGAGGGGCCCAGTCCTTGTCCTGCTGCTGGGAAGGAGGCCGGTGTCCCTCCTCTGCAGGGGCCGAGGGAGAGGGCTCCGCCATTCATCATGCACCCCCGTGACTGGCCTGACCATGGGGTGCGCGGCCCCCGGGCCCTGTGCTAACAAGACGAACAGCTAGAGACACCGGCTTCCTCTGTCTGATCCTTGTTTCCTTTTGTTCTGTTTTCACAAACCAGAAACCCCAGCCCTGCCCTCCTGCAAAGCAGAGCAGCACGGGGGGCTGGGGGCCCGGCTCCTGCTGCACACCCCACCCTGCCACCTTGCGCTCAGAAAAGCTGCTGCGGAACAGGGCCTCTGCCAGGGCCGACCTGAGCCCTGAGGGGCGGCTGGCTCACCACAGGCTAAGTGAGGAAACGTGAAAATCCCATCTCAGACCATCCCCCCAAAGACGCCGACGGTAATTAAGAAATATGCAAAGCTCTTCATTGGACACTTTAATTAAGTGTGTTAATTCCCTCTGCCGGAGGATGCTCAGTCACCTGGGCCTCACTGGGGGACCCAGGGAAGACAGAGCAGGGAAGGGAGGAGGGGAGAAGGAGCAGAAGGAGGAGTTGCAGGACAGGGGTGGGGGCTGGTCTGGCCCTGGCCCTTTCTCCTGCTCCAGTTGGGAGCCTGACCCATCCCTGACGCTCTCAATTCCCCACAGTCCTCCACCTGTCCCCATCTGCTCTGTCTGAGCCCAGTGATGCCAGGAAAGCCTGCCCTGGGTCAGGGGCTGTGGGGTATCATCCACTCTCTCCCCCCACCGACACATATCTCAGCTCTGCCACTCACTGAGCTAAGAGGTCTTTATTCCAATGAGGTCAGGCTAGATGGTCTTTAAGGGCAGCTTCCACTTTGAGGAGAGTGACAATGCTTACCAAGCCTGAAATGCAGCTGGATCACAGGACCAAGGGAGGGGCTCATTTCTGGCTGTGGGCGGAGTTCCTCTAACCCTTGAACCTTGCTAACCTTCAAACATTTCATCCCATCCCCAATCCTACCCTCACTGGCCTGGAGCCCTGAGCCAAGAAGGGGCTGTGCTCTGCTGTCTGCTCTGGTGGGAGGGCAGACAGGCGGGGAGGCCAGGCTATGCGCTGGCCTGACTGCTGTGCACAGGAGTGCTCACACTCATCTGAGAGCCTGGGTTAACCCTCTCCTTTCTCCCCCCTCCCCCCTCACAAAAGGATCACTGGTGATTTTTGTATAATTTAATTTTTTATATTAATTAATTAATTAATTAATTTCATTGGCTGTGTTGGGTCTTGTTTGCTGTGCACGGGCTTTCTTTTTAGTTGCAGTGAGTGGGGGCTACTCTTCGTTGCTGAGCGCAGGCTCCTCATTGCCGTGGCTTCTCTCGCTGTGGAGCACGGGCTCTAGGCGTGTGGGCTTCAGTAGTTGCAGCACATGGGCTCAATAGTTGTAGCTCACAGGCTCTAAACCACAGGCTCAATAGTTGTGGCACACGGGCTTAGTTGCTCCATGGCATGTGGGATCTTCCTGGAGCAGGGATCAAACCCGTTGGCAGGCAGATTCTCAACCACTGCGCCACCTAGGAAGCCCCACTGGTGATTTTTGAAGAAATAACTTTAAAATAATATCAGGAATATAGTAGCTACCCATCAATAACAATAGTGAATAGCTGCCCAATTCCTTTGAATGCTCCTACCGTGCTGAGGAGGTCTAAGCCATCTTCCCCAACGCAAGGGTCTCTCTTGCAAGTCTGTTGTAGGCATCCAACCTAGACATCTCCCATCAGATGCTCACATGAGACTCACCAGAAATGAATGACATGAATCTCGTGAGGTGTGGGATGTCCCTGGATTCTGCATGCAGGGGCAGCCGTGATGTGGGTTTCAACATCAGCCTTCACCAGTATCCAGCACAGGGACTGTGACTCCCCCTGGACCAGTCCTTGTATGACTCAGGCTGCTGCTCCAAGCCTGGTTCTCTGACCTTCCCAGAGACTCTGAGCTTCCCAGCCATTGCTCTGATACATTGACTGTCTGCCTGAATCAGCTGAAGAGTGAGAGTAGATTTCTCTTATTTGCAGCTAAGAACTTTGAGAGGGATATAAGGCAAAGGATAAACAAGCTAAAAAGAGAAGGCTGGAACAAAAAGGTTGTTCACAGACATATATTTTAAAATATATTGCCCCATCATTAAAGCCAGACTAAGAAACTTCCTGAGCTCCCTGGCAGTCAAAGCAAAAAAAAAAAAAAAAAGCTAACATGACCAACCATATGAGTCACAGCATTCATTAAATAAAACCAAACTAGTTGTTAAAAATGAGATTTTAATAAGAGCTGGATAGCAGAAAGTTCTTGCAAAGAGTCTGGAGTGCAGAGATCATGCAGCAGATTTACATGTTTATATAATTAATTATATGAATATCACAGATAAAAATCAAGGATGCTAAGCAGACCAGACAAAACTCCTGCCCAAACCAAACCGATGTTCTCACTCCTGAGCCCAGACCAGTGTCCCCTACAAATAAATGATTGAATGAAAAACCAAAGACCCAAGATGTTAGCTTCTGGTCAACATGGCATAACAGAGATCAGATTTATCTTCTCACTGGAAATAACCAAAAAGACAAAATATATGAAATAATGACTTTCAAGACAGTACATCAGGCAACGAAGGATAGTAAACCCTCAGAGACATGAAGCAAATGAGGTGAGACCCCCAACTGCCCCAAAACTGCTTTGAGAAAATTTCAGGACATAGCACAGGGAGTGGGAAGATAGAGCTGAGAGTCCAGAGAAAGCAAGGCAGCTGAAGTTCACAAGAGAGGAAGGAGGAGCACAGGGACAGAGAGAACCCCAGAGATCTCAAAGTGGCTCCCTTAAGTCCTCAGCTGAGGACTGATCAGCAAAGGTGTGTGAAGAAAATGTTCAAGGAAAGAACCACCCAAATGGATTAAAAAGGAAACAGTGCCTGGCATCTACATAGGCTTGGGACAGTGCCTGTTCCTACCAGCCAGAGTGAAAAGCTTCCTCATTCGTGGGACTCTGGGGAGAGAACCTTGAAGGGCTGTGCTTCAATAGTGGGAAATAATTAGCCCCAGACTAAGCACCACTCCAGTCTCAGCTATCAAATCCTACAAATATTTATAGGCAGACAAAAACCATCCAATACACAACATGACAAAATCCACAACGTCTAGCATCCAATAAAAAATTACCAGGCATGAAAAGAAGCAATAAAATAGATCCTTAATGAGAAAAACAGTCGAAACTGACATAAATGTTAGAATTAGCAAACAAAGATATTAAAAAACAATTAGTATGACTGCATTTCATATGTTCAAAAAGTTAAACAGAGATGTGGAAGATATTTAAAAAGACACAAATCATCCTTTTAGAGGCAAAAACTACAATGTGGAAGATGTGAAATACACTAGATGGGATTACCAACAGATTAATCCAAAATTAACTGCATAAGAAGAGATCAATAAACTTCAAGACACAGAAATATCTAAAATAAAACACAAAGTAAAAAGAATAGAAATAAATTGTTGGAACATTAGTGGGCTGTGGGATGACATCAAGTAGACTAACATACGTGTAATTGGTGCCCTCAAAGGATTTGAAGAAAGTTTTATTGAAATATCACAAGTTTGAGAGAAAACATAAACCTACAGATCCCCAAAGTTCAACAAACCCCAAGCAAAGGAAACATAAAAGAAACCACACAATGACACATCATAATCAAACTGCACCAGATCAGTGGGAAAGAGAAAAATCATAAAAGTAGCCAGAGGAAAATGACACATTATATACAGAGAAACAAAGATAAAGAAGACAGCATCTTCTTCTCAGAAACAATACAAGCAAGAAGACAATGGAGCAATGTCTGTACAGTACTGAAAGAAAAACTTACCAACCTAGAATTCTATAACTTTCAAATATATACTATTCAAGGTCTTTCAAAAACAAAGATGAAATAAAAACTTTTTCAACTATTCAAAAACTAACAGAGTTCATCACCAGCAGACCCTTACAGGTAGTCCTCCAGGAAAAAGTGAAAGGACACCAGATGGAAATGTGGATCCACATAAAGGAATGGTGAACACAGGGAATGGTCACTACATGGGTAAATATGTACCATTTCTTTTCTATCATTGAAATCTCTTTAAAAGATAACTGACTGTTTAAACAAAAGTAACAAAAATATATTGGCTCACAGACCTAAGAAGACATAGAAGAAAAATCTTTGTTACCTTGTCAGAAACCATGCAAACCAGAAGAAAATGAAGTGACATCTCTGAAGTAATAAAAGAAAAATATTAACACAGAATTCTATATCTAGCAAAATCTTTCAAAAATGGAGTTGAAATAAAGAAGTCAGATGCCATGACAATTTCTTGCTAGAAAACCTACAACACAAGAAAGGAAGTTCTTTGGGCAGAAGGAGCAAGACACCTACACACTCACGCTTACATCACACACAGTCAGTACACACACTGGCAGACCTGGATTTTAATTCTGGCTCTGCCACTTATTTGCTGTGTGATCTTAGGTTAGTTACTATCCTCCCTGAGGCTCAGCATCCTCATTTGTACAATGGAGGCAAAAGTGCCTACCTCACAGAAGTGCTATGAATCCCACAAGAGCAGTAAAATGTCAACATCCTGGGTGGAAGGCATGTGGGAAGTCATCATACTATTCTTACAAGTTTCTATAAGCCTAAAATTAGGTCAAAATAAAAAGTTAAAGGAAAAAAGAAATAGGATGATTTTAAAAATTATGCACACACATACATGTGTGTTATATCCACGTCTCTCAGATTCTGCACACCTTTAGGAAGTGGATTGTTCTGATTAAACATTCTAGCCGACATGAAATTTTCCTAAGGAACTAGAATATACCTGTACTTGGCATCGACAGCCTTCACAGAGAACAGGGACCTATCTGGGCACTGGGGAACTGCTGTGAGCCCTTCTAACCACAGGCCAGGAGGTGGAGCAAGCCTCGACAGGCCAGCTCAGTAGGCAGAACCCAGGCAAAATCACCATGTGTGCACGCTCACTGAGATGCATGCAAACACACACACACACATGCACACACGCACACACCCATGCATACACACACACAGGCATACATGCACACACACATGCACACACAGAGACACACACATGCATACACACATGCACACAGACACACGCTCACACACACATGCACACATGCGCATGTGCACACACACATGCAGACATGCACACACAAACACATGCATACACGTGCACACACACATACGCGCGCACACATGCATGCACACGCACACAGACACAGATGCACACACACGCATACACGCGCACACACAGACACACACGCACACGTGCACACACACACACATGCATACACGCACACACACTCAACCCAGCAGGCACCACAAGCTCTGAGCCCTGGTATGTGGGGGAACTCTCTAGTTCCCCTGGTGTCTCAGTTGTGAAACTGAGAACCTCATCAAGGATGACGTTGTCAGGATTTCCTGAGAATCACCTGAGACTGAGCACACAGCCCGTGTGGGCTGCAGAGTTCCTCCCAACCATGGCCAGCGCAGCCACGGACTGGACCCTCTCTGCTTCAGAGTCATCTTGAACACTCTTCTCAGCTTCAAAGAGGTGCTGGCTCTCCCCTCCAGGGCCCAACATCAGCACCAGCACCTGCTAGCTTTGAGTGCTAGCCACTTCCCCCTCCCCGGCTAGAACAGAAGCTCCCTCCCACAGTGTACACACTCTGGCCTGGCTCCCCAGGACAGCCAGACCTGGGTGGGCAGGATGCACTCCATCCCACTCGGCTTGAGGCTCAGCCCAACACTGGTCAGACCCTACGCTGGCCAATCACGTCACATGTCGGAGCAGCTGCACAGGTGCTGTGAAGAATTCATCCACAGTGAGGATATGTAAGTCTGAGAGAAGGAAGAAGCACAGGCTAAATTCCCACCACCAGCTGATCTTTTGACAAGCTGGTGTTAATGCAATTTACTAGTTTATTTAACTGAGAGGAACTCTTGGCCCATCCATGGCATGGAGGTTAGCAAAGTAATATACGTACATGCTCACATTTATACTTTTTTTTCCTAAGGCAAATTGCTGGTTGCATTGCTGTTAAAAGTCTCATTCACAGCGAGAGGACAGTGGGGCAGTGACAATGTGCAGACAGGGCGCTGAGAGCCACGGCTTGTGTTTCCCAGATTATCAGCTGAGGTCCAGTCAGAGGGGCCTTGTGATGATGGACCCACAGCCCCCATCCAAAGGGGCCCAGCTATGGCCTGGCCATGAGACCAAGCTTGCCCAGGCAGGTGGCAGGTGGCCTCAAGGTCACAGGCTGCTGGAGGCAGGGCATCCTTCAGAGGAAGCATGGGCGGGCTGACCAGGGGTGCTACTCCAAGGCCTGCTCGAGCACAGAAAGCTGCTCCCGGCTCTTGTGTGGGCCCAGCGTCCCTTCCTGTCCTTGCACACCCTCCCATAACCTGCCCACTCTGCACACCTCGCTGCTTTCCCAAAGACGAAATGGGCACAATCCCAGCCCCTGCACATCCAGAGCCAGCTGGTGAGGGGACAGTGGATGTGGAGACCTCCTCATTCAGTCAATAGAAAGAAGACCCCTCCTGCCCTCAGGATGGGCTCAAGGGCACCTCCTCAGGATTCACCTGGGGGTTAGGGATGGCCTTCCACATGAAGTTTAGATATGAGGACCATTGTTTCTGGGGTGGAAGATGCACTCTAGATCTCTGGGCCCCTGGGCCTGAGAGTGAGCACAGGACCACCCAGCAGGCAAGGAGGATTCTTTGTCTCCAGCACTTGTGGACCAGAGATGACTGCTGGCCAGGCACTGGGGTGGCAGGAGGGTGAGGCATGGGGAACAAGGAACTGGGTAGATATCCAGGTCTGCGCCTGGACTTGGATGCCTGGGTACCAGAACAAGAAGATGTAGCCAGGCTCACCTGTCCCATCCCACAAGCTCCAGGTCCTTAAGGAGCCCTCTCCAGAGCAGCACCACAGAGGGTGTGAACCATTGAGGACTCTGGAACTAATTTTGTCCAAGCCTCTCACTAAGCTGAGGAGATGTAAGGTCAGAGAAGAGGGGCCACTTGCCCAGGATCACAAGGCACCAGAGTCACAGCCAGATGGTAACTCTCCTGGTGCACAGCCAAGAGCTCCACTTCAGAGGTTTGCTTGGACCCATCAGGCTTACCGAAGTGTACCCAGGACAGGAAGATCCTGCCTCCTGAAAACCCAGTGGAAACACACAACATGAAGGAGCAGCAGAAGTTAAACCTCCCTAAGGCCCTGAATGAAGCCTGGCTTCTAGAAGGATCACAGATCAGATGGCCTCAGAATACCAAGTCATGGCAAGAAGGCATGTAGAGATTGTTAGATCCAGCCCTTCACATAACAGAGAAAAAATTGGAGGCCCAGGAAGCAGGAGGGTTTGCTCAAGGGTGCACAAAGGGAAAGCAGTAGCAGAGCAAGAGCTGGGACCCAGCTCCCAGGGCCTCCCTCATGCCTGCTTCGGGTGGCCCCAGAGAGCTGCTTAACCAGGAGCAGGTCACAGCCCCTTATGGAAGCTTCAATTCCTTGCCTGCAAAAGGAGGGCATCTCTAAGGTGTGTCCTCCCTGGAAAAGTCTTCACCCCACCTGTATTAGTTGTCTGTTGCTGTGTAACAAATACCACAAAGTTAGTGGGTCAAGACAACATACATTTATTATGTCACAGTCCGCTGGGGCAGGAGTTGGCACGGCTTTCCTGGGTCCTCTGATTGCAGTCTCACAAGACTACAATCATGGTATTGGCTAGGCTATGTTTCTTTCTGGAGCTCGAGATCTTCTTTGAAGCTCCTGTGTGTGGTGGTTGACAGAATTCAGTTCCTTGTGGCTGCAGGACTGAGTCTCCCTTTTCTTGGAGGCTACTGGCTGCTTTTCCCCTAGAGGCCACCCACAATTCTTCACCACATGACCCCTCCCTGCCCTCTCACCACATGGCAGCTCACTCCTTCAAGGCCAGCAGAGGAGTCTTTCAGAGAAACAATCATGGGAGTGACAGCCCTTCATCTTTGCCACACTATATTGGCTAGAAACAATGTCAGGTTCCAGCTGCGTTCAAGGGGAGGGGACTAGGCAAAGGGTGACTCATTCAGGGTCACCTAAGTTGTTTATGCCAAATCATCTCACATTCCTAGAAGATGCCACCTCTACTCTTCCCTCAGCCTCCGTCTCCTCTCCTGTGGTGGGGTTAGCGGCTGGTCACCTGCAACAGAACCTCACAGGTCTCTCTGCTCAGGACTGAAGCCCCCAGCTGCCCTGCACGGAGGCTGTGGTGGGCAGGGGCTGGGACTACCTCACCGTGCATTTCCCAAAGCACTTCCAGCCCTCCCCCGAGCTGAGGCGGACAGATGCGTGGGCACTGCTGTCCAGACCAGAACTCTGGCTTAGATGACCTTTTTGCTGCATGATGGAGAAAGGGGAAGCGCTGAACGCCTCTGGCCCAGTATCTGGGGTTCTGCCCTCTTCTGATGCAGGTGGGAGAGAACCTGGGTGGGTGGGCTAGCAAGGCACCTTTTCAGGCCTGCGTTTCACATGCTGACGTGGGCAGCAGCCTGCAGTGCTTTGGCGGAATGTGGGGGAGTGATGAATTAGAATCAAGGGAGAATTTCCGGATCCTGGTGCTACAAGTAGGATCTGTTAATATCCCTAAAATAAATGGCTAATCTGGGAGTAGCTTTTTTTTCCCCTAAAAAAATAAATAAATAAAAACCCTTCTCAGAGGTGCTCTCTACACAGAGAAGAGCAGAATCAAACCATCTCCTGGCCCCAAGGCTTGACCCTACTTGCAGCAGCCCAGCCTGGGAACTGCAGGGTCCCAGTGGGGCAGAGCCAACCAGCCTCGGGAGGGAGAGACAAGGCTCAGCCTGCTCGTGGAAGCCTGGTGACCCAGCACTGGGGCTGTGGAGCTGAAGAACGCCCTCCCTCACCCCTCGGGACAAAGCGAGAGCCCTTCTCCCCACTCCTGCTCTGCCTGGCGGGGGGGTCATCGGCCCCTCACAGCAGCAGCCCCCACCCCTCACTTCACCCCCCACACGAATACAAAATTAGTCCCATCACTCCTGTGCCCCAACAGGAATCAGTACCTCTCAGGACCCCACGGTGGACAGCACCACCGCCTAGAGCCCTGCACCACCCGGGCCTTCCCAAGGTCGCAGCTTGTGGCGGCCAGTAGGCCTGGGACGGCGGTGTGCTGGTGTCTGCGTCTGGTGGGGCTGGCCTCCCCTCCGTGGCTCCGTGGCCCTCTCTTCCCTACACCTCCCAACGTCCCCGTTCTCCTCCCCACCCGCTCTCCCTTCACTGGATGGGGAAATACACAAGAAATATGTGTTCTGAATACTTCACTTTATTCTCTTCAGTCTGTGCGATGTTTACTCCCTGCTGGTCAACAGCCTCAGAACAGAACACTCTCTCTTCCTCACTTGGAACCTGCACGCCGCCCCCAGAGGGACCTGTCCCCTGCGTGGAGGTCACACGCGCAGCTCTGCAGTCCCGAACCTGGGATGCATCTCTTGGTCCTGCTTCTGCCCCAGGGGTGGGGGCAATGGGGTTACCCAGTGGGGTTTCAAACAGGTCGAAGCTGGGCTGAGCTGCTTGCGGCCAGCTTCCGGGCCGTGTTCTCTGGGCCAGAAGCTCTGGGCAGGGGTGACACCTCAGCTGAGCACCAACTGAGGGCGTAGGTCTCCTTACCCACTCTGACATCATGGACAGTGAACGTGACCCTGCCCACAGGGGCCCCTGAAATGTGCTGTGATCACTGATGACACACAATTAGGATATTCTCCCCCCACCCGCTACACAGGCAAGGGAATACCCTGGTGGGGCTCAGTAACCTCTATGGACAGAAGACAGGAGGGGCCGGGAGCAGAGGTTACCAGGGCTTTGGAGGGTGGCATTTCAGGCCTCGAGAACAGACCATCCGACCGTGAGTGGGCCTGTGGGCGGGGGCTGGGCTCAGGATGGCAGCCCCCTGCCTGCACGCCAGCTCCCTGGCTCCCACCCTTTGCTTTTTGCACAGCCAGCTTAAGACTGGGTTTCTGTTTCCAAGGTGCGGAGGGAGGCCCTTCCCCACACAGTCGCCCCTCACGTGCTCAGGGACCCCTGAACTTGCTGGGGAGCTGGAAGCTGGCAGAGAAGAGCGCGGGAATCCATGGAAGAACGGAAAGGAAGGGAGTCGGGTGTCTGCTGGAAGAGAAGCCCAGCGAGGGCGGCAGTGAGAGGAGGCTGCACAAGATGGCAGGGAGCTCACACACCCACCCGCCAACTTCTCACCAGGTGGTACCTCCTGCCCTGAGCAGCTGGCAGAGAGGAAGAGTCTGGAAGGGCTGCCAGCAGTCCAGGAGCACCCAGGACATTGTGGAGGCAGGAAGGACAGAGGAGCTTAAGGCAGCCAGTTTGGGTACATCTGGGGACAGTGCGGTCTTGCAGAGAAGGACGAAAGTCCCTCCTGTACAACCCTTCACTGTTTCTGAGTCCTCGCTTGACAGAGAAAGAACCAAGAAAGTATACATCCCGTGTGGAGCTGAACTTCAGGGCTGGAAAGAAGCTCAAGCTGACACCTGTCCCAAGCCCTCCTCTAAACCCCAACCTCTGAATCTTCCCAGCCGGCCTGGTTCTCCCGTCTGCCAGGAGAACGGGCCATATCCTCATCTTCTAACCCATACGCATGTCCCTCCTTGGTTGAAGTCCCCCAGTGGGTCCCAGCTGCCTGCAGGGAAGACCCAGACTCCTGCGTGTGGCCTGACCCTGCTTCCCCAGGCACAACTCCTCCCACCATGCTCCCCCAACCACGCCAGAGCCCAGCCACATGAGGCACACCCGATTCCCTGGAAGGCCCACGCCCATCATGGCCCTTGGCCTTGGCACAGCCAGGCCCTCTGCTCACGACGCCTCCCCTTGCTTGCCAGTGAATTCCTGCTCACTGTGCACCACCTCCAGGAAGCCTTCCCTGATTCCCCAGCAGACCACACCTACAGCCTTGCTTTTGTACTTAATATTCACCTCAACACTGGTTGAGGCTTATGACCCACTTACCTTGGGCCAATAACTGTCCCACTCACAACACCACAGAACCTCCATCATGTAGTCCCCGGGCCATGGCCTCAGGGAAGGACAGTAGCAGGGAAGTTGAGGTGCTCTACCTGTGAGCAGCTATGGGGCCATGGGGTGAGTCAGGGTGAGTCTGCCCTGCTCCTTGCCGGGCCAAGCAGCAGGGAAAACACCAGCCAGGGAGTCAGAGACCTGGGGGCCCTTCCCAGCTCAGCAGCAGCAGCTTCTGGGGCCCGCACCCTGTGTAAACACCTTCGCTTCTCAGAGCCTTACCTCCTTATCTGTAAAATGGATAAACAGCTCTACCTGTCCAATCACAAGGACATGTGCCCTGTAGCTCACTACACAAAACGGTCCATCCGTGATGCTCCAAACCTTGCACCCCTACTTCTACTCCCCTCACACATCTATGGCGGCGGGGTGGGATCACCATCACTCTTTCGTTAACAAAATCACCCCTCACTGGAGCATTTAGCATGTGCCACGTGCTGATGTACTCGACACATCATGAAAATCCAACAAGGTCATGAAGACCCTACTGTCTCGAGGAGGGAAATGAGCACAGGGGGTCCTGTTACATCCCAACACCCAGACAGAGAGGGCTGGGCTGGGGTGGAAGCCCAGGGCTCAAGAGGACAGTGTTGGTGACGGGGTGGAGGAGGAGCCTGCCTGGTCTGCCGGGGACAGTGCATCACCCCTCTTGGCTCCGGCCCTTCCCCAGCCCTCCTTGCTTACCACCCACCCACCTGGCTACAGAAGGAAGTGCCCTGGAGTAGGAGTGCCTGGGAGCTGTCACCCATTCTGCTGCCCTCATCACGCGTCCTCTGTATGGAATAAATGCCTGCCAGCAGGAAGGGCAAAACAGCTCCATCCCTGTTGCCTGGCAACCTGAGCCAAACACATCATCAGAAGGGATGAACCAGGGCACCCTGACGGCACAGCAGGGAGGGCTGGGTCCAGGTGGGTAGGCCCGGAATGCTGGCCAAGAGAAGAGGTGGCAGGCTGGAGAGGACCCTGCACTGGACCCCAGGGCAGTTCCAGAGGAAACAGCGGGCAGAGGCCCTGATCCCATGCCTTCATCCTTGCAGCCCCTGTAACCCGCGCCGTGTCCAGGCTAGGAGTGTTATTGGCTTGGCATCATAGTCTAAGCTGGTGCTGAATTACAGAACCAGTTAGAGCTCCACCAGCCCAAGTGATCACCAAGTCCACCAGCCTCCAGGGACATATCGAGAAAGCGAGAGATGGGCTGGGGCTAATCCAACCACACAGCCAGCTGCTGGCAGACCCCGGGAAGAGCCAGGCTCTCCAGGGCCCTGATATCTCCAGGCCTGGATGGAGGATGAGGCCAGAGGAAGGGCTCCCCCCAGAGCAGGTAGGAACCAGCTTCTCAGGGTGACTGGGTCTTCCCTTCTGAGTAACTAGTTCTCAGCTAGAACCTGGGGCGCGTCCTTCCCCCACGGCAGTGGAGGACTTAGAGGACTCTAGCTGCCCCCTCCCTGTCAGCTCCCTTCAAACCATCCCGGATAAGCAGCTCACCTTGTATGAGAAGATCCCAGCTCCATCAGCCTCCCAGGAGGAGACCCTCCTTCCTTCCTAGAGCCCACCGCCCTCCTCCCTGCTCAGGGCCCCAGTGCCCCTCACCAGCCTGGGGGAATCAAAGGCCCCCTCCTGCCCACCCCCATGCTGTGCCCGCTGGCTCATCAGCAAAGAACCTGGTGCGTAACTCCCTAGAAGGCATTCACAGCCCGCAGACCTTGTGTCCATATGGGCTCAGGGTTCCTGTCTCCCCCCTCCCCACTCCCGGGCCTGGGCCTGCCTTTGAGGCACGAAGCCCAACAGTTCATGGTCTCTCAAGGTGACCTGGGTTCGGATTCCAATCCTGCCACACAGGAGCAGCGAGCCCTTGGGTGTGACCAGCTCTTTCTGAGCCTCTGCCTCCCGGCCTGCAAAACAGGGTGAACCCCACGTCTATCACGGGGTGCTGGGACGATCACAACACCTGTGTGGAGCCTCGGCTCAGTGGGTTTTCCCAAGTGCCACCTGGGTTAGCCGGGGGAGGACACAGGAACCCAGGAGGGGCGGCTCCTCTTTGTCAGGAAGGGCTGGCTGGGTCTGGACCCTTCCCCACCCACCCTCCTCTCCAGGCTCCTAGGATGACAGATCCGTCCCCAGCGGCGATGTGACCAGGCCACTCCCCAGCTGAGGATCCTCCGCCAGGTCCCCACTGCCCTCGGGATAAAGTCCCAGCTCCTGGCCAAGCCAGCCTCTGTGACATGCCCTCACCTCATCTCCAGCCACAGAGGGAACTGGTTGAGCCACTTACCCCAGTACTGGAAACCCCTTTCTCTAGGGAAACCCCACCAAAGCAACAAGCCCCTCCCCTGACTGCCCAGGCCCTGGAACAAAGCTGTGGTCTCCAGCACAGAACGAACCCAGATGAAGCCTGTTCACCGCCCCCAGCACCTGCTGGGGCTCCAGGCTGCCACTCTTTTCATGCATTTTTATAGAGGTAACTTTTACTTTAAAGGTTTCATTCTGCCCTCAGATGAGAGGTATTATTTGCTTTCTCCTGAACTCTGGTCTGTCCCTTGGGTATCTCACCCCACCCCACCCCCACCCCCCGCCCCCCGGGAATAGGTGGTACCTGGCCTAGGACACGTGGTTGAGTCACTCAGGCTCCCACCAGCCTTGTTACCAAGACACCAGGATAAATATGCTTTTCTACTAAAAATAAATTATTTTTACTAAAAAGATACTGTATTCACAGCAGTGAAAATTTACTTCTTTAAAAAAGATCCCACTTAGTTCAGGGCTAAAGTTACCAAAATACTAAAGGGAACTGGAAATTTCAAGTTCAGTAAAGAAGCTCTCTTAGGAGTCCTCAAACGTTAGGAATCTTCCTCCTCTCCTGCCCTGTTCCAGGAAGCGGAGACCGCCTTCCTCATCACCGCCGTCCCCTCAGCGGTCAAGTGCCCAGCCCTGCCTGCAGCCCCATTTCCCGGCAGCCTGTCTTTTGGGCTCTAACAAAAGCTGTCCATCTCAGGGTGTGTCAGGTACTTCTCCCTGGCAACCTCCCCCATCTTCTCTGGGGTGAGAAATGGAAAAGGATGACAGACAGACAGACAGACAGATGGTTGAGGAAATGCCCAGGACAGCAGTCCACGCCTGATATTTATGAATTTTGCTGTTCTACCTAACCTTTCCTCACCTTCCCCAACGCGTCTGTCCATCAGTTTCTCGAAATTATCTACACTGAGACCAGAAAGCCGTGCATATTCAGTGGCTCCTTCATTCCCCAACAGTGGACGACACGGTGGGGAGGACAGGGACACTCTGTAGCCTGATGGGACACAGATGGGACCACCCCCAGGCCTGCCCTGGGCGAGCTTGCGATGTCAAGGCAACACCTACAAGGATAAATATTCATGGGCTGATTTTAGGGATTTAATAAGTAACAAAAGGACAATGAGGTTTTTTTTTTATATTTTAATGGTATTCATTGTAATTTGGAGGCTGCAAACGAAAACGATACTCAGACCATGCAAACGATGGTAATCACTGCTACATCTGCACCGCCAGAACGTGTTCTCACAGTTTCTTGTTTCTCATCTGGCTAGTTCTCGAGCACCTATCATCAGCACTGACGGTGCCACTTTTCTTTTATACCAAGTACAGGCTAATTCTCGTCTTGGTGTCTGTCTGTCTGACTTCACATCCAGCTCTTTAAACAAATAAAGCAAAGGTTCTGGGTCTGCACCCAACATCCAAGGTTCCCTCTCTCATTCCAGCCACTGAGGCAGGGAGAAAAATTGGGAAGACAGAAAGCAGGACCAAGAAGCTGAGGCACAGAGCTGCTTGGTGATTCACTCCAGATCTCAAAGTGAGCTCTGCCGGGTCTGGATGTGTCCCTTCCGCCCCACCTCTGGCAGCCTTGCTGCTTTGTCATAGTTCTTCAGAGATGGTGGTGGGGACGGCGGGTGCCCTGAGAAATTCAGGTTCCATGAGATGAATGGTGAGTTGGGCACGACCAAGGCTAAATGAGCCAATCCTCTATGAAAGACTCAAGTATTGCATGGATAAAAATCCTCTGGCTTGAGAAAGCGGCAGGTGTCAGGATCAAGAATCCTATTTCAAAGCTGCCTTGGCTCCCTTCACTTTCAATCTACTGATGGGCCATCAGCAAATCCCACACAGCAAAGATCTCTCATCATTTTCAAATGAGATATTTAATGAGTACAAACTTCCTGCAGGCGGAAAGGGAGGAAAGATGACTAAGATCTAGTCACCTTAAGGTGCTGAAATTTGCCCTTACGGGGCTTAAAATTCAGTTAGGGTTTTTGCACCTAAAAAATGTTAATAAACATTTTAAAATCCTGAATAACCAAGACAACAGAGGTGCTGGGGCAGCATGTGATTGTTTTTAAAAATGTTCAGGAAAAAACAAAGCTCCGCCATGGTGAGTGCCCAGCAGGTCTGGGAGGAGCAAACTTCTGGGATGGGCTTCAGGCACAACCACCAGGCCAGCGGTGGGCTCCCTGTGTGGCTGTGGCAGTGTGGGTGGTGGGAAGGCAGGGGTCGGGCTGGGACCGGCCAAGGGCGGGGAGGGTGAGCCCTCCCTGCAGTAAGCACTGGGATGAAAGTGGAGGGACAGCCCCTTCCTTCTCAGCAGTATCAAGTCAGACACCTGCAGGTCACCCTCATCTTCCTGCTTCCCACCCCACACGTTTCTTCTACAAAATGGGGAGTAGAACGGACAAAGCTCCCTGGAGAGGGTTGGCCCCTTGTAAGACCTACTCCCTGCGCTCAGCCCAAAGAAGCAGTACCAGTGTGCTGCCTATAGAAGCATCTCCTCCTCTGAAGCCTTTAGAAGGCACCTCTGACACCTGCCCCCAAAGGTGGGTAGGACACCCTGCTATGTGCCTCTACAGCAGCTGTTCCCTCTTCACAGCTCTCACAGGCCTTTACTGTAATTATATCCGCAGATGTCTGTGCTCCCCAGTGGACTGTAAGTTCCGTGAGGCAGGGATACACTCAAAGATCTGATTGAATGAATAAATGGATGCTAGGAGGAGGAAGGGAGAGAGGCGGATGGGGGAGGGAGAGATGGATGGCTGAACAAATGACTAAACGACCAAAGCTGCGTGCAGGGTCACTGTGCGGCACAAGTCCAGGGATGCCACTCACAATTGTGCTCGGCGTGGATGGCACCTCCAGCAGCACAACTGCCAGGGGAGGACAGGGAGGTGGCTGGTCGGAGGGAGAAGCTGGCCTGCTGGCCTCAGCCTGGGGAAGCAGACTGAACTTGTGTCCATCAATCTTCCTGCTCTGTGTCGAGGGGTCGCAGGGGAGGGAGGTGAGCAGAGGCCAGAACGCAGCAGACACAGCCCACTTCCTCCTCCCCACCACACACACTCAGAAAAGCCCTGTGTGAAGCCAGAGCCCCACAAAACGCCACCAGAACTCGGGAGGAGGGCTGTGTCCCCCAGGTCGAGCTCCTTCCTCAGACATCTGCTCATGCCTGCCTTTTCTGGATGCCATCAAGTGCCCAAGTCAGCACTGGTGTGCATCACCCCCTATTTCCCCCACCACCGCCGTCAGCACAAGGGCAAGGCCAGCAGGCCCAGAGAGCCATCTGAGCCCCAGAAGGATTGCACAGCCCTCCCACTACAAGGAAACCCTTATCCTGGGTCTGCAGCACCCTCTCCACAATCCCTCCCCCTGCCAGGCTGACACTGGCCAGCCTGTGGTCCAGGTCCAGGGCAAGGCAATGATTCTGCTGCCAAGAGGGGGCGCTCTCTCATGGGCTAGAAACATTCTCTCCAGAGTGGCTCCTCAAGGCTTCCCACCCAAACCAGGTCCCCGGTATCTCTGAAGGTCCAATGCCCCTGCGATTATCTGGTCCAGGGCACCCTCCTTGTCACTGGGCTCCAGGATGGGCACTCCTCTCTGAGATCCAGCTGTCCTTGCCCAGTGGCCTAGAGAGATGCCACCACTATGCCAGGCACAGGAAACAAGAGAAGGCTGCAGCCCTCCAGTCCCTCCCCCTAGCCCCTTTCCAGGGGACTCAGCTTATATAGACCAGCCCATGCTGTTCTAGAAGGCTCTGTTGTGCACAGCAGACCCAAGTTCCCCGTGTACAGAAGAGGAGGGATCTCCAAGGTCCCTCCCAGGTCCTCCAGGGAGGGAGAGCCATGGTGGGGGTGATGGCCAGACTTCAGCGGCTCCCTCCACCACACAGACTGTAAGAGGCTGCAGGCACAAAGGACCAACACATGTAAAAGTGCAAGCAGGCAAGATGAAAGCCATGGCTGCGGTGGTAATTCCCCCATCCCACCAGGCTCACGGATGCACATGTCCTCTGCCTAACTCAGGGACCCCAAAAGCTCTGTAAAATTGAAGGTAAACAACACACTAATGGCACAACAAAGTGGGAGGAAGCTTTTCAGGGCCCTAGGGCTCCCAACCCAGAGTGGCTAATAGCCAATCTGACTGATGGCGGTGCCTTTTTCCCTAATGACCATGTTCAAAGCTCCCAGAAACCATGCTCCCAACCAACTAGCCTGACACCCCCACCGGGTCACCCAGTCCAGCCACAAAGCTGGCCAGAACATGGTAACCCTCACCCTCTATCAGGAAAGCTCCCCAATTCTTGGCTTCCTCAATTCAAGGTCACCTTATTTCCCGATGGCATGTTAGTGACTGGGAACAGGAGACGTGGGTTCCAGGCCCAGAAGTGTTACCAACTCACAATAGGATTCTGGGTCCACACCCCATCCCTGGGGCTTGAACTTCAAATATTAACGCGCTCACTCTCTGAGGTGGGGGCTCGCTCTCTGAGGCCTTCAGCTCTCATTTCTTTGATTTCAGGTGCAAAAGGGGTTTGCAGGGCTCAGAAGGGGCCTCAGCCCATCAGAGATTCTGAGGGAGTCTAGAGTTTTCGTTCAAACACACCAGAGACACTCTCCGCATCCAACCCCTGGTCCTTTACTGAAGCACGTTCAGACTTGGAATAAACATGTGTTTTCTGAGAACCTCCCAGGGTCCAGGCCCTTTGACAGACACTGAGGAAACATGAAGGGGTAAGAGAATGGCCCTCAGGCAACCATCTTACAGAGAAAGAAACTCTAAGGCTCAGGGAGGCTTTGAAATCTGCTCAAGGGAACACAGCTAAGAATTCAACTCCCAGGTCTCCAGGCCCCATGAGACTAGCACTGGGATATGAAGACCCCCGCCCCCTCAAATCCCTTTAGGCACAAGGAAAAGTTACTGCTGTGAAACTGGAATCTACTAAGATCAGAAACTCAGAGTCCAGGACAAAGGGCTGGCTGGCTGAGTTGACCTTGTTCTAAAATTCCCAGCCTGGCCCCAAAACCCGTGTCAGAGCTTGACCACCTTCTGATACCCTTCTCTGAACCATCCCTCCCTCCCAGGTAATAAGCAGCAGCAGGCAGGAGGCTGCCATGTGACCTCCACAACCCATACATACACACATCACAGTAGCACTGTTCCCAGGGCCCACGGGTGTGTGTGTCTTGGCTCCTTGTACAGACAGGCACCAAACGAGGTGAACTGAACTGGTCTGTAGAGCTAGCGCTGGTGGTCTTGCCCCCAGAGACGGCTTTCTTCCAGAGCAGAGCTGGTCAGGGCCCAGCTTGTCTCCCTGCAGCACCAGGGGAGAGGCCTCTGGAGGGATGCTCTGAGAACCACTCCTTCCTACAAGTGTCAGGGGGTCCATGCTCTTCAATCCGGTCTTCCCACCTCGGGACTAACCTGGGTTTCAGAGATGCTTTCCCCGGGGAGGCTGCTGGGTAGCACGGAAGCTGTCTCCCCCTCTCCCGGCCCCTGGCCCGCTGCCACAGTGACCTCCCCTCCCCCAAGAAGGGCGGTGTGCTGGGAGGTGGGGGTGGGAAGAATCCGCCGCCAAGCTCTCGGGAGGGGTGCTGGGAAGCCAGGCAGGGCGTGTCGCCTGGTCCTTTCTCTGCCCAGCGCCGGGCTTCACGGCTCTTGGTGCGAGGCGCCCCTGTACCATCCCCCAAATGTGCCTCGCATTGGGAAACCCTTGCTGTCACCGCCCAGACCCCTGAGCTCCTAAGGGGTTAATACACACCGGTGAAGGGCAGTGGGTCTAGAACCTTCTGTGCCCAGTCGGAAGTAAGCCAGGGCAGGTAGGCGCCCTGTTCCCCCACGACCTGCACCAGCTCTTTTCAGAGGAGACAGGTGTCGGCCTTCCCCCCACGCCGTCTGCCCCAGGGTCTGGACGTGCCCCTAATTACGGTTCCGGGCAGGGGCCCCAGGGAACCCCTCCGGTGCCGCGGGGTGGGGAGCGGCCAGTCGCGTCTCATTCTCCAAAGAGGGACGCCCGTCCTCCCCGCGACCCTCTCCGGCGCCCCGCCACCCGCGCGGTCGCCCGCAGCCGGTGCCGCAGTGCGAGCCAGCCAGCGAGCCCGGAGCCTTCACGCCGCGGCCGGCGCCGCCGAGCCAGCCGCCGCCCTCCGGCCTCCCCGCCGCGCCGCACCTGCACCTGCACCCCGAGCCCCCGCCCCAGATCCCAGCCTCACCCCCACCTCTGGCCCCCGCGCCTTCCCGGCCCTTACCCTTGGCCCCTCCCCTGCCCAGCCCCGCCCGAGCCGGCCCCGACCTTCCCATCCCCAAACCTCCCCTCTACCCAGGCATCGAGGGGCCTTTTCGAGCCGGGGCCGGGGTCCCAGGGGGGGTGGATGATTTGGCGGCGGGGGTCGGCTCGACGCCAAGCCGAGAGAATAAGCGGGGTACTTACCGCTCTGCTCCCCCAGGAACACCAACTTGAATTTTCTCAGTGGGTTCCCAAAATCTCCCCCTGCGGACATGGTGCTGGCAGCCGGGGCTGGGAGAGGAGGAGGAGGAGGAGAAGCGAAGGAGCAGGGAGGGGAGAGGAGGAGGGCGAGGGGAGGCGGCCGGCGGTGCGGGAGCCGGAGGGGGAAGGGCTGGCTGCGCGCGTCCCTGACTCCCCAGCTGCGTCCCGGCCCCGGCCTGCGGCTGCGTGTCCGGCGGCGGCGGCGGAGGAGGAGGAGAAAGAGGAGGAGGAAGGCTGGCGCTGGGCTGCCGCGGGCGGCGCTTGATGCGGTGCGAGGGGCGCGCTCTGGACGCCCGGGGCGCGGCGCGGACAGCGAGGCGCGGGCGGAGCGGGGCGCAGGGACGGCGCGCGGGGCGGAGGAGCGCTCTCCCGAGCCGCACCAGCCGGCCCCCCTCCCGCCTCTCTTCTCCGCCCGCGCCTGCGCTCTGCGCGCTCCCCAGCCTCTGATGTCATGCGGGGCCCGCCGCGCTGCGGGGCCGGGGGGCGTCAGTCCACCCACCGGGAGCCCGCACCCGGGCGGGAGAGAACCGCCTCGCCGTGCCTCCGAAAGGTCCCCGAATCGGGCCCTATCTCATGACCCCTCTAGGTCTGTCTTCCCCACTCTACCCCTCCTTTGAATACAGAAAATGAGGTGAAATTGTCAAGGGACATTTGTTTCTGATCTTTAAACCTAGATGCTAGTCCCTTCCTCCACCTCCTGCAACACCGATGCACACTCAGCCCAGCCATCCGAGAGGGTGGAAAAGAAAGGCGTGGGTGGGGGGGGGGTTGAGCCAGGGTGTGGTGGACTTTGTGTTCACAGGCTCTCCTGTCCCTGGCCCTCCCTCCCCTCTCAGGACCCATATGCCTCCTCTTAGGCGCCTCTATGGGGTCATAGGTGTCCCCGCAGATGTGCCCAGGGAGAGAGGAGACACCAGTAAAAGGCGCGTCTACCTCAAACCCACCGCTCCTACGGATCATTTTATCCTAAACCTGCTCGCCATGGGAGAGAAAGAGCAATGAGGCCCTGACTGTCAGCACCTCCATCTCCAGGTCGGTGCCCTGGATCCCTGGACCTTGGGGCCACTGGGCTGACAGCGCCACTCCTTGCCCTGGCTGATTAGGTGTATCTGGACAATGAGTTCCTGGAGGACAGGAGAGAGACCTCCCATTTGCCTCTGTATTCATCTGACCCGTTAAGGCACACAGAATAAGTTGTGAGTGGGTGAGAGCAAGGAGCAGATACCAGGCATTAGAAGCATTCCCAACCCGGTCCCAGCATTCTGGCTAATTGAGGTTTTACAAAGCTGCTTCTACTGTCCTGCCACCACGTGGTCTGTTCTTTTAGGGCTGTTCAATGAACGTTTATTTGGGATTATAACCCATATGTTTTGGAACAAGTTGTGTGTGTGTATATATTTCATACAGAGAGAAAAGTGAGAAGCAACCTTCATCTCCAGAGCTTTCCAGGGGACATTTTTGCCCTCTTTTTGACGTACATGGCTTGCTTGGAATGTCTCCCTGTCTGGCTCCCTGGTTTGTTTACCTAGAGTCTTTCTCTCATTGCTTATCAAAAACCAGAGAGTGAGTTCCATGAAGTCAGCAGTTGAGTCTCCACTACTGAATCCCAAGGACCTAGCTCAGAGCTTAGGAAATAGTTGTTGAATGTTTGAATGAATGTCTACAACCCAAATAAGAACAACTGCTCCACTTATTGAAGAGATTGTTTTTTCTCTATTGTATATGTTTGCCTCCTTTGTCATAGATTAATTGACCGTAAGTGTGTGAGTTTATTTCTGGGTTCTACATTCTGTTCCATTGATCTGTGTGTCTGACTTTGTGCAGTGCCATACTCTTTTGATTTCTATAGCTTTGTAATATAGTCAGGGAGCATGATTCCTCCAGCTCTGTTCTTCTTTCTTAAGATTATTTTGGCTATTCGGGGTCTTATGCATTTCCATACAAATTTTGAAATTATTTGTTATGATTCTGTGAAAAATGCCATTGGTATTTTGGTAAGGATTGCATTGAATCTGTAGATTGTCTTGAATAGTGTGGTCATTTTAACAACATTAATTCTTCTAATCCAAGAACATGGTATGTCTTTCCATCTGTTTTTCATCTTCAATTTCTTTAATCAATGTCTTACAGTTTTTTCAGTTCTGGTCTTTAACCTTTTTAGGTAGGTTTATTCGTAGGTATTTTATTCTTTTCAGTGTGATGGTAAATGGGATTGTTTCCTTAATTTCTCTTTCTGATAGTTCATGGTTAGTGTACAAAAATGCAACAGATTTCTGTATTTTAATTTTGTATCTTGCAACTTTACCGAATTCATTGATGAGCTCTAGTAGTTTTCTGGTGGCATTTTTAAGATTTTCTATGAATGATATCATGTTGTTTGCAAACAGTGACAGTTTTATTTCTTTCTTTCCAGTTTGGATTCCTTTTATTTCTTTTTCTTCTTCAATTGCTGTGCCTAGGACTTCCGAAACTATGCTGAATAAAAGTGGTGAAAGTGGACATTGTTGTCTTGTTATCTTCAATAAGTGGCACTGGGAATACTGAGCAGCCATGTGTAAGAATGAAGTTAGAACATTCTCTAACACCATATACAAAAATAGACTCAAAATGGATTAAAGACCTAAATGTAAGACCAGGTACTATAAGACTCTTAGAGGGAAACATAGGCCGAACACTCTGATGTAAATTGCAGAAATGTTTTTTTGGATCCATCTCCTAAAGCAAATGAAACAAAAGCAAACATAAACAAATGGGACCCAGTTAAACTTAAAAGCTTTTGCACAGCAAAGGAAACCATTGACAAAATAAAAGGATAACCTATTGAATGGGAGAAAATGTTTGCAAATGATGTGACCAATAAGGGGTTAATATTCAACATATTAAAACAGTTCATACAACTCAACATCAAAAAACAAAACAAAACAAAACAACCTGATTAAAAAATGGGTAGAAGAACTAAATAGACATTTTTCCAAAGAGGAAATGCTGATGGCCAACAGGCTCATGATTACTAATCATCAGGAAAATGCAAATCAAAACAATGATGAGATATTACTCCACACCTGTCAGAATGGCTATCATCAAAAAGACCACGGATAACAAATATTGACAAGGATGTGGACTGTACACTGTTGGTGGGAATGTAAAGTGGTGCAACCACTGTGGAAAACAGTATGGAGGTTCCTCAAAAAACTAAAAACTGCTATATGACCCAGAAATTCCATTCCTGGGTATATATGTAAGAAAGAAAGAAAGAAAAAAAGAAAGAAAGAGAGAAAGAGAGAAAGAGAAGAAAGAAAGAAAGAAAGAAAGAAAGAAAGAAAGAAAGAAAGAAAGAAAGAAAGGAAGAAAGAAAGGGAAAGAAAGAAGGAAGGAAAGGAAAAGAAAGAAAGAAGGAAAGAAAAAGAAAAGAAGGAAGAGAGAAAAGAAAAACAAATTTGAAATGATACATGCACCCCAATGTTCATAGCAACATTATTTACAATTGCCAAGATATGGAAGCAACCTAAGTGTCCATCAACAGATAAAGAAGATGTGATATATATATTGCATATATGTATACACACACACACACACACACACACACACACACACACACACTGGAATACTACTCAGCCATAAAAAGGAATGAAATTTTGCCATTTGCAGCAACATAGATGAACTTGGCATTACGCTAAGAGAAATATGTCAGACAGAGAAAGATAAATACTGTATGATATTACTTATATGTGGAATCTAAAAAATATAACAAACGAATGAATAAAACTAAAAAGAGGCGGACTCACAGATCTAAAAACAAACTGTGGTTACCAGTGGGGAGCGGGAAGGGGAAGGGGCACTAAAAGGGTAGGAGAAAAAAAGGGTTATTATGGGATTGTATGAAATCATCTGTGTGAAACGTTTGAAAATCGTAAAGCACTATAGAATTTAAAGACTCTTCCATTCAATAAAAAAATTTTAAATAAAAATAAATTAAAAAAATAAAAAAATCCATCTTTTTCTCACTGGGAAAAAAAATGACAACCGTTCCACTCCTCAGAATGGCCTTTGGTGTGGAGCCCCATAGCCTGTAGGGCATCACCTTGAGATATTTCCCCTATGGTGCCTGGCATGAGCCTCAGGGTCCCCTTCCAAACTCCCACCCCACTGGTGGGAGAGCTCTGGGGTTTTGCTCTCTCAGGAGACTGCCTCCAGCATGGGACGGAAGGAAGCTCTAGAAGGAGGCAAGCCTTCCAAGCCGCAGCCCTTCCTGCCTGTATGAGTGGTCCCCCCGTAGGAGGGGCAGGGGAGGCCCCCAACCAGGCACCCTTCCTCCCACCCACACCTTTTCCTAACATCTGGTGCTGTCTTCCCACACCCTCTCACCACGTCCTGAGGAAATCGTCTGTGTCAAGACGAAGTGGGACAGAAAAAGTGCCGTCTTTTAGGTAAGCCTGGGCAAGTCCTGTACCTTCCCTGACCATCTGGTCCATAATGAGGCCGTGTGGCAGTAGGGGAGGAGGGGTGGGACACGGCCCCTCTGGGCACCTCTGAGCCTCCTCTGAGCCGGAGTCAGCTTACGTGCCTACCAGCCCCAGCAGCCTGACTGTGGGCCAGGGTGCCTTGTGGGACTCTGGATTCTTCCAGTTCAAATGACAAAACCCCCACTGCAGCTACTTTAGACACAGCGACGTGAGCTGGCTCAGGTAACGGGAGGAGACAGTGGCATTGCTCACACAATGTGGTCATCGTGCTATGGGATTGGAGTCGGCTCCACGTCTCTCTCCTTCCCCACCTTTTGTCATTGCTCATCTCTCCTTATTTGGGGTCTTGTCCTTAACCTGGCCTAAAGCAGACAGGCTTCCTCTAGGTGGCAAAAAACAACAACAACCAAAGGTGAAATGTGGCCACTGTGACACTCAGTGTGGCAATCCCACTGGAACAAGTTTCTTCCACATGGCATCCTTGTGTTCCACTTTTGGAAATTACATAAAGCTTCCCGTTGAGGCTGATGATATGTATGTTAAGTTGTAAAGAAAACTTGTTGTTAGGAATGCTCATTTAGCCTCCACCCAGCTGGAGCAAACATCACAATATTTCGAGGCCTCTCTTGTTTCCCTCCACTGCACCCCAATCCCTTTCTCCCTCCCCAACACGGAAATCCAGAACCCCGGTTGGCTTTTCTTTGAGTTTTATCACATTTGGATGTGTCGTTCAACAATAGTTTCTTCTGTCTGCATCTTTTGAGCTTTAAGGTATCAAATGACGTGTTTTCTCCTATGGCTTGCATTTTTCTTACATCATGTTCTTAAGATTCATCTGTTGGTACCTCTAACAGCAGTCCTTTCATTTTCACTGAGATTTTGTATTCCATCGTATGCTCCAATTTAAAAATCATTTCCAGTAAAATGTGTCCAGTTTAAAAATGTGAAATACTTTTCGATTCACAATGATAACATCTTACATAGCCATAGTACATTAGTAGAACCAGGAAATAAACACTGGAAAATGCACCTAGTTTTCCTTCTGCTACTGCAAATAATGCTGTTGTGAACATTCTTTATGTGCTTCCTGATAGACCTGTGAGAAGCTTTTCCAGTCTGTGTATTGAGTAGATAAACAGAGGTATAGAATTAAGCATGTGTTTAAGGCTATGCCAAACTGTTTTCCAGCAATAGCCCTCAGCTCATATAGCTCTATGCCTTCACTTCTATTTTTCATTTTCTTCAAAAAAGTCTTGACTATTCTTAGCTCTTTGCTATTATATGCACTTTTAAAAAACTTTAAAAATTTTTGAAGTATAGTTGATGTACAGTGTTCAGGTGTATAGCAAAGTGATTCAGTTATACATATTATTAGCGCTTTTAATTAAACTTTTTATTTTGAGATCATCATAGTTTCACAAGCAGTTGTAAGAAATAAGACAGATCCTGTGCATCATTTATCCAGATTCCCTCAGTGGTAACATCTTGCAAAACTAGAGGACCATATCACAACCAAGATATCAGCACTGGTACAATCAAGGTGCAGAATGTTTCCATCCCCACGGGGGTCCCTCATGAGGTCCTGTCCCACCCCTTTCCTAATCTCCGGGAAGCACTAAGCTGTTCTTTGTCTCAATAATTTTGTCATTTTAACAAGAATAAGGATGCAGATGCAGAGAATGGACTGGAGGACACGAGGTTGGGGGGGCGGGGGGCGAAGGGGAAGCTGGGACGAAGTGAGAGAGTAGCATAGACATATATACACTACCAACTGTAAGATAGATAGCTAGTGGGAAGTTGCTGTACAACAAAGGGAGATCAACCTGATGATGGGTGATGCCTTGGAGGGCTGGGATGGAGAGGGTCGGGGGGAGTTGCAAGAGGAAGGGAATATGGGGATATGTGTATAAATACAGCTGATTGCCTTTGGTGTACATCAAAAACTGGTACGAGAGTGTAAAGCAATTATATTCCAATAAAGAGCTTAAAAAATAATTTTGTCATTTTAAGAATGTTATATAGATGAAATTATACAGTATGTAACCCTGGGCTTGGTGTTTTTTCACTTAGCATAATTCTGTCGAAATTCACCCAGGTTGTGTGTATCAGTAGTTGGCTCCCTTTTACTGCGGACTGTATTCCATAGTAGCGATTACTACCTATTCACCCGTGGAAGGACATCTGGGTTATGTCCAGTTTGGGGCCATTATAAATAGAGCTGCTATGAACATTCATGTACAGGTTTCTTGTTTTTTTTGGTTTGGTTTTGTTTTGTTTTGGGGTTTTTTTGTATTTTTGTTTTTGTTTTGTTTTCTTTTTTCATGTACAGGTTTTTGTGTGAACCTAAGTTTTTCTTTCTCTGGGATAAATAACAAGAAGTGCAGTTGCTGGGTCATGTGGTAGCTGCATGCTTAGTTTTTTGCTTTTGTTTTGTTTTTTTAAAGGAACCGCTGATCTGTTTTCCAGTTGGTACCACTTTACATTCCTACCAGCATTGAAGGAGGGATCCGGTCTCTCCACAAATTCACCAGCATTTGGTTTTGTCACTGTTTATTTTTTAAGCCATTCTGTGAGGTGTGTAGAGATATCTCACTGTGGTTTTAATCTGCTTTTCCCTAACGGCTAATAATGTTGAACATCTTTTCATGTGCTTATCTGCTCTCTGTATATCCTCTAAAATATTTGTTTATGTCTTTTGTTCATTTTTAATTGGATTTTATTTTACTGTTGCATTTTGAGAGTTCTCTACATATTCTAGATATGAATCCTCTGTCAGATATGTGGTCTGCAAATATTTTCTCCCAGTCTGCAGCTTGTCTTTTCATCCTCTTAACAGGGTTTTTTGCAGAGTAAAAGTTTTCAATTTTGATGAAGCCCACCTTGTTGGTATTTTCTTTTAAGAATTGTGCTTTTGCTGTCGTGACTAAGAAGCCTTCACTAAGCCTTAAGTCCCAAAGATTTTCTGTGTTTTTTCCTAAAGTTTAAAAATAGGTTTATGTCTTACATTTCAGTTCATGATTCAGTGTGAGTTTAATTTGTATGAGCTATGAGACTTAGGTTGGAGGTTTATTTGGCGGGGGGCGGGGGTTGTCCCTGAATGCCCAGCTGCCTCAGCACCATTGCTCCTCCTCTATTGAATTATTTTTGCCCCTTTGTCAAAGATCAGTTGGGCCTTGTTACTGTTGGGGAGGGGGTGAACATCCAGACTCCCCACATGGTGTTCGCCGACACCGCAGGTGGGAAGTACGGCCCACCTCCTCCCCCAGCTACTGCCCAGTGGGGGCAACAGATCCAGCTCCCATCCTGGCCTTCTCTGATGCCCCCACCCCAGCTGAAGGAAGGGGGCACCTCAATCTAGCTTAGCGGTGGTAGAAGTCTCTACTCACCACTTGGACTTTGCTGGGGTAGGTAGGTGGCAGTGGGGGGACCTCACAGTTTTTTCCTGCAGTGTTTTACTGAAAGTTTTCTGTCTCACTAGGCTGCCCCTTTCCTGCTCCACTGACTAGACTGAGCAAGGTTTGGTTGGGGCTTTACCTTTGTCTGTGTTCACTGGCGTTTCCGAGTCACCGGCTCCTTCAGCTCCAAGTCCAGGATACATGAGGGAAAAGGAAAATGAAGGGAACTCATCACCATGTCATCCCTCAGCTCCCAAGGTCGAAAGCTGGTCTGCCTTCTTCTCTCCACTTTTCAGAATTTTCTTACGTTTGTTTTGTACATAATATCTAGAGTATTCAATTGTATTTAGCAGAAGGAATAGAGAAATGTATGTTTACTCCACCTTTCTACCTACATATTTTAAAGTAAATTTTAATTGAAATATCATGCATACATAAAAGTCAACAAATCAACAAGTGTTCTGCTTAATGAATTTTTGCAGAGTGAACATATCTATGTAACCACCACTCAGATCAAGAAAAGGACTATTTTATATAGGTAGGTATAACTGAACCACTTTGCTGTACACATCAAACTAACACAACATTGTAAATTAACTATACATCATTTAAAAAAAGAAAGAAAAGAAATATTGCCAGCATCTCAGAAGTCTCCATCGTGCCCCCTCCCTGACATTACTGTGTTCCCACAAAGGAAGGAACTATTCAGATATTTCAGCAAAGACTGTTTTGCCCACATTTAAACTTTGCATAAGTGGAGTCAAACAATATGTACTCTTTTCTAATATTTATTTATTTATTTTTATTTATTATTTATTTATTTTGGCTGGACTGGATCTTAGTTGTGGCACGTGGGATCTTCATTGCAGCATGCGGACTTCTTAGTTGCAGCATGCGGGATCGAACCAGGGCCCCCTGCTTTGGGAGCACATAGTCTCACCCTCTGGACCATCCACTGTCCCTGATAATATGTACTCTTGCATCTCTGGCTTCTTTCATTAAATAATGTGTTTGTGAGAGTCACCCATGGTGTTGCATGTAGTAGTAGTTGGTTCATTTTCGAGTTTGTGTGGTGTTCCAGGGTGTGAATATATCAGTTTATTTAACCACCTGTTGTAGAGGGACATTTCAGTTGTTTCCAGTGTTTGGTTATTACAAATATTGCTGTTATGAAAATTCTTAGATATATTTGTTGATGACTATATGTGCTACATATACACATATATTTCTTCTGGGCATATACCTAAGTGTGGAATTGCTAAATCACAGAGTATGTCTATTTTTAGATTTAGTAGATGTTTCCAGCTTTCCAAAGTAGTTGTACCACGCAGCAGTGATATATGAGAGTTCCAGTGTTTCATGTCCTTGCTTACACTTAATATTGTCAGTCTTTTAATTTTAGATATTCTGGTGAATGGGTAGTGATTTCTCACAGTAGCTTTAATTTGCTTTTCCTTGATGCCTAGGAAGGTGTTATCTTTCTCTAAGGAGGATTTGCCTTTGTTTATGCCAGGCACTAGGGAATCCTAGCAAATGGTATTCCCTTAATCCAGTTTCAGAGACTGAGATGCTTTGGAGCTGCGCTGAAGTCTCTGTGAGAGCAAGTCTCTTTGCAGTCCAAACCAATGACCAAGCTGCCTTCTTTAGGCTCTTCTCCCAACGTGTGGCTCTCTTCTTTAGTGAGTCCTAGACTCCAGCTCTCTAGCCCATTCCTTTGAGCCTGACTGGAGCACTGCCCAGACTCTTGGCTGACTTGACAGAATTAGTGAATGCTCCCAGGCCAGAAGGACTCCAAATGTGGGGCACACCTTCCTGGATTCCCACTTTCTCCAAAATCTAGGCCCACTACATCTTTGCTACTTTGTTCTCTCTCCAATATCTTCAAGTATATTTTTAAAAACTGTACCTAGTTTTTCTTAGCGTCCCGAACGAATCACCTAATCTTCTATCAGAAGAGGCACGTGGTTTTTTCTTTTAATTGCTTCTTGTTCCTTCTTCCTTTTACAGATATTCTCCCTTATACCTTTGAATGTGTTTGTTACATTTCTTATGCTTATTTTACACAGTTGATCTGTATGTGTTGTGTCCAGTTTGTTGTATATCTTTTATAGTGGTTTAACCCTCAGGTCTTTCCTGGTTTTGACTTGTGAGCTCACGTGTCCCTTGCGGTTATCAGCTGTCAGTCAGATAATGAGTGAGGGGTACGATGAAGGTCTTTTATTGTCACTCCTGCTGAGTATGAAGTGTAGAGTGGGGATGACCCTAGGATGGAGAGTCCCGGGTACTCCAGAATTGCTACTCAACCTCCTTCTTGCTTTTGTTTCACAGAGAGATTCTTTCTAATCAGGGACTCCTAGATTCTCTGTAAAAACAGCACTGACAGAGGACAAAGTCTTTAGAATGATCTCATGAGTGGGATCATCTACTGTCCTTGAAACCATCATCTGTCATCCATGAGGGTCTAGAGGAGACTGGGGTGGAAGCGTAGATGCCTGGGCATCTGGGCAGCCTGCATCTGTTTTCATCAGAATCCCACATCGGCATGGCTCTGACACGACCCTGGCACTTCTGAGCAGCCAGGCTGTTGCAGCTGATTCCTTTCCTCCAGTGACAGAGGCCCCAGCCATCTTCTGGGAAATATGGGAGAGATGGATGAACAGAACTTAACATCTCTCCACCACCCTTTCTTCCCACCTCTGTACCTGCCACCCCCTCTTCAGACTGCTACTAACCTTTCACATTAGTCACCCCAACTTAGTTTTCCAGGAGTTAGTCACAATGCTTATATTAGTTTCTCCATCTCACTTCTGTAATTTCTCTATCATCGGTTTTTTTTGGAGGCAACCAGAAGACAAGGCTAGTTCACGGTCTTGTGCCTCTCCTTCTCCTCCTTGAATTCCTATCATCATAATTAATGTTCTCTTCTTTTCCCTCCTTCTTCCTCTTTCTCCTATTCTTTTTCAACTTTAGGTTTGATTAGAGTTTCCTTATCTCTACTTTGCAAAGTACTCTGCAGGAGAGTATTTAAAATTTGTTTTTATTTCTATGCTATTTCCTCTTGATTTGCTGTAACGTGTGTTTTTCATACATCGCCTTTATCCAGTCATTCCAGCTATGAATCACTCATCTAAGCTTCTCTCCCATCAAGTTCTTACTGAGGTCCCATTGAAGTGGGGCTTCCCGGCTGTTTTACCTACATGGCGTGGGGATTAGATGTTAAACTACGTGTGAATTGGCAAGTCACATTCAGTGCTGGCTGGATGGCCAGAGCTAATCAGTGGGTGCATGTATGGAAGGTTTGCCTGCGACAAAAATATCAGGCCAGTGACGGAGAAGGTCTAAAGCAGTCCAAATACGGGCAAACTTTCTGCCTCGTGGTCTGTGGATGTAATCTTTGCTGATGACCCTTCGATAAAGAGGGGATTGCTTACTGTCAGAAGGTTAGACGTTTCAGTTATTGGGGAGATTGCTAACAGAGGGCTCGATGCTTAAAGCCATAAGATCCACAGTCTGTTGTAAGAATTTTCATATGGCTGAGAGACCATTAGAGTGTGAGCTCACAGACCTCCTTATTGCTCTCATGGAATGCTCTGGTCTTCTCCTGATGATGGGAAATGGAATGAGATCACAAGAGAACCTTAGAAGCATACCTCTCCTTATTCTGTGGAAGGTCTGGATTTCAGAGTTATCAGTGGTTGGATAAATTGAAAAGCTGGTTGGATGAAGAGATGAATTAATAGAAAGGATAAAAGGATCCATGGGAGATGGAATGGACTAATTTTTGAATGAGTGGCTTTGTGGGTGAATAGATGAATAGATG
This sequence comes from Hippopotamus amphibius kiboko, assembly GCF_030028045.1. Classification (NCBI taxonomy): domain Eukaryota; kingdom Metazoa; phylum Chordata; class Mammalia; order Artiodactyla; family Hippopotamidae; genus Hippopotamus; species Hippopotamus amphibius. Next base: position 114,743,823 of record NC_080191.1, read on the forward strand.
AGTGTCTGGAAGAGTGGATGTAATTATGTGTGAATCTGTGTACATGGGTGGATGTTGGAGTAAATGAATGTATATAAATGGATAGATAGATGAATGGAAGGATGGTGGGTGGACTGACATAAAACAGGGGGATGGGTAAATGGCTACGTATATATGCATGTAAATTTGCATCGTGTGTGAATGGAGTGATGAAGAAGTACGTAGGTGGATGCTTGATGGATGGATGAGGGTAACAGATGGATAGAGACAGAGCTACACAGGTGGGAATGGTGGATAATGAGTGAGTGTGTAAGTGGATGAGGGTAGTGGATAATGGATGGATAACAAAAGGGTGAGCTGTGAAATTAGGCCTGTGTTTGCATCTTGACTTTGCATCCTAGCTGTGTGACATTGGATAAAATCCTTTAATTTCTATAAACCTTGGGAAAATTTTAAATATTCAAGAAAAAAAAAGTCACAAGTGAAAAATTTAAGGGGAAGTATGGTTGAAAATAAATACTTCTGAGAATACAAACATTCAAAAAATAAATATGAGAGAGGGGTTAAGGTCTTATTTGAAGTTAAATGTCTGTAAATCAAAATGAAGATTTCAGGAGCGGAGAAGCTGTGTTAAGATTCAGAAACATTTAACTATGAAATAATGGTAATACAAACATTTTACAAACTAAAATATAAATACTATTTATGTAAACATATTAATTTCACAATATGTGACCATGTGGGGGAGGGGAAGACATACTCTGGATCTGATGTCCTCATCTTTCATATCAGGGAGTCCAATAATGATGCCTACATTGAAATATGGAATGTAAAAATGACTACCCTCATCTCAATGTGATTTTTCCCTTCAAACTCTCTTTCTGTAATTATAGAAGGGTCTTTTTTTTTTTTAACAAAACTCTCTTGTAGTGAATAAACATTTATTTGAAATTTTATCATTCTTTCATGTTCCTTTCAATTTCTTTTTCAAGTTTTAACTACAAATGAATTGAAATACAATGACATTACAAATAACATATAAAAATCACATATTTATCAAAATATTTCAATATACACTTGATATTAGCCAAGAGGTCGAGAAGCAATAAAATATTTCAGTATATCTATTTAGCCTTTCTGGAACAAATACATGAAATGATGTCTTGAATGATACTCTCCTAATGTAAATACTAATTATTTATGAGCAGTGGCATTTGAATTTTTTTTAACCTCTACGCAGTGCTTGAATAATTTATAATAAATATGCATTCTTTCTACAAAACTCATACTGGTTTTCCTTCATGTAAAAGAGACAATTTTTAAAAAATCAATTCTCTGTTTATTCAAATCATTTCATCATTACCTTAAGTAGTTTATCTGTAGGAATACTCTGTCACCTTCTAACTCTAGACTTACTGTTAATGCTCTTTGGAATGTAACCCTTAATCTCGGGACATAGAAACTGCTATGCTTGCTTTATTTTGTACTCTTCCTAGAGAAAAGTGTTGTTATTCAGATACTTGTTACAAAAAATTACTGAAACTGTATTTGTGGTAGGAAAATGAATTTTCTCACAACCCTTGAAAAGTAATCCTGGACTGTGTTGCCTCTGACCCCTCATATAATTAATCTGAGAGTATATAAACTAAGCAGAGTCTCTGGAGAAAAAGAAATTTAATGCTTGAGATTTCTTTTCTAAAAAATGTATGCATATTCACGTTTAAATAAAACATAGAGTCTCTTTTATGACAATCGTGGCGTCGTGGGGAGTGGGGAGAGGACGCCTGGCTCCCCAGCATGTGGCGTCATCTGGTGGGAGGCTGGGTGCACAGCCAACCGCCTGCCAGCTCAAGGCGAAGAGGGGGCTGATTATGCTTTATAACCACGAAGTCGTATATGAAAAGGAAATGCCCGCTTGCCTGCCGGCCAATTGGGTTGAAAACCAATATTTAAGAAACTGTCAAGTTTTCTTTAAAGAGTTTAGGGTTCTACCTGAGGCGTGGTGTACTACCTTCTTTTGGCTGCTGTAACAGGTGACCACAAATTCGGTCAGAATTTGTTCTAACCAACAGAGAATAAGAGAAATTTATTCTGACAAGTCTAGAGGCCAGAGCTGCTAGGATCACTGGACTGCAGTGAAGACTTTGGTAGGGTGGCGCTCCCTCTGGAGGCTGTAGGGGAGAGTCTGTTCCTGGCCTCTTCCAGCAGCTGCTGGCTGGAGCATCCATTGTCCTGTGGCCTCTGCAGCGCAGTCTCTGCCTCCGTGGTCCATTGCCTGCTCCTCTTTGGTGTGTAATCTTCCTCTTCCTCTGTCTTAGAAGGACACTTGTGATTGTATTAGGGTCCGCCCAAGTAATCCAGGCTGATCTCCCCATGTTAAGATCCTTAAGTACAGCTGCAAAGTCTTTGTCATATAAAGTAACCTTCACAGGCTTCGGGGATCAGGGCGAGGATGTATGTTTGGGGCCACCATTTAGGCTACCACAAGTAAGACTTAGAAACCGCAAAGTTTCCCTCTTTTCACACTGTATAAATTAAGGTTTCCATCTGAAAGCCGTGAATGTGTGAATTTACTCTGATCTGACTTGCGAAACCTGGACCTGGGAGGTTTCCGTCTCTGCCCCAGACCAAGGCGGAGACTGGGCTCTCCTCAGCGCTCTCCAGGTGCCCAACGGCCTCTATTCCTGAGGCCTGTCTGCAGGGAGAGGATGAAGCCTCAGTCAGAGAAGATGCCCACACTGGTGGTCTGCGTGTTTGCTCTTTGGGACCCCGGGTAAGGACAGGAAGGCAGAAAGGGACGTATTGATCCAGAAATGGCCGCGCTAGGGCTCGTCTCCACAGGAGTGAGTTCTGACCACGTGTCTCTTTCCTTTCCCTAAAGGCCCTGGCGTGTTCTGGGGCAGTGTCATTCACATCAAAACAATGGGGCCCACAGTTTGTGAGCCAGAAATAAGAAGGGATGCTTGCTGTGTCTGTGTCAGGATGTGTATCCCCTCTCTGGATACGCGCCCTCTGCTTTGCACCCTAAGAAATCCCCAAACTTGATGAAGCCCTGGCAGCACCGTGCGGGTCTCCTGGGGCTCTCCGGCTGCACCATGATTATAGCTCTGTTCCTTTATTAAGTGTGAATGACGTGTCCCATGAATGCCCCAGGGCAGTGAAGTGGGAGGAGAGGGGAGGATGTGTCTCCACGCAATCTCCATCAACACATAAGAATCATGGTCCTATGAGGTTATCCATCCAAAGCTGTGGAATAAGATTCAGGTCATTCAGATAGACAGTACAGTGATTTGTAGATTCCTGACTCATTGCCATGAACATTTTGCTCTGTCCCCCTCCACATGTCCCTGCAGCCTGAAGTGGCTTTGTCTTTGCATTCTCATACAAAGCCAGTGAAAGAGTGTGATTTTGATTTTTTATTTTTGTATTTATTTTTATTTATTTTTTGGCAGCATTGCGTTTTTCTTGCTGTGCATGGGCTTTCTCTAGTTGTAGTGAGCTGGGGCTACTCTTTGTTGTGGCTCGTAAGGTCTAGAGCGCAGGCTCAGTAGTTGTGGTGCACGGGCTTAGTTGCTCTGCGGCATGTGGGATCTTCCCGGACCAGGGATCAAACCTGTGTCCCCTGCATTGGCAGGCAGATTCTTAACCACTGCACCACCAGAGAAGTCCCAAGAGTGTGATTTTTAGATTCTAAAATGTGTGCATATTAAACAAGTGAAGAAAATTCATGGATAGAGGACTGAACTTTATAAAGAAACAAAAACTTTGTTCTTGAAATAGGTAGCTTGTGGGTAAAAATTAAACTATGAATTAACAATTAAGCTCCCATTTCACAAGTAAATGTTGTGCTCTGACAAGAGAGAACAAATATATGCAGATATTTGGGGGTAAAGATCTATTAATTAGAACATTTTAATTTCCAGATGAATTTTGAACAATAAAAATTAAAATTTATTATAATTTATGCTGAATGTTAAAGCCAACAGTCTCACTTTTTCTCACATAATTTGTTTTCTCCCCTATCAGACAGTGCAGACTGAGGAAGTGGGGAATAAAAAGGTCACGTCTTTATTTTATTAAGTTAAAAAGAATCTCTGTCTAGATAAGTTGCAAGGCAGGTGGTGCCTTGTAATATGAGAATACTGGCCCTCATTTTTTAAAAAATCATAAATATATAGGTAACTTCGTGAAACTTTTACAATTGGAAATGCTTTCCATCTGAGGCACTTCCATACAAAGACCATTTATTTAAAAGGATAGTAACATGTAGAGAACAAACACACGGACGCCAAGTGGGGAAAGCGGGGAGGGTTGGGGGGGAATGAACTGGGAGATTGGGATACCAAACTGTACACTCTAAATAAATGCAGTTTATTGTATGTTAACTGTATCTCAATAAAAGTTCTTATAAAAATAAAATAAAAAGATAGTAACGTTACTGGATAATAAAATCATGAGTGTTGATTTAATCTAAAATTTACTCAAAACCCCTAATTAAATAAACCTTTGGAAAATCAAATCTTAGCTGTGAGTTTTACTTTAAGGAAGATTCTGTGTTTCATCCCTGGGGCAATGGTGTAGTTAGAGTGGTGCCCAACAGAGATGCATGCATGCCATTTTGACACTTTATACTGTGAACTTGACACACAGAAGCACATAAAGCATAACTGTAGCTCAATGAATTATCATAAAGCAATGTACCCACCAGGCGTTCAAGAAGTAGAACATTGCGGGCTTCCTAGGTGGCGCAGTGGTTAAGAATCCGCCTGCCAATGCAGAGGTCACGGGTTCAATCCCAGCTCCAGGAAGATCCCACATGCCGGGGAGCAACTAAGCCCGTGTGCCAAAAAAAAAAACAAAACAAAATAAAACAGTTCCAAGAAGTAGAACATTGCTACAATCACAGTAGTCATCCTCACACCCTTCCCAGTTACTAAGCCTTCCTTTCTTCCCAAATGTAGCCACTTTCCTGATTTACAACAGGCAGTTTCAGTTGAGCGGTTCTGGAAGCCCTGGGCATGAATTCTTTTGTGTTTCAGTTTTTCACTCAACGAAATGTTTGTAAGATTCATCCATGATGCTGTGGTTCCTATATTCATTGCTGTATGTTTTACATATGTATGTGCTTGTGTATGTGTAAGGTGTGGTTTCCAGGTGGGGCTATTATGAATGACGATGTTATGAAACATCTTGCCCGTGTCTCTTGCACACAGGCAGTGTATTTCTGTGGGAATATGCCTAGTAGTGGGATTTCTGGGTCAGATGATATGCATGTGTTCAGCTCTAGTAGAAAATGCCAAAATGCTTTCAAAATGATCACAACAATTTATACCCCCACCAGCAACAGATGAGAGTTCCTGTTCTTGCCAACACTCAGTATTATCAGTCCTTTTAACTGTGGCCATTCTGGTGGAGATGTAGTAGAATCATGCTGTAGTTTTAATTTTTATTTCCTGAATGATTAATGATTCATATATATTTTGGCTGCACTGCACTCAACTAGGCTTTCTCTAGTTGAGGTGACTGGGGGCTACTCTTCGTTGTAGTGCACGGGCTTCTCGTTGAGGTGCACTGGCTCTAGGTGCTCAGCCTTCAGTAATTGCAGCATGCGGGCTCAGTAGTTGTGGTGCATGGATTTAGTTGCTCTGTGGCATGTGGGATCTTCCCAGACCAGGGCTCAAACCCGTGTCCCCTGCATTGGCAGGCAGATTCTTAACCCGTGAATTCCCATGAATGACTAATACTATTAAGTACTTTTTAATATATTTGTCAGCAATTGGATATCCTCTTTCGGGAAGTACATATACAAGTACTTTGCCCAGTTCTCTGTTTGGTGTATCTTTTTCTTGTTTACATGTATAGGAATTTTATGTACAGATTCTGGATACAAGTGTTTCATTTATTATATAGGTTGGAAATCTTTTTCTTCTCTGTGGCTTGCTGTTTCACTCTTTTAGTGGTGTTTTTGATGAAAAAAGTATTTAATTTTCATGTAGTTCAATTTATCAATCTTTTTTATGGTTAGTGCTACTTGTACTCTACGTAAGAGATCATTACCGGGGGTCTTCCACTTCCATCTCACCTTTGGAAACAGGCAGTTTCTCCTGAAGTTACACATACACATACCCTTTGATCTAGCAGTTTTTACTCCTAGATTTTTCCCTGAGAGAAATGAAAACATAGATCCATAGAAAGATGTGTGTACAAATGTTCATAGCAGTTTTAATTATAGTAGAAAATAAATTGTAAACAACCTAAATGACCAGGTGAATTGGGTAAATGATGGTATCCTCATCCAATGGAATACTAACCAGCAATAAAAAAAAAGAATGAACTATTACATATCCACAATCACATGAGTGAGTCTCGGAAATATTATGCTAAGCAAAATAAGCCGGACACAGAAGACTATGTATTGTGTGATCCCAATTATATGAAATTCTAGGACAAGTAAATGTATCTGTAGAAATAGAGCGTATCAGTGGCGGTATGTATGAGGCAGGAGGATGGGGAAGGGAGGTAAGGGTAGTTTTGACTGCAAAGGGGTATCAAAAAATTTTCTGGAGGTCATGGAAACATTCTATATCTGGATTCAAAACTCACTGAACAGTTAGTAGGCTTAAAATTAGTGCTTTCTGTCATATGCAAATTATATGTCAATAAAGTTGATTTTTTAAAAGAAGCTTATTTTCTATTGTCTCCAAGTTTTTGGCCCAACCCCTAGAAGGCTGGAGTGCTGTTAAGTGAGATGGAAAAGTCAGTGAAAGGAGGTCTGGGGAGAAAGATGGGAGTTCTGTGTGAACTTCATTCTCCAGCAGGCCCAAACCAGCCACCTGTGCTCACTGCTGTCCCTCACAGCTTCTAGCAGGCAGTCACCTACCTGGAGGTGATTTCCCAAACACAGCCCTTCGCTTCTGGACTGGCCTTCTCCAACAGTCACCTGGATTTCTGATGGCTTAGCTTGACCGGTTAAGGGTGTAGGCATGTGTGAAAATTTAAATACCCATAGGGGCTAAGCATGCGATGTGGGGACCTCAGCAACCCTAAGACTACAGGGACCACCTGAAAGGGTGGTCTCTACTTAGCTCCAGTCCCTTGTTGTAGGACTTGAGTGCTAGCCCAGGATTTTTCCAAGAAAAAAACCCCAAGATTCAAACTCTCTCAATGTTCGCAGCTAATTTAAAAACATAAATGTCAAGTGGGCCTATTAGACCCCATGTGTTGGGCCCAGAGACAGCCAGTCCCCGACATCCACTTTTTAACAAGGCACATTGTGGTGCAGGGCCCCACTCCCGCAGGTCTCAGGCTAATCCCAGAACTCTGGGCAGCTCAGCCTGGCCCCCGGGAGGCTGTGGGCGCCTGGGGGGCCCCTGCTGCTCACTGGTCCTGCCCTCGGCTCTGGACCTGCTGGAGCATCTCAGCTCTGATCGTCTCCAGCGCCAGCGTCTCCAGCAGCCACAAAGACAGGAAGATTCCTTCCTAAGAACCTGCCTTTGCCAGCGAGGCTCCCTTTCCCAAGTACAGTGCAGCCCCTGTGGCCTTTTAAACTCAGAAATCTGGTTGCATCTTGCCTCTTAAAACCCCGCTTCCAGCAACTTGTAACTGCGGTTCCTCCCCATCGCCCTCCAGGCAAACATACCTCAAGCTTCTCACCTGTGAGTCTCCACCCCCAACACCTTCATTCTAAGGCCCCTGCTCCACAGACTTGCCCCATCCTTCAAGGTTCGGCTGGAGTTCACCTCCCCTACTCCTGACCCCTAATCCACTTGGGAACTGGCCTCTATCACCTTTGTGGTGCCTCAAATACCCCTCCCCCCCTGCATTCTGATGCAGGTGTCTATCTGTCTGCATTTCACCTCCATGGCACTATAGCAACTGGAATTATTAGCCAATCTCAACCACACAATTTGTGTGCCTTCTTGGTTATGTCTGTCTTCCTTCCCAAATGGTAAATTCCACCGGGGAACGGGTTCTATTTGTCTTGTTCACCGCCACAAGCCTGGTGCCCAGCACTTGTCTGATGCTCGAGTCTGCGACAGGATGGGTAATGGGACATTCCCCGAGATGGACAGGGCCTGGATCCCGACATAGGTTTCTCTGTGATGCCTGCTTCTGTCTCAGGGCCAGACCCCAAGAGATGCTCCAGGAACCAGAGAAAGGAGGGATGGGAGGATACCTGAGCGCCCTGCAGACACAGAACGATGGTTCCCAGGCGGTGGCGCTGCGGGGAGGCTGTGACCCCACAAGGCGGGCTGGGGTGATGGCCCTGCCCACGACACGTCGGAGAGTGTGGGGGAAGCTATGTGGGCCCGTGTGCCCTCTCGGTGCTTCCTGGCACCCTTTTCTCTACCTCCCTCGTTCTTGAATGTGTTTATTACACTTTCGTACTGAAAATACAAATAGGCTAAATGGTGCCTGATCGGGCGGCGGGGGAGGGAAATCTTCTCAAGGACACGCCGGGGGGGGTGGGGGGCAGGAGGCGCCGGTGGGCTCAGACCCCGGGCGGTCCCGGGGTGACGATGCTCGGGGCATGCATACGGGAGTGGGATGAGCGAGAGAAGCCCAGCGGGCCCCAGGGCGCCGGGACGGGGATGCCGGGCTTCGGGAGGCGCGCGGGGCCGGGTGGCGAGGCACTCCCGGACGCGCGCGCAGTGGGGACGCGGAGCCGGTCTCCCCCGCGTCCCTCGAGCGCGCGGGGCGTGGTGACCGGCATCTCACCGCGGGGCCCGGCGCGGCGGGCGGCGCCCCCTGGTGCCCACTTGCAGCCAGGCCTGGCTCTGCAGACCCCAGGGCCGGCCCCGCGCCGCCGGCCGTGGAAACGAGAGAAAAGGGGCCCAGACCACAGTCCCCTGTGCTTCAGGTTCCTCTGGGAGGAACTGCATCTCCCTGGGCTGTGGTGACGATTAAAGGTGCACACGTGTGTGAAGCTCCTGGGACAGTGTCTGGGCACTCAATACACCTGAGCTAGTGAAACGCTGGGCTGCAGGAGCCCTTCTGGAATCTCGGTGTGAATGAAGAGGGGGCTAGGGTCGAGGAGCCAGACCAGAACAGTGTTTAACCTACCTGGGTCTTTCACAGTGGGGACCCTAGCCAGAGCTTCTGCCTCATCTGGACCGGCTGCTTCCTCTTCTGTGAGCTGGTGGTAGCGAGGTGTAAGGAGGGACAAGGTTTAAACAGATGTTGGGTCCCACCTGGGATTTGTGAGGTCACGTTTATGGATGTCTGTAGAAGGGGAGGCCTGTCCCATTGCACACTGATGGAACACACAGCAAGGAGAAGGGGGTAGCAACACACTGGGGGCCTGCATGGATTCTCCTTTAAATTAGCTGCCCTGTTCTGCCCTGAGACTCAGCCTTTCTGACTCTCAGCTCCAAGTCTGGGGTTCCAGGGCTCAGGTGGGAAGAGAGAGGAGGTGGGAGGGAAAGAGAGGGGATAGAGCAGCTTCCACCCCACCCTGGGCTGGCGCAGCCTTGGAGCTCTGGCCAAGAGGGAGGCTGCATATGGGTGATTCCTCCAACCACGAGAGGCAGGGGCTCCCTGGGAGCGTGCTGGGTTGGCTGCTGTGAGCTAAGGGTCTGAGAGGGCCACTCCCAGAGGGATGGCAGGGCCCATTCAGGAGCCCCTTGACAGCATAGACAGAGTCCAGGAGGGGACCTGAGCTAGGAGGACCTTCCTGGAATGGGTTGGCTGGGGCTCTGAGGCCCTCCTCCCAGGCCTGTGTGGAAAGAGGTGGGCCTGGGCGCTAACCTAGGAGCCAGGACCAGGGGGTCCCACCACTCATGGCCGCCCTCAAAACACTCCAGGAACTGCTAAGCCCGGCCCAACTGCCTCTCCAGAGATGACCCCTGCTCTCCTTCATGCACCCTGTGTCCAGCGAGTTCCCAGAACTCCCACAGGTTTTCCTGCTTCTTGGTCTCTGCCTGGAATGTCTTCTCCTGCACCTTGGGAGTCTTGAAATCTAGTCCGTCCTGCAAGGCCATCCTTGCAGGACAGACTAGATCAAGCCCCTTTTCTGATTTCTCAGCTGAAAGAGCTCTTAGCACTTGTACCTAATTCTTGCTCCTAATTATGACCTTGGAGGTTAGGGGTCATATGTGTGTCATCTTTTGTCCTCATCTACATCAGGTGCTAAGTGAATAAATGAAGTTACAAATGACAACAGGGTCGGGCCTCGTTTCCTCCGTTTGTATGATAAGACTAGTTGTACTGGCCTTTCAGGGCTGGTGGAAGCTCTGGGTGAGATTCCTCCACTGAGGATCTGCTCACCCCCTCTTCCTCCTCAGGGCTCTTCTCTTTGGCTCTTCAGCATCCTTGATCCTTTGGCCCTTTGCCCTGGCAAGTCTCTTCCATCTCAGGAGAACCCTTCCCCAGCCCCGCATCTCCCTCTGCCACTACTCCATCTGCTTCCTCTGAGCCAACCTTCCGGCCCACATCCCTGTTCCTCTGCAAACTGCGTGCTGGCTCAGCCTTGCCTGGAAATCATCTCCTCACCTTTGGGGACCCAGTATTGATGCTGCCTCCTTTGGAGAACTTCTCCTGGCTGTACCCCCTTTCCCAACGCCTGACAAACTTAAGTGTCCCAGTGAGCACCTGTGACCATCCAGGTTTGCCCCAGCAGTGGAGGAGCCTAGCACTTGTGCATATCTCCATTCTGTCTCTTCTGAGCTCACAGGAGGATTATCTTTCCCCATCCCTGTGGCAGTTAGGCAGGGATAGCTACTAGTTCTGGCCAAGGGTCTGGGAGCAGAGGTGAAGCATGTTACTTCTGGGACAAAACGTTTATTACCAGTGCAAGACCTTCGAGGACTTCCTGGCTCTGCTTCAGCCATCGTGGCAGTGTGTTGTGAAATGGAGGTACTGAGCCACCGTTTGGAGTCACTCAGACCCACAGTGGACTTTAGGTGAGCAACATGTGCGCTCCTGTTGTGCCACATGACAGATTGGTGAGGTTCGTTACCCAGCACAGCCAACTCCTGACTGAGTTTCCAGTTAAAGGAGTTTGTTAAACGAATGGATGGCTTTGTGAGCTGTCAAGATCTGTGCACACTGTAGTTACTGTTATTGTCATCAAGCTGTAGCAGGTGCCTAGGAGGGCAGGGACTTCAGCGAGCTGCCGTGACCCCTGTGTGACGTGGCGACAACACTCCAGGGGTGGTGGGGGGCAGAGAGTGGATGAGCGGACAGGGTGTGTCTTGGGAGAAAAACTTTCTCTCGCTTATAATTTGCCAAGGGCTTGCCCGCAACCTGTTTACATATTTAATCTCTGATGAAAGGTTATAATAAATTCTGTACTGTTGGCAGGAGATGGCCATTTCTCCCAGGTGTTTAGTTCTTGTGGTTGTAAAAGAGAGTATTTCTCTCTTGGATTCACAGGGTTTTTGTTTTTGTTTTATTTTCTCTCTCTCTTTCTCTGTCACACACACACACACACACACACACACACACACACACACACACACACCCCTCGTCCATCTCTCAGGGAATCTGTAATATAATATTTTAATATCAATTTGATACTGACTGGATTTAGCCCCCAGAATAACTGTTTCTCTCCATCTTTGAAAGCAGTTGGAGAAAATCACAGTGTGGCTTTGTTTCCTAAGCAAGACTCGGCTAACCCGTCACCAGGTGGGGGTGTCTCCTTGAAGGTCTGTCTGTGTGCAGCTCTCTCAAGGCCTTTTCTCTTGAAAGCCTTTTGCTCTATGTCCCTCTTCTCTGACTCTCCTTTAACTCCTGGTGCTGTAGGGCTGACGCGGCCCTGCTTAATGAACTGTTGGAATGTTCTCGTTCCTTGAATAGAAAGTGGGGAAGTGCAACATTACCTGGTTCTCTTCACCTCCGTTACCCCCCTTACTTGGCCCTAGGTAGATTCCCCTACTTCTGGCCCGTGGGCCGGTGAACTTCCGTGGGAACACACTGACTCTGTAGGGGAGCTGGAGCAGAGAGGGCTGGAGAGCCTGGTCTGAGTCCAGGTCCGGCCAGTTAGTGTTTCATAAAGTTGCCTGTATGGTTACTTCCTTGATTTCAGATTCCTCGTCTTCAGATGGAGCCTTAAGACCAATCTGGCTTTCAGCAGGGGCTATGATGAGGATCACCCCAAAGGGCTTTGGGCCAAAGGATAATTTATGGAGATATGGTATTTAGTTCTCACTGCATTTTCCCTCTCCTGTGCCAAGAAGGCGCAAGGAAGGATGGGCTAAAAATGTTCCTACACACCTTTCCTTTCCTGGCTTTTTTGCTCAGCCCCTGAGGGGCTGGGAGAGGGAGTGGAACAGAGAGGTGGGCTTCCTAGGACTGGACGTCTTGTGGGGGGAGCATCTTTGGGGGTGCACAGGACCCTAGTCTTGGAATCTGGCCTCTGCAGAGTTTCCAGGCTCAGGGGAGAAGCAGGGCTTCTAGGGGGCCTCAGACTTGGGAGGGACCAAAGACCCGCAGTGGCAGGACCCAAGGACATGTGGGCGACTGTGAGAGCCAAACCCAAGGCTGGTCGATGTTGAATTTCCAGCCAGTCAGCAGCATGAGGGCCTGAAGTCAGATACAACCAATATGAAGAAATGACTGTGACACATTTTGCACTCTCAAGCTTAGAGAGGGAGAATTCCACTCTCAGGACTGGTAGAACCTCACATAAATGGGCTCTTGCATTGTCTTCCATGTCCACGAGCCCCTGATTGGAGCCACCCAGGAAATCGGATTCACCTTGTCCTCCTCCACTCACATTTGAGCTGACCTTAGGCCTACGACCAGTTTCGCAGTGGTCTAAGCATCAGTGGGCATCCCTGAGGCCCTGACGACCCACCCCACAGGGTCTGACGACCACCCACATCAGCCTCACACGAGGGGCCAGTTAAAAATGCCACTCCTGGGCCCCCCTTAGCCCCATATGAATAGCCTCTGGGCCTGGGTGGAGAGGGTTGGGACTCTGCATTTTAACAACACCCTCTATGAGAGTCCAACACTCAAGGAAGCTTGTTAAGCTTTGCACCAGATGGGAAATGAAGGTGACACCACTATAGTCCCCACTGGCACATTTGCTGTGGGGCAGTCGTACTGGCTGTCACCAAGTGATCGGTGAGGATTATGATATCAGTTCCCTTTTGTATCATGGACTTAGCTGTCCGTGTCCAACCCCACTTCTGCATGTAAACTCAAGGGCAGGGATCAGGGCTCCTGAGAGCCCAGCACTGTGGGCTCTTGACAGTCACCTGCAGAGCTTCACCGAAGGGACAAGAGGCACCTGCTACTGCTCTGTATCAGGATGATGGGGTGACAGTAGCATTACCTCCCATCCAAGGCCTTGGGCCCCCAGAGGTTGGGGCAGGGGCAACTCCTCTGGCCAGGAAGTACATGTTCTGTCTGCTCTCTAGCAAATATACACGACAGTACAAATTCACGACCAAGCTACATCAATAGCAAAACTATAATATATTAATAGCAATATCATAATAGAATAACGGCTTGGGAGGGCAACCATCTTCCAGAATCTGAAGGTTGGCATTCATTGTTCACGAGCTCAGCTGAAGGTAATGCCTTCAGAATTAGGTTACATTGCAGCGAGAAGGACCAGGGTTAGTTGCAGGGAATCATTTTCCAAGCAGGATCATTTAAAGGCTGAAACTCGCCCCTGAGGTTGCACGGAGCCTCCCTTCCTGAGTGAGATCTGTGGAGACAGAGCTGGTGGCTTTGGAATCAGGCTGTGATAGTGGCTTTCACAAAGACCTCGGTCCCATAGCCGTGTGGCCATTGACATTCCACCACATGAGGCCTTTCTGGAGGTGGCTTCTGGAAGGGTCTTCCAAGAGCAGTGGCACTCAAGGGGTCTGCATGCAAGAGATGCAAGAGATCTGCATCACCAATGGCCAGCTGCTCCAGACGACGCGGCTAGTCAGCTCCCCGTCTGGTGAAGGCCAGGAGTGGCTCAGTCCCGTGGGGCATGGAAGGTCAAGGTCTTATCGACAATCTCCAGGTTCTTGCTGTGCGTCCCTGGCCCTGCCCAGCGAGCCCACTCTGGGAGGAGGCATTAGTGTAGACGGAGGGCGGGGAAGCTCCGGGGAGAACCATGCCCCAGCGCTGCCTTGCACAAAGTCAGTCTCCAATAAATAAAATACTTGCGGATGAAAGGCCTCTTTTGTTGCCTTCTGACTCTGAACCTGCACCCCCAGCCGCAGCACCTCTCAGCCCAAGCCCGGGGAAGGCACCCACCTCTCTGGAGGCAGTGAGAAGAGGCTGAGAAGATGTTGATGGGCTCGCTCAAGACCAGGAAAGTCAACCTCTCGGGCCTCTGCTTTGTGGGCCACAGGTGGCCATGCAGCTTGGTGGCTTTTGACATTCCCTGGGCTTCGTCACCTGTTTTGCTGACATCCCCGAGAGCCTCTCTTTACTCCGTGACACACAGGCTGACGTCCAGACGGGGAAGCCTGTGTGAAGCCACCTCACCTGCGTCTGAGGAGGCCTGGGGGTGGCTCTTCCCATCACCCTGAGATGTGGAGTCCTATCCTCACACTGTGGGGTGGGGACTGGGCTTCATGGCCATCCAAGCTGGCCGGCCTTCACCACAGTGTGGCTTTCTTAGTTCGAGATGTACCCCCGGAAAGACACAGATAAACATTCGCAGACCCACGTAGGGAAGGGCCTAGAGTTAACGTGAACAGCGTCTGGATGGCTCGGGGTGTCCGTCCCAGCTCTGGGGCCTGAGCGTGGGTCGCCGAGAGGGCAGCAGCTGGCTGTACTTCCCAACGTGGCAGCTTCCAAAGTGACCCCTCAGGGCAGGAAGCAAGGATCAGGGGAAGGGAGCTGGCCCCTTCTGGGTTCTGTGCTGCTGCTGAACCAAGACACCAAGGGGGCTGCAGCCAGCCTCCCACTCCCCTAGCTTGGTTCTGGCACGTAATAACCCAGCCCTCTCCCTTCTTCCTCTGGGCAGATACCCAGGGGTCTCCCTACCTAGGAAACCACTCACCGCAGGGCTGGCGGGGGGCAAGGGCTGCCTCAAGGAAGCATCCCTATCGCACAGGATGAGCCTGGGCCTGTGGGGGCCCCTCCTGAGGGGCCAGGGAAGACCCAGCCCTCCAGCTCTCTGCCCACCTGGCCCACGGGCACGGTGGCCCCACGGGACTCCGGGGGGCTCTGGCAGGAGGGGACAGGGAAGGCAAATGGTGATGGGTTTTCTTTCTTATTTAAGAAACAAAAGGAGGTGCTGTGTTAACATTAGTAAACATGGGCAGGTGCGGGGGCAGGGTCTGCGCTCCGGAGCCGCGTGGCCGCCGAGCCGCGGGTCAGATGAGGCCGGCGGCCTTCTCCTGCACGTTGTACTCCTTGTTCTTCTTCACCCGCCAGCTGATGAAGGTGAGCAGCACGGCGCCCAGAGCCTTGTAGCCCACCTGCAGGCCCAGGTACCTGTGCGCCGGGAGACGGGAGGCATGAGGGGTGCGGAGGCTCTGTGGCCGGCGGCCCGGGCAAGGTGCTGTCACCACTCAGGCAAGTGTCACCCGGGTGGGGGCCCCTTTCCTCATTCCTTTTATCCACGAGACTACAAGCCTCCCAGGGAGTAGGCGGGGAGTAGACGTGGGACTCCAGGTCCAGGGCTCCTCATCCCTGCCCTGGCACCCCCCAGAAGGCCAGAGAAACACCGCAGCGCCAGCTGCTTGGACGGTCCTCTGTGCCTGCAGCCAGGAGGGGGCACCTTCTCGCTGCCCTCTCGGCCCGCCCCTCTCCTGGCCTCTATGCCACTCCCACACCGTCTCCAGCCCCCGTCCAGCCCCCTCAAGCCCACTCTCCCGGATGTTTCTGTCTGTGTGATGAGGCAGCAGGTGGGGTAGCTGGAAAGGGTACAGAACTCAGTGGCACTGCAGCTGGGCTCGGACTCGCCCGCCCTTGGCCTTGGCCGGGAGCCTTGATGGGCCACCTCTTTCTCGGCAGCGGGAGGCTGGCCTGGCATCCTCGTTCCACAGCCACAGCCTCTCTCGTTGACAGACCTCTTTCTGCTGCTGTCCCTCCCGAGGGCCAGTGGGGACTGCAGATGGGGGGCTGAGTCGGAGCAGCCCTCGGGTCTTGTTACCTGGATGGCTCTCTGTGAGCCCTGAAATGCAGGTCACCGGTGACCCCTGCTCTCTGCCCATAGCCGCTCCCCTCCTGCCCTCTCCCTCGGAGCCCTGCGAGCCGCACAATTGCCACCGGAGCAGATGACTGCCCTGTGCGTGGGCCTGGGGCCTGGCACGTCGTGCGGGTCCTCACCTGTCTCGGAGAGCATCGTTGTCGTAGTAGGCGCAGGCCCCTCGCCTCCCTGAGCACTGCGCGCCCCACCGGATGCAGGAGTAGTCGATGGTGAGGCCATAGAGGGCTGGGGACGGCAGCCAGGCTGGCATCGGCGGGAAGAGAGTTCAGAAAGCTCAGGTCACGTGGAGCTGCCGGCAGAGGCGCCCGGCAGGGTGGGGAGCGAGCCCCCCAGCACCCCTGCACGGCTCCCAGGCATGAGAAGGGCTCTGCCTCACCCTGGGAACCACAGTGACTTTGGAAAGCAGAATAGCTTTCCGTGAAAGCAGAATAGCTTTCCGTGAAAGCTGACTTACTCTTTCGCTAGAGGCTTAGAAGAGAAAAGGGACTTAAGCCATCCTTCCAGGGCAGAGTGAGTCACAGAGGTCACCCTGCCAGCTCAGATGGATACCATAGTTCCCACACTTGGGATTGCAGGGCTCCACTGGGTGGCAGGAGGCTATTGAGGACACCGACTCCTCGGGCCCTCACAGAGTCTGGACGGAGGTGGCTCTTCCTTTTAATGGGGAGGAAGGTGGGCTTGGCTGGCTCACCTTTGCATAGGCAACTGGGGTCAGGGCTGGACTCTGAACTCTAGTTTTCAGAGGTTCAAATCCCACGTTCTTCCATGACACCAAGCTGCCCTGCTGGGCTTAGACAACACCCCCAGCAGGCCTCCAACACCCTGACTGCTTAGGCCCTTTGCCCCAGGCCCCCTGAACTTTCCCGCAGCTGAGTGGTGAGAACTGGTCCAGCGGGGGCCATGCCCTATGGCTGCCGAATATTCAGACGAGCCCCACATCCTTAGCTACAGTTCTAGGCAGTCACTGGACTGGGGAGGGGCTTGGCCAGATCCACACTTGGGCCAGGCCACCCCATTCTCAGAACCACTCAGAACAGCCTCCCCGACTCTGTTTAGGGCCCTGTGAGGTGCTGCTTCTGGAGGAAAAGAAAAAGTAATCTTCTGTTTGTGGCTCTGCCCAGAAGTGGGACCCTTCAAGACCTGCTCGCTCCCAAATCTCCAAGTGAGCAGGGGATGGAAACTGGCCACAAGGACTGACCTTCCTGAATGATGTTCCCTGAATAGAAATAAAGTCCAGAAAAATTTTCAACCAAGTCCCACTGGGTAATTTGAAACTTGCCAAGGCCTTTTTTCTACCCACGGTGAAATTGCCTTCTCAGGGGATGACTGGATTCCTCCAGCCTGGGTTTTGTACCTGTGGTCCCACATTGAGTTATCTGAGCTCAGATGAAGAAACAAAGGCAGCAGCTTTGAGCCTGGGGAGAGGGGCTGTTTTCACGGTGGCTGGAAGAAGCAGGGCAGGGCGCTCCAGAGCCCACCTTGGCTGCTGTTGGGCTGGGTGGAATGTAAGGTTTCCTTCCCAGTGGAGGTTTCAGAACGAGTTATAAACGGAAAGGCACCGTGGTAATGACCATGCCTCTGCCACCAGGACAGGGTAGATCCTGGGGCCCTGTGTCCTCTGTGCTTATAACATAGGCCAGAGGAGCAGGGTCTGAAGGGTGGCTTCTGGGGCGAGAGGAGCAAGTGGCCAGAGACCAAGAAATCCCACTGAAACAGCTGGATCCCTCCTCATCATCCCACACCTCACCCAGCTTTGGTCGGAGAGGGCCTCCTGCTCAGCAGGCCCAGGAGAGACATCGCCCACACACCCTGGGGTGATCGAGGAAGCCACTGAGGAATGCAGGGCAGATCAGACTCCCGGATGATAACGCACTGTGGGCTCTGCAGGGATTTCAGCGTTTAAGGTCAAAAAGTGCACTTTGATCACAACTGAAGTCCTTCCACTGCAGTCACCATATTCCCCGCTGCAGTGCGTGCCCCTGGGCCCTTCATCAATCCGTCCTCATTTGGAATCGGCCCCTTGACTTCATGTACCTGTCACTGCAAGGGTCTCCGTATTAGTGCCCTGTGTTTATCTAGTGGCTGGACATGTCCAGAAGGGACAGTCCAGCGTGAGCAGTCTGGGGAAGGACCTGCAGTGCCCTCACGCCCTGGGCGAGCTGGGTGTTCCCTGATGCCTGCAGGCAGCTCGTCCTCCGGTAGCCAGTCCTGATCGCTGCGCACAGCTCCCTGCCTCCTGGGCTCTGGGCGGCTTGAGAGTAGGCAGGGTCTGCCGGCAGAGGGCCCCACTTTGCTGAATAGAGGTAGGAGGAGTGGATTTTGTAAAATGGAAAGGAAGCCAGGGCTGGGCTCTGCTGCTGTTCTGGCTGGGACAGCAATGCGAGGTTTTGTTCCTACAGCGAATTCTTGGAGAGAGATGAAAAAATACCTGCATTCAATGTTCTATTAGGCATTCTCAGCTGTGTCCACTTTTCCTTTTTCTGATATAATTTCCTTTGGAATTAATGTCAAAGAGTCGATGGAATCTTTCCTAACTTCAAGCAACGGGGAAACCACCCATATGGGATTTGGCATTTGCCCTTGTGTTGATTATGTACAGCTTCTCTTTACGACAGGGATGAGATGGGCCTTCCCCATCCCCGTCCTGCGCCCCACAGCCCTCTGATTCCCCTTTATCTGGGGCTACCAGGAATGGGGCGTCTCTGACACTTACCCAGCAGACGCATCAGCAAGAACTGTACTCCGATGGCAAATGACTTTTCCTCCTGGTTCACCACACTGAAAAGGCAAACAGGAAGTCAGGAGCGGGAGGACTCCGTGCCTTCCCTCCGTCAGGGCAGCCAGCCTCAGGGGGCGGCAGGACCTGTCCCGGTGTGGCCTGACTGGGCCCACCTGGGCCCTGTGCTCCCTGCTCCTGTTGTTCCTGTCTGTGGGTCTCAAAGCACCATCGCGGAACCAGCAGCTCACCATCCCCTGGGAACTCATTAGACATGCAGATTCTCAGGCCTCGCCTCAGAAAAGGCATCAGCACTCTAGGGGCGGGGCCCAGTGATCTGTGTTGTAAGGAGCCCTCCAGGAGATTCCGTGCACACTCAGGTTTGAGAGGCGCTGGTCTCTGCGATCTTCAGGGCTGCCCGGAGCCGCCTTCAAGAGGCAGAGTGCAGAGCGTCTGGGAGCGGAGAGGGCACTGAAGGCTGTGTTTCTGGCAGCAGGTCTGAACAGCTCCTGCGGTACTTACAGCAACAGAAGACACCCTTGATGCAAAGTGTAATATTAGGGCTCCTGGGCTGTCGGCTCCTGTGCGCGACTAAAAGGATCCTCTGCTTTGGGCCGGCTTCTTGGGCATGTGAACTCAGAAAGGGCCCGTGCTTGCTTTCGTGCTCTGCTGTAGCTGGCTTGAAATTCTTCATAATTTTGGAACCAGGAGCCTTGCATTTCCATTTTGCAGTGGGTCCTGCAAATTACGCAGCCAGGCCTGCCCCCTCCCTTCTTCCCTCAAGAGGAGAAAAGTGATTGGCTGAGGATGGAGGTTCAGAGAGGGAGGAGGGAAGCTGTCTGGAGGACGTATGGCCAGGCCCTGCCATCCCGGCTGGGCCTGGAGCAGAGAGGGAGGATATCTCCATCCATGAGGTGGGGAGCCAGGGGTGGGCCAGCTGGGGCACCAGGCTTCCCTGTGCTCTGAGCACACGCACTCCTGAGAGGGAGCTAGTCGGGGAAAACATTCGGGGCTGAGGGGCCAGCAAGGAAGGGAACTCAGGAGTCATCCCCAGATCTCTGCACACGTTTTATTCTACTTCCACAGCTCTGCTAGCAAACGGGAAAGGGACCTTCTTTCAGCCTCTCAGGACACCCACTGGGGTGTAGCAGGGGAGTGGCACCCACTGGGATCCCGATGGGAAGTGCCGCAAATCTCAATCTACTGGACACTCCCTTTATTGCCCATAGATCCCTTCAATGGTCCAGTCCATAACAGATGCTTCCGTCTCTCAGTCCTTATTCCTGGGTGGACTCCCCTGTATCTCAACTAAATGGGACTCGGGGAACCCCACTTTGGCTTCTGAAAGAGATTTTGAGTCCCTTGTGATCTCTGCCCCTTCAGCCCCGAATTAACACTGGCTCTCTGACCTCTCTCTCTTGATACATTTTTGGCAAACCTTCACTCCCAGCCTACATTTCCATATATTTCCTGGTTGGGGGCCATGACTGATTTGTAAATAAGCTTTGGGCCACCTAAAACAACATCTTTAAGCCTTACCTTCGCCACACTACACAGCATCCATTCTTTCATCTTTCCCAGTGGGATTTATCTTAAAATCATTTTGGGATACTGGGGCCTCTTCTTCAATTTCACTCCAGGCCCTGACCAGACTTGGAAGGGAGAGATCTTCTAGAAAAGACCACCCTGTGGTTGAAATGGTGCTTTCCCTCCTCTACTGCCCCATCCCTGGGGTTTAACAGTCCGCTGAGAGGTGATCTAACAGAGATGCCTTCCCACACACCTTTCTCAGGATTACGGAGTCCACCATGGTCCACCTGACCTGGGGTGCAAGAATGGAGCCCCACTCGGGGGCCTTGGATGAAAGCACGGGTACTTGGAATGCACGGGTGGGGAGCGGTGGAGGAGAGGGTGACGCTGGGGTTGCAAGGGGCAACATGCTCTGAGCATCCATGCACGCTCTCGTGGAGTATGCTAAGAATGTAAGGTCCTGACTGCTCGCTTCCTAGGCCATTTCCCAGGGTTGTGGCTGCAGCAAGCAACCTTGAGGCATGAGGTAAAATCTTCTAGACCAGCAGCAGGCTTGGTCTATATGAGCAGTGGCTCTTCTAAGCTCAGTGTTCCTCAGCTGTAACCTACACCCACTGCAGGTGAAACATACACCCCAGCCCCTCCACATCACCCAGGAGGACTTGGAGGGGCATGGATAAATGTTGCAACATGAGGTTCTCACTGTTTGCTGCCCTGTGAGCAACAACATCCTTTGCCTTTGACCCAAGAATCTCCTGGCTTCTGCCAGCATCCTTTTGAAACAGTAACAAAAACAAGAGTTTGGTAGTTTGCAAGGTAATTTATAAACAGGGTAAAATCCCAGACCCTTTCTCATCCCCTAGTCTCCTGGAGAAACTAGGTCATTGACATCTATCTAGCTGATAATAATTAATAATAATAATAATAATAAATTTGGCTAATAGTGATAATTAACCAATATGCAGAGCACCTTGTATTTACAAAGCAATGTACCATATATCCCTGACACCAATACTTCGAGGGCAGTATCATTAGCCCCCTTTCATACTTGAGGAAATTGAGACTTGCTGAGGTTGGCAACATCCAAGGACGTTCAGCCAGTATATGGCAGAGCTGGGCCTTTGACCCTGGCCCCGGGCTTCCAAATCCTATGTTTTTCTCTCTCTGCTTCCCAGATGGAGGGAGGCAGGCAGAGGGTAAGTTATGCCAAAGTGGTTGAAATCTTATATTCTCCTTCGCAGAGGGAGGGGTGAAGGGAGGGTCATTCCCCATCAACACATCAGGGGCACCTCAGTACCAATTGTAATGGGACATCTCTGCCCTCCCTTCCTGCCTGGCCGGCCCCCCCCCTTCTGACCTGGCTCCTAGCATGCTGGGCTTTTCTCATTTTCATCCTTTCCATAGCCCTCATTCTGTCTCTGGAACTTTCCTCATTTTCCTTCCCCAATTTTATGCAACCAACTGATTTCTCCTCCCTCCTCAGTTCTTTTAGGACTTAAAGATAAGTGAATCTACAGGCATGGAGTCAGCGTGGAGTCAGGCAGCCTGGCTTGGCCACGTGACTCAGCCGTCAGGCTCTGCCCTCCTCGTGCAGGATGGAGGCACGGGGACCCCGTGAGACACGGAGTGAGGCTGCAGCGAAGGACTCTGCATGGGCAGCCCCGGCACTGGTGCACCAGCATCATCTCCCTGTATCACCCCAGCAACATTGCATGTTCATGTCCAAGGACTCTGAGGGCCAGAAAAGGCAGGAGAGCTGAGAAGGGGGCAGCTGGGCGCGAAGCGAGGGAAGCGTGGGGAAGGAGAGGCGCACTCACCGCAGGACCATCATGTAGAGGGGGTTGTGGGAGGTGCAGGCGATGAGCGCCACGAAGGAGATGAGGAAGGTGGTCGGGAGCAGGAAGTGGGCGCAGGGGATGGGGCACGGGCCCGTCTTTGCCGAAGCAGATCCACCTTTCACGCAGCTGCAGTTCAAGTAGGTCTTGGAAGGAGAGGTAGAGGAATAGGGGAAACCTGCTGTTATTATTTCGGCTCCGCACACTTTAAACACTTGCTCCAGCTCTTGCTCCTCTGCCCTCCCTGGGGAGCTGTGACGCTGGATGTGGAGGCTGGAGAGGAGACCAGCTGGGGGTTTCAGGTGCCCCAAGGATCCCACCTCTGACCACTGTTTGGGCCACAGAACCCATCTTCACCAAAACCAGTCGTCCAGCGTGGGCTGGGGTCTTCCCGCAGTCACACCCGCGTGCAGATGTGCAGGATTCCACTGCCAGGCATGGCCCACACAATGGGGACCGGGGGCTGGGAAGGCCCTCCTTGGGACCAGGCCACCCTGTGCCCAGCAACAGTGGTTTTGTGGGTTGTTGTTTTTGCTGCTTGTGTGTTTATTGCAGGGATGCTAAAGGAAGATAAAAATAGCAGGAGATGGCAGTGGGAGCACAGTGGAATCTACTGAACTTTCTGCTTGAGAGGAATTCCTCCTGTCTGTAAAGGTCTCTGTCTCAAGTCTGTGAATCTACACAGCTCAGCACTGTTGTACAAGTCTCCTTGGTGGCCACTGCCTGTGTCAGGTGGCCTTTACCTTTTCTCTCACATTGTCTGATGGACAAGCCTATGGTCCAATTGCTCTAAGTGAAAGCAGCTATAGGGCCAACATTGGAACTAATGAGCTGGTATGTTTCCTTCTACCAGGCACTGGAACTACATACACTCTTTACTTTGGGTGCTAGGAAGCTCATAATTAAGTTATATATAATGTTGCTGTTACCTCCCTCAGTCTGGATTTTTTTTTAACATAGATATTTTTCCTTATAATTTGCTATTTTTTCTTGCTATTATGCTGATGGAGTTGGGTCTTGGTGTGCTTGTGCTGTTATTGGAAACTTGTCAAGATTATTTCTGGAAGTAGATGAGTCAGAGGTAAGCAAATAAAGATAAGAAAACCACAGAAGCCACCACAGACTCCTCCGATTAGAAGGCAGCTGAGAGAGCATCTTGTCCAAGTTCTTTGTCCTCCCGCTGCCTGAGAACCACGCTCCTGGGCCCGCAGAGGTGGCTGTGGGAGGAGCCTTGCCCTGTCCTCTTAGGGAACGATGGTAAATGTGGGCTAGCCTTGCCCGTGCCCTCCACACGGGTTTAAAGGAATAAGCTGCAACCTCTCCTTAGGGCATCCTCAGGGGAACTGCATAGACATCCCAGTGCTCTTAGGAAAAAGAACATTCAAATCCTAACCTGACCCCTGCCTGCTCCCTGACGAGGCCGGTGTGACACGGCCCCTCCCTCTGCACCTCCTCACTCCAGCCCTGGCCTCCTCTCTTTCCTCCTGTACCAGCTTATTCACGCCCTGGGGCCTTGCACTTGCATCTGCTTCACTCCCAGGTCTTCATAGCGTTTTCTTCTTCTGGTGGTCCAGTTCTCATGTCACCTCCTCAGGGAGGCCCCCAGGCATTCTCTGTCCCATTAAGTCTCTTCGTGGCATGGGTTACTTTCTAAAACTCCCTTGTGCATTTATTTGGTAGAATACAGACTCAGGAGGGCAGGGACCTGGGCTGATGGGCTCCCTGCTGAATCCTCAGCATCCGTGGCTATGTCTGGTGTTCTCTAAGTATTTGTTGAACAACCGCAAAATTGACTGGAGTTGGTTTGCTGCTGTGTGATCCTGGAAGGCTGGGAGCCGTAGTGCTCTGAAGGCCAGCCAGGACCTTGCCAGGTGAGCGTGATGAGTGTGGGCTGCCTGAGTGGGAGGCTGTGGCCGGGAGATATCTGGCCTCGCACAGACGTGCCCCAGGCTAGGCAGCCTGCTGGGTTCTAGTCGCAGGTCTGCCCCTAAATAGCTGCAGACTTCAAGCCAGTTGTGTGGCCATAGCTGAGAGTGTCGAGAAGGACTGAACCAAATGCCCTCCATCACCGCTTCTGGCTCTAACCTTCCAGGTCCACATTACAGAGGCCCTCTGAGCTTGATTTATCTGGGCCGGTCCATGTGTCTTTGCCACACGGCCGGGATGCAGACACGCCCGTTAAGGATCTGTCAGGGTGAGACTGGCAGGCCTCAGCGGAAGGAGTGCTTTGGCTTGCTTCTGCTCAGCAGTGTTAGGCCTCAGGAATGTGAATTTCTTGGATATCGGTCAATCTTTAATGGACTTTAGGCTGTAGGCATCTGCCCATGACCTTAGGGAAGGGGAGGTGGGAGAGGGTGGGTGTGGCCCAGGGGCCAGGATGCTGGGAATGAGTGAGGTGGAGCCCTGCCCACCCCACGTGGAGGAGCAGGCTGCGGGGGGCACACACGTGGCAGAGACCCACCCCCCCCATCCCCCACCCCCCACCCCGCTCCCCGGCCCTCACCGGTTGCTTGGAGGCTATAGAGCTGACATTGATTTCACTGCAGCCGGCATGGCAAGGGGACAGGTACTCCACGCCGTCGTCTCCACAGACCGGGTGGAAGACGGAGTCTGGGCACGAGCAGTGCTTGCGGCAGGCTGGAGGCTGTGGATGTATAGAACTGGATGTGCTGCCAGCAAAACAGGAAACGGGAATCAAACAAAGCAAGACCAAAGGAAAACCTCTGCGCTCCAGCTCAGGGTGAGCTCCCCGCCTGGCTGCTGTGCCTGTGCGTCTCTGTTTATCTTGGGCCAGGGCCATGCAGGGATCTGAATTATGTCTATTGGAGCCAACGGTGAACGTGGCCGGTGCTCCTGGCACCTCTGCTTCTTCTGCCAGTAGGAGCCGAAACCTACTAGTCATTAGAAATGCTTGGTGGGCAAAGCCCCCAATGCAGAAGGGGTGGAGACAACCAACCGGTCAGGGTACTGATGAGAGAGATGGCAGGTGCTTTGGGAAAGTCACAGGCAATATTTCCCTCCCCTTCTCTTTCATCTGGGCTCGGGCTGAGGCCCCTCGAGGCAATCCAGGCTCTAGATAGCTCCTGTCTCTGGGTCTGTGTAGACATCACCCAGGTCACTCCACCCCCCTGAGCTTCAAACCAAGGGATTTTGCTGGCTGATCTCACCAGTCTCGCTGTCCTCCATATCTGATATTCGAGATCTTTGGGGAGGGCTGGGATCAGGGCTGATAAACCACAGTTCAGAGCTTTGCTAAAATAATTATACTACTGCTATTTAATGATAACGGGCATCTCTCGCTCCAGGCACTGTGCCTGAGGGCTTTTCATGCACTGTCATCAGAGCAAGTCTGCAATTAATGATGCTCCTTTTGTGGATGAGAAACCTGAAGATTAGATAAGTTAAGTAACTTTCCCCAACTAGCAAAGAGCAGTGCCGGAACTAGGACCCGGTCTGATGACAAAGCCCTGTGCTAAACTTCCAGTGAAAGCCTCCTCAGCCTCTCTCAATCCACAGCCAGAAGACCATTACAGACCAAGTGGTTCCGTCCTCAGTGACCCTCCCCTCATACCCACCGGAGACAGGAGAGGTTCTTTCAAAGGGAAGGACAGAGAAAACACCAAGGCTGCAAAGTATGGCATCTCCAAGCATTGCAGCCTCACTGGGCACAATGTAAAAGAAGAGGTATTGAAAGGTGGCTCCCAGGAAAAAAGTAAGTGCTCCCTGCTTGGCACACCCCTCAAGGGCCTCAAAGCCCTTCCTGAACATGAAGCCAGACTTAGAACTTAAAACCATGTTGCTTTATGCAAACTGACAGGTATACTTTACCTGCCCTCTTCCTCACCTGCCCTAATTTTTCAAGTCTGCCATCACTTTCATTATTCTTTTCCAGATCTTTTCAAATCTCCATCTCTCATCTTTCTTCAGCAGCTCAATAAGACTCTGTAATTTTAGCCAGTGCAGAGTAGATGCTCAACATAGCTATTTCCTGGTTCCTGAGGCTCACAGCACTACAGATTCATCCTGAAACAAAACTAATTAGCTTTTGGCGCTTCTTAACAAACAGAACCCTAACGCTGATTGCTGGTGGCGCACTAGGACCTTCTGACTTCTCATAATTGAGCACACTATTCAAGATCTGATTTTCTCAGTTGCGACATAAGAGATTAGATTAACAAGGGAAAAGGAGGGAGGACAGTTGAAGAAGCAGAAAGGAAGACGTGTGGCAGCCACCTCCAGGCTCTGGCCCCCTCCTCTTTCCCATTACCTGGGGGGGTAGACCTCCGCCACGGCCGGGGTAGAGCAGCCCATGAAGAAGAGAGGAGCACAGAGGACCATGGAGATGGTGATGATGGTGGCGGCCACGCGGGGAATGGTTTGCAGAGAGAAAACAAAACGCTTCATGAGGATTCCTCCAAACAGCATCCCCAAGGCAGCAGCGGGGAGGTTCACCGCACCTACAGACAGAGAGAAGATGGTGTGGGTGCACAGGCTTCAGGGTGTGCGTGGGCTACACACCAAGCTGGACCACAGAGAAGGTGGCATGGCTTCCTGAAGGGACATTCGATATGTTTAAGTGCAATAGTAATAGACGGCATTAATTGAGCATTTATTGCAGGTATCTTGCCATGGTGGATTGTCCTGCCCGTGCAAAGAATAAAGAAAGAAGTGGGGCCTTTGTAGCCAGAGGCACGTGGGTTGAAGGTGCACTTACTAAGCACCTTGCATTACCTGGCCCCTCATTGCACTGGGACCACCCGAGGTTAGCAAGGCACTGGTGGTGCCCCCTGCCTGATGTACTAGTCAGAGGCCAAAGGCAAGGGGGGTGAAGTTTCAGCCAAGAGCCACACGGAAGGTCAGGGGTCATGCCCTCACCACCCTGCCACATCCACGTGGTTAAGCTCACCTGTGAGTTGGGCCCCATAATTCCCTTGGGTGCTTGGTGGGACCACATCAATGCTTCTCAACCTCAGCTGCAAAAAACACCAATGCTGGACACTGGGCACCACCCAGAGGTTCTGCTTTCATTGACTGAGGGTGGGCCTGGGCATCTGTATTTCTTAAAGCTCTCCAGGGGAGCCTAAAGTGCAGCGGGGTTGAGAATCACTGGGCCCCATGCTCCTTACCCAGGTGAATGTCTTCAAGTCCTTGGCAAGGAAGGAAAAAACCCAGAGGCATCTTGCCCAGCCCCCAGTTCAATCCTCTCTCTTTCCTCTGTGGCGCCTGGTGCTGTCAGGGCCTTCGGGAGGCGATCAGGCTTGACGGGGAGGAAGGCATCCCCCAGCCTCCGCCCACTCCTGCCCGGAATGATAGGGGCCTAAGAATTCTGCCAAGAACATTCTAGATTGCCAACCAGGAAAAATGTTCTTAAAATTCTTTCTGTCGGGCAAGACTCCTCTGGCCCCTGCCTGTGCCGGGTCTGGCGGCGCCCGGCCCTGGATGGGCGGCAGGAAGGCCCAGCCGCTGCAGTGCCCTGGGGACTCACCGATGAGGAAGTTGGCATAGGCTGCGGAGGCGCCATACTGCTTCTCCAGGAACTTGTTGAGGAAGGTGGAGAGGCCGGCAATGACGGAGGAGAAGGTGCACTGGGCCAGGACCACCAGCATGAAGAGCGGGTTTATCAGGAGCCTCAGGAAGATGCGGGGGAAGCCTGCCAACAGACTGCCGTCAAGGCCGGGCCTCCGGGCAGTGGTCACAAGGTCTGCGCCACTGGCCGCTGCCCTTCCTTCCCACCAGACAGCTCCTCTTGCTTCCTCAGGGCAGAATCCAGGCCCCGAGCTGTTCAGTGGCCAGTCAGGGGCACACGGCCACTCAGACGCCACTCAACATGCCCAGGGGCTGAATACAATGAGGGCAGGCCTGGAAGAAATCAGGCGGAGGGTAATCACACATGACGGCCACGTCCGTGTGGAGGGAGGCGAGAGGAGGACGTGGGCCAGACCGTGGGGGTGGGGCTGCCTCTGCCTGAATTTGGGTCTCCTGCTCTCTGCAAAGCAGCAGTCACCAGGGCCCCTGGCAGAACCCCTCGTGAGGGCGGGCCAGTTGCAGACCACCTGCTCCAGCGGCCTCTCACCACACCCAATACCACACGGGCTGGGCTGCCCCGGACCGCCCCCACCCCAAGCCGGCCCACCCAGAGCCGCTGGGCCACTCAGTTACGTTTAATGAAATCCACCAGGGAGCCTCTTGACTTGGCCTCTTCCACCTTCCTTGCCTCGTCCGCTATGGCAGGAGTCCTCTGAAGGCAGCAAAGTGGGTGAGTATTAATGGCCAGGTTCCCTGCAGCCATCTTCCCGGGGCCCTCGATCCTTCTAGGCTTAGTGGCTCAGGGTTGGGCCGTGGTCAGCCACCCCGGGTGTGTGTGGGAGGGCGTCCAGAGCTATTAGCGCCTGCGTGTCAGTGAGCCCGGTGCTTTGGCCGCTGACCACGACGCATCCACGTCAGGGCCTCCCAAGATATTATTTCGTATCTGGGCATGTTATTTCATATCTAACTGTTGGCTGATGCCAAGAGGCATCTGAGGGGATCTCACCCCTTGTCTGTCTGCCATGGCTACACTTCTTCCCTGTCCTCAGATTCCAGGGGCTGAAGGTTTCTGGGACACTCTGGTCTAGGATGACCTCTGTTTCCAACTGTCTCTTTCAATCTCCTCTACGGAGTCCCTTCTTTCTTCTGGGCCCGAAGATGGGTCCTGTTCAAGGCTCTGACCTGGCTCTTAGCCTACACTTTCTGTGCAAACCTCCTCAGTGAGCTTGCCTTCTGCTTCCAAACTTGTCTGTTGCAGCCTGAAGGCCCCCAGCTCTGCACCACCACATGAACGCAAGGCCCCTGAGCTCTGACACCGTTAGGATCCCCCAGAGGACTCATCACCAGGCCTAGGAGCTCCCATTCGTTTAGCGCTTTCTCCACGGTGGGCACCGTGCTCAGGGCTCTGCACACAGCGTCCCATTCCTCACAACCTCCTCCCAAGGTAACTGCTCTATTTCCAGTATTTTAAAGTGGAGGAAACTTAGGAGCAAGGAAACTGGCCAGGAGCCCTCAGCAAGTGGCAGAGCTGGGCTCAGACTCAGGTGTGCCTCACCCCCCCCCCCACCCCCACTGTGCTACCAACCTTTGAAATTCCTCCCCGAGACAAGAGACAAGCCGCGGCGCCTCTACCCTCGCCCCTCTCCCGGCTGGGCCTAGACCTCACACACCACACTGCCGACGGCCAGCTCTGCCTCCGGCTCTGAACCTTGGCACAAACTTTAGCCCCTCTCAGCTCACTGCGGAGTCCCTCTCGGCACTTCCTCCGAGGACATCTACCCCTGCCCTTGCCTCAGCTGTCCAGCAGCCATGGCCCTGGCCCTCAGCTACAACCCCCTTCTCTACGCTGGCCTCATCCGATCTCCAGCCTTCATTCCTTCCCAACTCCCCAGCCTCGACCTCGACCCAGCGGAAACCTGTCACTCAGAACTTCATGGGATCAGAACAAGTTTTAGACCCTTCAGCCTAATGTCAAGGCCCATACCCAGACTTCTCCCTGCTGTTTTCCATTCTCGTCTTTCCTTGATTTTTCTCGCCAACAGGTATGACTGGGAGATGCAGGGCAGATGAGTCTGCTCAAAGTATGTTCCATTCACAGCCCACCCTCACACTTTTCAGCACTAGGAATCCCCTTCTTACTCAGTCCTTTAGGGTTAGACACGACTGGTCCTATTACATGCAAAAGTCAACTGCTCCAGGTTGTATATTCAGCTTTTACTGGCTCTTAATTCTTTATCCCACTTTAGATGAACTCAGTGTTTCCCCAAACTACATTTCTTGGAGCCCTCTGAATCCCTGAGATGCTAACATGGTAAGGGAACACTGATGAGATACCATCTTTTGGAGATTTACAAGCACTCTCACCTCTCAAAGCCGCTGAGAAGTCCTGCATCATGAAACTTGTTTAGATTTCACCCAGAATTTACTTAACTTGCTGCAACCTCTCAGCTCTGTTTACTTGCTACCCCTACCTCCCTTTATTAAACTCTTATAATAGGTAGAATTGTGGGTTCTCAGAAGCTTACCTCCATTCCTCTGGGCATTGCTCGAGGAAAGAAAAAAAAGGGGAAAGAGGTGACAACCAGGCAGGCTGAGGAAATGAGCAGGCCCAGCCACCAGGCTCCTATCCATCGGGGGTCTCTGGGGCTCAAGTTAACTGTAGCTGAAGAGAAAACAAAGGACATAAGTGTTTGTTGAATGAACGCATGATCTCACCTTACTGATCGGGGGACCTTTCTTCCCATGATGGAGAAGAGGTAAGCTGTGAGCTAGCATTTTGGTCAACACAACATTCTCTCTCCAGGCCATTCTGGTCTTCCCAGAGAACAGAGGCCACTGCGAGGATCAGTGAGGTTAACCTTGGTCTGCAAGTGCCATTTCATTGGTCAATTTCAAACCCATGTATTTGTGGTTTCCAAACCTGCACTCTTAATCACTGAATGCTACTGCCATTGAATTTTATTGATCCCTAAGAAAGGAGGCCTCATAATCTTTACGAGCTTAAAAAAAAAAAAAAAGAAAACAAAACGAACAAACAAAAAACAACCACCAACAGAGCATGCTACTGGGCCTCAGAAGGACATGCTTTCTCCCTTGCAGTCTCCTATCCACGTCTAAGGGTCTGCCATTGTGTTTCTCTTTGTAAACAAATGACATGGGCATGGAAGCAGGGAGAAGGTAGCAGAAGAGCCCTCAGCCCAGCACTGTCCTAGGAACTGTCCCTGGTGGACTGGGAGCTCAGTTGCTAGTCTCTTTGGGCAATGAAGAGCCAGGACCCAACTCAGGAAGTGCCAGCGAAGGGCAAAGATGGTTTGACCTTCAGCAGACAGTTCCCGTCGTTTTGCCCTTTCATTTGAAGTACAGGTGGCTGACAATATACATCAGGCATGTTCTAAACATTGCAACATCTCTATTTCACCATCCTTAGCCCCTTTTTACAGATGAGGAAGCTGAGGAGCAGAAAGATGAAGATACTTGCCCAAGATCACTCGGCTAGTAGAGGTGGAACCAGGATTAGACACAGGTTCTCTACTACCTGTGCCCACTTGGTTAAACACGATGTTACACCCTTCTGGATGGGAGTCATAATCCATGTGTGTGTTTTATGTAGTGTTTCTTCTTTTCCCCAAGAAAGCTTTTATCAGTATTTTTTAAACAGTCAAAACCATCTTCAAATCAAAGAATCATAGAGCTATTTTTAATATCACCACCAAGACAGGCAGCTGTGGTGGCAATACCGGAGGCCCTGCCCTAGGTCTCAAGGTTTCCTGCTGCAGAAAGTGTGTTTTCTTCAGCAGTGCACCCACCGCCCACCTCACCCACCTCCCCCCCCCCCCCCACCCCCAGCACACACTCTCTGCTCCTGGCTTGTCTGAGGCTGACGACTGCAGTTGGGAGGGAGGGAGTGGGTGGTGAGGGGATCTTGAGCAACTAAAGTCCAAGCTTCATCCTCTGCCCTGATTGGCTGGGGGTTGTGGTCCTGGCACATACTCACCTGTATCCACCCTGCCGTAGTCCACAAAGATCTGCAGCATGACCGAGCCCAGCAGGTACCCAAAAGCCGGTCCAAATACAGCGATGGCAAATAAGATGGCTGGAAAGGGGAGAGGGGAAAGGAGGCTGAGGGGGATTAAGCGGGTGGCAGCCCCGGGCTCTTTCCTGAGACGGCACCCCATCTGTCCCCTGGCCCTGACAAGTCCACACCTGTGGCATTTCCCACAGACAAGGCCGGAGCCACTCAAGATGCTGAGATATGCAGAACCAAAGCTGTTTCTCTTCTAGCCAAATGCCAGAGAGAGCCGCTTGCCAGGAGAGAAGCAGACGCCTTGGCATTTACAAATGTCGGCCCCGCTGCTGGTGGGCAAAGCTGCTTGCAGGCATGATGTGGCAGCCCCGGGGGAGCTTGTGGGCCACAGCGCCTGTGGACGTGGTCTCGGCCATGGGCCCTGCGGAGGCTCAGGGTGGCCTGTTCTAAGGGAAGGACTTGGTCATCTGCTACCTGCTTTCCGTGTGCTTCTTCGAGGCCGACTTGTCCTAAGTGGATGGCTCAGGAGATATGTGAGCCTGGCCTGTGCCCGGACTGGAGAGCAGCAGGAGACAGCCCTGGTGGAGAAGCTGCCCTGTTCCCTGCCCGTGACGGAGGGGTCATGTAGATCACCTCAGGTACTCCCACGCCCCCAGTGCACAGAGACGGTGGGCCCCGTGCTGCTGGTGAGGAGCAGGGCCTGGGCTCAGCTGTGCGCCCAGGGTCACACAGCGGGTGGGCCCCAGCGCGGGCACTCAGACCAGGGGTGTCAGATCCCCAGACCTCTGCACGTCCCCACCCACCCCCGCCCTGCGGCCTTCAAGGCCGACTCACAGATGTACAGGGGCGAGTTGTTGGGCTCCGAGAAGTCGTCCACGTAGGAGATCCCGAACGGCTGGATGGGCACCGTGCCGATGCCCGCCAGCAGCTGGGCCACCACCATCAGACCCCACATGCTGCTGGTCTCCTTGCGGGCGTCCTGGGGGCTGCTGTGGCACTTGCTGGGGCGCAGGCCCTGCCCGTGTTTCTGACAGAGCTCGGTCTGGAGGTGGCTGCCGTTCCCTGCAATGAGACAGTGCGTGCCGGTCACCCCCACGCCAGTGTCCTGGCCGCAGCAGCTGGCCTCCAGACCCGGCCTCTCTCCCAGGGCTTCTGGGAGCGGCTCTAGAAAAAAGGTGAGAGGTGGGGAGAGGGTGAGATCCCTGCTCTCAGCGGGCGCAGCCCCTGTCGGGCGGGAGAGACATCCTCCCCTCCCGGGGATCCATTCCTTCTCCTCTCTGGGTACAGGCGGGGGGCTGGACGTGGAGAGATCAGTAGCTTCCTCCCTGGAGGCAAGCCTGCCAGCTGGGAAAGGGGGGGCCAAGATCAACGCCCAGGCTTGTCGGCCTTCCGCGCCCCTGTGCGCAGCCTCAGGCCAGGGCCCCCAAGGCGTGGTTCTCTTCAGCAGGACAGAGGTCATTCTGTGCCACGGAAGACAGTGTCCCCCCTGGCCCGGAATGCTCCCTAGGGTCACGGCTCCCAGAACCCTCATTCCTGGACGAGCCTGGCACTGGGTCACGTTAGAGAGCCCTGCCGCCAAAGGCGTTGAATGTACTTGCCCAACCTGCCAGCTCCCAAGGATCAAGAACCTGGGAAGCTGAAGGGACCTTGAGACACGCTGGTTCAAACCCTCCTGTTACAGATGGGGGTGGGGTGGGGTGGGGGGGGTGAGGCTGCACCCAAAGGAGCCAGGCTGCACCTTCTGTGAGGGCCCCAGAGGACCCAGTGTGGCCTGTAGGCGCCGGTGCCTGTGGCTTTGGGGACCTGGCCAGGCTGGACTGCAGCTCCTACACCTCTCTTTCCAATTTGGCCCACACGCAACAATGAGCACTGTCAGCTCTCCAAGGCCCTGAGGGCTCCTGAGGGTTCCTTTCCATGAGATGCCTTCTTTTCTGGCTTTGTAGAGGCCAATGGGAACCACTGACATCACTGATCCCGCTCCGTGGGGTTCAGTGTCACTCTCATTTGTGGTCCTCCCAGAGTGGCAGAACTCTGAGCTGGGCGGGCCTCACAGAGAGGAAAAATGAGGGCCATGGATAAGATGTCCATCACACTGGACTCTGCCAAGTGCTGCTGAGCTCAGGGCTGCTCCAGACAGTAGGGCTGGGGAGGGAGTCTGCCCTCCTCATCGTCCCCTCCTCTCCCCCAGACACACGTGCTTGTCCAGCCTGGCCCTACCATCCCCTATCCTCCATACTAGTGTTCGTGTAGGACACGTTTGAAAACTGCTGGCCTAGGTGGGGGCCAGGGAGGCCTGTCCCTGGAAAAGTAAAGAGGACCAAGATGCCTGTCTGGTCAAGGTCATTCAGACCTGACACAGCTGTGTGCAGGGAAGCTGTGTGCACCCAGGCCAGTGGCCAGCCCCAGACTTTGGTTAGTGCCCCTCTGCACCTTCCTCCTCCCAACCCACACCCATCTTCCCACCTTTCAGTGCAGGGTTTGGGTAGAGACTGGTCTAACCACATGGGTAAACAGGAGGCAGCCTCTTAGCATTCAAGTGAGGATGTAACCTTGTTGACATGGAAAGACAGCTGTAACATCTTCTAGATTCAAAAACTAACTAGTAGTTTGGAGAAGAATATGATCCCTAATTTATAAAGCTTCTGTGGCCTAACTGAATACACAGAGAAAAACTCTGGAAGACCATGGCTCTCTTGGAGTGATGGGATTGTGGTGATCTTTGTGTGTGTGTGTGGTTGCCTAAGCGCACTTTCTAATTTTTCTATAATGAACACATGATACTTTTGAAATAAAGCAACAGCAAAAGTTTTTAAATTAAAAACACTGTTTCATAAAAAATATATATAGCCAAAACTTAACAATGTCTCTCCCACTTCTTATTCCTTTGTTCCACAGCCATTGCCCTAGGCCCACGTTTCTCTGCCCACCCATCTTCCCCAATGCCTCTCCCTGGTGGGCTTTGGGCCTTGCTCTGACTTACATGCTCTATCGTAGAGACCCAGGTTCCAGCGCCAGCATTTTAAGCTTCCATTTCCTACACAGGCAGACACTGCCAAGGCTGTGACGTACATTGTGTTCTGCTCACAGAGGTTACTGGCCCACCTAAGTGGCTGCTTTGGGGCACAGCTGGTATTTGAATCCATGTGCTCCTGACTCAAAGTCCTTAATGAAATCAAGTCTGAAATGGCAGCTTTGAAAAGACACAACACATGTTTTGTGGAGGAGCCAGGCCAGGGAGATTCCCCTACTCATCCCTGGTTACATTCAAATGCATGAGCCCTCTGACCTCTGCAGGTGGCTGGGAACTTCCTCCCAGGTAGAGGTATCCTGGAAAGGGGCTGGCTGCTGGGAGTTTTGCTGAAATCCAAGAGACAAAGGGACGAAACAAACACATCGTATGAAGAGTCGAGAAATTGGTTCTGGGGACATAAGCCAAACACAGTAAGACAAATGCTGTATGATCTCACTTGTATGTGGAATCTAAAATAGTCAAACACATAGAAGCAGAGAGAAGAATGGGGGAGGGGAATGGAGAGGTGATGGTGAAGGGTATGAAGTTTCAGTCCTGTCAGATAAGTTCTGGAGATCTACTAGATAGCATAACGCCTATAGATAACAATACTGCACTCTATACTCAGAATTGACTAACAGGGTAGATCTTAAGTGTTCTTAACACACACACACACACACACTAATAATAATAAAGGGGCAGAAGGAAACTTTGGGACGTGATAGATATGTCCGTGGCCTTGACCATGACGGTTTCATGGGTATATACTCATCCTCCAACTCGTTTTTTTCTATTTGTTTTTTTTATATATATATTTTTTTTACAATAAACTGCATATATTTAAAGTGTACAATTTGATATCT
This sequence comes from Hippopotamus amphibius kiboko, assembly GCF_030028045.1. Lineage (NCBI taxonomy): Eukaryota > Metazoa > Chordata > Mammalia > Artiodactyla > Hippopotamidae > Hippopotamus > Hippopotamus amphibius. Next base: position 114,779,417 of record NC_080191.1, read on the forward strand.
TTTTTCTCATTAGTAATATATATATGGCAATCCCAATCTCCCAATTCATTCTCCCCCAACCCCCCACTTTCCCCACTTGGTGTCCATATGTTTGTTCTCTACATCTGTGTCTCTATTTCTGCCTTGCAAACTGGTTGATTTGTACCATTTTTATATATTCCGCATATATGTGTTAATATACGATATTTATTTTTCTCTTTCTGACTCACCTCACTCTGTGTGACAGTCTCTAGGTCTATCCATGTCTCTACAAATGTCTCAATTTCACAAACATTAAGTTTTATATATTAATATGTACAGCTTTTTACATGTCAATCACATCTAAATAATGGCATTTTTTTTTTAAAGAAAGAAAAACTGGTTTTAGCCCTAGGTAGCTGTGTGATCTTGAGCAAGTTTCTGAACCTCTCTGAGCCTCAGTTTCCCTTTAGGCAGAGACCATAAGGTGGCTGGATATGGAGAGTCTCTGTGGGTCATTAAAGGGCTAGAAGGCTATGGTTCCAGAAAGGGGAGCAGGCATGAAGAGTGGGACCTGCTGGACCGTCAGCGTGGCTGACGGCTGTGCCTGCCCCCTTGTAGGAAGTGTGGTGGGGCTCAGTGATGCTGCAGGGGCCTGGTGCTCAGGATGGTCACTTTATCAAAGCACAAAACTGTGAAATGTTCCTGCTGAGGAGGAGGAACACCCCTCGCCGCACTCAGGAACTCTCCCGCCAACACCACCACGTGTGCAACACTCAGAACCAGAGGTGTGGTGCAGGCAACTCACGCTCGTCTCCAGGGGGAGGCCCAGGGGGCCGCAGACAGGCAAGGCCCACAGATGTTGGAGCGGCTGGACTGGGAGCCTGGGGTCTGGGTTCTAGTCCTGAATCTGTGACTCCCCACATCAGTGACCTTGACTTTGAAAGACCTCAGAGGATTCTGTGGAAGGGACCACACGGAGGGTGGACGGTTGCCAGAGGGTTGGGGGGTGGAGCGTCAGGCTCACAGCTCACTTTGAGCCCTCGGTGTGGCAGCCACACGGGACACCCAGGCAGAGGAGCGTGTGCACACTGTGGGCTGTGCTAGTCTTCAGAAAAAGACCCCACTGCCCTTCTCAAGACCATATGGGCAGGTTCAGGAATGAGGAGGACAGAGTAGGCTGCCTGGCCTGGGCCACCCTCCAACCTGCGTTGCCAACTGGCCAGGTGTAGCCTTGCGTTCACTCAAACAGTCAGCACACACACCCTGCTCACCTCCTTCTGCCAACTTTGAGCTGACGCACATCTGAAGGGCTCGTAAATAAGAAAGCTTCTGCCAAGTTCTCAAATGGGCATTTCTTTTCGGAAGAGTCAAATTTCAAGTAGATTTTGTACAAGGAAAAGAGCAATGCTTGGAGTTCCCTAAAACCAGGGGCTGCTGTCACTGGCAAATGTGCTTGGCTGAGCTGCCTGTCTCTGTCTAGGTGTGACAGCAGCTCCCTGTCATATGTTTTGTCAGCTATACGGGGTGACAGGGCCAGGTCTCCTTTATGTGCAAGGATGGTGTAGAGATCACCCGGAGGCAAATGACCACACTGGGAAAGAGATGCAAAGAACTGGCCCCTGCTCCCAGTGCAGCCACTGAAGGACCACACCCAGGCCCATCAGCTGCAGTGGACGACGCCTGCCTCACAGGGGAAAGCTGGGATGCTGAGACCTGAAAAGACACCTGGACCACATTGCATTCACTCTCGGTTCTTCAGTTACTTGGCCAATAGCGACTGAGGGCAGGCACTCTGCTGGGGTGACTGAAGCAGGCACAGGTGCTGCCCTTCCAAAGCCTTCTGTCTGCTGTGGTGCACACATTATCAAAGAAGCAACCGCAACATCGCCAAAACATCGGTCAAATCAAAACCACAGTGAGATGTCACTTCCCACCCTTCAAAAAACAGAAAACAAGCATTGGGTAAGATGTGGAGAAATTAGAACCCTTGTGCATTGCTGGTAAGAATGTAAAATGGTACAGCCACTATGGAAAACAGCATGGAAGTTCTTCAAAGAATTAAAAATAGAAGTACCATGTTATCCAGCATTTATACTTCTGGGTATTTACCCAAAAGAATTCAAAGCCGAGACTTGAACAGATATTTGTACCCCAGTGTCCACAGCAGAATTATTCACAAAAGCCAAAAGGTGGAAACAACCCAAATGTCCGTCAATGGATGAATGGATAAACCGAATGTGATATACACATACAATGGAATTCTGACACGTGCTACATACAAAATGAATGAACCTTGAAGATATTATGCTAACTGAAATAAGCCTGACACACAAGTACGAACATTGCATGGTCCCATTTATACGAGGAACCTAGAATAGACAAGTTCATAGAAACAGAAAGCAGAATGGTGGTTGCCAGGCAGGGGCTGGGGGGGAGGAGGAAGAGGGAGTTAGTGTTTAAAGTGTACAGTTTCCGTTGGGAAAGATGAAAAAGTTCTGGAGATGGATGGTGATAATGGTTGTACAACAGTGTGAAAGTACTTAATTCCCTGAATTGGACACGTTAAAATGGCAATTTTTATGTTATGTATATGTTACCACAATAAAAAAATACAGCCTGGTATCCACTGAGTTGGGAGACGACAGCGTACCACCTCCTCCCCTACCACGTGGGGGAAGCACCTAACCCAGTGTTTTGGGGAGAGGGTTTGGGAAGGATTCCCTGAGAAGGTGGCCTCTGAGCTGAGCAGAGTCAACAGGAGGTGACAGAAAAGCAGTGGTGAGGAGGGGAGAGCTGAGAGGTTCAGTGGGGTCGGTTTGCAAACACAGCCAGGGCGAGGCCAGCCGCTCCTAGAGGGAGGATGTGTCCCGTGAAGGGGCCTGGATTACATCCTAAGGAGCACCTGGAGGGTGAGGGGGGCAGTACCACTCGCACGCTGAGGGATCGCCACCAGTTTCAAGGCCTGTGTGTAGCCAAGAGCTACTTTGGGGGTAGAATAGGCAAGGCTGCGTGTTGCACGAGCGGCAGGCAGGCAGGGAGGGCTGGTCCGCTCCATGGCTGTGAGCACAGGGATGCTCGGCCCACAGCGAGTGTGTGTCAGACACACAAGGCCAGGCTGGTTGCAGGGCAGCAGGAGGCTGGGAAACAAAGGGCCAGAGATTAAGTGTTTCTTTTAAGAGTTCTAGTTCTTGATTTTGCCGATTCTTATTTCATTAATGTCACATTTATTAGAACATTGTTGCTGGCAAAATTATTTTTGTGTGCGCCTTTTAATTTCATCAAAGGTCGTAAACATGTTGACTGGCTCATTAAGTCTTCACATGACACATTGCACAGTGCACCAACGCCACAAAAATCCTCATGAAATTTCACCTAAGGAAGTGTCCAGGAGGCAGAATTCTCTGGGGATCTTTTAACCGTTATCATTAACTTTTAGAATGTCAGATTACATGTCAGAAACTGCCTTTATGAAAAATGTGTATTTAAAAAAATCACCAATTGGCCCCAATTGAAGCCAAGTCTACCAAGCTCCTCTTTGGCTACATTCCAAATTGATTCAAAACCTCCCAACAAACTCTGTTTTCCTTATGCGAGCCCTAAATGGGGCCAAATGCCCCCTGGACCAGGCTCTGACACCGGAGGAAGGGAAAGAGCAGCTCCTTCGCTTGGGAAGCAGCAGCTGGCTGTCGGTCCTGGAGGCAGGGTGCGGTGGTGGGTAGGGCTCACCGCTCCCTGGCTTTTTGCGGAGAAGTTGTCTGTGTCAGAGACAGGGTATGAGCTTTCCAGGAACTCATGCCTGGGCCTTCCTACAGTGATGGCTCTGGCCAGCTCACTGTGGTGAGGACAGAGTCTTCTAGAATTTAGCAAGTGAGGCTCTTCTCTTAAAAAGAAGACAGTGATACTGAAAAGATCTTGTGTCACGACCTGTTGGCAGAACCGGGGGGCTCAGCTTTCTGCAGCCCACCCCACCCCTCTCCTCCCTGGAGAAGAAGAGCTCGGCCTACGTGAAGAAGAAAGAGCAACCTCTCCCTGTTTCTCAGGTGTTCCAGCAAAAGCTCCCCACCCAGTCTTCTCCTTTGACTTACAGACACTCACTGCCCTCCACCTCCCACCTGCCCACCATCAGATCCTGTGATACAGTCAGAGAAATGCCTGCCTCCTCCAGCTTCCGCCCTGAGGTGCCTGGGAAAGGGAGGGAGGGGGCGTGTTCGTCAGCTGGCTGTCAGTCTGTTTCTCATCTTCCCTGAGGCCCACTTCTGGAAGGCTCAAGTTTATCAGAGCGCATTCTTCTTCCCACAAGACACCAGAGGTCTAGCCGTGCCAGTTTTCACAGGGTTGTGAGATGCTAACTAGAAACAGGCCGGGACCTCTCCCCTCCTCCAGCTGCCCCCGCACCAGCCCAGCTGCACACCAGTCAACCCTCTGACTCATCCCGCAATTTACATACACAGAATTTCAGCTCTAATTTCTGAAACCCTCCGTGGGTTTGGAAAGTGGGGACGCGGTGGCAGGAAGGGCTACCTCCCTGGAATGGGACCCATGGAGACAGGCGGATCTGGGCAGACGAAGGTCTAGCCTCTCCATTGTTCAAAGACACACATTCCAGGTGTGGCCAGGCTGAGGCCAGTGGGCTGTCAAGGGTCTAATAAGAGGTCTCTGTACAAAGATCCGGCACTGGGGCCAAGAGAGGACCCTAGAAGGGTCGAGCAACATAGGAAGGCTATGGCAAGTGGGCTTTCCTTTGACATGTCCTTCTCGTCGTTCTGGTAGAGGAAAGAGAATTCTGCCAGGAAGCAGGGGGGCGGCACCTTGAGAGCCATCTGTTACCTCCCCACTCAGAAGGGGGCACCTCCAAATGAGGAGCGGGTGAGGAGCAACACCCAACGCTCAAGCAACCGTAGGAGAACAACAGGGAAAGGCAGTGGTGCTTCCAGAGAATTTTCTGGAAGCGTGGCCAAGGTGCCAAGCCTCTGGCTATCAGCAAACTCCTGGAACCTCATTCAGAATGTTCCACTCTGAAGGACGTATTTCCTCATCCTCCTAAACTCGGCTACTCAACTGTTCTTCCCGAAACTCTGGCAACGCCCACCGGCAGGCCTGGAACAGGCTGTTCCGAAGGCACTCATGATTGAGATCTCAAAGTCATTTGTAAAGTGACTTGTTTGCATATCAGAAGTGACTGGGTCCCCAGTGGCGTTCACAAAGCCTTGTCAGTGCATCACGCCCCCGTGATAACGTGTTCTCTTGCAACCAGACTGAGCCTCCACTTAGGAAATGATTTCTATGATTTCTATGGGTATGTGCATTTTGACATTCACTTTGGGAAACCAGGAGAACATAATCTTCTGCACCAGCAGAAACCAACAGAGCCGAGGGTTGACGGCCTGTGTCACATGGTGGAGCAGGGCAAGGAATTCATATTTTGAAGTCAGACAGACCAGGTTCAAATCTTGGTTCTGCGGCTCACGGGCCAGGGAACTCTCAGCACCTTAGTCTCGTCATCTCCAAAACAGACATAGATGATAATACCTACCTTGTAATGTTCCTATTCACGTGAAAACTAATAAAAACATCATAACCTGGGATACAGTGATCACACAATAAGATCAGTTTTCACTCAAACAGGCCAGAAACTTTGAGAAATTTAAATGGATGAGGGAGACGGCAGAACCCTGGAGACAGGCATCATTGCCCAGGTTTTTAAGAACTTGGAGACCGGTCCAGAAACTAGAGACAAGGAAGATCAGCGCTGGTCACTAGCAATGGGACGGATACATAAAGCAGTCGAGGGCACCTGGGCTGCTGGCAAGGATTCACATCCGTGCAGGGAAAGAGTGAGCTTAGGTGAGCAGAAGAGGGTTCCTCTGCTCTGCTCTCAAGACTGAGTTTCCAACCCTGAGATGGAGGCTGGATGCCCCTTCCCACACAGCCACCCTGGCAGTAGAGGGGCGGGGGGAAATGCCTGCTGGTATGGGGGAGGCCATGTGACCAGTGAGCTGGATGTGAGAGGACAGGTGCACCGTGCGCAGTGTGACAGGCTGGGTACGGCACTGCTGGCAAGGGGCCTGCCCTGGCCCTGCCCCACCCCCACCCCTGCACACGCACCTGCCCCCGGGGAACCTCCACCAGGCCGAGGAAAGAGGCATCGCCCGGCTCAGCTCACCATCAAAACTGTTTTAGTGGATAGGAGGGAAGGAAGACACACCTGAGGGAACAGGATGGTGGCTCGGAGCCATTTCATTTTAGATTCAAAGAGAATGGGTGCCTAATCTGCACCCCCAACTGGGAGTGAAGCAGAACTTATTGTTCGCAGATTTATTAACAGGCCGAAGAGGAGCCATTTGAAGGGAGAAAAAAAAGGGATTCGCCAAACCAACATGAGTTCATCGAGAGCCGGTCACGCCAAACCAACCTCATTTCCTTTGTTAATGGGTCTCCCAGACCGGCAGGAAGCCATAACGTGGTGTTACTTGACTGGAGGAAGCCTTTTGACAAAGCCTGTCATGATATCCTGACAGATATCCAGGCCAGATACAGACACGTGGCTGAGCCCTCTGGGGAGGACTACTCCACGTGTGCCCAGGGCAGGTGCCGACGGGCCCGTGTGACCTGGAAGGTGGTGGCCCTCGCTGTACGCCACACAGCATCGCTGTCCCGGACCTGGGGACAGCGGGGAACAGCCGACAGATGTGTGAATGACATAAATGGCACGAAGCTGGGGCCAGTGGCTAGACAGACAGTCCAGAGGCTGAAAATGCAAAATTAAACCCAAGGCTATAAGGAGGGGCTCCAACCAAAGGGACTGGATCTCATGGAGTCAGTAGGGGCTGCGGTCCCAAAGAATCAGCGCCTGGGCGGCAATGCACACAACAGACGTATTTCTCACAGCTAAGAATTCTTCCTGGAGGCAGAAAGTCCAAAATCGGGGTGCCAGCGTGGTGGGGTCCCGGTGAGAGCCAGACTGCTGACGTCCTGCTGCATCCTCACGGGGCAGAAAGAGAGCCAGCCAGTTCCCCGGCCCCTTCCACACGGGCACAACACCCACCGTGGGGCCCCACTTCCGTGACCTCCCCGCCTCCAAAGACCTGACTCCTCTTTGCTGTTCCTCCCTTTAGATCTCTGAGGCTCACACCCCCTGACAGTGGCCAGTCCAAGCTCTGCATCCTCAGAAGTCCTTTTGTTCCTGAGAGAAACTGCTCCTGCTGGTTTCCTGCCTCCTGGCGGGTAGCTGGCTGCCTGAGTGCGCCTGCTGGTTCCCTGGTCAAGCCTTTGGGCCACAGGAGGTGTCTGGGCACAGCTGCCTCGAGTGTGGCAAGAAGAGCAGACGCTCCTCCCTGTGTCCTCTGGGGGTGCTTGTGGGTCCAAGGCCTCTGTCAGGAGGCATCCGTGGTTTCTTCAAACCACAGTGTCCCACGGGACAGGGGCTGGCACCCTGCTTCTGTGGGGCCATCCCCCACTCTCTAGCAGTCTTCCTGGGGCAACCACAGCCACTGGAATGGGAACCAGCCTTCCTTTTGCACCCTGGGTGCCGATTCTCCCCAGGAGACCCTGTCCCCAGCGTTGGGTGGGCCCAAGACACACAGTCCGCCAGAGGTCCCTGGGACGCCACTCTCCCCACGGGAAGCAGGACGCAGGATGCAGCCTGGCTCCTAGGCGTCCCTCCCCTCCACACCAGACCCAGAGCAGGCCTGCACCCCACAGCCTCGCTCCTGAGCAAGGCAAGTAAGGAACAAGCCTCCAAGGGAGGTGGGGGTCACGCTCAGGTCTCCGTCGGAGACCCAGGAGGACGAGGGATCCTGTTTCCAGCCCAGCCAAGGCGGGGGTTGTGACTCTCCCACAAAGCAGACGTTAAGAGAGCCGGACAGAGGCAAACAGTCTCGGCTCCGCTGCGGGGCCGTGCCTCGGAGGTGCCGGTTCTCCACGGCCCCAGCTCCTTCCCCGGCCTTCCCGTGACACACAACCCAGCAGCCTGGTGTCTTCCGTCATTTCTCCACACGCGTTTCTCCTCTTCCCTATGCGGCGCCCTGAAAATGTGTTCCACATCAAGTCTCATTAGCTTAGCTGTGCTCATTTGCGTGGGGCTATTTTCCTCTCAGTTGACTTAACAACACCCATGTGTTTCGTGACCTCGCCCCCTCCCCCATGGTTGTCTGCTCTTCCTTTTCAGGTGAAATAGATCCAACTGGCCAGGCTGTGCAACTCCCATCCCACTCACCTCCCCCAACACACACATACTCCCCCAGCCCTCCCCACACCCCCCCACCTCACACCCCCCACCCCCACCCCCACCATGCTGCCCCCCACGTCCACCCCTGCCCCCACCTCCACACCCCCCCACGCTCTCCACACCCCCACACCCCCCCACCTCACACCCCCCACCTCACACCCCCACCCCGGCTGTGCTGCCCCCCACGTCCACCCCTGCCCCCACCTCCACACCCGCCCACGCTCTCCACACCTCCCACACCCCCCACCTCACACCCCCACCCCGGCTGTGCTGCCCCCCACGTCCACCCCTGCCCCCACCTCCACACCCCCCCCATGCTCTCCACACCTCCCACACCCCCCCACCTCACACCCCCACCCCGGCTGTGCTGCCCCCCACGTGCACCCCTGCCCCCACCTCCACACCCCCCCACGCTCTCCACACCTCCCACACCCCCCACCTCACACCCCCACCCCCACCCCGGCTGTGCTGCCCCCCACGTCCACCCCTGCCCCCACCTCCACACCCCCCACGCTCTCCACACCTCCCACACCCCCCCACCTCACACCCCCCACCCCCACCCCGGCTGTGCTGCCCCCCACGTCCACCCCTGCCCCCACCTCCACACCCCCCCCATGCTCTCCACACCTCCCACACCCCCCCACCTCACACCCCCACCCCGGCTGTGCTGCCCCCCACGTCCACCCCTGCCCCCACCTCCACACCCCCCACGCTCTCCACACCTCCCACACCCCCCACCTCACACCCCCACCCCCACCCCGGCTGTGCTGCCCCCCACGTCCACCCCTGCCCCCACCTCCACACCCCCCCCATGCTCTCCACACCTCCCACACCCCCCCACCTCACACCCCCACCCCGGCTGTGCTGCCCCCCACGTGCACCCCTGCCCCCACCTCCACACCCCCCCACGCTCTCCACACCCCCACACCCCCCCACCTCACACCCCCACACACGTCCTCCCTCAGGCACCCCCCACCTCCACGGCCCTCAGCGTCCTCACAGAGAAACGCCTCCCTCACACATACACTCACCCTTCCCCCACAAACACACCCCGGTCCCCCCGCGTGTCCCTCCTGCGCGGCCCCCCCAGTGGAAGGACCGCGCGTGGCCCCAGGGTTCCGTGCGGTGGGCTCCGCCCCGGGCCTGCGCGTCCTCCACTGAGGAAGGCGCGCAGTCACGCAGGAGCCCGAGGCTCCCGTCTCCAGGCCCGCCCACCACCCTCCTGCCCCGGGGACACGGCTGATGAACGCGCGAGCGCGCCTGAGGGGCTGCAGACCTCAGGAGTAGAGGACTGGAAAGCGACTCTTCTCTTTCTTTTCTCCGCTGCTCCAAAAATACAACAGCCTCCCCCCGCCCTGCGCCTCCCACAGGAAGCCCCCTCCCGTGCGCATCCATTGTCTGTGTGGGGCCCGCTTCCCTCTGCCCTTGGCTCAGGTCCTCTCGCAGGTTACACCTACTCCGACCAGACACTGGTTTCCGAAGACCCTTCTCTTGTCTCCCAGGAGAACTGGATTCGTGTTGGCCTGTTTCCCATCTATCCAAACCTCTCTGAGCCTTCCAGAAATGGTCTTAGAGGCTTTGGCTTGGTGGCTAGTCTTTTCTCTGAAGGCGCCAGGCATATTTCCGGACCCCACTGACATTTAGAAAATCTAAACATTCATAAATGTCTGCATGGCCTTTTTTAAATGAGCAATTAGTTGTTAAAGGTCTCTGTGATTCCCACAACGTTCAGCTCCTCTTTAATTGTTTCCCCTAAAACACATAGTTACTTTTCATTTCTCACGTTCATTTCTGGAGCAGCTTTGCTCCAAGGGGAAAGACTTCAGCAGTCAACACATGATGATAGGTCTGGGGGTCATTGCTGGTGAGTTAGAGATTTCAAATACCACATCAAGGGAGGGCAAAGAGAAATGTGCTCGACAGCTAACATGGGCCAAGCACCTTACCTACACTATTTAGTTTTAATGTTGCCCTCAGAACACGCTGAAAGTGGAGGTATTATTGTTCCCATTTTACAGATAAAGAAACTGAGGTTCAAAAAGATGAATAGCAGCTTGCCTAAGGAGACTCAGCACGTAAATGGCTGAGCTGGGATTTGAATGTCTACGCTCTCTCTACCCATCGTACCAGGTGGCTCCAACTTAAGTGTCTGGGAATAGAGCAGAACAGCAGCCTCAGCTTCAACCAAGAGATATCCTATGGCCTCACACGTGAAGGTGAAGCAAGGACTATGCCAAAGGAGGAACCCTGCTCCCGCTGGAGCAGAGGACGGCTATACAGTGAGGACCAGGGAGAAGCTGTCTTCAGATGCCTGCAGAACGCCCAGCCCATTGACCGTGAGCTGTCAGACTCTCCAGAGGAAGTAGGTGCTTCCTCATTTGGGACCCTAGTTTACCCAGCATAATACATGTAATTGTCCCCACCACTGCTGGTTATAAAAGCCACTGCTTAATGGTTACTGCACGTGCCAGCCATTTGGCTAAATTCAGAGCACACATCATTCAGCCCTTGCAGCCCTGCAAGGGAGGGTCCATTTCACACAGGTAGGAACTGAGACAGCTGCAGAGGAAGTGGCCCAAAGCCATGCCATTAGAGGGTCTCAGAGCCCAGCTTCAGACCCAGGACTGTCCAGATTCATGACACCATTCAGGGTGGCACATTTAATGAAAGATGTGTGCCTGAGGATTTTTTATTGCATAATTTAAATTGCATAATTTATGATATGCATGATTTTAAATTGCATAATTTAAAACTGAAGTTCCCATGGGAATACGTTTGAAGTAAGAGTCGCGTTTCAAACTTTTCCCATGAAGTGAGACTTTATGAATATTTCTGTTTGCACATATTAGCATAGCACCTGCCCCCGCTGCACTGGCACCCACAGCTCCAGCTAGATCCCACGGATGTGGCTCCTGGGCCAAAGTCCTCCTTATCCCAACCCCCTGGCACCAAGAAGATGCCCTGAGGTATCCCAGCCCTGAGCACCTCCAGCTGCTGCTCTGATTCCAGTCAGCGTGAAGAAGACTGTGTCCTATCGTTGCAAATAGAATTTACACAGGGCTAAGAGCATCGAGGCAGAGTGTTTGCCTTGGAGCAGGGAGGAGGGTGATGGAAAGGACCCAAGCCGCCTGACCATCCCTAACAAGGAGCAGAGTGATTGCTTTCAGAAGCCCGCCTGTCTCCAACCACCCTCTGTGGTGGCTGCTCTGTGCGAAGCAAATGCCCTTGGTATGCAGCCCAGGCCAGGGGAGGCAGCCCCCAGGCTAACCAGGCCATGGTGTGTGGCGCCTGGCAGGATGCCCACCCCTCAGCCTGGCCCCAGCGCCTCAGGCTCCCTTGCTGATTTCATCAGCCCAGTCTTCATGCTGATGGGGCAGGGCAGGGACCACGCGTCTGGAGCAGGCTTGGCACCTGGCTTTCTGAGGGTGGCCGGCAACCCCTGACTCTCCTCCAGAGCTGGCCTCAACCCCTTGTCTAGGCCAAGGGGGGGCAAAGAACTTAGACCCCTAGGCTTGGATCTGTCTTCCTCCTGGGCCTACTTGAAGCAAGACTCAGGCTTAAATAGATCCAAGGCCACAGTGAATTTATGAGAAATGATTAGTTCACTGGTGATTACCATGGAGGTGGGGAAAAGATTCCCACGGCCAGAACCCAACAAACATTTCATCATTAGACGTTGCTATTCCTGCTCCATTCTCTTTCCATTCCAGCTACCTACCTCCCCCCACTGTAGCTCTCACAACCTGTAAAGGATTCCCTTCTGGCATTCTAAGTGATTCATCTCTTGGACCCAATCTGCACATATACATAAGCCTGGTATTTAAGCAAACAGGAATCAGTTACCCCCTCAGCGCACCCCTGGGTGGCCTGTCTATCCTCAGGCATCTTTAACTCCAATACAATGGACCAAGGATGAGTATTAAGGGACTGGGCCTCTCACTTGCTTCTCCGACACATACCACATTCCTTAAAACAAGTGCAAATCTATCCCAAGCCAACATATTCTCGTAAAATTAGCTCCAAAGCAGTGATGTTCCCAGGGTGCCAAGTAAATGCAAATGCAAAGCCACTCTCGGGGCAGTTTCCTGCCCAATCACACAAAATTTCCACAGGGGAAAAAGAAATCCCCCTATCAGTGATCCCACTGTCAGACATTACAGAACATGAAGGAAACACTCCACCATGAACAAGAGCAAGCAGAGACAGAATGTGGGAGGATTAGCATCCTCAAAATTTGCGCTAGTGAAACAATCCCAAAAGGACTATAAATAATACATTTAAAAGAATTGAAGAAACTACAATGAACATAGAAATCATAAGGAAATACCAAGAAGCCATGAAAATAGGGCAGACAGATTTGAAAAACTATTTGAAAATAATGCTAAAGGATGTACTTCAGGAAAAAGGAAGTTAAATCAACAAGGGTGGGTGAAATGCAAGAAGCAACGGTGAGCAAAGAAACCAGTAAACTTGTGGGTAAATATAGATAAGTGCTGAATGATTTATAAATAACGACTATAGTAATAATGATTCCTGGGAGGAGGGCAGAGACAGGCAGAGCTGAAATACTAGTCCACAGTAACATGGAAGATGGGAGAGGATGGCAGGCATCCGAACATCCCAGCATCCTTATTTCATTCTGTTGGAGAATAGAGATACTCATCAGCTGTAGAGTTTGTTAAATCAAGGTTCAACGTTAAAATGTAAGGGTAATGGTGAGGCATACTGTGTTCATGGATTGGCAGACTCACCTTAATGTCAATTATCCCCAAATTGACCTATGAATTTCATGCAAGTCTAATCAAAATTCCAGGATTTTTTAACATATAGACAGGCTGATTACAAACTTTACATGGAATGACAAATGAATAAGAATAGATAAAACAATTTTGAAAAAGAAGAATAGGGTTGGAGGAATCATACTACCCAATTGTAAGACTTTAAAGCTGCAGTAATCAAGACAATGTGGCAGTGACAAAGGAATAGATACACAGACTAATGGAACAGAAGACAGAGTCTAGAAATAGACCCATACAAATACGGCCAATTGATAATGGTGCAAAAGATATTTAATGGAGAAAAGAAAATCTTTTTGACAAATGATGCTAAAACAATTTAATATCCATATGCAAAAAGAAGAAAAGGAACCTTACAAAAAACGAACTCAAAATGTAAATGTAAAACTATGAAACTTAGAAAACAACATAGGAGAAAATTTTCCTGACTTGGGATTAAGCAAAGAGTTCTTAAATGTGCACCAAGAGCACAGGAGGATAGAGTGGGTATCTCACAACGGGTGAGAGTAGGGGTGCTTCTGGGGCAATGGCTACCACTCTGGGCTATGCTGTCCTCTCCCACCAGAAAGTTTCCTTGGCTTTTCTCCCCAGAGCATATCTGAAAGTCAGAATGATGTACCCTCATCCCCTTGAAGCAGGATTGGGAGGCCACTTACCCACGCTGGTCATGGTGTATTGGTAAGGCTCTGAGAGGAAGTGTGGCAGGGTGAGGACGAAGGCACCCAAAGCCAGGAGGAGACCCCCAATGCCAATCAGCCGTGGACGGTGCACCCGGCTGCCAAAGTAGCTGACAAAGATGATGAGGATGGCATTGCTGATCTGAGGAGAGAGCAGAGGAGCTTACGTGAGACTGGGGGCTGTGTCCTCACCCATCCACAGAGTGGACCTGACTGTCATAGCAGAGAGGCAAGAAGCGGCCTGGTGTCCCCCAAGGGCCCAAGCAGAGCTGTGGTGCCAGCTTTGCCCGGAGAACCTCACAGGGGCCCAAGCATGCAGTTTCAGCTGTCTCCTGTTGTCAGAAATCCTTCCCAGCCTCAGCCTTCTAGACCAGACCAAAGGAAGTATCTAGAGACCATGGGAAGCTCAACCATCTTAGGGCCAAACCTTTCGGGGCCAAATTCAAGAAAGCCTCCTATTCTGGCTGGCACCTAGGAACAGTACATGTTCCCTAACTAGACTCCCTAAGGACTCCGACTTCACAGTCAGAATAACCACCAAGCAACATTCACTATCTCGTTTCATCATGCAACAAGTCTCATTCTGCAGATGACCCAATTGGAGCTCGGAATATTCAGTAACTTGCCACGTGCAGGCGGTCAGGAGGTGGCTCAACAAGGACTGCCTGAGTTCAAAGTGCCCAGTCTTAACTACAGTGGTCTACTGCCTCTTGGAGAAGTGGGTTTCTGCCCCAGCAGCTCTGCTCCTAATCGGCCCTGGCCCTCCCTGGTTTGGCTTCCACCTCTGTGAATGGTGGACAAGGACTAAAGCGCCCTGAGTCCCTTCCCAGCTGCAAACACCAGCAACTCATGTTCCTGGCGCTCCCTGGAAAACGCGCTCTCTGAGCCCCACCCAGAGCCAAAGAGGGGAACTGAAGGCCCCAGCGTGGGCAGCAGGGTTTCAAATGGTGAAAGGGGTGCTGGCAGATCTTCTGACCTGGACTCCATCCAAAGAGATGGTCCTCTGCCCCAGAAGGTAAGTTCACCTGAACCAGAGGAGCCCTGGATGTCAGCACTCACAGCCCCTGCCCTGTCCACACCACAGTCTCTTTCTGCCTGTTAAAGCAGGTGTCCCTGTCTCAGGAAAGAGGGACCAGAGTCTTGGTACATGGCTCTTGCCAAGGTTGTCAATGACCTCTTCATGGCCAAGTCCACCGGCCAATTCTCAGTTCTCTTCTCACTTGATCTCTCAGCGCCATTCGATTCAACTGACCATTTCTCTCTTCCTGAAACTCTCCTTTCACAAAGTTTCCATGACACCACCGTCTCACGGTTTGCCGCCCCCGGCTGCTCCTCCTCGGTCTCCCTGGCTGTTTCCTCTTCACCTCCCTGATCTCTCAACTCTCAGAGCTCAGTCCCCATACCTCTGCTCTCGTCTTGGGGAGCTCAGCCAGTCCCGTGGCTTTCCTTGTTCTGTATGCGCCTCTAATTCCCACAGGCCCAGCACACCCCAGAGCTCATTCCTCATCTTCCACCCAAAACCTGGTGTCCCCTCCCCAGTCCTCCCATCTCAGTAAGTAGCACCTCATCCTATGAGTGGCTTGAGCAAAATGTCTAAGCATCATCCTTGATGCCCTTTCACAGCCACACCCAACCATCCGCAAATCCCACTGGCCGGTCCTTCAGTGGCTCCTCAGAAGCCAACCACGTCTCACCGCCTCCATCACTACCACCTGGTCTCAGCCACCATCACACCCTGTCTGAGCTCTTGCAGTAGCCTTCTACCCACCGCCACTCTCCCCTTAGTGCAGTGTATTCTCCTCCCAGCAGCCAGAGTGGTCCTGTTGAAATGTCAGACCGTGTTCCCTCTGCTCAGATCCGATATAGTAACAAAAACAGTCTGTCCCAGAGCCTCCGGAGACCTGGGGAGTGTGCCCCCAGTCCCCATCACCGCTTTGATCTGCCCTCCTACCTGTCCCCTTCTCCCTCCCTCCACTCTAGCCACTCTGCCTCCAGCTGCTCTTTGAACACAGCACAGGGCCTTTGCACTGGCTGCTCCTTCGTCTTACATGTCTGCGGGCTCCCTTCTCAACGGGCCTACTTTAGATCTCTGCTCAGGTTGAACCTTCTCATTAAGGCCTTCCCTGAGAAAGAAGCGGGGTCGGGTGGGTTAAATGGGTGAAGGGGGTCAAAAGTACAAACTTCCAGTTATAAAATACACAGGTCCTGGGGATATTAATGTACAGCATGGCAATGATAGTTAATAACACTGTATTGTACATTTGAAAGTTGCTAAGAGAGTAGATCTTGAAAGTTCTCATCAGAAGAAAGAAACCTGAATTATGCAAGGTACTAGTTGTTAACTAGACATTGTGGTGATCGCTTTGCAATATATACATATCTTGAACCATTATGTTGTATACCTGTACAACTAATTTAATGTTAAATGTCAATGATATCTTAATTAAAAATGAGTTATTTAAATATAACTTATATGTGTAATAATTAACAATAACAAATTATAATAAATTAAAATTTATTTACTTTATCTTCATTGGAGTATAATCGCTTTACAGTATTGTGTTAGTTTTTGCTGTACAACAAAGTGAATCAGCTATATGTATACATATATCCCTCTATCTCCTCCCTCTTGAGGCTCCCTCCCACCCTCCCTATCCCACCTCTTTAGATCTTCACAAAACATCAGGATGATCTCCCTGTGCTCTGTAGCAGCTTCCCACTAGCCATCTATTTCACACTTGGTAGTGTGTATACGTCAATGCTAGTCTCTCACCACATCCCAGCTTCTCCTCCCCGACCCTGCCACGAGATGGTAAATATATTTATAACTTAAATATAATTTACAGAATAAAGAGTTATTTAAAATATAACCACCACGCCCCTCCACGACTTAATTTTTCTTCATAGCATTTAATCTGATCCGCTGAGTTTTATTTTTTTCCATAAACAAATGTCATACTTATCATTAGAATGATATATGAGCAGAGATTTTTATCTGTTCATTCCTGTCTCCCCAGCACCTAGGATGCTGTCTGACACACAGTTGGTGCTCATGAAATATTTGTTGAATGAATGAATGAAAGAGTAAATGGTGGGCTTTTTCAAGAAGAGGACATGGTTGCCCAGTAGACCCCTCCTGTGTGGCCAAGGGTAACAAAGCCCAAATGGGTTATGACACACAGGGAAAGAGAATACAAAGGTGGGTGAGGAGGCAGTCTAGTCTGATGGGGAAGTTGCTCCAGCTCCTGGGCAGATGTGGTTCTAGGATGTTCTGAAACCAGCACCTGGAAAAAAGCTTTATTCTCCTGCTTCTTAGATTTTATTCCCTTCTTGTTTCCTTACCATTTTGCATGAAATGATTGTAAATGTCAGACCATATCAGCTAAGCTAGGTAAGGCTGACTTGAAAAGATTTGGGAGATGGACTGGGTAGGGCCCCGAAGGGGGACTCAGGGAGGAAGGACTGGGGGGTCCCCCACCCTGCCCACCTGGAACGGCCCTTGCTGTGCCTCCCTGGGGGCTTGGACTGCCTTCTTGGAGGGAAGCTGGGCCTTTATAGCTGCTATGGCTGATGCTGGTTTAAGACCTTGGTTCCCAAACTTTCCATCAGCTGTAGCTTTCCTTTGAAAAAAATTATTTTCCCAGTATTTAATAAAAAAGAAGAAGCTGTCCTAGCTAAGGAGAGCAGGGCCTCTGCAGCCCAGCCCTCAGCCCCTCGGCCCAGAAATGGCCCCTAAAAGAGCTCTCAATTTCCTCGTAGAGCATCTGAAGATTATTACATAGCCCATTTGTAACACATCCTGCCCATCAATGGCTCAAACCAAAGGGGCCAGGGCAAAATGAGGGGGGCATTGAGAGTGGCTGACCACGTCCTCCCAGCCCTGACAGAGGCTGGTGGGCCAGGGAAGACACTGCTTAACCAGGCCGGGCGCACAACATCTTCCCTGCCAGCCAAGCCCTCCTCCTGCCACTGGCCTGCTACACCCAGCCCTGGTCTCCCCATCTCCTCACCCATGGGGCCCCACAGACTCCGAGACGGGGTGCAGCGTGAAGGCTCCCGCCCCCTGGAAGCTGGCTGCAGACTCCAGGCGTGCAAATGGGCTCACCTTCCCCTCCACCAGGCCTGGGTCTTTTCTCACATCCGTCAGGCTTCTGAGAGGCAGCCGCCTTGCGGTCTGTGGGGTCTTCAATCCTGCCTTGCCTTCTTTTGCAGCCTCACTGGGGTCCTCTTCTCTCCCAACCACTCAGGCCTGGCAGTGGCAGCCGCCCAGCCGTCTGACTTCGGGATGCACTGTCCCCCACCTCAAGTATCTCCCGGGCGCCTCTTCCAGAGGGTTCATCTTCACGGGACTGTGCATCTGGCCCTGGCTCTGCTCACGAAGCAGGCCAGTCCCTTACTGCCCACCCCAAAGCGGGGAGCCTCGAGCTTTACCATGAAGCCCCCCTTGGATTTGGCTGCACGTTGTCCTCCCTACTTTCTTAGTCTGTTTCTAAATGCTTCGGTCAGAATCAACGGGACTGTAGAAAGCCCTCTGGCTGAGTTCCTGTGTTTCTCCACACACTCACCCATCCACTCCTCCTCAACACACACAGATACACAGACACACACATGCACAGATACACACACAGACGCACACAGATACGCAAAGACACACAGATAGATACACAGATACACACAGTCTCAGATCACAGAAACACACACAGTCACACACACAGACACACACAAATACTGAGACACACAGAGGAAAAAGATACACACACAGACACACATACGTTTTCCCACCAAGCACACATACAAGATTGTTAGGTTCAAGAAATTAACTTTCTTTTCTTTTTTTTTTTTAATTTATTTCTTTTTATTGGCTGTGTTGGGTCTTTGTTGTTGCATGCAGGCTCTCTCTAGTTGCGGAGGGTGGGGGCTACGCTTCGTTGCGTTGCGCGGGCTTCTCATTGCAGTGGCTTCTCTTGTTGCAGAGCACAGGCTCTAGGTGCACGGGCTTCAATTGTTGTGGCACGTGGGCTCAATAGTTGTGACGTGCAGGCTCAGTAGTTGTGGCGCACGGGCTTAGTTGCTCCGCAGCATGTGGGATTCTCCCGGACCCGTGTCCCTTACATTAGCAAGTGGATTCCCAACCACTGCGCCACCAGGGAAGCCCTAAGGAATTAACTTTCTTATGATATCTGCCTCAAATCATGCCCATAGGCATGTTCTAAAACCTGATGGTTGAAAAGCTCATCTAAGTTTAGGAAAGAGAAAATTTAATGGGTGAATTACTTTCCTTTTTTAATGAACTACAACCTGGGGAAACATTTTGCCCCTTATTTGCCTAATCAGCCTCCTGTCGCAGACTCTGCCACGTGCCCCAGCGAGCTACTCCGTGCCCCTTGAAAAATCCAATTGTTCCTGGGCTCATGTCTGTTCCAAGCATGGGAAAAATACGAAAGAAAATTTAACCATCGAAGATCATAGATTCAGCTATCATCCGAGCTGTGGTGGCAGAGAGGATTAGCCTACATGCCAGCTCTGATATCGATTAGTGGAGGTGCCTAGAACACTGTGTGGAGCAGGATTCAGAGTCTGGACTCAGCAGAAAAGTAGACGGCAGTTGATGAGTGATGTCTGCCAGGGTCACCGGCTGGGACTGCGGTGAGACAAATGTCAGAGATGTGTTTTCCCTGTGTCCTTCATGAATGAAGGCAACATGTGCCAGAAGTATTACCAAAGTCACAGGCCAACACGTAGCAGGGTGCATGCATTCTGTGTGACGGGTGCCGGGTCCCTGTCCTGTAGGAAAGCACAGCCTATGTGGAGGGGCAGACCCCCATCACTGGGGATCACCTGGAAGCTCAAGACACAGATGCACAATCAGGTAGACAGAGACATACGTGTGCGTGCACACACACACATGCACACACATTAAAGCACACGGACACAGACACACATCAAGAAAGCCGGGAAGGCATCCACGTGGGCCTGGGAGTTCAGAGGAGGGGCTCTGAGGCCCATGAGGCCAGCAGGCATGACTGATGGGCCTCAGGGCTGCACGGGTGCAAGTAGGTGCACGTCACAGGGTGGAGGAATAGTCTGCGCGGGGAGCGCGTGGCCACTGTCAGACGGACCTGGGCTCCCATCCTGGCCACACTACACACGTGTGCGGCCACCAGGATGGGGCAGTCTTTCTGCTGCAGGCTTCCTGTGCAGAAGACGTGACTGTGAGAGTCCTCCTCCGAGGACTGCCCAGGGATCTGGCACAGGCGTGGCGGGGGGGCGCCTGAGGGCACTGCCGTGTGGGCTGTGGAGGGCGCAGGAGGGACACGTAAAGGGGCGTTTCCAGCGGGGAGCAAGTTGGGGGATGGAAGACTGGAAGGTGGTGGTTTGGGGTGGGAGGGGGTTGGAACACTTCCCACCTTCTTTTCAGCCCATCTCAGAAGCTGCCTGGGGGAGCCCCGGTCTCTACTGCATCAGTGGTCGGCCCGAATTTCACTAAGTCAAGGGAAGATCTAATTGCATCTGGGCTCCCGGGACGGGGAGGCCACAGCCTCCATCCCAGAACAGTGGGCCTCGTGGAAAGAAAAGACAGGAGCCAGGCCAGGGCCCATCTCCCCACCTGGAGCCACCAATGCTGCAGCCACGATGCAGGGGCCTGCTGCCTTCCCTGCCCCTTTCTCCCTGGCTTCCAGTGACTCCTAGCTACCCTGCCCTCTGACGTCTCCCCCGACCTCTCCGCCCTCCCTATCTTCCTCTAGCTTTGCTGTGCCATCACGAGGGACAGTGTAAATGCCACGTTGCTGGGAAGCCACAGGCCTCTGACCTGGCCTGGGGGTCAGGGCCGTGGAGCAGCCCTGGCTCCTGCTGCCCTCCTAAGACAGGAGCTGCCTGCCTGGGGCTGCTTCCCTACCTGTATGACTGGGGCTCATCTCCGCCTGGACTGGGGGATGGGCGGGGGCCACTAAACTCATGGGTGGTCGCAGAACTCAATTCGAGGCACAGAGTTTGGAGGCAGCAGCCTTGCACACCTGCTCCTGTGTGCACACACCCACTCTTGTGTGCACACACCCAAGCTGCTGCCCTTCCTGAGTCCCGGTGGCCTCATCTGTCGGGGGGAGGAGCAGAGTACCTGCTCCCAGGGCCATGGTGCGGAGGGCAGGTGCCTCCAGAGGCTCTCAGCTCAGTGCCGGCGCAGGGCAGCCTCGGGAAATGTACCTGCCTGTCTCCATTCCCCCTGGGGCCATCCCCTCACCCCCCACGCCATTCTTCTGCTCCTCCAGAGCCCCTCCCGGATCCCGTGGTCAGGATGGTGCACAAGTGGGGTCTGATGGAGCAGAACACCCTGCTTACCTCATTCAAGCTGGAAATGAGACCTGAGGAAGAACTGGAGAGGCCAAAGCGCTTCTCGATGGTGGTGAGGCTGCTCTTGAAGTAGGCGCTGTACAGGAGCTGGCAGAGCTGCAGGAGGCCATGACACAGCACGAACACCTGGGGAGGAGACCTGGGTGGTGAGGCCTCCTGACAGCGAGCCCCGGCCGCCCACCTTGGCTGTCCATTCTGGGGCACAGAGGCCCAGCAGCCTGGCCCATTTCCTCCCCCATTAGTTGGGAATGCTTCCTCCATCAGGTGGTCCGAGGGTGAAATGTCATCATCCTCGGACCACTTTCACCCACAGCTTTAGTCAGCACATGTGAGCCATTCCCCTCATTCCTGCCATTCTTGTTAGGTTATCATCAATGGCAGGAAAACCAACGGGTTGGAAAAGCATCCCTGAGGGTAAGGCCTGAGTCATCAGCCATGGCCAAGGGCATTCAGCTCCTGGAGTTGTTCTCTGACATCTCTGCCCTCCCTCTCGTGTCCTGTAAGGGCCGAGGGCCACCCTCCAGCCCGCTCACGTCACTCCCAGGAGCACAGACAGGCCGGGCGTCACACTGCTCCGGTCCTCTTGACCTGCCCTCCATTCCCTCCCCCCACCAGCACCCGCCCTCCCAGGCCCACCTCTCATACCCCAGCCAGGCTCCAGGATGGGCTGTCACACCAGCCTGTTTGAACGAAAACACGAGCCAAGCTTGTGAACACCTCTTATACGGGGCGTTTGCGATTGTGCGGGCTCCTCCCCTGGGCGGATGATAAGGGCCTGGGGAAGGCATCCCACCCTGCCCCACATGCCTTGTCCTATAGGTAAGAGTAAATATGCCAAGTACATGTGCTTTCCGTGGTTGATGGGGAGGGTGGAGAGGGGGTGTGGCACCTGGAGGCGGCTGCAGGCCGAGCTCTCCTGGGTTCTCGGCTGCTGGGCAAGAGCAGGCTCAGAGCTCAGAGCCAGAGCCCCACATCCTGCGCCCCCTGGAAGTGCCCCTCTGGAGGCTGCACTTGTCCTCCAGGGAAGGGTGAGGTGCCATTATGTTTTGTAATCTGCCAAAACCCTTCCCTTCATTGAAGGGCTGGCATCTCAGGAGACCAACTGGGGCTCCACCTTCATTTCGGTTTCTTTGTAAAGCCAAGCCAGCCCCTCTGCAGGGGCCCCGATCCAGGTTGTGGGATCAGAGCTGACATCCCCTCTCCTACCAGCCAAGGCAGAGCCTTTGGGAGACCAGGGTGCAGCCCTAGCTGCCTGCCCGTGCATACAAATCCAAGGAGGTCATCGTGCCACGAAACCAGACACCTGTCCAAACTGCCACGCTCCCCCCACCCCCCAAGCGCACGGCGCCTCCTCGCTCCTCATTGGTGGCAGAAGGAAGCCTGTCCACCTGCAGTCAGGGGCAGCCCTCCACCCCTGTCTCCCTAGGGAGGCTCTGCTCTGCTTCATTTCATATACAGGAATTCTTAATATTTTGCTATAAAGGTACTTTGGAAAATGATCTAGACTCTCTTATGCACAGGGAAACAGAAGTCCAGAGAGGGAGAGAGGCAGGGCAAAGGCAATTTGGCCTTGGGCATCTCTCCACATCCTCTTCTGCTGACCATCCCCTAAAGGCTAACGCCCCCCCAAACTCTGTCTAGTCCCCTTCTCTGGACCTGGCACCCTGTCTGCACACAGTCATCGCAAGCCCCATCTGTGGTGCCCACATCTCAGGCCCTCCTCCAGAACTTCCCCCCGAGCTTTCCCACTCAAGTCCATCCCGCGGTGTGCTGGGTGTGTCCACATGGACATCCGCTGACCCCTCCGACGAACTGCTTCCCAAATAGGGCTCGATGTCCTCCCCCCAGCTCTCTCCAGCTCTTCCTTCACTCCCCCTCAGCTTCACTCATTTCCCTGAGCCAGAAACCGGGAACCCTCCTGGATGCTTGTTCCTCACCCCAGATTGCATTTGGCGCCCCTGCTAAGCCCTGTGATTTCCTCTTGGCACCTCTTGCATCTGGCCGGCCCTTCACCTCCAGATTGTGCCTTGTCTCAGGCCCTCACCCCTCGCCCCCAGATTCCTTCAACAGCCTCTCACAGATCTCCTGTCTGCCCCGCAAACCTTCCATCCCACCACTCCAGAGTTTATCAAACACCCGTGTGAGCAGGTTACGCTCAAATTAACACCTCTCCCTGGCTCCCCACTTCCTACAGGATAAAAACCAATGCCCCTAGCGTGGCATCCAAGATGCTACAGGTCCTAGACCCTGCCTGCCTCTTTGGCTCCATACCCTGCTGCCGCACACCATGTTTTACAAAGATGGCTACACCACTATCTCCCGTCCTACATGCACCTCTTACAATGTGACGACATGCGTTCATCAAAAGTGGGATCTGTGTTCCCTCCCTTTCAATATGGGCCAATCTTAGCTATTTGCTTCTAAAAAGAGAAGGAAGCAGAAGTGAGGCCCTGTGACCTCTGGGGCCAAGTCCTGAAAGTTGCTTGTGAATCCCCCAGCTCCTTCTCTCTTGGGAGCCTTAGACCCCAGACATCACTCTATGAAGAAGCCCTGTCTTCCCTGCTCACAGGGGGTCCACATGGTGGTGTTCCAGCCGACAACTCCAGTTAAAGTTTCAGCTTGCTGCCAGCATCAGTGGCCAGACATGTTACTGAGAGAGCCTTCAGAAGATTCCAGCCTTCGATGCCAAGCGGAGCAAAAGTGAGCTGTCCCCACCAAGCCTTCCATAGATGGAAGATCCGTGAGGCAACTAAACGTTGCCATTGTTTTAAGCACTAAATTTAAGACTGCTTTGTTATGTAGTACTAAAGCTAGAACACACTGTCCTTCAAACTTCATCAAGGTCACACTACCCCACAGCATGCTCCTTATCTGATCTGTGCTCACAGTCTGAACAAAATCATCTTGCCCGTCTTTGCCTGGATAACCCTTCAGTGGCCCCGCTTTGTCCAGCATGGGGCTCAGGTATGTCTAGTTCAAGGGAGCTTTTGAAAATCCAGGCACCTGATGCTGACTTCTGCGCAGAGGCATCTTGATGGCTTGGCACATGCCTGGCACTCAGGGCGACATCCAGCAGAGGATAAGGGCTGTCATAAGAGCCTGGGTGGGGGGACCCGGTGAAGGCTGGACCGAAGCCCAGGGCAGCGGGGAGGTGGGGAGGGGCTGCTCAGACGCTCCTGCAGAGGTTGAATTGACAAGGCTGTCACTGACCCCGGGGGGGAGAAGAGGGGCAGCGTTTCCAGCCTGAGGGCCAGGAAGGGGGCAAGGCCATGTGCGAGACAGGGGCCCAGGAGGAGGAGTGGAGATGGAGGGGGCGGACAGCAAGTTCATGTCTGGAACACCCGAGTTTCTGAGCATAAAGCTCAGGAAAGGCCAGTCTCTCTCCAACCAAGTCAGTAATGAATTAACAGGAGTGACTAATCTCTCCTGAGTTCCCCAGTAGTCTCCTGGGAGGAAGGTGAGTATAGTTGGGGAAAAACCTGTCTCAGATCTTTTCCTGAAAGATATGCCTTTGCTTTTTCCAGTAAATATAAAAATCCCTTCAGACATGAGGTGGAAGGCTGCACCTAGAGCCAGAGGGCACCCTCCTCATCCCACACCCCCCAAAGAGCCAACCGCACCACCAGCTTTCGGCCACTACAGTCCTGTCAGGTCGGGGTGCCTGATGCGTGCCCCGGCAGAAGTGCTGGCGTGTATCTGAGCCCCCAGGTTCCAGTGGATTCAGCAGATGAAGGGGAGTGAGATCTGTGGCTGCAGGGGTGGGGGGAAGTTGGGCAGAAGATGCCAGGTAAAGAGAAAGAAGTGGATGGATGGTTCCAGCAGAACTTTCTGGCCTGAGCCGCTCAGGGTCACAGCCATCTGGTCCCACCTACTGAGCTTATGTGGGCAGGACCCAGGCTGCTCACACTTACCAAGTACCCACTCCACGGTCAGCATGACACGCAGCAGCAAACACTCGACACGGTGCAGGACAGATAGAAATCCATCCCTCGCGAGAACATGGGGCTTATGAGCACAAGCAGATGGATGGGTGGGAGAAGGAAAGGTTCGCTCACCCTCCACCACCATTGACACAGTGTAGTGTTCTGGGACTTGAGAGTTTGGGTTTGGGAGTCAAACAAGACAAAGTTCACATCCTGACTGTAAAGAAGGGCATGACCTTCGGCTACATATTTGACCCTCTGACAGCAGTTTCCGCACTAGTAAACGGGAGCTGTGATAATACCTGTTCCTGCTGCCTTGTGAGGCTTGCAGGAGAGAGTCTGTGTTTCAAGGCCTGGTGCCCTGCCTGGCCCACAGTGAGTGCCCACATTCTGGAGGGATATTTAATAAGTCCAGGCTTCCTCCACTCCCTCCTCTTGCCCAAATAATTGAAGGTCTCCGCTGCTTTCACGTCTCCTGTGGCATGAAACCTCTAGGACAGAATTTCCCACAATATGTTAGGAAGATCCACCACTTGTTTCAGATGACTCCAAGTTCAAAGGATTCCCAGGAGAAAAAAGTCTGGAAAACCTGCATGCTATAATCCTCCCTTGTGAATATTTACAATTCACATTAGCATATTAAAGGCTCTAAGAAAACCTTCAGTAAAGACCAGCTTAGCTTTGTTTTACCCAACTTTCTTCATAGCTTCTTTAGCCATGTAACCCCCTGTATGTATATAAAACAGATTCTACATGCTGCAGATTGTAGCTTGGGGAAAGATTCCATGTACCTTTTAAAAGTAGCTTATGGTAGAATCTGGGTCTTGAGATTTCTTCACAAAAGGAAAAGAAAACAAAGATGTATTACCTGGGCTGTATTATCTTTTTAAAAATAGCATGCCAGCATTTCTATCTCCTCACTCTACTTTTTTCCTTTTTCATAGCAATTATTGCTTCTTAAAATTACATCATGCATTTGACTTCTCACTTATGGACATCTACCCCTACCAGAATGCAGACTTCACAGAGGAAAGATGACGTGTGCTTTTTAAGATACCACATCTCCGTTGTCTGGAACGATGCCTGGTCCTTAATTGGGGCTCATTCATTGTCAAGTGAATGAATATGTCTTCAAATAGTCCAACTGATGAACCCTCTTCCAGAATATACATCAAAGTAGCCACTTAGGAAGCCACAGATTTGTTCCAATGATCTGTCCTCAATCATTATAAATTCCCCCTTCAGTATTGCTTTTAATTAGTCTACAAGCCATGAAGTTTACAAGGCACACACATCATTTGTTACCGAATGCTAACAGATATATATGGAACCGAAAGAAAAAAACAGTACTGACGAACCTAGTGGCAGGGCAAGAATGAAGACACAGATGTAGAGGACGGACTTGAGGACACAGGTGGGGAAGGGGAGGCTGGGACGAAGTAAGAGAGTAGCATTGACATATATACACGACCAAACGTAAAACATGAGGCTAGTGGGAAGCTGCTGCAGAGCACAGGGAGATCAGCTGGGTGTTTTGTGATGATCTAGAGGGGTGGGATAGGGAGGGTGGCAGGCAGGCTCAAGAGGGAGATATATGTATAAATACAGCTGATTCACTTTGTTGTACAGCAGAAACGGGCACAGCAGTGTAAAGCAATTACACTCCAATAAAGATCTGAAGGAAAAAAAAGATTATTGAGGCCAAGTGATAGAAATATGGCCCAAGTTAAAAAAAAACATTTGTCAGTTTAGCTGCCTCACTTACTTACTGGGCTCAGCTCAAAATCATTTTTGGATACTTCTAAACTCAAATTAAAAAGTTAAAGATTTGCATTTATGTATGAAGAGACTTTCTGGAGTGGTAAAAATATTTTATATTTTGATTGTGGTGGTATTTACACAGGTGTATGCATTTGTCAAAACATCAGTCATTTAAAATATGTGCACTTTGTTATATGTAAACCATTCCTTAATAAAGTTGATTTAAGAAAAATCTGATTTTAAAAAGATCTGCAACCAGGAAGGTATTCAAAATAATGTGCTGAGGCTTTGAAGGGAATTCCACAAACAGTTTTAAGAAAATACTATAAGCACAGGCAATGTGATTGGAATAAATCTGTTTATTGAAAGGGTTCACTCTGAAATCATCAAAACCCATGTAAATATCTAAGTGTGTGTGTGCTAATGCAAACATCTAGGTTTTCTTGTGTGCGTTCGCGCATGTGTGTGTGTGTGTGTGTGTGTTAAAACTGTACACGTCTTTAGGCACATCTCGTAGAAGAAAGCCTGAAGGGAATGTTAATGTGGGGGGAACAACATTCTTACAGGGTGTGGTGGGCGGGAAGCTCTAAAACTTCTAACTGTTCATGTTCACAGCTCTATTCTTTTTCCAATCTTAACAAACATGAAGAGGAAGTTCGAAGAGGAAGGAAGCAAGGAGATTGGAGTGGTCATGAAGATCTTTCTTTAACAAAGAGCTCTCTTTTTACCACCTTTGCCAAAGAGCTAAGAAAGGCTGAAAAGATGCTGAGATGCCAGTGAAGTTTCAGAGTGGGGCCCCAGGCCCCAGCCAAGCTTCAGCGCTCTAAGCAAGAATGTAAGTAAGTAAGTAAATAAGCAACAATAAGGGTAAATCATTCCGACAAGGAGTGAAAGCCTCACAGCTCAGGCTGAATGAGAAAGGGTCAGAGTCCAGCCTAGCCGTGGTTTCCTCTGCTCTACGTGTTCATGACCCTCTTTTCCAAACTAAACATTAGAACTATGATCTAAGGCAGCTAATCAGAGTTACAGGGACACTGGGAGAAGTTCTGAAATGTGGTCCCCACAGGGTTATTGCCTGTTTAACCACTGACTCTGCTGTCAACCAACTCTGATTTTGTCCACACGCATACTGATGAAGGCAAAACTCTAGGAAATTCAGCTGATGTCTTATGTCCACGAGGATGTGATGTCTGTGATAGTTTAACACACTTAGGGAGCCCAGGAGTGGGAAGAAAGCCATTCAGGAGCAGGAGATGGGGCTGGACTAGAACACAGGCTGTGACCTCCCAGTTTGGAACAATGCTCCAATTTGGCAGATGTCAGCAGTCTAAATCAACTATTCTTCGGAAGGAAGGAGGGAAGGAAGGAAAAGGAGGGAGGGAGAGAGAGAAGAAAGAGAAAAGAAGAGCTCAGGGAAACCTTAATCTCACCCTGCCCAGCAGTGTAGGGAGAGCTCAGCAGCAGTGTAGGGAGAGCTCAGAGGAGCGCAGAGGGCCTTCTGAGTGAGAAAGGAGACTCCCAGGTGCTTCTGCTCCTCCAACTTCTGCGTGTCAAAATTTGGCCCCAGAGTCCATGAGGTTCCTCCTCTCTGGGCTGGAGCGGACTGCGGCCGGGAGGCAGGGACAGCCGGAGGCTCACATGTCTCTCGGACAGCACCACAGAGGCCCAGCCAAGGTGATAACCCAGCTGGGTTTGAGCCACGCTGGCTTTCAGAAGCTCCTTTGCACGGTCAGCTGGAATCCCTCCTACTTAATCATAAACCCACTTACATTTATTTTCACTTTTTCATTTTTTTTCTTTTATTTTGAATCATTGTATCACACGCGCATGTTTTAAAAAATTAAGTAATATGGAAGGGCTTAGAATGAAAAGGCCAGCCCTGCTCTCAGCTGGAGCCCACCACCAGTACTGCAGTCCAGGGACAATCACCTCTGTTTTTAGAGTTTCTGTTGATTACATCCACGCATCTCAAAATAATGTTCTTGTTCTGCAATTTCTCGATTTATCACTTTTGACTGTGTGCCCCGATAGGAGAGGATTTGGCTCACTTATTCAGGTCCCACCCCCTCCCTATTCCTCCCAACTTTTAATAGTTTTATCAGTTGTATCCTTACTGGATGGCTTCACTTTGTGGCAAACAAGCTAGGAGCCAGGAGCAGGGCTTCCCCCCAGGCACACACCCGCACCAGCTGACAGTCCCTAGGTTCCTGGAGAGAAGGCTGCTTGTGCTTTCCCGGGGGGGGGCTGCTCCGTATTAACCCCTCGGGTTCAGCTCCATGTGTCATCTCTGCCTTTTGCCACCCCTGCCAGCTCTGAGTCTGCTGCTGTCCAGGGCTGTGCCAAGTCCCAGGTCCACGGGCTCCCCCACTGTCAGCCCCACCCACGCCGTCCTGCCCTCTGCTTCATCCATCGACACTTCCCCACTGCCTTCCATCTTGCTGAAATTATTGGACCGCTTCATCTACTCAAATCCGTCTCCCTTTCTTCTTCCTGTTATTGGTTTTCACCATGTTTGAATTCATTGCTCTCGTCCTAATGAGGGTGTCGGAGATGAGGGAAAACAAACATGTGCTCAGTCTGCCATTTTGAACTATGAACCCAATCTACCTCCTGATGCGAAGGCTAGCAAAAAAAGTAATAATTCTGTCCCCACTTTTTCAACGGGAAAAAAGAGTGTGTACATGTCAGTGGACTAAGTAGTCAAACCAAAAAGTATACCCAGGCCCTCCTCCACAACTCCCCTCCCTCACCCCCCAGGACACTAGTGCATGCATCCAGACACCTCATTATTTGACTAGAATGTTCTAAAGTGGTTGGTGTGTCTCCAACAGAAGGCACATGGCTGGAGAATGGTGCTGGCTTGGGATGTCTCCCCATCTCCACTTAAATATTTCTATTTTTTTTAGTGTCTCTATTCTCATAGCCCATTCTCAGTCTTGGCTGAAAGTTCACCAAGGGTAAGACCTGGGAGGTAAGGCTCAGGGCTCAAGAGGCCCTAATGCAGTGGAGACAGCGAAGGAAACTCAGAAAGGGTGACTCCTGGCTGTTTCCCAATGACCTCAGAGAGGCAGCATCTGAAAAGGGAGGAGGGTCTGTGGGTTGGCTCCTCTGAGGCCCCTCAGAGCTGGAGGGGAGAAGGGATCCTTACCCCTGTCCTGCCAAAAGAAGAAGGAAGCAAAGCAAAGATATGTCCTGGAATGAAGGCCTCCTTCAGCCAGTCAGCCTGCTTACCCCTCCTGTACCTTCAGCAGGGTGTGACTTTGGATCTGAACCATGGCCCGGTGGCCCCAAAGGGGAACGTCTCTTTTAAGAAGTGATTCAGGAAATCAAGTCTGTTCCTATGCAGGAAGAATGCCTGAACAAGATAAAGTTCAGAGATTCAAAATAGCCCGCCTAGGGTCAAAGTTGGTGGTAGCCACAGCAGCAGGAAAAAAGGTATCTTTAGTATCATCCATATTATTATGAACTAGAAAAATGCTTTGCTAAGACACAGTCCTGGGGGCCTTTGGAAGTATAAAAATCAGAACGATCTAAAAAAAACACAGGTTTTCCTTACAGCTTCCTTGCTCCCTAAGACGGCAGTGGCCAGGCTAGAGAGCTGGGGTGGGATCCTGCCTGGGCAGGGAGGCCGGCTGAGCTGGGCCCCTGATGGTGCCTCTGCCCAGTGCAACTGTTCTTTCCAGTGCCCCCCTGCCAGCCTCCACTGTCCACACAGTGGCCTTCCTGTCCAGCAGTTTCTCCTAATACGACGGAGAAAGGCCATCTCTGAGGTCTGCGGGAGCTGCTCCAGGGAGGACTGGAGCCTCAGTGGAGGCCAGGAGCCCACCAGAAACCACCACAGGCCCAGAGGACCACGGCACTGAAGCAGCCTCTCCCACTGTTCACACTCCTGGAGGGCGGGGCGGGGCTGGCCAGGTACATCTCGGAGCCAGGTCACCAAGGAATTGGGTTAGACCGGGATCTTTCAGCTCTTTTTTAGTTTAGTCCACTCAGCCTAGAAAAAAAATCTCATCTGATGGCCTCTGGGTAAGAGAAAATTGAACTGGACACTGGAAGTCCCAATCCACATAATTCTGTAGTTTTTGTTGTTATTGTGAGCTAGGAAAGGCCTCTGACAAGACCGAGTCCTGAGGGCCCTTGGAAGTATAAAGATGAGCACTACATGTAAAGAAACATGTGGATTTCCATGGCAGCAGGCTTGCTGGAAGGGACAGGGCCACGGAAAAGGGAGGCAGACATGCTTCCTAGCTCCTAAGACCAGTAATCCTCAAACGCTTTTGGCTGTTGTTGTTTTGCTTTGTTTTTGACCCTGTCCAAAGCTCAGCCCAAGGAATGAGGAAGGCAGATGGCTGGATCAACCTGGTGGCATTTGTGGGTAAGTTGAAAGAGCAAAGGTGAGAGACTGCCTGAGGTGGCCAGGACATGTGGTTTGGGCTTTAGAAATCACAGATTTAAAAAAAAATTCTGGAAGAGATGAAACATGAGCCCCTGAGACTGGATGAATTCATCAGATTAGCTAGAAGCCTGATGCTCAAAGTTTCCCAGAAAAATAAAAACTTTGAAACAAAATCAGTATTGACATTTATGTAAATATGTGTTCAAATTCTTCTTCAGAAATTTCAAAAGTCACCTTTTTTTTTTTTTTAAAGTCAGAGAAGCTTTCCTTGATGAAAAACAAGTGCCTTTTGTCTTTTTTGGAAGTTGGCACATGAGAAATTTGTTAGGTGAAATAAAGGCACCATTAGGGAAACTGCTTTGAATCTATTTATGGAAGGAAAAGAACATTCAAACTGTGTGAATATAGAAACTTCACCTATTTCATATTCTTCTTATTCTTTGTGCACAAGATGGGATGTTAATATTTTCCCTCACCTTCCTGAAGGGTGTGTAGGTTAAGCCCTTCCCTTCCTGCCCTCAAGGAAGGGGAGGTTAGTTTTTCAGAGAGAGAGAAAGTGGAGTGTGGGGATGTGGTATCAGAAGAGCCCAGGACCCCGGCAACTGCTCCCTGGGAAGCCGGCCAGGAAGGAGGGACCCCGCGGCCCAAGAAGGCCGGCTCATGGCCACTGGGAAGCACTGACGGGCTATTTTTCTCATCTTGTTTGTTTAATAATTAATTGCCATCTTCCAGTTTGTTGGTCACGCTGTATCTTCTGCATCGGGCTATCTGGCACATAATAAATGTTCAATAAATACCTGCTGCATAAAGTGAATCCTCTTACCACCCTGAGAGGCAAACATGATTCCGCTGGTTTATGGAAGAGGAAACTGAGGTTCAGGGAAGCTTACAAAATTCTCACATTGCACAGTTAGTAAGTGGTAGCAGCTGACTGATGCCAAGTCGCACCCTCATTCTGCTCCATCCAGCAGCCCAATTGCATGAGCGTTTGGGCAAAGAAGGCATCATTGAAATTGTTTCCACCAAGATAGCCAGTTACCTAACTGCCAAATCCAGTGGGCTCTGCAATGACAGCTTTACTCAAGTCCTGCAGCACCTGACATGCCTGTGTCCCTTCACCATCTGTGATGTCATTGCCACCCCCGAGGTCTTGCAGCCTCTCTAAGTGTTCCTCCTTAGAAATTCTTGCAGGAGCTCTTTCCTGCCACCCCACCCGAGGTTCCGTCCTCAGCCCCCTTGCCCGTGTCTCTGCACACGCTCACCCTGGGCGTCCTACTCGTCCATCCCAGAGGTCATCCTCGGCTGTGTGCTGGAGCCTCCAGTCCATCGCTAGGCTGCAGACCTCCCTCCTCAAGCCCCTGCTTCCCATGCCATTCAACTTTACTCCCAACGATCAGTATCGGAAATTCACACTCCAAACGACTATCCTTACCCTTCACCGCCTCCTCTGGATGCCAGTTCTCGCCCTGGTGCTTCAACCCCCAAACCAAGGCTTGAACCCACACCGCGTCTCCACCTCCACTGCTGCCTCCCATCTAGACACCGTCAGAACCCACCTGGCCACTACCACAAGTTCCTACCCTTTCCCCAAGCCCACTCCTCCTTCCAATCTATTCTTTAACCAGCAGCCAGAGTGATATTTTAAAACTTTGAGTATAACATTCACCAAAAAAAGGCACAAGTCATAAGGGCACAGCTTGATAAAACATCACACGTCAAGGACACGTGAGGGACTAGAACCCAGATTGAGAAACAGAACATTTCCGGCTTCCCAGACGCCCTCGAGTGCCCTCTCGGTCACCCCCTCCTCTCTAGGGTAGCGACTCTCCTGGCCTCTAGCAGCACAGGTTAGTTTGCCAGTTTTGTACTTTACAGAAATACAGTCATATAGTGTGTCAGCGTGATCTTCTGAAGATGGAGATCAGAGCCTGTCATGACCTGTGAAAAAACCCTCCAATGGATTCCCACCAGCTCAGATCAAAATCAAGCAGAGCCTGCAGGGCTCTCCCTGTTCCAGCTCCCATCCACCACCATGGCCTCTCCTTGGGTATTAAGCTACCGACATTCGGTCTGGGGTAACAGGCGGTTGACATGTGCAGCTGGGTGGAAAACACATGGCCCATGTGAGATGATGTGTTGCCTCAGAGCCTTTGGGGGTGGTGGCATTGTCTACCGGCTTGCGGTCGGAGGGGGGAGCCCTTCATTCCCACCCCTCCCTTGCTTAGCTTCCGCTCACCTATCTCTATGATGGCAAAGAACGTCCCTCCTGTGACACATTTCCCACTGTTCCTTCGTGGCCTTGAGCCCAGACTGCAATTACAACCACCTTGCGTGTCTGGCGCCCTGCGGCAATCCTGGCACCCAGCACAGAGCTGTCGCCAGCCAGCGGGGCGGAGGAGGGAAATGACACCGGAAGCATGGCCGCTACTTTACGAGGAAGAGGCGATCTACTCGGCAAGTATCTGCTGATGAACAAATCAACAGGAAGGAATGAATTTCAGGGAATGACACCACCAGTTACACAGGCACCTCTAAGCCATAAGTAAGTGGATGTAAAATTATCAAAGTGGATTGTGAATTCCTTGAAAAAATAGGTTGCTTGTTTTTTCCCTTTTATTGTGCCCATTTATCTCCCAAGGAGATAAATCAATTACTTAGCAAACCCTCGTAAATTCTTTCACTGTCATCAGGGTGATAGGTAGGGCCAGCTGCACATCAGAGCTCCCAAACATCTCCGTTTAGAGAAATGAAACCCTGGACTCATGTTCACCTCTTGGCCCTGCCAGGTTTTTTAGCAGAAAAGAGACTGGAGACACACTGAGCAGTGAGGAGGGGGTGTGTCCCCCAAGGCTACCCAGCGAGGAGTCTGAGGTTCCGTCTAGAACAGTGGGCACCCCGATGGGACAAGAGAGGAGCCCTCGCTCAGGGCAGCCCCGCCCCGCAGCCTGTGCCCACCCCCCCCACGGGCTGCCGAGTTCCTGATGAACGACAGCATGCCCAGCCCCATCAGAGCCACCGTGGAGGTCTGGGAACCAGGCTTCGAGAAACCGTAATAGAGTCAAAGACAGCAGACGCCTGAGATGAGGGCGGGCCCGCCGCCCACCAAGAGGCCAAGGCACAGGCGTGCAGGGACGCTGCGATGCTGAGTCTGCTCCGCGTCACGCGGGCCCCCCTCGCTGGCCGCTCTGATGTCAGAGCGCCTCCTGAGGCTGTGGCCTTCCGGAGCTGCAGGGATGCAGCAGGCAGGCGTGCCCTGTCACCACCCCCACCACGCACCCTCACAGATGTGGGGGCTCCACTGTGACAGGCTTCTCCTGCAAAGAAGCATCCTCACAACCCATCCTGATCACCCTGGCACTCCCCTGCCCGCTGGGAGTCCCAATGTTCACAACCACGGCTGTTCTCACAGGTGCCTGCTTCCTTCCAAGACCCCACCAAAAGCAATGGCAGCTCCCTGAAAACGCCATCCCAAGGGGAGAGGTCCCTGGCAGCCAGGGTAAGATGTTCAGAGCAGATCGTCGCTGCACAGGATAATCGCCACACTTCGGCATGCCCCGCCTCTGCTTTTCTGGCGGCAGGTGGAAGGGTGGCTGGAGGAAAAGGCTTTGTTCGACATTCAAACCTCTCTGTCCCATCAGATGCCTCAAGAGGATGACGTGTCCTCCCTAAGTGCTAAGCGCAAATCCAGATCCCACCACCCGTGCTCTTGGAGATCCCTGGAGGGGCGTGGAACCTGCTGGTCTCGCTTCCCCACTGATCGGTGAGTCAAAATACCAAGGATATTGACCCAAAGAACTACACCACCTACAGATGACTCTGGCAGGGAAGCTGGAACGTCTGTCACCATCACGCCCTATGGGGCTGCATGCACTTCCCACAAGGCCCTCCCCCCCCCCCCCAAGGTGGTCCACCAGCATCCTTGTTATGATGCTCACGACTGATCTCACCTCTCTCTCCACCCTACTCCCCCTGCCTCTGCTAAGGGCATTTTCTATCACCTGTACCACCCCTGGCCTCTTTGCTGGTATTGCAAGCTGAATTGCATCCTCCAGAAAGATATGTCAAAGGCCTAACCCCTGGTACCTGTGAATGCGATGTTTTTTGGAAATAGGGTCTTTGCAGATATAATCAAGGTACGGTGAGGTCATACTGGCTTAAGGTGCGCCTTAATCCAATGATGGGTGTCCTTAAAAGAAGAGCAAATTTGGATACAGAGACACAGGAGGCAGAGAATGGAGTGATGTGGCCACAAGCCGAGGATCTCTGGCAATAACCAGAAGCACACCGTTGGTCCTCTTCCCTTAGTTCAGTGACAGAATCCTGTTCCTCTGGCCCAGATGTCCCCAGATGACCCTACTAGAAACCTGGTTCACCTCTCCTGGGCCCACCACACTTCCTCCTGCAGCTCCAGGGAGAGTCTGTGCTCACCTGCTCTCCAGGTGACTGAAGACGCAGGTTGCTTTATTTTTCAATTGTTCAAGTCCCTCCAAATTCACGCAGCTATTTTCTGAATTCCTCTATTACTCATCAGTGTCCTCTGTGGACAGACACCGGGATGGCCGAGGCCTCCTGCGCTGGTGACCCATTTCCTGCCTCAGCCCCTCCCACCTGTGATTTATTGCCTCTGGGTCCCAGCCCTCTGCCCTGGGGGCCCCCTTCTCACCCCCAGACTCTTCTACCTCCTGTCCACACCTGGAGGGGCCTGACCGCTCATGTCCCCTGAAAATTTTCCCCAAATGCACAGACCTTTCCTCTGTGGGAGCCAACTAGTTACAGGGAGTCCGCATGGAATGAAGGGGTCTTCGTTCTCTACACAAGCTGAAACTGCTTCCCCTCCTTCCTTTCGAAGCTGTCCTGTAGGTGCCCTGCCTTCTCGGCTGATGGCAAATTCTCACAAGTGGCAGCGTCCGTCTGCAGGCATTTCTCCATATTCTCTAACGTCTACCCACCAGTTTTTCTAGACCTTGTGAGAGACAGAACTCCAGATGGACTGGCTTTTCCTGACTTGCTCTAAACCTGAGCCTGCAGCACTCAGGCCTGAAGAGGCCTCCTCCCCTTGCACGGCTGGCTCAGCCACAGCCCCGTCACCCTGAATTTGTCTACTCCTTGAACACGGCCCTCTTCATCCAGGTTACGACTCCTTGTGCGTGATGTCCCATGCCTGGAACATTCTCCCTTGCCTCCTTGCTGGCCTGACTCCCCTGTCAAGCCCCGTGTGAACATCACTTCCCCAGGAAGCCTGCCTGGTCACTTACTTAGGCTACCCCCTGCTGACACATGCCCCTACAGGAACTCGTGGACCCCTCTCTCTGATGCCATCACACTCGTGATTCCAAAGCAGTGATTCTGAGATGTGCTCCCAGAGACCCTCATTTACTTCAAAACACACACAAGTCAAGACTTATCCTTCTCTGGAGGCTACGTCTCCCTATGAAGACTGAAATGGGGCCTCCCTCTGGCAAATGTGCAGTCACAGTTTATAGTTCCCTTGGCTTGGACAGATCTTATTGGGGGGGGGGTGTGGTGGGGGTACATTATTGCTGTTTTTGCCCAGAAGGAACATTTGAAGGAATGTGATAAGCAAATATTTATTGACTATCATTATGGACCAAGCATATTCCAGGGGAGACCAAGCAGGGCGCGACTTGCAATAACATCAGGTACGTGCACACAACAGTAGCAACTACTTTCAAGGCGATGTGGCAGATGCCAGAGGAGCAAAATAAGCAATGGTGCCGGGGTGCCCGGAATACACGAGGGTGAGGGAGGGGTCCCTGGAGAAAGTGAGGTCGGACCTAGGTCTTTGAGGACGAGGAGAACGTCAGAAAGTGGAGAGGGAAAAAGGGGCCATCTTAGGTCCCGGAGGCAAGATGGGGAGTGGAAAAACACAAGTGTGATGAGGGGTCAGGAAATGATCTGGTTCGTCT
This sequence comes from Hippopotamus amphibius kiboko, assembly GCF_030028045.1. Classification (NCBI taxonomy): domain Eukaryota; kingdom Metazoa; phylum Chordata; class Mammalia; order Artiodactyla; family Hippopotamidae; genus Hippopotamus; species Hippopotamus amphibius. Next base: position 114,816,435 of record NC_080191.1, read on the forward strand.
GAGAAAGTTCTGGCTAAGTGAGAGGAGAAAACCAAGTCAAGTAACGATTGGTGCCTGAGAGGAGTCACAGCATTTTCTCTCTCTGACTATCACCGATGACTTCTGAGCAGGGATAATGCATGCCAAACATTTTTAGAAAGGTTAATCGGTAACAAAGTAGAGGCAGGGAGGCCAATGAAAGACCTTGGGACAAGGTCGAAGAAGCCTCTAGTCAGGGGGTGGCAGTGGACAGAGGATGTCAGCGGGGAGAAGGTCATGACCTGATGACTAAGGAAAAGTGGGGGATGGTGAGTGAGCATCTGAAGACCAAGGAAAGGGAAGCAAGGAGCTCAAAAGACAACGGGGAGCAGGGTGACTGGTGGGAGGCAGAGGTGGGCTGTGGGGCCGGGGGGAAGACCCAAGTGGACACCGAGGGAGCCACCCCTGGTGTCAGGCTAGCTGGCAGGTGCCTCTAGGGAAAGATACCCTTGCTTCTGACAGCTGTTTAACCCCACACCCAAGAAGAAAGGAGAAGATCCCCTCTGGACTGTACAGAATCCAAGAACTAATTGCTACATTAAAATGGTGATCCAGTAGCTACTATTCATTCATTCTTGAAATGAATCCCCCTAGGGCTTTATGTTGGCACTCTTTGAGAAGGCCGAAGCCTTGGGAAGATGTCCTGTCCTATTACCTCTGTTATCTTCTGCTCCTCTCCCAGAGGCCAGAGCCTCATGCCTTGTTAGACTTCACACAGGGGCAAGTAGCCATCTATAAGACGGATGGTTTGCCTGCAACGGAGCCCCAGGGATATCTCCTAACAGACCTTCACTTGCTAAATTTGCAGAAGAATCAGGAGGACAAAGGGGACTTTGATAAGCCTCCTTGGGACATGTGAATTCTGACTTGAAAGATAAAGGGTCTGGCGCCTGACAGAGGCTATTTGATTTCTAACCACATAAACGATTTGGTCCAAGTCCAGTCTTTTGTCTAGTCTTTAGTGGGCAGAAGTCTGCCCGTCTGGTCCCCTTCTCCAGGGATGGGCAGCTTTGTCACTGAAGGCTGCATCAGGATGCAGGTGGTCAGGGCATCTACTTGGTCTTCTGTGGTCACCCCAGCCAGCACAGTGCCCTGGGACATCTTTGCCCCAATGAGCCTCCATTCCAGCTCTACTCTCTACATCACTTCAACTTATTTCTGGATTTTTCTGGGCTGAGGGCTGCTCCTTCGGGGGCCTTACCTCTTGGACTTTCCTGTGTGCCTCCCAAGGTGTTCCCCTTGCCCTCCACCCTGCCTGCCTTCCTCCCCCCTCTAGTCCTCCGATCAGCAAGGAGCGGGGAAGAGCAAAACACAGTTGTGGGACCAGAAGAGGGAAAGGCAGAAGAAACTGGGTGGGATCCAGCCTTCGGATGACAGGAGAGTGTTTCAGTCAGCACCGCAGAAAATGCCCAAAGCCTTTCTTGGAGAAGTTTCCTCAGGTCCCAGGTTTGGCTTGAGAGAGGAAAGGAAACTGTTACAGGAAAGGTCAAGGCAGGGGCCAGGCGAGGCAGGCTAGCCTCTTTCCCATCAGAAAGCCACGTTTAGGTGAAAGCAGCTAAACATCCTTTCCTGGTACCCACACCCTCCGTCGCTCCCTCCCACCCCTGCCGCCCAGGGCCCCAGGGAGTGACCAGGGCAGTGGGATCTCCGCTGTTGCCGGGAGGGGCCATTCAGGGTGTCAAGGTCTTCTCTGTGCCATGAAATGGCCAGTCTAAACACAGGAAATGAGAGCAGGAGTGGGAGCAGGCGGAAAGCGTGCCAATTCCTCAAATTCCCTGTTTACCTACAGCGAGCTTTAAGCTCTGAATATCATTAGTTAGAACGCCCCTGACCTGGGCTTCTGAGAATATTTGCCATTTCCAAACTACCTGTGGGGAAAAAAGAGACTGAAATGGAACTCAGCCTAGCACAACATGCCTATGTGCCCCAAGCTCCCTGGAGTTTCTCTGAATTCCAACGTGTGGCCACCGTGCTCCTCAAGGTCAAGAAGGCTCTGCCCCACCCACCTCCCTTCCTTTCTCCCCAGGGAGCTGTGGGAGGCCTTTACTGGCTGGTCTGGAATGCTCCCCAAAGTTCCTCCCATCAATTCCTCTCCACATGAGAGACTCATGTTGCCTGGGAACCATTTCAGAATAATATGATTACTTCCCATCAATCACTTTAACAAATACCTTGGGGACAAGAATATCACAGCCATCTCAGTGACCTCTGCTTGTGAATCAGTGCTCTGATATGCGCGTTGCCTTACAGCAGAGATTCTCAGCCTTCAGGGTGCATCAGAGTTGTCCAGAGGGTTTGTTAAAGCAGGGTGCCCCACCTCCAGTTTTGGATTCAGTAGATCTGGGATAGGGCATAAGAATTCACATTTCTAACCAGCTCCCATGTGATGCCATGCTGCTGGTATGGGGACCACATTTCGGGAACCCCCGCCTCAGACTCAAGTAGGTCCCCCTGAACTCCAACCCAAATCCTTCCTTCTGGGCACCTCTTTCCTGGAAACAAGACCCAACCTCTGTGTAAACCCATTTCAAAGGAATCAAGGTAAAACTGAGACAGGCCCTCGATGTCTCTGCCCTCCCCTTGGCCATCTGCCCATCTCGGTACGGGGTCTGCTTGCACAGTGAGGCTAGGAGAGCCCCACAACTAGCTCTGACTGTGTACTTCCATCCGCCTCCCAACTCTTTTGCACATCCCCGCTGCCTTGCCTGGAGCTCTCCACGGCAAGTGCAAGGGAATGTGATTTCATCATCCACACCTGGTCTGTTTGGCTGGACTCTTTCCTGGCAGGTTTCAAGACTCCTGAATGAAATCATCAATAAGCATCTTCAGACGGGGAAAGATTAGTTAAGCAAATACGCGGCGCCTACCAGCTGCAGTCCTGGGAGCAGTGGACGTGAGCTCACCCACCTTTCCAACACCACGGCCGATTCACGTCTACAGCCCAGGAGGCTGTGACCTCAGTGGCAGGTCACAGAACAAATACTGATGGGCAGCGTAGGAAGGGTCATCGAGACGCTGCTGATACGCTGGGCATCTGCTCTGTGTAGCGGAGGGAAACACAGCCTGATCACGGGATTTTCAAACTGTGGGAAGGAGAGGATGGAATGCCCCAATGCAGGTCTCCTTGTGGAAGCTCACCCCTAAGCACACCTTCCTCCCATCAGGAAGAAAGCCCCTCTGCCCCTTCCCCCTTCCTTTTGCAGGCCTATTGCCCAGGGCTCCTCACCTCTCCTTCCTGAAGCCACATTCTGTCCCGTACTTGTCCTGAATGTCACTGCCCTTTGACCCTGGGACAATGCTTCTGATGTGTCAATTTGGCTATGCTGTAGTCCCCAGTTATTCAATCAAATACTAATCTAGGTGTTGGCTGTGAAGGAAGTTTGCAGCTGTAATTAAAATATATAATTTTAAGGAAGGTTATCTTAGATAATCTGTAATCTGGGTGGGCCTGATTTAATTAATCAGAAGGCCTTAAAAGCAGGGGAGAGAGAGAGAGAGAGAGATTGATTCCCCTGAATAGGAGCTTTGGCCCAATGCCTGTGATCATCCTTTCCTGCCTGCCTGCCCCGTGAATTTTGGATTTGCTTATTCATCCCTCACAATTGTATAAGCCAATTCCTTGAAATAAATCTCTTAATGCATAGACATATACATACACGTGGGTGTTTGTATCTTCTGTTGACTCTGGCTTGATTAAACCCTGTAGTAGACAAAATAATGGCCTCCCCAATGACTGTGTACTGATACTAGAACCTGTGAATATGTTACCTTACATGGCGAAAGGGACTTGGCAGATATGATTGAGTTAAGAGTCTTAGCAGAGGGAGATTATCCTGGAGTCTCTGAATGGGTCCAATGCAATCACTAGGCTCCTTATAAGAGGGAGACAGGAGGGTCAGAGCCAGAATAAAAGATGAGAAGGAGATTTCAAGATGCTGAACTTCTGACTTTGAGGATGTGGGAAGTGGCCAAAAGCCAAGGAATGTCGGTGGCCTTGAGAAGCTAGGAAAGGCAAAGAAACAGATCCTTCACTAAAGCCTCCAGGAGCACAGCCTTACCAACATCCTGATTTTAGGTCTTCTGTCTTTCAGAACTCAAGAGAGTAAACCCATGTTGTTTTAAGCCACCGGGCTTATGGTGATTCATTACAGCAGAAATAGTACGATGATACAAACCCTGGTTCTTACCGACCCTCCCCGTCTTCCCCCATTTCAGAGCCTCACTCAGGTTTCTTTTCCCTCAGCAGGACCACTGCCCGCCCTCCCCCGCCACCACCTTTCTGATGGCTCCTGGGGTCTGTTCTCCTCCTCTCCACAGGAAGTCTCAACGGTCTTGTCTGCTCAGTCTCCCTCCTGAGAACAGCACTCCCTCTTGTTTTAGAAAAGGGTACCTATTCAACTACAAGAAGCCCCCAGAGACCCCACCTTGCCTCAGGGCACGTGATCCAGCTGAACCAATGAGAGTCCTGCCCCAGGATTTTTTCAGGTTGGAAGTAAATGAAGGGCAGCAGGTAAGCTGTTTGTTGACCATGACTCGGCCATGAAGAGGACAGAGGTTTACAACAGAAGACAGCAACATTATAGATTACCTATAGAGATATGCCTCTTACCTCTAACAGGGTGGTGGGTAGAGTTTTCCTGGCTCCTTTCTCACCAAGCGACCCAGTTTCATGTGTGACTCTGTGTGCCAGCCCCCCATGTCACCTCTGGTGCCTGCGTGGTTACTAATACCCAATCTGCATCAGGTGTTTCTTGAGGGTTTCTTTACACACGGTCTCCCCTCAACCCCTGCTGGTACAGTCATTGTTTCGGTGTCCAGCTCATTCATCGTTTCCCGCCCCTGAAGATTTCACTTTCTTTCTTGCAGGTTCAGCTCTGTATTCAAATATTTGATGGTGCTCTATTTTATGCAGCAACTCGAGGTATTTGTAGTAAGAGGGTCCCGTGTTATATAAACCTGTCATATTGATGAAAACCACAGTTCACTAGAGTTCTTTATGACCCATCTTATCCCAAATAACCAGAGCCTTTGGAAGACAGGGACCTTGTCTGACACACGGTTGCGATCCCCATGCAGAAGTTAAATGGCAGAAGCATGAAGGTGGCATGTTAGAGTTCAGAGTCCGTGGTCCCAGATGCATCAAGCAGAATCCAGTTCTGTTTCTACCTCCTCCTCCCTCACAAAACCCAGTTCCTTCCTCTCTCATTTGACCCATCTTATAACCTCGTATCTATTTGTGCATCTTCCCCTTGTTTACGTCTCTCGTGAGGGCATGGCCCACACTGTTTTGTCCATTATTGTACCTCCAGTGGTTGATGGTACGTGATCAATTCATTGTGTATGGATTGAATAAGTGAATGAATAAATGCATCTCAGGCAGCCGTCCTGACACCATTTCTGGCCTGGGAGTTCTGAAACCCCTGCTGTTTACAGCATTAGCAGAGTCCTGCTTGCAAACAGTGGGTCACCAAATGACTCAAGGCTCACCAAAATGACCGCATGGAAGCCCACCCAGGGATGTCGCCACATCCTCCCAAGTGTAAAACTCCAGGCTCAGGATCAAACCCTAGGCAGCCCTTAGCAGATCCTGTCCCAGCCTCTGTCCTCACCGCCTTCGCCTCAGGCCCACTCTTCCTACATGGCACGGAGCAGATCAGGTACACTCACTTCCCTAAGATGTGTGGCCAACCCTTAGGGCTGGATTCCCAAGCTCTGAGCCAACCCTTGGGAGTGGGCATCCGAAGAGCAGAGAGGCCTTCCCAGACAGAAACACTTCTCAATCTTCCCAGAAAAGAAAATGCTCCATAGTTTTGCCTCTCTCTCTCCTTTTTTTTTAAAAATAAATTTATTTATTTATTTATTGGCTGCATTGGGTCTTCGTTGTGCATACGGGCTTTCTCTAGTTGCGTTTCTACTAGTTTCTCTAGTAGAGTGGGGGCTACTCTTTGTTGAGGTGTGTGGGCTTCTCATTGCAGTGGCTTCTCTTGTTGCGGAACACAGGCTCTAGGTGCGAGGGCTTCAGTAGTTGCAGCACACGGGCTCAGCAGCAGTGGCTCATGGGCTCTAGAGCACAGGCTCAGTAGTTGGAGTGCCCAGGCTTAGTTGCTCTGCGGCATGTGGGATCTTCTAGGACCAGTGATCCAACCCACGTCTCCTGCGTTGGCAGGTGGATTCTTAACCCCTGTGCCACCAGGGAAGTCCCTGCCTCTCTTTAAGAGTTAAAGTATTGTTATCTGACTTCACCTCCATCACTGAGGAGCCATAAGACTCAAAATAAGTGATGTAAAAATGCAGCGGGGACAGTGATGGGCACAGGAATGGTCCTTGCAGACAACCCCATCCCCTGGGTGCCCTCCTGGCTGCATCCTTGGTCCGTCCTCAGGGACCTGGAGACCAGCCTCCTCCCACCTTATGTCTCATTCCATGGACCACAAAGACATATCTCGCTGTGCTAGGCAAAGGTGGGTGTCGGGGGTCACCACAGACTTCAGGGCTTTTAACTGGTAGTTTTTTCTAATTATAAATCGGGACATGTTTATTGTAGAAATATGGAAAACACAGAACGTCACAAAGAAGAAAAACAAAGCCATATACAGGCTGCCCACTCAGAGCATCTCTGTTTGGGCATACCCTCTTCACGTCTCGTGACTTTTAAAGCTCTGGATCATTTCTTCATACAGTTCTCCATCTTGCTGCCTCGACTTCACATTGTAGGATGAGCCCTTCCCCCAAGTTGGAACTGTTCCCAATAAAACTTTAGAACATGTCCTGCAAACATTTCATAGAGAGATGTCCCATGATTTATTTATTGCCTCACCAGCTGCGAGATAAACAGGTCACTTCCTAATTGTACGTTTCTGAACAGATGAGTTACGGGAGGACACGGTGTTCAGCAGCCTGGGTTTCCATGTATTGGCTCGGGAAGGGATTCTGAGCCAAGTGCTTGCCACCCCCACCCCACGCCGGGTCCCTGGTCTCAATCTTGTGGGCTGGGGGTGAGTGAATGTTCAGCGAGAGAGGAAAACTGAGGAACAAGGGCTTTCGGGGCCACCACTGTCCAACCTGGCTCTGGAAAATAAAACAATAAATATAAGTAAGCAGCCTGCTGTGTCTGTCAGCCGGTTACGGGGACGAAAGCGGCAGGACCCCGGCCTGGCTGGTTGGAGTCTGTGGCGGGACACGGGCAGCAGCCACAGAGGACAGGGTCTTAAGACAGAGTCCCCGAATCGCAGCCCTGTCACTGTGTGATGAGGCAGTCACCACGAGCTGCCTGCCACTTTCCTCCGCTGCACCACGTGGACAACGCGCGCCTCGTGCACGTTTCTGGTAGCGTTTCCGAAAGGACCTGACCTTGCTATTTCACTAAACTTGGCACCTGTGGGTGCCCCCCCATGCATTTGCATTCACAGCTAAATACCCACATGTGCCCACATGTTTTATCACACAGATGTGTCCTGATAAAATGTATCCGTCTTTGTGGTGATAGCTCAGAAAATCATAATTGCTGCTAAAAATGCGTTGGTGCTGAGGGTGGGAATTTTAAATATTTGTGACTTTAAGGTAAACCCAAATGGGTTCGACTAACGCCCGTCCCCACTCCTTGTTCACTGCACACGTTTAGGTATTCAATGTACACGCTGGCTCCGAGGGCCCGTGCTTTCCTGGGATACAGAGGGCGGAGGCTGGAGCAGCAGGGAGCCCAGGAGGGCAGCCTCCTGACAACAAGGGTAGTTTAAACATGAAGTGGCAGCCACAAGGCCCTGAGGCTCACTTTCCGAGTCAGTGACAAGTTCCAGGGCTGGCGATGGCCCGCGAGACAAGGCCGGTGCTACACTACTTTGGCTCCGCCGGTCTGGGCGGGTGGCATAGGAGTGCAGCCTGGGGTGCAGGTGGAGATCCACAAGAATATTCCCACTGGCATTAGGCCGCCTGCCCTCCCGCATGCCCTCCGTAAGGGTCTCTGTCAGGCCCCCGGTGATAAAGTCAGAGACTGTGGTCCCAGGGCGCCCCTTGTCTGCTTGCTCCAGAGAGATGTCACTCAGCTGGAGGGTGGACCCAATGACCTGCCCAGGGCTCTTCCTGGACTCTCCGTAAAAGCTCTCAAGTCAGGGAGTAGCGAGAGCTGGGGTGAGGAGAGGAAGATGGGGGAGAGAAGGAAGAGTGGCGCAGGCCTTGATCTCCTGAGGGCATAACAACCTGGCAGGGCCTGCTGGGGCGGGGGTCCCATCATGGGAGGGTCTCTGCTGGTTCCAGGAAACCCCGGGCCCGCCATCCTCCACGAAGCCTGAGGCCCCCTCGTGAGTGCTGCCCAGAACCAGCGAGGAACGTTTGTGATCTGGGACAACAAGCGTCGGGGTCCACACGTGCTCCTTAGCAACGCCCACCGTCAGAGGCTGACCCAGCTTTTAGAGGAGGGTAGCCCAGGCCACGTGGCTTTCTGCTTCAACCCAGTTAGAGGGACTTGAGGGAGAGGGGAGACGGCTTTCTACCGGAAACAGTGAGGAGAGTGACCAGGAAGAGGGGGCTCTGCTAGCTTTGCTGTGGGCGATACACAAGGAAGGGCGGGGCAGACTCGGCTCAACATAGGAGAGACCTGCCAAAAGCCTGTGGTGCTACAGGTGCTGGGCCTGCCCTGTGATGTGGTGAGGTCCCCATCACTGGGCCTATGCAAGCAGAGGCGAGGACATGGCCATGAGGATTCCTGGCTCTTTGAGCACACGCATGTTCTCGTCACTATCAATTCTGAAATTCAGTAATTCTATAAGCGAGGGGCACCATGTTTCTATAGCTTAGTTTCATAATTACTTGTATGGATTCTATACAATGAGACGTTAAAAATGCTGCACAAATCCTTACAGGTAATGGAGGCAGGGCCAGGTGGGAGGACTTCCACATACAAACGCAAGGGAGAAGTGGGCCCTGCTGCTCGACTTCCCCTGGGAAGCCTCCAGTTCCTTCCTGCCTTAAGGCTTATTTCTATTTCTGGGCACCACCCCTAACCCTCCACGGGTGCCTCCCCCTCCCCACAGTCAATGGGTTGAAGTCCCTTCTTGTAAAATGTCACAGCGAGTGAGGCAGTGGGGTGACCAACTTATCCCAATCTGCCCAGAACGCTTTCAGTTTTAAAACTGAATCCTATATTCCCGGAAGCCCCTCGGTCCTGGGCAAATTGAGGCAGTGGGTCACACTGAGAAGAGGGCACAACAGGCCATTGTTTCTTGGAAACGGGGGGCCTCTAGGGAGCCAGGTGCAAACGGTGAGGCCTGGGGAAGAGCCTCCCAAGGGAGACACCCAGGAAAGGCTTGCAAGCGAGGCCCCTGCACCCACACTCAGCTCCGCGCCGCTCCCCTCAAATGCACTGTGAATCAAAGGCAAAGCAGGACAATTTCATAAGGGCCTGGTGCATAGGCAGGAAGGACCTGTAAAACAGACTGAGAAGGTGGTCAGCCTAATTCTGTCCTGCAATCTCTCTGGCAGCCAGTTGGGCGGGACAAGTGTGGCTCTGGCAGCCTGCTACTCCACCCACCCCCCCCCACTTCCAGCAATGTCCCCTTTCCCTAGGCCCACAGGGGCCTCACCGTGTTCTCTAGCCAGCTCCTATCCTGGGGTGTCGCACAGGTGCAGCCTGGACACTATCTGCCTTCCACACCCCACACCTCTCCCACCTAGGTCCCCTCTACGCCCAACAAACTGGCTGGGTGAATTACCTGGAAAAACTAGTTCTGACTTGAGGCCTGCTATGTTGTTTCTCAAACTCCACCTGGGGTCACATCTGGGAGGCGTGAGTTAGAGATGGCATCGCTTTCTGGAGCATCAGTGTTACTACAAGACTTGGGGGGAAATTGGGACTTTTCTGACGGTGCAGTGGTTAAGACTCTGCCTACCAGTGCAGGGGACACAGGTGCTAGCCCTGGTCTCGGAAGATCCCACATGCCACGGAGCAACTAAGCCCGTGCGCCACAACTACTGCACTCTACAGCCTGCAAGCCACAACTACTGAGCCTGTGTGCTGCAACTACTGAAGCCTGCACTCCTAGAGCCCATGCTGTGTAACAAAAGAAGCCACCACATTGAGAAGGCTGCACACCACAACCAAGAGTAGCCCCTGCTCTCCACAACTAGAGAAAGCCCACACGCAGCAGCGAAGACCCAAAGCAGCCAAAAATTAAAAAATAAAAAATAAAAATAATCAATCAACCAATCAATCAATCACAATGTTCTCATTTAAAAAAAAGATTTGGGGGAAAATACAACATATTATTTGGAAGCACACAGATAAATTGTGGAGAAAAAATAAAATTCACTTGATTCTAGGATGAAATGTAAAACACCACAGAAAGGTAATATTCACGGCTAGTTAAACCACATCTCCAGACACCTCCCTTCATCCCCTTGTCCTACTCTAGTGTGGAGACCCAGTCACTCCCTTCTAGAATTCAGGGCATCTTGGTGGGCAGATTGGCAACCACTAGCTTACTGCACCCTCCCTGGTGCCATCGGCATTTTAACAGAGGCTTCCTGTGCTCTAGGTCAGCATCTCCCAAGGTCGTTGGATGGCGCACCCTTCAGAACTTACAGAGGTATGGCTGATGTTTGGGTAAACAAAATAAAACTTGTCATCAGGACTCTCAGGTTCAAACAGAACTTGGGTGTACACCACATGTTAAAGAAAGGGTTGGTTTGCCCACATTTCTAGAGGCAGGGGGCCACCCTGTGGGGGTCAGTGCCAATGCTGACCAGCCTGAGTGTCCCACAGGTCACAAGTCCTGGGGTTACTGCCCCAGCTGGTGCCCTCTCCCCAAGCCACAGCCTCCACAGCATCTCCACCCAACAAGGCGACGAGGCTGGGAAGACGGCTCTGGGAGAGGGCTGCTCACTGGACAGCATCATCCCATCCATCCAGCCCACAGTGTAGTCTGAGACTCCTGGCCTTGGTTTCATCCCTCACCCCTATCGAATTTAACCCATCCCAGGGAATCAAGGTCCTCTAAACCGAGACAGCATGGATTGATCGCAGACAACCCGGTCAGCCCGCACCCTCTTCTTCTGCCAGGTTTCAGAGCAGGTCTCCTGCCAGAGCTCAGACCCAGCTGGCCCTGCTCCTGGTCTCATCTCAATCGGCAACTTAATAGCATGAGATGGGAATCTGAGAACCTGAAAGGACCTCAGAGATCACTGAGCTCAGGCCCCAAGGTTCACAGATGAGAGAATCCAGAACTGAGAGGCATGCTGTGGCCGTGGGAAGAAGGGTGCTGGCAGTCTGATGACCCCGGTGGGAATGCCGGCTTTGCCATTGACTGGATATGTGGTCTTGGGCACGCCTCGATTTCAAGTATGAAATGGAGACGCTGATACCTCCCTTGCAGGGCTGTTATTACTAATAGAAAAAGCTTAGGAACATAGATTGAAAAATCAAATTCAAGGGAAAAGATAACCATTCAGCTAAGGCCAGAAGAAAAGCTGGACCACGTAAATACATATGATCCCATCCAGCTACTAAAAGCAAGCTTTAAATCTGTCCTTAGGGACTTCCCTTGTGGCGCAGTGGTTAAGACTCCACACTCCCAATGCAGGGGGCCGGGGTTTGATCCCTGGTCAGGGAACTAGAGTCCACATGCGTGCCACAACTAAGAGTTTGCATGCCACAACTAAGGAGCTGGTAAGCCACAACTAAGGACCCCGCATGACACAACTAAGACCTGGCGCAACCAAATTAAAAAAAAAAAAATCTTCCCTTAAATCTACCTAAAAGGCAAAGTAGAAGGTAAACTGAATGGGTTATAAGATTTGGTAACCATACCATTGCAGAATGAAAATCAAGTTTTACCTGATATCAAGACTTGCTGTTTAGCCACAGTCATCAAGACACTGTGGTATTGGCAGAGCGATATACACATACATCAATGAAGCAAGATAAAAAATCCAGAATGGACCCACACACATATGGCCAACTGATCTTTGACAAAGACGCAAAGGCAATTCAATAGAGAAAGGACAGTCTTGTCAACAAATGGCGCAGGAACAATTGTATAATCACAGGCAAAGCAATGAACCTTGACCTAAACCTTGCACCTATACAAAAATTAACTCGAAATGGATCACAGATTTAAAAGTAAAGCTATAAAACTTTCAGAAGAAAACACAGGATTTCTCCTTCAGGAGTTAGGATTGGTGAAGAGTTTTTAGACATGACACTAACAGCAGGATCCGGAAAATTAAACATTGATAAATTGGACTCTATGAGAATCAAAACCTTTTTCTCTGTCAAAGATTCTGTTAAGAAGATGAAAAGATAAGCTACAGACTGGGATAAAATATTTGCAAATCACATGCCCAACAAAGGATTTGTATCTCACATATACAAAGAACTTTCAAAACAACAGTATAAAAATCCAGTTAGAAAATGGACAAAACATATGAACAGATATTTCAGTGAAGGGTATATATACACATGGCAAATGAGCACATGAAAAGATGTTCAACATCACGAGCCGTTAGGGAAATGCATGAGATCTCACTGCACACCAGCGCGAATAGCTAAAACACTCTACTGCCAGTTCCCTGAGATCTTGCGTAGGTCACCTCCCCTCTCTGGGCCCATTTCTTCATCTGGAGGAGGTTCCTGCCAGTGTTGACATTCTATTGTTGTATAAAAATGGGGTCTTCTTGTTTATTTTAACCAGGGCAGTGCCTCCCTGTAGGGGAGGAATTCTTAAAAAAAAAATAATAGCTAAAAATAAAACGTAGTAACAAACATCAAATGCTGGCCAGGATGTAGAGAAACTGAATTTCTCATACCTTGCTGGTGCAAATGTAAAACGTTGTGTCCACTCTGGAAAATAGTTTGGCAGTTTCTTTAAAAAATCAACATGTAACTACCATATGACCCAGCAAATGCACTCCTGGGCATTTACCCCAGAGAAATGAGAATTTATGTCCACACAAAAACCTATACATGACTGTTCATAGCAGCTTTATTAGTAATAGCCCCAAAAGTCCCTCAATAGGCTGGACAAATCACGGTACGTCCATGTCAAGAAACCGTACTCAGCAAAAAAAAAAAAAGAACAAACTATTGATACATGAAACAGCGTGGGTTCATCTCAAGGGCATTTACGCTGAATGAAAAAAGCCAATCTCGAAAGGTCACACACACTGCACATGACTCCACGTATACAATGTTCTCAAAATGATGAAATTACAGCACTAGAGAACATATTAGGGATAGTAGCTGGAAGGAGACCTCTGAGGCAATGGGATAGTTCTGCCTTGAAGCAGTGGGGTGGTGGTTCCCTGAATCTGTACACAAGAGCACATGTACTCACACATCACTGCGATGCCAATTTCCTGCTTTTGGTATTCCACTGTAGTTATATAAGACGAAAACCTTGGGAGGAACGGGGTAAACATAGGACCTCTCAGCACTATTTTTCTTGTGAATCTATAATTATTTCAAAATAAATCCCTCTTCTACTTGTTCTGTGGCAGTGCAGGGCACCAATTCATCACCAGGTGACAAAACGAAGCTAAGAAGAGCTTTGAGCACAGTCACAGGAGGAAAGGGTCTGAGTGATCTTCCACCCCCACCTCACCCGTTCCCATAGTTCTCCCTCCCCACCTCCCAAACCTGCCCCCTCCCCAACACACACAGAAGCAGGGCAAGGTAGGCCTCTCAGGGCACAGACATCCCGGAGATCACAATAAATGCTATCCCCAAGGTCCGAGAAACAGTCTGGGGAGGAATGAGCGTGTCTTAATTCACCAGGCTGACGAAGGGATTCTTTGGCCCAGAGGCTTCTCTTCAGAGTGTCTCCCCAAGCACGGATTGCAGGTTGCTGGGATATAGCACTTTCCTCCGGAAATTGAAAAGTTAAGCCCAAGCTGCTGCCCCATGATTGGGGTGCAGAGGCCCCAGGACAGTATGGACACAGGCCAGGACAAAGCACCTCTCCCTCATCTGGAGGCCTCCCTCCCAGGTCACAGGTCACCAGAGCCGCTCAGGCCAAGCTGTGAGATTCATCTATCCCTTTCTTCCCACTCTTCTTCCCCAGCCTTCCACCCCCACTGACTGGATAGCCATTATTTCACTACACTGGGGCCTTGGGGGGGGGGGGTAAGTTCCCAAACTTTGGGCAGCAGCTACCAATCGACCACTCCTTGTCTAAGATAACCTCAGTTTGGCCCCCAAAGTTTCATTTTAAGGAGAAACAGATCTCTTTGAGGCTGCCAGGATAAGTGAGCCACAAAGGCTCCCCGCTACCTCCCCGACCCCTGCCCCATAATTGTTGAACGAACCTGTTTTTAATTTAGAGCTTTGGAGTTCGGGATGCCGAACTGCTCCCTCTGACCGTGAGTGGTGAGCAGGTCCTCTAGTTCTTAAGAATGCTGTAAGCCAGAGGTCATCGAGACTGTCTCTAGAGTAAATACGATTGTATTGACTCCTGCAGAAGGAAGTACCCAAAACTCACCCGGAGCCTGAGAGTCACCAGGCTCTTGAGATGACATCAGGAGGAATGACAGGGTCTCAGCCTGTTAGTGCTTGGCCGCCTCTGTGCTGCAGCCATGCTCACGGCTGGGATGTGTGTGTCACCAGGGCCTGGAGAAAGCCCTGACCACTTGGAACAAGAACATCTGCGGTATCTCCACGTGCTAACACAGAGCTGACCAGTACCATGCGATAGGGAGGGCCGGGTGCACAGGGGTTAGGGGCTCTGACTCCGGAGGCTCACATCCCTGGTTCCTCTACACTCCACCCTCTCTGGCCAAGCCCAAGGGACTAGCCTCACTAAGCCTTGTTCTCATCATTCATGGGGACAGTAACAGCATTCAGTTGACAGAGCCGTAATGAGGATCGCACACGGGTAAAATATTTCCATCATTCCCAGTAAATTCAGACAGATCTGTTGCTGCGAGCTACTGCTGCTATTTTAGGATCTTATTAATAACTGTAGTTTTTCTTAACTATTAATTGTGTCTCCTGGAATGAGATGTAACTGGTGGAATAACAGATCCTAAATGACGTTTGAATTTGCAGTCTTGTTTGTTGGGGCGAGAAATAACCTCACAATGATGCCAATCCCAGAAAGCCCAGCATGGTTTATGGAACCATTTCCTATGCCTTATTCCACACAATCCTCGTGAAGGCCTTCTCCGCCCCGCCCCCGGGAGAAGGGAATTACTCATGTCTCTCAGTTTTCTGTTCTGCTTTTCTTTTCACATAAGGACTCTGAGGCTCAGGGATGCTTCCCTGTGTCACCTAGTTAGTAAGGGGATGGCAAGGGGCTTGGACCTGAGTCCCCTGGCTTCCTCCTCTTTCCCTAAACCATATGGCACGTGGGGTTTTGCAGGAATGTCATAAAGCCTCTTGGTTAGCCTGTCCCAACAACGAGGAACCTAGAAAAATGATGGGTCCTCAGGTTGGGTGTCCCATGTTCCTCCCTTGTCACACATGTCACGACATGTGCAGTCTATACCCCCCCCCCCAGGAGGGTGCAGGGCACCACCAAATGTTTCACTGGGGGGAGGAAATCTCTCATGAAATAGTAAAGCCCCCAGAAGCCAGCTCTGCCCCCTGGAAGAAAAGGCTTCAGGGAATTTAAGGAATGGAATTCCAGCCCCCAGATTTGCCTTAAGATAGCCAGTCTCCAGCCTGGTTTCAGGCTGAGACGTGAAGCTAAGTAGAAGTTGCTCCTAACTCTGGTCTTAGATCAACGAAGGCAACAATGAAAAGAATCTGGTTTTTAAAGTTCAGAAAAACTCTTAACTGGTATGAGACTTCAGGAAGCCAATTGGCCTGGGCTCAGGCCTCAGGCACGTCTGGCTAAACCATCAGCATGTGATAAATTATCTTATTTTTATAGATCTTCAAAGAAATTGCTGCCATAAATGCATTCATGTGAGGGACTCAGAGCAGGTCTAAACAGATCAGTCTCCTCTGGGCTTACTCTCGCTGTCAGCTGTCCCTCCTGCTCCTAATCCTAAGAGTGGTGAAAACAGAGGGAGTTGCCCCCACCCTGGCTCTCTCCAGGGCCTCTCTCTTTTCAGACCACCCAACCATTGCCCCTGCCCTTTCCTCCCAATTCCTAGTTTATAAACACCAGATTTTCCACAATTCTCTGCTGAAACTTCTCTAAACTCTTTTAAATGATGGAATCAAAGCCACACACAGTGTTCTCATCCCAGCCTGGCCAAAGGTGAGGCGATCTGAGGATTATTTTAAACTATCTCAAAATTTCTATGTCTTATTTATATACAACCATGGAATCAATTCAGCCTTTATTTAGTATGGTGTGGGGAAAGAGTAGAATCAGGAGTGAGGAGCCCAGCTCTACTGCTAATGATATGAGTAAGTACATAGATGGGCTCCATTATGACCTCCAGATCCCTTTCTGTCGGACACACATAGACCCGCATCCTCCTTTTGTGTGTTCTAGGTTCCCCTTAATTGCACAGCTGGAGGCTTCACCTAGCCCCATCTGATCGTGTGATTGCTGGCAACAACCTTTCTGCACCACAGTCCCCACCAAGAAGCCCTGTGCTTTGCCACCTCCCACATCCTCACTAAGGAGGTGCGTCCCTCAGTTGCTTCTGCCCTGACAGAAGAGGCTAAAAAGTCTGAATGTGGATTCAACCATCCCAGTCCTCTTGGACCTGTGAGGGGGTGAAAAGCATTCCTGACCCCCTGGGGAGGACAGCAGTCCTCACCACACAACTGCCAACACCCATCTTTTCTTCACCCACTCCCCATAACTTGCCAGGCACCTGCCTAGACTTTACTGAATAGACTCTGAAAGCCGCTGCTTTCCTGGGGCCAGGAAAGCTGGTCCAAGAGCTGCAGAGTTGGTTGTCAGCCTCGGGGGAATTCTCAACATTGCAGGCAGCAGCCCGTTCAGGTAGCAGAGCCCATGCGCTACCCCCTTGGGGAGGACGAAAGCTTAGTGGAGAACAGCCCTTCTGCCACCCACCCAGGGTGAGACGGGCGCTGATCTTCATTTCAGAGGGACCTCAGCCTGTCCCCTACAAGGCGCCAGACCCGGGCACCTCCAAGCCCACTCCCATAACGAAGTAACTGCCCACAGGAGCCCCAAAAGGCACCGCCCCTCCCCTCCCCGCCAGATGCTCTTTTTCAAAGAACTGGGCAATTCCCTCGGCTAGTGCCAGGGCTCTCTGAATAGAGTTGGCTCAATAAGGCAGGTACTTTCACCGCCCCGTTTCCTACCCTAACGAGGGCGTGTGAGCGCGCGCACACATACATACACACACACGCACGCACGCACATGCACACACATGCACACACGCCCAGCACGCGCTTTCCTGGCCTGGCGCCCCCTCGCCCGCGGCGAGGGGCCCGCGGGGAGCGCGGCGCCGACGGACGGACGGACGCCGGGGGAGGGGGCCCGCGCCCCCAGCGCCTCGCGGGCGCCTGCGGCGGGCCCCGGTTCTCCGCTCACCTTAATGTTGCTGAAGACAGAGCGGGGACAGCGGCCGGCCCGGCCCGCAGGGGCGCCGTCGCCCTGGCGCGTGCCGGGCTCGGGCAGGCTCCCCATGGTGGCGGCAGCGCGGGGCTCGGGGCGGGAGGCCGGGCGAGCGGGGCCGGGGCGCCTGGGCTGCGGCGGGCGGCGGGCGGCGGGCGCGGCGTCGGTGGCCGGAGCAGGCACGCAGCGCGGCCGGAGGAGACTGGGCGCGAGGGTGCGCGCCCAGAAGTTTTATAAGTGGCCGCCGCCGCCGCCGCCGATGATGAAACGCGCGCTCCCTCCTCCCTCTTTCCCTCCGGTGTCCAAGTGCGGCGAGCTCCCGCCCCGCCGCCGCCCCCTCAGACAGGTGTGACGCGGAGGCCCGCCGCGCGCGACCTCGTTCCGGCCGGGGTTGCCTCGGCGCCCGCAGCCCCGCTGGGACCTGCGAGGCTGCACCGCCCCGGGAGAAGACCCCGCCCGCCGGAGCGTGGGGGCGGGAGGTGGCGGGCCCGGGACGGGGAGGCCTGCGGGAGGGGCCGCGAGGCTGCAGAGCGTGGGGGCGCCCGGGGCTCTGGCGCGGCGGCCTGGGGGTGCCGCGGGCCCGCAGACTCGAGGGGACCGGGGGAGGGATCGGCAGGGCTACGGGGGCAGGAGGAGACTGGAGGGGGAGCGAGGGGCGCTGGGGGTGGGGGGGGCGGTGTGTGCAACGGGAGCCAGGGGTGTTGGAGAGGAGGCGACGTTTGTGAAGCGAGGGGGAGCCTCCGCGCCCCTCCCCACGTGCTCGGGGAGATTTACGGAGCCGGTCTCTGCTTGTTTGCACTCGCCGAAAACCTGGGCTCTCGGTTCCGGGGATGGCTCTGAGACTCGCCGAGGCTCTGTTTGTGTCGAGGGCTGATTTATATTTAAACTGCTCTTTGCGCTGGAGAGGGGCCGGGTAACAAAGGTGGAGAGGTGGGGGCCGCCCCGGGCTGGACCCGAGCCAAGGTAAACTGGAGGTGCTGTCGAGTGTCAGCGTGGCTGGGTCTGGCCTGGAGTGGCTGGGTCTGGCCTGGGAGGGTGGTGGGTGGGGAACGGGGGTGGGGGTGGCGGCCGTGGACACGTGGGATGCACCCCGCTGATCTCCTTTTCAGGGCTGGAATAGAACAGACAATTTTTTCCCCAGGACTTTTCCCACCAGGATCCATAGTGCAGAAAAGAGAAAGGTGAGACTTTAAAGGGAAGGATAAGCAGGTTCTGCCCAAAGCAGAAGAAATCCAGTTCTGGAGGTATTTTTCCAGCTCCCTAATTCCTGTAGTTCTCTGCAGAACCAGCCTCTTCAAGCCCCCACCCCCACATCCTCTCTCTCAGCTATTCCCAGGAAAAGATGCCCCTCAATTCACAGGAAGATTCGGCTAAGGGGCCACAGAACAGATGGACCATGTAGGTTTCTTATTTCTATCCGAAGCCTGCTGCCTTTTTGGGCTGTGGGATGTTCAGGGGCTTATCCTTTCTACCTGTGGCGCACAGACCCTGGACACAACAGCATGCAGTCCTGGAGGAAAAGCCATTGGATGGTGGGTGGCCTTGGGCCACTTCACTCACCCACAGATTGAGGGTCATCCGGAGAGGCTCTCCAGAGCCCTGCAGCAGCCCCAGACCCAGAGCAGGCGTGAAACTCTGGCCACCAATAAGGCATCTTAGAGAAATTGCAACACAAGGACGGCCTTCCCCACAGAGCACTCCATGTATGCTGGGCACTGGGCTGTAGCAGCCATGGTAGATAGAGCCAGGCATTCTGATGGCACCCCCAGGTGTGATGCCACAGAACCCCAGCATTAGCCCAACAGTTGTTGGCACTGTCACAACCTGGATTTTGCAGGTGATGATGAGGTCAACCAAAAAGAGTAACTGGAAGTCGTACACCTAGTAAGCGATGAAGCTGAAACCTGAACCTGGCTTTCCTGACTCTAAAGCCCAGACTTGAAGCAGGATGCCCTTTGAAAAGTTATCTGTTCTAGCAGCCTCATTTCACAAGTGAAACCAAGCAGTGGCCAGAGAGAGTTCAGGCCAAGGTCACATCAGGGCTGCCATGACTGCAGCCTCTTCCTCAAACCTTGGGTGAGACCTTGCTGTGGTCCTCTGAAAGAATCCCAGGCAGGGTCAGCCTCTCCAAGCCTCACCTTGTCCTGCTCCATTAATCTTGCCTCTCCCCACTGTCAAGACTAGCATCATCTTTAAAGGAAAGGTCTATTCAGAAATGCCCACAGATGGTTATCTGCCATCATCTGCCTTTTTTAGGGGGAGTTCAGCTAAATGTAATGGAGACCCAGCTGAAGTCAGGGCTTCAATGAGCTTTATTTACCTTTCATAATAAGAAGCCGCTAATAGGTAGTCCAATGGTCATGACCTAGGTCCTTTCAAGATTCCTTAGTGTGTGACTCTCGTCCTTGTGGGTGGCTCATCGTCACAAGATGGCTGCTCCACCGCCAGCCTCCTCTCCTAATTCCAGGGAGGAAGTGGAAGACAGAAAACAGGAAGGGGCTGGGATCACATCAGGGAAGCAGATCTCTCCTGTGCACACTCAGCTGCTTCTCCTTAAGTCTTGTTGGCCCAAACTGGGTCACATGGTCACTCATTAGAAGGAGGCTAAGAATTATAGTTAATACTCTGGCTGCTTCCTTTCAGTGTCCACACATACAGTAACCCATGTCCCTAAAAGAACACCCCCAGGCTCTATTTCTAAGACTCTTCCCAGATCTTTTGATTTCAGCAAATACTTCTCAGCACTAGAAAAGCAAAGCACAAGGACAGTTCCTGACTTCAAAGACTCTATGATCTCAGGGTGGGGAGCAAGGGGAGAAAGCATCAGTGTGATGTTGGAAAAGAGCTGTTTGTGCACATCTGCTTTGGGAACGCAGAAGAGGGGTCCTAACTCATCCTAGAGCAACAGGAAGGCTTCCTGGAGGAGGTGACTTTCAAGCTGAGCCCTAGGGACTATAAGAATTGGGAGGATTAGGGTGAAGGAAGGTAACTCTGCTGCATGATTTCAGTCTGGCTGGAGCATGAGACCTGAGGACAGTGGGAAGGAGTGCAATGAAGAGGTTGGAACACTGAGTGGCATCCAGTGAAGTGTAGGTCTTATCCCCAACATAATGGAGGGCCTTTAAAGGCTTCTGAACAGGGGGTGACATGGGCTGGTTTGCATTTTACATGGGTCTCTCTGCCAGTTGGGTGGGAGTTCAGTGGGGGCAGTCTGGAAGGCATCCCAGGAGCTCTGCAGCAGTGGGGATGGTTCTGGGGAGGAGAGAAAGGCACAAGGGATGTTGGAAGGAGGTGGCACGCAGGTGTCAGGGCAGGAGATGTTGGGGATGACTACCAGGGTCTGACTTGGGCAACCTGCACCAGTGATGCCAACTGCTGGCAGAGGGGACCCAGAAGGAGCAGCAGCAACTGGGGGAACGCGGTGCGTCCCCCTAGGTTCATGTTGAGTTCAAACTGCCTGGCGCACATGCAGGCA
The DNA here is from genome assembly GCF_030028045.1 of Hippopotamus amphibius kiboko. Classification (NCBI taxonomy): domain Eukaryota; kingdom Metazoa; phylum Chordata; class Mammalia; order Artiodactyla; family Hippopotamidae; genus Hippopotamus; species Hippopotamus amphibius. The sequence continues at coordinate 114,837,402 of NC_080191.1, forward strand.
AGATGTCCAGCAGGCAGACTGGTACAGAGGTCCATTCTCAGGGCAGAAGCTAGGCTAGAGTTCAGGGCGTGGACATCCGCATGGAGACAGTGGGTAAGCCTTGAGAATGGATGACTCTCCCTGTAAGAATGTGTTGGAGAAGTAGGCCCAGGACCAGCCACAGCAACATCCAGGTGGCACAGGGGGTGGAGCCAGCAAAGGAGACAGAGGGGAAGAGTCCAGCGTGGAGGGAAGTAAATCTGAGAGCACTTGTCCACGTCGATAGAGCCCTGGGGCGGTGTTTCGAGGAGGAGGTCAGGAGCATGCCTAGGACACCGAGGAGAGAAGATAAGTCCCAAGGATTGCCGCCGGGCCAGCAATAGACTGGCACCAAGGATCTTGGCAGGAGTGTTTCCAGTGGGTAATATGAGCAGAGGCCGGACTATGTGGGCCGAGCAGGAGCTGGAAGGGAGAAAGTGCAAACAGACGCCAGCAGAAGTTGCCCCGGGGGTGCAGAGGGAAGGAGAAAGATAAAGGAGCTGAGCAGCTTCTCATCTCAGCCCTGAAACCTCCCGCTTCCTCTCTGCCTGAAACTGGAGCAGTTGCATTTCCCTCTTCCAGGCTTTTGCTCATGCCATTCCCCCTGCCCGTGCTACCTGCCTTGTAGTGCTTGGTTTCTACCTTCAAAGGCAGCTCCTGTTACTACCTGTTCTGGGCCCCCATAACAACAGCAGAACCTGTCCCATACATCATCCCCTGTCACTCAGGAAACGAGAGGTCATTATGCCCATTTCACAGACGAATAAACTGAGACTTAGGGCTCTTCCCTAACACATACCTTGTGTTCTTGCCTTTATTATCACTGGTCACAATGGAGACAATATGTGTGTTGCTGAGGGCACAGACCCCAGAGTCAGACATAGACGCCACTACCCTTCACAAGCTGTGTTACCTTCATTGGCCTGTGTAACCTCTCAGCTCCTCTGTGCCCATCCCAGGGCTGTTATAAGTGTGTGTGGCAGTGCCAAGAGTTCCTGGTGCTGGTGCCGGAGCTTCCCGTGCCCAGTGGTTGGTGGGATTCATGGTGGTCTCTTCCTCCAAGTCAGCTGTGAGTGCCTTGGCACAAAGTTTCTGTGTTCATTCTCTCTGTGTCCCCCATTTGGCCAAGCACGTCCTGTGGCTTTAAAATGTTTATTAAATGGAATTGAGCTGAAATGAATTCCAAAAAGACGCAGTGACCAGGAAAGGCCTCATTGCTCCTGAGGCCTCCAAGCCCTCACTGTCTCTGTCAACCCCCTGCTGCCCGCATTCCAGGCCCCTCCCTTCTGCCCCCTGGAGGCCTCCCTCGTCAGCCTTGCTGTCATTGGAGGCTGGCCAGGGGCCCCTTTATCAGTGTTTATCAGTCCCCGGGCCACACCCACCACTCCTGCAGCGGCTGATGGAGGTCAGTTGACAATTTGGACTCAACTGCGATCTTGGATTAACTCTGCCCACATAGCTCCTTGTGTGCCAATGACCACCCCCCACCAGGTGGAGGGCACCTCTGCAGCCAAGTGCTCTACCGCTTTGTCAGTGTCACTGGTGGGGCAGCCTGATCCCCTGTGAGCCGCCCTGGCCCCTAGTTTATGTTTTTATTGAGCAAACACACAGTGTTGACAGTCCTTGCCTGGCACTGGCACAACGTGATTCACTTAATCCTCAAAACAACCCAATAAGAGGGGTTACTTTTATTCATGCCATTTTATATTTGTAGAAACTGAGGCACAGAGAGGTTTAAAATAACTTGCTTAAGGCCACACAGCTAGTAGGTAGCAGAGCCGGGATTCAACCTCTGGCCTCTCCGTGCAGCGTCGCAGCTCCTGGGGGCTCCCGCTCGCAGTATGCAGGCAGGCCAAGTACAGCCCCCCACCGAATGGCCCTTCGGGGCTCTGAAGCCCACCTTGGGGCTTGCCCATCCCTGCCCCCTCAAAACCTCTGCTTCCAGCAGAACACCCAGTGTGAGTGCTCTCCCTCAGTGGGGGTCTGAGCACAGTCTGGGGACCCTTCTAGATCCAGCTGTGAGAGCCCTCCATTCCTCTCCAGGCACCTTCCTTCCTGCAGCACCTGCTGTACACCAGTCTCTTGGCCACTGGGCCCCACCTGGGGCTGACCTTGCTCCCCCCTCCCCGTGAGAAAATGCAGGGAAGAGACAGAGGGGCCTGGGACCCCAGCTGCTTCGCACGTTACCTGGGATACACCAGTGTTCATTCAGGGTGGGGCGCACAGATGGGATGTCAGCTTTCTTCCAGGAAGGGCTTCTTAAGGCCTGGTGTCCTGTTCCAGCTCTGGGCCTCACCTAGTGCAGGTCACTCACTGCTTTGGCAGGAGGCACAGAAGGGGCAGGAAAAAGAGAGACCCCAACAGGTCTGCCCTGCCCCCTTCCCTGCGAGTGAGCAGTCCCAGCCGGGCCCCATCCTCTGCACTCCATCTACCCGGCTTCAGGTTGTCCCAAAGCACTGTTATCACAGCCCGTCCTCCTGTGTGATCACCAGCCAGCCTCCCTGCCTGGCTCGGACTTCACCTTGACCTGATCCTGCTGGGGTCATGCCATGCACGGTCAGTGAGCACCTATGGAATCTTTGGCCATGTGAGGGCCCGGGGCCTCTGGATCCTGTCGCTTGGATGTTACCAAGTAGCCAGAAAACCAACGCTTTGTTTCTTTGCCATGACGCTTGTTTTCGGACTGTTTGATAATCTTTATATTATAGTGTCTCAAAAATAATGTAACTGTGTTTGAACTCTACTCCACCCATCATTCCGCATCACTGTTAAAACTTTATTGAGTTTTCTGTTTTTCCTGTTTCTTTCCAATAAGCATGTTTTCACTTAGAAAAATCACAGGATAGTATCTGGCTACTATTTTTTACACTAAGCATTCTTCCATGTTGAGAAGGGCTTGTCACATATCTTTGAATGGCTGCGTGGGCAACCAGGAGTTACTGAAGCCCTCCACTGCTGTTGAATGTTGGGGGTGTCTCTAACTTTTGCCTTTTACACACAGGGACTTGATGGACAACTTTTTGCAAAAAGCTCTTGGCCAGCAGTGTAATTTGCATACCTCTAGATATTTTTCTCTGTAATATTCAAAATCATTTCTCCTGCTGCATTTCTACCAGTTAGATCTCATCTCCTCACCAGTGACAGCCCCCTGCCCCCTGTAGACGAAGGCTGGCACCCCAGGGGAAACAGCCTGACTTGCTGCTGTGAGGTCCACCCAGGCCCTGGGAACCTCCTGGGGCCTTTCCTGTCTCCAACAGCCCAGACAAAGCCCTGGAACTCAGAGACCAACTCAGGGCCAATCCACAGGTGCCAGGCGGTGCGGATGCCTTGATCCAACACTGTCTCCCACACCCAGTTCTGGAGAAGGAACTGTGTAGGTCAGAGGCCTTGTGTGGGCACCTTCCCGGAGAGAGCCGCTTCCTCACCTGTACAGCCAAGGCATTGGGCTTCACGGTCCAAAGAGGGACCTCTCGTTCTCTCCCTGCTCTGTCAGCTTACTGGCTGTGTCACCTAAGGCAAGTCGCTCGACCTCTCTGTGCAGCCCTTGCCGCTCAGATCTGCGGGAGGAGAGACCCGGACTCACAAGCGCGCGACACTGGTCACAGCGTTACCGCTGTGGTTTTCTCCTGACCCGCAGTGCTCCCTCCCTGGCCCTGACCCCTCCCTGGCTGTTCCCCGCTTTTCACCGCAGGAGGCCTCCTTTCTCCAGAAACGTCTCCCCAGAGGCTTCTGCTCAGTGGAGCCCGGGAGACACTTAACCCAGCCCCCTCTGTGGCAGCTGAGTCTGGGGGGGTGGGGCTGTCACCTGTCACCCCAGGCCACGTGGCTGAAGGCATGAGGGGCCCAAGCCTGCCTGTCCCTAAGGAACCTTAACCAAAGCCCCATCCTCCCCTAATGTTGGGGATGAAGCTGGGGGTCCAGGAGGGGAACGGCAGGATTCGGCCTCCCCCCAGGCCCCCTCTCCTCCCCGAGGTGTCCCCTCTGTGTGCACCAGGAGAGGCTGGATGTCCCAGTCCCAGCCCTGCAATTCCACCCCCTCGCCCGGAAGCCCAAGGCCTGGGCTGCAGCACAGCCACACACACACACACACACAGACACACACACACACAGCCACACACACAGACACACACACACACACACACACACACACAGAGCCCCCCCACACACACACAGCCACAAACAGACACACACACACACAGCCACACACACACACAGACACACACAGATACACACACAGCCACAAACAGACACACACACACACAGCCACACACACACACAGATACACACACAGCCACACACAGACACACACAGCCCCCCCACACACAGACACACACACACACAGCCACACACACACACACAGCCCCCCCCCACACACACACAGACACACACACACACACAGAAACACACACACACACACAGAAACACACACACACACACAGAGGTGTTTCTTGCTCAGAGGTGCCCCTCCCTTCCTCACCCTGCCCTCTCCTCAAACCTTCACACCTCTCACAGCAGTGTCAGCCTACTGAAGCCCCAACGAGGGGGCACACTGAGCACCTTTTCCATTTCCTCAAGTTCCCACGCGGCCTGGACGCCATGCCCCGGGGCCCCTGGATCCTGCCCTGCTCCCTGTCTGTCGGGCTCTGTGTCAAGGGCTGGCCCACGTGTCTCCTGGAAGGAACCCGCTCTGCCGTCAGTCTTGCTTCTTGACCTACATCTCCTCCTCCTGTGTTTGTCCGGGTCTGTGGCCTCCTTACCAGAAAGGCCTCCGGATCCCTGTCTCCTTCCCTCCCACCCTCCAAATCGCCCAAGGGTGTTCTGAGGCCTGCTTCTGTCTCCCTCGAGGAGAGGGAGTGAGCCCTGCCTGGCTGCGCACACGCCCTCCGGCGCTGTTTGGACTGACCCCATATCAGGTGGATTGTGAGCCGTCGGGGCAGGCACCAAGTACAAACATGCGTGCAGATAGCAGGATGCCACCTGGGAGACAGAACAGGAGCCCAGCTGTCAGCAGCGCCCGCCCCCCCGTCACTAGGGCGGGGGCAGCTGGTGGGGCCGCGCTTATCACACAGGCCTCACTTCCCTACTGGACAGAGCCTGGCCTTCCCAGCTCCTGGACCTGACCTGACGGTACCCGTGCTTCCTGTGGCAGTTACCCTTTTGCTGCTCTGTCCTCTGCCTGCCCCTGCTCCTCCAGGAAGCCTCAGCTCTGCATGCTCAGTGGTAAACTTGAAGGCCTCTATAGCTCTGTGGGGCCCTTCACCTGGGCTGGGGTCCCTCACACACCCTGGCCATGTGCCCTGTGTGCTGAGTCACCTGATGAGGTCACTGGAAGTCAGGCCTCCTCCCTGTTCATGGGTCACCAGGAGAGAGCACCTGGGGGTGTGGCCCCATTGCTGGGAATTCGGGAAGAGAATGTTGACTGCTTCCGTGTGCAGCCAGCCTGGGAGGAGGCAGAAGAGAGTGACCAGGGAGGATTCGAACCCGAGGCCAGGGAGCCCACAGATGCCTCTCACTGAGGTGCGGTGGGGACGCCTGCTCTGAGAACTTCCCTCTGGCCACAGTGGTAGGAGTGATGGCCAGAGACGTGAGCATCTCCTGCTGTCCCCTCCCCAAGTCTGTCCCACTTCTGGTGAAAGCACCTGATTGTCCTTTGGGGTACCCTGCTCCAGGTTATGAGGTTAGGTGGGTGGACCCCACTGGGACAGACGGCATGGGGCCTGGCCCTCTGCTGGAGCAGTCAGGACAGCGAGCTCTCTCCTGGGGCTGCCAGCAGTGGGGGTGCCTCCCTGGGGGGGGGGGGGGTGCATTCTGGGAGAATCTGTCCCAGGATGTGACCATTGAAGGAGCAGGAATGTGGAACAGAGGTCACCAAGGCCTGTGACTATGTCCTTCAGGCTCTGGGTCTCGCTCAGCATCTGGACTTTGCAATTCTGTGAGCCAATTTAAGAAGTTGCATTGAGCTGGATTTCCTGTTGCTGGCATGTAGAGAGAGCTGATGAATCCAATAAACCAAGGTTTGGACAACACCGGGCAATTCACAGGGCAGCCTCAGAGCCAGGACCTCCCTTAGCCCCAAAGCTGCCTTGCGAGGCAGGTGTGGTTGTTACCACCTTTCTTTCAAAGAAGAGGAATGAAGGTGAGAGGTGAGTGTGGCCTGGCACTCAGGTCTTCTGAACACAGACCTGGTCCTTCTGCTGGGTCTCACGTGCTAAGGAGCCCTAATGCCATGCTGGAGTCGGGCCCTGGAGACTGAAAACACAAGGGCGGAGGCCAGACTGCCCAGCACCTGGGGAGATGGCCAAGCTGCAGAGGCTCCAGAAATGTGTGGAGAAACAGCTCCATGGGTGTACGTGGTCACTAAAAGTCAAGCTCACGAAGAATCTGTTACAATGAGGAAAACACTGTATCATGATGTCAAAAAAGAGGACAAATTTATAGATTACAGACATGCACGATACTTGCAGTTATGTTTTTCAAAAAGCTGGGGCATAGAATTTTTTTAAGACTAAAAGAAAATACAGCAAAATATTAATAAAGATGATCTTTCCGTGTGGAAATGTGTTTTTTTAATCTTTTTTTCCCTACATCTTTCTCATTTCTATGATAAATTTACTTTATAATGAAGCAAATATAAACTTTCTAAAAAACGAAAGGAAGAAGGAATTACTTGGTCACATAGCAGTTTTCCGTAAGTACCATTTTCAGAATCAAAAGAAAACCGATCCCTTGTCTGGAAGGGCGTGGGGGAAGCTCCTCTTGGTCCAGCCTTGCCACTCTCCCCTGGCGCTCAAGTTCCAGTCACTGACCTTGGCCGAAATTCACATGCATCCTGTTCCCTCCTGTGAGAGCTCGGCTACTTGGGGGGCTCACGTCACACCGCTGCTGGGTGGGGGCACCCTGCCTGGTGCACTCCAGCCCACAGCAGCCTGCGGGGAGCCCCGAGCGTTGTGCCCCTTTCACTGGGGAGAAAACCAAGGTTCAGGGAGCCTAAGAATTTTTTTTTTAATCTTTAGTGGAGTACAATTGCTTTACAGTATTGTGTCGGTTTCTGCTGTACAACAAAGTGAAAGAGCCACATGTATACATACATCCCCATATCCCCTCCCTCTTGAGGCTCCCTCCCAATCTCCCTATCCCACCCCTTTCATTCTTCACAAAGCATCAAGCTGGTCTCCTGTGCTCGGTAGTAGCTTCCTACTAGCTATCTGTTTCACATTTGGTAGTGTGTATATGTCAATGCTACTCTCTCACTGCATCCCAGCTTTCCCTCCCCCCAGTGTCCTCAAGTCCATTCTCTACATCTGCATCTCTATTCCTACCCTGCCACTAGGTTCATCAGTACCATTTTTCTAAATTCTGTAAATATGTGTTAGCATATGGTATTCGTTTTTCTTTTTTCTGGCTTACTTCACTATGTATGACAGACTCTAGGTCCGTCCACCTCACTACGAATAGCTCAATTTCATCCCTTTTTATGGCTGAGTAACATTCCATTGTATATATGTGCCACATCTTCTTTATTCATTCATCTGTTGATGGACATTTAGGTTGCTTCCATGTCCTGGTTATTGTAAATAGTGCTGCAATGAACATTGTGGTACATGTATCTTTTTGGATTATGGTTTTCTCAGGGTATATGCCTAGTAGTGGGATTGCTGGGTCACAGGGTAGTTCTATTTTTAGTTTTTTAAGGAACCTCCAAACTGTTTTCCATAGTGGCTGTATTAATTTACATTCCCACCAACAGTGCAGAGCCTAAGAATTTGCCCTCAGTTCCAGGGCTGGTGAGGGGCAGAGCTGGAACTTGAACTGCAACTTGTCTGATTCCAAAGTCCACACCACCTGTCGTGCTGTGACGTGGCCTCTATTCTAAAACCTTCCTGGGTCACTTGTTTATTTGTCCCTTTCACAAATATTTACTGAGTACCCACTATGCCCATGACACAATTCTTATTCACAAAGGAGACACAGAGGAAATCTGAGACAACAGCACACCCCAGCAGCTCATAATGCAGCCCAGCCGTCCCAAAGGGGATCGTGTGCACCCTGGAGGAGGTTAAGGATTATCCTTTGAGCAGCAGTCAGAATACACCACATCTTCTATGTTTTCTTTCTAATAATTTTTCAGTTCTATTTTTAGGCGTTTATAACATACATGATATACTGATACAGTGACATCCCTATAAAACATAAGTGATAAATCTTTGATTGGCATATAATCTTGTTTATATGTCTATATGTGTCAAACTATACATCAGGATGATCAGGAAAGTCTTGTAGTAGAGGTGGGAGCTGCACTGGGATGGGCTTTATCCAGGTAGAGTGAGAGAAGAGGGCATCGAAGGCAACACGAGAACATCACCAACCGTGGCCTGACGGGGATGTGGTTTCAGGGAATGGGGCTCCAGGGCCCTCGTCCCTGTCTCCTCCCTCAGGCTCAGAGCCTGCAAAGCATCAGCTGGCCCTGCCAGCCCCTGGGACCCTGTGGTTCAGCTTGTGCCCACCCAGTCCAGCAGTTAGGACCCTACCGTGGCCAGGACGTGGCCCCAAACTCAAGGTCCCTGGAGCCAGATGCCTCCTCCACCACAGACCCCTCCATGCTTCATCCCAGACCCAACTGCTTCCACTGTCCTGCCCCTTCCGGCCCAGCCCAGCCCACCTTGAACCCTGGGTCTGTGGTCCCCACCCCCACCTCCTCAGCCTCTGTGCCTCTGCTCCCTCCACCTGCATCTTGCAGAACTGGCTGCCCTCCGGGCCCACCACCTGTGCCTGTGTGAGCAAAGCTGCTCATTCTCCAACACCCAGGCCCAGGCGGTGGCTGTGGGGCTGGCTCCTGCATCCCTGAGGCCATTTCCAAGCCTCTGCTCCTTGAGCCCTGCCTCTTGCAAGGCTCAGACATCCAGCCCAGGCCCCCTTAGCCCCTTCCTCATTTCTGTCTCCCATCCTTTGCCAGGCCCCTTTCCTCATTCTTCAAGGCCATGATACTGACTCAGAACTTTTCCTCTCAGCCTCCACATCACTGTCACCTGGGAAGCATGGATATCCACATGAGCTGACCCCCACCCCACCCCAAACCCTAAGTCCTTGACCTCCTCCACTTCAGAGACCTTTAGCCCCCAGTGCATGGGTCACCTGCACCTCCCCCCAGATGCCTTGCTCCACTGGGAGCTGCTCCACCCCCAGGACACCCACATTCTACTCTGGAACATAGCTCTGCAGCCGACCTTGCCCTGCACAGAGTCAAGAGTCACACGGCGCTTTAACACCTTCAGTTCTCCCATTTATCTGTCCCCACCTATGTCCACTTCCTTCCAGCCTAGAACCCAGAGAATTCCCTTCAAGGGCTGTCCCTCTTCTTGACCGAGAGTGATCAACCCTCAGGCTGTGCCCTGGTCCATCCCCTTCTGCTTTCTCTGGCAGTAATTTTCTCCTTCAAATTTCCTCCCTCCCACCTGCAGCATCAACTCTCTCTCTGTTCTGAACCTCTTCCTTCAGCAAATTTGCTCACGTCTCCATGTTTCCCCACACTAATAACAGAGGAACCACCCGCCCCTTGGCTTCCACTTGCCACTGTCCTGTTTTTTTGCCCTCTTTTCTGGTCAAGCTTCCTGAGATTGTCTCTGTTTTTCTCGCTTACCATTCGTGGCTCAATCCTCTGCAAACTGGCCTGGGGATTTCACCATCACATCTTGACAGGATCACAAGGGACCATGTTAATGTATTCCCTGGACACCTGGGTTCTGCTCCTGGCGGGCTCTCCACAGCCTTGAACACGTGCTCACAGAAGCCTTCTCCCAGCTTAGTCTGCACACGCCCCCTCCTGCTTCCCCAGCCCCGCCTCCATGGCTCCTCAGGCTCTCTCCCAGCACCCTAATGGTACATAGCCCTCAAACACCCATGGGAGCGTCTGATGTAGTGGGTCTGGGAAAGGCCAAGAATTTGCATTTCTTACAAGCTCCTGGGTGCTGCTGCTGTGGTCCACAGACCACACTTTGAAAGCCACCACTTTAGAGGAAAGTGCCTTGTCCTGGGCCCCTCAGTGAATATAGCAGGCTCATCCCAAAGTGGGGCCTTGCCACCCAAACTGGGGGAAGGTTCTGGCTCCACTTGAGCTTGGCTCACAACAGTGAGGCCCTTGACATTGGCTTGGGCTGACTCTTCTCTTGGCTCATTTTCCAACTTGGTCATTGTTGCTGTGGCCAGAGAGGATAAAATAGATATTAATGGTCATTAATGGTGCCACAGGGGGAGGTTAGGGGCAGTGATGGCCATCAGAGGGTTCTCTGCTTGCCCCCGGGTTAGACCCAGACCTTCCTTACTTACCGACGCATTTTCTCTGTGCCTCATTCTTTGTGTTTTGAAAGCACACAAAGCTATGCAACTGCAAAGACCTAAAAAAAGTTATCTAATCCTTGCATTCAGAATTATTACTCAGTTTCCTCTAAGGCCCCTGAGCTCCCTCCCCAGCACCCACTTCTGGGCTGAGAGTCAGAAGAACCCTCCGTGCAGGGCAGATACCCCCCTGAAGAGGAAACAGAGTGAACATATTTCTGCTGCAGGGGCACAAGGACAGCTCCAACGCTGAGGTCAGTGTCGCTCCCCAGGGGCTGAGCCTCAGAGCCGCCTGGCTCCTTCCTCTCTGCCCTCCATCTACCCGAGGGGCTAAATAAGCAGCCTTCCCCTTGAGCCCCTGCCAAGGGTCTGCCCTGTTTCCCACAGCCGGCGTGGGCTGATCATATCTGCACAGGAAGGAGGGCTGGCATGCTTGTGCTCATGAATGCCTGAAGATGCTGAGGCAGGGGTTGAGTTTCTTTGCATGAAGCCTAAGAGTGATGCTTTCTTTGGTAAACACTGTAATAACCTGGGACTCACTTCCTTACAGCGACCCAGATCTGACTCAGTCATTCAAAACAGCCACACTTTAATACAGCCCATAGGGAAGAGCCTGAATCCTTGCCTGGCACTCAAAAGATGCTCAGTAAATATTTGTTGAGTGAATGAATGTGTTCACTCCAGGATAATCTGTCCATTCCAAGGGATGAGACGTGATCCTGGCTACTCTCATCTAAACTGAGTTTTTCCTGTTTCTTTTCGTCCTTCCCTTTTGAAAGTTCTCAGATGAGGCATAAAACAAATCCTCTTTCATCCTGCCAGGGAACATGGAGCGGTCATGTGTAACTAACGCACATGTGAAAATCCCTGGCCACGGGCTCCCTGTGCACTCAGCCAACCCAGCCCTCCTCCCACGGGCCCCACCCCAGAGGGAGCCACTGGCCACCTTCTGACAGCTCCCCCTCAGTGGGATGCAAGGGCTGCCTTCCCTTCTCTGGAGATCTAAAGCTCCAGGAATCTGCAAGGCCAGGTGTCCCCTGGTGACTGTGCAGGCATCCCTCCCCTAGCAGATTCCTTGTGACATGATGCCCCTCGTTCCCAGACCTCAGGAGATCTGGGGCCTCAAAAGAGAAGTAAAGAACAAAGAAGGGTCAGGGAGGTAAGCCAGGGGTCAATAAGAGGCAGATGAAAGATGTTTTTAAAGAATTGATGTGGTCGCCAACTTATTAACTAAATTTGCTTTTTGGAGCCAAGAGTTGGGAAGATCACACCCAGCCCTGCTTCTTTTCATGCCTGGCTCCCCTTGTGGACTAGGCTCTTGATGCCAGAACCTCATAAATGCAGGCAGAGCCTCCCCTTTAGGGAAGTCACAGTCTCACTGCGTAGACAAAGCCATCGTCATCAAAACGCCCATGCAGTGTGACCATGTGGTAGAGGTTAAAGAAATCTCTCTACAGCATGTCATGGTATCATAAATGGTTATTGGTGAGTTTGGTGTCACATTTTTCTAGTTTTGAATGAATTAGAAAAAATTCATAACTGTTTGCAAAAATGCTAAAGTTTGTGTAGCTAAACTCATGTCAAGTACCCCCCCACCAAAAGTGCTCCTTTCTTGGGGCCGTGTTGCCCCAGGCCCCCAGCCTCAGAAGGTTCCCCTGTGGTGCTCCGGCAGATACCTATTCCCCCGTGAGGCGGGCCAGGCAGGCAGGGCTCATGCGGGATGGGGTTGGGCAGTGCTGCCCAGCTGGGCCATGTGGCCCAAAATCAGAGCACCAGGTTTCCCTCTCTGGGCTCAGATGCCTAAGCAACTTGTTGGAACAGAGCCCCTGGGGCAGAACCATCAGGAAGTCCAATCATCAGTCAGCCGAGGCCGGGGTCTGCCACCCTCCCATCTTGGCCCTTTGCCTCCACAAATAAAAGGCAATGCAGCTCCTCTCTCTCCCACTTCTTCTGTCAACATCCGATGCAGTTCATGACCTGGCATCTTCAGGGAAACCACGACGAGAAAAAATAGGAGTCAACCTGCCAGTGATGTCAGCCCAGACTGATGTCGAAGGAAGCGTGGCTGCCGCCCCCTTGAAGGTGGGGAGTGGACAGGAACCCAGTCCTTAACCCCTCCCAGGGCTGACTGGGGCACGGGCACCTCCCCAGAACCCTGTGCAGGGATGCAGGGCGGAGAGTGTTGCAGACGTCGTCTTTTAGAGCAATCATCCCAAAGCATTTCACAAGCATATGAGTAAACACATTAGCGTAAAGTGTGATACTTTACAGGAAAAATGAATAAGATTAATCTAAGTTTTCAAATCTTGGATATTTTTCTATAAATGTTGATTCCATTGGCATATGTCCAGTCCACAAGTATTATTAAGAAGACGTATTATTGAAGATGAAGAATAGGGAAACCTTATTTACTGTTTAACTTATATATGCGCACAGTGGTATCATTAACTTGGATAATGTCCAGCTCTGAGCTCATATGGGAATCAGTCATGGAGATGCTCACAGTGTCTTTCGTGCCTGAGTGCGATGTTGAGCTGAAGGCTCTTGTCACGCTGCCTTCTTCCTTTCTAAAAATGTGTTCGGGCTGCTGGAGCAAAGCACCACAGCCTGGGTGGCTTATAAGCAACAGAAATTTTCTTCTCATGCTTCTGGAGTCTGAAAGTGCAAGATTAAGGCATCAGCAGATTCCTGGCTCATGGATAGTGTCTTCTTGCTGTGTCCTCACAGGTGGAAGGGGCAAGGGAGCTCTCTAGGGTCCTTTTTATAAGGGCACTAACCCCATTCTTGAGGGTGCCACCCTCGTGACCTCATTGCCTCCTAAAGCCCCCACCTCCAAACACCATCACCTTGGGGGTTAGGTTTCAACATATGAATTTGGGGGGACAGTCAGGTCTGGGGTGCCCCTTGGTCAGGTGATAGCAAAGTCACTCTTGAGTGACCTCCTAGAGAAGGGAGCCATTGAATCCATTCCACAAGTGAGGGTCCTTGTGCTAGCATTTCATCTCAGGCACAGGTCAGTGGGGTAAAAATAAACCGTAGCCAAATTTGATCTGAAGATTGTGGGTGACAGACTGAATCTAGAGGCTTTATATCAAACTTGATATTGTTTCTTTTTTTGAGGTCACAGATGTCAAAAATTTGAATGGGAAAAAAAATCTAAACGAGAGTTCTCTCTATGAACTTTCTTTATGAATTGGGAAAAGACTATCATTATTTTACTCGACATGCAGAACTTACCTACTGCAGCCTGAGAAATGTCGAGGGTCCACCAGGGCACAGCTTGTCAACAGACTCACAGCACAGACGGAGACCCGGAGGCAATGGGAGAGGGATTCAGGAGAGCAAGTATGGGGCAGACCTGGACCAGTTCACAGGGGCCAGGAGAGCGGCAGCCGGCCTGCAGGCAAGCAGTGCTTTGGGGGAGGTAGTGTTCCCTAAGGAGGCACCGTATCTGTGGGAGCACGCTGCCGCCTGGGGGCTGCGTGTGCGTGTGTGTGTGTGGGGGGGGGGTGGTCATTGCTGGGGGCCCTCTGGAGAATGCAGAGCCCAGACAACTGGCCACCAGAGCCCCGGGCCCTGGGAGGCCAGTGGGCAAGGGCGAGTCAGGCATAGCCCGAGTGGGAGCGGGCGTGGGGATTTGAGGGCTGGCAACCCAAAGGGACATCCAGGTGTGCTCATGGCCTGCCGCAGAGAAGGGACCCCTGGGGAGTGGGGGGGGGACCTGTCTGAAGGGTTGCAGACTGGAGCTGAGAAGCCCAGGTTTATCACCCTGGGAGAAGTCTCGGGGGGACCCCAGGGCTTCTCGGCTAAGTGTGGTCTGAGCAGGAGTGATCTGGCCCTGCCTGGCACCTGACCGGGCAGGAGGGGATGGCGAGGTGCATAACGAAGTGGCCACAGAGGGAGACCACGCGTGGCCTGGCTGGGCAGAGGCGTCTGGTTTAGACACGAGGTGGGGGTGTCACTCCTGCTGTTACCTGCTATTGGCCCCTCGGCCGGGTGTGTCCCACCAACGCCAGGCCTGACAGCTGGGTCTTGGTCCCAGCTCGGGCACTGGCTCTGTGGTACTTTGAGCAAACCACGCCTCCTCTCGGGAGCTGTGCTCTCAGCAGCACGAGGAGGCCCGTTCCGTGTGCTCTGGGAAGCCACAGCTGCTCGCATCGGGCCGGCGGCTGCTGCGCGCACGGCCTCCACGCAGGATGGCCCGCCTCGGCACCAGAGCCGGGCACCCATCACCACAGCTGCCCCACCTCTCTCGGTGTTTCATCAAGGGAGGCTGAAAGTGAAAACAACAGGAAGAAAAGTGAAACCGACCTCTCCCCTCCCTGGGGGGAGGGCAAAGCAGTAGCAGCCCGAGTGGCACGGGCAAAGGTCACTTTCTGTCCCTTGAAATGAACACCCAGAGAAACCTTTGGGACTTCCTCATTCCTGTCTCCCATCAGCAGTTCCAGAATGGCTCTGGTTCCTGGGACACAGCAGGCCCCGTAGAGGCTGTCATCACAGCCCTGTCAGCCAGGTGACCAGCTGGCTGCCCCACCCCACCCTGTGCTGGGGCCAGCTGAGCTGCTGAAGACAAGGGGTCACCTCCCCACACGCCAGCCACACACAGAATCGCACACATGCTTGGGCACGCACGGCCATCTGCACGTCGGGCCACACTCACACCTGTGCCCGGGACTCATCCTCAGGTACCGCTGCAGCTCTCCCCAGACACAAGCCTGCGCAGAGCCCTCCCCAGCTCCGCCCTCACACACCCACCCTGGCACGAGCACTCACGTGCACAGACGTGGGACACTCTGCACTCTTGCATATCCACCCTTCTTCGGTGTGCGCACACCCAGTTCACACACACACAGAGGTGCACGGCCTCTCTGCTGATGGCCATCGAGCCCCTGGGGCTGCCATTCCTCTGCTGGATGGGGCAGGGACACCAGCTCCCTCCCTCCGCTGCCGTCTTGGAATGGTCTCCACCTCCTTCCTGAGCTCGACCAACTGGGCAGGGCCCCATAACTGCATTTCGTGCTGTTTGCTCTGACCCAAAGGGCACTTGAGACCCAGCCCTTCAAAGGCCAAGCCACCACCTACCCGCTGCTTTTCCCACACATTTAACAAGGAGCGCAGGAGGACCTGGCGTCCTGGCCACCTGGACTCCTGGGCGAATTGATACAGTTCTTTCTATTTCCGTGTTGGAGAGACCCTTCCAAGCTGCCAGAAATGCAGACACTCAAGTGGGTTGGAGTGATGGCTATTTTTTGGAAAGGAAGAAAGGAAGGACAGACAGAGATACACGGGCAGGACCTCGGTAGTGTCCCGAAGTCAGGACTTGGGTCTGGGTTTAACACTAAGAACAGCGAGCGTTTGTCGAGCGTCTACCCCGCCTGGGTCCCAGGCACGGCGTCAGATGGGCAGCGTGCGCGATCCCATGATGCTCGCAGCAGCCTTATGCAATAGGTCCCATCACTGGCCATTTGAAGACGACGGTGAGGTTTGTGACTTGCCTGCGGTCCTACAGCTAGCAAATGCAGGGCTGGGATGCAAGCCCACGCTGCCAGGGGCCCATCCCTGTGCCCAGGAGGACCCCTCATCCTGCCGCTCCCGGAAGCTAGCGTCTGTGGCTCTCACCCCGGTGGCTCTGCCTTTCTCTCAAGATGACTTCCCCACACCTCTGCGTGTCTGTCTGGCTGTCTCTCTGCTTCTCACTCTGCATGTCCTGATTTAAAATTCCCTGAGACTTGATGAAGGGTGATGACTTAGAGGGCTGGATTAGGGAATGTGGGAAGGAGTCGTGGGAGGGAGGGGATATCGGGATATGTGTATAAATACAGCTGATTCACTTTGGTGTACAGCAGAAACTGGCACAACAGTGTAAAGCGACTATACTCCAATAAAGAGCATGAAAACAAAAAACAAAAAAAAACCTCCCTGAGAGGGGACCCTCAGCACTAGTTGAACTGCAGCCAGTGCAGAACCACTCTGAAAGCAAAGCCAGCAAAGCAGTGGCCAGCCTGGACCCACGCTCTGGCTCCGTCCTCTCCCACAGCGAGCAGCTGCCTTGGGGCGGGTGCTCAGCTGTGGTCAGGATAGCCGGTCACTCTCAGAGCCCTTGGGGAAGGGGCAGGCGCTCCACCAACCACAGATTGTCTGGTGTGGTTTCAAATACTGTTATTGGGAATCTTTCCTGAATATATGTCATGTTTTCCTAACTTTGTAAGATTCATCTAGTAAGCATAATTGAATACCTACAAAAGTTAGTCAGGATTTTACGATTCCTGGGCATCCTTCTGCATTCCAATGGCATCAGGCAGCCAAAGTGGGAGGTATGGAAAGCTAATGTGTGGTGATAACCAGGAAACTCCCTAAACATCTTTTTAAACATTCCTGATGGGTCATTTGCCTTCACGTTAACATGGAGGCAACACGAGGAGGAAATTCCCTGGCAGTGGGTTTGACGAGCTCAGGCGTCTTGGTATCAGCTGCAAATGCAGGCGGGGCCCCCGGGGAGAGGCGACTTCCTTCCCTGGGACCTTCCAGCCCAGTCCGCAGAGGGCCACCCACACAGAGGGGCCTCTAGGGACGCCTAGACGTGTGGGGCCCCCAGCCAGCTCCTCAGTCATCAGCCTTCCCAGGAGCCTCCCCCGCTGACAGAGGACAGAGGTGGGGTCTGGGGTCACTCAGCCTCGTAATACTCACAGGCACAGACTGCTAATCCACCCTTGGAACTGTCAGGAAAAACCCATTTCGATTTGATCCTTTGCACAAATAGAGTCAAGGCCACAGACCTCGATGTCAGCGTGTGGTCCAGCTTCAGTTAGAAAACACGTGTATTTATGGAGAAGCTTGAGGGAAGGAGCAAAAGTCCTAAACCCATCACTGAGAACAACTGAGTGGGACAGACTCAATTCACACCCAAAGCTACAGTCTGAATTCTGGACTCCGTCCAACATCAAACAGAATTCCCTGTGGATCTGAAACCCCCCGTGCCAGCAGCTACCTCAGAGGCAAGGCTTTTATAGGACACCCCGCTCCTTGGGGGCTCTGCCCTGTGCAGACCAAGGTGGGGCTGAACTTCAGAGTCCCCATCAGCCCCGGCGGCAGCTGGGGTCAAGGCCGTGGGGCTGGAGTGCAGACCTGTCTCCCCATGGCCCGAGCGCAGGGGTGTGGGCGGCCGGGGGAACGCTGGCCTGGCGTCCGGGCTCCTGTTTTCCTAGGTCAGCAGCTGGTCAAATAAGGAGATGGCCTCAGACTACGTGCTGCAGTGTGACAGTTACACCACAATAGACCAATGCTCGTGGTTACGCTCCAGTTTTGTAAAAGGGTGTGCATGGGTGGCCTTGTTTGGCCAAGAAAAACCTTGGTTTCTCCCCCTTACTCTGCAGAAGAAACAAGAGACATTCTACCACGGTTTCACAGGACTTCTACCCCAGCCCCTGACTTGGAAACTCTTCCAAGAGGGTCCAAGTACAGAGTGTTGATATGTGGGTCTCAGTCCCCTGATCTTTAGCCTGCATTGTCGACAGAAGCACTTTAAATGTGTGTGTGACCTGAAAGGGGCGCAGGGGGCAGTGGTTCTGGGGTTCTGGGGGAGGCAAGTGGACCCACCACACATCATGACCAAACAAAGCTGGTGCAGGAGAGGAGGGGCTGGAGATGCCCCCCCCAGCGGAAGTGACCCCTGAGAGGAATGAGGCCCATCCTCGGGCAGCCCCCCAGAAAGCCCCGTGCTCTCACGGGAGGGGTCCGAGCCGCCACTGCCCAGAGGCGATCCCTCCTCGCGAGCAGAGCAGATCTCCCAACCCTGACAGCCCAGCGCCCCACACAGGGCCTCGGAGCACGTCAGGGACAAGGAGGGTGGGCACGGGGCCCTGGGTGTGTGCCAGCCCTTTCCAGAGAGAGTAGACTCCTTCCCTCCTTGGAGAAAAGGTGAGTGGAGGCTGCACTTCCCATCTCAGGCAATGTGACCAGGACCCTCCTAGACATCCCCTCCTCGTGGAACCTCAACAGCGTGTGTTCCTGAGGGTCTTTGCCCAGAGGTGGCCCCATGGTGCCAACTGGACTCCCACTGAATTACCAGGTATTTCATTGAGAGACCCAACTGGAGAACTCCAGGACCCAGGTGAATGCAGTGCTTTGGGGGACTGATGTTTGGGGTCAGTGTGTGTGTTTGGAGAGGGGGTTCTGAGCAGGAGAGGAGGTGAGCCCTCAGCTCCTGGGCTTCCTAACAGTCTGTGAATCTCATCCAGACCCGCTCTCTCAGTTTCCTGGGGCTGCTGTAACTAGAGCGCCGCAGTCCCACAGGCTTGGGGGCTTGCACACGAGAATCTTGTTGTCTCACAGTTCTGGAGGCCGGAAATCCAAGCTCAAGGTGTCGGCCGTGTTGTTCCCTCTAAGGCCTCCCTCCTTGACTTGTAGACGGCCGTCTTCTCCCTGCGTCGTCACGTTGTCTTCCCTCCGTGTGTGTCCACATCCAAAATTCCTCCTCTTATAAGGCACCAGCCATATAGGACGAGAACAACCCTGAGAACCTCTCTTTAATTTAAATACCTCTTTACAGACCTTACCTCCATGTGTGGTCACATTCCGTGGACAGGGCTTCAACACGTGAATGTGGGAGGACACAACCCAGCACAGGACCCCTGCTGAAGCAGCACGCTTCTTACCCCGATGGCAGCTGGGCACCCACCCGGAAGGGCAATCCCACGTTGCCCGCAAGGAATTTCACACGCGCTTTCTCCTTCAATCTCGCTAACCCCCCTGGAGGCAGCAGAGGAGGCATCCCCGTCTCATCTCACAGGTGAGAAAACAGAGGTTCCGAGAGGTAAAGTCGTGGCCCTGAGACCCCCGCCAGGAAGTGAACGTTCTGGGCTGAGACAGGGCCCCTCAACTCCTCGGCACTGTGAGGCCCCTCACGTGCGTTACGTCAAAAAATAAATCACATTTCATAGATGAGAAAATGGAGGCGTAAGGAGGTGAAACTGAGCAGCTAGTCACTGCCGGAGGAGGGGCGCTGAACCCAGATCAGAGCAAGTCATAAGCCCACGTCTTTCCAGGGTCGTGACCTCCAGCAAATTCAGCTTCTCAGCAAGCATTCATTAGGGGCCTGCCCTACGCCAGGCACCGTCCAAGGTGCTGTTCTAGCTGCTTGGGGTTCATCCGTTGACAAAGGAGACACTGACGGCTGGCCTCACGGAGTGAGAGTCTCCCAGAGGGAGACAGAAATAAACATAATAAATAAGTAAATTGTGGTATACGTTAGAAAGTGGTTAGTGCCAAGGGAGGAAGAATGCAGCAGAGTGGGGGTGATCAGGAACGCTGGGCTGGGGAAGGCCGGGCTGCAGTATTGACCGGGGTGTGTCGGGGAAGGTGTCCTGGAGCACAGCCTTGAGGGAGAGAACTTAGACCGTGAGGATGCCTGGAAAAGAAGGTCTCAGGCCAGGAGGTTGCCTGATGTGTTGTAGGGACAGCCAGGCGGCCCTGTGTCCAGGTGGGCGGGGACGAGTGTGGGGCGGGGACATCGGAGCAGAACAGGGCCGGCTGGGTCTGGCTCACAGCTGCTGCCGGGACCTGGGCTTGACTTTGGTAAGTGGGACCTCTGCAGGGCTCAGCGCAGAGGCGAGCGGTGGCGTGCGGTCTGACCACATTCTAGTGGGATCCCCGCTGCTGGGTTGAGAACAGACGTCGAGGGAACAGCAAGGAAGCAGAGACACCCGTGAAGAGGCTTCTGAGATCATCCAGACGGTGGCTTGGACACGGTGGTCCTGATGCTGAAAGTGCCAGATTCTACTGCTGTTGCTGCTGTTTCTGCCTCTCCCGGTCTCCTCCTCCTCCGCCTTCTTTTTGGGACGTCTATGGAATGCAGCTGACTGCTTCCCAGTCCTGGTGTCCCCAGTGAGCAGCTCTGAGGCCAGGGAAAGCTGCTTCAACACTCAGAATATCAGTTTTCTCCCTTAGAAAAAGGGTAAAATGGGGTTACCGATGCCAGCCTCACAGGCCAGCTGGAGAATCACCCATGGACGGGTGATGTGGGGCGCTTAGCAGGTAACAGATGCTCAGTCCCAGCCGGTTCTGTCCAGGCCCGTCTAACTGCAGGGCCCTAAGCCTGCCTCAGATCAGGGCTCTGAGCCCTTGTCCCCCGCCCCAGATGGGAACCCTCCAGAATGGAAGTGCGTTGGGGGACACGGAGTTCACGATGGATGCAGCCCTGTGTGAGGCCCCAAAGGCAGAGCCCACGGTCATGGGGGAACCAGCCCAGGGACCCAGGAATGAGCTTTACATCTTCTGACCCTCAGGGGAGGGGGCTGTGTATGAACAATGGATTAGGAGTCTAGCAACCTGCATTTTTTTTGTTATTTTAATTGAGATGTAATTGACGTATAACATTACATTAGTTTCAGGCGTACAACATAATGTTTGTATATGTTGCAAATGGTCACCACAGTAAGTTAGTAAGTCTAGTTAACAGCAACCTGCATTTCTGCATCAACTCTGCCAGGTTCCAGCTCAGCGTACTTGAGAGACCTTGTCTCTCTTGGCCTCAGTTTCCCCATCTGTCTAATGTAGGTGTTGACAAAAATCTCTGTGCTTCTCTCCAGCTTTCCGGAGGTTTTCTGGGCCTGAGAGGAGCCCAGGCAGTTGTGGAGTCACGGAGTTACTCACTTCCTTATTTTCCTACATGACTTGGCCCTGTTTCCTGGCATCCACCTCTCCCCAGCCAACTACTTAGTCTGAGCCACTTCTGCAGGGAGAGCTGGTGAGCTGAGCTGGGATCAGAAAAGTGCTGGGATCAACCTGGACCACACAGCCTCACGCCCTCCACTTGAGACAGGCACTGCCTCTAAGGAGATGTGAGGATGGGGGGTCATGGAGGCCCAGCGGGAAGGTCTCTTAGAGACTTCCACTTTACAGGTGGGGTAGCTGAAGCTAGCAGAGGGGAAGGGACGTGTCCAGGGTCTCACAGAGGTCACTGGAAACATCTGCTTGTTCGTTATTTCAGTGAACAACGAACAGCTTTATTAAGGTGTAAGTGGCATCCATTGAACTCCACATGAGGTGCACAGTTGGATGAGTTCTGACACACATACACCTGCATCAGCCCAGCTCCACAATCAAGATTCTTAGCAGTCCCATCACCTCCAGGAGCTTCCTCAGCCCCTTTGTCCCGTCTCCCTCACCGACACGCCAGGCAAACTCAGGTCGGCTTTCCGTCACTACGGATGAGTTTTTGCACCTATTAAGGGAGCGCTGACAGGCTGGTGGGCGGGCTGGGTGTGGCCTGTTAGAGAAAGACAAGGGGGCCACCAGGATTGTGGCCTGAGGACTGGAAGGCTGGAGCCACCGTCCTTTGAGGGAAGGGTGAGGGAGCTTCCCAAGCTCAGCTTTGGGCACGAGACAGGCTGTCCAGTCGTCCCCGTGTGGGGAGGGATCAGGGCCGGTCGGCCACAGGAGCCCTGAGTTCCAGAGAGCCTGGGCTAGGGACCTGCAGAGAAGGACTGGAAGCCAGGGACCCTCCAGAGCTCCAAGGAGCGCGTGTAGTTGACAGTCGGGCCCCTCTCCCACTGAGCGGTCGGTCAGAGCCAGCCCTCTAGAACGTCTGCCCTCCGCCAGGGGTCAGCCCTCCTTGAGCCCTGGAAAGGGGGCCCTCCGACGGCAGAGTGTCATTCCATCTGCCCGGTGCCGCACGGGGCCTGGTCTCTGGGAAGAACTTGGCACACATTTGTCAAACGACTGGTCTGGGAGGGCAAGGAAAAACTCCTCACCTCTGCAATGTTTGCAGGAACTCATTTCTTCCCAGGGCATGAGTCACAGGGGCAGGAGCTATGACCCTTTCCTGGAGGGCGAGTACCCAGACAGTGACGACCACTTCCCGTAGGCCTCACCTCTGGGCTGTGCTTCTGGAGAAAAGGAAAAAGCAACATGACATTTGATTTGCCCTTTGCGAACATTACCTAGGCTGACCTCCCAATAGTCCCATCAGTGAGGTCCCTCCTTTGCAGGTGAGGAAAGTGGGGCCCCAGAGTGAAAATGGGACCAGATCTGAACCCTCTGCCTCCGAATCCACTGCCACCTTGGTGACCCCCGGTGGCATGAAAGCTTGAGCAAGTCTGCCCTTGGCTGTCCCCAGCTGGCCACTGCCCCTTCTCCAGGGCTCTCCTCTCTCTGCAAACCTATTGCAAGGCATTTTGTCACCGCTTGGACTAGCCGTCCCGATCTCTCTGCCCAGTCTCACACCTTGGTACCCATCCTGGCCTCTCAGTGTGAGCCCACACTCCCCGACCCTGCCCTGCCCTAAAGGACCTTCCCTGGGCCATGCATGACTACTCACACCCCAGGTGTGTGCAGGGCCTCATGGCAGTATCTTCTGGAAACCCCAATCCTGCTAGAACATAGAACACTCAACTAATCCTATAAACACAGTTGGGCAGCTCCCACCGTGTCTGGCCCGTTGTAAAAGAGGCAGGCACTTTTCAGAGAATTGGGATGGCATTCTAAAGAGGTAGTTTTTGAGGAAAGCAAGCACACGCATATGAAACCATTTAAGTCCTTTGTTGTGACAGTAAATAAGAAATTGAGTAAGCTATATTTCAACAGAGAAAACTTCTCTAAGAAAGAGAACAAGGACTCTGAAAGACACTGTGTCGGGATGAAATCTACTGATGGTTCAGTTCTTCACAAAAGCCTTAGCTCTGTTTTCCGCTGACTAGTGCATGGGTATAGTGGAATACACTTGTGGGTTACAGGCAGCGGCTGTTCCCTAGATCTAGTCAAACACACAGGCAAAGACAGGAGAATGCTTCTAAAATTTTAAGCAGTCTTGAGTAAACAGTGGCTGAAGTAGACAGCCACTGTGATCTGCCTCCCACGTTCCCTTCTTCTAGAAAGAGCTCTCCATTTAAGATAAATGACTCCTTCTCCTACTCCACCCAAGTGCTCTCACTGGGGCAACCGGCCATACTTGTGACCAGAGAGATGACCTCACAGCCCCCATTTCCCCTTTAATTGGAGCAGTCCCTTTCAGAGAGCAAATCCAGTCCAAACACCTACCATTCCTCACCTGGATTATTACAACAGGCAACTGGTCTCCCTACTTCCACACTTGTCTCTCCATAGTTCATTCTCAACACAGAAGCCAGTGCCGAATGCAGATCAGATAATGTTACTCCTCCTGGCAAAACCCTCTAGTGGTTGCCCACCCCATACTCTGAGTCAGAGTCTTTACTATGACCCACACAACCCCATGGGACCTGCCTTAGCTGCCTGGCTGCGTCTCCCACTCCCGCGCCCTGTGCTCACTCCAGCTCATCCGCGGTGGCCTTGCTGGTGTCCCTCACTCGTGCCAAGTGCATGCCCGCCTCAGGTCCTTTGCACTTGCTATTGTCTGCAACGCCAGTTACCTGCCTGGCTCACCCCCCATCTTCCTTCAAGTCTTTGCTCAAATGTCATTTCCCTCGCAGGGCCTTCCCTGACGGCTCTATTTAAATTGCAACATCATGGACCTAGAGATGATCATACTAAATGAAGGAGGTCAGAGAAAAACAAACACCATACGATGTCACTTATGTGTGGAATCTAAAATAGGACACGAGCAAACTTACCTACGAAACAGAAACAGACTCATGGACATAGAGTACAGACTTCTGGTTGCCAAGGGCGAGAGGTGGTGGGGGAGGGATGGATTGGGAGTTTGGGATCAGGAGATGCAAACTATTATCATATAGCATGAAAAAACAACAAGGTCCTACTGTATAGCACCAGGAACTATATTCAATATCCTGTGATAAACTATAATGGAAAAGAATATGAAAAAGAATGTGTGTATATGTGTGTGTGTATGTATGTGTGTGTGTAACTGAATCACTTTGTTGTACAGCAGAAATTAATGCAACATTGTAAATCAACTATACTTCAATAAAATTAAAAAAAAAAAAAAAAAAAAGAGGCAGGCACTGTCCTAGCCATACTGTACCTGGAGAGGGGAGGTCAATGGGCCAACTTTGACCGTGAGGCGTGCTCCGAAGGAAAAGGTCAGGGCGTGGGACAGAGGGACCAGCCACCCCAGGGTCCACGAAGGCATCCCAGGGATGGGAGGGGAGGGCTGGGGCTGAAGGATGGCAGGAGTCACCAGGGGAAGACGGAGGAGAGATTGTCCCAGGCAGAGGAGGGAGGGGGCCGAGCTGTAAGGGACAGAGAAGGCCTGCGTGCCTCGAGGGGGAACACCAGGTAAGGTGACTGGGGATGTTCAGATGGGAGGCAGGACCAGAAGCGATGTGCCTTGTCCACCAGTAGAGACACACACCCTTCCCTCAGGTAGCTCAAGGGCTGGGGCCCAGGCACAGGGAGCCGGCGGGACTGGGGCCTCGAAGTACCCTTGGGGAGTGAGGATTCCAGGTCAGTTCCTGCTCAGCAGAGGCCAAGCAGCTCCAAGAGCTTTGCTCAACAGAGAGAGAGGAGGCTGCCCGTCCATTGCTGGCCCCATGCAGCCCAGGAGGCCTGGGCCTTCCATCTGCTGGATTTTCTGACTGAGGCGGAAAGGCCAAGCCCTGGAATGTGCTGACCTCTGCCTCCTGCAAGGCCCAGGAGCTAAGGCCCATTCTTCCTGGCGCCAAAGCCCCACTGAAGCCAAGGGTGGGTGAGGCCTAGCACGGGGCAGGGATATTCCTCCTAGGATGCTTCCCAGAAGGGCCTTGGCTCCCCAGAGCATCCTTCACCGTCCCCAGCATCCTCCCCTAATGAGGAGAGGAAGGCCCCTGAGGCCAGGGTCAGCACAGCACGCCACCGGCCGGTACTGGCTCAGTGCTTCCCGGGCAGGGCCCTGCCAGAGCCCTTTAAGCTGGTGGCCCTGGAGAGCCTTTCAGGAAACTTCACAGTTGGTTTTGGAAACCACTCTGGTTGCATAGGAACACAGCACATGTGGCCTGTGCTTGGAGGGAAGTCACCAGTGGCTGGAAGGGGTGGAGGCTGCAAGGCAGGGCCTGGGAGTGTGGAGGACCTCAAACCCACCCTCGCTCTCTTCAAGCCTCCGGGGCCTCATCGGTGACACGGAAACCACAGCTGCCCTGCCAATGCCAAAGGAAGGGTTTGAGGTCGCAGGAAGCTGCATGGTGCTTTCCAAGTGCGAGGTGAGGCTCTTCTCAGGCTCGGGTCACCCTAGGCGAGGACACGGAGGTAAGGCAGGGACAGACTTCGTGTGGGGGGAGGAGCTGACAAGCTGAGGTTCTCTACTGCCTGCAGGCATAGCGGGACCCACAGAATGAGGGGTCAGGCAAGGTCCAAAGACGCTCAGCCTCCTTGATTGTGAAATACAGAGCCCTGGGATTCTTTTCTGCAAATGAACTGAGCCCTGAACTCCCCTGGCAGGCCAAGACGTGGGCTCGCACTGGGGCTGGTGTTTCTTAAGGGAATCCTCTGAGAATCTTCGATGGGAGGGGGACACACACACAGGGACTCCCCAGGGCAGGGGATGCACAAGGATTCCAGCGTCAGGGTCCCTGGAGGCAGGCGTGCCGGAGTTAGGACTAGGCTGGGAACTTAGAAAGAGGCAGAGGCCCCCCCGGGCAGCTCCCACAGCCCTCTGCACTTGTTTTTTATCTGCCTCGCAGAAGCCTTCCCCATGGTCAGTGAGTTCTTGCGGGTGTGGACCACCCTTTACTCCTTAGAACCTACAGGGTGTGCCGCAGAGCAGGGCCTCTGTATGTCTGTTGGGAAAATGAACACAGCAAACTCTTGGTAAACTCTCAAGTCTCCTCTACCTTTGCCTCTGGCATCTAGCACAGCACCTGCATACAGCCAGTGCTCAATATGTGTCTGGCGGCTATTCATTCCCCAAATAAACCCTGCCCCGCAGTCAAAATGGACTACTTAAACTTTGCCAAGCACTCCTCTTGTTCTCCAGCCTCCCAGCCCTTGTTCTTTCTCGGGGGTCTATTCCCAGGCCCTTCTTCACCAGCTGACATTCTGAGCATCCTTCATGGGCCTCCTTTCCTGGGAAGCCTTCTCTGACCATCCTGACCTCAACCCAGCACCACTCAGTCAAAGACCTCCAAGGACTTTCCCCGTCCCACGCGGGACTGCCAGACCCTCAACACTCACCACACGTGCCCCAGCCCCAACCTTCCCTAGCCCTTACCCCACCCCAACACCTGACAGAGGGTCTGTCCCTCCAGGGAGCAGTCACCCCCGTACAGAGATGGCAGACGTGTATCGGCTCTCCTGGTGGTGCCAGGGGGCACGCTCTCTTGGGCACACACCTGCACGCGCTCCCTCACACGCCCGCCCTTTCTCAGGAGACGCACATTGGATGATAAAGCGAGAGGCTCTGGACAAGTCACCATCCCCCACCAGAAAGAAATGGTGGTTTTGGAGAGCCGTGAGCCTGTTGGTGGTCAGGATGCCTGGGTGGGTGACCTAGGAAAAGTCACACACAGAGCCTCAGATTCCCGTCTGTGAAATGAGGAGCTGGAGCAGAACTCTGACACGTTGAAAATGCCCAATCATATCCCATGAAGGAATTCCCCACAGTGGCTGGAGGCGGGGAGAGGAGGTGCTCGGGGCGCCCAGGCCTGGGGCCCCCTGTCTGCCGGGCCAGCCTGCCCCCCTCCCTCCCCGCCTCCCAGAACTGCCCAGGAGTCCAAGACACGGTGGGTGGGTGGGTGGGTGGGTGTCAGGCCCCTGGTCAGCTCTGCCGCATTTTGTTGTGTGGCGAGTTCTGGCCTGTGGTCCGCTGTCCCCTCATATCCAAGGCAGATTTCCCAGGAGCGAGCCCTGAAATTGACTCCCAATTTTGCAGGAGGGAGAACAAATTGATTCCAGGGAAGGACTATTTTTTTCCGGAACATTAAAGACAGCTGTTGTTTCTGCTCCCCCACCCCATCATCCCCAGAGGGGCCGGGCCCCCGACCCCTGGGACTTGGGAAAAAACGCTCTGCTCCGTCCTTCCCTCCCACCAGCCCCCTCTCACTTCCAACCAGCAGCACTTCCGCTGGGATTCTCCACCTTGGACTCACTCCCGGGAATTTCTGGAAGCATCAAATGGTGCAAACAGATTGTTTTCATTATGATTATTCTGTGTTTAACCTCCTGGCCCTGCGTCACCAAGAACCGGGGGCTCTTTCTTAGAACTGCATGGAGCGAGAGGCCTTTCTTTCCTTCTGCTCACCCCCTGAATCCATCTTATTTTTCTTCCCTCCATTCTGGATCCTCTCCTGATTGGGTTCCGTCTTCCACAAGCCCACCCTGCCTCCCTCAGGCTTTGTCTAACGAAGCCTCGGGGTCTCGGGGCAGCAGACAGGCCCCGGTGAGCCTGCCCTCCCGCCCGACCTGCACCATCATCAAATCCTGGCCTCTCTCTGTGGCTGCTTCCCAGCGTGAAACCAGCATCTCTGAACCTGCCTCCAAAAGGCTTAGGGGATCGTCAACATGTGGTCTCAATGTTTTTAATATGAAGATTTTCCTATTCCTCAAAATTGTAATGAAAACAACACACCCACATACATGTGTTACATGCAAATTTTAGTACATTGAAAACTACCAGCGCGTTAACTTGGGCTGCTGCATTAACGCGGTTTTTGTGCAGATCTCAGAACAAAACTTTTACTTAATTAAAGGTGGTCTTAGGAGGGCCAAAAGAGCTGATTTAAAACAGCAACAACAACACTTTCAACATTTGCAAATACTTCTCCGTGTGAAACAGGATTTCTTGATCTTGCGCAATCGAAATAGATGGCAGTGGTTCTTAGCTGGGGCGATTTTCCTCCCCAAAGGACACCTGACAATATCTGGAGACCTTTTTGGTTTCCACATCTAGCGGGCGGAGACTAGGGATGCTGGTACCCATCCTGCAGTGCACTGGGCACCCGCACCACAGGGAAGTTAATAACGTGCAGAGTGCTGAGGCTGAAGAGCGCAGATATGTGGGAAGGTGGGGCTTCCCTGGTGGCACGGTGGTTAGGAAGCCGCCTGCCAGTGCAGGGGGCACGGGCTCCAGCCCTGGATTTCAGGTGGCTGTGTTCATCAAAATGGCCCTACTGCTCTGATCAATTGGCTTAATAAGCAAGCACTGCAGATAGGAAGGCACCAAACAAAGTTATACTGAATAAAACACGGTCTCCATGGTGTTCCAGGTAAGACTCCTTAAATACAAAAATCTGTAGCTACGAAAGCCCGTGTCCAGCTGGGCTGGTATCTGCTCATCGCGCTCCTGACAGCCTGACTCTCCAGCGCCATCCCGTCCCACTCGGCCACCCTCTAGGTCTCAGGGGAGACACAGCCCCCTCCGGGGTTCCTGACACATAGGGAAGGGGGCTATATGTCACCGGGGGGGTGTGGTTTCCACGGGAGCAGGGGTTTTGTCCTGCTTTGTGCCTGGCACGAGTGGATGCTCACCGAACACCCATGGAATGAAAGTGAAACTTAATCCCAAGGTCTTCGAGGGCCTGGAGGGCCGATTGGGCAGTGCGTGCAGCCCCTGCCCTGAGCTGCCCTGCTGCCCGTGGCTCTGCTGCCTGCATCGCCACTGAGGACGTCCTAAACCCCATTCCCAAAGGACTGGCTCCTTCAAAGGGGCCTCTGGACATCACAGGCTCACCTCCCTTCCCCAAGTCCCGTGTTCGGAAGTGTCTGTCTGGACACGGCTCGGAGCAGCCCCCAGTCTTCCCCTTCGTCTTTGAAGGCTCCTCCCAGCTTCCCATACACTCCCCCAGGAGCCTCCCTGGGGGATGGGGGTGGTTGGCCTGCCGCTCAGAGGCACGTTCATCCATGGCCCCCAAAGCGAAGAGACATTTCTGAAGTGCCGGCCCTGCCCAGGGCACAGGACAGGGTTCCCAGGAGTCGTCGACAGAGTCCACCTGTGCTGTGGGGAGCCTCCCCTGGCTGACCAGGTGCTGGGGCTGCCGGACTGACGCTGCAGCAGCCCGTCCCTCAACGGGCCATGCTCTTTGTTCACTGGAGCCTCCCCAGGCGCCTGCAATGCACCAGGTTCTGTGAGCACTCAAGGTTCACCCCACTGAGGGTCACGATCTTCCGTCGTAGGGAAGAGATTTGTAAGTCCAAGCCCCAAAAGGCAGGTTCGCAGCCCAGTACTGTTAGCATCCCAGCAGAAGTCACTTCTATACTCTTGCCGGTGCAGGGAACACAGGGAACATGACTGGGTCAGGGCAGTGGTCAGGGTGGTGGGCTTAGCACACGGTCAGGGACTTTGTCCTCTTCATCCTTGAACCCCCAGAGCGGGCCTGCAAGTGTTTGCAGGGCCCTGTGCTATGGTGCCAGGGTGGCTGAAGCCGCACTCCCCGTGTGCTGGACCCCCTGCCCTGACCATGGCCCCCACCACCACCAGGCAGGCGCTCCAGTTGGGCCACGAGGGCTCCCACCCTGGCCCCACCACTCCCAGACTGTGTGACCCCAAGCACAGTGCCTGGTCTTGCCAAGCTTAGATTTCCTCAACGGTGAGATGGCACAACAGTACCATCTACCTCATTTGGCAGCTGTGAGGATCAGGGGGTATAATCCCGGCCAGGTGCTTTGAACAGGGTCGGGCATGCATCAGCGTTGGCCACTACCACCATCTCTATTCCTGCAGAGCCCAGCAGCCTGCAGGTCAGAACTGGCCACTGGAGGACACCTATTTGCCTCCCAACTCCTGGGTCCCTGTCTCGCATCACAGCCCCGCCCTGATGCAGCTTCGTCAAGGAGGAGCAGGGAGCACCCCCACCATGTGGGGGGCAGCCCCTTGGGAGGCACTGCTGCGTGACCAGGACAAAGCCTCAAGCAGAAGTTTCCAGAGACACAGACACTTGAGGATCTTTCCGGCCCCAAACTTACAGGTGCAGAGACCCCCAAAGCCCCCCACTTCCTCACTGAAAGCCAGAGTCCTCCTGGGAGGGTGGGGAATTCCAGGCTCAGCCCTGACCTCTGACTTCAGGGAAGAGCCTCCTTGGAGCAGCTATTCAACGTGCAGAGACCTTGTGGGAGGGGAGGGGAGGGGGTGTCCCACCAGGACACCAAGGGGAAAGGGCGTTGTTTACATTTCCGCGGACTCTATTGTTTCAAGGGACACAGCATGGCCCTTTCCCACAACAATGGCGGGATGGGATCAGAATTCCTCACGTCTTGCAGTCAAGGCCGGGATGTTGGTTTACAACAAAAGTCATCATTTTACCAAAACTATTTACTAAACTGTCTTTGAGTATCCAATTTGAGAACTTTGGTCTAAATGTGACAAGTGGGTTTACTTGCCACAGACGGTTTTCCTGCAGAGATTGGCCAGGATTGGTCAGGCTGTTGGAGTGAAAGCAGTGGCCCCGCGGGCGCCCTACACATGGGGAGGCTTGCAGAGCAGCTGCCCTGCACCGTGGGCCTGAAGGGGAGCAAGGCTTTGTCTTCCTCAAGCCTCTGTCTCTAACCACCACAAGGTATGGGTGTTAAGAAGAAATTGAAGCCTGCCTGTTCTGGAGAAGGTTGTTTTGCTGAGCCAGACAGCAAGGTTGGGGGTATCCTGGGTCTGTCTTGGACAACTCAGTGCCTTCCCCATCTCCAACTTCCAGGGGCTCAAGGCAAAAACCAGTGTCTTCTCCCTCCCACAACTCCTGCTGGCCCTTCCTCTAGCATCTGTCCAGAACTGGACCACCTCCCATCACCTCCACAGCAGCCGCCCCCACCCAAGCACCACCTTCTCCTACCTGGGTCATGGCCATGGCCTCCTCCCTGCTCTCCCTGCTTGTGCCTTCGCCCCTCTGCAATCTACCAGCTGGAGAATGATCACTTTAAAATGTAAGTCTGATGTTGTCACTCTTAGAATGTTCCAGAATCCCGGGAACCCTCCCAAGCTCACATGGAATCAAATCCAAAGTCCTTTCCGGGGCCTGTACAATCTGCTCCCACCCCAGCCCACCCCCAGCACACGCACCTTGGCCCCCTCGCTCAGCACACTGGGCCCTTGTTCTTCCCTGGACAGCCCCCCGCACAGCCCAGCCATTCCCTCTGCTCCCACACAGCCTCGCTCGCTTCCTCGGAGTCCCCGCTCAGGTACCCCTTCACCCCTGACCGTCTGGACAACCGCCCGTGCCCACCCCACCGTGCACCCTGGTCTCCTCTACTATTTGCTTCGCAGCATTGCCGACACCGCAGCTGCCTGTTCATCACTTACTTGTTCATCATTGGTGTCCCTCCTTAGAGCATCCGCTCCTCAGGGGCAGGATGTGGTAGTAGTCACAGCTCTGTTCCCACTGCCCGGCCTCCCTTGGCAGGAGCTCGAATAAGTCTTGTTGGATAAGTGCTGATTACATGAGCGGGTGCCGAGGGCAGCCCCAGGCAGCCGTGATGCCTCCACCCCTCCTGGCCACAGCCGACGGGGCCAGCAGCCGCCACTCCGCAGACGGGCCAGCACCCATGCAGGTCAGGAGGAGAAAGCTCAGCCCTCCTGCATGGGGGGCATTTGTGGGCCAAGCCCTCGTCTGTCTCCAGCTCCCTCTTTCTCAGGAGTTTAGAGAAGATTACCCAGGAGATAGTGAGAAAGAGAAGTTACCTGCTGAGGTTTCCCAGTCGCAGAGACAGTGGCTCCCCAAGAAGAGACCATGGGTCCACGCATGAGGCCCCAGGCAGTCAGCCCTCTGGCTCCAGGTGCCCCCAGGAGCCCGCAGACCCAGGTGAAGAACTGTTCCATCCACAGGTATAACATCCTATCGCTGGTGCGGTGTTAGGAGGGGGACAGGGTCAGGGAGGGCTACTCTGTGTAAGTGTTAGGGTCCAGGGCAGTTCTGTGTGAGACAGAGGAGTACCTTCGGTGGCCTTTGGCTGGTCCGGCCGGCCAGGGAAATCATTCCAGAGGAGGAGGGCCAGAGAGCACGTTCTCAACTTCCACAGGCGATCATGAACTTGGGAGGATATTCCAGGTAGAAGAAGCAAAATACAATAAGAAATAACAAAATTGTTTCCTGACCAGGGACCGAGAAGCTGGAAAACAATCCTGTAGATTGGCTAAAGTGTAGGATTCCTGCTGGGGTGGGGGTGGGGGGGTTGGGTGGTGCAGGAAGAGATGATCAAATGTTTCTCCAGCACCTGCTGTGTGTCAGGCCCTGTGCTCAGTGCTAAAAGATGAGCCAGGCCCAGTTTTCCCCACCCTATCACACCCCGCACAAGGCAGTGGGCGGCAGAAATACGTGTGCAGCCAGCATTGCGTGCACAGACGCAAGGCACTTTCACACACACGTACACGGAGAAGACATACTTGGATGAGAGCTTCCTCAGCGGCCCTTGTGAAGTCTCCAAAACAATTTCTCCCAACCGAAAACAGGCAGCGGCTCCAGAAGATCCACCAGGCAGCTCACAGGCTGCACTCAGCTCCCGTCCTACAGCCCCCTGGAGGCCAGACTCCCACCTTGAAACACATCCCTTCAAGTGGCCCTTGTTCCTTCCAACAAAAGCACCCAATTCCTTCCTCCCATCAGGAATGTTGAGACTCTAAGGCATCATTAGTGGGAAAAAGCAGGGTGCAGAACAGTGTGTGAGCAGGTGGATTCCGTCTGTGATGTTAAACGTCTCCGTAATCATGGGTGTGTGGGTTAGCTCTTGGGGGAGACAAAGGTGCTGGCAGCACGGGGTGGCGGTGGGGAACCAGAGTGGGAGAGAGGTTTCGTTTTTACTGTGTTTTGTTATACGTTTCGAATTTTGTATCAGCTTTATGTGGTACTCAATCAAAATAAGAAACTAACATTTTAACATTTTAAAAAATTCCCAAGCTCCAAGGAGCCAGACTGCTTCACCAGCAAGTCTCCAAGCATGGTGGCCCACAGGCCTTCCTCACCACTGGGTGCCGGCCAAGGGCTGCAGCCCCAGGCACACCACGGGCTCTGGTTACTGGAACCCGGAGCGCCCAGACTGGAGGGCACGTGGGAGTCCTCAGGCAGGGCGCCTGGAGAGCCAGGAGGCATCCGAGCCACTCCTGCCGTGGCAGCCTGAGTGAGCTCAGGTCCGGACGTCTGCTCAACCCTCACATGGCTCCGTTGGTGAATCGTGGTCCCAGGAGAGGACGTCCCATTGGCCAGTCCTCCATCTGATAGCCGCCCTCGGCTGCATCAGGGTGATGACGGGAAGGGCCTGGGGCCGGGAGAGGACATCCTGCCCGTGCCTGGGATCACCCTACCAGGGCTGCTCACCGTGGGGAAGCTTCACCCGCTCCGCTGGGTGCTGCAAGGTGCCAGGCCACCACAACTGGCCGAACATCCCCCACGGGAGTGATGGAACACAATGCACTTGAAATTCCACAGGGGAGCATGGTGGTGAATGGTCAGATCAAAGGAAGCAAGGCATTGAGTAACCAGCCACAGGAGACAGCTTGCATTTGCCACCGACAGAGCGCCCTGTGAGAGAAACGAATCGGGTCTTGAAGAACTGCTAAGCTATTCTGAACAGGAAGTTACAATTTCAGAGGCAATGAACGGGATTTAGTTGTATGACTCATGTTATAAACCCATCGGGGCTAAACCTCCGAGTGGCTGGCGTGCCACACCCTGAGCCTGTTTCTTGGCAGGAGCTGGAGAGCTGAGCGCCGGCGATACTCCTGAGGAGGCTCAGCCGCCCGAGAATGTCAGAGGTGGGCCGGTGGATCCCAGCAAGTTCTCACACTTTCTGGCTGAGTGGCCTACTTCTTGACAATCTTGGGGCACCCTGTGGTCTATGGAAGGACATTTTTCTTTCATGAAAATATTGAAATAATTGGAGCTGAGCAATACACGTCTGGCCTGAAAATCCCTGCCGTGAGTCCTGAAGCTGAGGCTGCCAGACACCAGTGCTCTCACTCACTTGGTCAGTATTAAACAATGACTTCCTCCCATAAATAGGGATGCTTAAATATAGTTTCTTGCGATTACTTTTTATTCCATGAAAATCTGTATTTTGGAATAGCTAATAGGCTAACTATACATCTCACTATCGTTTTCAATAAGATGTCAATCATTCTGGCACGGCCAAGGGGATTTTCAGTTACAGTCGATAGCGAAAAAGCCAAAGGCCTTATGAAAAACTATTCCTGGCCATAGACTCAGAGAAAGGAACTTCCCTTGGCATCAGCCATTCAAGATGAACGCTCTGTTTTAACTTTAAAACATTTCTGGTCCCCTCTGTGAGAGCAGCTTGTTTTGTTCTGCCTGTCTTCAACCTCTGGCACGGGTCCCTGGGGCCCTCAACCCAGGCCTGCTTCCTCAAGAGGGTGACCAATTGTCCCAGTTTATGTGGGACTGAGGGGGTTCCCAGGGAGTGGGACTTTCAGAGCAAAAACCAGAAAAGTCCAGGGCAAACCAGGGCAAGTTGCACAACCTAGTCCCCTATCACTCAGTTCTATCACAGCTGCTTTCTCCACTCTGATCCACGAGGACAGGGAGGGACAGTGTGGTTCTGACAAGAATAAGTCAGCTCCTAATAATTTCTCCCACATGTTGGTCCACCTGCGTCCCAAGGGCTTTTCATGTATTATCTCATCTCACACTTTCCACAAATGCTTTCCCCAGGAATCCCAGAGAGGTTAAATGACTCACCCAAGGTCACCCCAACAATAGATGGAGAGGCAGGAATGGGGACACAGGTCTACCAGGCGTCAAAGCCTCACCCTTCATCTGGGAACAGCATGAATGTAAACCAATCGTTCTACAGGTTCTTACACCACTTGTCTTATAAAACTTTGCTGGGGAAACGCTGAAAGATTTCTGAAACACTTTGTACTCTCAAAATTTAACTCTCAACTCTACATTGCTCTAAAAACATAATTCTTGATAATTGTAAATATTAAAAAAAAACTGTCAATCACTCTTTAAAATGCATGCAATGATGGGAATGCAAAATAGCACAAACTCTAAGGAGGGGAATTTGGTAATACCTAGAAAATTACGTGAGTGTTTACCCTTTACTCAGCAATCCTACATCTAGGAATTCATCCCAAAGATACACTAGCAAAAAATACAAAATGACTTATTGTAAGACTGAATCACTGTTTATAACAGCAAAAGTCTGGAAATCCACATTTCCAGCAATCAGTTACCGATTTAATAAACCACAGTGTGTCAATACAATGGAGTTCCATGCAACTAAGAAAAGGAATGAAGAGAATTTCTGTATACATTTTTGGTATAATCTATAGGACATGTATCGTTCTATGAAAAAAGGTAAAGTGTAGAATCATGTGTCTAGTATACTACATCTTATATAAGGACTGGATAAATACATGTATATACATATTCATATTTGCCTAAATTTCAAGACAAAAGCAGCAACAGTTGAAGAGGAAGTAAAAATGGTTTCCTGCATGGAGAGGGAGTGTAAAGGGGATTTAGGGAAAGAAACTGGAAGCTGAATTTCTCTGAATTTACCTTACTTTACAGCTTTGACTTTGGAATCATGTAGATGTTTACAGAATAATTAAAGAAAATTAAATCAAATGAAACTAAGTGACTGTCAAGCTGGTGGCTGAACCATACAGAGAATTATTTAAAGTGATATTAAAATACAGTAATTTGGCTGATTATTAAAAATATGACATATGATAAATAAACTGCAAAGAAATCTTAAGTTGCTTAGTTCAGTAGTCATACTGTGGTGATAATATTATTTTGAAACTATTGTATATTAGGATAAAACAAAGAATTATGTGAGTGTTAATAGGAATCAAAATTTTCAGCATAAGAGAAAGGAGATACAAATACAAAATTTAAATGTAAAGTCAAATTCTGTAATCTTAAAGTTTAATCTGAAATATTAATATTGACTCATAATTTATTTTTATGTTAGAAAATAAATACCTATTTCCTAGCTCTGCCCACTGAAAAGACGTAGAATTCATGACTCATCCAGTAACAATGAGCACTCCTAACACCCAGATTATGGTCTCTAATACCATCTCCCAACAAAAGACTTCTGGGAGAAATGTCCAGAGGCTGAGGCAGGAAATTTACAAGGTGAGCCCATGATACCTTGTTAAACTAGAAAGCAAGGATGCTACCCAAGACTACTAAGGTCATGTCAGAAGATTACAGGAGTCAAGTCTTACTGGCCAGCTAAATATGAAACAATTTGAGCATCAAAAAAAAATGACTGTGACGAAATTTTGTATCAAATATACTTAAAATAACTGAGTCCATACATAATAATACAAAAACAAAAACACTGACTCAGGCCATGTGCCCTGAGCACCCTTGCATGTCTTTTATGGGTAGGCAAAGGATGCAAGGCCCTGGCCACTCTTTGCCCAGACCATTTATCAGGGTTATGTTAGCAGAGAACAATGTTGGGGGATGACAATATCTCCCTCCAGGACAAAGGTGACTCCTTATCCTCTAAGCTAAGTGTTTCTCATTGCGATACAACCCTGCTGCATGTATGGCATCCACCTGGGCTGCTCTGTGTCACCCCATGGGACCTGGGAGACAAGGAGACTGACACCTACATGAAGCCCATGTTGCTTGCTGTGACATAAGTCCATTGTTTCTGACCCAGGAATTGCATGTCTTTGGCTGACATCCATGAGACTGTGGCAGCTAACTTGGCGGCTCTTAGTAAACTAAGATCCCAGCAGACACTCATCCAAATCACTGGTCACCTTTAGAAGTTATAAGAACACCAGCTTATTACTTTGAAAATTGGTAAAAAGAGATCATTTATTGCAATTCCAGCACAAACTATCCCTCATGGTAACTAAATAGTTGATGTAGGAAAGTTCTTTATAGAAGAATCTTAGCTAGTAAATTCAAAAGGGGTGGATAGAATTTCAAAATCATCTGAATGTAATAATTTTGCACACCCTAATGTAATAATGAATCTAGGTAATGTTCATTAATGACTGTCCTTTTTGTTTTTTTAGATTTTTCTTTTTTTTTTTTTAATTTTTAAAATTTTTGGCTGCATTGGGTCTTTGTTGCTGCACATGGGCTTTCTCTAGTTGCAGTGAGCAGGGGCTACTCTTCATTGTGATGCATGGGTTCCTCATTGCGTGGCTTCTCTTGTTGTGGAGCATGGGCTCTAGGAACGCGGGCTTCAGTAGTTGTGCCTTGTGGGCTCTAGAGCACAGGCTCAGTAATTGTGGTGCACAGGCTTGTTTGCTCCATGGCATGTGGGATCTTCCCGGCTCAGGGCTCGAACCCATGTCCCCTGCATTGGCAGGTGGATTCTTAACCACTGAGCTGCCAGGCAAGCCCAATGACTAGCTAGAATGCTGATTAAAAACTCTGCAGTGCATCACTCTACAATGACTCTTTCTTAAAAACAGAGACAACAGGCATTTGTGTGACTTTTGCTGCAAAAAAATGAGAACGAAATCACACAATCTATGAAATGTTCTTATAGAAAATTGCCTACGAATCTGATTAAACCTTCAGACTTAACTACCATTTACAGGAAAGAGAGGGAACCAGAGAAACATGGGAATGACACCAAAAGGGTGCAATCAATAAAGTCCAGAATATGGGAAACTCTATAGTACAGATGACTTGGTTTCTTCAATAAATAAATGACCAGGAAAAAAGAAAAAGAGGGAGGCAGAACTGCTAAATATTACAGACTTAAGAGATGTCAACTAAATGCAATCAATGTGTGACCTTTGTTTGAATCCTGATTTAAACAAACCATCTTTTAAAAAAAACCATTAATGAGACAACCGACGAATTTAAACATGATGAATATTTGATGATATGAAGGAATAATTGTTAACTTTTTGGTGTCACAATAGCATGTGGTTATGTTTTTGAAGAAAGAGTACTTACTTCTCAGAAACTGAAATATGCACAGATGAAATGATATGTCTGGAATTTACTTTAAAATAATCCAGTGGCCAGAGGCAGGGGAAGGAGTGGGAGTGGGGCTTGGAGATGAAACAAAATCCATCATATGTTAATTATTAAAGCTGAT
The DNA here is from genome assembly GCF_030028045.1 of Hippopotamus amphibius kiboko. NCBI lineage: Eukaryota > Metazoa > Chordata > Mammalia > Artiodactyla > Hippopotamidae > Hippopotamus > Hippopotamus amphibius. The sequence goes on from NC_080191.1 coordinate 114,875,625, forward strand.
CATGGGCACATAGGGATTTGTTTTCATATTTTCTTTACTTCTGTGATTGAAGATTTCCATAGTAAAAAAGGATTTTTAAGCAAAATGGTGCTATTCCTAGAATTCTTAAATAACGTAACTAAAATCCAAACAGACAAGTTATGTATTTGATGGAATTAGAACAGTACATTAAATCTGAGAAGAAGGAATTAATCTATTGAAATGAAGCTGATTTTCTAAAAATTGTGGGCATTCCATCCTAAAGAGCCTTTAGGAATATTTTGTCCCATGCCCATATCTAAGTAGACAGTCTGCTTTTAACTTACTTTATAGAAATCATTAGTATAAAGAGAAGGTAAAAATACTGTCAATCATGTGAAAGATATCAGAGTTTTGGATACCAAAAGGGGATCGATATACTTGAAAAGAACGGAACCCACTGGACTGGGGGTAAGTGGGAGCATGCCTGCTAAGATGCTGTCCCGGCTTCCTCTGGCCCAGCCCCCAACCCATCCCTGAATCCACTAGGTGCCCCCACTCTGCACTGTAAGCCTGCCATCGGGCCCTCCTGGGTCCAGTTCACTCAGTTTGATCCTTCCTTCTTCTCTCTCTTTGCCCATCTCGCCCCAGCTTCTGTGTCGGGGCCCGCTGCCATATTTGACATGTATGGGACAGGACAGATGCCTGGCCCTGCCATAAATCTGCCCACAGGGAGGGCGCCCCAGTCCTCCCGGAGTACAGGGAAGGGCCGTGATCTTTGACCCCCTCCTCCCTCTGGTCCCTCCCCTCCATCCTCACTTTTCTGCCTCTGGCTTTCCAGATAGGTGTTCCTTCACCGCCTCTACCCAGGAAGGCAGCCTCCGGTGTATCTTCCCTGGGCCCAGCAGCAAACCCACATCAGCTCCTGAGATGGGCTGGCCTCCTGGAGAAGCTGGCTAGGCTGGAATCCCCTGAGAATCCCAGTCCTCTGCAGGCAGCTGCCCATGGTAGTAGGAGGTGCACATGGAATGGGAGGGGACAGAGCAGAGGATCAGCACAGGACAGCATGTGGTAGAAGGAAAAGGATGGGCTTAAATGGACCCCAAGAGAACATGTCTGTAATGCTCAAAGAACGAAAAGGTGAGTCCAGATATGATCAGCAGATGGTCAGCAGGCACTCATTCGGGTGGGGGTGGGGGGTGGGGGGCACCTGGGCTCATGAGAAGGCAGAAGGAAGGCAGTCAGTTACTGACTCATTATTCTGAAAATGGATGCTGTGAGAGCGCCTGGCTGTGCTTCAGTGCCTGAAAACAGAGTCCTCCAGCAGAAGCCTCCCTGTTTAGAAGATGTCACAGAGCTTGTGCCTGAGGGACCACTATCAGAGCTCAGGGCTGGGGGACCCTCATCAGAGCTCAGGGCTGGGGGACCCTCATCAGGACTCAGGGCTGGGGGACCCTCATCAGAGCTCAGGCCTGGGGGACCCTCATCAGAGCTCAGGGCTGGGGGACCCTCATCAGGACTCAGGGCTGGGGGACCCTCATCAGAGCTCAGGCCTGGGGGACCCTCATCAGAGCTCAGGGCTGGGGGACCCTCATCAGGACTCAGGGCTGGGGGACCCTCATCAGAGCTCAGGCCTGGGGGACCCTCATCAGAGCTCAGGGCTGGGGGACCCTCATCAGAGCTCAGAGCCTGGGGGACCCTCATCAGAGCTCAGAGCCTGGGGGACCCTCATCAGAGCTCAGGCCTGGGGGACCCTCATCAGAGCTCAGGGCCTGGGGGACCCTCATCAGAGCTCAGGGCCTGGGGGACCCTCATCAGAGCTCAGGCCTGGGGGACCCTCATCAGGACTCAGGCCTGGGGGACCCTCATCAGAGCTCAGGCCTGGGGGACCCTCATCAGGACTCAGGCCTGGGGGACCCTCATCAGAGCTCAGGCCTGGGGGACCCTCATCAGAGCTCAGGCCTGGGGGACCCTCATCAGAGCTCAGGGCCTGGGGGACCCTCATCAGAGCTCAGGGCCTGGGGGACCCTCATCAGAGCTCAGGGCCTGGGGGACCCTCATCAGAGCTCAGGGCCTGGGGGACCCTCATCAGAGCTCAGGCCTGGGGGACCCTCATCAGAGCTCAGGCCTGGGGGACCCTCATCAGAGCTCAGGCCTGGGGGACCCTCATCAGAGCTCAGGGCCTGGGGGACCCTCATCAGAGCTCAGGCCTGGGGGACCCTCATCAGGGCTCAGGCCTGGGGGACCCTCATCAGGGCTCAGAGCCTGGGGGACCCTCATCAGAGCTCAGGCCTGGGGGACCCTCATCAGGGCTCAGAGCCTGGGGGACCCTCATCAGAGCTCAGGCCTGGGGGACCCTCATCAGAGCTCAGGCCTGGGGGACCCTCATCAGGACTCAGGCCTGGGGGACCCTCATCAGAGCTCAGGCCTGGGGGACCCTCATCAGAGCTCAGGCCTGGGGGACCCTCATCAGGACTCAGGCCTGGGGGACCCTCATCAGAGCTCAGGCCTGGGGGACCCTCATCAGAGCTCAGGCCTGGGGGACCCTCATCAGAGCTCAGGCCTGGGGGACCCTCATCAGGACTCAGGCCTGGGGGACCCTCATCAGAGCTCAGGCCTGGGGGACCCTCATCAGGGCTCAGAGCCTGGGGGACCCTCATCAGAGCTCAGGCCTGGGGGACCCTCATCAGAGCTCAGGCCTGGGGGACCCTCATCAGGACTCAGGCCTGGGGGACCCTCATCAGAGCTCAGGCCTGGGGGACCCTCATCAGGGCTCAGGCCTGGGGGACCCTCATCAGGGCTCAGAGCCTGGGGGACCCTCATCAGAGCTCAGGCCTGGGGGACCCTCATCAGAGCTCAGGCCTGGGGGACCCTCATCAGAGCTCAGGCCTGGGGGACCCTCATCAGGGCTCAGGCCTGGGGGACCCTCATCAGGGCTCAGAGCCTGGGGGACCCTCATCAGAGCTCAGGCCTGGGGGACCCTCATCAGAGCTCAGGCCTGGGGGACCCTCATCAGGGCTCAGGGCTGGGGGACCCTCATCAGGGCTCAGGGCTGGGGGACCCTCATCAGAGCTCAGGCCTGGGGGACCCTCATCAGGGCTCAGGGCTGGGGGACCCTCATCAGAGCTCAGGGCTGGGGGACCCTCATCAGAGCTCAGGGCTGGGGGACCCTCATCAGGACTCAGGCCTGGGGGACCCTCATCAGAGCTCAGGGCCTGGGGGACCCTCATCAGGGCTCAGGCCTGGGGGACCCTCATCAGGACTCAGGCCTGGGGGACCCTCATCAGAGCTCAGGCCTGGGGGACCCTCATCAGAGCTCAGGCCTGGGGGACCCTCATCAGGGCTCAGGGCTGGGGGACCCTCATCAGAGCTCAGGCCTGGGGGACCCTCATCAGGACTCAGGGCTCCTCAGGGCTGGCCCTAATGCTCCCTGGCTTGTGGGAAGCTGCCTGTCACAGTTTCAGGGTTTACACACTTTCTTGATAGCAGGGCCATAGACCCTTCTCCAAGCACTCAACTCCTATTGGGAAAGTATGGTTGGAGATCAGGCCAGGTGAGAAGAAACAAAGGGCCTCCAGGAACTCTGGCCTTTGGCAAGCAGCTGGCCAGTGTGCCCCTGCAGAGAGGAAGAGCCGCCAAACAGGAAGTCCCCCTAGATGAGGAGCTGGGAGTGAGAAGGTTGGCAGAGCTCTGCCTGGAGGGGCTCTTACATCCATGACACCCCTGCGTGCCCCCACTCCCACCCCAGGGTGGCAGCATGGGCAGGGAGGCTGCAGTTCGAGGAGCATCAGGTCCTCAAGACGGAGCCCCTTGAGTCCAGCTACCCCGATGCATCTTGCTTAGATGCACCGAGAACCCCACGGGAACTCTCACTATAGCTCTGACCACCCGCCTCTGGGTTCTCTAGGGCAGAGTGGGACGCAGTCCTGAAGTCAGACCGGAGGACGGCAGGCCAAAAACAGAACTGTCTGATCAGAATGGCACATGTGCACAGGCTTGTCTTACACTGGCCCTGCCAGTGCTCACCCGCCCCATTGTGTCCTGCACACACTCTGTCACGGCCACTCAGCTGTCTGTCATCTGTGAGGGTGTGTCACTGTGTCTCCCTGTCAGCGGCGGAGGCAAGCTTGCCACAGTGGGGTGAGGGGCAGAGCTGGAAGAAGAGAGGAAGAAAGAATTCGTGATGCCTTTAGCCTTGGGAGCTTTCGGGGAAGGGTCCTACTCATTTGGCCCTTGGCTCTGTGGCTGCAAAAGGGAATGGCCCTCAGCCAAGGCCAGAGGACTGCAACGTCAGACTTCCGGTGAAAAAAGTTCAAAGCACCGAAACTCCTCAGTCCTTGAGGGAGAGGCTAGCCAGGGACTGGGAACCGCTTTCCTGGGACAAGTCCAGCCTCTGCCCAGTGCGTGAAGAGCCTGGCTCTACAGACGCCCCAGCCAGCCTGAGTTGGCATCCGGAGTCCGCTCAGCAGAGGCCCCATGGCTCAGGCCCCACACCGCCACTGGATTCCAGTTCAGAACCTCCTGTGGTGTCAGTGAGCCTGAGCCAGAGGGCGAGAGACAGCAGGAATTTGTACTATCCAAGCCTCACCTGGGGCTACAAATCGGTATCACCTGGGGCAGAGGAGATTTCTAAAAGTAGTAATATTTCCATCCCACTCCAGACCACCCTAGAATCTCTGGGGTGGGATTCAGGTCAAGGGATTTTAACATGCAGCCAGGACGCAGACCCCCCGGCCCAACTCCTGACATGTGAAGGTGGGGCTGGGAGGGTGACCCTCCAGCCACAGAGCATCTCAGTGACCTGACTTAAATTCTGTGGTCACCTCTCCTGGACCATGCATCAGTGTTCTGCTAACTAGCCCTTATTCCCAAGATAAAACACAGAATCCTTGGCCTGGCACCCGGCCAAAGTGCCCACCGTCCAGGGAACAACCCTGAGTGATACCGTGTGTGTCCCGGGGCTGCAGCTCCTGACAGGGTCAGAGAAAGGGAGAGAGGGCGGGTGGGGGGAGAAACTGTGGGGGTATGAACATGAACTTTAGGTCAGCTGGGTTTCAAATAAGATACGGCAACCTTGAAAAAACAACCTCTCTGAGCCTCTTTTTCCTAAAATGAGGACAGAAATTCTGACTGACTCAGATTTAAGGTGAAGGATTTAATGAAGAGCCCCCCGACTGGCACCCAGGAAGGGTTTGATACAAGGAACGACTGTAGCATCTACGTGGGCCTTAACGTGTTACCTGCTGTACAGGGGAACCATCTTTGAGGAGGGATGTCAGTCAGTCTGTCTGTCTCCCTGCGACTGGCCACCAAGAGTGCTGGTTCCTGCTGGGCAGACTGAGAATGGGATAGAGTCCAGCCCCAGAGTTTAGCTCTCATGAGAACTGCCCTGCCCAAGGCTCCCCTGGAGGCTGAGTAAGAAGCCTGCCTGAGTGAGCCGAAGTTTAGGGGCAGCTCAGGAAACCACTGAGTCACAGCCCTGGCTTCTGCAATACTCAGATGCCTGGAGGCTGGAAGAGAGACACCACAAATATCACCTGTCCCTTGCTTGGGAATGTCAGAGGGCGTGAAGGTTAACCCTGAGTTCTGTGGGAAGGGCTCAGACATGAAGGCTGACAGATCCACGTGCAAATCCAGGCTGGGCCTCATCCTAGCTGCGTGGCTGGGATGAAATGGAACCCCTCTGAGCCTCCGTTTGATCATCTCTAAAATGGAAATAGTAATCCCGACCTCACAGAGCAGTGCTGCAGTCAATAAGGGGTCATGTACACAGCGCACCCAGCTCAGTGCAGGGCCAACAGTGGATGCTCAGCGCCCATCAGAACCCTCTCCTTCCCTTGTGCTGGGGATGAGAGAAGTGCAACACTGGGCTAGGCTTCCAGCCAAGGATGCTGACTCACACGGGATGACCAGGTGACATTGGTGCAGGTGTGGTAAGAAGTAGGTGACAGTGCTCGCTTATCAAAACTGTTGGAAAGAAAATCCTCTGAGTCTCCATCCCTGAAGAAATCAAGGAAAATTGGTCTAACTTTTATTCCTGAGAAATTGGATTCTGGCCTTCCCAAGAAACCTTCCCTGACTGCCTGCCACACCCCCAGGCTACCCTTGTCCGAGTTCCTGCTACTCCAATGCTAGTGCCCCACTGGCCATTTCCATGTCTGCCTCCCCACTAGGTGGTAAGCACTGTGAGGGCAGGCCTGTGTCTCGTTCATCACTGTAGCCCTGGCACCCAGCACAAGGGTCCTTCCAGTACAGCCTCTGAGGCCCCAGATATGGAGTAAGAACATTCAAACACCAGGCTGGGCCCTGTCCTCCAGATGGCACAAGCAGACACCCTGCCCCCGCCAATGCCAAGGAGGCTGCAGCGGAACTACTCTGACGCCAGGACCACCTAGACACGACACACAGCTCATCAAGAAATCAGCCAACGTGGCTGCCAGGCAGGCTGACCCTGCTGGGGTCTCCCCAGCCTCCCCAGCCAGCAAGTCTAGCCTTTGAGAATGGGCTCTGTGCCCAGTGCCCCTGTGAGACTGGCCTGTGTGCAGTGGCGAGGCCCTGTTATCTCAGGGAGGGAACAGGAGTTTGGGCTGGGCAAGAACACACTTCCTGGAGGGCAGGGTAACCTCACAATGGGAGAGGGCAGCTACTCTCACCTGTCCCCATCAACTCACACAACTTCCTGTAGTCCACTCCCTGCAGAGGGGTGTGTCTAAGCCGTGAGGTGGGGGCTTTCACAGAGCCTCCTCAGCCTCGGCTAGCAGGCTATTGGGAGGTCTTTGACTTTTACTCCGAGTGAAATGGGAACCACTGGAGGGTTTTGAACTAGAGAGTGATAGGCTCTGACTTACCTTTTCACAGGATCCATCTGCCTGCTGTGATGAGAATAGACTGAAAGAGGGGCAAGGCTGGAAGTGTGAGACCACCTAGGGAGTTATTTGATACTGACAGTACTGAATATCACACTGCGCACTTCCCATGAGTCAAGGCTTAATCCTCACAAAATGACAGCAACAATAAAAACCCGCTATGAAGTAGGTATAATTTCAATCACGTTCTCTATAAATCAAAATATTGAGTCAAAGAGGTTAGGTAACTGCCCAAGTATATACGGCCAGTAACTGGTAAAGTCAAGATTTGAACCCAGGCTCTAGAGTCCACACTTTTTTTTTTAAGGAATTTTATTGAGATATAATTGACATACAATAAACTGCATACATTTAAAGTGTACACTTTGACTTTTTTCTTATTAGTAATGCATATATGGCAGTCCCAGTCTCCCAATTCATCCCACCCCAACCCCCCCTCCCCCCCACCCCGCTTTCCCCTCTTGGTGTCCATATGTTTGTTCTCTATGTCTGTGTCTCTATTTCTGCCTTGCAAACCAGTTGATCTGTACCATTTTTCTAGATTCCGCATATATGTGTTAATATACGATATTTGTTTTTCTCTTTCCAACTTACTTCATTCTGTATGGCAGTCTCTAGGTCCATCCATGTCTCTACAAATGTCCCATTTTCGTTCCTTTTTATTAGAGTCCACACTTTTAACCAGCTTGTATTTCAAAGAAAGAATCAATATGATCTAATAATGACATGATGTGGGAAATCAAGAAAGAAACCAAGAATGATCCTAAGACATTTCTCTTACCACTTCTAATCAACATAATATTGGAGGTACTCATCTGCGCGATGACATAAGAAAAAGAAGTAAACGAATAGAGGTTAGAAAGGAAAAAGTAAAACCGTTTTTATTTGCAGACAACATGCTCTTATATGGAATCTACCCCAAAATTTACTAGAAGCAATAAGAGAGTTTAGAAAGATTGCAGAATACAAGGTCAATATATAAAAATCGAGAAGAAAAGATGGCGGCAGCTAAGTAGAAGGACATAGAATGCATCCCTCTCCACAGAGGCATCAGGAACACACCAAAAGACACAATAATTCCCACAGAGAACCAGCTGAACATCAGCAAACTACCTCGGACACCAGAAAGGACTGCAAAGATCCTGACATAACTGGGTAGGACAGAGGGGGAAAAAAAAGGGGTGAAAGAGGAGGAGAAGAAAGGAAAGGGACAGGTCCCACACCCTGGGGCGGGGGAATCTGAAACAGAGGGGAGATTGCCAAATTCCGGGAAATGTCCCTTATCTGATGGGGTAACCCCTTCTCCAATGGAGAATTTCCCCAGGTCAGAAGGGAGGCATTTGGGACTGTTCAAAGAGGGTGAAGCAGCTGAGCTGTGGCAGACAGGAAAGTGTGAGAAACACATTGAGGGTCTGCACCTCAGCTCAGCGTGTCTGGACTGGGGGTCTGGGAGCTGGAACGTGGGAACCAGAGCACTGGTTTAGGGTGAGAAACATTGTTGGCAGTGGGGAGATGGACTGAGAGGACAGGAGGGAAGAAATCCACAGTGGAGAATGCCTACCACAGGCAGCCATAGTGGTGGCTTGATACTGCTGACTCACAAGCAGTGGGGAGGAGCCGCGGGTGTAGCCTCTCTCTTGGTGCCTGCTACAGACAAAGGAAGGACCCCTGTGGGCCTGGCTAATACACTCAGGGATAACAAAGGCCCCTGGGTGGGGCTGGCCTAGATGCCTGCAGCCAAGAGCCAAAAGCCCGCAGAGTGGCCCAGCTCTGGAAACATTCTGTTTATACCTGAGCCTCCAGCATCCCTCTGCAACAGGTATCGCCACAGCCAACTGAGCCACCATGACCCAGGCAGGGGGCCCCAGTGGAGTCATAGCAGGGGGGAGGAGCCACGGTTGGAGTCACACTCTTGGCCTGAGCCGCCCAAGCCACCGTGACCCAGGCAGGGCGCCACTGCTCACTCACCCCCAGGGGAAGGAGCCACTATTGTACCCTCCCTCTCCCCACACACCATCGCTTACAGACAAACAATAAAGTAAGCTCTGCTGGTTGCAGAATAATACAAAAAGCCCAAGGCAGGTAGAAAGACACTTACAGCTGAGACCCCAAGGAAACAGAAATATTATTATTAATTCTATTGATCTGGTCCATTCTGGGGTCAGTTTCAGGTTTTTTTTCCTTTTTTTTTTTTTTTTTTTTATTAATTACGATCTTAGTCCTAAGGGATCTACATGTTTTATAACATATTTTTTTAATTCTATTTTTTATTCAATTTTTATTTTTAGCCTTCTTATATATTTCTATTTCTAGCTAAATGTTTTGTAGTGCTGACTGTATCTCTCCTACCTTCTTTTCATCTCTTTTATACATTTCTACTTCTTTCTTTTTCTTTTCATATTTCCAGTCACACTATGCTCTTCTGTTGCCCTGTCTTCTATCCTTTTTTAGTTTCTTTATCTTAATATACTTATAAGCAATATTATCAGTCTGCTCTGTTTCCTTGCTTTGTTCTCCAGATGACACACTGCTTTGGTTTTTATTATTAGGTTTTCTTTATCTTAGTTCTAAGTATAATTGTCTGATTTCATTCTGAGAATCTTCAGTCTGCCTGGTGGTACTCTTGCTCTTTATTATATTTGATCCTAGCTTTCAAAATCTCCCTGGATTTGTGTTTGTGTGTGGGCAGTGTTTTGTTTGTTTGTTTGTTTTGTTTTGGTATTGAATTTCTGTTGGTTTTCTCTTTGATTGTCTGATAGCATACTGGGGTTCTTCTGACAGGTCTTTCTAGTGCCTTATGTTCTATTGATTCAGTATTTGTGTGTCTTATACATGTATGTGTTTCCTTGACTTAGTATTTGTTTGACTCAACACTCTGCCATTAGTCTGGGGCTTGGACAGTCTTCTTTAAACCCCTTTATTGCCAGGACAAGCAACCTCTGAAGTTTGGACTACTCCATCAGAAGTCAAGTAGGAGGCTCTGGGGAGGGAGCACTGAAGCCAGGATGCTAGACTACCAGGGAGTCCTCAGACACAGGGAAGACTAACTTCAGAGAACTCTCACAGAGCCTTGTATCAGAGTCTAAGACTAGGCATTGTCTGACTGTCTGCAACTGCCAGTGCTGGACACATCACACCAAACTACAAACAAGACAGGAACACAAACCCTCCCACCAGCACACAGACTACCTAAAGCCATATTAACCTCACAGATACCCTAAAACACACCTCCTGACACGGCCCTCCTCATCAGAGAGAAAAGACAGAGAGCCACACACCAGAAAGCAGACACCAGACCCCCCCCACCAGCAAGCCTACTCAAGACACTGGACAAACCCCACCACAGGGGCAGAGGGCAGAAACAAGAGGAATGACTACTAGGAAGCATAGGGAAAGGAGACAGCAAATCCTATAAATTAGACAAAATGAGAAAACAAAGAAACACCATACAAGCAAAGAAGCAGGAAGAAACCCATGAGACCAAATAAATGAAGAGGAAACAGGAAAATTGCCAGAAAAAGAATTCAGAGTAATGATAGTAAAGGTGATACAAAATCTCAATAACAAAATACAGAAAATACAAGAACAGTTCATAAGGACTCGGAAGAACTAAAGAGCAAACAAACAGTAATGGACAATAAAATAACTGAAATTAAAAATACTCTAGATGCTATAAACAGCAGAATAACTGAGGCATAAGAACGAATAAGTGAGTTGGAAGATAGAATGGGGGAAATAACTGCCACAGAGCAGGAAAAAGAAAAAAGAATAAAAAGAATGGAAGATAGTCTCAGAGACCTTGGTGACAACATTGAGCTCAGCAACATTTGAATCATAGGCATCCCAGAAGAAGAAGGAAAAAAGAAAGGGTCTGAGAAAATATTTGAAGAGGTTATAATGGAAAACTTCCCCAACATGGGAAAGGAAATAATTAACCAAGTCTAAGAATCACAGAGAGTCCCATACAGAGTAAACCCAAGGAGAAATACATGGAGGCACATATTAATCAAACTAATGAAAATTAAACACAAAGAAAAAACATTAAAAGCAGCAAGAGAAAAGCAACAAATAACATATAAGGGAAAACCCATAAGGATAACAGCTGATCTTTCTGCAGAAACTCTGCAGGCCAGAAGGGAATAGCAGGATATACTGAAAGTCCTGAAAGAGAGAAACCTAGAGCCAAGAATACTCTACCCAGCAAGAATCTCATTCAGATTTGATGGAAAAATCAAAAGCTGTACAGACAAGCAAAAGTAAGGAGAATTCAGCACCACCAAACCAGCCTTACCACAATTGCTAAAGAAACTTTTCTAAGTAGGAAACACAAGAGAAGGAAAAGACCTACAAAAACAAACCCAAAACAATTAAGAAAATGGTAATTGGAACACACATGTCAATAATCACCTTAAATGTAAATGGATTAAATGCTCCAACTAAAAGACACAGACTGGCTGAATGGATACAAAAACAAGACCCTTCTATCTGCTGCCTACAAGAAACCCACTTCAGACCAAGGGACACATATAGACTGAAAGTAAAGGGATGGAAAAAGATATTCCATGCAAATGGAAGTCACAAGAAAGCTGGAGGAGCAATACTCATATCAGACAAATTAGACTTAAGTAAAGACTATGACAAGAGACAAGGAAGGACACTACATAATGATCAAGGGATCCAACCAAGAAGAACATATCACAATGGTAAATATCTATGCACCCAACACAGGAGCACCTCAATAATAAATGCTAACAGCCATAAAAGGGGACATCGACAGTAACACAATAATAGCTGGAGACTTTAACACCCCACTTACATCAATGGACAGATCATCCAAACAGAAAATAAATAAGGACACACAAGCTTTAAATGACACATTAGACCATCTCAACTTAATTGATATTTATAGGGCATTCCATCCAAAAACTACAGAATACACTTTCTTCTCAAGTGCACACAGAACATTCTCCAGGATAGACCACATCTTGGGTCACAAATCAAGCCTCAGTAAATTCAAGAAAATTGAAATCATATCAAGCATCTTCTCTGACCACAACGCCATGAGACTAGATATCAATTACAGGAAAAAAACTGCAAAAAATACAAACACATGGAGGCTAAACAATATGCTATTAAACAACCAAGAAATCACTAAAGCAATCAATATATAAAAATCTCTTTTATTTATATTTACCAGCAATGAATAATTGGAAATGAAAAATTTATATACTAATTACAATGCCATCAAAAATAAACTACTTAGAGATCAATTTAACAAAGTATGTACAAGTTCTGTTCACTAAAAATTACAAAATATTATTTAGCAAAACCAAAGAAAACCTAAAGAAACAAGGAGATATACCATGTTCATGGGTTGGGAGACTCTACATTGTTAAGAAGCCCATTCTTCCCCAATGTGAGTTATAAATTCAATACTATCTCAATCAAAATTCTAGCAGGCTTTTCTCATAGAAATAGAAAAACTGATACTAAAATTAACATGGAGGGCTTCCTAGATGGCACAGTGGTTAAGAGTCTGCCTGCCAATGCAGGGAACACGGGTTTGATCCCTGCTCCAGGAAGATCACACATTCCGAGGAGCAACTAAGCCCGTGCGCCACAACTATTGAGCCTGTGCTTTAGAGCCCATGAGCCACAACTAATGAGCCCATGTGCTGCAACTACTGAAGCCCATGCACCTAGAGCCCATGCTCCATAACAAGAGAAGCCACAGCAATGATGAGCCCATGCTCCGCAACAAGAGAAACCACCGCAGTGAGGATCCCATGCACCACAACGAAGAGTAGCCCCCACTCACCACAACTAAGGAAAGCCCATGCACAGCAACAAAGACCCAACACAGCCAATAAAATTAATTACTTAATTAATTTAAAATTAATATGGTAGTGTTAAGGATAAAAAATAGCCAAAATAATCTCGAAAGACAAAAAAAATTGGAGGAACTTATACTATACTTGATTTTCAGGTATACTGGAAAGCTAGAGTAATCAGTAAAGTGTTATATAGGCATAAGATCAATGGAACAGATTAGAGAGCCCAGAAATAAACCCACACATATATGGTCAGTTGATATTCAACAAAAAAGCCAAGATAATTCTGTAGGAAAAAGTGCATCTTCATTTCAACAAATGATGCTGGAACAACTGAATATTTGTAAAGGAAAAAAAAAGGAATCTCAATTCTTACCTCACATCATACACAAAAATCATTTTGAAGTGGAACATTTATCTAAATGTAAACGTCAAAACTACACAATGTCTAGAAGAAAATATAGCAAATTTTTTTGTGAGTAAATTTTTTTTGAGTAAATTTTTGTGAACTTAAGACTGGCAAAGATTTCTTAGACAAGACACATAAAGCATAAAAGAAGTGATCCCTTAGATTTTATCAAAATTAAAAACTTCTGTCGTTCAAAAGATACTGTAGAGAAAGTGAAAAGACAAGCCACAAACCAGGAGAAAATATTCACAATACAAATATTATACAAGGGATTTGTACCTAGAATACATGAAGAACTCTCAACTCAATAATTAGATGACAAACAACTCAATTTTTTTAATGGGCAAAATGTTTAAACATACTTTATGAAAGAAAATGTATGTGACCAATAAACCACATGAAAGGATTCTCAGATCATTAGTAATCAGGAAAATGTGGATGAAAACCACACTGGGAAACCACTGTACACCCCATGATTCAACAGAATGGTTTAAATTTAAAAACTGATAATACCAAACGTTGGCAAGAATGTGAAACAACCAGAACTTTCATAAGCTGTTCAGACATTGTGGGAGTGTAAAAGGGTACAACAGTTTTGCAGTTTCTTATAAAGTAAACATACCTGCCTTGTGACCTAGCAATTCCTCTCCTAGGTTTTGAGAGAAATGAAAACTTCTGTTCACAAAGAGACTTGTACACAAATATTTATAACAGTCTTATTCACAATAGGCCCTAAACTGGAAACAACCCAGGTATCCCTCAATAGATGAAAGGGTAAACAGCATAGTATATGCACAGTCTGGAATATTACCCAGCCATAAAAATGGACCAAATCCCTAAAAGATTATGCTGAGCAAAGGAAGCCAGACACAAAAGAATACATACTGTATGATTTCATTTACATGGAATCTTAGAAAAGATAAAACTAATCTATAGTGACAGAAAGTAGATCAGGAGTTGTCTGGGGCTGGGGTTGGCTGGGATTGGCTGGAATAACCTGAGGGAACTTTCTAGGGGTTATACACATATTCTATATGTTGATTTGGATTGTGGTTACCCAAGTGGACACATTTATTAAAAATCCACCTGAGTGTATATTTAAAACAGGTATGTCTTATTGCATGCAAATTTATAGTATCTAAAAAATGCCCTATAAAGTTGATTTTAAAAAATTAAGAGAGAATAGGAGAACTAGAGACAGTGGGTACAGAGTGAGGGGAAGTTCTTTGCAGCTGGTTCAAAGCCCAGTGCTTGGAATATAATAAATTGTCAAATTTTTTTTCATAAATTTATTTATTTATTTAATTTATTGGCTGTGTTAGGTCTTCATTGCTGCACATGGGCTTTCTCTAGTTGCTGTGAGTGGGGGCTACTCTTCTTTGTGGTGGGCAGTCTCCGCATTGGGGTGGCTTCTCTTTGTGAAGCATGGGCTCCAGGTGCATGGGCTCAATTGTTGTGGCTCATGGGCTCTAGAGCACAGGCTCAATAGTTGTGGCACACAGGTTTAGTTGCTCCACGGCATGTGGGATCTTCCCGGAGCAGGGCTTGAACCTGTGTCCCCTGCACTGGCAGGGGGATTCTTAACCACTGCACCATCTAGGAAGTCCCAATATTTTTAAAAATATTTATTTATTTATTTATTTGGTTGTGCCAGGTCTTAGTTGCAGCAAGCAGACTCCTTAGTTGTGGCTCCAGGGCTCCTTAGTTGCAGCACGTGGGCTTCTTAGTTGTGGCCAGCAGGTTCCTTAGCTGAGGCATGTGGGCTCCTTAGCTGAGGCATGTGGGCTCCTTAGTTGAGGCTCACGGGCTCCTTAGTTGAGGCTCACAGTCTCCTTAGTTGCAGCATGTGGCATGCAAACTGTTAGTTGTGGCATGCATGTAGGAGCTAGTTCCCTGACCAGGGATCAAACCCAGGCCCCCTGCATTGGGAGCATGGAGTTTTATCCATTGTGCCAGCAGCAAAGTCCCAATCAATAATTTTTTTAATAAATGAAGAGGGGTTGGAGAAAGAAGGAGCTTCAGGAGATGATGATGGGGAGATAGATTCCCCCAGAGACAGAACACTCAGGAAGACAAAGTAGCAATGTGGCTGCTACCAGCCCTGGCTTGGGGTCCCTCTGCCACCCACTAGCTCTCTGCCCTTCTCAGACCAATCTCTCCATGAAAGGGAATGCTGATAGGGCTGCCTGTAGGGATGAGGTCCAGTCGAGATCATTCCATGTGTTCAAGGCTTAAGCACATCCCCAGCATCAATCAATATCAGATGTTATTATACTAACAACAAAGATGTCCCACAGAGCTCTGCTGGCCCCCTCTCTGCTCTGGACGTGACCTTGTGAATGTATATGTGTCCCTGGCTTCTTGCCTTCCTTCCCTGCTCTTCCTGTCATTCTCAGGCAGCTCTCAGCCCTGGGTGAGGATGTGCCATTTTTCCCTGTGGCTGCTCCTCAGACAGAGAGGGGGGACACTTGCCTGGAGTGTCTGGTGGGCCCCGAGGAGGCTGACAGATAAGCTTCTGATGTAATCTCCACTGCTATGCTTCTCTCGGAATGTCTGAGATCCTTCAGATGGGACTGGATAACAAACGGGACTTCCTCTTTGGATGTACTGTTTGTCCCAACATCAGAGGCCTCTCTGGACACAGGAGCCCCAGGCCTCTGTCTCTTGCTCTGCAAAACCACAAGGATGATTTTTTTGTCCACAGAGATAACAGTGGGGCAATGAATAACAATGCAGCGTGCTCCCCATTTAGGTCATATGCCCAAATAGCAGGGGGAGGTAGAGGTCATGGAAGCATTGAGCTGGGAGGAAACATAGGAGCAGCCCTACATTTTCTAAGTGCGGTATGTGGAATCACTGTAGGTAGTATAGGATACACCTTTTATTCTAAACATATCTTCTAATTTTTATGGGGACTTTCTATGTCAATTTTTCCACTTATCATAGGTATACATGAAGTTTCCTTTTCAGATCATCAAACTTACATTTTCTTTTTAATAGGTCTTTAATAGGTTTTTAAAGAAGAGTGTTGGGATTTCCCTGGTGGTGCAGTGGCTAAGAATCCACTTGCCAATGCAGGGGGACACGGGTTCGATCCCTGCTCCAGGAAGATCCCACATGCCGCAGAGCAACTAAGCTCGTGTGCCACAATTATTGAGCCTGTGTTCTAAAGCACATGAGCCACAACTATTGAGCCTGCATGCCACAACTACTGAAGCCTGTGTGCCTATAGCCTGTGCTCTGCAACAAGAGGAGCCACCACAATGAGAAGCCCACACACCGCAATGAAGAGTAGCCCCCTATCTCCGAAACTAGGGAGAGCCCATGTGCAGCAATGAAGACCCAACACAGCCAATAAATTAATTACTTAAAAAGAAAGAAAGAAGAGTGTTGAGCAAATAATGGATGATTCTATGCAAATATAGCAAAAATACAGATAACATGCAAATGACTGAAATTTAGAAAATTTTGATAGACCAACTCTCCATCTGTCAGATTAGGAAGCAGAGGCCTCTGGAGGTTGCACAAAAATCTTAATAGCAAGATTCTTTGTGGCAAATCCAGAGGCATTTAAGAGCCCTGATCCAGAAGTCAGAGAGGACAGGGGAGGCAGTGCTGAGCTGATCAGGGTTGTAGGAGGGGCTCAGACCCAGCAGACACTGTGGATTTCAGGGCTTATTCCAAGACCCCCAAAGCATTCCCCAGGATTATGGAAACCTGATCCTTGGCGCCTCTGGCTGCTCTCTAGTGAGCACAAAAGAAATAGGCACTCACCCTCATGCTTCTCTCTCTTTAGTCACCAACCCTGATATCGCTCAGCCAGACCCTAGGCTGGCAGGAGCACAGCAAGGAGCTCTTTGTCCTACGTGCCAGGAGAGCACCCCTTGCCTGGCATCAGGGCCCTTGTGTTAGTGGACCAACACCAACTGCAGAACACTTGTGTCTCCAGCCCCGGCAGACACTTGCTCGTGGAGTCCTCTTGACACCCCTAGGAGGTAGGTCCCATGGCCATGCCCCTTCAGAGATGTGGAAACCTAGTATCAGAAATGTTCAGAGCTGGTACAAAGTATAAGTACAGCCAGAAGGTGGCAGAGCAGGGAACTGAACCAGGTGTTGTGGTTAAATGCTGCTCCCTGCCGCCCCCTCCCTGGGCATCTTGGAGCCTTGAGTGCAGTGCAACCAGGGCCATTTCCTATAAGATGCCAGATACCCTCCCCAGGCTCTTACTGGCTTCTCCTAGGGCCAGTCCAGATCGATGGAGCATTTACCCAAGGGCTGGGAGCTGATTCCCTTTTACAAATAAGAAAACTCAGAATGATGAAGGAATTAGCGCAGGGTCACACACATGGTGAGACCTGGGAGTCAAAGCCAGTACAGAAAGCTTTCTCCCCATCTCCAGAGTCCCTAGGAGAAGGGAGACCCTTGCTGAGAGAGGGTGCTCACAGGTTGAATAGAGAAGCAGTGCCCCATTTGAGGTACCCACTCTCTGTTGCCTAAGTGTCTGAGGCCCGGCATCCTGGGGAACCACCTGATGTAAACCCCACTATTCTGGGCTTTACATTCTAAAGGATCTCAAGTCCTGGAAAAAATAGCATCCCCAGGTAGAGGGCCTCTAAAGACAGTACGATCTTTCAAGCCATTGCATGGTCCACCCGAGAAGAAGGTCGTTTCAGAGGCAGCAGAGAGGGCCAGCTTGGGGGTCACCCTGGCCTGGGTTTGAATTCCAGCTGAGACATTTACCCACTATGTGTCCATAGCCATGTTAATTGACCCTTCTTTGCCCATCTATCTGCCTATAGTATATGGATAATAATACCAACTTCAGACAGTAGCTATAAAATATGCAACACCTCTGGCATAGTGCCTAGAACATAGTATGTGCTCAATAAATCATCAGTAGTAGCAGTCACTGCAGTAATTGTACTAGGGTTAGGCATGCAACTTTTTTGCTTTCACAGCTTCCTGATCCTTAAACTTCACTCAGTCCTAATTGGTATTCTAGTTGTCTCTGAACAATCTTTTTTTTTTTTTTGGCTCTATATCTTTGCTTATACTTTATCTCTTCCTGAAACACCATCTCCTTCCCTTTCTATGTGCCTAAGTTTTATCCATCCTTCATGGCACAGCTCTTCATGGATCTTCCTTGTGGAAGAAGCTGAGCTGGAGGGAAGAAGTCAGTAGTCAGGCAGGGTATGAAACACCAAGAAGCATGGCCCAAAGCTCTGGGAGAATCTGAGACCTGGGGCTGAAGTACCTGTTCAACTACCTTCAACTCATCACCTACCAACCCACTTCCCTCCCTCCCACCCAGTCACCTGGAGACCCAGCCACTTACATCTTACCCTCCCACCTGCCCCTTTGCCACCTGCATTAGTCAGGACAGCCTATCTGCTCTCTAACAAACAGTGCCAAATCTCATCTCTCCTCTGTTCTCTTTTCCTTCTTTTTGGCCTTCTTTGGATCAACTTAGCATCTTTTTCATGTCCGTCTCCTTTATTGCTATAATCAATATCTCCATGCTGTTTTAGTTGCTAATTTAGAGTTTACAGTATCCATATAATATTTGTCATCATATACTTTCAAGTGATGTTACATCACTCCATGTACAGATAAGACCTTACAATAATATATGTACATTTCCCCCCTTCAGGTCTTTGTGCTACTGCTGTCACACATTTTATTTCTCCATGTGTTATAAGAGCCACACTATATTGTTTTTATTTTTGCTTTAAACAATTATCTTTTAAAGAGATTAAAACAAAAATAGTCTTTATATTTACCCACATGGTTATTATTTCTGGTACTCTTCATTCCTTTGTGTAGATCCAGATTTCTAACTGGTATCATTTTCATTCTGCTTGTAAGACTTTTTTGGTATTCCTTATAATGCAGGTCTGTCAGTGATGAGTTCCCTTTGGACCTTCATACCTAAAGAAGTCTTTATTTCACCATTTTTGAAAGGTATTTTTACTAGGTAAAAAATTCTGGGATGACAAGTCATATTTCAGTACCTTAAAATTTTGATAAGCTATTTATGATTTATGTTTATTCCAACAAAATTTCTGTGGCCTTTTCCTCTACCTACTTTAAAGATTTGCTCTTGTTTTGAGCAATTTCATTATGAATTACCTTGGCATAGTTTTATTGTTTCGTGTGCATGGGATTCACTGAGCTTCTTAAATATTGGGTTTATAGTTTTTACTTAATTAAACAAATATGTGTCCATTAGTTCTGAAAACATTTCTTTTGC
Source organism: Hippopotamus amphibius kiboko (assembly GCF_030028045.1). Lineage (NCBI taxonomy): Eukaryota > Metazoa > Chordata > Mammalia > Artiodactyla > Hippopotamidae > Hippopotamus > Hippopotamus amphibius. Next base: position 114,894,939 of record NC_080191.1, read on the forward strand.
TAGAACTATCACATGATCCAGCAATCCTACTTCCAGGGATATAACCAAAGAAAATGAAAATGTTCATTGCAGCATTATTCACAATAGGCAAGACGTGGAAACAACCTAAGTGAATGGATAAGGAGAATACACACACACACACACACACACACACACACACACACACACACACACACACAGAGGAATATTAGTCATGAGAAAGAAGGAAATTCTGCCATTTGCAACAACATGGATGGACCTTGAGGGCATTATGCTAAGTGAAATACATCAGAGAGAGAAATATAAATACTGCACGATCTCACTTATATGCAGAATCTAAAGAAGCTAAATTCATAGAAACAGAAAGTAGAATGGCAGTTACCAGGGACCAGGGATAGCAGAAATGGGGAGAAGTTGTTCAAAGAGTACAAACTTTCAGTTATAAGATGAATAAGTTCTGGGGATCTAATGTGCAGCATGATGATTATGGTTAATAATACTGTATTATATATTTGAAAGCTGTTAATAGTGTAAATCTGAAATGTTCTCATCACAAAGAAGAAATGGTAATTATGTGATGTGATGAAGGTGTTAGCTAACACTATGATGGTAATCATTTTGCAATACGTAAGTGTATCAAATCAATTCATTGTACACCTTAAACATACACAATATTGTATGTCAACTATATCTCAAAGCTGGAAAAAAAATTTTTTTTCATCTCCTCTCCTCCAGGGACTTTAGTCACATGTATACTAGGATGCTTGAAGTTGTCCTACAGCCCATGGATGCTTTGTTTATTTGTAGTATTGTTCCTTTTCGTGTTTCCTTTTGGATAGTTTCTATTGCTCTGTCTTCAAATTCACTAATCTTCTCTTCCACAATATCTAATCTACCATTTGTAACATCCAGTGTATTTTGTTTTTAAATCTCAGACATTGTAGTCTTCATGTCTATAGTTCAATTTGGGTACTCTTTATATTTTATATGTCTCTACTTAACATGTTCACTTTTCATCTATCTTCCTGAATATAAGGATTATAGTTCTAATAACTGTGTTAAGGTCGCAACTTACTGAATCTATCATCTATATTATTTCTGGGTCGGTTTCTAATGATTGATTTTTCTCTCCATTATGGATCATGTCTTTCTGCTTCTTCGCATGTCTGGCAATATTTGAGTGTATGCCAGACATTTAAAACTTTATCTTGTTTTGTGCTATATGTTTCTGTATTCCTATAAATATGCTTGACTGTTGTTACACAGGACATGATTAAGTTACTTAGAGCCAGTTTAATTCTTTCAGATCTTGCTTTTAAGCTTTTTTAGATAGGACCAATGTAGTGTTTAATTTAGTAGAGGGGCTAAATTTTCCCCACTACTGAGGCAAACTCTCCTGCATATTCTATCTGATACCTTGTGAATTATGTAATTTTCCTCTGGATGGTGAAAACATGCATGTTTGTCCTTGTGTGAGCTACAGGGATTTTTCCTCTGATCCTTTTTGGGTGATACTTTCCCTGGCCTTGTCAAATGCTCATATTTATGCACTGGCCAGTACTCAGATGAATACTGCAGGGACCTTCTACAGATTTCTAGACTTCTCTCTCTGGAACTCCTCCTCTCTGATGATTTGCCCTGGGCTTCCCAAATCTAGCTTCTCAACTTGAGGAGACCACTAAGCTCTCCTTGGGTTCCCTTCCATTAATTAAGCTGGGGCCATCATAAGCTTCACTTCATTTTCTTCCCATTTTTCAGGAATCACTGTTTTTCATTGACTAATTCCTAATGTCTTAACAACACTGTTTCATATATTTGTCCAGATTTTTTGTTATTTTGGGTGGAGGTAAATCTGGTCCATTAATCCACCTTGGTCAGGATTGGAAGTTATAAGTATTTACCTTTTGATAATGTAAGTTTCAAATGTCTTATTAGTCATCCAAGTGATGATGTAGAGCTCCTGATTTTAAGAGTTAAAGACTTTGTGGGAAGCTAACATGTTTAGTCCATTTTGCTTGTTTCCTTGGAACTTGCTGCAAATACCTTGGCTGCTGACAGATAAGAGATGATCCCAGGATGTTCTGTACATGGAGGAATGTGGGGTCCAGGCTCACCTCACACTGCACCACCACTGCCACTCTGATGATTGTTTTAAGTCTTGAACAGTCAGAGCCGGTTTTTGTCCAGGCTTGTGGTAGCTTACAAAATTTAATTCCTTCAAACACTGGGTTGCTAATCTACTTGCTTTCAGTTCCATTTATTAATCATAATCAAGTTTTTTTCCTGGTCATAGTTCTCAAATCCTGAAATGCTTTCTCACCCTTCTCCTTTGCCTCTCTCTCAACGTAAAGGCAGCTACCTTGAACCTATCCAGCTTGAACAAAAAAGACCAAAATTTTAAATTTGCCCTGAGTGCTTTATTCAACTGATAAGTTTTACTGAATCTTTATTATTCAAAGCTTTAAAAAATCCTAACTCTTACTATTTGGGACTTCTAAATACTTGTCTTTCCCTCCTTTCAAGGTGTCAAATTTCTGGAATCTTCCAATTTCCTTCATTTTAACATTTACACTGGCTGAGTGTTTCCTGAATACACATCATCCTTGTAATACCTTGCCATCAAGGCCAATAATATCCACACATATTAATACTCTATTTCTTGTCTTTGTCTGGGTACTGATGACTCATTAGGCATGGGGTATTTCTCCTACATTTCAAAAAATGGTCATTTTATCAAATGTTTTTTCCTCTAACAACATGGATCTCTATTTCTCCAGCCCCCAACAGCTTCCTCACTGCTTACCACCTACTGCTATGCCAATGTCCCATACTGTAGGATTTAATTTCAGCAAGACTCCACTTCCTTACCAATTTCTGTATCAGTCAGAATGGACTAACAGCTATAAAAAACCTAAATCTCAATGGATTAATACAAAGAATTTTTCCTCCCTCACATAGACAAACTGAATGTTCCAGGTTGGATGTCCATTACATCTTATGGATCCTCCATCCTCTTACGGGCTTCTTCTGGGTCCTCTGTATTCAGATAGCTGCTTTATAGATAATGAGAGCAGCCAAGAAGCTCATGGTATATCCCAGGAGCTGGGACAAGACACTGGATTCCATTGGTCAGAACTAATAGTGTGGCCCCATTCATAGGCAGGGGACACTGAGAAATGCAGAATTCCTGTGTGTCTGTAAGAAAAATTAAATGTCTTAGTGACTCCACAGCACTGTCCAAGTGCCTACCTTTACACCCACTTACCTACCATGAACCCACCATGAACAAATTGAGAATATCAATGAAGAGATAGAAAGTATCTAAAAAAAAACAAACCAGAAATGCTTGAATTGAAAAAAAAAATGATAATTGAGGTGAAAACTAATGAGGGGTTCAACAGCAGACTTGATCAGTCAGAAAAAAGAATAAGTGAGCTTGAAGAAAGGTCATTTAAAATCATCAAGTCAGAGGAGCAAAAAGAAAAGGCTAAATGAAGAAAAATGAAGAGAGCTAAAGGACTTACGGGAAACTATCAAGTGGACCAACACACACATTGTGGGAATCCCAGAAGGAAAAGACAGAGAGAAAGGGGCAGAGGGTTTATTTGAAGAAATGATAACTAAAAACTTATCAACTCTAAGGAAAGAAATGGACGCACAGATTCAAGAAACTCAAAGAACTCCAAAGAGAACCACAATGAGACATTATAATCAAACTGTCTAAAGTCAAAGACAAAGAGGAAATCTTAGATGGAGCAAAAGAGAATCACAAACAAGGGAGCCTCCATAAGATTTTCAGTGAATCTCTCAACAAAAACTTTGGAGGTGAAAAGGAAGTGGGAAGATATACTCAATTGCTGAAAGAAAAATATTGACCAAGAATACTACATCTGGCAAAACTGTCCTTCAAAAATGAAGGAGAAATTAAGGCTTTCCCAGATGAACAGAAGCTGAGAGAGTTTATTACCCCAGACCTGCTCTAGAAGAAATGCTAAAGAGAGTCCTTCAAGTTGAAGTAAAAGAATGTAAGCAACATAAAGCTACTTAAAAATATAATGATCTCATCTGCACACAGCAAAGGAAACCATCAGCAAAATGAAAAGACAACCTACAGAATGAGAGAAAGTATTTGCTAATGATATGACCAATAAGTTGTCAATATCCAAAATATACAAGCAGCTCATATAACTCAATGTCAAAAAAGTCCAAACAACCTGATTAAAAAATGGGCCGAACACAGTGGTTATGAAACTGCCTGCTAATGCAGGGGACATGGGTTCCATCCCTGGTCTGGGAAGATCCCACGTGCTGCACAGCAACTAAGCCCATGCACAGCAATTACTGAGCCTGCACTCTAGAGCCCTTGAGCCACAACTATTGAGCCCACATGCCACAACTACTGAAGCGCACATGCCTAGAGTCCGTGCAACAAGAGAAACCACCGCAATTAGAAGCCCATGCACCACAACGGAGAGTAGCCCCTGCTTACTGTAACTAGAGAAATCTTGCTCACAGCCATGAAGACCCAACACAGCCAAATATAAATAAATAAATAAATAAATAAATAAATAAATAAATAAATTGTAAAATAAAATAAAATGTTCTGCTTATCAGCTTGGTAATCTTTTTTCCCCCTAACAATTCTAATATTGTCTAATAAATATATGTACATAAAAAAAAAATGGGCCGAAGACCTGAGTAGACATTTTTGCAAAGAACGAGAGATGGCCAACAGGCACATGAAAAGATGCTCAACATCTTTAATCATCAGAGAAATAAAAATCAAAACCACAATGTGATATCACCTCACACCTGTCTATTTGATGGCTATCATCAAAAAGACCACAGATAACAAATGCTGGCAAAGATGTGGAGAAAACGGAACCCAAGTACACTATTGAGAGGAATGTAAACAGGTGCCACCACTGTGGAAAACAGTACAGAGATTCCCCAAAAAACTAAAAATAGAATTACCATATCACTTAGCAATTCCACTCTTGGGCATATATCTGAAAAAAACAAAAACACTCCTCAACAAAATACTAGGTAACAGAATCCAACAGCACATTAAAAAGATCATACACCATGATCAAGTGGGGTTTATCCCTGGGATGCAAGGATTCTTCAATATACACAAATCAATCAATGTGATGCATCATATCAACAAATTGAACGATAAAAACCATATGATAATCTCAATAGATGCCAAAAAAGCTTTTGACAAAATTCAACATCCATTTATGATAAAAACTCTCCAGAAAATGGCCATAGAAGGAAACTACCTCAACATAATAAAAGCCATATATGAGAAACCAAAAGCTAACATCATTCTAAAAGATGAAAAACTGAAAGAATTCCCTCTAAGAACAGGAAAAAGACAAGAGTGACCACTCACCATTATTATTCAACATAGTTTTGGAAGTGTTAGCCACAGCAATCAGAGAAGAAAATGAAATAAAAGGAATCCAAATTGGAAAAGAAGAAGTACAATTGTCACTCTTTGCAGATGACATGATATTATACATAGAAAACCCTAAAGATGCTACCAGAAAGCTGCTAGCACTAATTGATGGATTTAGTAAAGTAGCAGGATACAAAATGAATGCTCAGAAATCTCTTGCATTCCCATACACTAACAACAAAAAAGCAGAAAGAGAAATTAAGGAAACTCCCATTTACCATTGTAACAAAAAGAATAAAATACCTAGGAATAAACCTGCCTAAGGAGGTAAAAGACCTATACTCAGAAAACTATAAGACACTGATGAAAGAAAGCAAAGATGATACAAACAGACGGAGGGACACACCATGTTCTTGGATTGGAAGAATCAACATTGTGAAAATGACTATACTACCCAAAGCAAGTGAGATTCAACACAATCCCTATCAAATTACCAATGGCATTTTTCACAGAACTAGAGCAAGAAACCTTACAATTTGTATGGAAACACAAAAGACCCCAAATAGCCAAAGCAATCTTGAGAAGGAAAGATGGAGTTGGTGGAATTAGGCTTCCTGACTTCAAACTATACTACAAGGCCACAGTGATCAAGACAGTATGGTACTGGCACAAAAATAGAAAGGAAGATCAATGGAATAGAATAGAGAACCCAGTGGTAAACCCAAGCACATAGGGGCACCTTATCTTTGACAAAGGAGGCAAGAATATACAATGGAAAAAAGACAGCATCTTCAAGAAGTGGTGCTGGGAAAACTGGACAGCAACATGTAAAAGAATGAAAGTAGAACACTTCCTAACATCATACACAATAATAAACTCAAAATGGATTAAAGAGCTAAATTTAAGGCCAGACACTATAAAATTCTTAGAGGAAAACATAGGCAGAACACTCTATGACACACATCAAAGCAAGACCCTTTTAAACTCACCTTCTGGAATAATGGAAATAAAATCAAGAATAAACAAATGGGACCTAATAAAACTTAAAAGCTTTTGCACAGCGAAAGAAACCATAAACAAGACAAGAAGACAACCCTCAGAATGGGAGAAAATACTTGTGAACGAAGCAACTGACAAAGGATTACTCTCCAAAATAGACAAGCAGCTCATGCAGCTTAATATCAAAAAAGCAAATAACCCAATCTGCTAATGGGCAGAAGATCTAAATAGACATTTCTCCAAAGAAGACATGAAGATGGCCAACAAACACATGAAAAGATGCTCAACATCACTAATCATTAGAGGAATGCAAGTCAAAGCCACATCGAGGTATCACCTCATACCAGTCAGAATGGCCATCATCAAAAAATCTAGAGACAATAAATATTGGCGAGGGTGTCAAGAAAAGAAAACTCTCCTGCACTGTTGGTGGGAATGTAAGTTGGTACAGCCACTATGGAAAACAGTTTGGAGGTTCCTTAAAATACTAAAAATAGAACTACCGTATGATCCCGTAATCCCACTACTGGGCATATATCAAGAGAAAACCATAATCCAAAAAGAAACATGTACCATAATGTTCATTGCAGCACTATTTACAATAACCAGGACATGGAAGCAACCTAAATGCCCATCAACAGATGAGTGGATTAGGAAGATGTGGCACATATATACAATGGAATATTACTCAGCCATAAAACAGAATGAAATGGAGCTATATGTAATGAGGTGGATAGACCTAGAGTCTGTCATGCAGAGTAAAGTAAGCCAGAAAGAGAAAAACAAATACTGTATGCTAACTCATATATACAGAATCTTAAAAAAAAAAAAAAATGGTACTGATGAACCCAGTGATGGGCAAGAATAAGGATGCAGGTGCAGAGAATGCGCTGGAGGACACAGGGTTGGGGGGCAGGGGGCACAGGGGAAGCTGGGATGAAGTTAGAGAGTAGCATAGACATAGATACACTACCAACTGTAAAATAGATAGCTAGTGGGAAGTTGCTGTATAACAAAGGGAGATCAACTCGATGATGGGTGATGCCTTAGAGGGCCAGGACAGGGAGTGTGGGAGGGAGTCATGGGAGGGAGGGGATATGGGGATATATGTATAAATACAGCTGATTCACTTTGGTGTACCTTGAAAGCTGGTACAAGAGTGTAAAGCAATAATATTCAAATAAAGAGCTTAAAAAGAAAAACAAAACAAAACACTACTTCTAAAAGATACATGCTCCTCAGTGTTCATAGCAATGTTATTCACAATTGCCAAGATATGGAAACAACCTAAGTGTCCATCAACAGATGAATGGATAAAGAAGATGTTTATATATATATAAACATCTCTCTCTCTCTCTATATATATATATAGAGAGAGAGAGAGAGAGAGAATACTACTCAGCCATAAAAAGAATGAAAATTTGTCATTTGCAACAACATGGATAGACTTGGAGGGTATTATGCTAAGGAAATAAGTCTGACAGAGAAAGAAAAACACACTATAAATATCAGTTACATGTGAAACCTAAAAAATACAACAAGCCAGTGAATATAACAAAAAACAATCAGACTCACATATATAGAGAATGAACTAGTGCTTATCGGGGGGAGGGGCAAGATAGGGGAGGGGATTAAGAGGTACAAACTATTATGTATAAAATAAATAAGCTACTAGGATACATTATACATCACAGAGAACACAGCCAATATTTTATAATAACTATAAGTGGAGTATGACCTTTAAAAATTATGAATCACTATGTTGTACATCTATAACATATAATATTGTACATCAACTATATCTCAATTTTTTAAAAAGTAAAAAAAGAAAAAAGTAAAAAAAAAAGATCTCCAGTAATAGTAAATACATGAATAAATATAGTAATCTTGATGCATAGAATTTATATACACATGACAAAAAACACTTTTTAAACCAAAAAAACCTATGTTATGGGAATACAACAGTTTTTGACATCAATAATATAAACTATAGAAAGTGGAGAGTTGTAATGGAGTAGAGATTTTTATATGCAATTGCAGTAAAATTGTCATCTGTTTAAAATACAAGACTTCCCTGGTGGTGCAGTGGTTAAGAATCCGCCTGCCAATGTAGGGGACACAGGTTCGATCCCTGGTCCAGGAAGATCCCACATACTGCAGAGCAACTAAGCCCATGTGCCTCAACTACAGAGGCTGTGCTCTAGGGGTCAGGCTTCCTGATCCCTGGTCCGGAAGAGCCTGCAAGCCACAACTACTGAGCCTGTGTGCCACAAATAGTGAAGCCTATGCACCTAGAGCCCATGCTCTACAAGAAGAGAAGCCAACATAATGAGAAGCCCATGCACCACAACAAAGAGTAGCCCCACTTGCCACAACTAGAGAAAGCCCGTGCACAGCAACAAAGACCCAATGCAGCCAATAAATAAATAAATAAATGTATTAAAAAATAAATAAATAAAATAGAATGTTATATTTTTAGGAGGTTTTATGCAATTGCAATGGCATCCACAAAGAAATCATCCATAGAACATACACAAAAGGAAATGAGAAGGGAATCAAAGCATATTACTACAAAATAAAAATAAACACAAAGGAGGGGAGTAAGAAAGGAAAGGAGGAACAAAAAATCTACAAGCCATACAGGACACAGTTAACAAAATGGCAACAGTAAGTCCTTTCCTCTTGTTAATTACTTTAAATATAAACAGATAAATTCCTCAATCAAAAGACATAGATTGGCTGAATGGATTTAAAAAACAAAATCCAAAAAAAAGGCTGTCTATAAATGACTTACTTTAGATCTCAGTACACATATAGGTGAGAGATCTAAAGGTGAAAGGATGGAAAGATATTCTACAAACAGTAACTAAAAGAGAGAAGGAGGACTAATATCAAAAATCAAAATAAACTTTAAATCAAAAACTGTTACAAAAGAGAATTTACCAAGAAGATACTACAATTATAAATATATATGCACCAAATCTCCTAAATATATGAAGCAAACTACAGAGTTGAAGAGAGAAATAGCAACACAACAATAGTAGGAGATTTCAATACCCCCACTTTCAATAATGAATAGAACAAACAGACAGAAGATCAATAAGAAAATAGAGAACTTGAACTTGAGTAATATAGCAATTGGACCTAATAGAGCACTCCACCCAATAACAACAGAATATACATTCTTCTCAAGTGCACTTGGAACATTCTCCATGAGAGACCACATGTTAGGCCATAAAACAAGTCTTAACAAATTCAATATTGAAATTATACAAAGTATCTTTTCTGATTACAAATGGAATGAAACTAGAAATCAAAAGCACATGGGAAACAGAAAAATTCATAAATATGTGAAAAACAACACACTCCTAATCTACCAATGAACCAAAGAATAATAAACCACAAGAGAAATTAGAAAATACCTTGAGATAAAAGAAAATTAAAATACAATATACAGAGACGGGATACAATGAAAGTAGTGCCAAGAAGGAATTTTATAGTTGTAAATGTGTACATAAAAAAAGATCTCAATTCAACAACCTAAATTTACACCAACAGAAAATAGGAGGAAAAAAAACCAAACCAAAAGCTAGCAGAAGCAAGGAAATATAAAGATGAGAGAAGAGATAAATGAAATAGAGAATAGAAAAACAATTTAAAAAATCAACAAAATTGAATTAAATTTTTGAAATATTAACAAAATTGACAAAATCTTAGCTAAGAATACAAGAGAATACTCAAATAAATAAAATCAGAAATGAAAGAGGCGATACTACAAATGATGCCACAGAAATAAAAACAATATTTTTTATAAAAAAGCATACTATGAAAAAAATTGGAAAAAAGGGTAGATAAAAAAGGAAAGGATACTATGAACAATTGTGTAATATAAATTGGACAACCTAGAAGAAATGGATTAATTCCCAGAAACACACAACATACCAAGTCTGAATCATGAAGAAATATAAAATTTGAGTAGACTAATAATGAGCAAGGAGATTGAATAGGTAATCAAAAAGGTGGGATTGCTGACAGTGGGGAGAGGCCTATCTATAAGAAATGGAACCAGCTCACACCTGACCCTCCGGGCTTCTCCTCCAGCATCTTGGGAGCTGACTCTGCCTCCAATAGGGCAGTGACAGAAACTGAGAACAGATGAACTAGACATTGATTCATACCTGGCTCTGGCTCTAGCCCCTCCATCTCCAGCCCCACCTCCCACCATCACACTCTTCGACTTCAGATTATACTACAAAGCTACAAAACAGTAGATCAATGGAACAGAATAGAGATCCCAGAAATAAACCCAAGCATTTATGGTCAATTAATCTATGACAAAGGAGGCAAGAATATAAGATAGAGAAAAGACAGTCTCTTCAATAAGTGGTGCTGGGAAAACTAGACAGCTACATGTAAAAGAATGAAATTAGAACATTTTCTCACACCACATACAAAACTAAACTCAAAATGGATTAAAGATCTAAACCAGAAACCATAAAACTCCTAGAAGAAAACATAGGCAGAACACTCTTCGATATATGTTGTAGCAACATATTTTTGGATCTGTCTCCTCAGGCAAAGGAAACAAAAGCAAAAATGAGCAAATGGGACCTAATTAAACTTAAAAGCTTTTGTACAGCAAAGGAAACCATCAACAAAATGAAAAGAAAATCTACTGAATGGGATAAAATATTTGAAAATGATTTGTCTGATAAGGGATTAATCCAAAATATATAAATGGCTCATATAACTCAATATCAAAAACAAAAACAAAAACAAAAAAAACCAAAAAACCAAACAACCCAATTAAAAAATGGGCAGAAGACCTGAATAGACATTTTTCCAAAGAAGACATACAGATGGCCAACAGGCACATGAAAAGATGCTCAGGATTACTAACCACCATAGAAATGCAAATCAAAACCACAATGTGCTGTCACCTCACACCTATCTATTTGATGGCTATCATCAAAAAGACCACAGATAACAAATGTTGGTAAGGATGTGGAGGAAAAGGAACCCTAGTACACTGTTGGTGGGAATGTAAATTTGTGTAGCCATTATGGAAAACAGTATGAAGTTTCCTTAAAAAATGAAAAATAGAACCACTATATGACTGAGAAATTCCACTCTGGGACATATATCTGAAGAAAATGAAAACACTAATTCAAAAAGATACATGCACCCCGATGTTTATAGCAGCACTATTTACAATAGCCAAGATATGGAAGCCACCCAAGTGTCCATCAACAGATGAATGGATATAGAAGAAGATATATATATTCCAATATACACATATATATGCATTCCATATGTATATATGTATATATTGGAATATTACTCAGCCATAATAAAGAAAGAAGTTTTGCTTTTTGCAACAACATGGACCTGGAGGCTATTATGCCTAGTGAAATAAGTCAGGTGGAGAAAGACAAATACCATACAATTTCACTTATATGTGTAGTGTAAAACAAACAAATGAATAAATATAATGAAACAGAAATAGGCTCACAGATATAGCGAACAAACTAGTGGTTACCAGTGGGAGAGGAAAGTGGGGAAGAAACAAGATAGGGGTAAAGAAATATGAGGTATAAACCACTATATGTGAAATAAATAAGCTACAAGGATATATTGTACAACACAGGAAATATAGCCAATATTTTATGATACTTTTAAATGGAGTTTAATCTATAAAAAATATTGAATCACTATGCTATATACCTGAAAATAATATAGTATTGTAAATCAACTATACTTCAATAAAAAAAATTAAGAAGACAAATCCATTTACAATGTCATCAAAAAGAATAACATATCTAATAATAAATATAACCAGAGAGATGAAAGATTTGTACACTGTAAACTACAAAATGTGAAAAAAATTAAAGACACAAATAAATGGAAAGGAATCCTATGTCCATGGATTGGAAAGCTTAATATTCTTAAGATGTTTGTGCTACTTAAAGTGATCTACAGATTCAATGTGATCACTGCCAAAATCTCAGTGTCATTCTTTGTAAACTTAGAAAAATAAATCCTAAAATTCATATGGTATCTCAAGAGACCCCAAATAGCGAAACAATTCTGAAAAAGAGAAACAAATTTGGAAGTCTCATACTTCCTGATTTCAAAACATAGTATAAAGGTACAGTAATCAAAACAGTGTGATATGGGCAGATGCATATATCAATGAATAGAATAGAAATCCCAGAGATAAATCCTCACATATATGATCAAGTGATCTTCAACAAGAGTGTCACGACCAGTGAGTGAGGAAAGTATAGTCTCTTCAACAAATATTCAGAAGCAAAACTGAATATTCCCATGCAAAAGAATGAAGTTGAACTCTTACTTTACACCATATAAAAAAATTAACTCAAAATGGATTAAAGACCTAAGTGTAAGACTGGAAACTATAAAACTCTCAGAAGAAAACATTAGGAAAAAGCTTTATGACACTGGCTGAATGATTTCTTAGACATGACACTGAAAGCACAAGCAATAAAAGCAAAAATAGACATATGGGATTTTCTCAAGGTTTAAAACTTTTGTGCATCAAAGGACATAATCAACAGAGTAAAAAGAGAACATAAAGAAAGGAAGAAAACATTTGCAAGTCATATATGTGATGTGGGTCTTGTGTTCAGAATATAAAAAGAACTCCTACAACACAAGAAAAAAATCTAATAACCCAATTAAAAATGGGCAAAGAATTTAAATAGACATTTCTCCAAAGATGATATACAAAGGCCAATAAACATATGAAAAGATGCTCAACATCATTAATCATCATAAAAATGCAAAACAAAACCACAGTGAAATACCACCTCGGAGCCATTAGGATGACAATTATGAAAAGAGGAAAAAAAAAGAAAATAACAAGTATTAGCAAGGATGCACAGAAATTGGCATTCTTGTGCACTGTTAGTTGGAACTGTAAAAGTGGTGTAACTGCTAAGGAAAACAGCATTGAGATTCCTCAAAAAATTAAAAATAGTACTGCCATATGATCTAGCAATCCCATTTCTGTGTATATATCCAAAAGAAGTGAAACCAGGGTGTTGAAGAGATTTTTTCACACCCATGTTTATAGAAGCACTATTCACAATAGTCAAGAGGTAGAAGCAATCCACATGTCTATTGATGGATGAATGCAAAAACAAAGTGTGGTGTGTACACATAATGTTATTCAGCCTTAAAAAGGAGGAAAGTCCTGTCAAGGACTTTCCATGTACAACATGGATGAACCTTGAGGACATTATGCTAAGTGAAATAAGTCATCAGAAAAAGACAAATGCTGTATGATTCCACTTGTGTGAGGTATCCAAATTAGTCAAATTCATAGAAAAAAACAGTAGAGTGGTGGTTACCAGAGACTAAGGAGAGAGGGGGAAAGAGGAGTTGTTTAAAGGGTATAGAGATTCAGATTTACAAGATGATAAAGTTCTGGAAATCTATCTCACAATATGTTAATATACTTGGTCTTCCTAGGTGGCGCAGTGGTTAAGAATCCGCCTGCCAATGCAGCGGACACGGGTTTGATCCCTGCTCCAGGAAGATCCCACATGCCACAAAGCAACTAAGCCCGTGAGCCACAACTATTGAGCCTGCGCTCTAGAGCCTGTGAGCCACAACTATTGAGCGCATGTGCTGCTACTACTGAAGCCCACATGCCTAGAGGCCATGCTCCGCAACAAGAGAAGCCACAGCAATGAGAAGCCCATGCACCACAATGAAGAGTAGTCCCCACTCACCGCAACTAAAAGAAAGCCCATGCACAGCAACAAAGACCCAACACAGCCAATAAAATAAATAAATAAATAAATTTATAAAAAAAAATATATATATATACTTAACAGTACTGAACAGTACACTTAAAAGTGGTTAAGATGACAGATTTTATATTAAGCGGATTTCTTTAAACTACAATTTAAAAAATATGTTTAGGAATAAATAAAAATGAGAGCATTACATTTCAAACCCTCTGATTTGCCATCAAACACAGACTCAGAGAAAAATTTATAGCCTTAAATGAATTTATTAGAAAGGTTAAAAATTAATGAAACACATTACTAATAAGAAAAAAATCAAACTGTACACTTTAAATATATGCAGTTTATTGTATGTCAATTATATCTCAGTAAAAGGTGTTAAAAAAAATAGAGGCATGAGAAACAAAAAAATTAATGAAACAAGTTTTAAACTCAATAAGTTAAAACAAACAAATAAAAACTATAGATCAAAGATAATAGAAGAAACATGTCAAAGTCAATAAAAACAGAAACCAAAAATAAAAAAAATTTAAAACAAAAATGATCAATACAACTAAAGATTGGTTATTTGAAAAAATCCATAAAAAAGGCAAATCTTTGGCAAGTGTGAGCAAGAGAAAAAAATTACCAAAAAAGTTTACCCACCTACCCCCCCCATATCAAGAACATGAAATAAGACATAATTTTTGGAGAGCGATATCACACGATATTTGTCTTTGGCTTAATTCACTTAGTATGATAATCTCTAGGTCCATCCATGTTGCTGCACATGGCATTGTTTTGTTCTTTTTTATGGCTGAGTAACATTCATTGTATATACGTACCACATCTTCTTTATCCATTCATCTGTTGATGAACATTTAGGTTGCTTCCATGTCATAGCTATTGTAAACAGTGCTGCAGTGAACATTGGGGTACATGTATCTTTTTGAATTATGGTTTTCTCCAGATATATGCCCAGGAGTAGGATTGCAGGATCATTTGGTAGCTCTATTTTTAGTTTTTTAAGGAACCTCCATACTGTTCTCCAGAGTGGCTGTATCAATTTACATTCCTACCAACAGTGTAGGAGGGTTCCTTTTTCTCCACATCCTCTCCAGCATTTATTATTTGTAGACTTTTTTTATGACAGCCATTCTGACAAGTGTGGGGTGATATTTCATTGTAGTTTTGATTTGCATTTCTCTAATAATTAGTAATGTTGAGCATATTTTCTTGTGCCTTTTGGCCATCTGCATGTCTTCTTTGGAGAAATGTATATTTAGACCTTCTGCCCATTTTTTATTGAATTGTTTTTTTGTTTGTTTTGTTTAAAGATTTATTATTTTATTTATTTATTTTTGGCTCTGTTGGGTCTTCATTGCTGCACGCAGGCTTTCTCTAGTTGTGGTGAGCAGGGGCTACTCTTCATTGTGGTGTGCAGGCTTCTCAATGTGGTGGCTTCTCTTGTGGAGCATGGGCTGTAGGTGCACGGGCTTCAGTAATTGCAGCACGTGGGCTCAGTAGTTGTGGTTCACGGGCTTAGTTGCTCTGTGGCATGAGGGATCTTCCCAGACCAGTGCTCAAACCTGTGTCCTGTGCATTGGCAGTGGATTCTTAACCACTGCACCACCAGGGAAGTCCTGTTTTGTTTTGTTTTGATATTGAACTGTATAAGCTCTTTGTACACTTTGGAGTTTAATCCCTCATCAATCCCATCATTTGCAAATATATTCTCCCATTCTGTAGGTTGTCTTTTCATCTTGTTTATGGTTTCCTTTGCTGTGCAAAAGCTTTTAAGTTTAATTAGGTTCCATTTGTTTATTTTTGTTTTTACTTTCATTACTCTAGGAGATGGATCAAAAAGGATATTGTTGCGATTTATGTCAAAGAGTGTTTTGCCTATGTTTTCTTCTAGGAGTTAAATAGTATCTGGTTTTACATTTAGGCCTTTAATCCATTTTGAGTTTATTTTTGTGTATGGTGTTAGAGAATGCTCTAATTTCATTCTTTTACATTCAGGTGTTCAGTATTTTCAGCACCACTTACTGAAGAGACTGTCTTTTCTCCATTGTATATTCTTGCCTCCTTTGTCATAGATTAATTGACCATGTGTAGGTTTATTTCTGGGGGAAATCTGAATTTATGAATGAGTTTCTTGGAAAATATTTGAACAATGATTACACAGTATATATACTTGTCAAAATTCATTAAAATAACACTTAAAACTTGTGCATTTTGTTGCATATAAATTAGAACTTAATTTTAAAACATAAATGATAAAAATTTATTATTCTTCAATGATTTCCTTCTACTTAAAGCACTAGGATCATATACTACGCATAGGAAATCTATCAAACTTTCAGAGAACAGACGACAATAACTATGAGCCTAAAAACTTGTAGATGATTTCTCAATATAAAACTAAAACCAAAAAATGGCAAGTGTAGTACAATAAAATGAGAGTATAGAGTAGCTGCACTTATAAACTTACATTTAACTCTTATAATTAGAAAATCAAATCCTGGATTATATCAAAAGAACAATATGTTATTACAAAATAGAGTTACCTCAGAAATGTATAAGTGGTTCAACATTAGATAATTTAAAAATAAACTTACTATATTAACAGATTAAGAAGAAAGGTAAAATGATCTTCTTAATTGGTGCTGTAAAAGCATTCTTTTAAATTATCTCTAAGAAAGCTACAGAAGACATCAGAGTAAGTGGTGAAACACGAAGTATTTTCATTAATGTAAAAGAACAATGGAACTACAAATACTAGAGATTGTCCTAAAGGCTTTTTCCAAGGGAGAAAAAAAAATAACATATAAACCCAGAAAAAATATAAACAGACAAAATTGTCTAACTGTTGGTAATATAATCATATACATAGAAAAATTCATAGTATACCAATTGATAAATTGTCAGAACAAGTATAAGAATATAGCAAGTAACTTTCTTGTACACCAGCAAAAAAAAAAAAAAGAAAAGTTTTAAAACTATAATAAAAAAAAATCCCATTCATGTTTTCAAAAATGTATAAAACTTCTATTTCTAGGTTCATAATTGTAATAATAATAATAATAATAATAATAATAAATTTTGAATCGTGAAAGACCTATATGGAGCAAATTGTAAAATCTTGTAAGACATAAAATAATAGATTATAATTGGAAAATATAGTTATAGTGAATGGGATGACTCTATTTGTTAACATGTCAACTCACTAAAATATAATTATTAACTGCAATTACAATAGAAAATGTTTAAAGCGCTTTATGAGAGATTCCAAAGTTCATCTGAATGAGAAAATTACAAGAATACAAAAGATAATTTGAAAAGACAACAAGAAAGTGATAAGGGAGGAATGGGTTCTTTAATATAACAAAGCATACTAAAAAGCTATAATAATTATAACTGCATGGTATCAATTCAGGTATAAATAAGTAGGTAATTAAACAGAATAGAGAATACAGAATGAAACTTGTGAATGCATAGGAATTAAATATATTGACGGTTGCACTGCAAAAGAGCTCTTGAAAGAACAGAATATTCAATCAATGATTTGTGAACAATTAACTACATAATGTGTAAGTGGAAACAAAGTTGCCTTACCTTTTCACAAATATGAACTCATCTACAAAAGTACTAGGAGAAAATTTAGGCTAATATGTTTATAATTAGCAGATAAGAATCCGTTCTTAAGACAAATTTTGGACTCCCCTGGTGGTAGAGTGGTTAAGAATCTGCTGCCAATGCAGGGAACATGGGTTCGATCCCTGGTCTGGGAAAATCCCACATGCTGCAGAGCAACTAAGCCCATGTACCACAACTACTGAGCCTGTGCCCTAGAGCCTGCAAGCCACAAATACTGAAGCCCATGCACCTAGAGCCCATGCTCTGCAACAAGAGAAGTCACTGCAATGAGAAGCCCAGGCACTGCAACGAAAAGTAGCCCCTGCTCACCCTAACTAGGAAAGCCCACATGCAGCAAGGAAGACCCAACACAGCCAAAAAAAACACACACACAAACAAACAAACAAACTCATGGTATTTCTCCAATGCAATAATCTAGTGAAATAAAAATATTTTAAAAAGACATAAATTTCTTTTAAATGAAAATGGAAAAACTAATGACTTTGATTATATCAAGACAAAGGAAAAAATTAGTGATAGACTGAGGGAAAATGTGTAAAATGTATCATCTAATGAATAATATCCAGAATGTATAATAAACTACAGTGAAAAAAAGACCAAAAAAAAAAAAAAAAAAAACCACAAAAAACAAAAAACAAGCTGCATGCCTAGAAAATCGGCAAAGGCTATAAACTGACAATTTCCAGGAAGGGATATACAGATGGGCCTAAAACTTTAAGGGACGGGAACTTTGCTCTTTTATTGGAGTTATCTGTATTCAAAAGAGCATCCCGAGAGGGTGAGGCAAACCTGCATTACTGCTTTTTTCCTTCTGTCCTTCTACCACTTGGCCCAAGACATGGGTGCAGTTGTGGCAAGTGGGGTAACTAGAGCTCCAGCTTTAGCTTCCTAGCCAGAGGACCAAAATGGGGAGCCACAGGGAAATAAAAAATATGCTGGAGGTTGCAGAGAAGAGGGAGTTTGGGAGAACAACCCCATGAACTTGTTTATTAAATCTTGGGCTCACCTGTGAATTGTGCATGCATAGATCTAATTCCAAACAGCATACCAAAGGATTTGAGAACTAAACTCAAGAGATAGCCTGGGTTCTGAGACCCAAACTGACCATTAGGTGGCATACATGCAGGACAGATCTGAATAGCACTGAAAAGGTTTGAAAATGGAACTTATTCAAAACCACAAATGGCAGAAGGCTGATTGGAACTTGCAGCCAGAACCCAAGTGAGTTGATTACCTCCAGAAAAAAAATTTCAAAATTTTATATAGGATTTAAACAAGACCCAGAATCCCATAACATAATAATCACAATGACTGGGACACAATCCAAAATTACCTGGCATACAAAAAACTAGGAAAACCTGAACTCTCATGGGAAAACAATCAACAGATGCCAACAACATGATATAAGTATTGGGATTATCTGATAAAGACTTTAAAGCAGCTATTATAAAATAAGGATGAAACTGTTAAAATGAATGGAAAGATAGAAAGTCTCAACAAAGAAATAGAAGCTATAAAGAAGAACCACATGGAAGTTTTAGAACTAATACAATAACTGAAACAAAAACCTCACTGGATGGACTTAGTAACAGAATGGAGATGACAGAGAAAAAAGTTGTGAACTTGAAGATAGATCAGAAGAAATTATTCAATCTAAACAACAGAGAGAAAAAGATTGGGAAAAAAATGAACAGAGCCTAAAAAGCCTGTGGAACAATATCAAATTGTCAAACATTTTCGTCAACACAGTTGCAGAAGGAGAAGAGAAAAAGTGTAGTATAGAAAAAAAGAATACATGAAGAAAAAAGGCTAAAAAACTTCCCAAATTTGGTGAAAAATATAAGCTTACAGAGTCAAGAGGCTAAATTAACCCCAAAGACAATAAACCCAGAGAAATTCATGCTAGACACTTCATAATCAAACTGCTGAAAAATAAAGACACGGGAAAAAATCTTGAAAGCAGGAAGAATTAAAAAAAAAAGATGTATCATTTCTTCTAGAAGAACAAATAGTCAAATGACTATGGGTTTCTTATGAGACACCAAAGAGGGCAGAGGGAAGTGAAACAATAGTTTGAAAGTGCTGTAAAAAGAAGAAGAAAAGAAGATGAAGAAGGAGGAGGAGGAGGAGGAGGAGGAGGAGGAGAAGGAGGAGGACAAAAAGAAGAAGAAGGAGGAGAAGGAGGAGGAGAAGAGGAAGAGGAAGAGGAAGAGGAAGGAGAAGAAGAAGAAGAAGAAGAAGAAGAAGAAGAAGAAGAAGAAGAAGAAGAAGAAGAAGAAGAAGAAGAAGAAGAAGAGGAGGAGGAGGAGGAGGAGGAGGAGGAGGAGGAGGAGGAGGAGGAGGAGGAGGAGGAGGAGGAGGAGGAGGAGGAGGAGGAGGAGGAGGAGGAGGAGGAGGAGGAGGAGGAGGAGGAGGAGGAGGAGGAGGAGGAGGAGGAGGAGGAGTTCTGATTATGACTTCATCAATTAAACTTTACTTCTACACAGAATTAATTTCTTTGCAGCTTCTTCATTTAAAGCCATTAAAACAGCCTCTGCTTGCACTAAAGTTAGGCACTTCTGCAGAAATTTTAGCTTTTTCTTTTTAAAGGTCTTCACACCATACTAAGGCTTTGTCTTTAATTATAAGAAAGCTTGCCTCTCGAGGCTTCAAAACAAAAACATGCTGGAGAAAATCACATGCAAACTAGCAGAGTTTCTGAGTTATGCTGACATCATTGTTTATCAATCATGTATGAGCTAATCATTAAAGAAACATATTATAGTAGAACAGACTTTATTTGATAACAATGGGAAAAGATTACACAAAGTTAGTGTTCTAAGGTCATTTCATTGTCCAAGAGGTAAGAAAAAGTATTGATTAATACTAATCTTTGGTAAATCAAAGTTGAATATTGTAACTTTCTGGGTAAATACTAAAAGAATGAAAACAGAGTGTATACTTAGTGTACTTGGAAGCTAGTTGAGGGGAAATGAAATTATTAAAATATATACCTACTCAAAAATAAGGAAAGAAAGGAGAGAAAAGTATGAGACTCATGAGACAAACAGTAAGCACATGGATTTGAATTAAATTAAAATATATTAGTAATTAATTTGCAAACTACATAAAATCAAAACAAAACACAAGTGATGTTATTTACAAGCTGTATGTTATAAAGAAGCAACAAGATTTAAAGTAAAAAGGAAGAAGGAAATACATCATGTAAACATTAACTTAAAGAAAGCTGGCTTAGCCAATTTAACATATCTCTATCTGTAACTGATAGAACAAGTACACTAAAATCAGCAATATTTTTGAGCTCATTTGAGCAATGCTATTAAGAAACTTGACCTATGGACACATTTGTTGTAGCTGATAGTTTATAGATACAAGTTCTTTGCAAGCACACGTGGAACACTTAGAAAAACTTACCATAAAGCTATAAAACAAATTTGAAAGGAATGAAAACACATAGAGCATATTCTGTGACCACTATGCAATTATTCTAGAAATTGACAACAGAAGATAACTAGAAAATTTTTGTATATTTTGATATGAATGAATACACTCCTAAATAACCAGTGGGTTAAGGTATCATAATGGAAATCAGAAGGTATTTTGAACTGAATAATAATGAAAATGGTAAATAAGAAAACTCATGTGATCCAGCTGAAGCAGTATTTAGGAGAAAAGGTAGTGACTGCAATACATATATTAGAAAAGAAAAAGCACTTAAAATAAACATCTGAATGTAGAGAAAGTGAAAAACAAATCTAAATAAATGCAAAGGAATAAAGGAATTTATGAAATAGAGATGCAATAGAGAGGATCAGCAAAGCTAAAAGTTTATTATTTGAAAAGATTTAAAAAATTGAACTCTGATAAGACCTGTCATTAAAAGAAGGTATATATGCACCCAATATCATGAATAAAGAAGTGAAATACTACCAAGGCTATAGACATTAAAAATATAAGTAAAATAATATTGTAAATATTTTATATACATTTGAAGCTTATGTTACAGAGAAGTTGCTAGGGAAAATATAACTCTATGATGATAGAAAACTACATTCAAAGGCTTTCAAGGAAATTGAATCAGTAATCAAGGATCTTGTCACAAAGAAAACCCTAGATACAAGTCACTTCAACAGTGTTCACCATTATTCAAGAAATAAATAATTGCAATCATACATGAACTCTCTCAGAGAATAGAAAAGAAGGAATATCCCAAATCCATTTTTCCTTTTGGGGGTTGGCATCAAAACCCTAATGCCATAATCTGACAAAGAAAGAAAAACAACAGAAAATTAGAAACTATTATCACTCATGAACATAGATTAAAAAATAATTTTAAAAAATGCTATTATATCAGGGACTTCCTGATGGTGCAGTGGTTAAGAGTCTGCACTCCCAATGCAGAGGGCCTGGGTTTGATCCCTGGTCAGGGAACTAGATCCCATAAGCATGCCACAACTAAGAGTTCACATGCTGCAACTAAGGAGTCTGCAAGCTGCAACTAAGGAGTCTGTCTGCCACAACTAAAACCCAGCACAACCAAATAAATAAATAAAAATTTTGTAAGATGCTATTATATCAAATATGGCAACATATAAAAAGAATAATACATCATCATCGAGTTGCATTCATTTAAGGAATACAAGTTTGATATATTATTAGAAAATCAATCAATTAATTAATTTGCTACATAACAGATTAAAGAGTGTGAGGTCCATCAGTACATTTTGTATTGTATTATTGTGATGGTTGCACAACAATATAAGGTATTAGAATTAATAAGAGAGTTTTGTGAATTTGCTGGGTACAAACTCAATAAAAAAAATCAGTTGCATTCCTTGAGCAAGGTTGCTGGATACAATATTAACATACAAAAATCAGTTGTATTTCTATATACTTGCAACAAACAATCTGAAAATGAAATTAAGAAAACAATTTACAATACCATCAGAAAGAATAAAATACTTAGGACTAAATTTCAAAAAATAAGTACAAGACTTGTAGGTAGCAAACTACAAAACACTGTTAAAAGAAATTAAAGAAGCTTTCAATAAATGGAAAGTCATCCCATGTTCATGGATTGGAAGACTTAAAATTGTTCAGATGCAATATTCCCCAAATTGACTTACAGATTTAATGCAATCCTAATCAAAATCCTAGCTGGGGCTTCCTTTCCTTTTCTTTTCTTTTTTCAGCAATGAAAAGACCCAGAATATCCAAAATAATCTTGAAAAAGAAGAACAAAGGTGGAGGACTTAAACTTTCTGATTTCAAAACTTACTACAAAGCTATGGTAATCAAGGCAGTGTGGTGCTGGCATAAGGATAGGCATATGGATTAACAGAATAGAACTGAGAGTCCAGAAATAAACCCTAACATTTGTAGTCGCTACATGTTTGCCTATTCTGGACATTTCACATAAATGAAATCATATAACATGTAGTCTTCTGTGACTGGCTTCTGTCACTTAGCACAATGTTTTCATGGTTTGTCCATGTTGTAGCATATATCAGTATTGCATTCCTTTTTACAGCATGATAATATTTTGTTGTATGGATATACCACATTTTGTTTATCTAGTCATCATTTGATGGACATTTTGGTTATTTGCACTTTCAGATGTAATGCAGTGAGTTTAGAAGTCATCACCCTCATCCTCACATAAGAAAAAAGCTAAACAAACAGATAATCAACAACTCTTCTTAGCTCCACCGAGAACTGAAGTCATAGGGCAAACTGTTTCCCTGAAAACCAGAGAAAGAGATGGATACAGAGAACCATATCTGACCAGGAGAATCCCAGGAGCAGAATCTTGCAGCCAGAGACAGTACTGACAGGAATACAAATTATAATTGATGAATTGCTAGAAGTTCTACATAGACAAGCTTGAGAGCTAAAAACTCTGAAGGGGACAGTCATGGGGATTCCCAACACTTTTATTATTTCCAGGAGCCCATCAGCCTTTCACACGAAGACTGGAGAAGGTTCCCTTTGTGTTTCTGGCAGAGGAGGGGGAAAGTAACCATTTTAGAATACACTGAAAGCTCTCTGTTCTCCTCAACATGGCCTACCCTCAAGAGAAACTATTTTACCATAGCCTGACTGACCTGGGTTTTGCCCAAGCCTAACCAACCTTAGGAAAGGAAAATATTCAGCTCCAGTCCCCTCTAGCCTTCCTGTCTCACTTAAGTGGTGAGGAAGCTGAGAAGCACTTGTGATGCCCAGGGACACAGGCCTACTAAAACATTGAGATCCAATTATAGTACTATAGAGTGAGTCCCCTCCTCCATATCTCACTTCCACATCCTGTACAACAACATGGGATTACAGCTGAAAGATTGCAAACCTTGGATCCTAATTAAGAAGGAGTGTCTTGGGAAACCCAATGACAACAGGGCACACAAAAATAAGTACACTAGAAGAAATTTTAGCTTCTGACACCATAGCTACAGTAAGCAGTAAACACAGCCTAATTCCTAGCCAGATAAATATAAAACTTTACACTAATGCCCTATTGGTTCCTTTTACACAATATATCATGTCCAGCTTTCAACAAAAAATTCCAAGGCATGCTAAAAGGCAAAAAAACAATCTGAAGAGAGAAAGTATCAGAACCAGACTCAAATATGGCAGAGACTTTGGAATTATCAGACTAGGAATTTAAAATAACTGATTAATACACTGGGAGCTTTAATGGGGAAAAATGGACAACATGTAGGAACAAATGGGTAGTGTAAGCAGAGAGATGGAAACTCTAAGACAGAATCAAAAGGAAATACTGGAAAAGAAAAACTCAACAGAAATGAAAAATGCCTTCGATGTGCTCTTCAGTAGATTGGACATGACTGACTAAGAATCAGTGAGCTTGAAAATATGTGAACAGAAACTTCCTAAACTGAAAAGCAAAGAGAAAAGGAAGAGAGAGAGAGAAGGAAGAAGGGAAGGAGGGAGGGATGGAGGGAGGGAGGGAGGAATGAAGAAAGGAAGGAAGGAAGGAAGGAAGGAAGGAAGGAAGGAAGGAGAAAGAAAGAAAGAAAAAAGAGAAAGAAAGAAAGAAAAAAGAGAAAGAAAGAAAGAAAGAAAGAAAGAAAGAAAGAAAGAAAGAAAGAAAGAAAGAAAGAAAGGAAGGAAGGAAGGAAGGAAGGAAGGAAGGAAGGAAGGAAGGAAGGAAAGAAAGAAGGAAGGAAGGAAAGAAAGAAAGAAAAAAGAGAGAGAGGAAGAGAGAGAGAAGGAAAGAGAGAGAGAGAAGGAAAGAAAGGGAAGGAAGAAGGAAGAAAAGAAAAAAGAAAGGGAAGAAAGAAGGAAGAAAGGAAGACAGAAAGAAAATATCCAAGAATTGTGGGACAATCACAAAGGGTTAATATACATGTAATGGGAATAACCGAAGAAGAAGAGAGAAAGGAACAGAAGAAATATTTGAAGTAAAATGATGTCCATTCTCCTTAATTTGATCTCTAGATTCATGTATTCCCAATCAAAATGTACAATAGGCCTCTCTCTCTCTCTCTTTTTTTTTTTGGTGGAACTGACAAACTGATTCTAAAACACGTACAGAAATATAAAGGCTAAGAGGCAAGGTCTCTAAAGAAAAACAAAGTGGAAAATCTTGCCCTATCAGATATTAAGACAGTACAAAGTGATTGTAGTACAGACAGTGTGAATCCAGCGCCCACAAACATAGATCAGTAGACTAGTTTCAAGACAACAGTAGCACTGCAGAACAATGGAGAATGAATGGCCTCTTTGATAAATATTCTGTATTTATAAAATACTCATAAGAAACACAAATGAAAATTAACTCCTATATCAAACCATGCACAAAAGTCAGTTCCTGGTGGACTATGGACCTAAATGTAAAATGAAAAACAATAAAGGTTTTAGGAAATAATATAGAGGAATATCTTCTAACTGTAGGGTAAAGATTTTATTTTAGAATAAGGCATAAAAAGCACTACCACAAAGGCAAATATTGATAAATATGACTACATTAAGGAAAAGAGTTTGGTTAGCAAAAGCTACCATCAAGGTAGTGAAAAGACAAGCATAGAGTAGGAGAAAATATTTGTAATATATGCAATTGACAAAGGGTTATATATCTGATATACAAAGGATTCCTGGGACTTCCTTGGTGGCACAGTGGTTAAGAATTCAGGTGCCAATGCAGGGGACATGGGTTTGATCCCCACTCCAGGAAGATCCCACATGCCCCGGAGCAACTAAGCCTGTGAGCCACAACTATTCAACTTTTGAGCCCATGTGCCACAACTACTGAAGCTCACACACCTAGAACCCATGCTCCACAACAAGACACACTACTGCACTTAGAAGCACACGCACCACAACAAAGAGTATCCCCTACTCACTGCAACTAGAGAAAGCCCATGTGCAGCAATGAAGACCCAATGCAGCCAATAAATAAATAAATTTAAAAAAATTTTTTAATTAAAAAAAAAATTCCTGTTGTTCACTTTTTGAAAGGCAGACGAATAATAAAAAATGAGCTAAAATGTTGAAGAGATATTTCAAAGAGTATATCCAAATGACCAATAAAGAGACAGAAAGGTGTTCAACCTCATTAATACTCACCACAGTGAGACACCACTATATCCCCACCTGACTGGTTGGAATGTAAAAATTTCACAAGACCAGACAGATCTAAAGATCACCAACGCATAGTAGAATATGAAAGAATCAAGTGGCAGAACAGAAGACATACTAAACAAATAAACAGTGATAACCTATGATGGGAAATTTCAAGGCCATGCTGGTATAACTCATTGGCTTGCAGCCAGTCTGCCTAACTGCAAAACCATTACCTCACGTGCATACAAATTCAAATGTAAACAGCATTTCTTGGCCCAGTTCCTGGAAATAGTACCTGAAGGCTAAGGTGGAGAGTCTGAAATTCCCTTCCATGAATTCTCCCCAGGGCCCTTAATTCAGCTCCATGAAGTGGTAGTTCCCCTGACATGGGCACCAGGGAAGTTTCCTTCAGTCTTTGCCTCAGGCACTGAGATGGGCCCTTTACAGGGGAAGGCAACTAGGACAAGGTAGCCTTTTATTAACTGATTATGAAGCAGGTTAATAACAAAAACGGGGCAGTTATCTTTGACAAAGGAGGCATGAGTATACAATGGAAAAAAGACAGCATCTTCAATAAGTGGTGCTGGGAAAACTGGACAGCAACATATAAAAGAATGAAATTAGAACACTTCCTAACACCATACACAAAAATAAACTCCAAATGGATTAAAGACCTACATGTAAGGCCCGACACTATAAAACTCCTAGAGGAAAACATAGGCAGAACCCTCTATGACATACATCAAAGCAACATCCTTTTTGACCCACCTCCTAGAATCATGGAAATAAAATCAAGAATAAACAAATGGGACCTCATGAAACTTAAAAGCTTTTGCACAGCAAAAGAAACCATAAACAAGACTAAAAGGCAACCCTCAGAATGGGAAAAAATAATTGCCTATGAAACAACGGACAAAGGATTAACCTCCAAAATATACAAGCAGCTCATGCAGCTTCATACCAAAAAAGCAAATAACCCAATCCACAAATGGGCAGAAGACCTAAACAGACATTTCTCCAAAGAAGACATACAGATGGCCAACAAACACATGAAAAGATGCTCAACATCACTCATCATCAGAGAAATGCAAGTCAAAGCCACAATGAGGTATCACCTCACACCAATCAGAATGGCCATCATCACAAAGTCTGGAAACAACAAATGTTGGAGAGGGTGTGGAGAAAAGGGAACTCTCCTGCACTGTTGGTGGGACTGTAAGTTGGTACAGCCACTATGGAAAACAATTTGGAGGTTCCTGAAAAAACTACAAATAGAACTACCATATGATCCAGTAATCCCACTCCTGGGCATATACCCAAAGAAAACCATAATCCCAAAAGAAACTTGTACCATAATGTTTATTGCAGCACTCTTTACAATAGCCAGGACATGGAAGCAACCTAAATGCCCATCAACAAATGAATGGATACAGAAGATGTGGCATATATATACAATGGAATATTACTCAGCTATAAAAAGGGGTGAGATGGAGCTATATGTAATGAGGTGGATAGAACTACAATCTGTCTTACATAGTGAAGTAAGTCAGAAAGAGAAGGACAAATATTGTATGCTAACTCACATATACGGAATCTAAAAATGGTACTGATGAACTCAGTGACAAGAACAAGGATGCAGATACAGAGAATGGACTGGAGAACTTGAGGTATGGGAGGGGGCGGGGGGTGAAGGGGAAACTGAGACGAAGCGAGAGAGTAGCACAGACATATATATACTACCAACTGTAAAATAGTCAGTGGGAAGTTGTTGTATAACAAAGGGAGCCCAACTAGAGGATGGAAGATGCCTTAGAGGACTGGGGCGGGGAGGGTGGGGGGGACTCGACGGGGGGGGAGAAAAAAAAAAAGGGGGCAGGACAAGGCAAACATAGGAAAATACAAGCCCCAGGGAATACATAACTTATGGCCTCTTTCACAAGACCCTGCCAGGGGCAGCGCAAACATCTGGGTCAACGAGACAAGGAAAAACTATCTCTGGCTTCTCTACATTGCTTCTGCATAAATAAACATAGCTATAGGCTCCCAAATCGCGGGAACTGGTGTATAAAAGGAGAAGCTCTCCTTTGGTTCGGGGCTCAGTCTTTGGATATGAATCCACTGGGCCTGTACCGGTACAATAAACATTGCTTCCTGCATTATAAGTCTCGTCCTGCCTACCTCTACTGATTCCTCCAACAATTAAAACCAATTTATTCTCTGGGTAAGACTCCTCTTCAAAATGTGTGATGAGTTAATGATTGTTGCTAATTGAAATATAATGAGAGAAGGGCTGGCTTTGGTTCTTTTAGGTGTGCTGAGGCAATTTGTAAAGAAGCCAGTGGAACCAGTTGGTTTGCACTTTAATCCTATCAAATAAGCAACTTGTCATGGCTCTGGGACATACTTATCTCTTCCTAAAAGTGAGAGGAAGCACAAACACTCGGTGGAGGTTTCCTACTTTTGGAAGCAAGGGACAAATGTAGACCAATAGGAGGCAGAGAATTCTAGAATTGGCAAGAGAGAAGAGAAAAGCCAACTGAGGTTGGAAAGGACTTCCCACAGCATAGGATGTAATGAGACCTTAATGAATGGTGGTGATGATGGTGGTGAAGGTGGTGGTGGTGAGGGAGGTGGTGTTAGGATGGTGTGAATGGTCCTGAGGATGGCAGGGTGGTGGTGGGGGGTGGGAGGTGGATGGTTGGTGGTGATAGAAGTGATAATGGTGATGGTTAATAGTGATAGTGGAGGATGACAGAGAAGGTGGGGGAGGGGCAGGTTATGGGAGCAGAGGCTGGTGAAGATGAGTGGTTGGTGGTGATGGTGGTGTAATAGCATTTTTAGTGATGGAAAAGTCTTTGATTCCTCATGGAAGAATGTAGCTGGGCGCATCAAAGCCACAACAGCTGGGAAAAAGAAGCCCACTTAGACCTATACCACCCTGCTAAAGGCAGGGAGCCAAACCCAGGGTGAGAAGTTTTCTTCCAAGTAGAAGGGGCAAGTTGTGCACTGCAAAGTTAGTTATTCTGGCAGGATCTTACAAGAACATGAAAATGGGATCGAGGTGCAGCATTCTCAGGATTAATATGAAAACCTTCTGGCCAAGAGTGGGTGAGGAAGGGAGATTTTCCAGCACTCGCCCTCTCTCCTCCCTCATCCAAGCAACACCACGTCCTGAAGATGCTCCCTCCTTATGCCTTACCTCTGACTCCATCTCACTTCAGGCCCCATCATTGCTCACAATGGCCCCCATTTCTCTACGGCATCCCCTGTTTCATGGTCCACAGTCTTCCAGTCTGTGGTTTTCCACAGCCAGAAACCCAACTCTTTCAGCCCAGGGGCTTGCAGAAAGATCTGGAGAGGGAAAGGGGCTCCTTGCATGGGGGTCATAAGGCACTTGCCTGGGGAAGAAGTAATAACCTGGAGCCTATTCTGTGCCCCACCGTGAGTCACAGACCTCACAGCTCAAAGGGTCTGGGCAGAAACCTGGAGATTCTAGAGTCTGAATGGGCCCTGCCCCACAAGGCCATTACACTTCTGAGCAAGCATGCCTTCATGCTAACTGAAATCAGCTCCCGCATGGCTCCCGTAAGCCTAGCTCTGCCACACAGAGCCAACCTGGCTCTCCCATGTGAGCATGTGGCTGCAGCTGAAAGGAGTAGCATGGGTTCCGTCCCAGCGCTTGGTGGCTGGCGGGTATGACAACACTCTCATCATCAGGAACTGGGATCGCCAGGTCTCCCTGCAGGTCCAGTATGGTGAGACGCATCACCTCTGGGGAGGGCAGAAAGAGATCAGCACCATCCCGTAAGGCCTAGCTAGGCCTCCCCAGGAAGCTTAACCCCCAGACATTCTGACACTGACATGGGTGGGGTCATTTTGGTTTTTGTCCTCAGAGAATTGCATACTTTTCAGTGGTATTTACTAACCGTTGTAATGAATTTACCCCTTACTTTGAACAAGTGGGACTGTGGAGAGTATAAGCAGAAAACACCTTTATTCCTGCCCCTAGTAAAATTCCCAGCAGGTCCCATGGCTTTCTGACCACTCTTGAATAGTAACAAGCTTCTGGTCTCAAGAAGCCTATAATTAATATGACCAGACAAGTGCAATAATCAAATTCTTCTCTCTTCACTGTCAGCTTCTCCAGCACTGCCTGGCAAACAGTGCTGGTCTGGAAGTGCTTGCAGAATGGATTCTCTGAGCTTCCGTTTCCTGATCTGTAACCTAGAGGGATTTTACACTGCCCTGCTTGCTTTGTAGGGCTGAGGTGTACACTAAGGGGAGTAAAGTGGCAGAGCATGTCACTTTCTGAATGTGTGACCCTATGGTGTGTCTCTAGAACTCTGCATACAATGCTCTCTTGGGCCGGGGAGACTCCTCCCAAATTCCTTTCTCCTGGCCAGCTCTACTCTCTCTCAAAAGTTAGCTCCTGGGTAGCCTTCCTGACACCCCCAGCTGAATTTGGGGCCCCTCCCTCATGCTGCACTCTCTTGGAACTTGATCTCTCTGTTTGTGCTTATATGTGCTTATATCATCCTCTGAGACCCATCACCACAGTCTGCGGTGGTGTTTGTTGAATAAATAGAAAGAGAGAAGAAGGGAGGAGTGTAATAGTCCCTGGTAAATGGTGATGAGAACTTAGCACTGTGAGGTTTGTATTATTGGCAATAAATGAGAGAGGGGAGAGGCCGGTGAGGAATGAAAGCGGGAAGATGGAAGAGGCAGGGTAGAAGAGAAAGGAGAGTGAGGACCAGACACAGAGCAGCTACGCAGACTCATGGGCTTCATGTGAGAGTGCAGGGGGCAAAGGGGGTGGGGCCAGCTCTTCCCAATCTCCTACTGAGCAGCCAGCGGGAGAGTCCCTGCCTGGTTAGGAGGCTACTCAGCTTCTCTCTCCCTGCTCCCCGTTCTCCCTCTTGATCACCGTGGCCCAGCCCTTCTGGGGGTGGCCTGTAGGAAGGTGGGGGAGATTTAGAATAAGACTATCTCCAAAGAAGTTCTCCCACTTTTCTTCTCCCTTGCTTTGCCCTTGTATTCTTGAAATGGAACATTTCTTGGACATTTTCTTTGTAAGTTCAGCATGTGGTGGTCTGTCTCAGACTTGATGGAATCTGATTGTCTATCACACTGGTGACTCAGACAAACTGAAGAGTCCCATTTTAACACTATCACACTGGTTTTAAAAAAATGGCAAAAGAAAATAAAAATTACAGCACTAAGAAGGGGAGCATTTGAAGAAAATCAGATGGGACCATCCCAATGGGCAGAGCAGAGGAGGCAGCCACAGAGGTAGATGCCTAGGAGGTGAGAACCACTGCTCATGGGGGCTGGGGAAGACTCTGGTCAGAAGTTACAAGCACAGAGAGCAGGAGACAGTAGGGAGGAGAAATCATGGCAAGTCCTAGGCCCACCTGGAAAGAATTATGTTCAAGAGAATAACCACCCTATGCTTGCCTTTGTCTTGAGTAGGCAGAACAGTAGGCCAAGATGATACCCACCCCAGGCGGAACCAGAAGGTGCCCTATAAAATAAACTAGATAGAATTTGGGGAGAAGGCTGGGGTTCCTGGTGCCAGTGTTGCTATTCCAAGAAAAGCCTTTTCCATTTTATCGGGGGCTGGCAGAGAAGTGGTCCTGGCCATGACCCCTAAATGGAATCTTGCCAGGCAACATGCCCAAGGCTCCAACTTGGAAGAGAGGGCTCTGAAGAAATAGAACCTATGATGGTAGAGAAGACCAATACAAGCCACCTATATTAAGACACAAATCCTTCATTCACAGATATAAATGGATAGTCAAGGATCCCCAGACCTTTGGGTAAAACCAACAACCCATAAAAAAGGAACCCAGGAGAAACAGAGATAGTGTGGGGAATAGGAAATAACAACAACAACAACAACAACAACAACAAATCTGCTTAGTATCCTCAGTGAGAATTTAGGAGGTTTTTCTTTCACAGACAAGGAAAAAAAAAATCATCCAAAAAAGAGAAAATAGAAAACAGTAAAAATGTTGTTGGAAATTAAAAATGTAATTTTAAAACAAAACAAAACAAAAAAGCAAAGAAGTGGCAGACATACCTGAGAACAGTAATTCTCAAAAAGTGATAACCAGCAGCATCAGTATCACTGGGAAATTTTTTGTTGTTGTTTTTAAGCTCTTTATTGGAATATAATTGCTTTACACTCTTGTACCAGCTTATGAGGTACACCAAAGTGAATCAGCTGTATTTATACACATATCCCCACATCCCCTCCCTCCCACAACTCCCCCCGACCCTCCCCATCCTGGCCCTCTAAGGCATCACCCATCATCGACTTGAACTCCCTTTGTTATGCAGCAACTTCCCACTAGCTATCTATTTTACAGTCGGTAGTATATATATGTCTATGCTACTCTCTCACTTCGTCCCAGCTTCCCCTTCGTCCCCCGCCCCCCCAACCCCGTATCCTCCAGTCCGTTCTCTGCATCTGCATCCTTATTCTTGTCCTGTCACTGGGTTCATCAGCACTGGGAAACTTTTCAACATGAAAATTCTGGGTTCTAGTCCAGACTTACTAAATCAGAAACTGGGGGTTGGGGCCCAGCAATCTGTGTTTTCACAACACTTCCAGGAGACTGCGGTGCACCTCAAGTTTGATAATCACCGAGACCTGAAACATAGAACAAAAAGACAAAGAGGTGAGAAACATGAGAGAAAAGTTAAAGGATCTAGAGAATCAATGGAGGAAGAGGAAAACAGACTTCCAGGGAGTACACAATCAAATACATAGTTTCAGAAAATGTCCTTGAACTGAAGAAAGATACAAATCTTTAGATTTAAGAGTCTCCAGAATTTTATACCCTCAGAATTGCTGGGAAGATTAGAGCTAGTAGTACATGTAAAGAATCTGTAACATCTCATAGCACAAAGCAAACACTCAGTAACTACTACTCCCTTCTCACTCCTTACACCTTAATAAATATCAAGTCCTGCTTGTAGTTTATTTTTTTCATGAAGTACATCTTACTGTACCTAGTGTTTTGCAACTTAGTTTTTGCATTTAACAAACAGGATGTTCTCCCAGGTCAGTTCCTCCAGATTTACTTTGATTATTAGGGAGTATCCATACCTTACCTGCCTCTTGTTGATAACTGTGTCAATTTTTGTTACTGTTATAAATAATGCTCTACTAGGTTTCAGGTCTACCAACAGTATGTGAAGGTACCAATTTCCCTCATTGACACTTGATATTAAAAGTGAGTTTAATTCTTGATACATTATTAAAAAGAAAAAAATCCCTTTGTGGCATTTCATTGCATCTCTCTAACTTCGGAGGGGGTGACCTCTTTCTTGTGTTTGTTGAACATTTATATATTCTCCTCCATAAATTTTATGTTCATATCCTTTGTCTATTTTTTTTCATATCAGGTTGTCTCTTACATATTGTTTTATATAGTCTGAAGGTTAGTTTTTTCCTATTTTACATTTAACACACGTTTAAATTTGTAGCATAAGGTTGTTTAATATTAACTTTTGAGGAGCTTGTAAGATAACTTTCTAATTTTATTTTTCTCCAAATAGATAATTTTTCGAAACCAGTATTTGAATAGTTTTAAGAAAATATTATTTAAATCTTTCCCCAATTTTCACATGTAAATGTGCCCATTTCTGGCCTCTCTATTCTGTTCCAGTGATACAGTTTTTAAATCCTTAGTAATCTACACCCCAGCCATCATCACTATTACCAATCACCACCATTGTCTATCTTTTTCAAAATATACTTTTCTATTCTTGAACATTTTTTATTCCAGGTAAATTTTAGAATAAGGCAGCTAAGTTCTTTATTTTACATTCACTTACTACTTTTTCAATGTTCTTCCTTTCTGCAGATCCAAGTTCCCAACCTATTTTACTTTCCTTCCCTCTAGAGAACTTCCTCGAACATTTCTTGTAAAAAAGAAAAAAAAAAAGGTCTACTGGCAACAAATTCCCTCAATTTTTGTTTGTCAGAGAAAGTCATTTCTCTTTCACTTTTGAAGGAAATTTTGCAGGGCAAAGAATTCCAGGTTAGTGAGGTTTTGTTTTTGGATTTTTGGTTTTTTTTTTTTTTACCTCTCTACACCTTAATTTCACTCCACTGTCTTCTTATTTGCATGACTTCTGAGGTGAAGTTAGATGTTAACTCTTACCTTTGTTCCTCTATAGGTAAGGTGTTTTTTTCCCCCTTCAGCTTCTTTCAGTATTCTTTCCTTTTTCTTTTCTTTCTTTTTTTTTTTTTTAATTTGGCTGTGTCAAGTATTATTTGCAGCATGCAGGATCTTTCATTGCAGCATGCGGGCTTAGTTGCCCCACGGCACATGGGATCGTAGTTCACTGATCAGGGATTGAACCCGTGTCCCCTGCATTGGAAGGCAGAGTCTTAACCACTAGACCATCAAGGAAGTCCCAGAATTCTTTTCTTTATTTTTGATTATCCGTAGTTTGAAAATGATATGTCTGGTCTTTCTTCCCGCCTTCCTTCCCTCCCTTACTCCCTTCCTTTCTTCCTCCCCTCCTCTTTCCTTCCTCCCTCCCTTCTTTTATTTCCGTCTTTCTTTTTTGGCATTTATCCAACTTGATGTTTTCTGAGCTCCTTCCTAGATCTGTGGCTTGGTGTCTGACATTAACTTAGGAAATTCTTCAGTAATTATTTTTTCAAGTATTTCTATGTTCCATTCTTCCTTCTCCTTCTAGTACTCCCATTACACGTATGCTACACATTTTGTGTTGTCTCACAGACTTTGAATAGTCTGCTCTTTTTGATTGTTTGTTTTGTATTTTAGTCTTTGTTCTCTTTGCTTTTTAGTTTTGGAGGTTTGTATTGAGATATCTTCTATCTCAGGTTCTTTCCTCAGCTGTTCCAGTCTCCTAATAAGCCCATCAAAGGAATCCTTCATTTCTGACATGCTTCTGATCTTGAGTACTGCTTCCTCTGCTTACATTGCTCATCTGTTTTTGCATGCTGACTACTCTATCCATTAGTGCTCTTTGCATATTAATTCCAGTTGTTTCAAATTCATGGTCTGATAATTCCAATATCCCTCCCATGTCCAGTTCTGATGTTTGCTCTGTGTTTTCAGATTGTTTTTTGCCTTTTAATATACCTTGTAATTTTTCTCTAGAAACACCCAACTCTAATCAGCTCTAGCCTTCCACCGGGGATAAGGGCAATTCCCAACTCTAACCCCCTTTAGCCATTCTGTCCCACTGGAAGTTTTCCCATGTTCATTTAAAAAGCCCTCATTTATAATTGTATTGAACTTATTAGTTAATTTGGGAAGAACTGACATATTTATAATTTTGCATCTCTGTATCCAGGAATATGTTTGACATTTCCATTTATTCAGGGTTTCTTTTTAAAAAGTTCAATAATTTCAATAGTTTGATAGATTTTCATACACGTCTTGCACATTTTTGGACCTGTTTATTCCTAGGTATATTATATAGTTGTTTTTAAAGCTACGTTCATAAAATCCTTTTAAAAACGTCAGGTACCCTTATTGGGTATTGTTGGCTTCTTGGAATGCTAATGGTTTCAGTAAGTTATTCTTTACTAGGCATCTCTCCTTTGTTTTTTGTTGTTTTTGCTTTTTTTATTAGTTCTAATAGTTTGTCTAATAGCTTTGTTAGTTCTAATTGTCAGTTAAGTCTCCTGCATTTTCTAGGTACATAAAAAAGAATTACATTTTTTTTATCCTTCCTGCACCACCACCTGCCCCCCCGCCCCCAATATTATTTCTTATTCATGTCTTACTGTCCCATGACATTTTGATAAATAAGGCCAGGCAGAACATGAGGTCACAATCTAAACTTATGGACCACATGAGAAAAGAAGCTACCACAAATGAAAGTCAGTAAAAGCATGAGTAGCTTCATTCAGACTTCTGAGAATTTCAAGAATTGGAATTAATAGATAGAAATTATTAAAAAGGAATGTGTACAATTATCAAAAAAAAAAAGGTGCAATGAAAAACATAAGCAACTACTTAAGTAAAAAGAGATATATTCTTACAAGAAAACAGAGAGCTTTCAGAAATGAAAAGTACAGACATTGAACTTTAAAAACCAAATTCCATTAAAGAGCTGAAGAACCACAACTGAAAAAAAAAAGAATTGGTGAATCAGAAGCTAGGTTACAAAAAGCTACCCAGAATGCAATAC
Organism: Hippopotamus amphibius kiboko; assembly: GCF_030028045.1. Taxonomy (NCBI): domain Eukaryota; kingdom Metazoa; phylum Chordata; class Mammalia; order Artiodactyla; family Hippopotamidae; genus Hippopotamus; species Hippopotamus amphibius. The sequence goes on from NC_080191.1 coordinate 114,931,494, forward strand.
AGAAAGTTAAACTAAAGAAACATATTAAAGAGAGGTTAAAAGACATGGAAGGTAGAATAGGAAGAAGCAACATTAGACTTCAAAATATTTTTTCTCCCTCTTACTGTTAAGAATTAATTAACCCAATACCATACTCTAGTCCTATATCCACACTTGGCATTTCCTCCCAGACAACAGGAAGTTAATCAAATGCTTACTGTAGCAAGTACAGTTGCACAAAAATATATTTTCCTTAGCTCTTCGAGAACAATTTTAAGGCCACTTCCTGGTATCCTGTGCCTAGATGAGAAAGTATATTTGTAACAAAGGTACGGTACACTTTCTAAATTTGCTGCATAAAAAATCTTAAAAACAAAACAAAACAAATCATGGAACCTAATTCCTGGGGCAAGAAGGAGAGAGGGAAGTCATCTGTCATGAAGTCACCATGGCAGCTGCTGGTGCCTCTCTTCCATGTAGAGTGGAACAGTGTCAACTCTTTAGAATGACATTTTAAGTGATGTTTGTGCTGGTGAATTAGAGCAGAGAGTCGATGATGTCTAGGTCATGGGTTATTTCCTTCATGGCTCACAGTCACAGGCAGCAGCCCAACCCCCGGAGGCGCCTTGTGGTCTCAGGTCTGGGTCTGGAGGTCAAGCCCGTTGGGCTGAAGCTGTTATCACTACTAGAAAAGCAGCTCCAGGCACTCTAGCTGGATCATGCACCTGGTTTAAATACAGGTTGAGTGAATGCATAAACATATGAGCCAGCACTATGCTATGCTGTGGGAAAGGCCCACAGTGGTCTCATGTAAAAACTTCCTACACATGGCCATCTCACCCTGTAGATCAGCATTAGGGATTAAGTCCATCCTTCTCTCTCTCTCTTTCAGGAGTGTGTGTCTTAGAAACCAACCTTGTCTCTGGCATACCTTTCTCCGGGGCCTTTGAATACACCTAGATTTCTTTCTGCCAGTAGGAACTCTTGGAATAATGAATTCCGTATGTGTATATTTCTCAGTGGGAAGTGGGAAGATTACCTTTATTTGGTCTGTAAAATTACTCTTTGCTCCAAGAAATCACATATTTCATAAGCCCTAAGTGCCTGAAGAAGTTGCAGAGGAGAGGGTGGAGTGGTCCTTCATTGCTTAGGAAAGTTACAATGTAACAGACTCCAAAATACATCTCTTTGACATTCACATAATGCTACGCATCCACACCTGATGAAGGAAAAGATCTTTCATACTAATTTTTCAGAAAGCTTGAAATAAATGCTTGAGTGATTTTCAAAAAAGGAGGAAGAAGTAACTCTGGTGGCCAGGGTAGCACTGGGAAGAAAATGGGAACATGAGACCCAAACAAGTTGTTATTGCCAGGGACTGGGGGAGGGAGCAGAGGACATAGGAGAGGCTGGCCCACAGATAAGACACTCTCAGGAGAATGGGGGGCTCGAGAGGGCTTGTCAGAGGGATGCCAAATTCTGCCCCTGGATGACTCAGTAAGAACCACAACAGAAAGAGTGAAGGCAGCTCCCTGGGAAGGCCCTGATGGAGGACTGAAAATGGAGGATGAGTTTTGTGTTGTCTGTGTTTGCTTTGAGGTAGTTGTGTGACATCCAGGTGGGGATGTCCAGGAAGAGATATTCAAAAAGGCCTGGATAAAAAACTACAAATAGAACTACCATATGATCCAGTCATCCCACTCCTGGGCATATACCCAAAGAAAACCATAATCCCAAAAGAAACTTGTACCATAATGTTTATTGCAGCACTCTTTACAATAGCCAGGACATGGAAGCAACCTAAATGCCCATCAACAAATGAATGGATACAGAAGATGTGGCATATATATACAATGGAATATTACTCAGCTATAAAAAGGGATGAGATGGAGCTATATGTAATGAGGTGGATAGAACTACAATCTGTCATACATAGTGAAGTAAGTCAGAAAGAGAAGGACAAATATTGTATGCTAACTCACATATATGGAATCTAAAAATGGTACTGATGAACTCAGTGACAAGAACAAGGAAGCAGATACAGAGAATGGACTGGAGAACTCGAGGTATGGGAGGGGGCGGGGGGTGAAGGGGAAACTGAGACGAAGCGAGAGAGTAGCACAGACATATATATACTACCAACTGTAAAAGAGTCAGTGGGAAGTTGTTGTATAACAAAGGGAGTCCAACTAGAGGATGGAAGATGCCTTAGAGGACTGGGGCAGGGAGGGTGGGGGGGACTCGGGGGGGGCATCAAGGAAGGGAGGGAATATGGGGATATGTGTATAAAAACAGTGGATTGAACCTGGTGTACCCCCCCAAAAAAAAATAATTAAAAAAAAAAAAAAAAAAAAAAGGCCTGGACCAGAGCCCCAGGTGTGGGGGTGTTGGACACAGAGCAGGAATCTGAGCATAGATGGAACCACTGAGGGACATGGTGGAGAGAGAAGACTCGGGTAGGAGCCTCCGGAAGCCCCTGCATTTTGGGGGATTGGGAGAGAAAGAAGCCTATGCAAAAGGTAAGAGGAAGAAAGGGCCCAGGAGAGAAGCATTGAGGGAAGAGAGGGTCTCAAGCAAGGTGGTGTGGTTGGTAGGGTCAGGAGAAGGAGGACTGGGGACACTGAATCTGGCCACCTTGGGAGTCTTGGGACCCGTGGAGGGAGGTGTCCCAGAGGTTAAGGACACTGGTCCCAGGTCGGGGTGCTGACACCTGAGCAAGCCAAGAGGTGGACCAGGGGTGCTTAAGCCCTCCTCTTCCAGACTGTGCAATGGTAACAAGCAGGGGAGACTGAATGGAGAGTTGAGGGAAGTCCTGGACGGTGTGGGGGGGGCGGGTGGGCACCAGAGATGGGAAAATCACGGGGAATGAAGACCACCCTGGAGGAGATCCAGGGTAGGAGGGGACAGTAGTATTGGTAAGAGGGAGAGATGAGAAAGCTCTTCTGAGAGAGGGGAGGGGTGTCCCAGGAACAGGAGACGGACTTTTTTGAGAAAGAAAGGGGAGCCGCTGACTGGGGCTGAGTCGGGGAGGAGGGAGGGGTCAGCAGGAGGGAGAGGGCTGAGTGAGGGAGAGGGCTAAGAAGGAGGGAGAGGACAGTGAGGACAGTCCGTGGGATACCAGCTGGACAGACCACAGCACAAAGTGACTCAGGACAAGCAAAGAAGAGCTGGGTTTCTGAGAGGGCCCCTCGCCTGGCCTGCAGCTTAGAAAAGGAGCAAGGTGTCATGTTGGGGTTAGCCTTTTTTCTGAGCTCCAGGGACCTCAAGGCCTCCAGGTGACCACCCAGCCAGTGCTGGCTTTTTTTCTGGGAACACACCCCAGCCGAAGAAATTCTCTGTCTAGTATAACTGCGCTAGCCTTGCTCTGTTTCCTGCTGTTTCCTCCCGTCATCCACAGCTTCCAGGGGAGGGAGGTGATACTTCTTGTGCAATTCCTCCTGGAATTCCTGCCCAGGCTCCTGGGGTCCACAGCTGTTCTGGAGAGTCAAGCTGTGCCATGCATGTCCACGGTGATGATCCAGACAGGCCTTTGGTCGGGAGGGTGCCCCATCACAGGATGGCTCAGGCAGCTGTGAGGAGGGTGCCTAGTCGGGGAGGCTGGAGGGCGGCTTGGTTAGGAAGGGCTTGAGGTGTCCAGGCAGGAGTGACGGAGGCCCGGACCAGAGGGCTGGTGATGCAGTGAAGTGGGGGCGGGGGGGGGGGTTTCAGTGACACGTTTTAGAAGTAGTGGATTGAGTAAGGGGGGCGAGAGAAAGAGAAGAACCAAGCGAATGTAGTCATCTGAACAGTAGACTTCCTAGTAAGAAGTGTACTCAGTGAGTGTGCGACAGCCCAGAGGGTTTTCTCCAAGCCTGGGAAACCTCTGTGAAGACAGTAGGTGTCTGTTTTCCTGAGAGGGGACAGAGGGTTGGCAGGGTCTCTGGATGGGAACATGAGAGGGGCTGCCTCTCCTGCACAGCCTCTGCAGGGACTTCCCTGAAAGATCCAGGGTCAGAGTCTCTGAGCCAGCTCTGGGGAGGCTGGGGGAGGTCCAGACTCGAGGGACCACATCAGGCCTGATCCCCTAGCTTCTCCCAGCTCCTTCCCTCGCTGCAACCACAGCAGTGTGGGCCAGGAGGCCAGGCCAGACTGCTTTCACCATCCTGAGAAGAGAAATCCCCCTTGACCTAATGCGATGCAGCTTTCCACAAGATGGACATCTTTGGTTGTTATCTCTGGGAAATAGAGTATTTGTTTTCCAACAAACAGATTCTTGGATAGAAAGAACTGGATTTGCAAATAAAAGTTTTAATAAGAATGGGGGGAGCAGGGGAGGAGGGTGGCCAGATTGTTTCCAGCTGATGTCACAAATGATTTCCTTACTGTCAGTATGAGGCTCAGCCTCAGAGTGTGTGCAGAGTTGCAGTCACACTCTGGGACCAAAGAGGTCTGAACCACCAGGTTTAGAGGGGCAGGGGGTGGGGAGCAGAAGTTCACAGACATAGGTTCTCTTTACACCAGTTAGAAAACCAAACTCCAGGACAGATGTGATGGCCACACCGATAAACAAGGGCCACACATGTCCACGCAGTCCACACACAAACCCTAGCAACATTCCCACCCCATGGGCAGTGGCTCGAGCTGTTCCCCCTTAGAACGGGGGCCACTGCCCCTCCAGGGGCCACCCCATGTCTCTGGAGATGCTAGAGATGCCCTCCCCAAGTGTTTAGGCTTTGCAGGTTTTACTGGGCCCTCGAGGAAGGCTCGGTGGGGCTGGAAGCCTGGAGGCGCCCACAGCTTCAGAGCCTTTCCTCCCATACTCATTGTACTATTACTGACTGGTTATATGCCCTAAGCCCCTCTTCTGTCCTCCCCTCCCTCCCCCACCAGACTGTGAGAACAGGATGGCACCCTAGCCTTCTTCATTCCCAGGGCCTGGCAGAGCTTCTCAGTGTTCTAGTTGAATAAACAGACCAGTGACCAAATACTTAAACAGCTGATCAAACCCCTTTGGTGCAAGATAAACTTATTCCTGAGTGGTGAGGACAAACAGCCAACTTGTATCTCCCTAAACACCCCTCCTATACCCAAGGCCTGGCAGCAAAATTAGGCGATGAGGGGGTGCCTTGTGCCCACAGGTCACAGCTGCAGCACTGAACCCGGCACGGGAAGCAGCGGGGCTGGCTCTAATCTGCTCATTCTGCTCTCCTGCACGACTGATCGGCTGACGGCAGGCAATACCCAGGCTAGTTATGTGCTGGCATGAAAGGATGAGGTGAGCTGGGCAATCAGATGGCCTGTCTCAGAAATTTGACACGAATATGAGCAAAGGAACTGCCAGTTAGTTGCAGATATGTAGTGTGTACACAGAGGGTTAGAAAGGCCAGACTGGCCATATGTAAGCTTCAGTGACAAACTATAAATAAGCAGAAGCTAGTTGGTGCCCAGACAGAAGCCAAGAAGAGGCTTTACAAGGCTAGGGATCAAGGACAGCCTCTTAGACAAGAGAAACAAAAGCAAAAATAAACAAATGGGACTATATCAAACTGAAAAGCTTTTGCACAGAGAAGGAAACTATTAACAAAACAAAAAGGCAGCCTGTGAATGGGAGAGGGTATTTGTAAACCATATATATGATAAGGGGTTAATATCCAAAATATGTAAATAACTCATACAAGTCAACATTAAAAAAAAAAAACACCCAATTACAAAACAGGCAGAGGACCTGAAAACCGTAGAGGTTTTTCCAGACATACAGATGGCCAACGGACACATGAAAAGACGCTCAACATCACTAATTGTCAGGGAAATGCAAATCAAAACCACAATGAGATAGCATCTCACAGCCATCAAAATGGCTATTATCAAAGCGACCACAAATAACAATTGTTGGCAAGGATGTGGAGGAAAAGGAACCCCTCATGTACTGTTGGTGGGAATGTAAATTGGTGCAGCAGCCACTATGGAAAAGAGTAACAGAGGTCTCAAAAAATTAAAAATAGTACTACCACACAATCTACTTCTGGTATTTTTCCGAAGAAAACAAAAATACTAATTTGAAAACATATATGCATCCCTATGTTCACTGCAGCATTATTCACAATAGCCAAGATATGGAAGCAACTGAAATGTCCATCCATAGATGAACAGATAAAGAAGGTATACACACACACACACGCACGTTACTCAGCCATAAAAAAGAATAAAATCTTGCCATTGGCAACAACATGGATTATACCAAGTGAAATAAGTCAGAGAGAGAAAGAAAAATACTGTATGATTTCACTTAAATGTGGAAACTAAATAACAAAAGAACAAAAAGAAACAGACTACAGATACAGAGAACAAACAGGTGGTGACCAGAGGGAAAAGGGGATAGTGGAAAAAAAAAAGGTAGCCATGTGAGGTAATGAATGCTAATTAGCTTGACTGTGGTGATCATTTCAAATGTATATTTATATGAAACCATCATATGTACACCTTAAATACATACAACTATACCTCAATAAAGCTGAAAAAAGATTTTTAAAAATTAAATTTTAAAAGGACAGTCTCTTGGGAGAGATGATATGTGGTGGTTTCTGCAGGTGAGGGGTTACCTAGGTGGACAGGAAGTGGGGTATGGTCCAGCATTTACAGGAAGGGAGAGAACGTGTGAAGGCACAAAACGGGTGTGTGTAAAAACAACTGGCTTCATGAGGTGAGCAGAGAGTAAGGCAGGGGAAGAAGGTGCGTGTGAGGGAGAGAGCAGGGCCAGATGGTGGAGGGTACTGTGTGCTACGATGGGAAGTCTGGGCCCTGTGCAAGGAACATCGAACGTGTCCTGGGATGGCCTTGCCTCTGGATGCCTCCATCTCACCATGTCACCCTCCCAAACCCACGGCTGCGCTATCTCCCAGAACTAAGCCAGCTCTAGACCCAACGCCAGACTCCACTCTATCCACAAACCACTAACTCCTATTCCAACCACTTACTCCTTTAGTCTCACATCTACTCTGCAACCTCTTAGACCCAATGCTCCAAGGCCCTCAATAGCCTGGCCTAACTATCTTGCCCAGCTGGAGCTCACAGCTGACCATCTGAACGACATCTCACCAATACCCTAAACTCTCTTGCACTGCTGTCCTCACACCTGTCCAGAAAACCCACAATCCTCCATCAACCCCACAATCAGCCTTCTCTGCTGTGGAGGGCTCCTAGCTGGGCCCCAAATCTATTCTCTTCTTCCACAATAGTAGAGTTTTAGTTGGGGTCATGGCTACTCAGCTAGACCCATCTCCCTGACTTCCTTGCAGCCAGGTGCCTAAGTTCCCACCACTGGAATGTGAGCAGAAATGACATGTAAAACTTCCATCTCTCTTACCTAAAAGGAAATTACTTGCTTTCCACTTCTGCTGCTACCCCCTTTCAGGAGCAGGCACACTGATGGGACAGAGTCCCTGCTATGGCCACACAGCCACACTAGCATAGTCTATGAATGGTGGAGCACGATGGAAGGCACCAAAGACCCTGAGTGGTTCTGGAAAATAAGCCACTCCACCCTCTTCCCTTTGCACTGTATCATGAGAGAGAAATCAATCAATCAATCAATCTTATTTAATCCACTCGTGACAGCAGATCCTACTGCTGTCAAATGTGTGGAGAGCAAGGCCGTGACCGATCAGGGCTATCCTGTCTCAGGCGGCAGCTGAGATCCACCTTCACTTGATCCTGATCAGCTCCCTTGCAAACTTCCCCGAGTCAAAGCTTCCAACTCTCATGTTTATCAGGCCCCCATCCAACCTCTCACTCTCAAACAACAATCCTGTCTCTTATGTGAAGACCACCAAGCAGGGTCCCCCACCATGTTCCACACACCCCTGCAATCCTCTCCTCTTATCCCAATGGTTGGTGTCCTTTTCTCTATGCTCTGATCAGACTCCCTGGATTAAATTCACAGCTCCACTACATACTACCTGTGCAACCCACCTCAGCCTTCCTCTCCTCAACTGCAAAGTGGAGATGACAATAGTATTTAACAGCACTGTGAGGATTAAGTGAGATAATGCATGAAAAGCAACTAGCACAATGCCTGGTATACAGTCAGCAACGGCCACCTGCCACTAACGCCACTGAAACAAATGTGACCACAGCACTACCTGACGGAGGCCCTTCACTGAATCTCCATCACCTACTGAACATAGTCTAAACGTCTCAATATGTTAGGCCCTTCTCGTCACATTTGCCGTTTACCCCTAGAATCTTCTCTCCTGCCACTCTCTGCCTTGAACACTATGTCTTAATACCAAATTGCCCACAGATCTAAACAAAACAAAAATTCACTACTTAGACATATATATATATTAGTGCTCATTTTTGGAGTATTAGTGACTACTGCAATAAATCATTTCCCCTTCCTGGAAAAAAACACCCACCTCCCTAAAAATCACCATGAGAAAAAGCCTATTTTTCATCCTGTGTCTAGGAAGTGATACTGCATTCAGTTTCCTAATATAGAAGTTAGGTTACCCTTATTTCAGCTCTAAAATGCAATGCTACGCTAAGATGGTTATGGGGGAAAAAAGCAACCTTTATATCTACTTTTAAATCTTATTATATTGTTTAATGGATTTGAAATGTTGTATCCCGTGGAAAGGGAAGGAGGTTCCTTTCAGAGGGACAGCTGATACATGAGCTAGATGGTGAGGCTGGCAACAAAGGGATGCTGAAGAGTAGGAAGACGACCAAGTTGGCCAGCAAGGGCAGTGGAGACAGGGGCAGGCCCTCAGGGCAGAGCCAGCCCCAGGTTTCCACAAAGCCCGACAGCGCTGGGCTGCAGCCTCCTGTCTCTTCCTCTTCCTGCCTTCCCAGAAAAGGCAAGAAGGACCCTGGGGAGTACTTACCACAAGATAAGAGTCTGCTTAGCTGACCAAGAATGACTGTCAGGTCAAATAAAGCTACCCGCCTTTCAGTCAGGTCATCTAAGGGGGGAAAAAAGAGCAAAGGCCAGGGGGATGCTGCCTAGAGATTCCAACACAAAACTCAAACACAGATTTATCAAGACATTGCACTTCCTGATGAAGAGATTACAGTCAAGTCAAACCCATTTTGGCCTGAGCAAGTCAGAGTTAGAAGAACTTTGTTCAGAATATGAACTCTAGTACTTTTCATAGAGGCCAGAGCCTATGACCAATTCCTCCTCAAGTCCACCAGTGTCCAGAATGTCTTGTCCTCTGACTTACACAGACAACATCTAAGGTATTCTTTAGATGTATATTAAGTAACGCTGTCACCAAATAGTTTCAATTCAAAATTAACAAACCTTATATGATGCAAAGTCTTAAAAAAGGCATATAAAATATAGTCCAATAAATTCATGTGGTATTTCATTAAATGAATAAACAAATGTTTAAGCTCTTTTAATAAATTTTTTTATGGAGACAGATAGCTAACCTCTAATTACTTCCAAAGGCCTTAGGTAGTCAGACCATGAAGCTAGAGGAAAGGCACCTGGTGGGAGATACTGCAGGCCAAACACTGAGGAGAACAAAAATATCCCTGCAAGGCCAAATCTATAAAGCGGTGGCAGAATTACGGACTGGTGGAAAACAGCAGGGCCGAGGCTGAAGTAACAGCAATCACAATGGAATAGTAGGATTTTCTGGACACAGAGACTAAAATGTTAGGTAGTAATCCCTACCAGGCTTTCTCCTCAAATAATGGCAGTATTCACCAACGTAAAAACAAGCTGACAGGGCACTCCCTACATTGGCAAAGACTTTACAACCACTGCACTTCCTCTCATACTGACAGGACTCTGAAGCAGTGATGTACTGCTAGAGGAGGCCAGATAGCAGTCCCTTACCCCACTTCTGCATGGGGGCAGACACCGCTAGTTATCCACTAACAGCCAGCCCTACTTTCTTACCAATGGAAGCCAGATTTTGTTCAAGGTAAGAATGTGCTCAACTAAAGAGTTTCCTCAAGTGTGCATAAACTGATGAATGAATAGTGTGTGTGTGTATATAAATACACTCCCTTATTTAAAAACTCCTTGAATGAAATTCCATTGTATGTAGAATATAAATGTGTCCCATGGCTTACGCCATTCCCTCCCCACTCCCCCCACCCTCCCGCCCCGGTCTGTTCCTGCATCCTCCAGACCTCTTACATTCTAGCCACACCGGCTTCTGTTCTCTTCTTCCAGTGGCAGCAGCTGGAGGATGAACAGGGAGGGCTGACACTGGAGGCCAGCTCGTTCCTGCTCTAAAGCTTCTGTAGTTCTCATAGCTGGTTTTCTGTCATTCAGATTTCAGCTCAAATGCCATCTGCTCAGAGAAACCTGACTAAATAAGACATCTAAAGTTATTCTCTGTGATACCACTCTCTCTGTTTTTTATAGTGCTTATCAAAATCTTACTTACATTCATTACCTGCCTCTCCTAACTAGAATGTGGGACCTAGAAAGGGAAGAACATCATGTCTTGTTCCCTGCATATCTTTAAGACCAGATATACAGTGGGCGCTAGACAAATGCATACCGAATGAATAACCCAATCCTCCTTACTTCTATAAATAAAATTTTCTTACAGTGGGGGTGTTACAAGAAAGAAGACACTATAACAGAGCTCTTGGTCACTAGAGCCAGCTTATACTACATCAGTGCATTGCCAATTTGCTTCTTTCCTGTAAAAATTACATCTTCTACAAAATCTATCCAGTAATATTCACAAACCACTGTAACAAGACCAGCCATGGAAATTTTATAACTGCTATTTTCACTGAAGTCAGTGACTCCAAGTAGCTCAGCAAGAAAAATCTACTTAAAGTCTTAAACCACCTCTAAAACAAAACATAAAATAAAATAACACAGCTTACAAACAAAGAGATATGGTTAAAGGCACCACACATTAAGCAAACTGAAAGCACCTCTTACTACACGCTAATTTGGGATAGAAGTTGATGACAGCACTTTTTCCTTTGAACTGATCTTGTGCACAGGACTGTGATATCAAAACAATGCACAAACCTGAACACATAAAAAAATGCACTGAATGTTGGAAGGGATGCTAGAGCTGAACCACTCACTCCATGTGCATAATAACACATCATAAACGCTATAAATAAATACTTGTTGCCTGAATGCCTTCTAAGATTGCCAGTTGTGAACCAAAACTTAACTTACACAGTTCTTCAAAGAGCTTTAAAAAAGCCGGCCCTTTAGGGGGCTGAGTATTTCACAAAACCAAAGAACCAGTGTTAATAACTGGCACACAGAAAGATCATGCTCTTGGCCTGCTTGTGGCAGAGCATGTACCACGTGAGCTATTTTCCCAGATGTGCTGCTGATTCACAAAGCTCCCTTAAGAACAGCAAAAGCAAGCACCTGCAGGCCTAGCTATTTGAGAGGCCCATTCAACTCTGCCTTAGGCCAACTATAGCCAAGCATAAATACATACATACGCTGACTTTAATGGCTCTGGAGAAAAGTTTCAGTGTTGTAATACTTCCTTGTAATAATAATCTAAACTTCTTATTAGAACCTGGAGGCTGAGCAGAGGCAGCTGCACTTGTGTTAGGGCTTGGGAGCCTGAGTGAGACACCCGCAGAATGAAACAGGAATATCCAGCTGCTGTGTGTTCAAAGACTTACCAGACACAGCCATTCATTCTTTATGAACAATATTTTCAATACTGTCATAATATAAAACAAATCCTTTAATTTTTCAAGTGTTTTTAAAAAACCATTTTATACTTAAGCCGGCCTTGACGATAAGCACAAAATCTACCTGTTTACATTTTTTTACTCACAACAACTCCAGCACCCATTCTGTGCACAGCAATATTCTAGGTGCAACAAAAGGGATTCTTAACCTTAGAAACATGACTTCACTTTCTGGAACTGTGTTATCTCCTTTTCCAGAGAGTAAAAATAAATAAAATAGCCATTGTTTACTACTGACCTGCCCCAAACCCACTTCTGGCTCCAGAAATACTAGGTTCTGCCAGATTTAACATGTTTCAATGAACTCACCTCCTACTTCCACCAAAATAAGAAAGCAGAACTCCTTTTCATTAAAAAAAAAAAAAAAAGAAACAATTTTCCATGAAAGGGTGGTTTCTGTTTTTCATATGTATTTTTCACATTTTCCCCCTCTAGCTTTAAGTTTTCTTCCTCCAATATTGCCTTTTCCTGTACGAGGCAAACTGACATCTTTTTCTGTTTTTCTTTTCCTGAGAAAAAGTACATTTATCTTGAAGATAAATGATTCCCAAAACTAGTGATAAATAGTAAAAAAAACTTTAAGGTGAATCACCTACATTACCTTGATGAAGTAAGAAAATAAAAAAAGCAGATGGCACTAAGATAGCTATTCCAAATATCTGTGTTTAAACAATTTAAAAAACACTTTATTTATTTTGTAAGAATGCAACCCTAGTCCAAAGTTAACTATGTTTAAAAAAATTTTTGGCCAAAAAATTTACACAAACATTTTCAGTTCAACCTAATAAAAGTGATATCTAGAAAATATTCCACATCATTAAGTCTGTCTTAGAAAGTTCAGGTTCTAAAGCATTGCTAAGGCACAGTGTTCTGGAAGACAAATGTGCTTCTGTGGCGCTGCGTGGCGTATGCGGCATCCATGATTGGCTCCAAGTGAGTCCTGGCAGGCACCTTCCTCCTGACGCTGTGGGACGTGAGCAGAGAGTCAGACATAGGCCCCCAGGGCTGCATGGAACTCTGTGAGACACTGCACCAGCTGCTGGAACTTGGGCCTCTCCTCCGGATCTAAGGCCCAGCAACAAGCCATCACAGCAAATCTGTAGTGACAAAACCAGAAAATTTGGCTAGTGATGATATAGTACTCCTAACCTTTCCATCAATATGATACCAGTTATGTTTTCTGTCTACATGTGGGTGTGGAGAGGACGACATATTAAAAAGCAATCAATGTCACCATCTGTTGGCAGAGCTAAAATGAGCTATCTGGATGTTATGTGTGGATTTCAATTCTGAAACTTCTCTATCAGCAAATAGAGATTTTATGTAACTGCTACCTAAAACACAGTCAAAAATAATAACCTGTGTTATCCTGTACAGTTAACTCCTGGTCAACACAGGGGTGAGGGGCACCGACCCTCTGCATAGTCAAAAATCTGCATATAACTTATGGTCAGCCCTCCATATACCTAGTTCCTCCACATCCGCAGATTCAACCAGCCACGGGCTGTGTAGCACTGTAGTATTTACAGCTGAAAAAAATCCACATGTAAGTAGACCCGCAGAGTTCAAACCCGCAAGGTTCAGGGGTCAACTGTATTTAAGTTCTGAGAGGAAGAACTTGGAGGAAGAGGAAGCTTTAACAAAGCTGTAAGAATTCTGAATCTACAGTAATATCTGTGCAAAGCTGCCATCTTGCCACAGTATATAAAAACCTTCAGGGGATTCTGGAACTGAGACTCAATCACCCCTGAAGAGCCTCCTGCCCATTCCGATCCCATTATATTGGAAGACTAATTATGTGTTAAAAGCAGGAAATAGGAACTATCCCACTCACTAGACCAGAACATCTTCTTTATATGTATATCAATTCATACCAGCTGGCAAGGCAAGACAGCAACGAGAAAGGCTCTTTATAACTAAGGATGTCCTTAAGGCTACGTAGGTCCACATAGCCACACAGATTAAGCAACAGTGTTCAGTGTTTTCTCACTATATACATTAGCCTCTTGGATTAAATTAATCACTACAAATATGAGATGCAAAAAGTCCTAATGTCAAATGCATTAAAGAGTGAATGAGCCTGGCTGACTCTGTGGTTTCTCTACAGGAGTATAATTCAAGTCCAAAGAGGCATTATTCTCAAAAGGGAAGTCTCTGTATGAGTATGGACACCTGTTCTTTTTTTTTAATCCAAACATTGTAAATGGAATGAAATCCATGTCCACAAGCTCAGAAAAAACTTACAGTTCATCAGGACAGTTGATTGGCTGGGCTATTCGGTAACCGTCTTTCAGGTACGCGGCCATCTCAAACGGGTCGATGTCCACATAGGGCGTTTGGCCCAGAGTCATGAGCTCCCACAGCGTCACTCCAAAGGCCCACTGAGAAGAAGAGTGGCAACACCATGAGGGGATATTTAAGACAGTTTTCAGACTGCTGCCGCCTGTGGCCAGGTATGGACCAAAAACAGCAAATCAATCTTTTTTTATTTTTCTGGCTGCACCACGTGGCATGTGGGATCTTAGTTCCCCGACCAGGGGTCAAACCTGCGCCCCCTGCAATGGAAGCATGGAGTCCTAACCACTGGACCGCAGGGAAGTCCCAGCAGATCAATCAAGCAAAATATTATTTATAAAAAGAAATCTACCATACCCAATGAGATTCTCTTGGACAGAAAAGGACATTTTAATGAACGCATCCTTTAATGTGGATATCATTGTTGTATATTCTAAGGTAATTAGAGCCACTGGAAAAAATTATTTTTACTATTGATTACAAGCCCCACCACCCAAAACTGTTAATTATGTCTAAAATTTTCCTAATGTGAAAATGCATTATTTTAAATACCACAGCTAGTGTGCATAGCTGAGAAGTGGAAAATGCAAACCATGTAAAACATAATGTCATGGATTTTTACTACATTTGACTAATTTAAATTAACAGATGAAAGCATCCTGAAAGAATATCTTCCAACCCTGCTTGAGTAAAAGATGAGATTTATTTAAAATCAACATGTAAACTACTGGTAGGAGCAGAAATCATAAGCAGTGGCAACAGTGCTCAGTCACAGTCCAGCCAGGGCTCTTCAGTTTGGCTGTGGCTTCTGGGGAGCATGTGGATGGCAGGCATATGCCTACACACAGCTGCTGCCATGAGGCAGGGAAGGACTCAGACTGGGGGCTCCCCCAGATCTGCTGCCACGTGTGAGCCATGAGGTCAGGAGAGCTGAAGGTGGATGAGGAAGAAGATACCTGTATACCACGCCACCACGTTTATGAATACCTTCTAGTTCTAGGCTTTTTTTTCTCATTTTTCACTTTTTTCTCATTTAACTTTCACAACAAACCTATGAGAATCACTGGTAGCTCTATTTTATAGACGAGGAGACAGGCTCAGAGAAATAACTTGCCCCAAAAAACACTTTTTACAATTGAAGGGGGGGGGGGAAGGAAAGGAGAAAAGAGGAAAAACACACAAGAATAGGTCTGTTTATAAAATCTAAGCACAGTGCATTAAATTTTAAGTTATTTTGTTCAATAATAATAAAATTCAGAAATACTATCTAAAGTATACAGATTTTTTAAAGCTTCACATTACTGAACAATAGCTTTCTATCTTATAATCTAGGTAAACAAGAAAACAATGGAATGATATCTTAAAATATTTTAAAAACTGTCAAGAATTCTATACTAGAAGAAGTCTATACTAAGCCAAAATACACTTGAAAAATGAAGACAAAATACAGTTTTTCAAAGAAAAGCTGAGAGAATTTGTCACTGGCAGACCTACACTGCAAGATATGTGAGAGCAGTTCTTCTTGTGAAAAGAAAAAACACCAATGGGAATTTGGATCTACACAAAGAATGAAGAGTGTTGAAAACATATGAACAACTAGGTATTTTCTTCCTCATTTAAAAAATTCCCTAATAGACTGTTTAAAGCAAAACCCCATGTACTGTGGGGTTATAAAATAAATGGAAGTAAAATGTATGCCCATAATAGCATAAAGGATGGAAGGGGACCACTGGAAATACTGTATTGTAAGCTGTTTATAGTAAACATGAAGTGGCATAACATTTGAAAGCAGGTGTGCACTGTAAACCCTAGAACAGGTTTCTCAACCTTGGCACTATTGACACTGTGGACTGGATGAGTCTCTGTTGCAAGAGGCTGTCTGTCTTGTGCAGGATGTTTAATTCAGGTGCTCCCTGGCCTCCACTCCCTAGATGCCTCAAGTCGTGATAACTGAAAATGCCTCCAGATACTGCCAAATGCCCCACCCCACTAGGAGGGAGGGTGCAAAACTGCCCCCATTTGAGAAACCCTAAGCTAGACTGATCAAAGAAAATATAAAGACAAATAACCAATATGAGGAATAAAAGAGGAAACATTACAGACCCTATAGACATCAAAAATTATAAGCAACTCAACTTCATGCCAATAATTACAATAACACAGATGAAACAAACAAATTTCTTGATAAATACAAATTACCAAAATAGATACAGGAACAAACAGAAAATCTATATACCCCGATATTTTTTAGAGAAATTGAATTCATAATTTAAAATCTTTCTACAAAGAAAACTCTGCATCCAAACAATTACACTGGGTGAACTCTATGCAACTTGAAAGAAAAAAATACAACTCTGTATTAGTTTCCTCTGTGTTAGTTTCCATAACAAAGTAAGTACCACAAACTGAGTGACTTAAACAATGGTATTTGTCTCACAGTTCTGGAGACTCACCAAAATCAAGGTGTTGGCAGGACTACGCTCCCTCTGAAAACTGCAGGGAAGAATCTCTCCTTGCCTCTCCTAGCTTCTGGTGGCTGCCAGGAATCCTTGGTGTTCCTCGGTTTGCAGCTGCAGTACTTCAGTCTCTGCCTCTGTTTTCACACAACCTTCTCCCCTTATATGCCAATGTCTCTTCTCACAATATTAGTCATATTGGATTAAGGTCTACTTTAATTATGACTTCATCTTAACACTGTATCTCCAGTGATCCTGTTTCCAAATAAGGTCACATTCTGAGGTATGAGGGTTAGAACTTCAACCTATCTTTTGGGGGAACAAAATTCAAACCACGGTACAATCTTGCACCAACTCTTTCAGAAAACAGCGGAGGATGGAACACTTCTCAACTCATTTTTAGGCCAGCATTATCCTAAATACCAAAACCGAAGAGCTTATTTAGCTTTTTGGAACTTAATATCTTTTCCATTAACTGTTACCATTAAGGAAGAGCAATGGCTGGCCATCCTTGAGGTTTGTGCTTTAGGATGAGGGAAGAGACGGATCAGATGCAGACGGATGTATATTTTTTAAATCTCCATAGAGACAGGGTCTACTGGAATTTCCCTTAAACTAACAGGTTTGAGGGGAATGTTCTATTCTGCTTAAAAATGGAAAAACGAGTTCAAATTAATAAAAGTTAAAGGAAGGTGCCTGCTTACATACAGGTGTTTGTCTATCTTTAAACTTTATGTGAACTTTTAATAATGACAGTAATTAGTCAATGTTAACGCTTACTTTTTAAAATAATGTCCAATTGCCACAGGGAAGGTAGTTCACTACACAGATGGAAAAGAGCCCAAAGAAGTGAAGCTAGTTGGAAAGGTGTTCCCACCCCTTATTTACAATATGAGATGGGTCTGTTCTTATTCACTGATTGTGGCAGCAGCTGTGGGGAAGGAATAATCAATCCAAACTAGATTTTGGAGGAAGAAACAATGAGAATTGGTAAGAAGTGGGTACTGCCACTTGATTAGTAACCCCATCCACTGACAAGGGATGTTCTAACAACTTCTGACTGTAAGACTTTCACAGTAATGCTGGTGGTATCTGAGACCTGGTGTGTACACAGGTACCCTAACAGTATAACATACATAAGCTGACTTTAAAAAAATACTTCTTTCACATTGTTTTGTCCACATCACCACTAAGCACCCATCTAAGGTTCTTATATTACATATTGCAGTGCTAATAAACACCAAAAAAAGAACAATAAAGCCAAAGGGAAAGTTGCAGTTTCATTTCCTTAGAAGCTAGCAACAAAAAAAGTGATTAATTACATGTTGGCTCACAAACCCTTTTTAAAATAAAATCAAGACTAAATAGCACAAGGATAATTTGTGGAAAACTTGCTCTCTAAAGTCTTCTGATAACTGAACCATTTAAAATTTAGACAGATGTACTCTATAATTTCCTCTTGTTTGACGTCGTTGGAAAGGGGGCAATGAGAAGGTCAGGCTGTTTTTTCCAGAGTTTTATAAAAGGCTCTTGCTACATCCATTTAAAGAACATGTAGAGAATAACAATGTTCTCCTATTCATCTTATTCCTCTTCTCCCAACTTGTGTTATTTTATAGGTTCTTTATATATATATATATATATATATGATATATTTTTTTCACTAACAACACATACTGATGTGACTTGTCAAAAAGTATATAAATAAAATTCTCTTTTACTCTTTGATGTAATGTTCACTAATGTTGGGACTATTCAGAGATTTCCATTCTGTTACTTCAGGCTGACCTCAAAATATTATATACGATGAGAAAAAGTTTTGTCCAATTCTAAATGAACTGACCCACACTAAAAGCATAATAACTAAGTGTTCTATGGCTAGGCGTTTCTATTCACACTAGAAACCTAACATCCCTTTCTCATATATGGAAATGGGCTCAGATGACCAAAGTGGAATAAGCTTAATCTGGGACAAGTGTTTTCCTAGCTTGAGTAATAAGGAGAATCACCTGGAGTGTTTGTCAAAAATACAGATTCCCTAGCCCCATCCTAATAATTCTGAGGCCTGGAACTCAGTATTTTTAACAAAGAGTCCTAGCTGGGTCTTAAGATCCTGCAAATTTAGGAACTAGTCTTAGATATGTTAGCAGTGGTGGTCAGACAGCAAAGACTGAACACAGTTTTTATTTTTCTTGTAGTATGGCCGACATACAATAAACTGTTCAATTTGATATATTCTCACACATGTATACACCTCTGAAACAACCACCACAATCAAGATAATGAACATATCCATCACTTCCAAAAAATTCTTACAATTCAAATTCTTCCCTCCCAGTCTTCCCCTCCACCATCCCTACCATCCCCAAATAACCATTAAAATCTTTCTGCCACTAACATTAGTTTGCATTTTCTAGAATTTTACATAAATGGAATTACTCAAACTGTACATTTTATCTAGCTTCTTTCACTCAGAATAATGATTCTGAAATTCATCCATGATGTAGTACGTATCAATAGTTCATTGCTTTTCATTATTGAATAGTAGTCCATTTCATGAATACAGAAGTTTATTTACCTGTTGATCGATATCTGAATTAATGCCAGGTTTAGCTACTAAAAATAAGGCTGCTATGAACATCTACGTACAAGTATTGATAAGGACATATGCTAGGAGCAAAATATACCTAGAAGCAAAATGACTGGATATGGTATGTATATGTTTAACCTTTTAAGAAACTGCCAAACTGTTTTCCAAAGTGAACGTACCATATTACATTCCCACCAGCAGTGTAAGAGAGCTACTTTTCTTCCATATCCTTGTAAAGACTTCAGTCTTCAATTCTAGCCATACTAATGGGTATGTAATGGTATTTGTTGTGGTTTTAGTTGTACTCTCCTAGTGACTAATGATGTTGATCGTATTTTCATGTGCTTATTTGCCATTTCTATATCTTCACTGGTGAAGTGTCCAAATATTTTGCCCATTTTTATATTGGGTTGCTTTTTTATTATGTTTCCCCCCGTTATCTGAAAGTAGAGCATTTCAATGACACCTTTTGTAAACAGAAACGGCGTAAAGTGGGGTAGCAATTACTTTAGGACACATCTTAGTAACACGCACAATATAAATCGAGATAAGTCACAGACGTTCACAGTTTCAAGCTATGGTGGCTTGATGCTGAGGTTCTGAGTGTAGTGTCTGGGGACAGAGCTTGGCAGGGCCACTCTCACTGCTTGGGGTGAGAGATGCCTCTATAATGGCTGCTGCAAAACAAACACTTGAATGCTATTTTTGCTTTTCACCTTCTTTTGTAAAACAAAAAATCCTCTTTGGATTTCTCTTGGTTTATAAAAACAGGTACTAACATAGGTCTTTTGTAAAAGCAAAGTGTCATAAAGTGAACTTTTGAAAAGTGGGGAATACCTGTACTGAATTTTTAAGAGTTCTTTATATATTCTGCAAGTATATCTTTACTAGACATAAGACTTGCAAATATATTGTGTGACTTGTCTTCTCATTCTCTTAACACTATTTCAAAGAGTACAAGTTTCAAATTTTGATAAAGTCTAATACGTTCATCTTATCTTTTTTTGACATATAATAAATTGTATATATTTTAAGTGTACGATTTGCTTTTTTTTATTAGTAACGTATATATGGCAATCTAATTTGTTCTTTTACAGATCTTGACGGTGTCTTATCTAAAAAATCTTTGCTAAATGCAAAGCCCCAAAGATTTTCTATTGTTTCCTTGCAGAAGTTTTTTTTCTTTAATAATTTTATTTATTTATTTATTGGCTGCACTGGGTCTTCATTGCTGCGCACGGGCTTTCTGTAGTTGCGGAGTGGGGGCTACACTTCATTGTGGTGCGTGGGCTTCTTACTGTGGGTGGCTTCTCTTGTTGCAGAGTCCAGGGTCTAGGCACATGAGCTTCAGTAGTCACGGTGCGTGGGCTCAGTAGCTGTGGCTCGCCGGCTCTAGAGCATGGGCTCAGCAGTTATGGTGCAGGGGCTTAGCTGCTCTGCGGCATGTGGAATCTTCCCAGACCGGAGCTCGAACCGGTGTCCCCTGCATTGGCAGGCAGAGTCTTAACCACTGTGGCACTAGGGAAGCCCATCTTCTAGAAGTTTTATAGTTTTAGGTCATGCACTTAGGTCTGTGATTTATTTTGAGTTTGTTTTTGTACATGGAGCAAGGTATGAATTGAAGTTCATTTTTTTGTAGCTGGATATCTAGTTGTTCCAGGACCATTTGTTCAGAAGACAACCCTTTCTCCATTAACTTGCCTTTGCATTTTTGTAGCAAATAAGTTGTCCATACATATGTGGGTCAAGTTTTAGATACTCTATTCTGTTCCACTGATCTACCTACCTACCTTAATGCCAACACCACAACTGTCTTGATTACTGTAATTTGAAATCAGACCCATAACTTTCTTTTTTCAAAGCTGTTTTGGCTATGGTTCTTTGCATTTCCCTATCAATTTTATCAATGTGTCAACTTTTACCAAAAAAAAAAAATTAAAAGCCTGAAAAGATTTTCTTTGGAAATGTGTTTAATCTATAGATCAACTTGGAGAGAACTAACATCTCAATATTGAGTTTTCTGGCCAACACACAAGGTACACCACTCCAATTATGTAGGGCTCTAATTTCTCTCAACAATGTTTCAGTGTTCATCATATAGGTCTTTCACAATTTTTGTCATATTTATTCCTAAGAATTTCATACTTTATGATGCTTTTATGTTTTTAAAAAACTTTAATTTCTGATTTTTATTAATATATAGAGATGCAACTTTTTTTTGGCTGCACTGGGTCTTTGTTGCTGCGAGCAGGCTTTCTCTTGTTGCAGCGAGCAGGGGCTACTCTTCGCTGCAGTGCGTGGGCCTCAGTGCAGTGGCTTCTCTTGTTGCGGAGCATGGGCTCTAGGGTGCGCAGGCTTCAGTAGTTGCAGCATGAGGGCTCAGTAGTTGTAGCATGTGGGCTCTAGGGCGTGTGGGTTCAGTAGTTGTGGCTCATGGGCTCTAGAGCACAGGCTCAGTAGTTGTGGTGCATGGGCTTAGTTGCTCCGCAGCATGTGGGATCTTCACGGACCAGGGACTGAACCCGTGTCCCCTGCACTGGCAGATGGATTCTTAACCACTGCGCCACCAAGGAAGTCCTGAAATACAACTGATTTTTGTATATTGATCTTATATCCTGTAATCTTTCATAACATCTATTAGTTCTGTACCTATTTTGTACAGCACATTGAATTTTCTTCACAGGCGCTCAAGGTGCCCACAAATAGTTTCTTTTTCCTATCCAATATTTTCTTGCCTTTTATTTCCTTTTCTTGACTTAGTTCACTGGCTAGAACCTTGAGAACAATACTGATGACAGTGGATGCCCCTGTCTTGTTACTGTTATTAGATAAAAAGAATTCAGCCTTTTAGCATTAAGTATGGTAATAGCTTTAGGGTTTTTTTGTTTTTTGTAGATACCCTTTATCAGACTAAGGAATATCTTGTCTAGTCCTAGACTGCTAGGAATTTTTATTAGAAATGAATTTCAGATTGTTTTCTAATACTTTTTCTGCATCTACTGATACGATCATATGATTTTCCTTTTTTAATATGTTAACACAGTAAATTGCACTGCTCGATGTTTCAAATGATTAAAAAAGCCTGTATTCTTGGGATAAAGTCTATGTGGTCATATTATTTTAAAATATATTTATGGATTCTGAACTTTTAATTTTTGCATCTGTGATCATGAGGGATAATGATCTGTAGATATGTTTCAAGGTAATGCTGACCTCCCAGAATGAGTTAGAAAGTATCCTCTCCTCAACTTTCTGAAAGAAATTGTATAGAATCTGTATTATTTCTTCCTTAAATGTTTGAAGGCATTGATCAGTGCCCTAGAATTTAATCTAGACCTAAAGTTTTCTTTGGGGTGAGGTTTTTCACTAAAAATTAATTTGGGGAGGGGATTCCCTGGTGGTGCAGTGGTTAGGACTCCGTGCTTTCACTGCTGAGGGCCTGGGTTCAACCCCCGGTTGGGGAACTAAGATGCCGCAAAGCCATGCAGAGTGGGGGAAAAAAAACAAACCACACCACAAACCAATTTTTATATGGTTATTCAGATTATCTACTTCTTGAGTGAGCTTCTTTTTTTCTTTCAGATCTTTATTGGCATATAATTGCTTTACATTGTTATGCCAATTTCTGCTGTACAACAAAATGAATCAGCTATATTTATACATATACCCCCATATTCCCTCCCTCCCTATCCCACCCCTCGAGGTCATCACCAATTATTGAGCTGATCTCCCTGTGTTATGCAGCAACTTCCCACTAGCTATCTATTTTACATTTGGTAGTGTATATATGTCAGTGCTACTCTCTCACTTCGTCCCAGCTTCCCTTCCCCCCCTCCTGCATCCTCAAGTCCATTCTCTACATCTGCATCTTTATTCTTGCCCTGCCACTGGGTTCATCAGTACCATTTTTTTAGATTCCATATATATGAGTTAGCATACAGTATTTGTTTTTCTCTTTCTGGCTTACTTCACTCTGTATGACAGATTCTAGGTCCATCCACCTCACTACATATAACTCAGTTTCATTCCTTTTTATGGCTGAGTAATATTCCATTGTATATATGTGCCACATCTTCTTTATCCATTCACCTGTCGATGGACACTTAGGTTGCTTCCATGTCCTGGCTATTGTAAATAATGCTGCAATGAACATTATGGTACATGTATCTTTTTGAATTATGGTTTTCTCCAGGTATATTCCCAGTAGTGGGAATGCTGAGTCATATGGTAGTTCTATTTTTAGCTTTTTAAGGAACCTCCATACTGTTTTCCACAGTGGCTGTATCAATTTACATTCCCACCAACAGTGCAGGAGGGTTCCCTTTTCTCTGCACAATTTATTGTTAGTAGATTTTTTGATGATGGCCATTCTGGCTGGTGTGAGGTGATACCTCATTGTGGCTTTGATTTGCATTTCTCTAATGATGAGTGGTGTTGAGCATTTTTTCATGTGTTTGTTATCTGTATATCTTACTTGGAGAAATGTCTATTAGGTCTTCTGCCCATTTTTGAATTGCGTTGTTTGTTTTATTGATATTGAGCTGTATGAGCTGCTTGTATATTTTGCAGATTAATCATTTGTCAGTTGCTTCACTGGCAAATGTTTTCTCCCATTCTGAGGGTTGTCTTCTTGTCTTGTTTATTGTTTCTTTTGCTGTGCAAAAGCTTTTAAGTTTCATGAGGTCCCATTTGTTAATTTTTGTTTTTATTTCCATTATTCTGAGGAGGGGGGTCAAAAAGGATCTTGCTTTGATTTATGTCATACAGTGTTCTGCCTATGTTTCCCTCTAAGAGTTTTATAGTGTCTGGCCTTACATTTAGATCTTTAATCCATTTTGGATTTACTTCTGTGTATGGTGTTAGGAAGTGCTCTAATTTCATTTCTTTACACGTACCTGTCCAATTTTCCCAGCACCACTTCTTGAGTGAGCTTTGAAAATTCTTATCGTCCAAAGAATCTGTCTATTTCACCTAAGTGTCTAAATTTATTGGGAAAAAGTTGTTCATAATATTCTCTTAATACTTAATACCTGTGAGACTCTTTAATGATATCATCTCTCTCGTTCATTATATTGTTAATTTGCAACTTTTTTTCCTGATTAGTCTGGCAAAAGATTTATCATTAATATTATCAGTTAAGTATTGGTTTCACTAGATTTTTCTCTACTGTTTTTCTGTTTCATATTTCACTGACTTCCATCTCATCTTTACTATTTCCTTTCACTTACTTACTTGGGATTTAATTTGCTCTTATTCTAGTTTCTTAAGGTGAAAACTAAGGTCACTAATTTGAGACTTTTCTAATATTAATGTTTAATAGCGTATATGTGCCCCTTGAGCAGCATCCCCCAAATTTTGAAATGTTTTTATTTTCATTCAATTCTAAGTATAGGACTGGCCAAATGAATTTTTTGGCCAACTCTACACTTTATAATTTCCCTTTTGATTACTTCTTTGACACATAGGTTATTTGAATGTGTATTATTTAGTTGCTAAATATTTGAGGATTTTCTAGATTCCTATTTTCGATTTCTAATTTAATTCCATTGTGTTCATAAAACCCTACTTTGTATGAATTAAATCCTTTTAAATTTATTGACTTGATCATGGTACAGAATATGGTCTACCTTAGTAAATATTCTATATGAACCTGAAAATATGCACTCTACTGCTGCTGGATGGCGTGGTGTATGTGTTTTTGTTTTTGTTTTTTGGTTGCATTGGATCTTAATTGCAGGTACACGGGATCTTCGTTGAGGCATGCAGGATCTTTTCATTGTGTCACACAGGCTCCTCGTTGTGGCACTCAGGCTTTTCTCTAGTCGTGTCGCACGGGCCCCAGAGCATGTGGGCTTTGTAGTTAGCAGCAGGAGGGCTTAGCTGCCCCACAACATGTGGGATCTTAGTTCTCGGGCCAGAGATTGAACCTGCGTTCCCTGCATTGGAAGGCAGATACTTTATCACTGGATCACCAGGGAAGTCCCTGGATGGCATGTTCTATAACTGTTAATTTGATCAAGCTGGTTGGTACTGTCATTCAAATCTACATCCTTACTGATTTTCTGTCTATTTTATCAATTACTGCAAAAGGGGCATAAAAATATGTTCAACTATCTTTTTAAAGGATTTAAATAATGAGAAAAAAAACTGTATATTTACCCATGCAGTTACCATTGCTGGTACTCTCTGTTCCTTTGTTAGATCTATATATCCATCTGGCATTATTAGTTCCTAAAGGACTTCCTTTAACATTTCTTACAGTGTGCATCTGCTAGTGATAAGTTCCCTCAGCTTTTCTATTACTGGAAAAATCTTCATTTACCCTTCATTTTTTGAAAGATATTTTTAGCTGGGTATAAAATTCTACATAAGTTTTGTTCTTAAAGTAGATGTTAAGTATGTTTAAAGATGTTACTTCACTGTTTTCTCCCTTGCATGGCTTCCAATGAGAAATTTTTCTGGTTCCTCTGTATATTAACATTCTTTTTTCTGGCTGCTTTTAAGATTTTCTCTTTATCACTAGTTTTGAGCAATTCAATTATAGTGTGTAATGCATTAGTTTCTTCATGCTTATTGTGTTTGCAGTTTGTTGCGCTCTTAGATCTATGGATTTACAGTTTTAATCAAATTTGGAAGCATTTCAGGTGTTATTTCTTCATATACTTGTAGTCCCCCACTGCTCCGCATCTCCACTGCATGCTTTGGGGGACCCCAATTACAAATATATTCAGCAACCTGAAGTTGTCCCACAGCTCAATAAGAGATCCTTCTTCAAAAATTTTCTGTATCTTCTCTCTCCTATCTCTTGCTTTACTCCCATCTCAGGCAAGAGGTATACCTCCTTCTATGCAAAACCATACCTTTTCCTGGGCTTCTCTTGGACCTCCCCTCCAATAATCACGTCTAATCTCTTTCCCCTCATTACTTCCCTGCCTAAAAACTAAACCAAATTCAATAAAATAAAACACAACATTAACACAATAAAACCTCTCTTGATCCTGCCATCCCATCAAGCTACAATCCTTTTACTCCTCTTCATAGCAAACTTCTTCAAATTGTAAGCTACTTACTGTCTCCACTTTCTCACCTTCCACAGAGTCCGTGACAATTGCAATCATCTTTAATGATTTATTAAACCTGCTTGTTCAAAAGCCCTCAATGATTTCCTTATCATTTCTGACCACTCCAGATATGTTTAGCGACTAGAATCTCCTTGGAACTATTTTCTTCCTTGATTTCTAAGACACAGCATTCTCTGGATTCTCTTCTTACCTTTCTGTTTCATTTCATTGTTCATCTTTCCTTTCTCACTAACTAAAAGTAAATATTCCCTATATTCTTCTCTTGGCTTTCTTCTCTCTTTATATTCGCTACCTCTAAGATCAACAAACTCTCTTGTTTATTTAATCACCGCTTTTATGAAGCTGATGTACAATTTCTAATATCTTGCTTGTATGTCTTTACAAAATTCTAGACCTACATTCCACCCACCAGTATCTTGAACTCAACATGCCCCACAGCAAATCAATCATGTTTTTCCCCTTAACCAGACTGTCTACCTGTTGTCCTCAATTGTGCTGCATCTTCACAGTGCAAAGACTGCATTGATGTTTTCAGAAACATGGGCACTGGGTACAAAAACAGAGTAGATACCTATGCAATATATCTAACACTTAAGAGGGAGACCTTAGGCCACAAGGGTCAATTAATAAATTATTTACTCATAAATAACAACTGTAGTCAAGCGAACAGATGGGATCTCTGAAGTCTGTAGGAATGAGAGTAGGAGAAAAATTAGGATTCAACATGGAAATAGAGGAGAGGACAGTGTGAGACCCTCCAAGATTCTTTTGCAAAGTTAAATACACAGCTCTCTAAGGATAAGATGAACACTGCTGCGCACACACACACATACACACCAACCTCAATTCTGTAAATATGGAACACCTACTAAAGGAAAATAATTAAGGCAGAGTTCCCTACAGCCCATTCTGGGAAAAATGACTTCTGCATAAAAATATAAGGCGACAGGTGCAATTAGGTAGATAAAAATTCTTGCTAAGTGCTATTAAGTTGATACAAATTTCTCTGGGATCCAAAGATGATCAAATTAAATGCCATAAAAGTACCTGGTGAGTTTGGACTCAGCAGGAATTCCAGACTGGCTGAAATGCAGAATGTAAGGAAATGTACAGTAGAAAATATAAAACCAAAACAAGAAGATAAGACAAAGAACAGAAGTTCTGAAAACCAAGGGGAAGGAGTCTGGATCTCTCTTTACCAATTCTTTTAATTGAGTTCACTCTGAAGATCAAAATATCATGGAGTAACATTCCTAGCAGCAGAAGCTTGAGTTCACTCAATTTTCATTAACATTAACTGAACAATTTTCACAAGTTTCCAAAACTGACGCTATGCTGTACTTGAAGTACAGGTTTTATAAGTATATACCCCTTTCTGAACATCCAATTTTAGAAGCTATACTATTCTACAAATTTAAATTTTTAAGACATATTTTCCAGGCCTTTCCAATAACCACAGCTGAAATATATATATCTATAGAATTATGTTACTTTAATAAAGCTTTACTGGAAGCACAGTGGCGGGCCAGGTCCCTAGCACACTGAGTGGAGGCAAGAACCAGGCGCCGGGTTCTAATTTATAAATTTATACAAGTGACCTTTATAGGGTTCTTTTTTAATAATTCTTCAGTGTAACCTATCAGTTAAAAATCTTAATAATCCTTTATATCTATCACTGTGGCAAATACTTTTCTATTTCAGCTAAACAAATGTACCCAGGTATACAATGACTATATATAAAATGCACTGACTGCATCAGGTATAAAATTTAGTACATGTTGCTAACTCAACTTAAAAAATCAATGATCTTTAGGAACAGAGTGTCACACATGACTGAAAAGAGACCAAATCTGTCCTAGAATCTAATATTTTATGCCTACCAAGCCATCACACATATCCACTACATATGGTACTTTCCTCCACTGTATCAGATGTTTAGACATTGCTCCATAAGAACATCGGGGCTATATGAAGGGAATATTAAACAGAATGATAAGGATAAAGAAGGGGAGGGGAGGGAGGGGAGGGAACAAGATCTGTTAAGGAAAGTATCTATTCTCAAGGAGAGCCAAATACAGAAAATATATCAAGTGCAACTACTTGATCACAAAACAGGAACTGGTCACTCTGAAAATATATTAACTGTTCCTAAAGTAAATCCATTTATTCCTCATTCCCAGGAAATATTAGAACTATTTTCATAAAACTAAACATTTTCTTAATGTTAATAATATTAAACTTTAAGTCTTTATTTCCGAAAGTAATGTCTGAATGATCTTTTCACCTCTCCAGATTTTTTCTAGTGTCTTTTAATCAATGAATTTAATATTTAAATAATAAGCCTAAGATTGTTGATGTGTAAAATGTGCAACCATAATGGAAACAAAATGAATAATGGGATTCTAAGTATTATTCTAAAATTAATAATAAAGAGATGGAATAAAATAGAAAGTTCTCTGTTCTTTTAAAAATAATCACTCTCTGAAAACCACAGTAGTTCAGAAGACCACTCTTCATGGGCATATTATGAATGTGAGTTTCTCCTACACAAGACTGTTCAGGGTTGTGACTTTCCATGGCACTGGGCAAACAGGAGCAATAAGAAGCACTCCGCGGCAAATAGAGTATCCAGATAACTTTACAGACTTCTCTCCTCCTTCTAGAGATACTCTCTAATGTTCACAAAAGAAATAATGTCAAGGAACACATTTTCATATGCCCTGCACCCTAAAAACTTAAACAATCTCCTCACTGCCATAAACCACACTGATAAGTCTAACATGGAAATCATTTCCTTGACTTGTTTTTCCTAAGAAAATGCTTTTTAAACACAATGAATACCACAGACAAGAAAACCACCATGAAAAAACTTAATTGTGCATTCCTGATTGCATTCAGTCTCTTAATAGAAGGTAGCCTCTTAGCAGAATTATGTTAGTTACTATAATTAGCTAAATAATTCAAAGAAGAGATAAATCAAGAAATCTATTTTCACATAAAGGAAAAGAAAGCCACACACACACACACACACACACACACACACACACACACAAATCTATGGCAGTACCACATCTGATGAAAACAGAATAAAAACAATATCCAGAAATTCTAAATAATGGCTACGATAATGTCATATCTTAGAATAATATTAGAGATTTATAACTAGTCAAAACTAGTTGTGCATATTTCCTAAGTTCAACAGTTAAAGGCTGATATTAACATTATAATACTCTTGACATAGTAAAATATTGAATCCTTCCAGTAAAAACTGTTAAAACACAACCCAGAAATGCAATGTATTATTTTTAAGATGGAAAACATTAATGTATTTCCAAATAAGTCAAGGAGATTTTTAACTATGAAGGAATGCAAAAATGTTAAAGTCTTTTAAAGGGCAGCAAAAATGTCCTCTCCAAGGCAGTAATATAATTTGTTAGATGCCACGTTAATAGCTAAAATATGTATTTTACACGTGCAGATATTCTGGGGGGAACGGGGTTACATCACTTATTTTGCATTTGACTCTGAATGAAGGTTTACAGCCCAGAAGTAGATTATTAAATGTAGCTTTTTAAAATCCCAACTCCATCCATAAAGGAAAAGTGGGAACAGAGCATAATAATTATGTATACACATTTTCAATACAAACGTTAAAAAGCAATTTAACATGTGTACTTTAATATAAGAATTCAAAAAATATTCAATTTCACAAAACTGAAAGGCAGGATTTTTACACTCAATAGTCTCATCACAGTCACAGGAAAGAGAACAGTATTCCCATTGCCTTCAATCTCAATTAACCAAGGCAAAAGATATTTAAGGGAAAAATACATTTTAAAGGAAATGAATTTATAAGAATCTAAAGAAGAAACATCTGAACATTTTAGGAGTTGACCATGTTAAATGTAAATCAATGTAGGTATTCTCACCATCACATTCTAAGCACAACTCAGAAGAACCTGGGTCACACAGACACTTCAAGTAAGTTTATGCCAAGACATGCTAAAAGTAGTGATGATTTTAAAGTAAACCTGTTAAGTTTCTTACCATTAAGACTACGGCGATTTTTAAAAATAAAGCCGTCAAGTGATCAAGTAGTGACAAGGTATTTGGTATGACTGCATCCTGACAGAAGGCAAGCTGTTACATAAAATAAGTGAACTGTTGCAAAATTTGTAAAATATCATAACTGTAAGACTAACTAATTCTAAGTATGATTTTGAAATATTTGCTTAACCAAGCCATGGAAGCTCTGCATGGACTTTACCAGCTAATACAGCGCAGTGGACCCAGCTGAAGAGATGCAGATCACATTGCTTAGAAACGTATTATTAACTATAGTTTCATTCGCTGAAGTGTATCATCTAATTTTCACTCTGGAGTTCCTGTGAAATATGCGATAATAAGTGTTATAAAAATAATTTCTAAAAAAATTTCCTATTACTGCTTAAATATAATTTTATATATATATAAATATAATTAATGGAATACTTACACAGAAATAAGAAAATATATTAAATTAAGCATGCATATTTTGGGGGCTTCCACTGTGCAGGCAAACAGTACTACTGGCCATCTTGCATACCCCTCTGAAATATTAGCTATCAACGTTCCTTTTTCTAAGAGAATACTCAAACAATCCCCCTATCTCTTGAAGTTAAATGGCATCCTTGTATTACAGATTGTCATCTAAGAAGTATCTTCTCTTTCTTGCCTTATAGACTAGTTTTGGGTTCACTACAACTGCTACCTCATTTCTGTTAAGGCAATTATGCTATATTTCAATGAGTAATAAAATCATAAAATCTTAAAATCAACCACTGAAGAGAATGTTAACATGCCAAAGAGATGAGTAAATTAATATTTTTAAATCAACTATCAAATGATATTTTCAAAGAAGATGTGAGCAAAGTTTCTTTTACCTTTCTGCATTCAAAAATGCTTATAGATGTAGATTTTTCTACTAAAGGGGTGGATTTGAAAACCATACAGCTCTAATTCAATCGATACTATGTTTTAGAACTATGTTCTAAAACCAAAGTTAAACTCAATTTTTTTCCCCATGAAAACAGCTTTGCTTAATGTAGAAACTTGGTAAAGAATTCCACCTACATACGGGGATATGTGTATAAAAACAGATGATTGAACTTTGTGTACCCCCCCCCCCAAAATAAATAAATTAAAAAAAAAAAAAAAAAAAAAGAATTCCACCTACAATTCAGAACTTCTGAATAAAGATTGGCAACCTGAAAAACAAGCACCTGAGGATAACTGCCCCTTACTGTCATTCAATACAGCAGCTATGTGCTGGCCTAAATCAAACTCTGCTTTCCTTCTTTTTTTAAAATATCATTTGAAAAACATAAACATCAAAAACAAAAAAAGCAACCCTTCCTTCCCCCAAAAGAAGTCCAGGTTCTCTTTAGATAACTATGTGAACTGTATAAGTTGCTTTGTGTATTTGTATTGTTTTACTTGGAATTTTAACTTCTTGACATTAATATTAGAAAACTTTTATTTTATTATCAAAGCTCTGGAAGAATGGACTAGGCTTGGTTCCCCACTACTATGCAAGCTGAACCCTCAGGGCTCCATATCTAAGAATGAGGATTTACTCCTCCCACCTCCACCCATTCTCCAACAGGGCCCATGCCTCTGGCTAGGAAAGACTGGCAACAGGAAGCAAGTTTCCATTAACCTTTGCAGCTACTCCATGAAGCAGCAAACATCCTTCTCATCATCACTCATATTCACTCTGACCATCTGACAACTGTCAGATGAGTTTTTTTTTTCCAGAGAGTAGCTGGTTTTAAATTAAGTTAAAGGAAAGTATTGTGAAGATATGCATAATGAAAGACCATTTACAGGAAAAAAGTTTAAAACCATATATGTAAACTGTTCAGTCACATCAAGTGAACACATTTTATCAAGACACTTGGTATGAAGAAAGACACAATATATCAAATAGCTAACCTAGCTTCTGAAAAAGAAGAAAAAATTAAAAGATTGTAATAACGAGAGGGTTCCTCCCTTAACAAATCATTCTCATTTCAAGTATTTTAAATTGGAATATCAGTTTTTCAGTAAGGAAATCTTAGATAATTTCAATTACTGAGTCCAGTGGATTGAATGGTGGCCTCAAAGATATGTCTATATTCTAATCCCCGAAACCTATAAATATCACCTTATATGACAAAAGACGTGATTAAGTTACGGACCTTGAGAGTAGAAAATTATCCTGGATTATGAGGTGAGTCATAAAGGCAATCATATGTATCACTGTAAGAAAGAGGTAGAGGAAGTTTTGAGAGACATACATATGGAGGATAAGGTGATATGAACATGGAGCAGAGAGGTGAAACCACAAGCCAAGGAATGCCAACAGCCACCAGAAGCTGGAAGAGGCAAGGAAGGTTTCTCCCTTAGGGTCTCTGGAGGGAGCATGGCCCTGCCTACATCTTGATTTCAAACCTATGGCTTCCAGAATTCAACTGTTAGAGAATAAATCTCTGATGTTTTACCTTCAAGGTTGCAGCAGTTTGTTACAGCAGCCACAGGACACTAATACACTGAGGAAAAGTGTGTATTAGAAGAGTAGTCCTTAAACCACACAAATGTAGTAAAAGGGTAACCATATATTATAAATAAAGTATATTGTTGAGGGCTTCCCTGGTGGCGCAGTGGTTGAGAATCTGCCTGCCAATGCAGGGTACATGGGTTCGATCCCCGGTCCAGGAAGATCCCACATGCCGCGGAGCTACTAAGCCTGTGTGCTATCACTACTAAGCCTGCACTCTAGGACCTGTGAGCCACAACTACCTGAGCCCACATGCCACAACTACTGAAGCCCGCATACCTAGAGCCCGTGCGCAGCAACAAAAGAAGCCGCCACAATGAAAAGCCCAAGCACTGCAAGGAAGAGTTGCCCCGGTTCACTGCAACTAGAGAAAACCTGTGCGCAGCAACGAAGACCCAACACAGCCAAAAAGTAATAATAATAATAAAATTAAATTAAATTTTAAAAAAGTATATTGTTGAGACACAAGATACAATGATATGGTAAGCCCAATTTTTACAGCTGAAACTTTGAAGCAAATTACTAAAAAATTTTACATGTAACACTAACAGATACTGAGTTTTACCTAATCTCTAAATATTCAGCTCTAATAATAAAGTTCAGTAAGCAAGAGACAGGGAAATGAATTAATTTTCCAAATCAAACTAAAAAGTGACAAATTAAAAACAATTAAAATGCCTGCAAAATACACACAAGTAATCATGGGCTCTGAACCTATACACCACTAAGTTTAAAGGATTCCACTATATGATCTGCTTGAATGGGCAGAACCACCCAGAAACTGACAAAAGGGAAGAGAGTGACATCTGGAGAATTATAAATTACACAGGCCATAAAACTTGGAAGAGGTTGTTCGAAAAAAACAATAAATCTTTACCATCTGACAGCCACTCAGTCATTCTGAGACTTAAATAACCTAATTTCAATATCATCACCTTTAAAACCTGGGATAGTGTCTACTTATCTCACAGCGTTAATAACCCCCTCACAGCTTATTGTCAGGATGAAATGAAATTACACACAGTGATGGTCCATGGTTTGGGTCACAGCTTATCTCCACAAACCAGCTGACAGGGAGCTAACTAAACTTGCTTTCTAAATAAAAAAATTGGGGGGAACAGTTATTAGATTTAAAAAATTGGGGGGAACAGTTATTAGATTAAAAAAATTGAAAAACATTTTCATGTTTGGAGCCTATTCTCCATTCTGTTGATATCTGGCGGTCCCAGCACTTACCACATCACTAGCACTGGAGAACTCATTATTAACCAGACTTTCAAGAGCCATCCACCGAACCGGTCTGTTTTCGTTGTCCCCCAGACAATGATAGTCCATGGGGAACAAGTCTCTGGAGAGGGCATTGTCTGTGATCTTAACTTGAAGTGTGTCATCAATGCTGAGAAGCAAAGACATGAACATCAAATACAATCAGAATACTGAAAAAAATGGACCACAGTCACTCTTAAATACAACACAATTTCCACTGTGACTCCTGGAGAGAACCCCAAATTCAGGGAGCACTAAACATCAAACGACAGTGACAAGCTAATGGCACCTACACACAGTTCCTAGCAGCCAGGTCTTTGTGGATGACTTCCCTTCTGGCCAGATAGCTCATTCCACAGGCAATCTGGATAGCCATGTGGACCAGGTCTTGTTGAGAAATTGCCTGTGGTAACAGAAAATGTTAATGTTTGCAGTTAGCACAAAAGCTTTGATAGTATTTATTTTATTCCACAATCTTATTCCATTCCAAAATACTTCTGTACATCTACACGTTAAGTTTTAAAAAGCTACTTCTCGACCAAGAATATGTTCCCATAGCTTCCTATACTTGTATCTACTACAGTCCTTATCATTCTGTAATGTAATTTACCATTTATTTCACTCTCATCTGTTAGGTAACTCTCTCCAACATCCAGCATATACAGTAGCGGCTCAATAAACATCTGTTCAATGAATGCTAAATTCTAAAGGTAACATCTCAAATGTTTATTATTCAATAATGTGTTCTTTTCTTTTACAATATTAAGCTTTTATTAGGAGCTTATCCCCCAGGGACCATTTTCAAACTAATGCAAGTTTACAGCTCTCTCTGATGTGCTCCTCTAGAGCTAGTGTACTAGTACTGAAGGCTGAGGAATGAAATTCTTCCCCACTTGTTGGAAACCCTGGTTACCAAATCATCTCCCACAATCTACACCTCCAGCTATCACCAGCTTTTTCTTTTTTTCTTCTTGGTACAACATGGACCAAATGGCTACTCAAAAATAACTGGAATGTGGGCAAATATTTCTCACCTGTGGATTATTGGCCTCTACTAATTTGCACTGCCGTAAAAACAATTTAAGATTCCCCCAATTCATGTAAGGCAATATCACCATGGGCTTTTCTCCTTCTTCTATACACACATGGGTAATAGGAAGAAGATTTCTACAAAATAATAAGAAAGCAGGAGAAACACAAGTGAAATCTGAAAGTTCGGGGGTTATTTTAAATAAAAAGTAATAAAGATAACCTAAAATAAAACAAGAAAATATCCAACTTAAAAACATATAACCATTAAAAATGTAAAATTATAAATGCTCTTTTAGACTAGACTTTAATGTTTCCCATATATCTACTTTCTTGATAGGGAAAAATTATAAACTCAGAGTTGTTTCCTATGGACTAGATTCTCTTAAGACACACTCTGGCCACACTAAATCTTTACTCTGAAGAGCAATCAGAGAGACCTAAAACATGACTTGATCATAAGCATATAATAACAGCCCATTTGGTTCATTACCACACTTAAAAAAAGAAAAAAAAAGGCCCCAATGCAAGTCTGCAGAAAAGAATATGATAATCAAGAGCTTGAAACTGTCACGAGAAGCCAAGAAGTTCTTAGTAGGTCACATGGAATTTCTAAATCCTAAATTTACCATTTATTGTCTGTGGGACCATCTCTCTTGGCCTTAGTTTCCATACCTCTAACACGGGGATCCCACCAACCATACAATACTGCTGTGATACACAAATGAAGCCAAGCATGTAGTAAAAAAACAAAAAAAAAACAAAAGCAAAAAAAAAAACTCGTTCCTTTTAAAATCTCCATGAGTTGCTCTCTCGGCCTGAGCCGCCCAAGCTGCCATGACCCAGGCAGGGCACCACTGCTCACTCACTCCCAGGGGAAGGAGCCACTACTGTACCCGCTCTCTCCCTACACACCAGCGCTTACAGACGAACAATAAAGGAAGCTCTGCTGGTCGCAGAATAATACAAAAAGCCCAAGGCAGGTAGAAGGACACTTACAGCAGAGACTCCAAGGAAACAGAAATATTATTATTAATTCTATTGATCTGGTCCATTCTGGGGTCAGTTTCAGGTTTTTTTTCTTTTCTTTTTTTTTTTTTTATTAATTACGATCTTAGTCCTAAGGGATCTACATGTTTTATAACATATTTTTTTAATTCTATTTTTTATTCTATTTTTATTTTTAGCCTTCTTATATATTTCTATTTCTAGCTAAGTTTTTTGTAGTGCTGACTGTATCTCTCCTACCTTCTTCTCATCTCTTTTATACATTTCTATTTCTTTCTTTTTCTTTTCATATTTCCAGTCACACTACATGCTTCTGTTGCCCTGTCTTCTATCCTTTTCAGTTTATTTTATCTTAATATACTTATAAGCAATATTATCGGTCTGCTCTGTTTCCTTGCTTTATTCTCCAGATGACACACTGCTTTGGTATTTATTAATAGGTTTTGTCTTTATCTTAGTTCTAAGTATAATTGTCTGATTTCATTCTGAGAATCTTCAGTCTGTCTGGTGGTACTCTTGCTCTTTATTATATTTGATGCTAGCTTTCAAAATCTCCCTGGATTTGTGTTTCTGTGTGCATGGTGGTTTTTTGTTTGTTCGTTAGTTTTTGTTTTTGTTTTGTTTTGTTTTGGTATTGAATTTCTGTTGGTTTTCTCTTTGTCTGATAGTATACTGGGGTTCTTCTGTCAGGTCTTTCTAGTGCCTTATGTTCTATTGGATTCAGTATTTGTGTGTCTTATACATGTATGTGTTTCCTTGACTTAGTATTTGTTTGACTCAACACTCTGCCATTAGTCTTGGAGAGTCTTCTTTAAGCCTCTTTATTGCCGGGCAAACAACCTCTGAAGTTGGGACTGCTATGAGAAAACAAAAAAACACCATGCAGGCAAAGGAGCAGGGAAAAAACCCACGAGACCAAATAAATGAAGAGCAAGTACGAAAACTGCCTGGAAAAGAATTCAGAGTAATGACAGTGAAGATGATACAAAATCTCGACAACAAAATACAGAAAATACAAGAAACAGTTAATAAGGACTCAGAAGAACCAAAGAGCAAACAAACAGTAATGGACAACAAAATAACTGAAATTAAAAATACTCTAGATGCTATGAACAGCAGAATAACTGAGGCAGAAGAACAAATAAGTGAGTTGGAAGATAGAATGGGGGAAATAACTGCCACAGAGCACGAAAAAGAAAAAAGAATAAAAGAATGGAAGACAGTCTCAGAGACCTTGGTGACAACATTAAGTGCACCAACATTCCAATCATAGGCATCCCAGAAGAAGAAGAAAAAAAGAAAGGGTCTGAGAAAATATTTGAAAAGGTTATAGTGGAAAACTTCCCCAACATGGGAAAGGAAATAAATAACCAAGTCCAAGAATCACAGAGAGTCCCATACAGAATAAACCCAAGCAGAAATACACCGAGGCACATACTAATCAAACTAATGAAAATTAAACACAAAGGAAAAATATTAAAAGCAGCAAGTGAAAAGCAACAAATAATGTATAAGGGAAAACCCATAAGGATAACAGCTGATCTTTCTGCAGAAACTCTGCAGGCCAGAAGGGAATGGCAGGATATACTGAAAGTCCTGAAAGAGAGAAACCTAGAGCCAAGAATACTCTACCTAGCAAGAATCTCATTCAGATTACACAGAGAAATCAAAAGCTTTACAGACAAGCAAAAGTAAACAGAATTCAGCACCACCAAATCAGCCTTACAATTGCTAAAGGAACTTTTCTAAGCAGGAAACACAAGAGAAGGAAAAGACCTACAAAAACATACCCAAAACAATTAAGAAAATGGTAATCGTATCAGTCCCTCCCATTAGGAAGCACACAGGAGGCTCCTAGATAGCTTCCTCCACAAGAGGGCAGACAGCACAATCAAGCAGTATCAGCAGTATTCCATCTTGTGGAACTGACAACCACAGCCAAACAGAGAAAATGAAAAAGCAGAGGACTTTGTACCAGATGAAGGGACAGGATAAAGCCCCAGAAAAATAACTAAATGAAGAGGAGATAGGCACCCTTACAGAAAAAGAATTCAGAATAACGATAATGAAGATGATCCAGGACTTTGAAAAAAGACCGGATGCAAAGATCAAAAAGTTTACCAAAGACCTAGAAGAATTAAAGAGCAAACAAACAGAGATATGCAACACAATAACGGAAATGAAAAATACACTAGAAGGAACCAGCAGCAGATTAACTGAGGCAGAAGGGCAAATAAGTGACCTGGAAGACAGAATGGTGATCATCACTGATGCAGAAAAGAATAAAGAAAAAAGAATGAAAAGAACTGAAGACAGCCTAAGAGACCTCTGGGACAATGTTAAACTCACCAACATTCGCATTATAGGGGTCCCAGAAGGAGATGAGAGAGAGAAAGGACCCAAGAAAATATTGGAAGAGATCACAGTTGAAAACTTCCCTAATATGGGAAAGGAAATAGCTACCCAAGTCCAGGAAGCGCAGAGAGTCCCAGGCAGGATAAATCCAAGGAGCAACACACCAAGACATATATTAGTCAAGCTGACAAAAATTAAAGACAGAGAAATGTTATTAAAAGCAACAAGGGAAAAACAACAAATAACATACAAGGGAACTCCCATAAGGGTAACAACTGATTTCTCAGCAGAAACTCTGCAAGCCAGAAGGGAGTGGCATGATATATTTCAAGTGATGAAAGGGAAGAACTTACAACCTAGAATACTCTACCCAGCAAGGATCTCATTCAGATTCCAGGGAGAAATCAAAAGCTTTACAGACAAGCAACAGCTAAGAGAATTCAGCACCACCAAACCAGCCCTACAACAAATGCTAAAGGAACTTCTCTAAGCGGGAAACAGAAAAGAAGAAAAGGACCTACAAAAACAAGAGCAAAACAATTAAGGAAACGGTAATAGGAACATACATATCAACAATTACCTTGAATGTAAATGGACTAACTGCACCACCAGAAGACACAGACTGGCTGAATGTATACAAAAACAAGACCCATATATATGCTGTCTGCAAGAGACCCACTTCAGACCTAGGGACACATACAGACGGAAAGTGAGGGGATGGAAAAAGATATTCCATGCAAATGAAAATCAAAAGAAAGCTGCAGTAGCAATACTCATAACAGATAAAATAGACTTTAAAATAAAAAATGTTACAAGAGACAAGAAAGGACATTACATAAAAATCAAGGGATCCATCCAAGAAGAGGAGATAACAATTATAAATATATATGCACCCAATATAGGAGCACCTCAATACATAAGGCAAATGCTAACAACTATGAAAGAAGAAATCCAAGGCAGAAATAGAGACACAGGTGTAGAGAACAAACACATGGACACCAAGTGGGGAAAGCAGGGAGGGTTGGGGGGGAATGAATTGGGAGACTGGGATACCAAACTGTACACTCTAAAGATACGCTGTTTATTGTCTGCTAAAAAAAAAAGAAAATGGTAATCGGGACACACATGTCAATAATCACCTTAAATGTCAATGGATTAAATGCTCCAACCAAAAGACACAGACTGGCTGAATGGATACAAAAACAAGACCCTTCTATCTGCTGCCTACAAGAAACCCACTTCAGACCAAGGGACACATAAAGACTGAAAGTAAAGGGATGCAAAAAGATATTCCATGCAAATGGAAGTCACAAGAAAGCTGGAGGAGCAATACTCATATCAGACAAATCAGACTTTCAAGTAAAGACTATTACAGGAGACGAGGAAGGTCACTACATAATGATCAAGGGATCCATCCAAGAAGAACATATAACAATTGTAAATATCTATACACCCAACATAGGAGCACCTCAATACATAAGGCAAATGCTAACACCCATAAAAGGGGACATCGACAGTAACACAATAATAGCTGGAGACTTTAACACCCCGTCAGATCATCCAAACAGAAAACAAATAAGGACACACAAGCTTTAAATGACACATTAGATCATCTCGACTTAATTGATATTTATAGGGCATTCCATCCAAAAACAACAGAATACACTTTCTTCTCAAGTGCACACAGAACATTTCCCAGGATAGATCACATTGGGGCACAAATCAAGCCCTGGTAAATTCAAGAAAATTGAAATCATATCAAGCATCTTCTCTGACCACAACTCCATGAGACTAGATATCAATTATAGGAAAACAACTGTAAAAAATACAAACACATGGAGGCTAAACAATATGCTATTAAACAACCAAGAAATCAAAGAGGAAATTGAAAAATATCTAGAAACAAATGACAATGAAAACACAAAAACCCAAAACCTACAGGATGCAGCAAAAGCAGTTCTAAGAGGGAAGATTATAGCAATACAGTCCTACCTTAAGAAACAAGAAAAATATCAAATAAACCACCTAACCTTACACCTAAAACAATTAGAAAAAGAAGAACAAAGAAACCCCAAAGTGAGCAGAAGGAAAGAAATCAGAAAGATCAGATCAGAAACAAATGAAAAAGAAATGAAGGAAACAATAGCAAAGATTAATGAAACTAAAAGCTGCTTCTTTGAGAAGACAAACAAAATTGATAAACCATTAGCCAGACTCATCAGGAAAAACAGGGAGAAGACACAAATCAACAAAATTAGAAATGAAAAAGGAGAAGTAACAATGGACACCACAGAAATACAAGATCATGAGAGACTACTACAAGCAGCTATATGCCAATAAATTGGATAACCTGGAAGAAATGGATACATTCTTAGAAAAATACAATCTTCCAAGACTGAACCAGGAAGAGATAGAAACTATGAACAGACCAATCACAAGTATGGAAATTGAGACTGTGATTAAAAATCTCCCAACAAACAAAAGCCCAGGGCCAGATGGCTTCACAGGCAAATTCTACCAAACATTTAGAGAAGAGCTAACACCTATCCTTCTCAAACTCTTCCAAAATATAGCAGAAGGAGGAACACTCCCGACTCATTCTACAAGGCCACCATCACCCTGACACCAAAACCAGGCAAAGATGTCACAAAAAAAGAAAATGACAGGCCAATATCACTGATGAATATAGATGCAAAAATCCTCAACAAAATACTAGCTAACAGAATCCA
This sequence comes from Hippopotamus amphibius kiboko, assembly GCF_030028045.1. NCBI lineage: Eukaryota > Metazoa > Chordata > Mammalia > Artiodactyla > Hippopotamidae > Hippopotamus > Hippopotamus amphibius. The sequence continues at coordinate 114,972,542 of NC_080191.1, forward strand.
ACAGCACATTAAAAGGATCATACACCATGATCAAGTGGGGTTTATCCCTGGGATGCAAGGATTCTTCAATATACACAAATCAATCAACGTGATACATCATATCAACAAACTGAACGATAAAAATCATATGATAATCTAATAGATGCAGAAAAGGCTTTTGACAAAATTCAACATCCATTTATGATAAAAACTCTCCAGAAAATGGCCACAGAAGGAAATTACCTCAACATAATAAAAGCCATATATGAGAAACCAACAGCCAACATCGTTCTAAATGGGGAAAAACTGAAAGAATTCCCTCTCAGAACAGGAAAAAGACAAGGATGTCCACTCTCACTATTATTATTCAACATAGTTATGGAAGTTTTAGCCACAGCAATCAGAGAAGAAAAAGAAATAAAAGGAATCCAAATTGGAAAAGAAGGAGTACAATTGTCACTCTTTGCAGATGACATGATGTTATACATAAAAAACCCCAGAGGACTGGGGCAGGGAGGGTGGGGGGGACTCGAGGGGGGGGCGTCAAGGAAGGGAGGGAATATGGGGATATGTGTATAAAAACAGTTGACTGAACCTGGTGTACCCCCAAAAGAAAATAAAAAAAAAAAAAAAAAAAAAAACCCTAAAAATGCTACCAGAAAACTGCTAGCACTAATTGATGAATTTAGTAAAGTAGCAGGATACAAAATTGATGGACAGAAATCTCTTGCATTCCTATACACTAACAATAGAAGAGCAGAAAGAGAAATTAAGGAAACTCTCCCATTCACCACTGTAACAAAAAGAATAAAATACCTAGGAATAAACCTGCCTAAGGAGGCAAAAGACCTATACTCAGAAAACTATAAGACACTGATGAAAGAAATCAAAGACGACACAAACAGATGGAGAGACACACCATGTTCTTGGATTGGAAGAATCAACATTGTGAAAATGACTGTACTACCCAAAGCAATTTACAGATTCAACACAATGCCTATCAAATTACCAATGGCATTTTTCACAGAACTAGAACAAGAAATGTTATGATTTGTATGGAAACACAAAAGACCCCGAATAGCCAAAGCAATCTTGAGAAGGAAAGATGGAGTTGGTGGAATTAGGCTTCCTGACTTCAAACTATACTACAAGGCCACAGTGATCGAGACAGTATGGTACTGGCACAAAAATAGAAAGGAAGATCAATGGAATAGAATAGAGAACCCAGTGGTAAACCCAAGCACATAGGGGCACCTTATCTTTGACAAAGGAGGCAAGAATATACAATGGAAAAAAGACAGCATCTTCAAGAAGTGGTGCTGGGAAAATTGAACAGCAACATGTAAAAGAACGAAATGAGAACATTTCCTAACACCACACAGAAAAATAAACTCAAAATGGATTAAAGACCTAAATGTAAGGCCAGACACTATAAAACTCCTAGAGCAAAACATAGGCAGAAAACTCTATGACATCCATCAAAGCAGGATCCTTTTTGACTCACCTCCTAGAATAATGGAAATAAAATCAAGAATAAACAAATGGGACCTCATGAAACTTAAAAGCTTTTGCACAGCGAAAAAAATCATAAACAAGACAAGAAGACAACCCTCAGAATGGGAGAAAATACCTGCCAACGAAGCAACTGACAAAGGATTAATCTCTAAAATATACAAGCAGCTCATGCAACTTAATATCAAAAAAGCAAATAACCCAATCCACAAATGGGTGGAAGACCTAAATAGACACTTCTCCAAAGAAGACAAACAGATGGCGAACAAACACATGAAAAGATACTGAACATCACTAATCATTAGAGAAATGCAAGTCAAAGCCACAATGAAGTATCACCTCACACCAGTCAGAATGGCCATCATCAAAAAATCTAAACAACAAATGCTGGAGAGGGTGTGGAGAAAAGAGAACTCTCCTGCACTGTTGGTGGGAATATAAGTTGGTACAGCTATTATGGAAAACAGTTTGGAGGTTCCTTAAAAAACTAAAAATAGAACTACCATATGATCCAGTAATCCCACTACTGGGCATATATCCAGAGAAAACCATAATCCAAAAACAAACATGTACCGTAATGTTTATTGCAGCACTATTTCCAATAGCCAGGACATGGAAGCAACCTAAATGCCCATCAACAAACGAATGGATAAAGAAGATGTGGCACATAAATACAATGGAACACTACTCAGCTATAAAAAGGAATGAAATGGAGCTATATGTAATGAGGTGGATAGACCTAGAGTCTGTCATACAGAGTGAAGTAAGCCAGAAAGAGAAAAACAAATTGTATGCTAACTCATATACATGGAATCTATTAAAAAAAAAAATGGTACTGATGAACCCAGTGACGGCAAGAATAAGGATGCAGAGAATGGACTGGAGGACACAGGGTTGGGGATGCGGGGGGTGAAGGGGAAGCTGGGATGAAGTGAGAGAGTAGCACAGACATATATATACTACCAATTGTAAAATAGATAGCTAGTGGGAAGTTATTGTATAACAAAGGGAGATCAACTCGATGATGCGTGATACCTTAGAGGGCCGGGATGGGGAGGGTGGGGGGGAGTCGTGGGAGGGAGGGGATATTGGGATATGTGTATAAATATAGTTGATTAACTTTGGTGTACCTCATAAGCTGGTACAAGAGTATAAAGCAATTATATTCCAAAAAAGAGCTTAAAATAAAATAAATAAAATAAAATAAAATAAATAGAATAAAATTTCCATGGCACACACAAATACTTTCATCCTATTGCCTAATGACATCTGTTCCACTGGTACCGGGAAATAACTGTTAATTTTTCCCAAGGTTATGTACCTTTTTACATAATTACCTCATTTCCCCCACTAAGCTGAAAATTCCTAGACGGCAAAAACTAAAGTGAACTTTTTTACATCCGATGCTTTATATTCTGTGCCACAGAAATAAACATTTAATAAATATCTGATAAGTAACACCAAACAACAACCTTAGAGACATTCCTCCTCAACTTCGAAAATGCTGCCTCTAAGGATATTACTAAGGAAACATTAAACATAAGATAGCTACATGAACAAGGATAGTTAATGAAGTATTACTAGTAAAAAGCTGCAAACAACATGATTGTCCAAAAGTATGGAAGCACAGCCAAATAACAGGATAGTATATAACAAAGAGTCACAAAGGGATGTTACGAGAATATGAGTAAAAGCTTACTTATGTGAATTTTGTATCTTGCTTTCCTATATGTTTCCAGGATAATTACAAATATGGTGGAAAGAATAATACAACTCCACACAGAAGTACGCCAAAAGTTGTCTTTGAGTTGTGAGACTTTAGGTCATTTCTACCTTGCTTTTCTGTATTTCCTAAGTTGTCTCAATTGAGTACGTTTCTCTTTTAAAATCATAGTCACACAATTCTGGCCTAACAGTGTACAAGTGAAAGCGGTGGGCCCCGCCCCTGCTGTGCAGGAGTTACTAACAGGGAAAGCACTGACCCTGAGGAGTCGGGAAAATGAGGACTCAGAGATCACTAAACCTGTATGTGGTAACCTGTCTGTAAGGCTTCTGACTGCATTACAGCCTAAGCATGGCAGTGATGATTAGTCCCACTTTACAGGTGAAGGAATCCATGAAGGGGGAAGGGGGTAAGAAATCTGCCAAGGACAAAAAGCAAGCACATGAAAGAAAAAACTCAAATCGTCATCTGATTCTAAAACCCTGTGTTTTCCCCTGGATCACTGTTGGATATTCCCTCTGAGGGGAGTAAGACAGAGCCTCTTTTCACAGCAAGTCCCACAAGTACTAACATGACTACAGGAGGATGGAGGGAAGGGGAACTGGAGGAAGGTGGTCAAAAGGTAAACTTCCAGTTATAAGATAAATAAGTACTAGGGATATAATGTACAACCTGATGACTATAGCTAACACTGCTGTATGACATACAGAAAAGTGGTTAAGAGAGTAAATACTGAGAGCTCTCATCACAAGGAGAAATTTTTTTTTCTTTCTTTCCCTTTCATTGTTTCTATATGAGAAGATGGATGTTAGCTGAAGCTACTGTGGTAATCATTTCACAATATATGTAAATCAAATCATCATGCTGTATGTTTTAAACTTAAACAGTGAAGTATGTCAATTATTCGTCAATAAAAGTGGGAAAAAATGACTACAGCAGGTGCGCACTCAGGTTTAACTGAACCTACCATGATTTCAGGGGTAATGTGAAGAGCTGCCCAATCTCTTCAACCCTCCAAAAATTATTTCTCTGCTCCTTTCCTCATGACTGAAATTCACTGAGCAGAATTAAAGGCATTTGACCCAAACACAGTAAGTCTGTTGGACAACAAATCATTTATTTTATCACCAGATGATTAAAAGCCCTCTGGGAGAAGTAACAAGCTGCAAGAAAATGTTGCAAAGAACAAGTGGCTGCTCTTCATTCTGCCCAGTTTATAAAGGAAAGGAAGGTAAAGAGGAAGGTCTGAGATCTGTAAGGAGAGTGGATGAGAGCAGAAGCAGGTGCTATATAGGAAAGGCAGGTTCGGTGGGTAGTTGAGGTCCAGTTCTCAGTCTTGCCAGGCGTGCCTGCAGAATGAGAGCCATGAGACATTCAGCAAAGTGCCCATCATCAGTCACCCTTGGGCCAATGGAGAGTCAAACTACAGGCAGAGAGAGCTCAAGAGTTCTTTTTATGAAGCACTTCTGATAGAATTTAAATAGACTGATAGCTATATTTTATTTATACAGCTATTTTAACTTATAATAAAAACTACTCTCACAAATTCCAGTGGGAAAAGGAGTGAAAAGAATGAATTTCAAGATGCTTTACAATATTTCAACACTTTACAACTCCTAATCATGGAATGTTAAAACATAAAGTAAACATGATAAATTACACACCAAAACTAGTTCTAAAAAAAAGGTAAAATCCCAACCAGATGTCACTTCTGGCTGAGTGTATTGAGTTTGCTTCATAAATGCTATAATATGATCAGTGAAGATCATAATTTTTTTTTTAACCCGCACGCCTAGCAGTGTTCCAAGTGCAAAACGGGCACTTAATGAATGAGAACATATGCATACACACAGCCATGAACAGTCTAGACATCAGGGGTCAAAAAGAAACTTGTTGTAGGCCCTAGTCCCCTTAAAAATGAAATAAATTGTTACAGTGAGTAAAAAAAACCATATACTTTCAACATACTGACAATGTGTTTTGCTCATTAAAAACCAGGCGTCCTGGTATCACTTTATGACCAGGAAGAACAATTAACCAGGATCAAACCATGACCTGCCTTTAGAAGACATTCACTAATTACCGAATATGCAGAAACTAATAACCCTAATTCAGTAAGTCATCCCATTCCACCACCTAAGGGTATCCTGGCGCTATTAACTCATCCTAGTTGGATGCTGGAAAATCCTATAGCTTAAAGCTGCCTGAGAAAATGCTGCATATGCTTGCTCTGAACATTTTTCAGCCACAGCACCTTTGGGCTACTGTAGATATAAAACTGCTTCTTGAGAAAACCCTGGCTTTGTCTATCTTTATCCCTGCCACCCACTTCTGTGCTGACGTAGTGCAGATCTTTCATCAGGGTAAGAATCCTAGCTAAGTACCTAAGTACTAAGTTAACATTACATACTAGTATTAAACACTTTGGTTCATCCTGCTAGGGTCAACATAACAAATCAAGTACTCCCAACACTATCAAAAAAGGACATTCCCACTGATCATTACCCTGTTCTTATTTTGTTACTCAGAGGAAACAAAATGTGGTTTTTTTTTTTTTTTTTTTGGAAAATATAGTCTAAGGGATGAGTTATCTATCCATTCCTCTGCAAATGAGTCCTGTTCTTAGACTGAATCAGTGAATCAGGCCAATGGAAGGTAACATTCTTAAATCACATGACTTAAACCCTTTAAAAGGACACTTTTAGTCCCTCATTACTATGTGGTTCATTTTTTTCAAAGGTCTCTCTGGCTTTTTTATTTTCAATGAAACTAAAAAGTGTATCTGTTCATTATCTTAATCAATGTCCCAAGTACTGTATATGATAAACCTAATGACATCTGTCTCAGAATGTAAAACCAGAAAAACTTTTCTCCCCCAAGAAACATGTACGTTTCCTTCCCTTCTATTACTGAGATTTATCAAACTTTAATGTTTCCTTCAGCCTTGTTTGCCCAGAAGCTAAGTTGTTTTATGTTCAATCATAGTAAAAATAATTGTCTCCTTACTGTTGGCTTGTTTTCTTTCCCACCATCACAATGCCAAAAAACTCAGTTTCATTTTCATTACCATTTTATTGATCTTACTATGGCTGCATTCTTTTTAGGTTCTCAAATTCTTTTGAATATGAACCAAAGTATAAATAAAATCCAAAAATAAAACTCTGCATTCATCTTATTTTTTGGCAGAACTCAAGTAACTGCTCAAAGTACACAGAAATTACAATGCATAATGCCTTTCGCACACATCACTTTCTATTTTTTCCCAGAAGTCCATAAATATCTTCCAACAAGGATGATCACCATTCCATTTTTTTAAACATATGTGATCAAATTTTCAGCAGGCACACAAATTAAGCTGACTCTGCATAGTGCTTTAAAACAATAACAACAACAACAACAAAAACCTTGCCCAAACATTGATACTGCTGCACATTGTGATACTATAATTAAGCCCTTTTGGGCTCAGAAGATAAAATCTCTTGTTATAGCTCTGTGAAAAGGATTGATATCAAGCTTTTTTTAAAAGTTCTTCATATATAGAACTGTAAGTATTTTTTAAAAATCACATTGCAAACTAATGGTAAGAGACTGGTTAAAGAAAATGTGGTGCATTCATGCAATGAGCTACTACTTGGTCTTTTTAAATGTGGACATGAATTTATAGTTACTTACATGAAAACTTACACTGTTTTGCTACATCAAGAAGTATGTTAGCCTTGTTAAAGATAATGGTATTGTGATTATATAGGAAAATATCCTCAACTTTTTGGAAAATGCATGCTGGAAATACATTGAAAGTGTTGAGATATCCAATTCAGTTTAAAATATTTCCACACTCACAAATATATATCTAACTATATCTACCTAAATAGATGATAGATACATACACATGCACAGCAAAAATGGCAAAATGTTAACTACCAATGAATTCAGGAGGTGGGTTTATTATTCTTGTCTTTGGTACTCAACATGTTCAAAATGTTGTAACAAATATTTCTTAGCATATGTATATGATTATCCTGCTTTTTAAAGGGAAATATGTACATAAATGTAAACTCTTCCCTGAAAGCTCAATTATAATTATCTAGATGTGGGCTTACATACTCTTCTTTATATTTTACTATGTTTTAAAATTTTCTGCAATGAGCATGCATTTCACTTTTATATTTGAGGAAAAAAATTAAGCTATTACAAAAATGCTTTCAATTAAGAGCACATTAGAACATTCTTAAAAACAGTATACAATGCTACCATGCTTAACACTTAAATGCTGGGTGGCTTCTCCTCTCACCTGTGATGAAGACCTCGTAGCTTACAACTTTCAGTGAGCATCATTGTCACCTGAATTTCAGAAGCTTGATCTATATAAAGAAAAAGACATTGTCATATATAGTTAATATACATATTGACATCAATATACATATTGATATCAATATTTTCTGCTACTGGTAAGTAACTATCTCAGATTATATGATAAATTTTCATTAAAAGTCACAGGTAAACCTAAATAGGTCTAGCCTACACTGACAAGGTCAACATTTATAGACGCCATTAAGGATAAGTTTGACTACATAAAAATTAGAAATTAAGTAAAGTTCCAGAAACAAAGTAGAGAAAGTAGTAACAGGCTGGAAAAATATCTGCAACACATAAGGTATATAAAGGGCTAATTTCATTTTCCCCTCCTTCTTTAAAGAGCTCATACAATTAAAAAAAAAATTGAAAAACAGACAAAAGATATAGAGTTTACTAAAAAAACACAAATGAACAGCAAAATAAAAAATGACCTTCTTCCTCATTCCTAAGTAATGAAAATTAAACTAGGAGATGCCATTTTCCTCATCAGATTGGAAGAGACAAAAAAGTAAGCTCCTGCCAGTGTGGGCAAGAGTGTGCAGAAACAGGCTCATCAATAGCATCTCGGATAGGTGGGGAAAGCAACATCTAACAAAATTTTTAACTACATACACCTTTTACCATCATCAATCCCACTGCTAAGAGTCTACTCACGAAAGCTCATCTACATATACCGTAACAAGAATACTGTTCAATTATAACAGCAAAAAACTCAAAACAACCAAAGTCCAAAGTGCCCATCAACAGAGAACTAGTTAAATTTGCACATAAGAATACTATGTAGTTACCTTAAAAAAAAATCAGATTTATATGTACTGACAGAGGAATATCTGCAAGATGTATTAAATTTTAAAAGCAAGGTGAGGGACTTCCCTGGCGGTGCAGTGGTTAAGAATCCGCCTGCCAATGCAGGGGACATGGGTTTGATCCCTGGGCCGGGAAGATCCCACATGCCACGGAGCAACTAAGCCTGAGGGCCACAACTACTGAGCCTATGCTCTAGAGCCCACAAGCCACAACTATTGAAGCCCGTGCGCCTAGAGCCCATGCTCCGCAGCAAGAGAAGCCACAGCAGTGAGAAGCCTGCACACTGCAATGAAGAGTAACCCCCACTAGTGGCAACTAGAGGAAGCCCGCGCACAGCAACAAAGGCTCAAAAGCAGCCAAAAATAAATAAAACTAATTTAAAAAAATTATTAAAAAAAAATTGAAAAAAAAAGTGTGAAAGGCTGTGTTTGTGTCATCAGTTATAACTCAAAATCAAATTTATTTGGAAAATTGGATATATTTGGGTGCGTTTTTCTTCCTACAGAGAGAGTCATAAGAAATTGTTTATTTTAGGGTGTTTACTTTTAGAGATGGGAGAATTTACATTTTCCCCCTTTCTGTCCTGTTTGAACTTTCTAACTTTACAAACATAAAACTAGAAAAAAATGACTACGAGAGTTCTGACTGGAGATTGTGGTGCATTTTATTGTTTTCTTCTCCTTACCTCTATGTAGTTAAACAAACAAAAAGAACTACTATTACATTAGTAGAAAAAGATTTAATTTTCATATAATAGCTAAAATTAGTATGATTATCCCATTTTGTTTTTAGCTTCTGAACTCACGGCGTTTGGTCCAGGTAACAAACAGATCTAAAATTGGCTTTTAGTTCAATGTTTTTGAAATAAAATATGATAATGCAATTTACCAATATCTTTAGTCTGCACCTTCAAAAGAATTTGAAGCCATCAAGTATTTGCACAAATCTATAAGAATTCTTCATCTTACAGGGACCACTATCTTAATAGTATAGGGGATTTTCTCCCCATTTGACAAAAACTTTCCATTAAGTGAATAGTATATTTTTATTACAAAATTGAAAATGAGTTTTAATTTTTTTAAAAAATGGTTTTTAGATATCAAAAACAAAATTAAGACTATATCCTTAAAAATACTTTCAAAGAAACCAATAATAAATTTGTATGTCAACAGTAAAAAAAAAAAAATAGTAATAATAATTTATGAATCATTCTGATCAACACAGTAAGAGGGAGAAGAAGATATAAAGATTGGCAAAGCCAAGATCCACCTCTCAGCCCTACCCAGTAAAATGCTGAATCAACAGTAAAGTCCAGACCACTAAATTCAGTCACCATGATTACACATTTACTCCTTAAAGGTGGAGCTGTCAAAGCTGAGAAATCATAAATTTCATTTACTTCCGAGACTAACCTGTGGAATCACTCCCTCTCCCACTATTTGATATTAGTGTTCCCTTTCCAGACAGCTTCACTTAGTTACAACTTTTGTAGGTATACAAAATGGGCAGACAAAAAGCCAAGGATTTGGAACACTTCCTACTTCTTTGGAAAAAGCACCCAATGTCTGCTTTAAAAACTACTTAAAATTTAGGATCATTTGGTAAAGGACAAAATATGCCTTTTTACTCTTTCTGTAATCTAAATAATTTTTAATAAAATTATGGCCAGAAATATTTGGGGGCTGGAAGGATCTTTTTAGAATTGAAAACTAGTAACAGTTGGAGGTCTGCACCCAGTTGCTAAGAGTTTACCTTCCTGTCAACTGGTACAGAGATCAAGTAAAGTAAAAGGTAATTTTAGGATGTGTAATTTTTTCCATAATTTTTCAAGTTCTTAACTTTGATAAGCATCTTCTATTAAGCAAGGGACATCTGAGCTAGATAATGAGCTAAGAAAACTTTGGAGAAAAAATAATTTTATACATTTGGTAAGAAAAAATCATTCTCCTGGATTCCTTACGCAGTCTGCTCCTAGTCTTTTAATTTTAAATACTGGAAGGTCTATTTTCAAGAAGTCTATATTTGAAAAGAATACTATACAATAATTTATATTCTAAAAGTTACAAGAAAGAACAAAATGATTTTTAAAAAACCCTTGGGGTGGAGTCAAGATGGCAGCATTGGAAGACAAGGAGATCACGTCTCCCCACAAATAGACAGGTTGCCAGAGGCCGGTGGGGGACCTGAGGCCCAAGGAGACTGCAGGAACTCCAGAGCAACCGGCTGTAGGATCTTGATTCACAAGCCCAGGGTCAGGCCTGAGCTCCTAAGGTGGGAGCTCTGAGTCCAAAACATTGGACTAACAGGGAAATTCAGTTCCCAGGGAATGTTCATCAGAGTGAGGTCTCCCAGAGGTTCTCACCTCAACACCAAGACCCAGCTATACTCAACAGCCTACAAACTCCAGTGTGTGAAACCTCAGGCCAAACACCCAGTGGGACAGGAACACAATCCTGCCCACCCAAAGTGGGGGGAAAATGAGATGACAAAAAATATGTCACAGATGAAGGAACAAGGTAAAAATACACAAGACCAAATAAATGAAGAGGAAATAGGAAAACTGCCTGAAAACGCATTCAGAGTAATGATAGTAAAGATGATCCAAAATCTCCATAAAAAACCCTACTTATTTCTAATCTGTAAAAAATCAGAAGCTATAAAAGAAAATAAGAACTTAATACCAATAACATCAAATTAATTTATTTATTTCATGGAATTCAATTTCACAATATTCACTGTGTGAAATACAGATTCCTAATTTCAGTCTCTGGAAATTTATATTGGAATATCCATTAAGTCTCTGTGAAAAATGAAATTTTTAAGAAGCCAAACTCCAGTTTCCAGCTGATGCCTAAAGGCAAACAAAGGCTACTGATCCTGTAAAAACTCATTTTTGCATTTTTAGCTGTACTTCTAATTGTATAGCATGTAACAAAGCATACATATTTGTGAAAGAACTTTGTCAGCTCTACGAAGCTTCAATTAAAAAATAAAAATAATGTTCCGACAGAATAAATCTCAGAGATACTCAACCATGTGGAGTTATCTAACAATTTTAAAGCAAATACTGTGGTCAGTACACTTCCTGTGTTTCCCACACAAACCATGACCATATCTTGGCTAAGGACTCACTGTGCTTTCTCTCGTTTCCGTCTAGGCCAGAGAGAACATTATAATTACAGTGGTAAGACACAGAAACAAGCAAATGACTACAACTCAAATGTATACGGAAAAAGAAATCTTATCTTATGAAACAGTCCCAGTATCCGCATTGTGTTTTCTTATCACAATTATTTCCTTTTTTCCCCCCTTCCAATCCTAAATCAACCCAATTCTGTACAGAAACCTCTTTTGTTAATTCAAAATTCATTCAGAACAAATTAATAATAGCCCAGTTCCAAATTATCCATAGAATATTTACAAACCCCAGAAGAAATATTAGAATTAAGGGGGAATGTTTCCTTTAAAAAAATGGAGAAAGTGTAACAAAAGGCTGATGTTATTAAACTTAGGGCTCAAATTTTACATTTACAGAGAGTAATAAAGTATCCTTCAAAACTAGTCAGAAAACCTAGTGGACCGAACTGAAATATCAATCTTTAAAAGTGCTTTTAGGGTTAGGAGAAGTGAATGAATAAAGTAAATACTGAACAATACAGTAAGTTAAATCATTTGTTTAGAAAAGAAAAAAGTGTGCCTTTGTGTTTATAGCATCCTTAAACAAGATATTTTGCTAAGTTAAAAGAAATCAAGTTCCAAAGATTTTTTTGTTAGATTAGTAGAACCCCACTTTTTAGAAACAATAAACATACTTTCGATGAATTCCTTTAAGTAAATTTAGAAACATAAGTTCTTATAAATTAACTTTACGAACTTCACAAAATTGTCACCTCCTACTCATAAAACTGAATTTAATTTTGCCCTCAATTTCTGCATTTGAAATGCTAAATTAATTCCAAAATTAATATCTAGTTATCTCAACTTACATCAGACACTGTCAGACATTAAGCACTCTTTAAAATTACATTTTTCTTTCTCTTAAAATGAGCAAATAGACTTAACTAAGAATTATTTAAGCTTTTACAAATATAAATTATAAATCATTAAAATTCCAATATTATAAAAGATCTTGCTAAATTACCAGTATTAGGCAATAAGCCATATAAAAAAATACTCTAGTGTATTTTGTTAGGGAATCTCTAACTGAAAATTTCATATAAATCAGTAAGTGAAAAATTAAGCATCACATTTCTCCAAAAGGAGAATATGTGAAAACAGGTATTCTGTTCATGAAAAATGAACTATTACTACCTTTTAGAAAACAATCTGGCAACAACTATCAAAATTTTAAATGTAAACACCTCGTGGGGCAGTAATTCCAACTATGGCTATACCTGCAAAACTCTACCAAGAAATACACACACATGGATATTTTCTGCTAAGTGTATATAACAGCAAAAAAAAAAAAGAGAGAGAGAGGGAGAGGAAGGCAAACCTTATTCACATAAGGTACAGTGAGTCTGGGGGTCATTTCTTTATAAGTCCTCAGTATTGGGGGTGGTGGGGTGCTGAGATGGAGGGAAAACTACTAACAATGTTTTTTAAGAAGGAAAAACCAAAGAATTTTAACCTAGGAAAAACATAATATTAGATATAGCAAAAATGAAGTCAAACGGATGCAGTTTAACTAGAAGCTTGAGTAATATCTAACACGTGTGTCTTAATTTATTAGCGTCTATTTTCTATACCTTAATGAGAACAACACAAATCTCCTAAAAAGTTAGACTGCATGAGCTAAATTAACATGGACTGATTTAAAAGTCTGGCACACATTGAAAATTTGAAACCATTTCGCTGGCATAAGCTACCTTAAACAGAAAAGCATTATGGAAACAGAATGAGAAATAAAATCCTACCTTTAACTGTTTTTACAAATGCTTGTTTTTCTTTATTTGGATCTTTATCATCTACTAAAATCCCATGGAAAATACGCCCAAAAGTACCTAAAAGAAAAAATAATAATTATTGAGATCATATGATAAAGTTCATAAAATTTTAAGTACAAAACTTTCTGGCACAATACAACTTAAGTGCATCAAGGGCAAATGTGATCAACATTACTCCAGCCCCAGTGCAAAAAACACTCAAATCTTTGTTTTTTAATGACTTAAAAGTTCTTTTTAACTACAAAATACCTTAACTTGCCTTTAGAAACACCACATTTAATGTATATATGAGACTTCATTCTGAAATATCCTAAATAAACTAGTGATATAGCCAGGAGCACTGGAGCTCAGTAATGGGGTAACCACAGAGACATTTATGAGTTTCCAGGCTTAGCCTCAGAGCAATGACAAAGGAGAAAAACACACTCTCCTCATATATTCAAAAACACCAAAAAAAATCTGCTTCCATTAATTATTATTTCCCACTGGGGACAGTTCAAGCCCCTCCCTGACTGTGACTGACCTACAAGCATCTCAACCAAACAGATGAACTCAGATGACTCGCATGCATCCAAAACATTCCAAACTGAGTTACGGGGGGCGGGGGGGTGGGGGGGGGCGGTAATTCTCTATTTAACAACTTGAAGAGCTCAAGAAAGTATTTTATTATTGATTTCTGTCTTCTTTCAGCATTCTCCCCAGTCAATACCCTGAAACTCAAAAAAGAAAGCAAGGACCAGCAAGCAGAGAAGGGCACAGTACTATCTCTCAAACACCTATCATGTGTTAGTTCATTTAATGAACATTGGTTCATCTAATCTTCATAACTGTTTAAGAGTAGACAAAACAGTCCAAATTTACGTAAGAGGAAACTGGACGTGGAAGACAGGAAATGATTTCTCCATGGTCACGTAAGTAATAAACTGTGGGACTGGGATTAGAACTTGGGCATACTCCAACACCCATGCATGCTCCTTCTGCTAGAACCCCTATACTTTCCATCACAGAGAAAATTTTTTAGACTGTTTCATAGAGGCCTGCTAAGTAGTGATCATCTTTACACAAGAACGAAACAGAAAATATACTTAAAGGTGACAAACACTAATAATCATGCTTTAATATACTGGAAAATCAAGAATTGGATCAAAGCTGTATTAAGGCAAATTGAAAATCTAAAGAAAGGGAAAATAAAAATCAGTTTTACAGATGAAATAAACTGTGCAATGCTTTCTATCCTGAAACACAAAATGAGATGAAATTCTTAAAATCTGAAACAAAAAAAATTTTATACTACTACATTAAATCTTCCTTGAAAACCTGATTTTGAGATAACAGATACCTTCTTGGAGTACATCTTTTAGAGTTATCCTCTCCCTGGATATTGCGATATCCTTCACCTTAGCTTTGGCCTCCAAAAGAGTGACACTTCTCAGGTCGTTCTTCTCTATCCGCAAGGTAGGATAACCTGAGGAGCCAACAAAGCCAAACCAAGAAATATAAATACCCTTATTATGGCATCAGGGTCAACTAGTTCAGTCAGAACCTCAGGACTCAAGTCACAGCAATGAATGAATGTAAGAATCATAAAGGGAAAAAGGCACACACATGATCAGGGAGAATTACTTATGAAGGCCATACTAAATTTTAAAGAAATACTTTCCCAACTACCCCAAAATCTTAAAATGCAGAATTAAAACAAGAAACACTAAAAAATAATATTATATTACTACCACTTCAATTGCTTTTCAGCCAAATGAAACAAACTTTGATTCATGGAATTTAATTTAATCCCTTGTATGGACTGCTTTTCTCCCCAAAGATTTTCTAATATTGTCTCCTATCAAAAAAATTTTTCAAATTAAGAGATGTTTGTAAGAGATCTTTTCTAAAATATATATATAATTGATTTAATCATTCTGGCATCCATACAGCCTAGTCATACCATTGAGATTCTTATCTGCTTTTCAGTTCCCTTAATTTCCATTCATTCTTAATATGATGACAGGAAAACAAAATTTCTGGCCATAAATTAAAATTCTCATTGCAAGGAAAAAAGTTAGAATAAAAGGAAGACCCAGTGATAGCAAGCAGACATTGGAATGGTATCCCCATTGGAATGGTATTTTGGGGAAGAAAAATCCCTAAAGAATGGGTAGACTTAGACAATGATCATCAGTGGCTGCTAGAACTACATGAAAAGCTTTGGGAAACCTTATAATGGATGGATGAGGCTGACAAAACATGACTCCACTGATCAGCACTTTGACCATGATATGTCTAGGTGTGTGTGCGTATGTGAGTATTTATGAGTGTTTAATCCTTCCTGGAGTTCTCTGAGTTTCTTGCATCTCTGGACTGTTGTGTTTTGTTATTTTGGAAAACTCTTGGCTATTTTGTCTTCAAGTATTTTTTCTGCTCCTTTTTCTTTTTTTATTTATAGACAAATGTATTTCCACTGGGTTTTTTTTAAAGCACTATTTGTTTTTACCACACATAAGAAATGAAATAACTATCTCCTTAAGGTAATGTCTACAAAAACAAGTAAATTTCTTATTGGTGGTAAATAAAAAAAATCTGTCAACAAATAAATGTATTTCCACTGACTTTTTAAAACACATTTTGCTTTCAGCATATATAATAAATTACTTGTCTACCTCTTTACGGTTATATCCACAATCAAGAAAGCTTGACAGCTAGACATTAAAAGCAATGATGTGTTTTTTATGAATAGTCTGAACTACTCTCACATCTATCATTATATTTCCTGAGGAACATGTCTTTCTCTCCTTGGTGGAGATGTTAACTGCTGTTGTGACTTCTCTTAGATTTCTTTTAAGCTAGAGTACCCCCTCCTCCCCTTTCGTTTCTCTTGCCACGTATTATTGAAGAAACTGGGCCAATTAACCTGGAGAATGTCTAGCATCTGCCTCTTCTAGTGTCGTCTACCTTACTCCTCTATCCCTGTATTTCTTGTGAACTGAAGTCAGTTTTACAGCCTTGATTAGATCCAGGTTAACTCTTGGAGGGCGAGGGGAGACAAGAATATTCCATCTGGGAGTACAAAATGCCTAGTTGTCCTACTTTTCATGATGCTAAGTTTCAGTAGTGGATTCAAGTGGTGACACTCTGATCTCTCAAATAGTAAAGTTCCCTACTTCCCTTTATTCGTATAGTTTAAAACTCTGACGATCTCTTCCTGAACCAAATATTTTATTAGGGAATGCAAGTATGACTTTCTGATTCTATCATCCCTTCCACATTTATTAGCTGGAATTCTTCTGTAAAAAAACATTTTCCCTCATAAACCAGCACTACCTGGTTACTGTGAAACAGTTCACACAGCCAGCTGTCAGAGTAAGCTATCATTGAGCCTTAGTGAACTCTCATAATGATCAATCGTTTTAAAAAGTATCACTATGAACCTGTGGATTTTTACGCATTTTTACATTTCACATTTACACCACTTCAATCCACTGCAGTCACTATTCTTTTTGATGCTCAATGGTCCCACTCTGGGGAGCTCTTGTCTTTACTAGCTTTCTTGATTTTCGGCTCAGCAAATGTCCCAGGTTTCTCTTACACATTCCTGACCCAGTGCTCCGAATCATCCGTTTCTCCAAAGAATCCTGGTTCTTCTTAATGGGAAGCAGTATTGAAAGACCACAAGGGGGTTTTGGGTGAAGAACAGATATTCTTAATTTTAGTTTACTAGAGAGTACATGTCAGCCCAAGGGAGGTAATAGTTAACTGCCTACAAGAACCTAATTAATTGATGGCACCACTGAGTTGAGCCCTGACTTGTGGCCCACTGTCTATTCTGATGATTGTGTTGTTTCTTATTTGTATGGTGACTGAGTCCTAATTATACTCTAAGAATGATTATTTCCCCCAAACATCTACATGTTACAGTAAAAAAATTTCACCAAAATGCTGTTCAAAAAAAAATGAAATCAGATCCCATGCTCTAGCCTCTAATAGCAGCTAGTTTCCCATCATGATCAGAAAACAATGTTAAGTCCTTACCACAGCCCATGAGACCATCAAGTAATTCATTAAAATTCAAGTCTCTGTCTTCATAGAGGTCAGTGGCTTATTCTATCTAACGACCTGAAAATCCTCCTTCTGAATTTGTATAGAAGTGATTCAGCAGCCCTTTCAATATAATCTACAGAAACCACCCCAAAACTAAATTTAACAATTAAACCTAAAGTTTTAATACCCCAATTTCGGGATGCTTCATTCAATGCTCTAGAAAGCAAAAGTTAAAGCCTAACTCTGTACATGCTAGATACCATGTACATAGCATGGCATGCGTCCCACAAGTAACTAACCACACAGGACCAAGGACACTCAGACCACAGACAACTTCAGTAAACCATCTTTAGAATTAAATTAACTCTTACTGGTGATGGGAGTTGCATTGTTGGGTGTGTCGGCTCTCAGATACTGAGTCGTCTGGGTGGATGGCTGGGACAGCCCTTGGGAACTACTGCTGGCACTGATGCTGCAAACAATTTTTAAGAGAGAAATACTTGGCAAGTCAGCTTCAATGAGAAATTTCCTTTTCCCATACATACAAAATGCACGTAGCCACTATAACCAGCTTAAAACCCTAGTGGAGGTCACGATGATGCAGGGAAATTTTAATCTACCTCACAATCTACCTTTTCCTTCCTTTTCTATCGCCACAACCACCACGCAGGTTCATCATATCAAAGTCATTCACAAATGTGTACTCCTCAGCCACCACAGATAGCAGTCCTGAACCTCAAACAATATGTTAGGGAACCATCTCTGAGGAAAAGAGTTCATGCCACTCAAACTGCTTTCAAGAAAAGGAGTATAAAGACAGGCCTCTTTTAATGATGGTCCAAAATCAAATGGCCTACAGATGATGGAGTAGGAAAGCAAATCAAACGTGCCATCGTGCTCAAAGCTTGGGAAGGGACACCCTACCTGGTTCAAGTCTATTTAATCACATACATTTTGCTTCTTCTATTTTCCCAATCCCACCTTTTTAGAATTTACAGAACTTACTAAATATCTCTAGCACTTGAAGCATTCTACTATGCCATATTCTTTACGTAATCAGGAGACCCAGAAGATGGCAGGCTCAAATAAAGGTGAACCCCATACTCAAGATTACTACAAATTAAAGTCCTTTTGTCTTGTCAGTGGACACCCACCTTATCCCAGGTGACCCTTGGGCACATTCCAATTTCCCTGCCTTAGCCCTTGTAATTTAGCAGCAGTGGAGACGTGAAGCAGAGAAATTAAACCTGAAGAGTGAAATCACAGGCAGGATTTCATCCCCCCTCAGGAGGAAGGTCTACTTTCCATGCCTCCCTTAGCTACAGGATCAGGAGAGTCCAATCAGAGGCTCCCAACTTTCCTTAACATGAAAATCATTTAAATGACCACACCCCACACAATAGCTCTGTATTTTCAAAACCTGATGATTAAAAAAATACATAATGACAAAAAGCTGCTACTCAAAAATTGATCTACATAGGTCTACACATATAGTGGGTATGGGACAGTACAGTGAAGAGATGGACAGCGTAACCTTGAAATCAAAACTGCCAGCACCACCATTTATTCAACTAGCTGTATGACCTCAGGCAAAATAATGCTTCTGGAGCCTCAAATTCCTCCTGGATAAAATAACCATAACACTACCTCCTGAAAAGGTTGCTAAAAGGATTACATGAAAAATATCCTTTTAGGGCAGTGCCCTGCCCTCAAACATACATTTATAAATTAGTATTAGTAATTATGCTTATTATTACCAATATTATGCATCTTTAATCCTAAGAACCACAGGGCACATGTTTCTGGAGTTCTGAGTACATATTACTCAAATATCACATCGGAAATCAAAGTTGTTAAAAGTTCAGGATTCAATAATGGGGAGGGAAGAGAAGCATTATCATCCTGAAAGACGGGGAATAATAAAATACAATTTACCTACCCATAAAATGGGATTGAGAAAACCTACCTCCCAGGATTTTTGTGAGACTCAAGTTGTATAATATACGTGAAAGTACAATTTAGGTATCACCTGTAACCAACATACACTGATGCTTGAACAAATATGCACAGACCCCAAATTATTTACTAGTTATTGTGTTTCTCTTCAGCAACTCAACAGCAGGTGGCACTCCTGTACCACCTCAGAATTCGTGAAAAGCCTGGCCAATCGAAGACATTATGAGCACATACATAATTAGTGGTCCCTACAATGAGCACAGCAGTATGTTAAGGGATCAGAGCAAACTTTCGAAAGCCCAGACCTACTGTTATGAGAGAAGCATGGAGCAGCCAGGGATCGATCCCTGATACTTCTTAAAGTCAGTATCTACATAGCTACATCACATGAGGTAAAAAAATGAGATAAAAATATATGCTTGAAAAAAAAAATATACTTGCTAGCACTTGATAGTTTAACATCAGTCTAAATAAATTATCTCATTTGACTTTCATACGCAAGTAAGATTAATTATGAAGACATTAACCCTGCTTTAGCGTTGAAGTTACAACTTAGGGCAAAGATCATCATTTTCCTTCAGAGCACTTATTATAATTTATATTCTATTTTTTGTGTGTAATTCATTTATTTATTTATTCATTCAACAACTATTTACTAAGGTACACTAGATGCTAGAGACTGCGACAGCCGCTGTGGATACAGCAGTGAGCAAAGAAAGAAAGATCCCTATGGTCACAAAGCCTACATTCCAACAGGAATTCCTGGTTTAATGTCTGTCTTGCCCAAGCAGACTATAAACTCCATGAGGGCAGGAAAAGTACCTGTTTGTTCACTCCTCACTCCCCAGCACTTAAGCCAGGGCCTGGCACAAGAGGCCTCAAGTGGGCCCAACTGAGCCTTAGTTGAAAGCCCAGTTAACACTTTTTGAATCAATCAACCAATAAACAGATAAAAACACTTCCTTGGAACAGAAAGCTATAAACCACACAGAATGGGTTTCTGACATGAGCTATTGACATATACTGAAAGAGGCAAAGAACTATTGCTCTAACAGAATGGTTTCCTGCCCCTCTGTACTCATTCAACAGATTCTTCATGCAACATTCATTCAACAATACCTGTTAGACACTGGATACAGAAACGAACAAGGGGAAATAAAAGGGACCTTGTCTCCAGTAATGGCAAGGGTGATAGGATAATGCAGATAATGGAAAATGAAGATATTGCCAAATAACAAGTCCAAGTATCCCACAAAGGAGTGAACTCTCCTATAGTCACAAGCTAACAGGGAAAGACTACAGGGCAGACAGGGTGCAGACCAATCCCTCTGTGGAAGGACTTTACAGAAGCCCTGCATCTCCAGAATACACTAACTTGGCAAAACACAGAGACTGAAAAGGTGAGCTTATAGTGTCAAGAGAGGGAAAGTCACACATATGGGCTCCAACTGCCCCTAGCATAAGCACACCTCAGGCAGTTTTATTCTCTGCCTCTAAATAAGCTCCGTGTATAACAGGACTCTGGCTCCTGAGTATCAGGAATGGAAGCACTCTCTACCATCCCTATGCAAGGAATTCCATGGGTTCCATCAAACCTCACAGGGCTGTTGTGAGGATTAAGGGAATTAACGGATGTAAAGCACATGGAACAGTGCCTGGCATATCACAAGTGCTTTATACAATTACAATGCTGAGTTATTACAATCCTGTTGCTCTGCCCTGGTCCTAGCTGTGCAACCCTGAAAAAGTTATTCTTCAGGGCTGTTTCTTCATCTTTAAAACAAGGACGGTATCATACCCATAGGTAGCTGTATCAAATAAGATAATATATGTAAAGTGCTTGGTACAGTACTGGTAAACAGCACTCAATGAAATGGTAGCCATTGCTATCTCAGTGGCCCCAGTGCATAGAAGAAGCATGTCTTAAATGCTATAGATTACTGGATGGGAACTCTCTAGTCACCACTATTAGCTTGCATGGCATGTAATAAATAAACTCTTTCCTGTTCTACTAGCTGTTAAGAAGAAATTAGTCCATCACTACCAACACACTGAAACTTTCTGAAAAGAAAAGTCATAATAATGGCACTTACTATATGCAGGGCTTGTTCTAAGGGCTTACAGTTTTATTTCACTAAAACTTTACAGCATGCCTACTAAATATGTGCCACGATCATCCCTGCTTTAGAGATGTGGAAAACTGAGACACAAAGAGGCTACAAAACTTCCTCCATATGGGCCACAAAGCTAATAAGCAGCACCGCCAGAATTCAGAGATGTGCTGGTTCCAGTCCATGCTCTTAACCAATAGGCTGTACTCTGAAAACAAGTGATGATGAAAGCTGCTTTTTTTCAGGCAACATCTAGAGACCTTTGCCTGAAAACTAGAGAGAACTAGAACACCAATTTATGGGTGGTAATGAATTATTTCAGCAGCAAAGGTATAAGCCCCATGGATTCTGAAGTTTTGCACAACTCTGACCTCTGTGGGTTCAGAGCCCCCGCACACAGCAAGCATTCAAGGAAAATTTGTTTATCAAGACTGACTCCTAAACACCATGCCTTTCAGTGACCTCTAACTCTGCAATATCCTCTCTCTGAGTCCCATCAAAACGTTTCTGTTACCTCACTGCCCCATCAGTTCTTTCTCTACAAAACCCGAATCTAACTAACAAAACTATACACACAAAACATATTCTGAAACACCCGTGTACTTCTCTTCTCACTCTGACTTCCTCTCTCTTCTATCTCTACTCAGATAAAGAAAGTGTAACAGAAGGGACAGAGAGTATACTTAGGGGCAGGAGTTAATCCAGTCGAGCTCCCCGTCCTCTTGTGTTTTTGTTTCTGCCACACCATGTAGGACTAGGGAGTCAGCAGTAAGATGCACTGCTTCCTAACTGGAGAAAGCTTACATTCTAGCAGGAGAGACATGTACACAAAAATTGATTTTAGAAGGAAAAGGTATAACAATTGCTACCAAAAATAGAGACAGAGAAACAGAGAGGGAGGGGGAGAGAGACAAAGAGAGGAAGGAAAAACTGATGGTTGGGAGGCTTAAAAACAGAGCTTATGAAAGAGATGGCAATGGAATTGAAACGTGAAGAATGGACAGGGTTTGAACCACTGGAAAATGCAGGGAGCCCTGTGGGCAAAGGAAAGCATGAACAAAAGTCCTGGAGGACAAAGTGCAGGGCAGAAGTGAGGAACAAGTAATCATTTGGAGCGTGAAGTAAGGATGAGAGACAAGTTCAAAGCCCGAGAGAGGCTCACTGCCACACTGTAAAGGAGGGCATCTTGAAAGCCAAGACAAGAAGCTGAGAATGTCTTCAGTCAGCAACTGGGAGTCACTGAGGAGGGAAATGAGAACTGTGTACTGGGAAAATAAACCTGTCTATCATTCCATCTTTACCTCTCACTCTATCCTGGCTATAATGTCCTCCTGGTCATCTTGACTCACCCCAGTTGGGACAAGCACTTGTTGTATTCCCACACTGTAAAGCACATACCACAATCATCACATGCACAAACTTTTATAATTATGGGTTAATGTCAAAGATTAAATACCTGAAGCCATGAAGTATATCATTATTTTTTTTATTCCTAGCACTTAGCATAATATCTAATGCAGTGTTATCTCAAAGGCTACACAAAAGAGTCATTCAGGAAGCTTTCAGAAAAATACTGATGTCCAAATACCATCCTAGACCAATGACATCAGAATTTCTGGAAAAGGTGACCCAAGTGCTGTTATATTTTAAAAGCTTACCCATGACTCTAATGTACAACCAGGTTGAGAACTAATGATTTAAATCATAGCAGGTTCTCAATAAATGTTAATAAACTGGATGGATGGATGGATAATGATGGAGAGACGAACTAGGAGGAAGAAACGGGGCTATTTCAAGAAGGTACTAGGAGTCTAGAAGAGAGTCATGTCAAAGGGGATGGAAAAAAAATTGATCTCTACTTCTCCACCAATTAATAAACTGTAATTTCCAGCTTCACAAATTTTTAAAAATAAAATCAGAGAACTACAAAGACAGTATTTTTCCCCTTGGCTACGGCTTACCCATCCTCCCTTCTTCCCCTGCACCACTGTGCACCAGTGTGCATGGGTGTGTGTGGGCTCCCATGTAAATACAAATAACGGCTTTTTTTCCTTTCCCAAAATATGTACGATACCTGTCATCCAGTTCAATCCTTTTCATACTATGAAGGTGCAAAACAGCTAATATTATTGCTACAAGAAATATTACTGCACAGCAAACCCCTACGCTGATATAAAACACACGCGTAGAAGTGGTTGGAGCTGCATGTACAGGATCATCTGAAATAAAAATGAACAGCACATTAAGCTTTTTAAACAAATATCATCAATTGCTTTGTGACCCAATATACACGAGTACCCTGTTCTTTGTAAAAGAGATTTTCATTTCACGTGTCCGTTCTTTGATAAGATCGGTTACCAGCAGCATGTCAATGTATATTCACACAGTTTAAAAAGTGTTTTTGTTATAGTTTAAAAGGGGATTTTAAATAGAACTTTTGGTTAATAAGTAAAATTCACAAGTGGTATACATATAATAAGCCATCTATAGCAGTGCTGTCCAATAGAGAAATGCTCTAGAGGGTGCCAGCCAACAGAGCAGCCCCTGGCCACCTGTGGCTATTAAGCACTTGAAATGTAGCTAGTACAATGGAAGAACTAAAGTTTTAATTTCATTTTAATTAATTTAGTAATGACTGTACTAGAAAGGAAGCTCTATAGACCCTTCCTCAACAGTGACGCCTGGTGCAGAGAGATCAGACATCTCTGTTGCCAATGACCACTAACGCACAGAGGGAGGAATATACAGCAGAGCAACCCACAAGGTAAAACAAACAAACAAACAAACCTTTCATTCTTTTCTCTTTTGAGAGTAACAAATTATTTTGCTTATCTGTTTTTAAAGATAAAAGCAGGAAAACAAGACTCTACTCATGAAATAAAATAACAGTAATATCACCCTAATATTTTTCAAAAAGAAAGAGAAAGCAAGCCTCAGCAATAAGAGAAATAATTCAAAGACACAGAGACACATGTCTACACATACACACAAGAGCAACTGAGAAAGAGACACAGAAACAAAGATCCACATGATAAGAGCAAGCAGAATGGAAGACAGAGGAACAGAAACAGAACTGATGTAACAGGAGATTGAAGTAAGTTTTGATGACTACTCACATCAGAACTCTACTGAAGAATTTGGGTTTTATCCTAAATGACATGGGAAGTCACTGCAAGGCTTCAAGCAAAGGAATGACACACATGACCATACTTGAATAAAAAACAAAGAAGACTCTGCATGCTATATAAAGAATACTGTGGGGAGAAGCAAAAGCAGACGCAGGAATGAATGAGGTTACCACAGCAGTCCAAGAAAGAGACAGCAGTGGCCTGGACAAGGTCACTTTTATGGTGAAGGTGAAAAGTTCATGGGTTAGGAAGCAGAGTCAGAAGAGTTTGCTAATGGATTATACCAGGGTAGAAAGGAAAAGAGGAATCAAAGCTCTGGCCTAAAGAATTACGTGAATAAAGTACCTCCACTAAGAGAAAAAAGCAGCAGGTTGGGGAAGGAGAGAATCAAGAGTTTTATTTTGCCAAAGAGTACCTAGTACACATTTATGTGGAAACGAAAAACTGACAGAAATATAAATGTGGAGTTATGGGGATAGGTCAGTTATAGCTTTCAAAAATTTAAAAATAAGACAGCTTTCTAAAATTTAAACTTTGAATCAACAAATAGTACACCAGAACAGATCAATGCATGGAGACCGAATGGCTTCTATGGCAGCTAGACTTGACTGCAGCTTGAATGAAGGTATGACTTTCCTTAAGAATGCCACAGGCCGTTCAATCTTGAAGAGGTGGGAAAGGAAGGTCCCAAAGACTGATGTTGGCAGTATCCATTGCAGCTCCCTCCAGGTCAGAGGAGAAGATACTCTGCTGCTGGGCAGATCCCCCAGTGCACCCCACCTGATTACCTCCAAATTCCAGGCTTGTGTACGCACTGTTCCCATTCCCTCACTTTGACACTTCACCTGCCACCACCTGGTCACCCTTCGGGTCTCAGACAAGATGCCACTCTCCTCAGGATGCTGACCTCAGAGGAGGTTACGTGCCCCTCTTCTCAGGATTCCCAAAGCACCTCATGCCTGCCTCGTCACAGCTTGCCACATGATACTGTCATCACTGCTATTGCTACTCCATTTCCTCTGCTACATTAGAAGACTGTGGGGGCTTACAGAGTCTGTTTTGTTCACAGTTGAATCCTCTGCCTCAGCCATGCCACCTGGCACATCATAGCCTCTTGGTAAATGTCAGATGGATGAATACACAGAAAGGGAGGGAAGGAGAGAGGGAGCAAGGAAGAGACAGACAGATACCAAGGATATGCAATATGCTATTCTGCTTGTTAGAAATAATAACTCTACCAGCATAAAAGAAATAGATAAAATCACCAGAATTTTAAAAACTTGGGGAGCAGCGATATTTTTAAAAAGTTTTATTTTCTTCCCAAAGACAAACCCAAATGAAATTTCTAAAAGGGAGACAAATCTCACATTATTTTACCTTCAAAAATGGTCTACTTTGAAACATCTAGATGCTTTGTGCCTCCTGAGGTGATGAAAAAGATAAAATAGGAAGCACATACTACCATCTATGAACTATTCTAGCCAAAAGAGTTGGTCCTCAATCTAATCAAGTACAAAATTTAACCACCAGTTTAGAAGAGAGAAAAACATTTTAAATGACACCAAAGAAATGCTGATGTGGAAAATTCTATGAGACAAATGATTCAATTTCTTCAGTAAATAAATGATAGTAAAGGAAAGGGGGGGTTTCTGATTAATATAAAATACATGTCAACCAAATACAGTGCGTGTAGGCTTAATGTGGATCCTGATTCAGGGAAGAAACTATACAAAGACAGTTTTGAGACAATCAGGTTGATCTGAACATGGACTAGCTACAAGAAGATATTAAGGAGTTAATTTTGTTACATGTGATAAATCAAATACAAGTGAAGTGTTGGGTGATTGTGGCTTGTTTTTTAACGGCCTTTTAAAAAAGGTATCTACACTGAAACATTTATGGATAAGATGATATGATGTCTAGGATGTGCTTTAAAACACTACTCTACCGTTCCCCACCTACACACCCAACTCAAAAAGGAGGAAGGAATCAGTGGCACAGGACTGGCAAATGTTGATCAATACTGACGTAGGGTGATGGTGATATGCGGGTTCATCAAAACATTCTCTTGACTTCTGCATACTTGAAATTCTCTCCCTCTATTTTTGTTTTAGTTTACTTCCATAAAGAGAATCTAGTAACATTTTAAGACACTGCTATTAAAATATCAGGAAGAGTAAGACTTAATGATGTATCCATGTCAGAAAAGGAAAAATGTCTAAATTATACTATCTCACACAACCATTATCAAAAAATAAAAATCTACTTTGAGTTTCTGCTCTGTAGGTTTAAACAATGTGGATCTTTCAGCTTGTATTTCTACCTGGATGAAACGAGCTCAGGGTTACACCCAGGCTACAAGTTAGATTTTCTATCCTTCTGTTAAATAGATATCTTACACATATTTCTCATTCATACTTTATAACCATTTGAAATGACGATATAACTTCTTGCTTATAAAATTTTTTAGATCACATGAAATATATATGAATTTTACTTTATAAAATTTTCAATATCCTAATAGTTTCATCTGAATATACTAATCTACAAAACATCAGTGAAATAAGTAGCATGGGGTCATTTAATCTTTTGACAAACTGGAAACCACAAAACCTCCAAGCTTCACAAAACTATGTTCATTTGCAATCAATCATTTTTCACCCCAATGATGGAAAAAGATAATACAGTAACACTTACAAATAGTTCTGCTAGTGTTTTTGTCCAATGCTGAAGTTTTTACTTCTTCAAGTTCTGAATTAAAAAGGAGATAAAAAGATGCTTTAGAAATTCTCTTCCATGAAAATCCTCAAATACCATAATTACATCTTCTGAATTTTTTCTAACATAGTTTTATGTTCTAACAGAACACTGCCTGAACTAAGTAGCGAGGTATTTGTTGCAAGATACTATTCTGATAACCATCACTACATTCACCAATCAATAGTCTATGCCTATATTGGTCAATGGGTATTACTTACAGATGCTCAATGAAAAAGGGCTCCTGCGGTCATTAAGTCTGGGGAAAGCTACACACTATAACCTCTGTGTAGATTCACAGTGCACATCAGCAGTATGTAAAGGGTGTAAGGAGTTTTAGAGTAAAAAAACTTATCTGATCCAGTAATTTACACCCTCATATGATAAAGGAAACTTTTCTTGCCAGTAACACCCATTAACATTCAATATAGTATATGTATGTTTTCTGTTGCAGACAGCCTTCAAACTATGGTAAGCTGGAAGACCATATAAATATTAGGATCACATATTAAAATAAGTTTCATGGATGTAAACTGCATGATTAGGGTGGCCAGAAGTATGACCACCAAATAAAAAGGATGGTACTGGGACTTCCCTGGTGGCACAGTGGTTAAGAATCCGCCTGCCAATGCAGGATCGATCCCTGGTCCGGGAAGATCCCACATGCCATGCAGCAACTAAGCCCATGTGCCACAACTACTGAGCTTGCGCTATAGAGCCCGTGAGCCACAATGATTGAAGCCTGTGCACCTAAAGCCTGTGCTCTGTAACAAGAGAAGCCACCACAGTGAGAAGCCCAAACACTGCAACACAGAGTAGCCCCCATTAGCGGCAACTAGAGGAAGCCCACGAGCAGCAACAAAGACCCAACGCAGCCAAAAATAAATAAATAACAAAATAAAAAAATAAAAAGGATGGTGCTATAGTAAACCTAAGTCGAAAACAGAATAGAAAATTACATCAACTGTTAATTTTCATGTACATATTAAAGAAAATGGAGAAGGTATGGGATATATGAATATCAGCTGATTGTTAACCTTAGTGGGCTCCACAGAACCCATCACACTTGGCCATCATTCTGCCTTTAAGCACTAACAGATCAAGCATCGTGGTACAGGCAAGGCCACCTCCATGGGACCAGGAACCACCTGTTGTGCACTCCTCACTGACTGGCTATGCAAGCTTAGGTGGCCACTCCAGGTCCCAGTCTCCTCATATCAATTATATAACGACTACATTGAACCAGTCACTAAAGTCCACTTTGGCTTTAAAATTATATGAAAGTACTTAACTGGATATGCAAGAACTAACAAACGTATCAAAACACCAAAGCTAAAAAGGAGCTAACTTTTCACTTCAAAAATGTCCATTCTATATAACAGGTTCCCACTAACTACCTGCTATATAGCACAGGGAGCTCAACTCTGTGCTCTGTGATGTCCTAGATGGGTGCGACGGGGGGATGTCCGAGAGGGAAGGGATACACGTATACATATAGCTAATTCACTTCATTGTACAGCAGAAACTAACACCACATTGTAAAGCAATTATATTCCAATAAAAATAAAATAAAAAATAAAAATGTCATTCTGATGAAATTGGGTACATTCAGGGTGGTATGGCCATAGACTAAAAATGTCCATTCTGGATAAAGAAGTGGTACATACACACACACACACACACACACACACACACACACACACACACACACACACAATGGAATACTACTTAGCCATAAAAAATAAGGAAATCCTGGAATCTGCAACAACACAAATAGACTTTGAGGGCCTTACGCTAAGTGAAGTCAGACAGAGAAAGACTCTATGATCTCACTTACATGTTTATAGAATCTAAAGAATTAAAAAATTTTTTTAAACCATAAAAGATCAGATTTGCTATTATCAGAGGCAGAAGGAAGGAGGAACTGGAGGTAGTAAAAGGTACAAATGTCCAGTTACAAGAAAATACTAGGGATATAACATACAGCATGGTGTACATTACATGTTATTTAACACATGTTAACTGGATGATACACGTGAGAGTTAAGAGAGTAAATCCTAAGAATTCTCATCACAAGGAAAAACTTTTTTTCTTTTTTGCTTTCTCTTTCTATTGTATCCATATGAAATGATGGATGCTAAGTAAACTTACTGTGATAATCATTTCACAATGTATGCAAGTCAAACCAGTATGCTGTACACCTTAAACTTATACAGTGATGTATGTCAATTATATCTCAATAAAGCTAGGAAAAATATACATAGAGAGTAATTGTTTATATTTAATTAAAAGATTAAATTAGAGCTAAAAAAATGCCCATTCTAATGCAGTACAGCTTTTTCACTTGGCATGTATCTGGACATTAGCCATTATAACTCATGTGCAGGCCTCAGGTGTGCTCATAAAATTCAGCACTAACTCTGACTAGGATATGTGTTGAGACAGTTTGACAACAAAGCAAGAGCAGAGATTTCCAGCCCAGCTCCACCCCTTAGCTGTCGGCCTTGGCAAGTTGGTTGAATTCTCTGAACCTCAGCTTCCTCCTCAGAAAATGGAGATAATGAGAGAACTTACTGCCTAGGGCTGCTATAAGCATTAAATGGGTTTAATGTGTGTAAAGCACTTGGAACACAGCAGCCACTCAGCAAGTTTAGACAGTTTTTCTTTAGCTTTTTTTCTACCTTAGATACTAACCAGCTCTGCCAAAGTGATTCTGTAAATTCAGGTCACTTTAGTCTCTCTGGAACTTAAAGTGAGTAGATTGGACTAGATAACCTTTAAGGAGAATTCTAAAATTCTTTGATCTATGACCCAGTGTGCTCTTTCATATCCACTGTAATTTCCTGAATAACAGATTATTCAAAACTAAAAACTATCAACATTTATTAAATACCCGCATATGATATTCTAAGTTTTAGGCTAGCAGATTCGACTAATCTAAAATCAACCAATCAACCAACCTCTTGAAACAGGTTATTATGTCATTTTACAGACAAAAAAACTGAGACTTAGGTTAAGAAACCTGTTCCAATATGCTGCAAAAGCAGAGCTGTAATTCTAACGCAGGTCTTTCTGGCCCCACGGCAATGCTTCTACATAAAAGTAATTCATAAAGGAAACATAGTTAACACCCCATTACTCAGAGGCCCCTATCAAAATCACCTGATTTCTTTACCTCTTTAGCCACTAGTGCTATTTCAACATTCCTAAAGGAAAACATCCTCAGCAATTCTGATAAAGATTTTGAGAAAGGAGGGTCTGAGTGGTGCCTGAATGAGATTCCTGGCTACAAGCTATCTAGGCAATTATTTCAGAATTTCATCAGTTAGTGCTCTCTTTTCTCACTTGTAACTATAATCAAGATTTGATCACAAACCTGTAAAAAGATGACAAAATCTATTGTTAACCCTCTCACATCTATATAAAACACACACTTCGGTAAATAAATTCCTTACTTTTGTAGCACATTTTCCTTCGTTTAAAATTTAAGACTGTAAAGTTTTTTGAAGAATTTACTGTCAAGTTGAGCTGCATTAGTATCATAACCTCAGAATCTACTTTGCCAGTGCAGGAAAGCTCGACCCGAAACACTGTTTAAAAAAAGAAAAAAGAAAAAATATTTTAATTTTCTAAAAAATCAGCATTAACGCCCACTGACTAATTTAGAATTTATTTCTGTTGCAATAAAACTAAAAATAATATATTTACATAAAATACCAATAAAAGAAACTTTCAGAAAACTTATCTTTAGACTACATAGCTTTGGACATTAAGTACTTCATTCATTATAGATATAAAAGTTAGCATTAAAGAATAAACTAAGACATGAAGATAATTATTTTCAAATTTGCTAATAATTTTTAATATACCAATTTGTCTCTTAAGTTCTCTTATTATAATATAGTAAAGCTACAGAATCGTAAGGCAAACCCTACTACCTCACCAGTCACAGTCAATAGTAACAACAAAAATTAGTTGATAAAAAGGAAAGACAATTCACCAACAAACTGTAATTATGTGTTGTTCTTTATGACAAGATTAAATATAAACCTGTAAATGAAACCGATAAATTCTCAACTATGAATTAAAAAAAAAAAAACCTTTCTAAGCAGAAACTGGCTTTAATCAATTACTGTAGCACTGGGATAACAGACTTTAGTAAACATCTTTTTGTTCTTTTTCAACCTTTCAGTTTAAGACTTTTTCTACAAATTTAGAGTGTATCATTCTATAATCTATATCAGTGTATGAACAATATGGGCATTTCTGAATTTCTTTACTGGCCCATAAAAATTACCCAGCCTTCCAATGCTTTCTTAAAGCTTAGATGTCACTAATAACAGTGAGTGAGACTGTCAAGAAAAGTTCTATAATACTAGGGGTTATATTTTCAACTTTTAAATTTTTTCATTTTCTTTAAGTCTCATATCTTCAGGAACCTTTCTCTAAGGCTGGCTCAAAAGTAATTAAATTGGTATAAATATGACACTTAAATCATTTACTCAGACATGTCCTGGGTGCCTATCCTGTTCCAGATGTTATGCTAGGCACCAAGGGTAGATCGCTGAAAAAAGACAGCTCCTGCCCTCAGGGTGGCAAAGCCTAGGGGCAGAGACAAAGAATTACAAGATACTGTGATCAGTTCAAAACAGTTAAATACAAGATCTTATAGCGCAGGAAGAACAGAAGAGTTAACAAATGGAGAGCGAGGAGGCAGGAAAAGGAGAGTATGGATTTTGAGTCTTGCAGAATATTTAGTATGAACAGAAATTCACAAGCAGGAAAGATGAAAAGACGGTTCCAAATACAAAGACCAGCATGTGCAAAGGCATGGCTCTGAGTGCTGCATGTGCCATGGCACTGCTGGAACACTGGGGTGAATGCAGCAATGAGGCTAGACAGGCAGGCGCAGCAGATGGTAAACACAGCACACTGGCTGGGGGGGTCTGGAAGGTACTCAGCTGACTGGGGTGGGGGCACTGAGGGGCTTGATGTCACATGGTCAGAAGTGAGTGTTCAGTGATCATCAGCGCTGCAGTGTGGAAAATATTGGAAGAGAAACAAGACTAGACAAAGGGAACCCCCCCCCCCACAACAATGCATAAAAGGATACAGAGAAGAGCTGAGTGCAGACAGTTCTGGAGGGGATGGAAAATAGGAAATGGTTTAAACAGTCCAAATAATCCCTATTTACAAAAATTACTTTTCAAAGTACTTACACGTCTTATACCTATGTGTGCACATAGAACATTACATATAAGTAGTTTGCTGAGTTTATTGAGGGTACAGGGGACACAGTTAAAAACAGTTGTTAAACTCTGTCACAGAGACTCACCTGATAAAGTGCGTGGAACTTCCCCCTGCACAGAAATGTTGACCTGGGGCATGTCCATAGCCACGAAATTGTCTACTTGGAATCCCAGCTTATATTCAACCTGGAAAAAGGAGAAATAAAACAAACTGGATCTGTGATAGCAGAAAGTGCAACCAACAGCTTGACCTCACTGATTTAGGTCATTAACTAATGAATGCATGAGCCTTTCATACGAACAAATAATCTAGCTATTTTAAAAAAAGTCCAAATTGTCACAAACAGTCCTAGGAATGTTCCTTTTTTTTTCAAAGCAGTTGAAGAAATCAAGTCAGGGAAGTTTAATATATGCAAAGTAGCTAGAGTGGGAATCCAGCTCTGCTGAGCCTGATTCTAAGACTTTTCCCCACCAGACTGTGTTGCCTCTTACATGACCCATTAGATTACTCTCATCAGGGTGTGTTCATTTTTTTCTCCCAGTTTTATTGAGATATAATTGACATATATCACTGTATAAGTTTAACAGATTACAGTATAATGATTTGACTTACATTCATGATGAAATGCTTATCACTGTAAGTTTAGGGAACATCTATCATCTCATACAGATACAAAATTAAAGAGACAGAAAAAATTTTTCCTTGTGATGAGAATGCCTAGGATTTACTCTCTTAACTACATTCATATATAACATATAGCAGTGCTAATTATAAGGTTGTACATTACGTCCCTAGCTCTTAATTTATCTTATAACTGGAAGTCTGTAGTACCTTTTCACTGCCTTCATCCAGCTTCCCCGATTCCCCTCCTCTGGTAAGCACAAATCTGATCTCTTTTTCTACACTTTTGTTTCTATGTTTGTTTCTGAAGTATAAGTGACCTACAATACTATGTTAGTTCCTGTTACACAACAGTAATTTTTTTCCTATACATTTCGAAATGATCACAATGTCTAGTTACGATACGTCACCAAAAAGACATTATTTAGTTATTGACTCCCTACAGTGTAAATTTCATACCCTTGACTTTTATTTTGCAACTAGAAGTTTGTACCTCTTAATCTCCCTCACCTATCTCTTTCCTCTATCCCCGCCCCCACCCCACCCCCGCCGCAGGTAACCATCTACTTGCCCTCTGTATTTATGATTCCGTTTCTATTTTGTTATGTTTGTTCGTTTACTCCTAGGAATTTTCAATTGGATAAAAATTCAATCCAGTAAGCCACCCTCTATTTCATGCCCAGAACAGCACCACCACTCTCCTGTACAATCTGCCATCTAGGATTCAGAAAGCCTGCTGAGGACCATAGCCATTGACAAAGAAGCCCTGGAGAGGCAGACAGATACAAAAAGCCAAGGAGTTGAGATGTATAACTTACAGACCATGACCAGTCACCATGCCTTCTCTAGTTGATAAAAGTCAGGCTCTGAAAGCCTGCCATGTGACTGGTGGATGAAGGTCTGTTCTACAGACCCACTCACCTCACAAGGAGATTCCAAGGCACAAATTGCTCATAGACTATCTAAGCTACATTCTCTAGTCCAGCTTTCAGTGCTGAGAAAGTTCATCTTTGGATGCCCATCTAACCTCTGGATCTATTTTGCAAGTGATTCAGAATCCGGAAAGGAAGAGGGGGTGACTAGGAAGATGTCCCTGGGACACCAATATTCTCTATCAATACGTGGCCTACATAGGTGGCTTAAAAGAACCAATCAGCATCAAGCAATAAATACAGTTCTTGGGCACCCTTGGTGGCGCAGTGGTTAAGAATCTGCCTGCCAATGCAGGGGACATGGGTTCGAGCTCTGGGCTGGGAAGATCCCACATGCTGCGGAGCAACTAAGCCCCTGCACCACAGCTACTGAGTCTGTGCTCTAGAGCCTGCAAGCCACAGCTACTGAGCCTACATGCTGCAATTACTGAAGCCCATGCACCCAGAGTCCATGCTCTGCAACAAGAGAAGCCACCGCAATGAGAAGCCCTTGCACTGCAAGGAAGAGTAGCCCCGCTCACCGCAACTAGAGAAAGCCCGTGTGCAGCAATGAAGACCCAACGCAGCCAATAAATAAATAAATAAATTTAAAAAATAAAAAATAAATACAGTTATGCTGCTAGAGAGATGTTCATGAAAGAAACAGCTCGAACTGCAAAACAATAGCTTAAATTCAGAACTGCTGCCACCTTCAAGACCTTCAACGAGGCCTTATATTTCATGTTACTCTTTGTCCTGCCCTTTGGGACTCAATAAGAATGGTACCTCTCTCCCATTCAGTGGTCACAAGGGTTTTTTGGTGGAGGCTGGGACTGGCAGAAGCCAAAGGGCAGTGGGTTAGGAAAACAGTAGTAGGAAAGAGGCCCAAGAAACCATTCTTCAAGAAACCTAACTAGGAAGAATGTACTTAGGTAATGGTGGGGAGCAGGGCTGGGGGTAGGGGTTGGGGTAGATTTCAAAGCCTTTCTTTCTTCTTCTTTCAATGGGAGATAAACATATTTATATGCTAATGAAAAAAAACCAACAAAGATGAAAGGAAACAGGGAAAGAGTAACCTCACAGATTATAAGAGAAAGGAAAGACACCTGGGCACTGACTGGGTCAGGAGGTGTTTAACCCATGGATAAGAAGGGCTCAACTGGATGACTGTAACTCCCCCTCTAGAGGGGTTTCTCTTTTCACACTTACTTGAAAGTCCCAGAATGCTGTAGGGGTAGGTATTACATTACAGTTAAGATAGGTATATAAACAATTGTTAAAGGCTGTATTTGGTAAGTGCCATGTTTACAACAAAGGGAATGTTCTTGCTGCTGCACCTCAGTGACTTGGTACCTTGGCTAGAAGTGTTCCCTTTAACCTTAGCATGACGCAATTCCATCACTGCCACCAGGGGGTGCGAGAGAGCTGCAGCCCAGCAAGTCTGGGCCAAGAAGGAGGAGGCTTTCCAGCAACACTCACTGACTAACATTAAGAGAATGCACTGACGACATCCCCATATCAGTGCTATCTCTAAACAGGGCATTACATGAAAGGCAAGTGCATGGAAAAAAATTAAGCATAGTCAGCAAGAATTAGACTGGAACCGTGAGAGTGTGTGACTATTAGGTAAATTACTAACTTTTCCAAGTTTCAGTTTTTTTTAAATGAGGCTAGTACAATCATGTTATGAGGATCAAATAAAACAATTAATATGACACACCTAACTGTCAGTCTGGCACAGACTGATAAACACAGACCCCCGTGGCATCAGCAGTCATTCCAGAGTAGCTACCCTGTGCCCCACTGCACTTCCCCATAAGCACCAGCCTACTCCTGAGCCGAGAGGTTCTGACACAGGCTTTCCTGTGCCCTGCCAACAACAATGCTGCAGCCCTTATGGTTTTTCCCCCATCTTGGGAACCCTACTATTCTAAACAGCCTCCCACACTCTCAGCCTCTTCACAAGTGTCTTCCCCACCTTCTCCACCAGCCTGGCTTTCCTATCATTCAGTTCAACCCTCAGGGCCTAGACAGTAGAGTCAGCATTCTTTCAGGATCACTAGGTCCTTCCTACACACCCCTTCCTCATGCAAAATCACCTATACTCTGAAGCTTATAACTTCAACTCATAATGGCTATTTCTCACACCATCATCATCAGTGACACACAGTGACTCTGCAGAGGCCTTGGCGCTTGGCTCACTCTGTCTCCTGTCATCTTCCTGGTGGCTCAATATTAACATTCAGTATTCCTACGTACTAAAGAATTGCTCCATAACCAAAACAAACGCAAAAATTCTGGTCTATCAAAGATCTCACCACAATGTCTGATTTCTACAAAACCAGTTCTTCGTCTTATCAGCCACATTTGTGATCCAAGGGTTGTGCTCATAGCTGGGATGCAATGGCCAGTAATGCTACTTCCACCCTCTCCAGCCTCGCCAGTGACCTGGTTTCATCTTCCCATAGACTGTGCCTCAAAGAAGACTGGTTACCGACACAGTTATATAGCCATCAGGACTCTGACCACCTCTCACTCCACTTCTGCTGCCCAGCACTACTGGCAGAAATCACACCCGGAAGAGAAAGTCGCTCCTACACAAAGATGATCCCCAGGTTAAGGGTAGGCCGTTAATCCTGCTGAGCAATCCCTTTCCCACTCACCCCGCTCTCCCCAGTCTTCTCACTCCAAATCTCATAGGATCCACAGCTTCACCATCTGCTGCCGCCCCATTTTCCTTCTCTCCGGCAATGCTCTTGTCCCCTTCAGCTGGCACACAGGAACCCTCCCCCCCTTTCAGATCCAGGCAGATCCGTTAGAGCACTCAACCTTTGCACTCCAGTCCCAAGGTGAGATTTATTCTCCTCTCCAAATGATAAACCCTTCTCTCCTAGTACACTAGTTCTAGCCCACTTCACCACTGATGGGCTTCTGTATCATCAACTCGTCTCTCTCTCTCTCTTCTATATCTTCACTATCTCCCATATGCCCAGTTACCTACCAGATATATCTACCTAATAATCTTACAGCTCTCAAATGTAACAGACTCAAAACCAAACTTATGCTTCCCCACATCTGCTGTCCCCTTTATTCTAGGTCTCAGTTGTTGCAAGCAGAGGCACAGCTAGCCAGGGACCAGAACCCCTGAGGCAGCAGACAGAGCCATAGGCAAACAGGGACAAAGACCCTCAGCCAGAGCTGAGGGCAGGGACTAGCACTCGAGAGTCTCAGTGCGGCAAGGGTAAGGGGAGAGGGCAGCAGGGAGAGAAGTGAGCTTGTGCGCAGAACTGGGCAGAGGCAGGGGCATGGAGAGAGGTGGCGAAGGGGCTGAGTAAGATTTCTGAGAAGCCCAAACCTTCGGCCAACAGCAGCCTGGAACTCTAAGAAGTGTGAAAGCACCATGACTGGCCTTTGCTTCCTCCCTTTTTGAGGGACTGCCTAAACATGAAAGGCATTCCAAAGCAGTTCTCTTCTCCCTCCGGAATCTTCAGAATATAAAATTTTAAATTACAGTTTCTGGGGTTAGAAACATGCAGTTGTTAAAGGCCAGCTTTTTCTATTTTGGCATGTATCGATCTATATGGAATCTCACTTGCCAATGATCCTTTGAAGAAACAGATCTGCTCTAAAACTAAGATTTATAATCTACTGGAACAAAGGAAATCTGAATAGCAGTTGTTTATCAAAAAAAAAAAGAATGAGCCAAAATACTTCAGAAAAGAAACTAGAGAAAATATAAATATTTGAATAAGCTAAGAAATAAACATTTTTGATAATCTTCCCTTACTTGGAAACAAACGGCAATTGCAAATAGGCAGCTGCTGAGTAAAGCCACTTCCTTTTGGAACACAGTACACATTTAAAGTGAATTCACTTGCCTACAGCCAAATAGCCTTTTAATTTCTCCGAAATGACCAAAAGTGCTGCCTTTCTCATAGAAACCCCACTCTGTCCTCTGGTCCCCGGGGCTGCTGTAGGAACTCTGGACAAGTTCCCTGCAGACCCTCCTGACAATGATGCATTCCTGAAGCCAGAGAACAGCTTTGGGAGGGGAGTGAGTAGGGAGTGTATTCTGCTACATTTTGGTTTATTTTTTTGCCTTTCAGCTATCTAAAATACCTACTGACACTTAACAGATGCAGTTGCATGTTTTTTTCTGGATACTGGAGAATGTTCTGGAATACAGAAGAAACTAATTATCTGTTAAAACCACCAGTAATCTTTCTTTCTTTCTTTTTTTTTGAGTGTGTGGCCTTGTGAAAGAGAAGCAACACCAGAGTTCTCATACTATCTGGAAATGCAATTAACCCATTATATTTACCAACCACTCACTAAGGCAGTGTGACACAATGTCAAAAATAAGAGGGGCTTCCCTGGTGGCACAGTGGTTAAGAATCCACCTGCCAAAGCAGGGGACACAGCTTCGATCCCTGGTCCAGGAAGATCCCACATGCCACGGAGCAACTAAGCCTGTGTACCACAACTACTGAGCCTGTGTGTTGCAACTACTGAAACCCACCCACCCAGAGCCCGGGCTCTGCAACAAGAGAAGCCACCGCAATGAGAAGTCCACGCATCGCAATGAAGAGTAGCGCCTGCTCACTCA
Source organism: Hippopotamus amphibius kiboko (assembly GCF_030028045.1). Lineage (NCBI taxonomy): Eukaryota > Metazoa > Chordata > Mammalia > Artiodactyla > Hippopotamidae > Hippopotamus > Hippopotamus amphibius. Next base: position 115,011,237 of record NC_080191.1, read on the forward strand.
CCACAACTAGAAAAGCCCACACATAGCAATGAAGACCCAACACAGATGGGGTGGGGTGGGGTGGGGTGGCGTGGCGTGGCGTGGTGTGGCGTGGAATGGAATGGAAAAAAAGAAAAAAAAGAAAAAAAAGAGTAAGACACAACTCCAGCCTCTGAGAAGACCGCACCTATTTGGAAAGATGAAATAGACTCATGTATACAATGGAGAACACTATTATCAAAAGCTCTGATGTGCTGAAACTAATGTTAAAATATCTACAATGTAAAGTGACATACCAAGAAGCCTGGAGATCTCTGGAAGCAAATATCTCATCTTCTGGCAATTCTTAAAAAGCAAGAACTACAAAGTGTTGGAGCCTGGGAACCACGGCCCTCCTTCTGAAAGTTCCTGATTGCATCCCAGAGTCAACATGATCAGGTGAAGAAGTCTTCACCATGTGTCTCCTGCCCCCTTGGCATGACTTTCCCATTTCAAACACACACACACACACACACACACACATATCTACATGCTTACCCATGCACAGACCATCTTTAGAAGGGGAGACCAGAATCAGGTAACAGTGGTTGCCGATGGAAGGGGAACCAGGCATAAGGGACATAGTTTTTTTACTATAAAACATTTTAAGATATAACATGATTAGTACTTTCCTCTAAATTTATACCTGCTACAGATGAACTGTGAAGTAAGTTTAGCTATATATTCAAACTATGAATTCCATTCATTTTTCCAAATTTACAACTTTATTCAGAGTAAAATATCTGAAAAATCTCAGGTGTGCAACTAGTTTGTCAGCTCGTTTGTCAAGTGTACTCAACCTCTGTTTTCACGCTTCTAGATAAAGGAATCCAGCGCTCCTAAAGTAGCACATTCTAACTCTGAAAAGCTCTCACTGCTCAGAAGTTCCCTGTTTGCTGAGCTGTGCCCTGTGGCTTCTACCTGTGCATCTCTTCTGTAGACAGTGAAGGAACACTTGTAACTAAGTACCCCGTGCTACACCAGGCGCGAGGGACATCGAGAAAGACAAAAAGAGATTCCTACCCTTGATGTGCTCAGCAGCTTGGAGGGAGACAGAAAAGAAAGTCAACTACTAAAATATTCTCAGAGTATGATGAGGGCTATGAGGGAGGAAAGAGAAGCTCACCGTGGGTGCAGAAAAAGGCACCTAACACAGATGAAAAAGAGGTGACACCAGGTCTAAGTTTTATGAAATAAACAAGAGCTAATGAGGTAAAGAATGGGGAAAGGGCATTTCCAGCAGAGCAAGCAGCAGCAGTGTAACAGAGCACAGGGCATTCAAGAAACTGCCAGACCCCCCGCCACCGCCTCCCCAACACACACACACACATAAATGACACTAAACAATTAGCAGGAGAGCAGGCAGAAAAGAAAGGCAGGGATGAGATCATGAAGGCTCTCTAAAAAATAGAACTTTATTCTGGTGGCAACTGAGAGCGCTGGAGCAGCTTTGCAGGGGGTACAGCAAGAGGTCAGTCCAGAGGCAAGGAGACCAGTCAGAAGACTATGTCCATATCTAGTTAAGAAACAATGAAAGCCCAAACTAAGGATGAAGCATTAGTCTCAAGAGAGCTAGGAAATAAGTTTAAGGTGTAATTATGAGAGAATAATCTGGACTTGGAAGTTGCAGGAGGAGTCTAGGATCCTTTCTAGGCTTCTAGCCTCAACGTGTAAATAAATGGTGATGGCCTCCAACAAGTCAGAGAACTTCTGCCTTACAAGGACTATCATACCAGCAAGAGCAGCCCAAATGTGCACTAACGATGGTTCTTAATACCTGCCACAGAAGCAGTTTAGAAATTATGCTACAAGATAATGTGAAGAACATGGAAGTACAACAGAGCCATACCAAGGCTCCTCCTGACCCCAACATGTACCCAGGCCAACACTGCTTCCCATTCAAACATAAATATTCATCTGAGCCCCTTCTTCTATCTACTCTCCTCCACTTCAATTTCCTCCTTGTGACAGGCTCCTAAAACTCCTCAGGCACCCACAATCAGCAGTCAGATCCCTGAAACTCACTCCAAATAAAACAAATTTAGTGTATGTATATTTTTAAAAACAAATGAATAAGAGAAGGTTTAATTCTGTTCAGTTCTAACTGCCACATCCCACACTGCCTTTTTATTCATAAGTCACCACCCACACACTTGCCCAGGAAATATTCTCATGGTATATCAGCATTCTTTTTCCCCAAGTGGGCCAAAAACAATCACATCCTGTTCAAAGTCAGTAGCTTATCTGGAATAGAATCTCTATTATTTCATTAGATATTTCACTATTTTAAAAAACGTATGTGTACTGTTTGTTTTTAAAACTCAACAACATTAAAGATAGGAAAAGTAACAACTATCAATTTTTTGGAGAATATAAAAAGCTTCTCTGCCTGAAAGATGTTCACAGAAACAATGGATCTCAGAGTTGCAAGGGAACTTAAAATTCACCACTGCCACTCCACAAATGTTCAAATTCCTTCTACAACACTCCCACCAAATGGTTACACAGTGCAGATCTGACCTCTTCCAGTGAGGGCAAACAATCACACTGGCTAAAAGTGAAACCTAGTTCTAAACACAGTGGTTGAAAGGGTGTTGAGTTACGGGATTTAATATATAATTTCACATTATTTCCCCACAATTACTTGTTCATTATAAAGGAGAGAACTTTACAGTGGAGAAACCTGGTAAACTGAGTGATCACAGTTAACACTGACAGTAAGGGGAGAAGCTGACACGGTGTGCACTGTGGAGGACAGCACCGCTGCAGTGTTACCACCAAGGAGACATTCCTGAATCTAATCGTAAGGAAACCTCAGACAGCTCAAACTGAGGGACAGTCCACTGGCCTGTGTGTTCCTAAATGTTAAAGTCAAGAAACACAAAGAAAGGCCACAGGAGAAAAAAGAGCTATAAAAAATATGATTGGGATAACTGATGAAATATCAGTTCCACAGACTACATAATAGTATTGTGTCAATGTTAAGTTCCTAACTGCGTTCTTACAAAATATACGCTGATGTATCTGGGGATAAAGGGGCACAATGCATGCAATTCACCTGCACAAAGTTCAAGGGGAAAAAAGTGTATATGCATGAGGGAGGGAAGCCTGAGAGAATGAATGGTAACGTAAGTAAATGGAGCAAACCAGTAACAATTAGTGAACCTGGGTAAAGGATATATGAAAATTCTTTGCACCATTCTTGTAATTTTCTCTATGTTTGAAATTACATCAAAATTAAAAGTTACTGCCCCCAAATAATAATAAGGTCACACAATGTTATATAAAAATACTGAAAAATGTGTTAGCTTAGTTTCCTTTAAGAGTCCAGGTGCCTACACATTCAAACTAACAGACCCCAGATAAAATGTCTCAGGTGAACCTTTTCTGAGTTTCATTTATGCTGGCACTTCAGCATATCCAAGTGACCATCTACTAAATGTTCTTAGTTCACATGAACTTTCTTCCTCTGTTTTTGCAGATTTCACCCTAAAGAGATCTATCCACTCCTAAAAGAACACCCCCCTATTTGGATAACTCAAGGCACTAATGTTGGACAGTTGAGGTGTTCTAGACAGCAAGGCACATATGCTTTATCCAGGATCCAAGCTAACTCAACTTTAATTACAACATTCCTGCAGTTTTAACGCATATATGTGTATGTTTCTCTAATGTATGTGTGAGTATATATAATAATGTGGACATATGCATATTTATATAATTAATATTTTTACTTATCTGAATTGGCAAACAAATATACTTAAAATATTTAGCATTGAGCAGTGAACTGAAATAAGCACCCTTATTCACTTTGTAAGGAATGTTGGCTTATTGATACTACCTTAGGAGAGGGAAGGGAGAAAGAATTTGGCAATATCAATCAAAATTTTAAACATGCGCATTCTCCGACCCAGTCATTTCACTCCTGGTCACAATGTACTATTCAGAAATAATGCCAAAAGTACACAAAAATTCCTGAAAATAGTGAAGGGAAACATTGTTTGAAATAGTAAAATGATATTAAAAATCCATGTGTCAAGGAGGCACTTAGCAAATAACCAGGGACTTCCCTGGTGGCACAGTGGTTAAGAATCCACCTGCCAATACAGGGCACACGGGTTTGAGCCCTGGTCCGGGAAGATCCCACATGCCGTGGAGCAACTATGCCTGTGAGCCACAATTACTGAGCCTATGCACTGCAACTACTGAAGCCCACATGCCTAGAGCCCATGTTCTGCAACAAGAGAAGCCACCACAATGAGAAGACCACGCACTGCAACGAAGAGCAGCCCCTGCTCATCGCAACTAGAGAAAGCCCATGGACAGCAATGAAGACCCAATGCAGGCAAAAATAAATAAATAAATGAAAAAAAAAAAAAAACCATACATCACACATGCATACCATATCACATTATAAAGCCATTAAAGAGTGATTTAAAAGTCACATATGACAAACCAACAGCCAACATCATTTTAAATGGTGAAAAACTGAAAGCATTCCCTCTAAGAACAGGAACAAGACAAGGGTGCCCACTCTCACCATTATTATTCAACGTAGTTTTGGAAGTTTTAGCCACAGCAATTAGAGAAGAAAATGAAATAAAAGGAATCCAAATTGGAAAAGAAGAAGTAAAATTGTCAGTCTTTGTAGATGACATATTATACATAGAAAACCTTAAAGATGCTACCAGAAAACTGCTAGCACTAACTGATGAATTTAATAAAGTAGCAGGATACAAAATTAAAGTGCAGAAATCTCTTGCATTCCCATACACTAACAACAAAAGAGCAGAAAGAAAATTAGGGAAACACTCCCACTTACCATTGCAACAAAAAGAATAAAATACCTAGGAATAAACCTGCCTAAGGAGGCAAAAGACCTGTACACAGAAAACTATAAGACACAGATGAAAGAAATCAAAGACAATACAAACAGATGGAGGGACATACCATGTTCTTGGATTGGAAGAATCAACATTGTGAAAATGACTATACTACCCAAAGCAATTTACAGATTCAATGCAATCCCTATCAAATTACCAATGGCATTTTTTATAGAATTAGAACGAAAAATTCTATGATTTGTATGGAAATGCAAAAGACCCCAAACAGCCAAAGCAATCTTGAGAAGATGGAGATGGTGGAATAAGGCTTCCTGACTTCAAACTATACTACAAGGCTACAGTGATCAAGACAGCATAGTACTGGCACAAAAACAGAAATACAGATCAATGGAACAGAATAGAGAGCCCAGAGATAAACCTATGCACATATGGACACCTTATCTTTGATAAAGGAGGCAAGAATATACAATGGAAAAGACAGCCTCTTCAATAAGCGGTGCTGGGAAAATTGGACAGCTACATGTAAAAGAATGAAATTAGAATACTTCCTAACACCACACACAAAAATAAACTCAAAATCATTAAGATGGTGGGGTACGAGGACGTGCGCTCACTCCCTCTTGCAAGAGCACCGGAATTACAACTAACTGCTGAACAATCATGGACAGAAAAACACTGGAACCCACCAAAAAAGACACCCCACATTCAGAGACAAAGGAGAAGCCGCGATGAGACAGTAGGAGGGGTGCAACTGCATTAAAATCAAATCCCATAAATGCTGGGTGGGTGTCTCACGAACTGGAGAACAGTTATACTGCAGAAGTCCACCCACTAAAGTGAGGGTTCTGAGCCCCATGTCAGGCTTCCCAACCTGGGAGTCCAGCAATGGGAGGAGGAATCCCCAGAGAATGAGACTTTGAAAGCCAGTGGGATTTTGATTGCAGGACCTCCACAGGACTGGGGGAAACAGAGACTGCTCTTGGAGGGCACACAAAAAAGTGTGCTCACCAGGACCCAGGGGGAAGGAGCAGTGACCCCATAGGAGAATGAACCAGACCTACCTGCTGGTGTTGGAGGGTTGCCTGCAGAGGTGGGGGGCAGCTGCAGCTCACCGAGGAGACAGGGGCACTGGCGACAGGAGTTCTGGGAAGTGCTCATTGGCGTGAGCCCTCCCAGAGTCCACCATTAGCCCCACCAAAGAGCCTGTAAGCTCCAGTGCTAAGTAGCCTCAGGCCAAACAACCAACAAGGTGTGAACACAGCCCCACCCATTAGCAGACAAGCAGATTAAAGTCTTACTGAGCTCTGCCCACCCAGCCCTACCCACCATCAGTCCCTCCCATCAGGAAGCACGTACGAGCCTCCTAGATAGCTTCCTCCACAAGAGGGCAGACAGCAGTAACAAGCAGTACCAGCAGTATTTCGTCTTGTGGAGCTGAAAATCACAGCCACAGAAAGGCAGAGAAAATGAAAAAGCAGAGGACTTTGTACCAGATGAAGGGGCAGGATAAAGCCCCAGAAAAACAACTAAATGAAGAGGACATAGGCACCCTTACAGAAAAAGAATTCAGAATAATGATGGTGAAGATGATCCAGGACTTTGAAAAAAGATTGGATGCAAAGATCAAAAAGTGTATTACCAAAGACCTGGAAGAATTAAAGAGCAAACAAACAGAGATATGCAACACAATAACGGAAATGAAAAATACACTAGAAGGAACCAGCAGCAGATTAACTGAGGCAGAAGGGCGAATAAGTGACCTGGAAGACAGAATGGTGATCATCACTGATGTGGAAAAGAAAAAGGAAAAAAGAATCAAAAGAACTGAAGACAGCCTAAGAGACCTCTGGGACAATGTTAAACTCACCAACATTCGCATTATAGGGGTCCCAGAAGGAGAAGAGAGGGAGAAAGGACCTGAGAAAATATTGGAAGAGATGATAGTTGAAAACTTCCCTAACATGGGAAAGGAAATAGGTCCCCAAGTGCAGGAAGCACAGAGAGTCCCAGGCAGGATAAACCCAAGGAGAAACACGCCAAGACATATAGTAGTCAAACTGACAAAAATTAAAGACAGAGAAATGTTATTAAAAGCAACAAGGGAAAAACGACAAATAACATACAAGGGAACTCCCATAAGGGTAACAGCTGATTTCTCAGCAGAAACTCTGCAAGCCAGAAGGGAGTGGCATGATATATTTCAAGTGATGAAAGGGAAGAACCTACAACCAAGAATACTCTACCCAGCAAGGATCTCATTCAGATTCAACGGAGAAATCAAAAGCTTTACAGACAAGCAACAGCTAAGAGAACTCAGCACCACCAAACCAGCCCTACAACAAATGCTAAAGGAACTTCTCTAAGCGGGAAACAGAAAAGAAGAAAAGGACCTACAAAAACAAAAACAATTAAGAAAATGGTAATAGGAACATACATATCAATAATGACCTTGAATGTAAATGGACTAAATGCACCAACCAAAAGACAAAGACTGGCTGAATGTATACAAAAACAAGACCCATATATATGCTGTCTGCAAGAGACCCACTTCAGACCTAGGGACACATACAGACTGAAAGTGAGGGGATGGAAAAAGATATTCTGTACAAATGAAAATCAAAAGAAAGCTGGAGTAGCAATAGTCACATCAGATAAAATAGACTTTAAAATAAAAAATGTTACAAGAGACAAGAAAGACATTACATAAAGATCAAGGGATCCATCCAAGAAGAGGAGATAACAATTATAAATATATATATGCACCCAATATAGGAGCACCTCAATACATAAGGCAAATGCTAACAACTATGAAAGAGGAAATGCAAGGCAGGAATAGAGACACAGAAGTAGAGAGCAAATACATGGACACCAAGTGGGGAAAGCGGGGAGGGTTGGGGGGGGATGAACTGGGAGATTGGGATACCAAATTGTACACTCTAAATATATGCTGTTTATTGTCTGTTAACTGTATCTCAATAAAAGTTCTTAAAAAAAAAAAGTACTCAAAATGGATTAAAGACCTAAATGTAAGGCCAGACACTATAAAACTCCTAGAGGAAAACATAGGAAGAACACTCTACAACATAAATCAAAACAAGATCCTTTTTGACCCACCACCTAGAATAATGGAAATAAAATAAAAAATAAATAAATGGGACCGAACGAAACTTAAAGGCTTTTGCACAGCAAAAGAAACCATAAACAAGACAAGAAGGCAACCCTCAGAATGAGACAAAATATTTGCCAACGAAGCAAGTGACAAATGATTAATAACCAAAATATACAAGCAGCTCATGCAGCTCAATATCAAAAAAGCAAATAACCCAACCAAAAAATGGGTGGAAGACCTAGATAGACATTTTTCCAAAGAAGACATGCAGATGGCTAACAAACACATGAAAAGATGCTCAACATCATTAGAGAAATACAAGTCAAAGCCACAATGAGGGATCACCTCACACCAGTCAGAATGGTCACCATCAAAAAATCTAGAAACAATAAGTGCTAGAGCGTGTGTGGAGAAAAGGGAACCCTCCTGCTCTGTTGGTGGGAATGTAAGTTGATACAGCCACTATGGGGAGAACAGTATGGAGGTTCCTTAAAAAACTAAAATTAGAACTACCATATGACCCAGCAATTCCACTCCTGGGCATATACCCAGAGAAAACCATAATCCAAAAAGAAACATGTACCACAATGTTCACTGCAGCACTATTTACAATAGCCAGGACATGGAAGCAACCTAAATGCCCATCAACAGATGAATGGGTAAAGAAGATGTGGCACATATATACAATGGAATAATAGCCATAAAAAGGAATGAAATAGAGCTATTTGTAGCAAGGTGGATAGACCTAGAGTCGGTCCTACAGAGTGAAGCCAGAAAGAAAAACAAATACCATATGCTAACTCATATATATGGAATCTAAAAAAATGGTACTGATGAACCCAGTGATAGGGCAAGAATAAAGATGCAGATGTAGAGAACAGACTTGAAGACATGGGGTGGGGGGCAACGGGAAGCTGGGAGGAAATGAGAGTAGCACTGACATATATACACTACCAAATGTAAAACAGATAGCTAGTGGGAAGCTGCTGCATAACACAGGGAGATCAATTCGCAGATTAGTGATGATTTAGAGGGGTGGGATAAGGAGGGTGGGAAGGAGTCACAGGAAGGAGGGGATATGGGGATATATGTATAAATACAGCTGATTCACTTTGTTGTACAGCAAAAACTGGCACAACAGTGTAAAGCAATTTTATTCAATAAAGAGCTTAAAAAAAATGACACGTACTCCAATGTTCATTGCAGCACTATTTACAATAGCCAGGACATGGAAACAATCTAAATGTCCAACAACAGATGAATGGATAAAGAAGATGTTACATATGTATATATACAATGGAATATTAGTCATAAAAAGGAACAAAACTGAGTCATCTGTAGAGATGGATGGACCTCGAGTCTGTCATACAGAGTGAAGAAAGTCAGAAAGAGAAAAACAAATATTGTATATTAACGCATATATGTGGGATATATAAAAATGGTACGTTCTCTATTTCCAGGGCAGGAACAGAGATGCAGACGTAGAGAATGGACATGTGGACACTGAAGGGGAAGGAGAGGGTGGGACGAATTGGGAGATTAGGATTGACATATATACACTACCATGTGCAAAACAGATAGCTAGTGGGTACCTGCTGTACAGCACAGGGAGCTCAGCTTGGTGTTCTTTGATGACCTAAATAGGTGGGATCGGGGGTGGGTGGAAGGTCCAAGAGGGAGGGAATATATGTATACATATAGCTGATTCATTTCATTGTACAGCAGACACTAACACATTGTAAAGCAGTTATACTCCAATAAAAAATGGGGGGGGAATAAAATAAAATAAAGAGACTGACTTAAATCTGTAAGTAGAGGAATGGAAAGATGCCAAAACATAGTATCAGGTAGGGGGAAAATATTGTACAACATGTGTCAGAAAATCCCCTTTTTGTTTAAAAAGGAAAAAGAAATGAGCTTTGAAGTACACCAAATTATAGACAATGATTGTTTCTTGGTACAGATGTACAAAATCTTAACAGTTTTAAAACAATTCTATAATATTTGAATTTTCCCAATAACCATTACTGTTTTCTAAGTAGATAAAAAAGATGTATATTAAAGTGGTCAAATTTAAATGACTTGCAATGAACATAACGATAAACACCACTTTATAATAATTTTAAAATAAACCCTACAATAGGTATCCTTATTTGTTTTTAGTAGCAAAAATTATTTTTATTTCCCAAATAAAATCCTACTCAGAAGCTTAGAGATAATGCTGACAAAAGAAACTGAAGCTGACTGGGGGAGCGGGGCTCTACATGCAGCCTTTCACTCTTTGACCTAAGAGAAAACTTATGTTAGAGAAGCCCAGACAGTGAGAGGAAATGTGAAGAACTCAGCACCAAGTAAACCAGGCAGGAGGTCTGTTACAGTTAAAGAAGCTTAACCACAGCACACATGGGTGCCTACATCTGCTGTACCTTACTTTTACCGCTTCTCCCTAAATGGAGAACTATATCCACTACTTCAAACATGTCTAAAGCACCTATCTTAACCAATTCCCCCACCTTTCACTCATATCACTTCATCATAACAGCACAGTCATTAGCAAGCCCAACTGTCCCCTCTTCAAGCTAGAGCTACATCCCTGTTTGAAAAGCCTGAAAAGACATTAAGTGTTCTGTCATAAGCTAGTCACATAAATGATGGCTACGTTCATTTTCAGGGATTTGAAAAAGTCTAGAGAAATAGGCTCAAGATTTAAAATACAAATCTGAAAAGGCCCAGTACCGCTACAGCCCACCACCCACTGACCCTCTTGTGTGGTGGGTAGCCCATCCCTCAGATACAGCCCTTGCCTCAGCCTCTGGGCCTGGGTCATCCTGTCTTGGCATCTTTGGTTGACCACTCTCTTACCTTGGACTTTGCATGCCAAGTGAAGTGCAGGAAATTTGTCTCGCTGGGTACTAACAGGTTAAAGGATAGAGCGTAGTGACTAATAAGGTCATTTCTCACATAATAAAGTTCTGCATCAAGACCTAGAAAAAAAAAATAGAGAAAAAAAAGTTAAATGCCCAAAATACCCTCAAAAGCAATAACCATCAGTATTTCAAATACTGATAATAATAATAGAGTAAAAATAACATTGATGTACAAATGCACATCACAAACTTATCCCACATGTACTGCCTTGCAAAGCAGGAAATACACTGGATTTCATCATAGCCGACCAGGGTGAAGAAACTGAGACTCAGAACAATTAAGTGGTTCTCCGGCTAAGCACAGAGGTGCTGGAGCCAGAACTCTAGTAGCCATGCCGTCTGCTGAGAACCACCAATGAGACACTCTTCCTTTTGGACACAGACCTTCTCAGAGAAATGCCTACAAACAAAAGCCCCTTCACCCCGCAAAACTGATAAGGATTTAAGAAGAGAGACAGGCACCTGGGTGAAAACATTAGCGTGAGCCAAGATCTCAAGACCCCAGCCAGAGATGACCTCAGCTTCTGTCAGTACGACATGCTGGCCGCTCGGACGGCACATTACCGAGGTATGCTCACAGCACTGCCACACAGACACACATCCTCTTCCCAATCTAAACTACAAGGTGGAAGACACCATAATTCCCGTACTCTTGGGACAGTCCTCTGCACAAAGCAGATGCTCAGTAAACACTTGTGAGACAAGTTAGCACAGCAGACAAAGGGAGAAATAATCGAGACACCTGAGAAACACTGGAGGTTTCAAACTTCACTCATTCCCATACCACCTTCTGGGCCAAGGTCACATCTGACCTCCAACACATATCACATTCTTCAATTTTATGATACCCCTTCATCCTACCTGTATTATCTTTAAAATGAATTCAATTTTTTTTAAATAAAAAATTTAAAGGCAAAATTTAATCACCATCTTGAGTGGAAAACCAGCAATTATTGTGAAAAAATACAAGGTAATGAAAAAAAATCAAAAGGAAAACAAAACAACATTACTATATGCTAGCTAAATACTGTTGCCTACACCAAGGCAGTGAGCCTGAGCCCAGCTCATTGTTTACAAAAAGCAAGAAAGAGGAGAATAGCCAAGTGTTTGTGAGAAGTAAAGAATCAAAGGTTTTCTCCATGATAATCCAAAAGAACTGAAAGAATAAAAGCAGGGAGTACATTCTCTCAACTGATTTACTGTTATTTAAAGTTGTGACTAGGCGTCCCCCTAGTAATGCATGACACATATACCACACATGTGAGGGCAAAAGGTACAGGGAAGGCCAACTGAAATGTAAATTTCATATTTACTGAGTCTTATACCACCGTGAGTCTAAAACACCTTGTGGTATGCAAAGAGGTCAAGGTGAGCCTCTCACACCTCCTAAGATACAGATACAGAAACAAGTAACTCTGTTATAGGCGTTTCTCCTGTAAAATTAGTTTTCTCATTTCTGAACTGAATCTAATACAATCATTAATTCAGAAATGAGATTTGAGGCTAACATAGGGGAAGGTTGCTGCACTGGCTGAGTAGCACTGCTTTATTTATCCTATACAGGATACCAAATGCAATGAAAGTTAGAGGTCTTCTGCAAAAGGCTCTCCCTGCTGGCAGAACAGGAAGTGCTAGCAAACACCTGGGGAGGGAGGACTGGTGGGGCTGGAGAAGGGCGGGTCAGGGAAAGAAGGTAAGAAGGTGGGAGAAAGGTGGGAGAGAAATGCAACAAGAAAGCTGGCAAAGCCATCAGCAAACACAATAATTGTAAGTACCTTACATTTTGCTTGTTTTTAAAATGCTTGAGTCTTACTCTAGTCTAGATTGATGCTGCTCATAGGAGATATACTGGGTTGGCCAAAACGTTCCTTTGGGTTTTTCCATAACATCTTCTGTAACACCTTATGGAAAAACCCAAACGAACGTTTTGGCCAACAGAAAAAGCCAAAGGAACTTTCTGGCCAACCCAACATCCAGAACAAAATTTTAAAATATATGCCAGTTTAAAAGGGGAGGTGAGGGGGGGAACTTCCTAGGTGGCGCAGTGGTTAAGAATCCACCTGCCAATGCAGGGAACATGGGTTCAATCCCTGCTCCAGGAAGATCCCACATGCCTCAGAGCATCTAAGCCCGTGCGCCATAACTATTGAGCCTGCACGTTAGAGCCTGTGAGCCACAACTATTGAGCCTGTGTGCCACAGCTACTGAAGCCCATGCTCCTAGAGCCCGTGCTCCACAACAAGAGAAGCCATGGCAATGAGGAGCCCGCGCACCACAACGAAGAGTAGCCCCCACTTGCTGCAACTGGAGAAAGCCTGTGTGCAGCAACGAAGACCCAACACCGCAAATAAATAAATAAATAAATAAATAAATTTATAAGGGGGGAGGAGAAAAACAAAGAAGTAAATGGCAGTACTGACATGAGACAAACTAGAACTCAAAGTAAAAAGACTTTATATTAATAAATTCATTAATTAATATGAATTTACTAGTAAGAAAAGTTCATATTCATAAAAACATAAGATACAGTAGTGCAACTAACAAACGAGCTTCAAATATAGAAAGCAAAAAAAAAAATTAAGAAGAAATAAATCCACAATCATAGTTGGAAACTAACATCCTTCAGAAAACAAAAGATCAAAACAGATCAAAATTTAATGTGGACATATAATTTGAATGATATAATTATGAACATGAAATAAGGGAGGTTAGTCATGAATTAGACTCACACACATTTTAAAAAATGGATCCTAACTTGAAATAATGCAGGCTACCTTCTTTGATCAAACACCACACAAATTAGCTATAAGGATAAAGCCAAAAGATGATTACCTGAAAAGATTAGTAAAACAGTTAAACCCTTTTGCAAGACTAAGAAAAAAAGAGAGAAGACACAAATTAACAATATTTAGTAATGAAGAGGGAATGTTACTACAAATCCTATGGACATTAAAAAAAAAAGAATATTATGAACAACTTAATGACAATTCAATTATTTAGATAAGATAGAAAAATCCTTGAATTTACCAAAACCAAAAAGAAGAAATTAAAAATTCAAATAATTAAAAACCTTCCCTTAAAGCTTCAGGTCCAGATGAATTCTATCAAAACATTTAAGGAAGATGTAATACCAATCTTGCACAAACTATCAGAAAATAGTCAAAGAAAGAACTTCCTAACTCATTTTATGAGTTACACTGATATTAAAACCTGACAAAAACATTGTAAGAAAATTACAGACTGACCTCTCTTGTGAACACAGGCACATTCTCTATCGAACATCAGCAAACTGAGACTAGCAATATAGAAAAAGGTTAATATATCATGACCTGTATTTATGAAAGTGTTGAAACCTTTAAAATCAATATAATTAAACATGTTAACAGAATAAAAGTTACAAACCCAGATCATCTCAACAGATGCAGAAAATGCATTTGGTAAAATCTGAAGCCTAATAATGACAAAAAACTGGGCAAACCACGAAGAGAAATACACCTTCTCAATCTGGTAAAGAGCATCTACAAAAACACTATAGCTAACATCATACTCAATGGTGAATTTAAATTCTTATTTCTAAGATCAGAAACAAGGCAAGGATGTCCACTCCAATACTTCTATTCAACCTTGTACTGGAGGTCATAGCCACTGTATAAGACAAAAAGCATAAAAGTTAAGGAGGATGAACTACAGCTCCTTATTTACAGATGACAGGATTACGTGTGCAGAGAAAACACTATGAAATCTACTATTAATAAAATACTACTAAAACCAACTCATGAATTTATTAGCAAAGTCTCAGAATACAAGGCCAATATTCAAAAAATTAATATTTCTATATATAGTAACAATTGGAAAATAAAATTTAAAAATCAATACCATAACATTAAAAAAAAAACTAATATCTAGAAATAATTCTAACTAAAGATAAGTAAGACTTCTTTACTTGAAAACTATATAACATGGCTAAGAAAAATTAGAGATGACCTAAGTAAGTGGAGAGATACCATAAGCCTCAACATCGTTAAGATGTCAGGTTTCTTAAATTGATCTACTGATTTAAAGTAATCCTAATCAAAATCCTAAGATTTTTTTTGAAGAAATAAATTAACTCTAAAATGAAATTTAAATGCCAAAATAATCTTGAAAAAAAGAAAAAAAAAAAGGACAATGTTGGAAGACTCACATTACCTGATTTCACAACAGGATGAAGAGCTACAGTAATCAAAACAGTATGGCACTGGTACAAGGATAGATATATCAGTGGAACAGAACAGAATCCAAAAGTAAACCCACAAGTAAAGGGTCAACGGAATTTCAACAAAGGCACAATGGCAATTCAAATAAAGTGATGCTAAACTAAATGGATAAAGGTATGGGGGGAAAAAATCTTGAGCCCTATCTTACATATCACAGAAAACCTGATCTGAAATAGATTACAGATCTAAATGTAAAGGCTAAAACTATAAGGCTTCTAGAAGAAAATGAATATCTTTACAACCTGGGTTAAGCAAACATTTCTTGGACTAGCCACACAAACCATGAACCCAAAAAGAAAAAATTGATGAATTGGCCAGCATTCAAATTAAGAACTTCTGCTCCTCAAAAGATATAAAGAAAATGAAATTCAAGTCACAAACTGGGAGAAAATATTCACAACACATCTACCTAAAAGGACTTGTTTCTAGAATAAAGATCTCTTATGAACCAAAAATAAAAAGACAACCCAATTAAGTAAAATGGGCAAAAGATGTGAACATATATTTTGTAAGAAAAGATATCTAAATAGACAATAAGTATAAGACAAGGTGCTAAACATCATTAGTTATCAGTGAAATACAAATTAAAACCACAATGAGATATAGTTTCCACTCACAAGAATGACTAAATGTTGGCAAGGATGTGGAGCAGCTGCAACTCTCATACATTGCTGGGGATGTAAAAATGTTCAACTACTTTGGAAAACAGGCAGTTTCTTATAAAGTTAAGCACATGCCTACTTAGATCCAGTAATTCCACTCCTAGCTAATTATCCAAAAGAAATGAAAACATGACTACACAAAAAAAAAACCCATATGTGATACAACACTGATAGCCAAAACTGGAAACAACACAAATGTCCATCAGCAGATGAATGAATAACCAATTGTGGTATATTCATACAATGGACTACTACTCAGCAGCGAAAATAAACTGTTGAGACTGTAACAAAATGACTCTCACAGACTACAGGAGTCAAGGAAGCTGTACAGAGTACATCCTATATAATTCTATTTATATAACATTCTAGAGCAGGCAAAACTAATTTGTGGTGACAGAAATCAGATCACTGTGGTTGCTTTGGAGGGGGCTGGGAGGGAGACTAGTGAACTGATTACAAAGGGAACTTCCTGGGGTGATGGAAATGTCCTGCATCTAACTGGGGTGGTGGTTACCCAGGTGCATGCATTTTTCAAAACTCAACCAACTGTACATTTAATATCTGCACGTTTCATTATATGTAAAGTTTACCTAAATTTTTTTAAAGGGGGGGGGGAAAAACGAGTCAACAACAGCTTTTACCTCTTTTTTCTAATCTCAAAAAACCTTGCATGGGGACTTCCTGGTGGTGCAGTGGTTAAGAATCCACCTGCCAATGCAGGGGACACGGGTTCCAGCCCTGCTCCAGGAAGATCCATATGCTGTGGAGCAACTAAGCCCATGAGCCACAACTACTGAGCTCACGTGCCTAGAGCCTGTGCTCTATAACCAGAGAACCCACTGTGATGAGAAGCCCAGGTACAGCAATGAAGAGTAGCCCCCACTCGCCGCAACTAGAGAAAGCTCGTGTGCAGCAGCGAAGACCCAACGCAGCCAAAAATAGAGAAATAAAATTAATTTAAAAAAAACTTGCATAACACAGAATGTTACCAGCACCAACATAAAAAGTTTCAGAAAAAAAATAATCTCAAAAGATCAACAACTTCCAAATTTAAATTTCACACATCATTCACAGGAAAATAAAAAATTCTGTTCCTAATAAATAACAGTTATAATGTCATTACTGGTAATAATAACAATGATGTGTAAATATTTAAGTTTTCCAGACACAGTTCAAAGTGTCAAGAACATCTAGGGGTTCTGTAAACTCAACTCTACATAAAGCTCCTTACCAGTATCTTAGCCACCTCATTCACTGAGGATTGTGGAACCAGTTTATGACATTTCTACACACCCTTCTCCTGTGACTCATTACGGCAGACTCCCAATGTACTTGCGACCAATCACTTCTCAATCCATCCTTCAATGTTCCTTCCATTCCTCAACTCCAACAATCTTCATCCATACCAAAGCAACCCACTTCTATGGACGGTGGTAATATATAAATTGCTATACCTCCAAAATCTTAAACTGTAATTATCTCAATAGTTAGTAGCTCTTCAGCCCCTTCCCTTTATTGTTACAACAGCTGTTCTCTGGATTCATAATATCTCCAGTGTCCATAATCCTCTTGTTTCTCTCATTTGATTATAGCAACCATTTCCTTATTTTCTTCTTACTGGCTTCAACCCCAATTATTGCAATTACTTTCTTATCAGTACCCTCAACTTTCTCCTACAGCCTATATCAAGATGTGAAACACCCAATCCTGAACTGGCTTGACTCCCCTACTCCCTGTCTTCTCTGGTGCTATAACTAAATGCTGCATAATCCTAAATGAAGTCATTCCCACAAATGAGAGTCACCTCAAAACCATGACTGCTATGCTCAACAAATAAAATAATATGCATAAACTGTTGACAGTTTGGAGCCCTGTGATCCATATCTATAAACACTTAATGGCCACCAAAATACACTGAAAATTTTAAATTCACTGCCCTAGACTGAGGTACTAAAATTGCAATACAACCACTAAACAGAGTTGTTGCTTCCTAACTAGATTTTGAAAACATTTGTTTTTGAAACAGCCATTCTTTATTAATGAAGGTAGTTATTCCTAGTTTGAAAGGGTTTGAATTTCTTCAAAGAAGCCATTAAAATTAGGTTCACATTTTCACCTATCAAATTAGCAAACACAGTCTGTTCTGTCATATGACAGGTTCCTGAACACCAATTAGCTTGTAAGTGGTTAGTAAATAAAATAACAATACCAGTAAAACATAGAAATTGTGTCAGTTCACATTTGAATTTTCCCAGGCAAGGGGAACTGGAATAGCAGCTGGAGAATTATAACTTTGAGTGGAAAAGGAAAAGACCCTCATGCAGCTCAGCTACCATCAGGCAGAAGCCCTCTCACCCCTATTTTAAGAAAACTAAAAATAAGCACCTGCATGCAGGGCTCGCTCCTCAGAGGAGCACCACCAGTCTCTGCATGGTTCCTGGATCCAGAAAGCTGCACTTTCTCTTGTGCCTAACTCCATGGCAGCCCCACTGGCTTAGAAAGCTGCTTTCATCTGCACTAATCTCAAGATCATGCAAGCCAGTGATTTCCATCCTATTATGTTTTAACATCTTTAACTCTCCTCTGAAGCAGCCTCCACCACCCTAAGTGGTCTGACTAGGCTGTTCAAGTTATCTTATAAGGTACGAATTATGCTTTTGTTAGTACTTGGTTTGAAAATTGCAGAGGTCTTGAATGGTTTGCCCTTAACCTTATTTTTCCCATAAGTCCTCTTATTTTCAGTGACTTGGAAACCTTAAAGGTTTGTTTTTTGTTTTTAGGAATGTATCTGATGTTGTAACAGAAATGCTTATATTCTTTAAATACAATACTGACTTCTACGGAGGGTGTGGCAAGCAAGCAATTTGTGAACATATATCAATGTTTTATATATATTTATACTCTGACCCAGTAAGTCCAATTCTAAAACTTCATTCTAAGGAAACCAAATATAGATACAAATGTTTATGTATAAAGATAGTAATCAAATTAATATTTAAAATTGAAGAAAAGTAACAATACAAATTACCAGCAACAGAGCAGTGATCAATAAACCATAATACATCCATAACAGAGAACAACAGTTTTCAACAATTTTTCTTTGGAGAAGGAGAGAGGTGGTACTCCAAGCCATTACACCCCTTCAGTGAAATCTCTCCCCGTTCGTCCATGTGACATATTGAGCTTCCCCTTTGAAGACAGGCTTTAATGACAAAAAAAAACACTGAAAAAGACTATGAAGCCATGAACAGAACTGTTACAAATAAATTTTAATGAACTGAGTTTTGCTTAGAAAGTAGCATTAAATAAGAACAGGCAAGATACAAACTATATACAGCATATTTTTAACAATGTCTGGCATCTAGAATAGTTCCCTTGCATAATATGAGTATTCAATAAATGTCTGGTAAATTAAAGTTAAATGTACATGTATATGCACCCCCAATGTTCATAGCAGCACAATTTACAACAGCCAAGACATGGAAGCAACCTAAATGTTCATCAAGAGATGAATGGATAAAGAAGATGTGGTATATGTATACAACAGAGTATTACTCAGCCATAAAAAAGACTGAAATAATGCCATTTGCAGTAACATGGATGGACCCAGAGATTATCATATAAAGTGAACTAAGTCAAAGACAAATATCATATATCACTTATATGTTAAATCTAAAAAAAACCGATACAAATGAACTTATTTATAAAACAGAAATAGACTCATAGACACAGAAAACAAACTTATGGTTATCAAAGGGGATGGGGGCAGTATAAATTAGGAGTTTGGGATTAACATATACACACTACTATGTATAAAACAGATAACCAGCAAGGACCTACTGTACAGCACAGGGAACTACATTCAATGTCTTGTAATAACCTATAATGGAAAAGAATCTAAAAAAGAATATATATATTCCATTATATATATATTCAGAATATATAGATTCCATTACATATATAACTGAATCACTTTGCTATATACCTGAAACCAACACAGCATTGTAAATTAACTATACTTCAATTTATAAAAAGGTTAAAAAAAAAAACCAGAGGACCTGCATTAAAAAGAAAAAAACTCTAATTGGGACTGCCATATATACATTACTAATAAGAAAAAAATAGCAAATTGTACACTCTAAATATATGCAGTTTATTTTCTGTTAACTGTATCTCAATAAAAGTTCTTAAAAAAACATTCTACACGTATATACACAATGTGTGTGTTCCATTTCTCAGAAATGAAAGGAAATACCAAAAAATATGAACAGTGGTTGATTATAAATGGTGGATAATGGGTTATGTTTTTATTCTTTTTCTGAAATTTTCTATGAAAGTTAAGTTAAACTGAGAAAAACAAAAATAAAAATAAAAAAACATGTTTAAAGAAATATGCATACAGCTGCAGCAATTCACTAAACAAAAACCCAATTACTGCCTAAAATAATCTATGAAGGCCAGTAAAAGCTTGAGAGAAAGCCCTCAAACAACATTCGATTAAAAAAAATAATATTGCTAAAGATATCTGTGATATATCAAGATTAACACTAATAATAAATGACTAATGATCAAAACATCTTCCTTCAACTTTCCCTTAAAATACCCAACCAAAAGGTAAAATTTGGCAAAGCACTATGAACTGAAAAGAGAAGACCAAAGCTTGTAAAGAATTTCACCATGCAACAGTGACACTGGGGCTGAAAGAAGAAGAAAATCCTTGGACTACCCATGCTCACTGTCTAAATGAAGATAACATGGGAAATCCTGAAGATGATAGGGAAGGCAACAAAGCTACAGGTTTCAGGAGAATCAGAAGCGGGCCAAGAACTATATTCTCAGACAAATTTTCATCATCTGCAAAGACAACAGATTTTCAAAAAACACACCAATTATGTATCTTTCCCCAGAAAAGTTACTCCAAAACATACTAAGAGGTTAACAACACTTTTCATTTTATACTAAGAAGAGGTTTACATCATGCATAATACTTCAAGTATAATCATCATGAATATAACTCTATATCAAAATGTAAAGAGTCCAAAATATCCCCAAATATTAGAAATATGAAGAGAACCCAATGTAAGTTTAATCATGGTACAAAACTATCAGTTATGACTGATCTTAGCATGTTGATATGTTTATCCTAATCCATAATCAATATGGCTAAGTGGACATGTAGACACACCAAGACCATACCCTAAAGGAAATTCAATCTTTTCAAAGCATCCATAAGAGATTTAGAAAAAGTGATCAGCTATAAGGAAAAGCACAATCAGTTTCAAAAGGTAGAAAATGCACAGGCCGCAATCTGACCACAGATAAGAAGACACAGAGGGAGGGAAAATATAACATCATAGACTGTGAAGTACCATCTATCTCAAAGAGTTACCTATATTCTAAGACTTCAACTACACAAAGAAAAAATGAGAACATGGAAAAAATACTGGAAAGATATTTACTAAAGACTGCCAATGCATGGTTAAATAATATATACTTTTCTTCTTCTTTATGGTCCTGTACACTTTCCAAATGGCCTATAAGTATGTTTTTACACTGATAATCAGGAAATAAAGCTAATAAAATAAAAAGAATTTTAAACAAATTGATTTTTAGGAAAAAATGAGACCTGTAGAGACTATCATACATTTATTTCTGATTGTGATCTTTTTTCTTCCTTCCCTATCATGCTCAAAAAAAATTTTAAGAAAGAGAAAAGTAAAAGACAAATGAAGACAGAATCTAGATAACCTACTTCTTTCTAATTGCTACTAATTATTAGTGTTTCAAATATGACAATAACAATTAAATGCAGTATCAAAGCAGGGGCAAAAGATAGCAGGGCTTATTGTCTGGGAGTGGTGTGGTAGGCTCTGCACAGAAGTAGGCAGTGAGGAATGGTAGAGAGGCAGTGAGAGAAACAATTTATTCAGTGATGCTTTCTTTTTTCTGCTGTACAGTGAAGTGAATCAGCTATATATATATATATATATATATATATATACACACACACACACACACACACACATACATACACTCCCTCCCTCTTGGACCTCCCCTCCCCCAATTCCACCCATCTAAGTCATCACAGAGCATGGAGCTGAGCTCCCTGTGCTATACAGCAGGTCCCCACTAGCTATCTATTTTACACAGGGTCGTGTATTTATGTCAAGCCTAATCTCCCAGTTCATCCCACCCTCCCCTTCGCCCTCAGTGTCCACACTGCCATTCTCTACGTCTGCCTTTCTATTCCTGCCCTGCAAATAGGTTCATCTGTACCATTTTTCTAGATTCCATAAATATGCTTTAACATACGATATCTGCTTTTCCCATTCTGACTTACTTCACTCTGTATGACAGACTCTAGGTCCATCTACATCTCTACAAATGACCCAATTTCATTTC
The DNA here is from genome assembly GCF_030028045.1 of Hippopotamus amphibius kiboko. Classification (NCBI taxonomy): domain Eukaryota; kingdom Metazoa; phylum Chordata; class Mammalia; order Artiodactyla; family Hippopotamidae; genus Hippopotamus; species Hippopotamus amphibius. Next base: position 115,033,455 of record NC_080191.1, read on the forward strand.
TTTTTATGGCTAATATTCCATTATACACATGTACCACATCTTCTTTATCTTTTTATCTGATGATGGACATTTAGGTTGTTTCCATGTCCTGGCTATTGTAAGTAGCGCTACGCTACAATGAACATTGGGCTACATGTGTCTTTTTTTTTTTTTAGCTTTCTTTTTATTTATTTATTTATTCTTTTTGAGGTACACCAAGTTCAATCATCTGTATTTATACACATATTCCCGCTACATGTGTCTTTTTGAATTATGGTTTTCTCAGGGTACATGCCCAGTAGTGGGAGTGATGGGTCATATGGTAGTTCTATTTTTAGTTTGTTAAGGAATCTCCATACTATTCTCCACAGTGGCTGTATCAATTTACATTCCCACCAACAATGCAGGAGGGTTTCCTTTCCTCCTCACCCTCTCCAGCATTTATCCTTAGTACATTTTTTGATGATGGCCATTCTGACAGGTATGAGGTAAATTGAGCCAGTTGTGCACAAGCCAGGAAAAGGTTAACTCTTTAAGAGACCAGGAGGAAACAGAGCCTGGTTCCAGTAGAAGGGAGTGACTGAGAAAGCAGGTTGGGGTGTCCTGATCAGAACAAGGAAGTTCCAAGGGCTGAGAAAAGGACCAAGTCCAAAGTGGCCATTTCAATGACTGCTTTATTTAATAGAAAAGGGACCTGAGAACCAGGACACCAGCGTGGTCAAAGGAGTAACAGCGGAGGAAAAAATAAAATCACAGTAGATTTTAATATCCTTTGGGATAAAGGGAGGGAAATAATGAAAACAAGTCAGGGTATAGTCACTGAGGATCATCTTGCAACTGAGTGACTGCAACAACCCTAATTCAAAGGTCATATAAGTATCAATAAATCTCAGTAATATCAAAAGAGAAGAGGATGCTGAGTCACTGTCCTGGGGCAAAACAACCAAAAATCAAAGTAAGAAAGGAAGCATATAATGCATGATAAAAGCTGGTCCCTTAATGAACAATCCAAAAAGGAAATTAAGAAAACAACTCCATTTATAATAGCACCCAAAAGAATAAAATACCTAACAAAAAATTTACACAAGGAAATGAAAGATTTATACACTGAAAACTATAAAACATTGCTGAAATTAAGGAAGACCTAAATAAATGGAAAGACACCTCATCTTCATGGATTGGAAGACGTATTATTACTATTGTTAAGGTGGCAATACTACCCAAAGGGATATATCAGTGCAACCCCTATCAAAATTCTAACCCCCTTTTTTGCAGAAATGGAAAAGTGGATTCTCAAATTAATATGGAATTGCAAGTGGCCTCTAACAGCCAAAACAATCTTGAAAAAGAACACAGTTGAGTCATGCTTCCAATTTCAAAACTCACCACAAAGCCACAGAAACCAAAATACCGTGGTATGGGTATAATGACAGACAGCTAGACTGATGGAATAGAACTGAGAGTACAGAAATAAGTCTATATATTTTTGGCCAACTAATTTTTAAAAAAATATTTATGTATTTATTTGGCTGTGCTGGGCCTTAGCTGCAGCACACAGGATCTTTGTTACAGTACGTGGGATCTTTATTTGCAGCACGCGGGATTTTTTTTTTTTTAAGTTGCAGCATGCAGGATCTAGTTCCCTGACCAGAGATCAAACCCAGGACCCCTGCATTGGGAGCACGGAGTCCTAACCACTGTACCACCAGGGAATTCCCTAACCAACTGATTTTTGACAAGAGTGCCAAGACCACTTAATGGGGAAAGAATAGCCTCTTCAACAAATGCTGCTGGGACAACTGGATATCCACATGTGAAAAGAACGAAAATCAGACCCTTATTTCACACCATATATAAAAACCAATTCAAAATACATCAATAACCTATCTGTAAGACCTAAAGCTATTAAACTATTAGAAGAAAATATAGGGATAAATTTTCATGACCTTGGATTTAGCAATGGATTGTAAGATATGGCACTAAAAGCAAGAGCAACAGAAGAAAAGTAGATAAATTGGACTTCATAAAAACTTCTGCACATTGAAAGACATTATCAAGATGAAGACAACCTAGAAAATGGAGGAAAATATTGCAAGTTATGTACCTGATAAGGGTCTAGTATCCACAATAAATAAAGAACTCTTACAACTCAACAACAAAAAGGCAATTTAAAAATGGGCAAGGGACATGAATAGACATTTCTCCAAAGAAAACACACACACAGCCAACGAACACACGAACATCTATAGCCATTAGGGAAATAAAAATCAAAACCACAACTAGGTTATCACTTTACATTCACTAGGACAGCTTTAATTAAAAAACAAACAAACAGAAAACAAGTGTTAGCAAGGACATGGAGAAATTAGAACTTCTGTACATTGCTGGTGGGGCTGCAAAACAGCTCAGCCACTGTAAAAAAATTTGGTAGTTCCTCAAAAGGTTAAACACAGAATTACCACATGACCCACAATTCCACTCCTAGGTATATATCCAAAACTGAAAACGGGTACTCAAGTACTTAACACACATGTTTATAGCAGCATTACTCACAATAGTAAAGATGTGGAAACAGCCCAAATGTATATCAACAGATGAATGAATAAACAAATGTGGTATATACATAGAATGGAATACTATTCAGTCATAGAAAGAAATGAAGTGCTGATACATGCTACAATGTGAATGAACCCCTAAAACATCACCCTAAATAAAAGAAGCCAGATAGACAAGATCTCATATTGTATTAGCCCATTTATATAAAATATCCAGGACAGATAAATCCACAGAAATAGAACACAAACTGGCGGTTGCCAGAGGCTGAGGGGAGAGGAAGATGAGAAAAAACTGTTTAGTGGGTGAGGAGTTTTACTCTGGAGCAATGGAAATATTCTGGAACTAGACAGGGTTGGTGGTTGCACCACATGGTGTCTGTACTAAATGTCACTGAATTATTTGTTCGCTTTACAATGGTTAATTTTATGTCATGTGAATTTCACCCAATAAATTATTTTAAAAAAAGAAAAGAAAAAAGCTGACCCCCTGCCCCATAAATGGGGAGGGAGTGTACTAAAACTGGCTTCCAGTGACTAGAAAGGATTATGAGGAAAATTTTACAAGAAGAAATTGGGTTTCCGTTAAGCTGAAGAGATAACAGTACTATGACAAAAGTCAGAGGAGACCTCAAAACAGAACTGGAGTGCCACAAGATAAAAGTGAAAGGATCAGCAGAAAAGAGGACAGAGTAGGCAAACTACAGTGGGTGGAAGATGGAAAGGGGCTCTGCGGGAAGGCAGGCAGGAGCGAGGGTGAACAACCGTGGACTGAAGAGGTAGCATTTTGTTGTTAGAATGTACAGACTTTTTCTCTTCTAACCTAAGATGAAAAACATTTCAATTCTTCAACTATAATAACCAGAAAAATTTCTCACTGCCAATTCCAGCAAAGTAGGAATGTTACTCTCTTGTTAGAAAATATGACATTTGTTCATAAGTTATTTTTAAACATCCCAAATTCCAAGCTGAAAAACCAAAGTTATTTCTGCTAAACTCTCAATATCCTTCAAAGAATATTCATTTTCCCCTAAACAACACTAAGCTCAAGCTTAATTCAAGGCCTGTGTTCTACATGACCTGGCCTGTGTGGCTCAAGTTCAAATAACATAATAGTTTAAAAATTATTCTACATGATTTTAAAAGTTAACTGTTACTTTCCTAAGGCCACAACAATGGTCAATTAGTGCCAATGACCAATTCACCTCCCTTTAAAAAAGAGCCACCTTTACAGCACTTAACAATATACATTCCAGGAGCTGTTCACATGTCTGTCTTCCCCACCACCTTGCACACCTCACAAGCAAGGCTGGAGTCTCAGTGTATTTGTAGGTACTCAAATGTGAGATGCATGAATGGCTGGCTGTTGATAAAAATCAACTACATCAAGATAGATTTTAAGGGAAATGATATTTTAAAGAAAACATCAGGAATCAGTTAAGACAGAAAAACAAAAGTGATGTTGTAGAAACAGAACTAAAGCAGAGTTTTTGCTAATGAGTAGCTGAGTGACCTCTGGCAATCAATTATTTAACCACCTTCTCCAGGCATCAATTTTCTCAACTATAAAACAAGGGAGTTAAACCAAACGAAGTTAAAAGTCCCTCCTCAGCCACAAAATTCTATTATTCTATGATATCATTCATGGTTTCCAAATGTCAGCCAAAACTCTTATTATTCTATGATATCATCCATGGTTTCCAAATGCTAGTCAAAACTTAAGTTAAAAATTTATTTAGTCAAGATAATCTTCTAGGTTCTGAAGACAGTGTGGTATACAAGCCAGTGGAAAAAAGCCAAAATCACTTACTATGTATGAAGCCACTAAATACTCTGTATTTTAATCAACGCTTAAATTAAATAAATACAGAGCTCTTATTTCAAATTTTCCTAGTTTATGGAAACTAGCAAACTGAAATAGATGTAATAAAGTAACAATTTGTCCATCAAAATCTCATAAGTCTAGCTACAGTCAAATTATACCTAGAAAATTAGCTGAGGCCTAATATTTAACTACATCATAAGAAAGGAATTTACAAATGTTAGACTATAGCAAAGGGGCATCCTTTCTTCGTAATTAAAAATAAAAAAGCACATAAATCTTCAATCCCCATAGCTGTTTAAACAATAATCTTGTAGACTAAATGAGATTTTTTTCATGTAATCTTTGCCCATTCAGATTTTCCTCCTACATTTCTCCTGCAATCGTAAGTGTCTGGATAGAATGAGGTTGAAAGTGTATACATGTACACAGAGAGAATAAAAAGAATTAAAGTGAGCTTTTAAGAGAAAGAAGACATCAACAATGGAAGACAAAGTAAATATGCTCCTTCCTTCCACCCTCTTCCTACAAGCTGCCTCCTCATCCCCTGCCTAAAATTGGCCTCTCTGAAGGAAAAGTGAGTGGCCCATCCTTTTGGTTCCTATGAAGCAGCTAGGGGGGTCAACGTCAAGGAAGGGAACCTCCTGATCCTCTCAAGGAAAAGTCGGCATCTGTAATCACTGAGCACCTTTCCTCAATTTGCCACTTCAGGAAGAATACACGATGTGTGATCAAAATCAATAATAGCTCACTTAAAACAATCCACTGGAATGGCTATTAGTTGCCACTGCTTTAAGAGACCAGGCTACAGGATGTGACTATTCTATTACCAAGTATCTCCCCTCTCCTGTCTTCCATTTCAGTACATAACTTTCACTGTAATTCTGTGATCCCTGAAAATGGAAACCCAAAGCTCTCCATCACAAATGCTGTGCTCAGGTTTGCCTCTCTAGTACCTGTGATGATATCACCTTTGGGAGAAGTTGTGTGGAATCAAAGGGGGAGCATGGTCACTTTTTTTTCTCTTCAAGAGTATCATCACTTTTGATTTCAAATGGATGACTCAAGTAATACTGTCACCTCCCCCATCTGAAAATACTATAGCAGATGGATAAGAAATTATAAAGACAGCCGACACTAAAATACAGGATCAGGGAACAAGACTTCACATCCCATTAATATATTTGTCATCTTAAAAAAAAAATCCATAAAAGAATTCCCCCCAAAGACGTGATTTGTACCACAACTGCAGAGATGTTAAAAGTGCTTCCCAATTCCTATCTAAGGATAGTTAACAAAAACACAACCCATAATCTCTAGCACTATAACATAAAATAGAAAGCATGCCCTGCCACAGTGCCAGAATGTTCTAGTATCTGGTAAAATGCTACTCTGGAAAATGATTTATCATTGGTTCCTGCACTATTTAAAGAAGAAAATGATCTCACCAAGCTCATGCACGCATTGCAAGTACAGCTGGAAAGTAGAGATGGAGTAATTTACTCACAGTCTGACATAACCACCATTCAATTTCTTTCATAGCCACCTCCTAATAGGAGCACACACTCTCTCTCGTCAGCTGTGGAGGCCATTAGTAACTCAGAGTTGGCTGCTATGGCCAAGGGCTCAAAGCACAATGGAGAACTCACAAACATCGCTCCTCCTGGTCAGCAACTCCAAGGGCTAAACTTGGAGTCCAGTTCCAAAGCTACCTGAATTCTTTTCTCAGGCAAGTCACTTAGCTCTCTGCTAGAAGTTAGTTCCACGAGGGCAGGGATCTTTATCTGTTTTATTCACCAAAACATGTCAAGCCCCTAAAATAAGGCCCAGTGTACACTCAATAAATAATTGTTCAGCAAGTGATAAATGTTGCTACCCAAGGCAATCAATCACCAGGTGATCTCTAAGTGACCTGTCTTTCTAACATTCTATGATTTGAGTTTTTATCCAAAAACATACAAATCCCCCACCAATAACTAAAATTATTTTGAGGATTATGTAGCATTTTTGTATACATTACAGCAACAATAACAGACATATATGAGGAAACCAATACTCAGAAACATTACTTGCCTACCACATATAATAGAAGGAGATGGACTTAAAACTCAAATATGCAGATTCCAAATCCAATATTTTCCTACACCATGTTATCTACACATGTATATGCACACACACGCATGTAAACCTTAGAACTTTTTCTTGAAATTGGACTAAATTCTCTCCTTTAACAAATAATCTAAAGAGTTAACTTTAGAAAAGATGGAAACAATCAAAAAGATAATCTTTGGCCATTTCTACTTCTGGACAAGACAGAATAACAGGACCAGATTAACCCTCTCGTCTGAAATAATAAAATAAAATAAAAACACGCAAAATATATGAGAGTTCAGAAAGAGAAAGACAGCTAGAGCAGTGCTCCCCAACCTTTTCGGCACCCGCGGCCGGGTGGGGGGGGGGGCAGATGGTTCAGGCGGTAATGTGACCAACGGGGAGCAGCAGATGAAGCTTCGCTCGCTGCTCACCTTCTGCCTGTGCGGCCCAGTTCCTAACAGGCCAGTCCGCGGACTGGAAGTTGGGGACCCCTGAGATACAGTATGTAGGACAAAGTACCAGAGAAGAGAGAGCTGCACAGAGAGAACTTCCAAGATCTGCAGAGGGCTGCCCGTCCACCTTCACCTGAGTTCTGATCAGAGCATGCATAAGCAAGCTACACAAGGACAGAGAAAAAATAAAAGGTTAACAGTACGTAGCACTTCATAGGTTCTGGAATATCACCTATTTCCACCAGCCAGACTGGACAACCTCATGAGTCAGAGGTCAATGGAGAAAGTACACAGAAGGGTCTTAACTACATAGTGGCGAATAATTGGACCTACACTGAGCACTGCTCCTGTCCTATCTAACAAGTCTTAAAAGCAAGACCTGAAAAGATCAAACTGTTTCCAAGTAACTTAACTGAGTTCCAGAACAAAACCTAAGAATATTTACAGGAATACAAAAATATCGAGCACCCAACAGGGTAAAATTCATAATGTCTGTCATCTAGTCAAAAACTACCAGGCATGCAAAAAAGCAAAATAGATAGTTAGATAGATCAACTGAAACCAATCCAGAATTGGCAGATGTTAGAATCAACAGACATTAAAACAACTATTCTAACTGTACCCCACAAAAAGTTAAATACAGAGATGGAAAACATAAAAAGACCCAAATCAAATTTCTAGAGATGAAAACTACAGTGCATGAGATGAAAAAATATACTGGCTAGGATTAACAGCAGGTTAGCATTTCAGAAGATTAGAAATTCTGTTATCCAGCTTTTAATTATTTTGCCAGAATCTCTCTTGAATATTTTACATCCTTCAATTGTAGGGTGGCCCAGCAGTCTGCTGAAAGACAGCTGTGTGCCAAGCCAAGAGGGAGCCTTAATGCAGTTGGGAAACTATAGAACATGATAGGTACAGTGATACAGACATGTTTGTACATGGTATAGAGTTATGGAAGCCAAGATGGGGGGCACCTTACCCAGAGGGGGGGTTCAAGGGACAGAGACTTGGGAAAATTAGGCTACTTAAAAGGAAACAAGCTATTAAAACTAATTTATTTAAACTTCATTCATAAGTTCAGTCCAATCCCCTTCTGGATAATAACTTAGTGGGCAATGGGAAATGCTCAAGAGAATGATGACCCCAGTAAAGCACAAGATAGTGAAGCCAAAAAAAAAAGTATGATTCATTCATTTATTCATTTACTGAACTTTTACTGAACATCTACTATAAGCCAGGTGCTGGGGGTACAGAGTGGAAGAATATAAAAGGTCTCTACTCAAACAGAATTAACTTTCCTATAGAGGGAGAGGGAAACAATAAAAGTACCAGGTACTTAAAGGAAACAGCATGACAGAACAGAGTGGCACTGAGGGTAAGGCTCTCTGAGAAAATAACACTAAGCTGAGATCTAGAAGGCTCCAGCCATGTAAAGATCTGGGAGAAGTACATAAGGCAGAGCAACCATCGAATGCAGACCCTAGGGTGAGGAGAGCTTGGCACCAAAGGAACTAAACAGTGGTGTGGTGGGGAGCAGGGACAAGAGAAGAAAAAGGTGGCAGGCAAGAGTCTCTGTATAAACATTCATTTATAAATCATGAAGATCTAAGCCTAGATAGTTGATATTTATGAATCATTGTTAATCTCTTAGGTGTGATAATGGTTATTATAAATTTTTAAAGAGTCCCTATCTTTTAGAGATACATAACAAAAAATTTTTTACGAAATTTTATGAGTTTGCTTCAAAATAATCCAAACAGAAGATGGAGGGTGGGGGAGAAGTGAGGACAAGGGAGTGGATTGGGGAGTGGAGAGATACAGACCAAACAAAACTGGCCATGAGCTGATAACTGCTGAAGCTGGATGATGGATACAGAGGTTCATTATACTACTCTGTCTACTTCTGAATGTTCGAATTTTTCCATAATAAATACATTTTTAAAAGCAAACTTATTTAAAATATAAGGAAAGGTATTAATAAATATAAATGCCTCCTTCACAGGGGATTTCTTAGGGCTGCAAAATTATTCTATGTGATACTATAATGGATGCACTTACAAAATCCACAACTATAAGACAACAATGTACACAAATCTTTTAAAAATTCAAGGGGTGGGGGAGTTGGATGAAGGCAGTCAAAAAGTACAAACTTATATAAGATGAATAAGTACTAGGGATGTAACGTACATGATAAAGATGATTAACACTGCTGTATGTTACATATGAATGTTGTTAAGAGTAAATCTAAGAATTCTCATCACAAGGGAAAAATTTTTTTTCTATTTCTTTAATATTGTATCCATATGAGATGATGATGATCGCTAAACCTACTGTGGTAATTATTTCATGATGTATGTGAGTCAAATCATCACACTGGCCACCTTACACTTTCACAGTGCTTTCTGTCAATTAAATCTCAATAAAACTGGAAGGAAAAAAGTCACGTAGGAAGTCAGATAATTCTAAGATGAAATTCAGAATGTAATAGATGCCCCCTTCCAGAACCAGCTTTTGAGGGATTCAGATGTACCCATAAAGTTTTCATCAGGGGGCCCTGCAAGGCCCTCAAAGTCTAAGAATCGCCGTCACCGGGCACAAAACTTAGTATGTGTGGGATCCACACCTTTGCCTAGGAAAAGGCCCTAAGGCTCTCACAAAATAAGGTTGAGAACCACTGATTTTTCTCTTGCCAGCAACTTCCTAGCTGAAAAATGAGTTGCCACTGTTCTTAAATCTAACGGTAATATCTCACTGCCATCATTTGCCTTCCCCGCAAGGACATTACTACACAACCATTACCACAAGTAAATAATTTACCACCGGTGAATTTTACGACTCTGAAAGAAAGTTGTGTCAGGTACCCCCAAAGAACGGGGAGGTGGCAAACTATGTCTGTCTCCTTAACGATATCACCTTGTTACAATACTTTATTTCATTTAATCTAAAATACACTGTTGGGGCTTCCTAGGTGGCACAGTGGTTTAGAATCCACCTGCAAATGCAGGGGACACGGGTTCAATTCCTGCTCTAGGAAGATCCCACGTGTCATGCAGCAAGAGAGACCCAACACAGCCAATAAATAAATTTATAAAATACACTGTTATTTTTTGTGCCACTAAGAAAGGAAAAAAAGCTGTTAATCAACTGATATTCACCATTGATTGTGAAATGGTTCCAATTTCAGAGATGTTCAAATGTGAAAAAGCTGTACATCTTATAATTCATGAAACATGCCATTCAAAAACCTCATTGGCTGGGCCCCATCTCAGATCTCCTAAACAAATTGCTCAGAGTAGGTCTAGGAATCTGCATTTTGTTTAAGCCCCTCAGTTGATTCTGGTTAGATAAAGACTAAGTAAACCGTTAACTTTCAGAGGCAGCACAGGAGAGAAGGCATGCACTTTAGAGTCAAATAGCCCCAGACATCTCTGTAACCTTCAGCAAATTCTGTAATTTCCCAGAGCCTCAGCTTTATCTATAAAAAAATGTCAATGCCATCCATTCCCAATGGTTAATAAAAGAAAATATGTGAAACAGCTGACACAGAGCAAGACATATTTATATAAGAATATATTCATTATTTATGAACAAGACATGGGACCTATGAAATTACTTTTCAGAAATTTTCTACCATTCAGCACTGTCACTGGCTGGGCACAGTTAAAAGGAATCATTCAATAAGTGTTTATTACTTAATTCAGATACACACATTTGTTTTAGCACACCACATTTTTAGAGGTCCTACATAAATGAAAGCTGTTTAATAACATCTTGATTAGAAAATATTATAGTTGATGTACACCAACAATAACATAAAAAAGCATACTTTTAGGCATGATATAATTTCACAGTAGCTAATGGCTCTATTTCACATCAAGTTTTTGTTTTGTTTTGTTTTGTTTTAGTATGTATAACTGGCAAATTTTTTCAGAACACTGACATAATTGTGTTAAAACCCCAAAAGTAGTGCTGTGGAACTTCTCAATTCAGGATGCTCAAATGTTTCATTTGTTTCTAAAGTGACCCTTAAAATCCAAACAGTATTTCAGGTAGCACCTTCAGAACTCACTAGTCAACTCAGGATGTGACTCATAGGGAACAGGTTTAGCCATAACTGGATAGAGTTCTCCCACATGTATAGCATGAAAAAGGAAAAAAAAAAAAAAAACTCAACACCCACAATTGCACAATGTCTGTCTTGGTCTCCCAAATGAAGAACACATGGATTCAAATTAATGCTGCATCAGGGTTAAGAGCGTGCTAACCCACCTCCACCAACACCCACCTCCTCAGTCTGGGCAGTACACGCCACACGCCAGCAGAGAGGACACCCTCATTGCCCCCGCCCCCAAACACTTGGCCTGAGGTTGAAGAGGAAGAGAGGGACTAGGAGGAGAGGCTCATCTCATTTTTCTTTTCCTTCAACCATTCCCAGAAAGAAAGAGTCCTTCAGTTCAGCTGCACAAATCTGAAACTCAGATTCCTCTGTGACTCCTCCCTTTTCTTTAGCCCTCAGGTCTCCTCCACTAAGTCTTCTCCAGACTCCCTGCAAATTCCTCATAAGTCCATCCCAACCCCTCAACTGCCCTAGTTGATCACGCTTACCAGCACAGGCTGACTCTATCCCATTTCACAGATCTACCTTTTCAGCCTTCAAACCACCCTTTTCACTGAGGCCGAAGCTGTGTTTTCTATAATCCAGTCCTATCTCTTAAGTTACATAGTTCCTCACTACCTATAATAAAATTCAAATTCCTAATCCAATTTCAACCTACCTCCCAGCTTTATATTCGGCCACTCCCTGGTTTGGCCAAAATTTCTCATCTTAGCCACACTAAATAGTTCCTACTCTTTGATTTCACATACATCTGCTTCCATACATCTATGGCTTTGTTCACGCTATTTTCTCTGCCTGACATGAAATGCTCCTTTTTTCTGTCTTTCAAGTTCATCCTTCAAGATGAGGCTCAAATGTCTCCTTTCCTGGAACACCTTTCCTAAAACCCCTTAGCCTCTCCACTCCCCCCCTCAAAGCCAAAAGCAATCATTCCCACAATAACTTATATATAAGTCAGCAGTGTAATTCTTATCTCAGTGTTACAGTTGTAGATACAACTGTTAGTCTCCCCTAGAAATTGTGACTTTTTCAAAAGGAATTTAGTAATTCTGAATTGCCATTTTCTACCACAATATATGGTACTTGGTTGGGCTTCAAAATTTTTTTCTGGACTGATCTGGGGAGCAACGATCTCAACTAGCCCTGAACTGATTTTTAAAATGATGTGAACAATGCTTAACTCTTCCAGAGGATATTTTAACCAAGAAGGAAGTTATCCAAAGTGAATTTCTAGTTGGTGGGAGGTGGAGTCTATTCTCAGAAGTCCCCCTGACAGATTCCCTAACACCACCACCACCACTGCCATGACCAGTTTATATCATACCCCTCACCCATCAGCATTTTATTCCCATACCCCTATTACTGCCCCAGCCACAGACAGCTTTCACCAGCTTTGGACTTCCAGGGAACTCAGCTATTAGAATTATCAATTAGACAGAGAACAGGAGAGAATGCAGATAATAATCAAGACCGCAAATGAGCATGTGTGGCAGCAGGCTTGCCAATTCTACTCATGCATTTTGGTTAATCGCAGCTCCTCCAGAGCTGACAAAGAGACAATATGGATTCCGGACTGAGTCAAGACCTGGCCCTCCACTCACTGCCCAAAGGGTCCCAGATCAGTCCTCACCAGTAAAATGGAGGAATGGATGCAGCCTAAGCAGGGCCTGGGGACACAGGGATGCCACAAAAAGCTTCTGAGGCTTTTGGAGTCTCTGTATCAATGGACTTCCATCAGGACTGCATGCCCTACTACCAAGGAATGAGCTGGTTACATACTTCCTCCAAATCTGTTTCCTCATCTATAAAATGGAAGTAACAGTACACACCCAAAACGGACTACCTTTGTAACTGACACAGCCAAAAGACTGCCACATGTCAGCAGCACTCTAAAGCGTCAACCATTACTGTGACCACCACCGCTACTCTTCTTAATATTGTTATTACCAAAAAACTACACATAACTTCAATAGTCAAAGCCCAACCCTAACCGCCATTTATACATTGTGGAATGACCACTAGCCTTTATCCCCATCCTTCTAGGGCTCCTCTAAAATGACAGTAATGAAATCACAAAGACATTAAACCACAAACACAAAAAGGGAAAGAAGGCAACAACACATCATATATTTCAACAAACTTTTGCAAGATGGGAAGCAGTTGAAGGAGTGGTCACTGCCTCTCAGGACCTCTGGAAGGACTCAGCCCTGGATGCACCAAAGACCAGCCTGAGGCTCTGGCCTGTCAAAGGGGGAGCCTCTGATGAGGGGCATTCAAAGCAGTTGGGCCCCCAGGTCCAGTAGAAGACCCAAAGTTTTTTCTCAAGAAACTGAGGGAGGAGAGCTGTAAACAGAAGTCAAAGTCTACAGCCTGAACAACGGCACCCTCCATCCCTCCCCAACCCAGGCAGCTGGTGTATCACCAAGCACATCAGAGGCAGCAGACTGGAAGTGTCTTCTCTGCAGACACTGACCAGTCCCAAAGAAGATGTGAAGGTGCTGATATGTGGGAGGGAGCTCCCAATGAAAAGTCCACCCCTACTTCAAGGGAGGCCAGTAGATCCCCCCCCCCCGCCCCCCACACACACAAGCTTGCTCTCCCCTAATCAACTTTTCAACATCTCACTCTTTAATTATAGACAGCCAAGGATCAACAGATATTATCTAAATGAACAGAAAAAGAACTCTGAAATGAACAGGCTCATTGAAGGAAGCAGAAGAAATATTCTTAAAATGTTAAACATATAGAAAAAACTAAAAACAAACACATGCCTCAAAGATAAGTGAAGATAATACATCCATAAAATTAGAATAACATGAAAAAAATGAAATGAAATGGAAACAGAGAACAAGAGTTCTAAAATTTAAAATCATCATTAAAATTTAAAAAATAAAAGAGCTTGTAAGACAAAATTGAGAAATTTTCCCTCTCTTCCCACCTTCAAATATAAAGATATAAATAAGAGGCAACATAAGTTAAGAGTATCCAAAGATCAGTTCCAAAAGATTCAATAACCAACCAATACAAATCTCAAAAAAAAAAAAAAAAAAAGTGATGGGTAGGAAATTATCGGACGTAACAGATTTTTGAAAACTGAAGGATGAGTCTCTTGATTGAAAGGGCTCACTAAGACTAGAGGGACCACAGACAGAAGGAAGGACCCACACAGAAGCTTATAAAATTACAGAATTTTTTAAAGACAAAGACCCTAAGCTCAAAAAACAAAAAACAAACAAACAACAACCAAAACAAAAACAAAAACCCATGAGGTAAAAAAGGAATCAGAACGGCTTTGGATTTTTCATCAGAAACCCTTAAAGCAAGAAAACTGTAAAAATGCCACCAAAAATCACAAAAAAATATATATTTTTCTAACATTCTAAATTCAGTCAAATCACCTATAAAGCATGAGGACAGAATAGACACCTTCAGACATGCAAGGCCTCAAATTATTTACCTCCCATGCAAGCCTTCTCCTTAAGCTACTGAGGATACACTTTAGCAAAATGAAGCAAACAAAGATAAAGGAAGACAGGAGATCTAGGGAACAGACACTCCAAGACAGGAGAGAAGGAAGGGTACAGAATCTGCAGGAAAAACAATCCTACTGTCCAGATTGGAAGAAGATGGAAGGCTCCAAAGCAGGGAGTCTCTAAGAGGAAACCAAGTGGAAGTGATAGATGATTTGATGTCTTACCTTACCGAAAAAAAACAATCAAAAAGCACTTAATATATTTTCTTGGAGCGTATGAGAGAATGTAGCCATAGATACAGACTAATCAAAAAGTTTAAAAGCCACTTATTTGCTACAGGAAAAACATAAACGTCCAGGAAAGAATGTTTATGTTTAACCATAGGTCACTATTTAACTCAGAAGTGAGTTTATATGTGTGTGTGTATGTACCCATACATGTATACACACAATAATGTATAATAAAAATTTACAATATAAATATATACATGATAATCTAAATACAGACTGCTGGTTTTACCAAAGATGATGTTAACTATATTGGGGGTTTGGGCATGAAAAGAGGGCAAGTGTTCAGCTATGATACTAGGAAGTCAAATGCTTATTCTACACTGATTTCAATATATGAAAAGTAAAGAAACGGGAGAAAAAAAAAAGAGCTAGTTTGGGATAGCAGCTTCTACTGGAAAGTAAGTCCTGGAGGATAAAAAGGCCAAAGGCAGAAGACTGCTGTTTTTTATTCTAAGTCTTTTAGCATTATTTGATTTTTTAAAAAACTATGTGCATATATGAATTGGACTAAAATAACAATTTATTCTAATGTCAAGAACAATTAGTTCAATTTATAAAGATGTCACTACCAACTTCATTTATAAGTTTCATACTTGGAATTGCAAATTCCTTGTCTTAGAAATATTTTAAAGTGATGGTTAGTTTCCCAAGTCAGCTTTCAGAAGACATTTAACCCATAACGATAGAAAAACATGGTACAAAGTATTTCAAGTCTTAAACACCATAAGTACAAGAGTTCCTGTGGGAAACTGCATTCTGAGAACTTGGCATGCCTGGTATATATCTCAGCCCCACCCACTTGCTCTTCTCCCCCCAGGGATGGCCAAAAAATAAAGTTAGAATAGATGAGGGAGATGGAAGGAAGGAGAGAACCTGGATCTGGCAGGATGGAGAGTCAAGAGACCCACTGTAACAGACCAACTGGATTTGCATTAAGAGAGATTACTGCTGGAGGTGCCCCCTGTCCCAAATCCTCCCTCTCCTCTTCCCAGCAGCTCATTCCTGGGCATAAACTGGATGTTCATCAATCAGGTAGCAAATACATCATTTCAAGTATTAATTAGCAATGATTTCTTTTCCACCATGCCATAATCAAACTTCTATATAAATACCTTCATTTCACTCAATGAAACTTGTGGCCTCTGTCAACACTATGCTGGATTTTTTTTTTAAAAAAAAGATTATTAAATGTGTGACCTTGAGCAAGTTACTTAAAGTCTCACTTTTCTCATCTCTAAAACAGGAATAATAATATCCACTTCACTAGGCCACAAGAAAATTAGAGGAAATAATGTGTATAAAACAGGTAGGGGCAAGTCCATGGCAGGCACTCAATCAATGTCAGCCTCTGGTTGTCCCCTGTCCCCTACCTCAATTGGCTTCTTACATGTAAACAAAGTCACAAACTATATACACGCTTTTAACCAAAAAACCTTTACAAAACCATGCATAATACAGTAATATTTTTTAAATTAATGTGATATGAGTCAATTTATAAGCATTCATTATTTTTCCTAAACCTGAGTCTTGTTTCAAGTACTAATCCAATCTGCAGTTTTAATTTAGCTAAACTAAATTCAACTAATTCTGCTAGACTAAAACGAAGATTTAGAACGGCAGGACATTACAAAAACACGGCATTCTTCTTTGGTTAAAGATGACAAACCCATGTATGTAACAATGTCTAAACAGTCTGCTTAGAAGCAGTTCCATTTTAACACTGAGTCGACCTCAGCAGACCTAAGGAAAGTCCTACAACTTAAAAAAATAAAATAAAATGACAGATAATGGATGCTTAAAAGAATAATTTTTCTCATCAAACACATAGATGCACCACAAATCTGAGATGAAATAAAGATGAAAAAAAATGTGTTTTGGCCCATAATACACAAAAGAAAATGAATGTCTAGCTATCTGCAACTACCAAAACCTTCCCATTTACGGCCATTTCTATCAGACCTTCCTCTAAGGGGTCATTTCCAGAATCCACAAAGTCATATTTTTCAAATTAATTCCCCAATAACAAAGCCAATTAGGTAGCACAGAACCACCAACTGACCCAAGGCCAAGTTCTCCCTTCCTAACAAAGTATTCAAAGTAGAAGAGTGGCCCAGAAACATAGGTCCAGTCCAAACTCCAGCACATCCAAGACAACAACCAAAAAGGTACAAAAAAGCTAAAAGGTCTGCTCCTTGGAGATTCATTCACTACTGTAAAATACGCTTATCAGTACCAAGATTTGGAGGCTGCCACGAACATGTAGCGCCCTTATAACCTATCTCTGTCTCTCATTAAAAAACAAAACAAAAAAAACAAAACAAACAAAAAAAAAACAAACTAATATCACCGGAAAGTATGAGCACAGGAGTGTGGATTCTACTGGGGCATCAAAACCACAGCAGATTTAACCTAAATAAAACGTGGGCTTCAAGCACCCAAAATGCAGGGCCCTAGAGTGACACGTTTAGGAAGGGTCAGAGAAACCTGGGGCGGCAGAGAAAAAGAGTCCGCCTCTAGGGAATAAGGCGAAAGGCTGAAGGGGCAGTGAGCAGACTGGAATGGGGTAGCCTGCCGGCGGCCGAGGGCGCCCGGGGTCTCCACGCGGCGCGCGGGGGAGGCCGGAAGGCTGGCCCAGGGCGGGGGCCGGGCAGGGGCCACACCTCCCGGCCAGCACGGCAGGCACAGGCCGGGGCCCAGACGCGACCCCGGGCGCTGGGACCGGACCCGCCCGCGGTCCAGGGCGCGCGGACTGCGCCGCCGGCGGCCGGAAGCACCGCGGCCCGCCCCGACCTGCCCGCCGCGGCGCAGGCGGCCCCACTCACCGATGAGCCGGCGCACCTCGTCCTCGCTCAGGTAGAGGCTCACGCTGGGCCCCGCGGCCGCGGGCTGCGGCGCCCGCGGCCGCGGGGCCGGGGCGGCGGCGGCGGCGGCGGGTGCGGGCAGCAGCGGCAGCAGCGCAAGCAGGAGCAGCAGCAGCGGCGGCGGCGGCGGCGGCGGGGCCCTCAGGCCGCGGGTCCCCGGGAGGCGGCCCCGGCCCGGCGGCCCCGGCCGCGCCGTCCTGCGCATGGCCACCGCCGCCGCCGCTGAGGAGAGGCGTGGGCCGCCTGCCGCGCCGCCGCCGCCCACCCCCGGCCCCGAGCCCCTCAGCGCTCACAGCCCCGAGCCGGGGGCGGCCGCCCAGCTCATGGCGCCGCCGGCCCGTGGCAGCCGGCCGCCGCTTCAGACCGCCGAAGCGCGCCGCCGCCGCCGCCGCCACCGCCACCGCCGCCGTCGCCTCCTCGGCTGCATCGTCCGCTGCGGGGGGCAGACCGCGGGGGCGCGCGTGCGCGCCGCCGCCCCGAGAGCGCGCGCGCACGCACGCACGCAGCACCTCCTCCGTGCGGGCCCCGAGCCCGGCGAGCAGCGCTTTGGGCTTCCAGTTCCACCGCAGGCGAAGGGCCCTCCGATCACCCTCTAAAAGGGCCGGTCCCCGCCCCACGTTGTCACCAGTCTGATATTTGCTGGTCTACTGTCTGTAACACACACACCCCCGCCCGGGATGGAGGGTCCAGGCATGCAGGCCCCATCCGCGCCTGCAGCCGAGCGGGCTCCCAGGTTCTGGGAAATGCCGGGATGCCTCCTCTCGGATTGCAAAAGAGAAATGTGCTTTTTGTTTGGAGAGAAAAATGGAGGAAAAAAAGAAATCACCTTTTATCCTACCAACGGAGGTCAACATTAACATCTTTGTGTCTGTTATCATGGATATGTGCTATCTACTTTTATTTTCCGAGATCTTGTTCAGCAAACTTTAACCTTATTCCTACACGTTACAAATGTTTATCTTTTTATAATCGTTTTGCATCTCTATAATCAACCTGCATTTGAGGTTGTTAATCCGTGGTCCATGCTGGACTTTGACAGCTCCCCCCATATGAAATTGTGTGCAAAAGTGCGTGTCTGTCCCTCAGTGTGTGCTGTGTGTAGGCTTGAGCACACACAGAGAAGCGATATGTACATCTCATTTGTTCTAGGGAGTCCCTGCCCCTCAAAGAGGTTAAGAACCACGGATACATCTTGTCTTTTTTAAAGGTCTCCCAGCGAACTGGTGCACCTTGTGATGTACTGATGTGTCGCGGTCAACCCTGCTCCAGGTGCCACCTCTCTTCGTGAGGCTTCCAAGCGTCCCTGGCAGGCCGGATCACCTAGCCCCTGTGGGCCGGTCTCTGCGCTGACTCTCTACCTCCCAGTAGGCCCGTGCCTCTGGGAACAGCTGCTCCGGGCTAGGCCCAGCTTCACTGCGCCGTTGCTGCAGGAGCGGTGAGGCCCTGGGAGGCTGCTATTTTTATCCTCTGGGGTGGGTGGAGGAAGAGCGGGGCTGATGAGGTGGGAAGTCTGGAACTTGATTTTCTCCTCCTCTACTGAGAGGGATGGATTCTGTTTAGAGATTTTGCAAGCCTCAGCTCCCCAGTACAGAATACCGTGCCCATCATTCTACAGGAGGAGGCTGGGAAGAGGGTGAGGGCTGAGGAAAAGTGCTCCACCAGAGAATGATAAAGCCGCAAAGGTCAGCAAAATTCTTCTCTTGGGGCAGCCACTGCTACCTATTAGGGGACCAGGGCTCTGTCAAGAAGAGCTTGGGCTGGGAATGTGCTGTGTGAACAGGCTCTAAATTCAGACAGGAGTTGTTTTTTTTTAAAGGATGGCATCTTCTGGGCATTTTTTTAAATGACTCACAGTCCCCAAGTAAGGAAGCTCCCGTCTTCAAGGCAATCTCCTCTTATCAGTGACTTCTTGAGGTAGAGTGTGATGTAAACAGAGCACAGAGCTGTCAGGCTGTCAGGCCTGGCTGGGTTCTGGGACTTGTTAGTGGTGTGACCTTAGGAAAATTAAACTCTCCAAGCCTCTGGTTTCCTCATTCATAAAATAAGGAGTGATAATGCCAGACTCACAGGGCTTTTACAGGATTCAATTAGAGAAGATGTTAGTAAAACACCTAGGCAGACACTAAAGTGGGTGAGTGTCACATCCATCATTTGTATTATTATAATTAACCTCTTCCCTCTAATGACCACTTCCTGGAAAGTTTCATCACCACTAATCTCCAGCCGTTCAAGCCAGAGGTCCTCAAGCCCTTCAGTCAGTGCAGCACCATGCCTGGCCCAGAGCCAAACTCGACATTAATGACAGGCACCATGCTTGGCACTGAGGCACAGGGATGAGTAAGGAGCTTCCCTGAGGAGGTATGATAAATATTAATTGCACATTTTCATCAGTACTGAGAAAAAAAGCTAGTGGTTGTCAAAATGTGGTTCCCAGGCCAGTAGTATTATCACCTGGGAACATGCGAGAATGCTAATTCCTAGGCCCCACCCCAAACTAACAGAAGTAACAACTTCAGGAGGTAGCAACACATGCAGAAGTGGTAAGTACATTTCATCACATATTCTAAGGAGTCCCTGTCCTCCCAAAGAGCATCACAGGCCCTCCAAGTGATGCTGGCCACTCTGGCAAGAAAATCTCAGCTCTACCACCTCTTTTTCAGACTATTTCAATTGCCGCCTCACTGCCTCCCTGCTTTCCCTTATTCCTTTAGTCTGTTCTCAGCACAGCAGCCAGAACCATCCTGTTAAACCTTAGCTGAATCAAGTCACTCCCTGGCTCTTAGACTGCCAATGGCTCCCTAATGCATCTGGAATAAAAGGCAAAATCTTGACGAGGTGTCAAGGCAGTTCTCATTCTTCACTTTCCTGCCTTCTCGTCTGATCTAATCTCCTTCTACTCTCCCCCTTCTCACTTAGCTCCAGCCACAGTGGCTTCCTGTGGCTTGCTGTACTTCCAACGCATCAGACATGATCCTACCTCAGGGCCTTTGCACTGCTGTTCCCTGTACCTGGAATGCTCTTCCTTCGGACATCCACATGGCTTCATCCTTCACCTCTTCAAATCTGCACTCAAATGTTAACTTCTGGATAAGATTAAAATTGTGACTTCCCAACACTTTAACTCCCCAGAGGAGGAACAAGTTCTCAGTCTCTCCTGTCTCTGCAGGGTACTTGGTCTCACACAATACCCAACCAATCTCTGAAGAAAGGGTCCCCTCTCCCTCCTGGGTCAAGGTGTGGGCGGCAACTTTTGAAATTTCCCAATAAGCCTCAGTGTGAAAATGCTGGGAAGCCCTGACCTCAGCCTCCTGAGGTTTCTTTGCCTGGAGGAAATGAAGGCCACAGTCATCATTCTGCTCCACTCACTGTTCCCATTCTTGGTTTCAGTTGTCACCGTGGTTGACCTTACTCTCCCCCAGTAGACAAATCTCAGGCCCAGAAACTACCATCAGGGATCTAGAAAGGGGTAGCTCTAAGTTCTGAAAACTGCCCCTTCCTTTGCAAGGAAGCAATTGGGAATGCTACTCTATGTACTATGGAGCAGTTTACTTTTTAAACCTTCTCCCTCTGCTTGCGTGTGAATGAGTCAAGAGGCCCCAATGTTCTCGGAGGAAAATGTGAACCTCCTTGTTGACACAAGTCATCATCTCTCTCCACCACTTCCCAGTTTGGTGTATATTCTTGTAGCCCTTTCTCTAGACATTTACCTTCATATATGAGACATGCAACTGTATGTGTGTGTGGTGTCTTTCAGTTTTACGGAAGTGGGTAATGGTCGACATGATTTGCTTTTTTCCCTCATCAAAATGAATTGAGGTCTTGAGGATGCTTGCGTAACAGGACATACATAGGCATTTTGGTTGGGATAGACATTGCTAGATTTCACAGTTCTGGTGATGGACCACACATCCTTTTACGTGCGTCTCTGTGCACATATGTAGGTATTCAGAAGCGTAGATTCTCAGAAGTGAAAGTGCCGAGTTAAAGGGACTTAACTTTTAATGTGAGTGGATTCCACTGAATTGCCCTTCAAAAGACTTTACCAATGTACACTTCCATCAGTGGCGTAAATGAAAGAGACAAGGTAATATTTCAGAGTTTTTCATTTTGCTTTTGACAGTCTGTCAAAAGAAAAAATAACTTTAATCTGCGTTTCCCTCATTAGTAGTGAGGTTGAGCATCCTCTTGTGGATATTTACTACCTGTTCAATTTACAGCTTTCGCCTGTTTTTCTAGTGAGTGGTTTATCTTTTTTTTGTTGATTTGTAGATATTTGCTTTTACTGTATTCCTTGTCATTTAACTTGATGTCCTTTACTAAACTTAAATTTTGGATTTTTATTTTAGATCAGTCTTACAATCTATTCCTTAATGGCTTCTGCATTTTGTGTCTTGCTTAAGAAAAACTCCACAATTAGTAACTTTTGTGTTTTTGTAATTTTTTTTACCTTTTAAAAAAATTAGTCCCTTAATTCATCTGGAATTTGTGTGTATATATGGCTTACGGCACAACTTTATTTTTCCATATGGGGAGCCATTTGTCCCAAATGCTATTTATAGTATTTATTGAATATTCCACACTCAGTTGTTGTAACCAGTTATATTAGGATTCTCCAGAGAAACAGAACCAATAGGACATAAATATAAATCAGTAAGTAAATATATGTGTGTGTATATACATATATATATATGGAGAGAGAGAGAGAGGAGAGATAAGAGGAGATTTATTGTGGGAATTGGCTTGCATGATTGCATGATTGTGGAGGCTGAGAAGACCCAGGATCTGCTGTCTGCAAGCTGCAGACCCAGGAAACCCTGTAGTGTAATTCAGTCTGAATCCAAAGGTCAGGGAACAGGGGTAGAGGCAATGGTGTCATTTAAATCCCAGTTTGAGACCTGAGAACCAGGAGTGCTAAAGTAAGTAAGACAGCGGGCAGGAGGAGATAGATGTCTCTCTCAGCTCAAGCAGGAGGGAATTCACCCTTCCTCCACATTTTTGTTCTTTTCAACCCCTCATTGGATTGGATGATGGCACCCTCTTTGATGAAGGTGATCTTTACTCAGTCTATAGATTCAAATGCTCATCTCCTCCAGAGACACCCTTACAGACTTATCCAGAAATAAGATGTTAGCAGCCATCTGAGCATCCCTTATCCCAGTCTAGTTGACACATAAAATTGACCATCACAAGTCCACCCCTTGTAAACTTGTCACCCATATGCATCTCCTTAAACTATATATAATCTCTAAGTAAAAATAATGAGATCATAACTCTGCCAACATCATACAACTATCTTGTGTACGACTGAAAACACGCTAATTTCTTTCCCAGAAGAAGAGGTAAAATTCTTGAGTGATGTTTATTCTTCTTCTGATATCCTACAACTCAAATACTATGATGTGAAATTAATGATAACTGATGTAAAGTCAACACATCTTATGTTACATGATAAATGAAATGAGTGAAAAGAAGACACAGATACTTCTGTAATATGTGTGTATATACACACAAATGTATTCATAACAAAATAAAATTTTTTCATAATAAAATAAGGTTTGGGGACAAATGGTTCCCACGTGGAAAAAATGAACCTAACAGAATTCATAATTACAGTCCTCATTTCTGTAGCTGGTCCCATGATTGTAGCTGTTATTTATAACTACCTTCTTCTACTACTCATTCTGTAGTACTCCTTTTATGTTCTGCAAGCACATCAGCTGGTCATTGTTCTTCATGTGGTAGAGTGACCCAAACCTTCATTCCTAAAGGGTCTGGCCATTACTAAGCCTGCCTGGATTGGGTTGTCATAGTTTTCCATTGACCCTAATCACAGGGCAAGGTAAACTCAGGGACATCTCAGGGGTCTCCTGTACTCTGAACAAACATTTCCTTACTTGTCTTCTGGTTTCCATTATTGCTTTGGAAAAGTCAGTTGTAACTCTCACTGCCAGTTTGACACATTGTTTGTCTTTTCTTTATGGCCGTTTAAGAGATCTTTTTTAGTGGTGTTCCAGTAGAATATATGTAAATGTGGATGGATATCTTTCCATTCACCTTGCTTGAAATTTATTGAGATTCCGGGATCTCGTGCCTTTAGAAAAGTTCCAGGAAATTCTCAGCTCCATTTCCTTTGTCATTCTTAGATGGATAGGTAGATACACATTTTTTTTTTCTGAACCATTTGAGAATAGGTTGGAGACAACGTGAGTACTTCATTGTACATTTCCCAACAAAGACATTGTCTTTTATAACCGTAGTGCAGTTTTCAAAATACAGACCTTTAACATTGACACAATACTATTTTCTAATCCACAGTCCATATTCAGATTTTATCAGTTGTCTCCACAAATCTTTATAACTGTTTTCTCTTGGCCAGGATCCAATCCAGAATCACACATTGCATTCACTTGCCATGTCTTTTTAGTTTCAATCTGAAAACTTCCTCAACCTTTCTTTTGCCTGAGTTTCCTGTATTTTGTAAAACGTTCCTCAGCTGGCCTTGCCTAATGTTTCCTCATGATTAGATTCAGGTTAGATGTTTTCGGCAGGAATACCACTGAAATGATGTATTCTTCTCAGTGTATCGCATCAGAAGGCACATGATGTTGGTTTATCAAATATTCCATTCTTAATTGTTGTAACCAATTATATTAGTCAGGGTACTCCAGAGAAACAGTACAAATAGGAAATAAGTATAAATAAATAAATAAAGTTGTATATATGTATATTAACTTTGATCACTTGGTTAATATGCTGTCTGATACATTTCCTTTCTGTAAAGTTACTCTTTTTCCCTTTGCAAATAATAAAAAAAAAAATGGGGAGG